>NC_089260.1:34732500-36124500 GCF_963930625.1 Muntiacus reevesi | reverse complement strand
TCACATTGTTATGTGGCTGTAGTTTATTCCTTTTTAGTTGATGCATAATGTTTTATGACTATACCACAGTTTGTTTATCCATTGTCTTGTTTATGGACACCTGGCTCCTGTCCATGGAATTCTCTAGGCCCCGGATCAAACCTGGGTTTCCCTCATTGTAGGCAGATTTCTTGGTCACACACTAAATGTATATTTAACTTTATAAGGTACTACCATACTATTTTCCAACATGGCTAGAGTTACAATGGCTTTACATTCTTGTTAATATTTGCTATTGCCAGTTTCTTTAATTTTCAAATATTTGTGGGTAGGTATACATCTCATTGATATTTTCACTAAAAACTTATTAGTTAAAACTAATTTTAAAAACACAAACAAGATTATATATAGCATATATATTCAAAATATATTTGTATATATTTAGAGGAAATGTGTTCAAGAAACGCTAAGAAATATTATTCTAAAAATATATCCACAACATTTGGTATATAACAAATCAAATTTAAAGAATGATGTCACTGTATAAATCTTTTTGACAGTTCTAAAGTTTTATGTATTTAATAATATAGCCCTAAAATATTTCAGTATGGTCTTAATTGTTTTTCTCTGAAGACTAGATGTTGATCATTTAAAAAATGTATCTATCTGTTACTCGTATATCTTTTTTTGTGAAGTATTTATAAATTGTTTTGCCTGTTTTTTGAATTGTGTTGTTCATCTTATTGTTAGAATACTTACAACTTAATAATAAGTTGTAAGTATTCTTTAAAATTTAGGCCAGATATAAGTTTTGTAACATATATCCAGTCTTGTGGTTTATCTTTAAGCATATTAATTCTTAAGCTTGATGATACCCATTTGTCATCTTTAAAGGTTATAGTTTGTGTTATGTTGTCCTTCTTAGGTAGTCTTTGCCTAATCTAATGTCAAAATGATTTTCTCCTGTTTTCTTCTGAAAGTTTGATTAGTTTAAATTATTACATTTAGGTCTATGATCCATTTTGAGTTAATCTTTGTATGTTGTAAAGTGAGGGTCAAGGTGAATTTGTTTCCATATGGACTATCCATTACCTGTTATTGACAATCTTTTCTCTATTGAATTATCTATCTTGGCACCTTGTTGAAAATTAATTAACCATATAGTGTAGATCTTTTTAATGGAAGCTGTATACTGTTTCAAATGAAAGTTCCTTTTCTTGCAAGCTTTTTTTAAAAATAGAACTTTGTTTTTAAAAAATTAATTAATTTTTGACTGCACTGGGTCTTTGTTGCTGTGTGTGGGCTTTCTCTTTTTTTTTTTTTTTTTTTTCTTTTTTTTATGGGGAGAGGCTTTCTCTTCTTGCTGTGAGCAGTGGCTACCCTTTGTTGGGTGTTCGGGCCTCTCATTGCGGTTGCTTCTCTTGTTGCGGAGCCCAAGCTCTAGGTACGTGGGCTTCAGTAGTCAGCGTACACGGGCTCAGTGGGTGGGGCACACAGGCTTGGTTGCTCTGCAGCACATGGAGTCTTCCTGGACCAGGGACTGAATCCGCGTCCCCTGCACTGGCAGGTGGGTTCTCATCCACCGAACTACCAGGGAAGTCGCTTGCTAGCGTTATGAAACGCAGTTTAAAGAGCTATCCGTTCATATTTACTCTTGCATCTCTGATAAACATTTCCTTATCCTGGTCACCATCTATGGCAATGGGAAAGGTCAGGCATTTGGTTTTCTCTTCTGTCTCTTCCTGTCTTTCTCCTGCTCTCTGTCAACACTTCAGACATCCAAGTTGGCTTTCACGACTTTCAAGTATTTAAAAATTGACTTGCCCAAGGTGCTCACTCTTGTATTTTTCTAATGAAAAGTCTACAGGCTCCAATGTTAGTAACAAGAGCTAACACTTTTATCATATGTGTTGTCACTAATCTAGGCACTTTTAAAGTTATTTAATTGTCTCAACAACCTTATGAAGTAGGAATTAGTATCCCTATTTATAGAAGAGGAATTGGAGGCCCTGAGGGGACTATGCAGTTTTTCCAAGTTTGCTCACACACATTGTATGTAGCTGAGCTGGGATACATGCTCAGTCTCTCTAGAGCCTGTATTCTTTCCCAAAAATGCTAAATTGCTGACTCACCCATCAAATGACTTTATTTGTAGATTGCACACCGTCTGTATTATTCTTAAGTTAATGTTTTTCTATTAAGTGGAGCTGTAAGGGATCTTAGAAAGCATTTTTCAGGATGAGGAAATATAAGTTGAAAGAGACCTAACCTAGAAGCGGAGCTAGGCCCTAGCCTTGGAGGCCTGAGGGCTTTCCCCTTTACCCACTCTGCCTTCTTGGCCTTGGGGACTTCCTCAGTTTGGACTCCACCAACCTATGGCACTTCCAGATCATGGGGTCCCTAGGATGTAGCACTGTGCCTTCAGAGTTGATTCCCATTCTTTAGCCTCTGAGCTTCCCTAGTGGCTCAGATGGTACGGAGTCTGCTTGCAATGAGGGAGACCCAGGATTGATCTCTGGGTCGGGAAGATCCCCTGAAGAAGGGCATGGCCACCCACTCTAGTATTCTTGCCTGGAAAATCCTATGGACAGAGGCGCCTGGGAGGATACCATTTATGGGATCACAAAGGGTCAGACACGACTGAACGACTAACACTTTAGCCTCTGCACTGCTCACCAGAACCTCTAATAAGGTCTACTCTCAACTACTTATCATGGCAGGAGTTACCTAATAAACTCATCCATTTGTCTCCTCCAAGTAATGCTCAAATGGACATTTACTGAGCCCTACTATGGAAAAGCTATGACAAACCTAGACAACATATTAAAAAGCAGAGACATTACTTTGCCAACAAAGGTCATATAGTAAAAACTATGGTTTTTCCAGTAGTCATGTATGGATGTGAGAGTTGGACCATAAGGAAGGCTGAATGCCAAAGAATTGATGTTTTGAGCTGTGGTGTTGGAGATGACTCTTGAGAGTCCCTTGGACAGCAAGAAGATCAAGCCAGTCAAACCTAAAGGAAATCAGTCCTGAATATTCATTGGAAGGACTGATGCTTAATCTTCAATATTTTGGCCACCTGATGAGAAGAGCTGATGCTTTTGAAAAGACCCTGATACCAGAAAAGATCGAAGGCAGTAGGAAAAGGGGGCGACAGAGGATGAGATGGTTGGATGACATCACTGACTCAATGGACATGAGTTTGAGTAGGTTCTGGGAGTTGGTGATGGACAGGGAAGCCTGGCATGCTGCAGTCCATGGGGTCACAAAGAGTTGGACACAACTGAATGATTGAACAACAACAACATCTGTGGAAAACACCTTAGTACACTCTGCAAGAACATACATATAAGATATGTATGCATTCTCTCCAAGGGCTTATAAATACTATCAACAACTAATATTATTAGATCTCTAAGAAGTGTCTGTATAGAACAAATTTTACACACATATTGAACCAGTGCTCCGTTTGCCCTTCCTTCCTTCTTTTAGCTTCTATTTCTTCTTCATTCAGTTAATAATCTATCGGGTGATTTCTTTGTCCAACATTATTGCATTCTATTTTATGGAGAAATTAACATTTACATGGAATCAGAGATCTTCATTTCCAGGTCCTCTCTGTCACTTACTAGCAGGGTATGTTCTCACTTGTGTCCGACTCTTTTGCGACCCCATGGATTGTAGCCCACCAGGTTCTCTGTCCATGGGATTTTCCAGGCAAGAATACTGGAGTGACTTGACATTTCCTCCTCCAGGGGATCTTGCTGACCCAGGGATAGAACCAGCGTCTCCTGCTCTGGCAGGCAGATTCTTTACCGCTGAGCTTATTTGGAAAGCCCTATCAGCTGGGTGACCTTCGGCACATTATTGAACCTCTCTGAGCCTCTTGCCTAATCTGTAAAGGAGGAAGGAGATAACAAAGCGCTTTGAAAATGCTAATCTTTTTGAGAGCTATAGAAGACAGAACTTGGACTTCAGAGTCAAAAGAGGTGGATTCCTAGCATCACTGAATACAGGACAATGTCTGTGATAATGAAGCCACATAGAAGAGGCAGCAGGCTGGAAAGGTTAACCTAGGAACTGAGAGCAGATTCTGACCCTGGCCCTCACTCACATTCTTCCTTCAGGAACTCACAAGTTGTTACAAGCCATGACCCTTCTTGAATAATCAAACCAAAATTGTCCATGATCAGATTTCAGAGATTTAAATAGAGGAGGCCTTGACTGACAGGAAAAGAACATTCTTAAAGACAGAGACAGTAATTCAGCAGCCTCACTCATTCATCCCTCTATCAACTTTTCACTGTCTACAGTGTTAGCCTCAAGGCATCATTTTAGATGCTGGAGATCTATGAAAGAGGTTAATGGTGCTTCTAAAGCTTCTTGGTGGGGAGGGGTGTTGTGAGAGAGGTGGGGCTTGAGGGTGATGAGCAGGTTGGCAAACCCTGAGTGAAGGATTGGAGGCAGCTTGTTTTGGGCAGGACTGAGGGAGATTGACATCCCCAGGCCTCAGGTTGTAAGACAGTTCTCATCATTAAAGAGTTTACCATCAAAAAAAAAAAAAAAAAAGGGTTTATTACCTAGTGAGCAAGACAGAAATAGAATCCCAGAATGATAGTACATTGTGATAGTTGTGTGAAGGAGAGATGTACGGAGTGATATGAAAACACACACACACATTCACAATAACAATCCAAGTTGAGAAGAGCATTGCAGCCTGAGGGAAGATGAGATTTATGATTTGCTTGAGTAGTGATCTATGCATTTAGGTCTCCTCTCACTTGTTTTCAACAGCACCTCACTTTCCTTGACATTTCACAGTTAGAAAATGCTTTCACATTCTGAATTTCTTTTGGTTTAATGAAAATAAGAATGGAAAAAGAGATCATTTCTATTCTATAGATAGGGCGATAGGAAGAGAGGTTACCAAGTCCCAAGGCTGTAAGTAATTACGAGAGTGGGACTCACAATGCAGTTTTTCTGATTCTTAGTTAAAAGTCCTTTCCTAGTATGGAAAAAAGTGACTTCAGCATCAATCTGATAGCTTTTTTTATTGGAATGTAATTGCTTTACAATATTGCGTTAGTTTCTGTTGTACAACAATGTGAATCACTCATGTGTATTAATATACATATAGGAGATGGTTGGATGGCATCACTGACTCGATGGACATGAGTCTGAACAAGCTCTGGGAGTTGGTGATGGACAGGGAGGCCTGGCGTGCTGCAGTCCACAGGGTGGCAAAGAGTAGGACACGAACGAGCGAATGAGGGACTGAACTGACTGATCCTCTCCCTCTTGAACCCCCGTCCCACCCCCCATCCCAGCCCTCTAAGTCATCACAACGCACCAAACTGAGCCCTACAGCAGCTTCCCACTAGCTGTCTATTCTACACATGGGCGTGGGTATATGTCAGCGCTCCTCGCTCGATTCATCCCCCCTCTTCTTCCCCCACTGTGTCCACACGACTGTTCTCTACTTCTGTTCCTGCTCTGCAGATAGGTTCATCAATACCATTTTTCTAGATTCCATATGTTTGTGTTAATATACAACATTTGTCTTTCTCTTTTTGACTTACTTCACTCTGTATGACATTTTCTGACTGTTTTGAAACCTCATCAATCGAATTTCACCTTTTCTTTCCTATTGTGTAGTTTTTGGTTCTAGAGCATAGTGTTTGGAGTCCTGTATCACTGAGATGCAAACAAGCAAGAACATGAATTATATTCTGGGACACAAAGGACTCATATTTTCAAAGTCAGTGTAATTATAGTCCAGCCATGTTCTACCCTTAGGAAAGAATCTTGCAGTTTTTTGCAACTGTCAAATGAAGGGCTTAGGCTACAATCACTCAATTTTTACATTCTATGATTCATTTTTTTAACAACCAGTGTAATTTTAAAGTATTCATTAAAAAGACACACACACAAAAGGACACACATACTGAAAAAAAAAATGAACAATTGCAATGTAAAATGCTAATAATCTCTATCTTTGGGTAGTTGAATTGTATTTTTTTTTTTTGCTTAAGTATATACCTTCTTCTTGTGCATATACTTTCTTCTTTTTCTTAAGTATATACCTATTCCTTTCTTTTTATAGTAAGTATGGATAGCTTACATAATTTAAGTAATAAATACATAATTCCACTTAGTACTGAAACTGTGCCAGATATGTTATCAGCACTTGGCAAAATCTAGCATACTTACAGCACAATGGAATCATTTCACCAAGTCTGTATTTGAAATTTCAAATTCATTAATGAGACTAAATAGTACCAATTTTTGATAAGTGTGTGCTAATTCAATAAGCTTTGCTTTATAGCCAAAGGGAATTGCTTAAGGGAGGTGTTGGCTGATTATCACTGGAAGATACACTGACTTCTAAGTTATCCCATGTCTTTATGACATGTGACCACACCAAGATATAAAAGACCCCAATTTAAGTGCTTATAATTTAGTGGAGTTTAATTTTATGGGGATGGTAGAGGTTAGGCTTTCAAGGTAAAAATTATGCCAAGGCACAGTAGCCCCTGAAAATATTTCAATTGTCTTCTAAGTATAGTTTTTGTTGCTGTTCAGTCGCTAAGTCATGGCCAAATCTTTGCGACCCCATGGACTGCAGCACACCAGGCTTCCCTCTCTTTCACTATCTCCTGGAATTTTCTTAATGTGCACCCTATAACTGCATTTATGATAGACTAAGATTTTACTTACTTTATATTGGCCTTTATATTAATTCTTCAGCTTCCCAGAGATGCCACCACCACCCAGTTTCCTGGCTCTATAATCTGTAGTCACTCATCATCATTTAGACCCTCCTCCGGGGGTGACTTGCGTTCTTTGCTGGGAGCATCACTTCGCTGATTATCTTGTTATTTTTCTTTCATTCTTTCTCTCTTCCTTCTCATTTGGTCTTTATGATTCAAAAAATTTTACACTGAGTGTATCTGGTACCATTGTAAGAGAATAATATTTATTCACACATGACCAATGGACAAGACCCTGTGAGTCGTGTCAAAGAGACTAGCAGCTGAGGTGGTTGGAAAGAATGGAAAAGACCAGGAAAAATGTGATATGTCAGCTGGGCTTGTATTTGCTGAAAAGTTTTTGTGTGTGTGTGTGTGTGTGTGTGTGTGTGTGTGTGTGACACTGCCCACTGCCTTCAAGGAATTTCCAGTCTAGAGTGGGAGAAGGCCATTCATCAGAATTATACAAATAAACCTAAAAGGACAAGAAACAAAGCCAGGACAGGCAGGAGGTGTGGGCCCAGAATGTTGAGCACAGTTATACATTTCAGCAAATGGACAACCTCAGGAAAGAGCTCAGTAAATCTAAGAATAAGTAATCTGGTTTGGGGAGAGTGTATGTTCTTTAGTCAAAAGTAGAAATCACGTTTTCTGAGCGCTTACTGTATCTTAGGCTGTCTGATGAGAGGGCCTTTGCTTATTTCAATGTTTGAGAGGTTGGTACCAAAAACCACGGTTTTTAAATGAATAATGGAGGCTCAGAGAGGCTAAGTAATTTACGACAGAAGCGGGAGGGTCTGGAAAGAGACCTTCAGTGCCAGGCTTCAGAATTTCGGTTCTGTTTGGTTGCCAGTGAGGGAATTGCTGAAGACTTCTGAGCTGGGGCATGGTTTGATGGAAAGTATGTTTTAGGAGGGTTTTTCTGAGGTAGGGAAGGAAAGATTTGGTGAAATCAGTGAGGATTGCACCAGTGTAGACCAGGGTGAAGAACACTGGGCCTGTGTGAGAGGGGAAGGCCTGGGAGGGAGAAGGGGCAGAAAATGAAGAAGGTTTTCTATTAATAGATGGCGAGTTAACAATGGACTGGCTATAGAAGCGGGTAGGGAGGTAGTGATAAGAATTCATGTTTTATTTTTAAAAACTCCCCCCCAAAAAAACAACTCCCAGTGCACAGAATAATGCAACAAAGAAACACGTGTCTACCCCAGAGCTTAACCTCTGCTGCTAAAGTTTGTAGCTTATACAGTAGGTCCCCTACATAGGAAGCTTCAAGTTGCGAACTTGTGAAGTTGCTGATATGCATTTGCACGTCCAGTCATGTAAGTTAGTTCATTGTCATGTGTGTGCATCCTCTATAAGTGGTTGTCCTGTTGTGTACTTTACAGTACTGTAAAGTATCTTTATTTCAAGCCCAGGATGTCTGGAAGCAAGAGGGGATGTATCTGACATTACCATACTGTTCAAGGTACTGTACTATAAGATTAAAAATGCTCATTTTTAGTGTTTGTTATTTAGGTATTATGGCTTCGCCAGTGGCCTAGATGCTAGAGAATCTGCCTGCAATGCAGGAGTCCTTGGTTTGATTCCTGGGTGGGGAAGATCCCCTGGGGGAGGAAATGGTAACCCACTCCAGTGTTCTCGCCTAGGAAATTCCATGAACAGAGGAGCCTGGCAGGTTACAGGGGTTGCAAAGAGACACGGTTGAATGTCTAACACTTTAAGGTATTATTTGTGTGACAAATATCATAAGACTATTACAGTACAGTACTATATAACTGTGTTAGCTGGGTACCTACATTAACTTTGTTGGATTTACAAACAAACTGGACTTATGCACATTCGTGTGTAGGGGTTGTTGTTATTGTTCAGTTGCTCAGTCGTGTCCGACTCTTTGCGACTGAACTGCAGCACGCCAGGCTTCTCTGTCCTTCACCATCTCCCAGAGTTTGCTCAAACTCATGTCCATTGAGTGGGCGATGCCATCCAACCATCTCGTCCTCTGTCATCTTCTCATCCTGCCTTCAATCATTCCCAGCATCAGGGTCTTTTCTAAGTAAGTGTGTAGGGGACTTACTGCAAAATTAAAATGTTCAACATACTACTATTAAAGGCAGAATTCAAGTCAAATACATTATTAGATATAACCGTAGAACAGTTAAGGTGATGAGACAGGGGACAGTCATATTTTACTTGTTAGGTCATAGGTTTTTCCAGTTGATTACTTTAAGACATAATGAATTCTCACATCTTATAAATGACCATCTTTATTTTCAACTCGGTCTTTAAATTCAGCTTTCGGTTAGCTCATTCGGTGCTGCTCCTATCCTACACCAGGGGTCAGATGATCTTGAGAGATTCCTGGATGGCAGTCTTGCCTGCCAGCTGCCACTCCTGGGCAAACAGCTGGCCCTCGGGAGTGTGGGGAGGAAGCGGTGGAGGTTTGGCTGATTCCCTCCCCCACCCCTGCCTTCAGCCCCAGTGCTGGGCGAGGGGGAGAGGCAGTGTCCCTACCCACATGGGGGCTCCTGAGTGTCCTGAGTCTCTAGATGTGTGGACACTGAAGGTTCCTGCTACTGGGAAAGGAATTTCTGAGGCTCTCACCAGGCCCTACTCCTGCCCTGAGGGTTTAAAGATTCTGAGACGGTCCTCTAACCACGTGGAAGCTAAGCCTGCGTCAGGCCCCCTTAGCGTGATCTTATCCTTTCCCAGTGTGTTCAGAGAGTTCATGATGAAATTGTTTAATGTTGGGCCAGGTTTCCAGCAGAAAAGTTCCAAGCGAGGCTCTCTGTGGTTCCTTATGTGAAAGTGTTAGTCGCTCCGACTCTTTTTGCAACCCCTTGGACTGTAGCCTGCCAGGCTCCCCTGTCCATGGAATTCTCCAGGCAAGAATACTGGACTGGGTTGTCGTCCCCTTCTCCAAGGGATCTTCACGACCGAGGGATCGAACCCCGGTGTCCTGCATTGCAGGTGGATTCTTCACCAGCTGAGCCACCTGGGAAGACTGGTACTTCATTATGCCTTTGGTTGATTGTTGCCGAGCCTGGAAAATGATCACCTCCCTGGCTCCCGGTGATCTGCTCTGGGCGGGCGATTCTTCCTGTGCTCACCTCCAGTTGGTAAGGAGGGCGATCGAGGCCCACCCCAGAACTTCTGAGTCAGAATCCGCATTTGAAACGAGACCCCCGGGTGATTGTGTGCACATTAAAGTTTGAGGAGCCCAGCCTGCAGCAGAGGAGCGCACCTATCTCCCATCTCGAGCCTGAGAACCATGAATACCAATTAATTACTGCAGGGTTCATTGGAATTTCAAAGGAGGGAGATAGCAGGCCACTAAGTAACATTTCTACAGAGCCCAGAGGAGGACAAAGGAGGGTTTACAGTCTTAAGAGCATTTAATTGATGGTATTTAAAACAAAACAAAACACGCCCGCCTGGAGTAACACGTGCTCCTGCCTCAGGCAAGAGCGCCTCCGAACCCCTCAGCCTCGCAGATAAACCTGTCCAAAGAATGTGTGAAGGACTTTTAACAGGTTAAGGGGCTCTGGGGGCAAAGAAGTGTTTCTAAGAATTGGAAAGCTCTTGATGGAGACAAAAAGTTGAGAAGGAATATTTTTTTCCTTCTGTATTTAAAGACAGCGTTTAATATCTGGTTCTTCGGGCTTCTTTGAGGTCTGGAAAGTGTGGACTGGAGTCAGAAGGCTGCGTTGCAAACCCTGACACCAGGCGAGTCACCCTGAGCTGGCCATTGACTCTCTTTAGGCCACTTTCTCCTCCCCCAAATGGACAACAATAAGGCTGGCCTCACAGAGTTGCTGTTAAGATCATATTGGCAGACAGATATGAAGCACTCAGGAACTGGTACAGGGTGAGATTTACATTTTGTTTACAAAATGATGAACTGGAAGTTGCTCCCTGGATCCAAAGTCATTGTAGCTAGGATCAAACGCATGCATGTGGTCCCAGATAGACCCTCTTGACCTAACCCATCCCGTCTGCCATCTCTTCATGCCCCTTTCCATCCTTTCTGGGACCTGGGCTACAGACACACTGGCCTAACTTCTGCCCTGCCAGCCCGCCCAATTTATTCCCACCTTCTGGTCTCATTCCAGCCTGTTTTTTCAGCCTGATCTTCACACGAGAGGGTTTCCCATCTTTTAGGGTCATCCCCGCTTGCCGTCCTCAGTTCCTCTTTCCGAGGAAGTGGTCCACCATCACTTCAGAAGCTGTCTAGCTCCTGCTGTGTTGCATCCGCTCAGCCTGCATCCCTCTGTGAACTGAGGTTCGCTTCTTCACATATTCACGTCTGACTCCTCCACGATGGGAATGTCACCCCCAACAGGGCACAGTCTTGTCACACTGTCTCCCAGCGCCTAAAATAGGGGCTTGATGCACATGGGGCTCCAAGAACATTTGTTGAATGAGTGAGTGAATACATGAATCAGAATAAGACATGTCCCAGGAAGAAACCCAAGGGGAGTTTTTATGTTTGTATTTGTCTGTCTCCCTTGCAGGACTTCTGCTCTTTGAGAAAAAAGCCTGCTTTCTATGACTTTCATCAGTGCCTATCACCACACCAGGCAAGCATATGGTCGATTCTCAGTAAAAATATTAGGTGAATGAAGTGTGTGTGGGGGTGTTCAGTCGTGCCTGACTCTTCTACCCCATGGACTGTAGCCTGCCAGGCTTCTCTGTCCGTGGGATTCTTCAGGCAAGAATATTGAACTGGGTTGCCATTTTCTCCTCCAAGGGATTTTTCCGACAGGGATCAAACCTGTGCCTCCTGCATCTTCTGCATTCGCAGGTAGATTCTTTACCACTGAGCTATCTGGGAAACCCAAGGTGAATGAACAAACAGAAACAAACATATATATGCCATTATGTTTCAAGTTAAAACTTAATAGCTACTGATAATTGCCTTTGGGAAATAATTGAATTTTTAAGAAATAATAGTTTTATAAATTTACAAATAATAGTTTAAAATTTTTTTCTTGACTCCATCCAACATGTGAGATCTTATTTCCCTAACCAGGGATCAAACCCAAATCCCCTGCATTGGAAACATGGAGTCTTAACCACTGGACCACCAAGGAATACTTTGGCAAGAATACTGGAATGGGTTGCCATGCCCTCCTCCAGGGGATCTTTCCAACCCAGGGATCAAACCCAGGTCTCCTGTTTTCAGGTAGATTCTTTACCCTCTAAGCCACCAGGGAAGCCCTTATCTTTAAAGAGGGGCATGGAAATGTCATGGAAGGTAGATTTTGTACTCGGTGGCCTAGAGTGGAGGGCATTTAGAGGACAGGGAGAAATTGGGGTAGGGAGTGGGGAACACAAGCAAGTAAAGTCCAAGACTGGAGAAGGTATGCTTGCTGCTTGTTGCAAGAAAACCAGGCACAGATAGACAGGCCTGCAGTGAGGGACAGCTGGGTTTTCCAGGAGGGAGGGAGCAATCACCTGCCTCTGCTCAGGTCCTCAGACTGGAGTGTAGGGTAACAGGCCCAGCGGGAGCTTCTAGTTGGGTGCTGGAGGTAGGGTTGGAGGGGTGGAGACTGCAGGAGGGTCAGGCCAGGATATCTGCGGGGAGCCAGGTCTCTGAAGTACCTTTACATAGATAAACGAGGGTGGGGAGAGAGGGCGCATGAGCAACTCCCCCAGGGAGAACAGAGGGAGGTTCTGCAAAACCAGCACTCAGGTGACCCCTAAGAATTCAAAGTCTTTCATTAAACCCCACCTGAAGGCCAATTGTTCTGCAATCTACCCAGTGGTTTTGGCTCTAGGCTTATCTAAATCCAGTCTTGGGGGGAAGGGTATGGGAGGGGGTGGGGAAGATTTTTTTCCTTTAAAATGGGAGGAAAAACGGGACAGCTCACATTACAAAAGATTTTTTTTTTTGGCTGGAATTTGGACACTTCTAAATAAACTACCTGATTTGAATCTTTCCCATACCTCCATCCATAGTAATTACAGTAGTGGATTTCCTTTATATTTAGTTTTTTTGTATTCATTCATTTGTTTTATTTTTTAGATTCCATGTAACAGTGATCATGATCACATAACAGTATTTGTTGCTCTAACTTATTTCACTAAGCATGATGCCCTTCAGTTCCTTCTATGTTGTTGCAAATGGCAAAATTTCTTTCTTTACGGTAGTTGAGTAATATTCCACTGTATATCTAGAGCACGTCTTCTCAAATGGGTCTCCTTTAACACCCCTATGTGAGCACAAAATGGGATTATGCTCTTCTATTCCTGACCTCTGTTGGGGGTGGGGATTCTAATGACAGCACACTTGGAAACTTCTTTCCAAACAAGCATGCTGTATGCCAGAGAGATACACAGACTTGGACAGTAGGATTAGGGAGTTTCAGATGACAGCTAAATTAAGACTAAAAATAAGACCAGTGATGGACCCTAAGGAATATATGGTGTTCCATATTGGAGACTGTCTTCAGAAAGGTCACTTAACATATCTATGCTTCAGTTTCCTCATTTGGAAAATGGAGATGATAATAGTTCCTACCTCATTTCACTTGGGAGGATTTAATGAGGTACAATATATGGAAAGTATTTGGGGTCATAGTTGGCCCATTATTCACATACAGTAGAACTGAAGTATTATGAATGCTGTATTACTGAAAAGTGCTCAAATTCATTTTGTTTCATGGGTATCACACTAGACTTTGGGGGTACAGACGGAAGAAAATGTCCCAGACTTCGGGGAACTTGGTCTAGAGGTGAAGACAGACATAGAAGCAGATATTTATAATCCTGTGTGTTACACAATAAACCAAGTGTGAGACTTCCCTGGTGGCTCAGTGGTAGAGAATCTGCCTGCCAACGCAGGAGACTCGGGTTGGATCCCCCTGACCCCGGAGGATCCCACATTCCACAGGGCAACTAAGTCCATGCACCACGAGTGTTGAGCCTGTGCTCTGGACACACCACTGAGTCCACACGAGGCAACTACTGAAGCCCACGGTACTAGAGCCTGTGCTCTGCAATAAGAGATGCCACCACAGTGAGAAATCCACCCACTGCAACTAGGGAGTAGCCCCCGCTCACCACAACTAGAGAAGGCCTGCACACAGCAACGAAGTCCCAGTGCAGCAACACCCCCCCCCCCAAAAAAAAAGCAGAGAACACTTGATTAAAATAAATAAATAGACCAAGTGTGTGTGCACTCGGGGGCTGTGGGACCCAGCTGGGGGCATCTGCTGTTTCTCCGTGATCTGATCTTAGTGTGACTCAGGAAACGGGTCATGCTCTGAGATGGTCTCTACCATGTACTTGTTTCAGAACTTAGCATGGTGACTGCCAAATAGTAGAACAAAATACATGCTGAATGAATGGAATGAATTTGGACCATTTCAATACTGATGCAACCTCATAAACCTGAATAGCCGAAAGAAATCTAAGGTGGGTTAGAAAAAGCAGACACAGCCCAGTGGTGTATACACAACCTTATTCCAGTGGTGCATCGTGTCCTAGATGCTGGGCTGGACTGTGAGTGAAAGAAGAGGCTGAGAGCCAGAGGAAAGCAAAAATAAGAGCGTCCTTACTACAAGGTAGAAGCAGGCGGAGGGCAGGGAGCCAGAGACAGGGAGTGAAACTGAGCAGCCACATGGCAGGCTGAGTACAGAGAGGATGTGGAGAGGTGGGGCTGGGCCATGCTGAGCAGTCAGACTTTGTACACTTGTGATTCTCCAAGTGTGTGGGTTTCCCACGTGGCGCAGTGGTAAAGAATCTGCCTGCCAGTACAGGAGACACAAGAGATGTGTGTTCAATCGCTGAGTCTGGAAGATCCCCTGGAGGAGGAAATGGCAACCCCATCCAGTATTCCTGCCTGGAGCATCCCGTGGACAAAGAAGCCTGACGGCCTACAGTCCACGAATCGCAAAACAGTTGGATACGACTGAGCACGCACATACACAAGTGTGTGAGAGGAGACAGTAGCAGCTGTCATAGCACAATCATCTCAGAACTTTGTGAGGCTTTCTTTCATTTTATTTCCTCACCAACCTCATTGGGCCTGCTTTTCTCCCTTCTCCCCCGAGTAGACTAGGAGCCAGGGTGCCCATCCCAGTGCCAGGAACTCTGTGTCCTTTGGCAAGTTCCTTAAATTACCTGGGCCTCAGTTTCCACAACCGTGACATGTGTGATTACTGTGAGAACTGAGAGAATTCGTGTAAAGGGCTGAGGGTAGAGCTCAGCATATGTTAAGTATTGGTTACCCTCTAGCTGTTAATCTGTCTCCCAGACGGCTTGTCATTGTTCTGGAAGTGAGCCCAGTTAAGATGGAGAGCTTCAAACACACTCAGGGCCTTGGTGTCTTTAAAGTAAGGACCTTATGTGGTCGTGTTTGGGCTTCCCCTGTGTCTCAGCAGTAAGGAATCTGCCTGCAATGCAGGAGATGCAGGAGGCACAGGTTCGACCCCTGAGTGGGCCCCCCTGGAGAAGGAAGTGGCTACCCACTCCAGTATTCTTGCCTGGAGAATCCCATGGGCAGAGGAGCCTGGTGGGATACAGGCCATAGGGTTGCAGCAATTGAGCACACACGCATGTGGTCATGTTTGCATTCAGAGAGAAATGGATTTAAAAGAGGAAGAGACATCTTGATAAAGCCAGAAGTCAGTGAGAATGGGGTTGTGGTAGTGTGAACCCCAGGAAACCCTGAAACCCAGGAGGTGAGAGTGAGGAGCAGATAGAAGCGGAAGTAAAGTTGACAAGGTTTAGTGAGTAGTTAGACACAGGTAGCAAAGATGAACTTCCCAGGGTTAGTGACTGGGAGGCTGGTGGTGCCAGAGCTGAGGTGAGCAGCGCAGAGAGGGAGTGAGGACTCAGAAGGATGATGGTGATGACTTGCATGTTTCATGCTGGAACATCAGCTGCTACTGATTCTCTTCACAGCTTGTCTGTGAACCCTCATTGCTATTAGATCAATGGGGACTAGGACTGCTTACCTCCTAGGATTGTTGTAAGGATTGTTGTTATGTTCAGTTGCTAAGTCATGTCCAGCTCTTTGTGACCCCATGGACTGCAGCTCACCAGGCTTCCCTGTCTTTCTCTATCTCCTGGAGTTTGCTCAAACTCAGGTCCATTGATTCAGTGATGCCATCCAACCGTCTCATTCCCCATTGTCCTCTTCTTCTCCTGCCCTCAATCTTTCCCAGCATTAGGGTAGTTAGTACAAATCTAACACTTCAAATGCAATAAGTGTGCAGAGTGAGTACCATGTGAGTGCTTGTGGTTATAATTAATTATGATTCTATAAATGACATATACCTATCAAAACCCTCAGTCTGTCTTCCATACATTTCCCAGACTCCTCTATTCCCGTTCCTCTTGCATTGAAATTTTTCCAGTTCATTGAAAACACTGGTCTTCTCTCCCTTCCAGACTTGTATTCTCTCCCTCCTCCCCCCTCGTCTTTGCTTCCCGTGGTTCACCTTTGTTCCTCCTTGTGTCTCAGCTGAAATGTCCCTCCCTACAGGAAGTTTTCCTTAACTCCTCCCTCCTGGGTTGGGTGAGAGGGGCCCTCCTCTGTGTTCTCATGGCCTTTATCACACTGATATGTGTCTGTAAATGTCTGTGTTGGGAGCTCCTGGAAGGCAGTACCAGTCTATCTTGTGGAATGCTGTTTTCCAAACATAGTGTTGGCCCACAGAAGGATAGTTTAGACATTTTGTTCAGATGGATAAATAAATGTATTGAAATTTGGAGGAGAGATCTAGATAGATGTAAATTAGGAGTGATCAGCATGTAGAGAGATGAGCTATCAGAGGTGTGCCTTCTTCATACTTGATCTATCACCTATTTTTCCTCTGGAAACATTTTCCATGGCTCCAAGGATACCATCCTGTTCTACATCTTTGGCTATTTTTGGCAATAGATCTTCTCTGGTCTCTCTCCTCTTTTCTTCTCTCATTTTCTTTTTTTTACCCTATTCACCTCTTGGACATCTATTTTTCCCCCCATAAATTCAACTATCTCTTATTGATTATTATCTCCATATCCAGCTTCAACTTTGCTCCCGAACTCCTGACCTGTATTTCCAACTGCTCATAAATATTCCAACCAGACCTTTCCAGGTAGCCAAGTGGAACGGGTTATTATTTCTACCCTCATTCCCAGACTTCAAACTGAACTCTCCTCTACTCTTCTCTAACTGGGTTGATAGGGTTCCCATGTACACAGTCACCTAAACTAAGTCTTAGGAGTTTCAGTTCCTCCTCCCTCTTTCCCCACATCCTTCCTCTTCTATATCTTGCCATTTCTGATTCTGGAAGTCTTGAATTTGACTTCTCATTTTATTTTCACTGTCACAATTCAACTCTGACTTTCATCATCTGCTGCCAAGACTATTGTAATAGCTTCTTAATTGTCCTGTCTCCAGGTGAGTTTCTAAAATACAAGTCTGATGGTGTCAAGAATCCATGCCTCAAAAGCCTTCTGTGTATATCTTTACATTGTATTAGAATGAAATGTTTAGTTATCTCTCTGTACTTCCAACTCTATATGTCAGAATCAGTCCTTATTAATCTTTGTATGTAAAGAACCTAGAAGAGTGCCTAGGAAATGAGAGCCTTTTGAATAATTGGTTACTGTCACTTCCAAAGGGAACATCTCACCTAATCTTACCCATCTCCTACGCCCAGATTGCATTCAATAAAGATCTGAGGAAATGGTGGGCTTATTTTGAAATGCAAACTTCTTTTTATTTTTAATTGAAATATATTTGACATATAACATAAACTTAAGGTGTACAACATGTTTATCTGATATGTTTATATCTTTCTATGTGATTGTGATTGTAGTGACAATTAGAGGCTGGGACTTTTTTTCACTTTAGTATATCCCTTGTCTAATAGTACCTGACACATAATAGATATTGAGTAAATATATGTTGAATGAAGGCATGAATAAATGAATAAATGAAACTGTCTCCTTGATCCCCCCTCACCTATGGCATTTCCCATCTCAGAGGTTTTTCCTAGTAGAGAAAAGGTAGTTGGTACTATGATATGTGTCACATCCGTGCTTTGACTTGCTAAAGTTGTGAATCTTGTACTCAGTCAAAGAAAATTACTCTTGAGGCCAATTTGAATTTCATTTAATTAACGCAAGTTTCTCCTAGAGTTAATTAGGTCTTTGGGCAGCAAAAGATAAAAT
This sequence comes from Muntiacus reevesi, assembly GCF_963930625.1. Taxonomy (NCBI): domain Eukaryota; kingdom Metazoa; phylum Chordata; class Mammalia; order Artiodactyla; family Cervidae; genus Muntiacus; species Muntiacus reevesi. The sequence goes on along the minus strand of NC_089260.1, from coordinate 36,106,600 downwards.
CTTGTCTCCCATGTGATGAGGTCCATATTAGAAATACTTGAGAGAAATTTGGTATCAAACGAACTCTTATTAAACATTTTGTTTTGAGTTTTTTTTTCACTTATTTATAAAATGAAATGTACCCTTGTGCCTCAAAGTGGTTATATATAATATTCAGGGAATTGTGGATTTCTGGGCCCCACCTCATATTAACTGAATCTGAATTTCTGGAGGGAAGGCCTTGGAAATTCCCCTCCGTGGCTTCAAGAACACCATTCTGTTTTATTTCTTCTACTTCTTTGGTTGTTGTAGATCCTTTGCAATCTCTTTTATTGATTGCTTTTTACTCACTCACTTTGGAGAATCATACCCCACCCCCACCATGATTTCAACTATCACTTATAACTGGCATTCTAACTGCTCTCTGCAACTCAAGTATTGGTATTTCCAATGTTTACTCTGAGTCCTCTGCATGACCATCCAAGACTATGGGTAATTCTTTTGTTCTCTGAAGTTCAAGAGCAGCTTAACTGATACTTTTCAAAAATTTCCCTTCTTTGCATTCAAATCCTGGCTGATTGAAAGGAAAACTGAGTGAGTGTAGAGACAGGGACACTCACATTGGTATATACCACCCAGGCAGTCAGCTGAGAGGCTGGTGTTATTTCAGTTGCTGCAGAGAGTGGCTATGAAGCCTGCTCATTAAAATACCATTAATAACTGTGAAACACATTGCTGTTCAGTGATAGACATACTCTGGGTTTTGATATATGCTTCTCACTGATTATCTTATCTCTTACAACATAGATCCCAGCTGAGGCTCAGATAGGGCCTGGATAGTTAGTGCCTGGAGGTGGGTTAGGATGAGGGTGACAGATGAAAAGGAGCTAAATGAAACCAAAACCAAAACTGGTCAGGTTTTTTCACCAAGTCATAAAACTGAGTGATTGACCAGTAATGCTCCATTTTGGCTACATAACAGAATTATTGGAGGAGATTTTTTTTTTTTTTTTAACGGACCTCACCCCAGACCACGTAAAGCAGAAACTCAGAGCAATTACAAATTGCTAAAGAAGACTCTTGAGAGTCCCTTGGACTGCAAGGAGATCAAATTACCCATACTAAAGGAAATCAATCCTGAATATTCATTGGAAGAACAGATGCTAAGGCTGAAGCTCCACTACTTTGGGCACCTGATACAAAGAGCCGAGTCATTAGAAAAGACCCTGATGCTGGGGAAGGTTGAGGGCAGGAGGAGAAGGGGATGGCAGAGGATGAGATGGTTGGATGGCATCACTGATTCAATGGACATGAGTTTGAGCAAGCTCTGGAAGATGGTGAAGGACAGGGAAGCCTGGCATGTTGCAGTCCATGGAGTTGCAAAGAATTGGACACGACTGAGTGACTGGACAGCAACAAAGTGAGTGGAATGCAAGCCCACAAGAGCTCAGTGCAGCCTTTTACATGGTGGACTCATAGTTTTATGTGTGAGCAGGAAGTTGTTGTTAAGGCTACTAATCCACATCAGACATATCTTGAAATCCTATCGATTTATTGTAGTTTAGCACTTACTATGTATAAGGGATAATATAGACACTGACATAAAGAGAAGAAATATGGTAAAACAAAGTAATACTTTTTGAAGACTGTATTTTGAATATATGCTGTTCAAGGCACTATAATCATTTAATTCTCATTAAAGAAGAGTGAGATTTTAATGTCTCACTAAAGATAGTGCTACTTATCATCCCCATTTTAGAGAAAACCGGCTCAGAGAGGTTGTGTAACTTCCTCAAGGTAACTCACCTCATAAGTAGCAAGAGTCAAGATTCAAACTCATACTTGTTGGTTCTGCTTTATTTAGTTGCCTATTACATCAAAAGAGGAGGATAATATTTTGCCTGCCCTTCTGGAGTTTTCTGTCTGTTTAGGGAGGAGGGGTATGACTATAAAGATGAAAGATCATGGTAAATGTTTGGGAGGTTTAAGGTTGGTGCTAAAGGAATGAAGGGGAGGGGTGGAGTAGGATAGAGGTAGGGGTTTAAGAGGTGCAAACGAATATGTATAAAATAAATAAGCTCTAAAGAGAGGGTGGGATGAATTGAGAGAGTAGCATTGAATTATATACATTACTATGTGTAAAATAGACAGTTAGTGGGAAGTTGCTGTATAATGCAGGGAGCTCAGTCTGGTGCTCTGTGATGACCTAGAGGGCGGGATGGGGAAGGAAGAGGAAGGCTCAAGAGGGAGGAGATATATGTATACTTACAGCTGATTCACATTATTGTACGCAAGAAACCAACACAACATTGTAAAGCAATTATCCTTCAATTAAAAATTTAAAAAAATTTCTAAATGGGGTAAAATAAATAAGCTATAAGAATATATTGTACAACACAGGGAAAGTAGCCAATATTTTATAATAACTATGAATGGACTATAACCTTTACAAATTGTGGAAACAATTAAAAAATCAAATGGGAGATCCAGTTCAAGATTTTCTAAATGCATAATGTTTATTGACAAATTTATTTTAGAAGTGATACTTCTAAAGTTTGAGGTAAACATAACTTTGAAATTAAAAAAAAAAAAACCAAAACAATGAAGAGAATAAAAGTGAGGTAGGAAATCATCTCTTGCTGAGGCAGGCTTCCTGGGAACAGATGCTCAGAGCAGCTAAAAGCTGTTTGGAGTTGTTCGGCAGAGCCTGTGTCCAGTAGGGAAGGCAGAGACACGGATAGGGACGCACTGGGGCTCTTTCAGCACAGCATGTGGGGTCAGCTCTGATTGGAGCAGAAAGTGATCTAGTGGATTCTCATGCAGCATCTCTGAAACAACACAGTGTGTTCAGAGCCCGGAAGTTCTTGACTGACAAGCCAGGGCTTCACCTGCTCACCCGGCAAAAGAGAGAGAGAGCTGAAGGCCAGGAGTGAAATGGTATGTCTGGAGGATTGAAGCCTGAAGAGATGGGGCCGGATGACTAGTTACGATGCAACTGTAGTTAAGATGAAATGAAGGGGAAGACTGGGCAGGGGAACGGATGGCGATGTTTCAGGGCTGAGACTCATACGACTTGAGTTGATGGTTATGGTGTAGAGGAGAAGGAGGGATGGTGTAGAGGAGAAGGAGGGTGGGGTCATGCAGATTGTTTTAAATTTGGAAAGGACGCCCAAAATGGGGGTGGGTGTATTTACCCAGGGCAAGAAGAGGTGAGGATCTGGGGTTTGGGTGTGTGGAGCTCAAGGTGATGGGAGGAGATGGAGAGACTCATGAGGCAGATGACAACTCAGAGTCGCTGAGAGGGCTCCAAGGTCCTGGACCCCAGGTCAGACTTAGCAGTTCTCCACCTGGGTGTGATGGCTAGAGCATCTGGCTCCTGTCGAAGTGTTCTACTTGAGTGGATTCCTGTTAAATGTTAACATGAACACCTTTGATTTAAAAAAAAAAAAAGTGGTATCAGAAAACACTGGGTAAAAAGAGTTTAGGATTCATATCTGGTTAAATAAAGAACAAAGATTGCTAACTGGTTAAATAACTAAAAAGCTACTTAAACATTACAAAAAAAGTTACTTAAAATTTAATTAAATCAATTTTGAAATACCAACTTTGAGATTTTTCTTATGGACCAGAGGGATTGTAATTTAACTAATTATAGTCATGCTAGATTTCCTCCCTGATGTTTATTTTTCTTCTGGTTATATTTCAGACAATTAATAGTGTCTAATGACTCCAGATTTCATGTAATTACCACCAATGATTAGAACCTCTCTCTTACGGAATGTTCTTTACACACAGGCACTCTGGAAGTGAAGGAAATTTATGATTATTCATGAAAGTCTCTCTACATGCTGTAAAAAATTATCAGACTTTAAAATAAATTTATTATTCATTTATATAGCTATTTGTAGCTAGAAAAAACAGTAAAAATAATTTAGCTCCCTTTAAAAAGTTCCAATAGTTTCCTCTCACACAAAGTCTTTCTTTCCTTCAATTTGAGAATGTTAGAGAGAAATGAAAATTAAAATGGGAGAAACGCAGTTTTATTTTTAATTCCTTTGAATGCTTGGTTTCTAGCCTCCTTTCCCCCCACTAAGTGTGAAAGTATTTTAGGGAAAGTTTCATCGCAACTTTGTCAATAATTAACCCTCTCTTTCTTCAAAAGTCTGACAATGTTACAGTAACAATAACAGGTCGTAAAACACTCCCCCTAATTGTGCAAGGGCTCATTCTTCTCTGCCAGGGTTCAGGTTGACTGGAATGTGCTGAAGTCACATTCCAGCACCTTCCCTGGCCAGGAGAACCACGTAGGACTCTGGAAAGAAGGGATGAGAATCTTTGTTTCTGCTCTCAGAAAGGAGGGCTAGGAAGGAGCAGTAGAGGCTGGGAGGCACAGGAGAAAAGGAAATGGGGCTGGAAAACAAAGGGCAAATGCACGAGGGGGAGAGCGTGGGTCAGTGTGTAGAAAGATGGGTCAAATAAAGCAAAGACAATCCCAAGGGTGAAACCCATTCATGTAAGTTAGGGAGGGTGATAGAAAAGCAGGTCAGAGGTCCCTCCGTAAAGGCCAAAGGCTGGGAATCACAGGCAGGGGAAAGGAACACTCTTCAGAATGCAAACACTGTTTGTTGAATGGGGATCTCATCCCTTCCCTCTCTTTCAGGATGATATACTTGGAAATCTAAATGGAAGATTTCTTCATTTATCTGGAGAGTGAATGATTGAATGGAAAATGAGAAACTGAATTTTGACATTCTTACTGTGATTTACTTAGGAAACTAAAGTTAAGACAGGATTCTATAATGAATTAAGATTTTTTTTTTCTAATACATTTTTGCTTTGAACATTTTGTCTTCATTTCCTCGTTTTGTTTTTTTTTTTCACTTGCTCTTGAGTGATGTTTTGAGAGAGTGAACTAGCTGTGGTACCTTGCCCCAAAATTCCCAAATCTTTCTTCTTAATGACTTTTAACATATTATAACATTCACTAGTTTTAAACATACACTTCAGTTATCTTTTATTAATTTACTTGGTTGTTCAACTATCACCATCTTTTGGTTTTAGAACCTGGCCATCACCTAGGTTAAGATCTCACATGCTCATTTGCAGTTAATTTCCATTTCTATTCCAGGCCCCAGGCAACCACTGAACTACTTCCCATTTCTAGAAATCTGACTATTCTGGACATTTCACATAAATGAAATTATACAGTATATGATCTTTTGTGATTGGCTTCTTTACTTTGCATTGTTTTTGAAGTTCATCCTTGTTGTTGCAAACATGTCTATTTCAGTCTTTTATTACTGAATTGTATTTTATTGTATGGCAATATCATATTTTATTTACCTATTCACCAGCTTATAGACATGTGGATTATTTCCACTTTTTGGTTTTTATGAATAATGCTGCTGAGAACATTGCTATCCAAGTCTTTATGCAATCATATGTTTTTTTTTTTTGAGGTTATATTCAGTTTATAGTTGTTAAAAATATTGGCTATATTCTCTGTGTTGTATAATACATTCTTGTAGCTTATTTTATGCATAATAGTCTGTACTTACAATTCTCTACACTTATCTTACCCCTTCACTCTTCTGTCTCCCCATTAGTAACCACAAGCTTGTTCTTTGAATCTGTGAGTATGTTTACTTTCTGTTCTAGTCACTAGTTTTTTTATTCCACGTATAAGTGATATTATACAGTAGTTGTCTTTGTCTGACTTATTTTGCTTAGCATAATTCCCTCTAAGTCCATCCATGTTATTGCAAATAGCAAAAGTTCATTTTTTATAGCTGAGTGATATTCTGTTATACATATATACCACATCTTCTTCTCCATCCCTCTGTCCATGGATACTTAGATTTCTTCAATATTTAGCAGTTGGAAATTGTGCTGCTTTGAACATGTGATCATATGCTTTTATCTCTCTTGGTTACATAACAAAGAATAGAATTGTTGAATCATATGGGATGCTTAATATTTTAAGAAACTGCCATGATTTTCAAACTGGCTGTAAAATTTTACATTCTCACCACCACCATATGAGAGCACAACAATGAATACGCCTATCTTCATATCCTTGCCAACTTATTGTCTTTTATTTTTATATTTTAAGTTTCAACTTTATTGAGGTATAATTGACACATGAAACTGGAAGATTTTAAGTGTATATCATGGTGATCTGGTATATGAATACATTGTGAAAGGATTCCCCCATCTTGTTAATTAGCACGTCCATCACCTCATGTATTTCTTTTTTGTGTGTGAAATTTGTAAGTTCTACTCTCTTAGCAAATTTCAATTATATATCAGAGTGTTATCATTATAGCCATCATATTTTACATAAGGTCATCAGATCTTATTTATCTTATAGGTGAAAGTTTGGATCCTTTTACTTACTTCTCCCTATTTCCTCACCGTCTAGGCCTTTAGCAACTCCTGTTCTACTCTTTTTCTGTGAGTTTGTCTTTAAAAAGAAAAAATTCTATGTATTAGCGATTCCATGTAGTGTTTGTCTTTCTCTATTTGATTACCTTTCACTTAGCCTTCAGGGTCCATCCGTTTGTTGCAAATGCAGAATTTCCTTCTATCTCATGCCTGAGTAATATTCCTGTGCTTGTGTGTGTATGTGTGTTGTTTTCTTTATCCATTCATCTGTTGATGAATACTTAGGCTGTTTCCATGTCTTGGCAATTGTGAATAAAGATGCAGTGAATGTGAGAGTGTTGATGTCTCATCTATAACCTGTTTTCATTTCCTTTGGATGTGCACCCATGAGTGAGATTTCTGAATCATTTGCTAGTTCTATTTTTTATTTTTTGAGAAACTTTCATGCTGTTTTCTATAGTAGCTGCAACAATCTGCATTCTCATGACAGGGTACAAGTCTCCTTTCAGTACATCTTTGCCAATACTGATTTCTTGTCTTTTTGATGATAGTCATTCTAACAGGTATGTGAGATGATATCTGGTTGTGGTTTTGATTTGCATTTTTTTTGGTGATTAGTGATTTGAACATCTTTTCATTTTTTTGTTGGCCATTGTTTCTCTTCTATGGGAAAATGTCTACTCAGTTTCTCTGCCTACTTTTTATTCAGATTTGTTTTGCTTTTTTGCTATTGAGTTGTATGAATTCTTCATATATTTTAGATATTAACCACTCACAGATATATGATTTGCAAAGATTATCTCCCATTCCATGGATTACCTTTTCATTTTTTTTTTTTTTTGATGATTTTCTTTGTTGTTTAAAGCTTTTTAGTTTAATATAGTTCCAGTTTTTTGGTTTTGCTTTTCTTGCCTTTCCTTTTTGATCCAAAAATATTATTGCTAAGACCAATGTCTAGGAACTTACTGCATATGTTTTCTTCTAGGAGTTTTATGGTTTCAAGTCACGCTCAAGTCTTTTATCCGTTTCTAGTTGATTTTTGTGTATGGTGTTGTTCTGTGTTCATCTCAGCCCATTGTTGGTGATGCTATTGGCCAGGGATGCCTGAGGTACTCCTTTGGACACATCTACTTGTGATGAATGAAAGTGAAGTGAAAGTATTAGTCTCTCAGTTGTGCCCGATTCTTTGTGACCCCGTGGACTATAGATGCCAGGTTCCTCAGTCCATGGAATTCTCCAGGCAAGAATACTGGAACGGGTAGCCCACAGACATTTCCCTGTCTGGAGCCAATGTTGCGGCTGGGTCAGCTCTTGTGGGTCTTATGATTCCAACACACATCTCAACAACAACCATCAGGGAACTTTGAAAAACCAAGATTTATTACTCACAGGCCCAGGGTTTACATGGCACACATAAGGGCCACTCAGTGAGGTTGAAAGTAGAGCAAGAGAGAGAATGCAATCCTGGAGTTCTGCTGTTATTAGGGTCTGAGGGTGGGGTGCCTAGGGTTTTGTGGATTTATTCTTGGCAAATTTTAAACTTAAGAGCAAGAATTAGGGAATGGGAAGGGAAGAGTGGGATCACTGAAGTGGTTAGTTATCTAGGTTACCCAGGACTTTCTAAAAGGGGAACTTCATGGGTGGGGCAACTTGGCTTCTTATTTCGTTGTTTTACTACTAACTGTGTCATATAGCTGGCAACATGTTTAGAAACACAGCTGATCTTTTTTTTTAAACTATATTTTATTTATGTTTGTCTGTGCTGGGTCTTTGTTGAAGCTCATGGGCTCCTTGTTGCTCCCTGCAGGCTCTCTCTTGTAGTGAGTGGGGGCTACTCTCTAGTTGCAAAACACAGGTTCTAGAGCTTGGGCTTAGTAATTGTGGTGCATAGGCTTAGTGGTTCCACGGCATGTGGGATTCTTCCAGACCAAGGAGCAAACCCATATTCCCTGCGTCGGCAGGCGGATTCTTAACCACTGGACCATTAGGAAAGTCCCCACAACTGACCTTTGTATGTTGATTTTGTATCCTGAAGCTTTACTAAATGAACTGATTAGGCCTCACAGTGTTTATTAGTAGAGTCTTTAGGATTTTCTCTATACAATATGCCACCAACTGCAAATAGAGACACTTTTACTTCTCCCTCTCTGATTTGGATGCCTTTCTTTCTTTTTGGATGCCTTATCTAATTGTCCTGGCTAGGACGTCCAGTGCTATGTTGAATAAAAGTGGTAAAAGTAGAGATTTTTGTCTTATTCCTGATCTTAGAAGAAAGATTTTCAAATTTTCTCTGTTGAGAATGATGTTAGATGCGAACTTGTCACATATGGCCTTTGTTATATTGGAGTATCTTCCCTGTACACCCAATTTGTTGAGAATTTTTTTTTTTTTATCATGAATTGATGTTGAATTTTGGTCAAAGTTTTTCTGCATCTATTGAGATGGTCACACATTTTTAAATCCTTCATTTTGTTAACATGGTGTATCACGTTGGTGAATTTGTGGATGTTAAACCATCCTTGGATTCCTGCAATAAAGCCCACTTGACCCATTTATGGTCCTTCAGTGAATTGTTGGATTTGGTTTACTGATATTTGGTTGAGGATTTTTGCATCTATGTTCATCAGAGACAGTGCTACAGTGCTCAGTCGCTTCATTCATGTCCAGCTCTTTGAGACCCCATGGATGTAGCCTATAGCCTGCCAGGCTCCTCTGCTGCTGAGATTTTTCCAGCAAGAATACTGGAATGGGTTGCCATGCCCTTCTCCAGGCACTCTTCCTGACCCAGAGATTGAACCTATGTCTATTCTGTCTCTTGCAATGCAGGCAGATTCTTTACCACTGAGTTACTGTTCATCAGGAATATTGGCCTTTAATTTTTCACAATGCCTTTGTCTGGTTTTGGTATTGAGTTAATGCTGGTCTTGTAAAATGAGTTCAGAACTCTTCTGTCCTCTTCAACTATATGTAAGAGTTTGAGAAGGATTGGTATTAATTCTTCTTGAAGTGTCTGGTAGTACTTACCAGTGAAGCTATCAGTTCCTGCACATTTGTTTTCTGGGAAGTTTTTGATTACTGATTCAATCTCATAACTAGTAGTTGGTTTTTTAAGATTTCCTGTTCATGATTCAGTCCTGGTAGGTTGTATGTTTCTAGGAATTTATCCATTTCTTCTAGGTTGTCTAATTTGTTGGTATACAGTTGTTCATAGAAGTCTATTATGATCCTTTGCATTTATGTGGTGTCAGTTGTGGTGTCTCCTTTTCCATTTTTTAAAAAATTTATTTGAGTTTTTTCTTTTTTTCATCATAAGTTTAGCTAAAGTTTTGTCTACTTTGTTTATTTTTGCAAAACCAGTACCTAGTTTTATTGATTTTTTTCCCTGCTGTCTTGTTATTCTCTATTTCATTTATTTCCTTTCTTCTACTAACTTTGGGCTTAGTTTGCTCTCTTTTGGTTTCTTGAGATGTAAAATTGGATTGCTTATTTGAGATCTTTGTTTCTTTAATTAATGTAGACATTTGTTGTTGAGAATATCTCTCTTAGAACTGCTTTTGCTGCATCCCGTAATTTTCTTGTGCTGTATTTCCATTTTCATTTGTCTCAGGTTATTTTTTTGTTTCTCTTTTGATTTCTTTTTGACCCATTGATTGTTCAGTAGCAGGTAGTTTAATCCCCTATGCTTGTAAATTTTCCATTTTATTTGTTGCAATTGATTTCTAGTGTCATATCATTATGGTAAGAAAAGATATTTGACATAATTTCAATCTTCTTAAATCTATTAAGACTTATTCCTTGTGCACTTGAGATGAATATGCATTCTGCTGCTGATGGTTGGAGTGTTCTATAAATGTCCATTAAGTCCATCAGGCCTGATATGTAGTTTAAGTTCAATGTTTCCTTATTAAGTTTCTATCTGGATGATCTATTCATTGTTAAAAGTAGTAGTTGAAGTTCCTACTGTTATTAAGTTGCTGTCTCTTTCTCTCTTCAGGTTTGTTAGCATTTGCTCACCAGGCTTCTCTGTCCACGGGATTTTCCTGGCAAGAATACTGGAGTGGGTTTCCATTTCCTTCTCCAGGGGGTCTTCCTGACCTAGGGATCAAACCTGGGTTTCCTGCATTGAATACAGACTTTTTTTTTTTTTTTTTTTTTTTTTTTTTACCATCTGAGCCAGCAGGGAAACCACTTCTATGTTGGATGCATAAATATTTGCAAATATTATATCTTCTTGTTGGATTGACACCTTTTTCATTATATAATGACCTTTCTCTTTCATTACAGTTTTTGGCTTAAAGTTTATTTTGCCTGGTATAAGTATAGCTAGGGTCTTCCTAGGTGGTGCAGTGGTAAAGAATCCACCTGCCAATGCAGGAGATGCAAGAGACTCAAGTTCAATCCCTGCTTCAGGAAGTAGGAAATGGCAACTTGCTCCAGTATTCTTGCCTGGAAAATCCCATGGACAGAGGAAATAGGGGGGGCGGGTTACAGTCTATGGGATCTGGTTTTTGCAAAGAGTTAGTTGGGCATGACTGAGCACATACACACACAAATATAGTTACCTCTGCTTCTTTTGGTTTCCATCTGTATGTACTATTTTTTCCATCCCTTCACTTTCAGTCTGTGTTTGTTCCTTAAAGTAGATGTGCCTCTTGTAAGCAACACAGAGTTGGGTCTTAAGTTTTTAAAACATTTATTTAGTTATGACATATGGGCTCTCTAGTTACGGTATGGGCTTAATTGCCCCATAACAGGTGGGATCTTAGTTTCCCAACCACAGATGGAAAACATGACCCCTTCATTGGAAGGTGGATTCCCAACCACTGGACCACCAGGGAAGTTTCTTAAAATTAAGTCCCTTAATTTTGTTTTTATGTGTTTTTAAAATTTACTTGCTTATTTATTTTGGTTGCACTGGGTTTTTGTTACTGTGCACAGGCTTCCTCTAGTTGTGGGGAGTAGGGTATATTGTTAATGTGCATGACTTTCTCTAGTTGTGGAGAGCAGGTATATTCTCTGTTGTGACGCATGGGCTTCTCATTGCAGTGGCTTCTCTTGTTGAGACGCACTGGCTTTAGGTGCATGGGCTTCAGCGGTTGTGTCATGCATGCTCAGTAGCTGTGGCTTGTGGCCTGAAGAACATGGACTCAGCAGTTGTGATGCACAGGCTTAGTTGCTCCATGGCACATGGTATCTCCCCAGAACAGAGACTGAACCCATGTCCCTGCATTGGCAGGTGAATTCTTGGGAAGCCCCTTAATTTTACTTTTAATCCATTTAGTCACTCTAGGTCTTTTGATTGTAGAATTTATTTCATTTACACTTAAACCAATACTTGACAGATATGAGATTACTATTGCCATTTTGTTTATTGTTTTCTGACTGCCTTCTGACTGCTGGAGAAGGGATAGGCTACCCACTCCACATTTCTTGGGCTTCCCTGGTGACTCAGACGGTAAAGAATCTGCCTGCAATGCGGGATACCTGGGCTCAGTCCCTGAGTTGGGAAGATCCCATGAAGAAGTGAACAGCTACCCACTCTAGTATTCTGGCCTGGAAAATTCCATGGACTGTATAGCCCAAGGGGTTGCAAAGAGTCAGACGCGACTGAGTGACTTTCACTCACTCTCTTTCACGGTTAGATTTCTTCCTATTTATCTTTTGTGTATCTACTGTAAAATTTTGTTTTGCTGTTGCTATGAGGCTTCCATAAAATAACTTATATTTATAACAGTTTATTTGAAGTTGATAACAACTTAACTTTGAACACATTCTAAAGCTATATATTTTTATTATCCTTTTCCATTTAATGTTTTTGATGTCACAATTTCTTTTTACCTTGTATATCCATCAACAAGTTATTTTAATTTTAACTGTTTTAAATTCTTTATTATTTAACCTTCTATCTGGATTAATAAGTGATTTACCCAACAGCAATATAGCAGGAGAGTATTCTGAGTTTAACCACATACTTACCTTTACTGGTGAGATTTATATTTTCATGTTTTCTTGTCACTAATTAGCATCCTTTTGTTTAGGTTTAAGAAGTCCTTCTAATATTTTTCACTTGGTCACTCTAGTAGTGCTGAACTCCTTCAGCTTTTGCTTCTCTGGAAAATTCTTTATTCCTTGTTCGACTCTGAAGGGAAACTTTGCTGGGGAAGTATTCTTGGTTGGCAGTGTTTTTCCTTCAGTTTTTTTAATATGTCACACCCTTTGCTTCTTCCCTGAAAAGTTTCTGCTAAAAAATCTGTTGATAACTTTATGGGTGTACCCTTGTATATAATGTTGTTTTTCTCTTGCTGCTTTTAAGATTCTCTCCTTGTCTATAATTAAATTTTCAGAAGTTAAAATGTGTCTCAGTGTGACTAACCATCTTTTAAATTACATTTCCAGTAGGTGTTAAGTGGTATTTCATGTGATTTTAGTTTGCATTTCTTTAACAATTAATGATGTTAAGCATCTTTTCATGAACTTATTAGCTACTTATGTATATATATGTGTGTATATTTATAAATTTCAGTAAAATATATACACAATATTTTGCCCATTTAAAAAATTTGATTGTCTTACTATTGAACTGTAAGAGTTCTCTTTTTTGTTAATTAAAAAAAAATTTTTTTTAATTTTTTTATTTTTCAGTGGGTTTTGTCATACATTGATATGAATCAGCCATAGAGTTACATGTATTCCCCATCCCGATCCCCCATCCCACCCCCCTCTCCACCTGATTCCTCTGAGTCTTCCCAGCCCACCAGGCCCGAGCACTTGAGTCATGCATCCCACCTCAGCTGGTGGTCTGTTTCACCATAGATAATATACATGCTGTTCTTTCTAAACATCCCACCCTCACCTTCTCCCAGAGTTCAAAAGTCTGTTCTGTACTTCTGTGTCAGTTTTTCTGTTTTGCATATAGGGTTATCGTTACCATCTTTCTAAATTCCATATATATGTGTTAGTATACTGTAATGTTCTTTATCTTTCTGACTTACTTCATTCTGTATAATGGGCTCCAGTTTCATCCATCTCATTAGAACTGATTCAAATGAATTCTTTTTAACGGCTGAGTAATATTCCATGGTATATATGTACCACAGCTTCCTTATCCATTCATCTGCTGATGGGCATCTAGGTTGCTTCCATGTCCTGGCTATTATAAACAGTGCTGCGATGAACATTGGGGTGCACGTGTCTCTTTCAGATCTGGATTCCTCAGTGTGTATGCCCAGAAGTGGTATTGCTGGGTCATATGGCAGTTCTATTTCCAGTTTTTTAAGAAATCTCCACACTGTTTTCCATAGTGGCTGTACTAGTTTGCATTCCCACCAACAGTGTAAGAGGGTTCCCTTTTCTCCACACCCTCTCCAGCATTTATTGCTTGTAGACTTTTGGATAGCAGCCATCCTGACTGGCGTGTAATGGTACCTCATTGTGGTTTTGATTTGCATTTCTCTGATAATGAGTGATGTTGAGCATCTTTTCATGTGTTTGTTAGCCATCTGTATGTCTTCTTTGGAGAAATGTCTGTTTAGTTCTTTGGCCCATTTTTTGATTGGGTCATTTATTTTTCTGGAATTGAGCTTCAGGAGTTGCTTGTATATTTTTGAGATTAATCCTTTGTCTGTTTCCTCATTTGCTATTATTTTCTCCCAATCTGAGGGCTGTCTTTTCACCTTGCTTATAGTTTCCTTTGTTGTGCAAAAGCTTTTAATTTTCATTAGGCCCCATTTGTTTATTTTTGCTTTTATTTCCAATATTCTGGGAGGTGGGTCATAGAAGATCTTGCTGTGATTTATGTCAGAGAGTGTTTTGCCTATGTTCCCCTCTAGGAGTTTTATAGTTTCTGGTCTTAAATTTAGATCTTTAATCCATTTTGAGTTTATTTTTGTGTATGGTGTTAGAAAGTGTTCTAGTTTCCTTCTTTTACAAGTGGTTGACCAGTTTTCCCAGCACCACTTGTTAAAGAGATTGTCTTTTGTCCATTGTATATCCTTGCCTCCTTTGTCAAAGATAAGGTGTCCATAGGTTCGTGGATTTATCTCTGGGCATTCTATTCTGTTCCATTGATCTATATTTCTGTCTTTGTGCCAGTACCATGCTGTCTTGATGACTGTGGCTTTGTAGTGGAGTCTGAAGTCAGGCAGGTTGATTCCTCCAGTTCCATTCTTCTTTCTCAAGATTACTTTGGCTATTCGAGGTTTTTTGTATTTCCATACAAATTGTGAAATTATTTGTTCTAGTTCTGTGAAAAATACCGTTGGTAGCTTGATAGGGATTGCATTGAATCTATAGATTGTTTTGGGTAGAATAGCCATTTTGACAATATTGATTCTTCCATTCCATGAACATGGTATGTTTCTCCATCTGTTTGTGTCCTCTTTGATTTCTTTCATCAGTGTTTTATAGTTTTCTATGTATAAGTCTTTTGTTTCTTTAGGTAGATATACTCCTAAGTATTTTATTCTTTTTGTTGCAATGGTGAATGGTATTGTTTCCTTAATTTCTCTTTCTGTTTTTTCATTGTTAGTATATAGGAATGTGAGGGATTTCTGTGTATTAATTTTATATCCTGCAACTTTACTATATTCATTGATTAGCTCTAGTAATTTTCTGGAAGAGTCTTTAGGGTTTTCTATGTAGAGGATCATGTCATCTGCAAACAGCGAGAGTTTCACTTCTTCTTTTCCTATCTAGATTCCTTTTATGTCTTTTTCTGCTCTGATTGCTGTGGCCAAAACTTCCAACACTATGTTGAATAGTAGTGGTGAGAGTGGGCATCCTTGTCTTGTTCCTGATTTCAGAGGAAATGGTTTCAATTTTTCACCATTGAGGGTGATGCTTGCTGTGGGTTTGTCATATATAGCTTTTATTATGTTGAGGTATGTTCCTTCTATTCCTGCTTTCTGGAGAGTTTTAATCATAAATGAGTGTTGAATTTTGTCAAAGGCTTTCTCTGCATCTATTGAGATAATCATATGGTTTTTATCTTCCAATTTGCTAATGTGGTGTATTACGTTGATTGATTTACGGATATTAAAGAATCCTTGCATTCCTGGGATAAAGCCCACTTGGTCATGGTGTCTGATTTTTTTAATATGTTGTTGGATTCTGTTTGCTAGAATTTTGTTAAGGATTTTTGCATCTATGTTCATCAGTGATATTGGCCTGTAGTTTTCTTTTTTTGTGGCATCTTTGTCTGGTTTTGGAATTAGGGTGATGGTGGCCTCATAGAATGAGTTTGGAAGTTTCCCTTCATCTGCAATTTTCTGGAAAAGTTTGAGTAAGATAGGTGTTAGCTCTTCTCTAAATTTTTGGTAGAATTCAGCTGTGAAGCCATCTGGTCCTGGGCTTTTGTTTGCTGGAAGATTTTTGATTACAGTTTCGATTTCCTTGCTTGTGATGGTTCTGTTAAGATCTTCTATTTCTTCCTGGTTCAGTTTTGGAAAGTTATACTTTTCTAAGAATTTGTCCATTTCATCCAAGTTGTCCATTTTATTGGCATAGAGCTGCTGGTAGTAGTCTCTTATGATCCTTTGTATTTCAGTATTGTCTGTTGTGATCTCACCCTTTTCATTTCTTATTTTGTTAATTTGGTTCTTCTCTCTTTGTTTCTTAATGAGTCCTGCTAATGGTTTGTCAATTTTATTTATTTTTTCAAAAAACCAGCTTTTAGCTTTGTTTATTTTTGCTATGGTCTCTTTAGTTTCTTTTGCATTTATTTCTGCCCTAATTTTTTAAGATTTCTTTCCTTCTGCTAACCCCGGGGTTCTTCATTTCTTCCTTCTCTAATTGCTTTAGGTGTAGAGTTAAGTTATTTATTTGGCTTTTTTCTTCTTTCTTGATGTAAGCCTGTAATGCTATGAATCTTCCCCTTAGCACTGCTTTTACAGTGTCCCATAGGTTTTGGGTTGTTGTGTTTTCATTTTCATTCATTTCTATACATATTTTGATTTCTTTTTTGATTTCTTCTATGATTTGTTGGTTATTCAGAAGCGTGTTATTTAGCCTCCATATGTTGGAATTTTTAACAATTTTTTTCCTGTAACTGAGATCTAATCTTACTGCACTGTGGTCAGAAGAGATGACTGGAATGATTTCAATTTTTTTGAATTTTCCAAGACCAGATTTATGGCCCAGGATGTGATCTATTCTGGAGAAGATTCCATGTGCACTTGAGAAAAAGTTCTTGATACAAGTTTTTTTAATCAAGTATATGATTACAAATATTTTCTCACTTATCTCTCCATTTTCTTAATAGTGTTTTTAAAGCACAAAAGTTTTAAATTTTGATGAAGTTCACTCCTTTAATGTATTGTGTTTTTGGTATTGTATCTAGGAAATCTTTGCCCATGCCCAGAAAGATATATTTCCATTTTTTTCTCTAAAAGTTTTATAGTTTTCATACTTACATTTAGGTCTCTGATCCCTGTTTGCTAATTTTTTTGGTTTTGGTGTAAGGTAAGGACCTTGGAAGGAAAGTTATGACCAACCTAGATAGCATATTAAAAAGCAGAGACATTACTTTGCCAACAAAGGTCCATCTAGTCAAGGCTATGGTTTTTCCAGTGGTCATGTATGGATGTGAGAGTTGGACTGTGAAGAAAGCTGAGCGCCGAAAAATTGATGCTTTCGAACTGTGGTGTTGGAGAAGACTCCTGAGAGTCCCTTGGACTGCAAGAAGATCCAACCAGTCCATCCTAAAGGAGATCAGTCCTGGGTGTTCATTGGAAGGACTGATGCTGAAGCTGAAACTCCAGTACTTTGGCCACCTCATGAGAAGTTGACTCATTGGAAAAGACCCTGATGCTGGGAGGGATTGGGGGCAGGAGGAGAAGGGGACAACAGAGGATGAGATGGCTGGATGGCATCACCGACTCAATGGGCATGAGTTTGAGTAAACTCTGGGAGTTGGTGATGGACAGAGAGGCCTGGCGTGCTGTGATTCATGGGGCCGCAAAGGGTCGGACACGACTGAGCGATTGAACTGAACTGAAGGGCCTAAATTCATCTTTTGCATCCAATGACTTAAAAAAAAAAAACTTTTTTATTGGAGTATGGTTGCTTTACAATGTTGTATTCATTTCTACTGTACAGCAAGGTGAATCAGCCGTACATGTACCTATAGCCTGTCTTTTAAAGTTTCTTTCCCATTTAGGTCACCACAGAGCATTGAGTAGAGTGCCCTATGCTATACAGTATGTTCTATTAGTTATTTATTTTATACATGGTGGTGCATCCAATAACTTAAAAAAAAATGTTTGGCCATGCCCCACAGCATGTGGGATCTTAGTTCCCTGACCAGGGATTGAATTTGCACCGGCTGCATTGGGAGTGCAGAATCTTAACCACTGAACTGCCAGGAAAACCCCTTCAATAACTTTTAATGAAAGGAATTTAGAAAAATAAACATTACATTTTTTTTCATAATATAATTGGGATTTTTGACACCATGTTTTTCCTTTAACATACTTAAGACTACCTAATATTTTCTCACTTGTTTATTTTTTATTTTTCTTTTGTCTGTCTCCTCCTTTAGGATAATTGCTAGAGGCAGAAATGGCCTTATCTCTCTTTTTCATTGCCATATCCTTAATGCCTTGCAAATGGTAGGTATTCACTAAATATATGATGAGTGAGTGAGTGAATGAATAAATGAGTGAAATGCTAGGGTAGTAAATATGTCAGAAAAGGCAAAAATGTTTTTATTACCTCAGTAGTTGAGAGAGGAGTATAGAATGAAGATTTTAGAGCAGGAGCCAGCAGGCAGGGAGTATAGCAGTAGGAAGTGAGCACTTACCTTAGGTTTTGCATTTCCTTCAATGCCACTCTGACCCAGAACTCATGCCTGCACCTGTGAATGTGCTTATGAAGTGCCTTTTGGCAACCCCAAGTATGGCTTTTGAGGGGAATTTAATGTTGCAGTTACTTAGGCCATAAGCTTTATATATTATTCATTCAACAGGTATATTTGTGTCCCTGGTCACATACCAGGCACTTTGCTAGGATTTGGAGACAAGGCAAGTGTTTATCCTGCCCTTATGAAGTGGTAAGCTCCCATGCACTTACTAACTAGTTGTGTGACCTTGAGAATATTATGTAACCTCTCAGAGCTCGTTTTCTTATTTATAAATTGAGGATTGTAAAATAGTTACTTCATTTGATTTTGACAAGTATTAAATCATAATTTTAAAGAAATGACTGCTTCTATAGCATATCACAAGTATTTTAAATGATATTATTATTAGTTGTTCAATCTGTGTTATTGAGTCTCAACCTCCATTTAGTATGCTATTAATGATTCTAATTACCATGGATCAATGAATCATCAAGGGACAGAAAATAAATATTTCTCTTTGAAAATCTTAAAACTTGTTTATAAAGACAATACATACTCTTGAGGAAAAAACAAATTCAAACAATATAGAAGCGTATACAATAAAAGGTAGAACCTCCCCTTCCACACACACACAACCCATTCCTCAGAGGTAATCACTGTGAACAATGCTTTGTCTCTCCTTCCAGAAAAGTCTCATGCATTTGAAAGCTTGTATATGCACATTCTTAGACAATTAACAGCAAATGGAATCAGGTACTACTAACTAGTTATCACTAAGCATTCTCACTTCTGAGTATGTAGTGGAGAGCTTTCTTAGAGCAGCATATATTGTTTTTATTCAGAATTCTTTCTTTTTTATTAAAATATAGTTGATGTTCAATGTTGTATTATTTTCTGGTATACAACTGATTCCGTTTTTTAATATACATATATGTGTGTGTTGATGCCTTCGAAATGTGGTACTGGAGAAGAATTCTGAAAGTCCCTTGGATAGCTAGGAGATCAAACCAGACAATCCTAAGGGATAAGATCAGCCCTGAATACTTGTTGGGAGGACTGATGCCGAAGCTGAGCTCCAGTATTTTTGGTCATCTGATGCGAACAGCCAACTCATTGGAAAAGTCTCTGATGCTGGGAAAGATGGAGGGCAGAAGAAGAAGGCGTCAGAGGATGAGATAGCTGGATGGCATCAATAATGCAATGGACATGAACTTGGGCAAATTTCAGGAGATGGTGAGGGACAGGGAGGCCTGGTGTGCTGCAGTCCACGGGGTCACAAAGAGTTCAACACTACTGGGAGACTGAAAAGCAACAACAAATGTGTATGTATACACACACACGCATTTTTGTGTGTGTATGTATATATATATATGTATACATTTGTACATATATTCTTTTTCAGATTCTTTCCATTATAGGTTGTTACGACGTACTGAATATAGTTCCCTGTGCTATGTAGTAGGACTTTGTTGTTTATCTACAGAATGAGTATTTCTTAACATTCTCAACAAAATTAAAAGAAAAATTCTCTTAAGCTTCTTGAGAAAGTCTGCGGGCTGCACTCTACTTCTCTTTCCACCCCCACACTCCGCAGTCCCAGGTCCTGTAGCTTCTAGCAGTCAGAGACTGGCACCTGCCCACCCACGCTTTCTTGGCCTGTGGCCGGCTGTGGTCAAACCGGCAGCAGAGAGTGGGGGTGGGGGTGTGGGTAGTAAAGAAGGAAGAGAAAACAAATTTTCCATGAGTTGTTGAAAAAGAGCAACAGGAGTAGAATCGAATTGACCTAAGAAAACAGCACCAAAAAAAAAGTTTTATTACATGTATTTAAATAGAAGGTATCAGGAAGAATGTTCTAGAAAGGATTAAAAGGCAATGAAGGACTAGGCTGTTAAAGTAGTACCAACAACTGCTTAAGCTGTGTTGTGGGTGGTGAGAAAGGCCTTGGGGTCCCTGTGGTCAAACCTGTTCCCTAGAAGTATAAGAAGGAGAGAGAGAGTGAAGGAGAGAGATGGAGAGAGAGATCCCCTCAGAGACGTGAAATGGCAAGATAGCAAGATTGGGCCCAATGCCAGAGAACAGATGGGGAAACTTCGCCCTTCTTCACTGAAAGCTCAACTTTACTTCCTCCGCTTTCCCACCTCACTGCTCTCAGCCCCACTGCTTCACTTCACTTCTGTGAGGGGCTTTGCTAGACCTCAATCCCCAGCCAAGACTCTAGATGATAGATGTCTCCCTTGACCACAAGTGTTTCTCAGTGGTTAGATGCTGAAGCAAGTCACATCTCAAACAGAGATTCTGATCACCTCTGAGGATGTAGAAAAAGATCTCTGCTTGTTGCTCTTTCTTTTTGCTTACTCATTTAATCTTGGTTCTCTGAATTATCTCCACCTCCCCCTAGACCAGAAAGGAAGGTTATAGAATGGTTTAGAGCTTCTAAATGAGGCTGTTAGAGAGTGCCTCAGCCTACAGGGCTGGCTTGGAGCCCACACCCAAGAAAGCAAAATCTTTCCTTGGGTGGGGCCTGCCTAGACATAAAGTTTTTACCATGCCTCTAAGCAGGGGAAGCTTGGGCCAAGATTATATTGGGCAGGTAATAAAATTAAGGGCAATAAAACCAGATAAACCACCTATTTAACAGCAATTTACTGGTGAAGCTGTTTCAACAAGGAGAGGTAAGATGGAGGGCTCCACAAGCTTGCTCTCAAGTTCTTTCAGGTAGACTCCTCTATAGAGAAAATATTTTTTTCAAGGTCTTGGCTGGACTGAAAGGGGGTAAGTGCATTTATCCAACACCAGTGAGAGTAAGTAGCAGCTCAGAGGGGAGTCTCTGGAATTTGTATCCCTCACTCTAATGCCAAGAATGATCACCTCTGAGCTGTTCAGATCTCTCAAAACCTTTTTATCAGCCATGGAATCAAGACAGTAGAGGTCCCTAACTGCACCCCAATGTTCATTACAGATTTATTTACAATAGCCAAGGTATGGAAGCAGCCTAAGTGTCCACTGACAGATGAATGGATAAAGAAGATGTGGTACATGTATAAAATGGAATATTACACAGCCATAAAGATAAATGAAATCTTGCCATTTGCAACAACATGGATGGATCCTAGAGGGTGTTATGCTAAGAGAAATAAGTCAGAGGGGAAAAGACAAATGCCATATGATCTCACTTATGTGTAGAATCTAAAAAGCAAACAAACAATAAATGAAAATAGACATATAGATATAGGGACAAACAGGGGAGGGAGGTGGGAGTGGGAGGGACAAAATAGGTGAAGGGGATTTAGAAATACAAACCTCCAGTCATAAATAAATTATGGGGATGTAATATATAGTATAAAGAACATGGCCAATATATTGTAACAATTTTGTATAGGGACAGATGGTTACTAGACTTACTATGGTCATCATTTAATAATGTATGCAAATGTGAAATCACTATGTAGTACACCTGAACTAATATCATATTGTATGTCAATCATATTTCAATTAAAAATTAAAAGAAAAAAGAGAGTGGAGGTCCAGTACCAATCTGTCTAGAATCAATTGTGGATTGATTTACACAGTAAACATCAAACATTCTGTAAAGATGGAATCGCTTCCTTAACCACAAACATCATGGTAATATTATGTTGCTTTTAAGGGATTACGAAGTAAAAACATGAAAGTTCAGTCAGATTCTCAAAACTATCTCACACAGACATCCTAAACATATATAGGTATGTGTTTATGCACATATCTATTGGCTTCCCAGGTGGAGCTAGCAGTAAAGAACTCACCTACCAATATAGGAGAACCAGAAGACACGGGTTTGATTTCTGGGTTGGGAAGAGTCCCTGGAGGAGGGAATGGCAACCCACTCCAGTATTCTTGTCTGGAGAATCCCATGGACAGAGGAGCGTGGGGGGTGGGGGGCGGTGGGGGCTTCAGTTCATGGGGTTACAAAGAGTTGAACATGACACATAGATGCACACCTCCATACATCCAAACCTACATATACATACAGGTAAAATGACTAAATTAAAGTAAATCTCTAAATAGCTTTTATGTTTCCAAGCAATAGCAAATATTTTCTATCAAAAAATACTTGCTCTTTTCAATTTTATTTTTGCATATTACAAACTTTTCTAAATATCACGTGGTGATTGGGTCTCTAAATATTAAATAAAATATCCTTCTAATGCTTGTAAATAGTATTTTCTAGTTAAGAAGAGGCACAAAAGATTTGGTGACTGCATTATTCTTTGGGGTCTGAGTAGTGGTTATGTGGGCACCCAGGGTGGTGAACCACTGGTTCATGAAACACTGCCAAGAATGGCCTTCATCCAGACCCCAGGTCAAGTTCAGCCAGCAGCAGTGAATCAACCAGGCCAAGAGGGATTAGGCAAAAGTACAAATTTCTACCTTTGTCAGAATCCTAGGAATTTGGCAACTCTTCTCAATTTGTCTCATTTCCCTCTGTCCTATATCAAGTCAATTACCAATGTGGCTCAGTTGGTTTCATCTCCTATATGTCCCCCAAGTTTCTCCACTCTTCTTTTCTCTACTGCCTCTTTCCTAGGTCAGACTGGCTGGATTATTACAAATATTTCCAAGTGGGCAAGATCCACTTTTGTCCCCTTCTAACTGCCTATGCTACAGTCAAGAGGATTAAAAAACAAAACAGAGCAAAGGCTTCCCTGGTGACTCAGTGGTAAAGAAGTCACCTGTTAGCTCAAGAGACATAGGTTCGATCCCTGGTCAGAGAAGAACCCATATGCTGTGGGGCAACTAAGCCCATGGGCCACAGCTATTGAGCCTGTGCTCTAGATCCTAGAAGCCACAACTACAGAGCCCATGTGTCACAACTACTGAGGCCCAAACTCTAGAGCCCGAGCTCTGCAACAAGAGAAGCCATTGCAAAGAGATGCCCCATGCAGGACAACTAGAGAGTAGCCCCTGCTTGCCGCAACTAGAGAAAAGCCCACGCAGCCGTGAAGACCCAGCGCAGGCAAGTGAATAAATAAATAAAATTATTTCAAGAAATAAAAACAAGCATATACCTAAGCAGTCTTTCCTCTTAACAGTTTTCGTTGGATATCCTTTTGCTCTTAGACGGGAAATCGAAATCCACACTGTGGCCTAGAGGCCAGGAACCAGTGGCCCCTGCTCCACCTTCCAGTCTCTTCCTGCACCTCGCATCATAGTTCTCCATCTGCTTCATTGCCTACCTCCTCAGGGATCCTCACAACTCAGGAGGTTTGGAGACAGAGAAGATACAGGTCCCTGAATTTTCCCAAAGCTCCTTAGGTGATTCTGAACCACTACTGTGGTTGAAGTGACTAGGCTAAAGATGGAACCATTGGAAAATTGTGTTATGGCAAGTTTGTACCTGTTAGCATGAGTCTTTGGCATGGGTCAACCCTATAAAATCACTGCAGATGGTGACTGCAGCCCTGAAATTAAAAGATGCTTGCTCCCTGGAAGAAAAGCTATGACAAACCTAGACAGTGTATTAAAAAGCAGAGATACCACTTTGCCTACAAAGGTCCAGATCAGCAGTCATGTATGTATGTGAGAGTTGGAACATAAAGAAGGCTGTGTGACCAAGAATTAATGCTTTCAAACTGTGGTGCTGGAGAAGACTCTTGAGAATCCCTTGGACAGAAAGGAGATCAAACCAGTCAATCCTAAAGGAAATCAACCCTGAATATTCATTCAAAGGACTGTTGCTGAAGTTGAAGTTCCAATATTTTGGCCACCTGATGCAAAGAGTCAATTGTTTGGAGAAGATCCTGATGCTGGTAAAAATTGAGGGCAGGAGAAGTAGGTAATAGAGGATGAGATGGTTGGATGGCATCACCGACTCAATGGACATGAGTTTGAGCATACACCAGGAGATAGTGACGGAGAGGGAAGCCTGGCATGCTGCAGTCCATGGTGTCGCAGAGTTGGACACAACTGAGTGACTGAACAACAACAACCCTACAAAGCAAGCCAGGAAAATTCCCAAACTGGCAAGTCACTAGGCAGATGTTCTACACGAGGAGGTCACTGTTGCTACTTCTGCTATCCAAAAAGGGTTTAAAGAGTGAGTTACACGCAATCCACTTGGTAGATGCCTTTTT
Organism: Muntiacus reevesi; assembly: GCF_963930625.1. Taxonomy (NCBI): domain Eukaryota; kingdom Metazoa; phylum Chordata; class Mammalia; order Artiodactyla; family Cervidae; genus Muntiacus; species Muntiacus reevesi. Next base: position 36,082,291 of record NC_089260.1, on the reverse strand, counting down.
GCTTTCTAGAAAACCTAAAGCTAGCTAATATATGCAATTCTGAGACTGAGGATGCATTCACACAAAAGCTTTGAAATGTTATTAGATGAAGCAGATGGTTCCTACATAACCACAAACTCAGCTGGGAATGTCTTTCTCTGACCTTCCTCTTTGTAGATTTAATCCTGTTATAACAGCGCTTGTTAAGTGGATTTAGATGTGCTCTGAGTCCAGTTGCGTTCCAGAAACTAGTAACTAGTAAAGGCAAAGTCTGATCAAACTGGATATTTCTGTGTCCCAATTTTGTTAGAGAAAGACTCCAATGTGTTGTCAAGTTCACTTTTCTGCCGAGCTCTCATGAATTGCATTTGGAAAGCAGGATTGAATTTGTTTGTCCCTGCTATTTATAGCACCCACTGAGTCCTCAGCCAGTTGTGGGAGGATGTGACTGCGTTTAGATTCCCATCCAAGTTGTATGTGACAGTATCTGGCACCCATTCAACAGCTGCAGTCATTACTGGAAGAGTAAGCACAAAGGGAAATAAATCGACTTTTAATGTCAGGATGTCACACCCTCTCTAACGTTTTTTGGATGTAAATGAGGCACTATGATATTAGTCTTGATCTTATCTCTCTATAGTCCGATGACTACTTTACCAGAGGGTACTATCTATAACACAAACAGATTTAATTTAATTATAAAAAGAAGCTTTCCAGATTAGAGAAAAATGTCTTCTTAAAAAATGATGACTTTTATGAAGGTAATATATATGTCAATTTCCAAAGTCAAATGTTCAAAAAGACATACAGGGAAAAATGTATCCAACTCCCACACCTGTACTTCAACCATCCAATTCCCTAGGCAAACATAGTAGCCAGGATTTTAACCTGTTCAGAGATATCTTAGGCATTTATACACAAACATACACACACACACACACACACACACACACACACACACACACAGAGCTAAATATCTTGTTTTTTCTCTTTTCTTATCTCTGTGGGGTTTTTGTGTTTGTTTGTTTTTGTTTTGCTACATGGCATATGGGATCTCGGTTCCAAGACTACGGACTAAATTTGTGCCCTTGGCAGTGGAAGTATGGAGTCCTAATCACTGGAGCCCCAGGGAATTCCCTCATTTTTAAAATAGTACTTGCTAATTATTCCACATCAAATATGTAGAGATGGGCCTAACTTCATTGTTAATGACTGTGTTTCATACAATGATTTCTTGACTGTCCAGTGAACCCTTCTCCACCACGAGGACCTTTATTGACTTCTCAGCTCTCATGTAGGACCCAGAAAGTCCTCCATAACCATCTCAATTGGCAACTATCCTTTAGCCTATATCCTTCCCTCCGATTAAATGGACCTACTCTGTCTCTTGAATGGAGCTCTAATTGTTGCTCTTTCGTGAACTCACTGCCTCTGCCGACCAGTGATCTCATTCTTCTGGCCCTTGGTCTTCTCATCTGGGGGTGGTACTGGGAGGGAGATGCATTTCTAAGGTCCTTTTTAGCCTTTACCTTCTGTAAATCTGTGACTAGACGAGGTCAAAGGGCCTTTCCAAGTCTACACTTGGGTCAGCAACTTATATTTTCCTTAGTTTCCTTCATAAGCTTTTTAAGGACGAGAAAATCTCTGTGTGCAGTGTCCCCTCCCAATATCCTGCTGGAAGAGTAGCTCCAGAAATGTTTGTCGATTTTCTGGGTTATCACTTAAAGTGCTATGCATTAATAATTCCTCCAGTCCTATTACTGGAAATAGGTCAATTAACCCAGTTTCTTTCTTTGAGGACAAGTGATAAGAATCATGGTACTTGTGCTCTATCAGACCGGTTGGGAACAGTTTGAGCAGGTCCTCACCCGTACATCTGACTTAGGCAGTCTGTGCATTCCTGCCATGATATATATTCATATTATTAAAAATTTGAAGGGTAAAAGTAGTTTTAGAGATAAAGAGGACATTGGGGATGGCAAAATTCAAACTTTTTATTTTGTAGATGTGGGAAACCAAGGCTTAGAATTTGAGAGATTTGTCTAAGGATTACCACTCACCTAGTGATAGAACCAGGGTTAAGAGCTGGCTCTCTTGACTCTTTTTCTAGAGAAAAAAAAGGAGGGGGGAACAGGATCTTTACGGAGTGTTAGTATACATTGTCATTAATTGGAACTTGCTGTTCCATGACACTATGTGCACATACTATGTAGGATATGATGGTTTGTATTTTACTACACTTCTTCATCTGAAAAATTAGATTAATAAGCCTACTTACCTCACAGGTGGTAGAAGGATTATAAGAGATGCCTATAGGGTCCAGGGAAAGCCCCAGGTGTGTAAAGATTACCTACAATTATTATTTAAAGATCTTCACAATGAAAGGTCATTTTGTAATATAATTTCCTCTTTACTTGATTTTTTTGGAGGAGAGGGAGTTAGATTTAAATAATCAAATTTTGTTAAGGGAAGGCACACCTTTCTGTTATTACTCTGATAAAAGTCATAGCCACTCATTAACTTAGCCTTCATCTTAAAATAGAAGAATTATCCCCGGTTTTTGTTCATTTTCAGTGACTATGAAGACTAAGAAAATTTCGTTTATTCACACATACCTTTTTTTTTTTTTAAATCAGAGTTGAGGCACAACTCTTTTATAAAATTTTTAAAATTTTATTTATTTATATATTTATTTATTTTTGGTTGCAGGCTGTCTTCGTTGCTATGCCTTGACTTTCTCCAGTTGCAGTGAGCAGGGGGCTACTCTCTCGTTGTAGTGATTAGTCTTCTCATTGTGGTGGCTTCTCTCATTGCAGAGCACAGGTTCCAGGCACACGGACTTCAGTAGCTCTGGCTTATTTGCTCTGCGACATGTGGGTTCTTCCCACACTAGGATCGAATCCATGTCCCCTGCGTTGACAGGTGGATTTCTAGTCACTGTGCCACCGGGGAAGTCTCATTTACGCATATCTTCATGTCTTTTGCCAAACCATTGCTATTATTACTTACTTTTTGTTTTTATTTAAATAGACCAACTTTTAAGTAATTTATGTATAGTTATGTTACAATATAGAATTCTTTATCATTTCAATTTTAGTATATGTACTGCTGAAGTGAGCACTGGAACTCTTAAGTAAAAAGGTATTGCTATTCCACTTAGGAAATACAGAGTGAAATGTATTCAGTTGAAAGATTGGAAGACTTTGGTTTAAATCCCAGCCTTGCTCTTTGGTAGTCATGCAATTTGGAACAAGTTGTCTCAATTTTATCTACAGAATGATGAGCACAATATATAATTCACAGTGTTTTTATGGTAATAAATAAGATCAGGTATATGATAGCACTTTGAAAAAATTTAAGACAGTGCACATTATTTGTTATTGTTAAATAAAGGGAAAACTAGCAGGTTGGGAAGAGAGAGTGGTACCATTTAATAGTGGACAGTTTATTTAGAAGGTGGGAAGATTTAGAAAACATCAACATCCTAAAGAAAGGATATAGGGTTTCCTGAATGGTCCAGTGGTAAAGAATCTGCCTGCCAATGCAGGAGACTCAAGAGATGAGGATTCGATCCCCTGGAGGAAGAAATGGCAATGCACTCCAGTATTCCTTGCCTGGGAAACCCCAAGGACAGTGGAGCTTGGTAGGCTGCAGTCCATCGGGTCACAAAGACTCAGATGCTATTTAGCCACTGAACAACAACATAGATCAGTGCAGCGATGAGAAGGGGTTGAAAATGGCAAAACAGTTAACAAAAATCTTGCAAAAGGAGAGGGCATAATCCACTTAAATTCACTTTGATGAAAAAAACTTGTGCAACATGAAGCTGTGGCAAGTTTATGTGAAGTTTTAAAAATACAGCTTCAAACAGATAACTAATGAGAACCTCCTGTATAGCTGAGGAAGCTCTCTTCAGCACTCTCTAATCCCCAAAGAGGGAATATATGTATACGTATAGTTGATTCACTTTGCCGTACAGCAGAAACTAACACATTTTAAAGCGACTATATTCCAATAGAAATGAATTTAAAAAATTAAAAATATAGCACCAAGTGTTAAAACTTAATCATATATATAATGAATAAAAGATATCTTAATAGTAACTCATGTTTTTTATATTCTATTGCAATCATTCATTTTTCTAAGACTAATATAATTTTCTTACTCGATCTCTAGAGTATAATGCAAACCATGTCAAGAGTCCCAAATATTTATGACTTCATTGCAAAGTGTAGGAATAGTCAAGACTACAAGCTCCCCAACCAAACCACGCTTACTTTAATAAAAAGCTCTCTGGTTTGCAAGCGGCTCAGTGGCAAGCACTGTCCAGCAGTCTTACTGGTGCTGTGGGCAGTATGATGATGGAGACAGACCTTCGTGAAGTATATCAAGCCTAAACTCAAGAACTTGAACCTCATTTCATTGTGCTGGAGACAGGCTGAGTGACCAAGACAAAGAATGGGCATGAAGTGTGGGCCTGCAAAGTGGCAGACAAAACTGGCAGCATCACTATCTCTGTCTGGGATGATGTGGGCAACCTGATCCAGCCTGGTGACACTATCCAGCTCACTAAAAGTTGTTTGGTGTTCAAAGGTTGTGTGCCATTGTGCACTGGCCATGGGTGTGATCTTCAGAAGATTGGGGAATTCTGTTTGGTTTATTCTGAGGTTCCTAACTTCAGTGAGCCAAACCCAGAATACAGCGCCCAGCAGGCACCCAACAAGATGGTACAGAACATCAGTCTTACGGCTCCCTGGACTCCCTGCCACTTCTCCAGCCTCTAAGAGTGAAAACGCATTGGACTGGGCACCCCACCAGCTCCTGGTAGTGGCTGCACCCCCTCACACTCCCTCTGATCCCACTCCCCTAGCACTTGAATTATCTGAAGTCAGCCCAACCACAGCTGCTGCCTTCCCGGTCCCTCCAGCAACCGTATCAGTAAAGGCAAAAAAAACAAACAAACAAAAAAAAAAACCCCAGAGGAGCAGCAAAAGAAAGCAAAAGACCTTTTTCCTCCTTGCCACCAGCCATAACGCAAGTGTTTGCTAGAGAACACAGCTTTCTACTGGGCTGCAGGCTCTGTGGGGCCAGGAGGTGTAGGAGTCACTAAAGTTCACCTTGCGGGAGTGGTGAGCAGAAGCCTAATCCACCCTCAGCCCATACTCCCCTCCTTGTCCAGCTGAAGCTGCCTGTCTCCTGGGATTCAGGGTGCTCTGCCTCCCTTCCTTCCTCTTTAGAAACAATGGTTGCAGTATGTTTCTTATGTGTGATGTGGAAGTCTAATTGAATCCCTCCTTCCTAATAAATGTTACCACTCTGTTGAAAAAATAAAAATAAAAAGCTCTTTGGAATGTATTCCAGCCCTTTCCTACTCTCTTTACTTCCTGATTACCTGCTGTCCCGTCCTATTCTCACTGGTGACCTTGTCTGCAACCTCATGAAGAAACTAGAGGGAGCCAGCTGGACCACTGCCAACTTCCTGTCTCCGAATCTCCATGGCGACACTGCCTTCCCCTTCTCCCTGGACCTCTTCTCTGAGTCTGAAGCATCCTACTCCCTGTTGGAACTTCTCATTCTCTGTGCCTTCTGCTCTCCTTGTGGCTCTAACCTCGCCCTCACTGCAGTTTTTTCTCGTCAGCATTTAAATATTTTCACTCCTCACGCTGTCCGCACTTCCCATGTGCCATTGCTTTGACTCTCTATCCTTTACACCAAAAGTGTTCCAACAAAGTCTTTTCCTAGGGTCCTATTTTGTCCTCTTCTTCACTCCTAACCTCCCAAGTTAGCCTTCAAATTTCCTTTTCCTCCGAGAACGCTATTTTTATTTCCAAAGTTTAATCCACAGGAATTTGTATATACTATTATACAAGTAGTATAATAATAAATGTATAGAATTTGGCTGTAGTGCCAAATAAATTATAATGCCACATAGATTGTCCATATGCTCCTATTTCCACTTATGTAACTTTTTTTTTTTTTCAGGTGAATAGGTTTCTTGTAGTCCTAGCAGCCACACTGACTTTTTCATCCACTAAAGGAATAAAACATGGCCTGCTGCAAAAACAACTGGTCTACCTGAGAAAATGTTGCCTTCACTTATCTGAGAACATTCTTCTGAAGACCAGCAAAGACTTCCATTCCACTAAATCCACTGTAATCTTAAATCTAGATTTGAATTTCAACTTCCTATTGGTGTTTGATGCAGCTGATAACCGCTTGGTGACAACTTCTCTTTCCCTGGTTTTGTGATGGTATATCCTGCTGTCTACCTTGGTTGTTCCTTCTGCTTGCCTGTTGACTATTTCTCCTCTACTGTTCATTCCACATCAAAGTTCCTAAGGGCTCCTTGCTGAGCTCCTCAACTCTTGTCACTCTATCAACTCTCCTTGGGGAGTCTCACTTACTCTTGAGACTCCCATTACCATGTCATGCTGGTGACTATCAAATTCACTTCTCCAGCAAAATATCTTCCCCAGAACATCATATCTGTCTTTCGAGTGTTCAGCTAGGTATGCCACAGAATGTTTCATAATAGGCATGTAAATCTTAATGTTTTCTAAAACAGGACTCACCTTCCTACTCCCAAATTTTTATCTTCTCAAGTGTTCTCTAACTTAGCAAAGGCCATCACCATCTACTCAGTTGCTTTAGCCAGTAACTTAGGAGTCTTCCTTGATCTATACTTTAATTATATCTTCCTCACCATGCCTCCTTCTCCCCATTAATTAATCACCAATTCCTTTCTATTCTATCTCTTACACACTTCTCTAATCCATTTACTTTTCTAAATTGTCACTGTCATCACACCAAGACTGAGATAGCATCATCTTTCAACTGGATTCTGTGACAATCTCTTAACTCTCCCATAAAGCACATCTGACTGTGTCACTTTCCCTTCTACTCTTCAATGGTTTCCCATTGATTTGAGGATGAAGGCTTCCCAGGCTCTGTGTGATTTTCCTTCTGCCTCATTGTGGAGGATTGTTGTGTGTCCTTCTTTTCCTCAGTCTTTTCCATTTCAGAAATTGGCCTCTTGGTTCTTTGTGATGAGAAGTCACCTTCTTACCTTGGGATTTTGCCTGGAATGCATTAGCTTAATTCTCAGGCTCCCTGCTGCTTTCCTTCTTCTGTCATCCCCCACAATTCTCCAGACCTCTCCTGACTATAACTTTAACATAGTTACCTTATTCTTTTGGTCTTAACATAAAATTCTATCCCCTGAAAAGGCTTTGTGAACTCTCTAAACCCTTATGTAACAGTTTGCACTTTCTCAGCCTTGTCCTAGTTATATTTGCATAAGTGTTCAATGTCTTCTCAGCTGCTAATCCATAAGCTCTACAATGACAGTGAACTTGTGTTGTGCCTGACACATAGTAGTATAGAACAAATATTTGATGAGGGATAATTCATTATTTATTTTAGTTTTGACTGCACTGGGTCTTCATTGTTGTTTGCAGGCTTGCTCTAGTTGGGGCTAGTGGAGGTATACTCCCGCTGCAGTGCAGAAACTTCTCATTGTGGACTTCTCCTGTTGCACATGCATGCACATGGCATGTAGGCCATGTAGTTGCTGCTCACAGGCTCAGTGGTTGTGGCTCATGAGCTTAGTTGCCCCTTGGCACATGGGTTCTCCCTGGACCATGGATCAAACCTGTGTCCCATGCATTGGAAAGTAGACCATCAGGGAATTCCCAGGAATAATTTATTTTTGAAAAATCTTTTACTTCTATGAATTAACTTCTTTAAGATTTATTTATAACAAAAGTTTTGAGTAACTCCTTTCACTCCTTAGACTGCAATAATTGGAAGTATGAAGATTAAAAAAAAAAAAAAACCTGAAAAATAACGTTTAAGTAAATTGAAAGCTTAAGAAAAAAAGATAATTTTCTAAGACTTCATGTCTCTATGTGGAGAGGGTTTCATCTGTAAAGAAGAAAAAAGATTTCCCAAATGAGAAATCAATAATATCAATAGCTGTCACTGGCCAGGCATTTGCTATTTTTCAGGGATAGTTCTCAGTGCAAAGACTGTATTAATGAATTTAAAACAACTTTATGAGGTGGTTGCTACTTTCACCCCTGCGTTAGAGTGTGATTGCCATCACTTTTTTTATTGCTCTGAGGGAAGCATGAAGACATACTCTCCATCTGTTGCTGACACACCTCTTAATTAGGTCATATTTTACAGTTACACTAGATTCTGATAATGACCGGGATTCTTTCCTGGCTGCCTAGGGAGATCTCGAGCCACGCTGCCAGAGAACTGTCTCCTGTCATGTGTTGCTTCTTGCATCACAGATTCTTCCCCAGTGGACTTGGCTCCATCCTATCTCATTCCTGCCAGAGGAATTTATCTAGTCATGCATTGCCCTTGAGGCCACAGTAACCAGTCCTTGTGATTTTTTTAAACACCGCCGTTCCTAAACAGTGTTCAGAAAGGAGGATTCTGCAGGGTGCCCACATTTGACTCCTACCCAAAGAGGCCTCTGGAAGTGCTTAAGTATGTGAAGCAGTGAACACGTAAGGGGTAGGCTGGAGCATAACACATCTTACTTCATTCATTCAATCATCCATCCCTTAATTAATTAAATCTACTCCATAAATAGTTCTTGCTCATCTACTGTGTGCTAAGTTGCACATTAGCTGCTGAGGACATAACAGTGAAGGAAAAATTCCTGTTCTCAAGGAGCTTATAGTCTAGTTACAGATGCAGATGAGCAAATATAGCACATGCCATTGAATGAGCAGGAGAAGAGTGTTGTAAGGTTAGTTCATGGTGACAAGAGTCATAAACCCAACTGAAAAATTGATTAGGTGAAACTGCTAATATTTATTGGCTTAAGGAAAAGCAACTGGAATAATGAACCACTGAGAAGGGTCACGGCAAGGACTCAGCACCAACCAGACCCAGGCACTTGATTGTACCCAGGAACCTTGCTCTTCTTGGTCCACATGTAGGTGCTTTCCTCATTTACTGCAGATCAGCTCTCCTCACAAATCAAGAATCAGCTCCTCCATCAATTCTAAGCCTCATGTCAGCTCAGGGTCTGACTCAGAAAGGACTGGTTCCTCTTTTTCAATTCTAATTTAAAAAATCCCAGGATAGAACTCAAATCAGCTCACTTGGGTCATATCCTACCTCTAGATTGATGATTCTCAACTGTAGGTGGTTTTGCCTCTCAAGGGATATTTGGCAATGTCTGGAGATGTGTAACTTTGTCATGACGAGTGGGGTGGAGAGAATGTTATTGGTATCTAGTGGATGGAGGCCAGGGTTGCTGTTGAATATCCCAACAATGTATAGGACAGCCTCCTGCAACAAAGAACCATCCAGTACAAAATGTCAATAGTGCTAGGGTTGAGAAACTCTATTTTAGGCCAATCAGTTGTGGTTGTGGGAGGGTCAAGGGGGGAAGATCAAAGCTTTTCTAAAAGACACTTAAGCAATGAGGAGGAATTATCCAAGTTAAAGGGACCAGGACAGGCTGATCCGTGGAGGGAGGTACATGAGCAAAGAATCAGGACTGCCCAGAACAGGTTCCCATAAATAGCACTAGTCATTCTGCCTTCCATTCCTACCTGGTAAAATGTTATGAGTCTGTGGAAAGCTTATGTGGAGCAGAGTGTCTGGAGCTTCAATAATATAATTGTCCTGCAAAGCCATTTATCAAAATCAAGCACACGTCATAGGTTTTATCCATTTCCTCTACTGTACTAAGCTTTTGGTCAAAGGCATTTCTTCAACTGAGATTCACTTATACTTTTCAGGAGATTGTTTTAGTCGAGTATTAAAACACATCAATGGACAAGACCCAGTAGTTAGAAGCACTGGTTCTGGAATCAAACAGATCTGGCTTTGAATTCAGGCTGTATGTTTGCCTACTGGTGTCCATGACCAGTACAAGTAGGACAGGCCAGCGCTAGGGAAACGCAGAAAGGAGGCCATGTGAGGGAGGGAGGAGGACCCTGGACATTTTAGGATGAGAAAAAATTGGGTAAATAAAAGGGAGGAAGGTGTTTTACATAGAGAAAGCAGCATGTGCCAAGGCTTGGAGTTGTATGTGTGGGAAATGAGAGAAGATGAAGCTGACTTGAGGAACAATGAGGAGTGTAATTTTGTGGGGTTTTTTGTCATGCCCCATGGCATATGCAATCTTAGTTCCCTGACCAGTGATCAAACTCATGCCCCTTGCATAGGAAGCATGGAATCTTAACCACGGAAACAACAGCAAAGTCCTGAAGAGTGCAATTTTGGACACACAATGAGTATTTCCAGTGGAGAACAGAAGTAGGGATGTTCAGAGAACAGACAGAGTTACAGGCAGGATTCAAATTCAGGTGAGAGGTAAAAAGCTGGAGATTTATATGTGTGAGAAAGAGCTGTTACTGAATGTAAAGACTTTTGAGAGAAGGAGAAAAGAGGAAAGAAATGTTTGTTGAAAGAAGGGAAGGAAGGGAAAAGGAGAAAAAAAAGGAAACACATGAGTGTGTGAAGAAAGAGAGAAAAGAATAAAATCATGATGATGTATATCATGGATGCCCATGGAGGAGAGAATGTGAAGAAAGGAAGAGCTGTCAGTGGTGTCAAATACTGCAAAGAGGCCAAAGGTTATTAGAGCCTTTAAAGAGATCACTGGACACGTACAGTGGAATTTAAGATGTGTATTTCTAGTTGGAAAGTAGAGGTAGGCATCTGACGAAGGGAGTCCCTGAGTAAATGTGGGTAAGCTCTTGGAGGCAGCTAGTATATAATACTAGCCTTTTACAAATTTGGATACAAGACAAAGATGCCTATTATTATTGCCGTTAATTCACATTGATTTGAAACTTCTGATCCAATGTACAAATGCAAGGGAAAGAAAGAGGAATAGCAATCAAAAATAAGTCAGCAAAACATATTCACTATTTGTAAGTTATATTACCTTGTACCCACAGTGCCTCAAGATACAAACTGGGGGGAAAAAATTAAACTAAAAAAAAAGGAAACAAGGCTAATACAATAGTGCACAAGGTGATTAACTACAAAGTAACTATATATGGCCTTCAGTTAATTTGGAGAAGAAATGGCAACCCACTCCAGCGTTCTTGCTTGGAGAATTCCAAGGAAAGAGGAGCCTGTGGGTTACAGTGAGTGGGGTCGCAAAGAGTTGGATATGACTCAATGACTAACACACACACATCACTTGATTAAAAAACAATCCACTTTGCAGTGGGAACTCAGGGTGACTAAAAAGAAGGACTGAATCAGCAGTAAGACCTAAGATGTTGAACATTTTATATATATCAATTTTCCTCAAGTGAATGTAAGTGCCTATTATAACTCCAGTCAAAATTCCAGTGTACTCTTGGGGTCACTTGATAAATCAATTCAAAATACCATTAAGGATAGAAGGCTGGATCCCACAGAGAGAGGTAGTCAGTAAGAAATTCTTGATGAGGTGACAAAAGATTTTAGAAAAGGGATATTAATATTCACTTTTGTCTCATATATTTAATATAGGTCCCTACTGTTTCCCCAGACATTCAGAAAATTTGCTAAATATAGAAAAAAATGTCTTTTATGACAGTTTCAGGGGAAAAAAATCTGAACGAAAGAGATGGAATTCCACCTGTAGACTAGTGGGGAACAGAGAAAAAGAACAGCTTGAGAAGGTAAATTTGTGATTAAATTCAGAGGAATCAGAAGTAGGAGCCAGAAATGATTATGTAAACCCCTGGGAATTTAAAGTAATCCTAAAAAATGAATTGCAACTCCATCGAGATATGGAAAGAACCTTATCCTATTATCTCAAAGTTCAAGGTAATTTCAGTTGATATCTCACTTAGAAATGTGGTCTTATTAAAAGAAATTCCTAGAAAAAAGACAAACTGTTACTAGTACTTATCTCTGTACGATTAAGTTTTTATACTTTTTGAGTTTTCTGAATTTTGTATGATGAGCCTAAGTTATTTTTTTTTTTTTTTGGCTGTGCCTTGCTACTTATGGGATCTTAGTTCTCTGACCAGGAATTGAACTCCAGTCTCCAGCAGTGAAAATGCTGAGTCTGAACCACTGGACTGCCAGGGAATTCCCATAAGTTATTTTTCTAAGAAAGATTTGTCAATGAAAAAAAAAAAAAGAGAAGTAGGAAGAATGCTTGGTTGGAGAGCAAAGGTCAAGTAAAGTTTTTCAAATTCATTTGCTAGGTGGTTTCTAGAATGAGCATGGTAAATAATTCTCTGTGTCCTATCTTCAACCATAATTATTGTGGTTCTTGTTTTACATGTTTTGCTGTAATTTTGGAACCACGGACCAAGGGTTAGCAACACATTTCTATCCACTGATACCTCCTCTTTCTGACTTTCCACATAGATGACACCAATTATACACTTTTCTGAGTCGTCTAGTTGTTTAATGTGCTTACATGTTATCTTGCTAAATAGGCTATAACTTTGTCATATCTTATATTTCTGCTGATTCTTTTGCGGTACCTAATAGAAAATACTGGTTTTGTGTTTAACTCAAAAATTGTAAGGGGAACAAGACGGCGGAGGAGTAGATGGACGTGGAGTACATCTCTCTCCATGGATACATCAGGAATACACCTGCAGACACAGAAGTCCATGCAGAACACCAGCTGAGAGCAGTCAGGAGTACCTGACCAGTGGAAAAGAATATATAAACTCATGCAAAACTCGGTAGGATGTAGGAACTAGGGGTGAAAAAAAGAGTGTTAGTAGGACTGGACTTGCCCTCAGCCGGTGGGGGAACTGAAGCAGGGGTCCGATTCCCACATAGGGGCAATTGTCTGAGTCAGAGGAGACACATTTAAGGCTGTGAGTGAAACAGCAGATCTGTGGCAGCCTGCGAATCAGACAGTCCTTGCTGCAGCCATACATACCCTGGATGGGGACGCAGGTCCCATGGAAGGTGTAGTGGCTGGGAGCTGGAGTTTAGGGACTGTGGAGCAATCCCAGGACAAGGGCTGCTGTTGACCCTGGAGAGACAGATCGAGAGGATGTGAGAAAGGAGATTGTGGTGGGAAATGCCTGTGGAGGAAAGCCTGTAAGCCATGGAAGTAAAGTGATACTGCTGAGTCGCACATAGAGGGTAGAGCCATCATCATAGACTCTCCCCTCAACACGCCAGCATTGGCAGCTGAACAACAGAGAGACTGACCCATCTAATGCCTGACATGCTGAACTACAGAGTAGGAGCCCAGGCAAGGGAGCCCTCTAAGTGCCTGAACAGGTGGAGCTAGGGAGAGAGACTGGCCAAAGAAGCCTTCTGATGGCCAGCTACAAGAGGCTGGAAAAAAGCTCTGACAGGGCCAGAACTCCTGTGGTGGAGTCAGTCCATGTCCCTGCACACTTGATGCCGCTGGGGTCCCCGCAAGCCAAGCAGCTGCACCACCTTCATGCTCAACTCTCACTGGGGCAGAGCTGCCACAGGCAAAAGAAGTCTTCCGTCTATGCATGCAGGGTTGCTTCAGTAGTGTCTGACTCTTGGCGACCCTGTAGACTGTGGCCTGCCAGGCTTCTCTGTCAGGGGGATTCTCCAGGCAAGAATACTGGAGCGTATTGGCCAATACTGGTCGCCATCCCCTTCTAGAGCGCTATATTTCCTGCTGCCCTAGCTGCTACCTCCCCCGAGTACCTGGCGCTGCCAGAACCCCTGCGGCCCAAGCAGCTGCACCGCCTCCACACTGGCCCTCACAGGGGCAAACCCAAGCCCTCCAGGGCAGCCTCAGGAGCAAACCCCAGTGGATGACTCACATGCAGAGGTGGAAATAAAACCACAGTTGAAACCCAGGGGCAGTGTGGCTAAGAAAGAAGACTCAAAACTTCCCCACCAGCTGTGCAAGCTGCAGATTAAATCCACACGATCAACTAGGCAGACTCTGTGTCCATGGAATACATAACATGTCACTGAGCGCTCCCTAAAAAAGAAAAGGCACTAGTTCTGATAGCTGTGGACACTGGAGGCAAGAACACACAGGAGTAGGACCAGACTAGAATCTGATCTACCCCTCAGCAGGTCCAGAGATCAGCACAGTGTTGGAGAGCATCCTAGGGAGGTGAGGTGGACTGTGACTCCCAGCGAGGGAAAGGACTCTGACAGCTGTGACTCAAGAGAAACATTTATTATTCTTATGTTTTTGACTCGTTCTGTAGATTCTTTTTGATTTTTTTCTTTTTTTGCACCCCCCCCACCCTGGTTGTAATTGTCAATTTTACTGACATTATGAAATCTAATTAAACTTTTGAGCTTTTTTTTCTTTTCCTTAGTCACATTTTTTATTGTTGTTATAAACCTCTGCCTCTACAGTGGGCTTTTGCAGTTCTGAGGAGTTTTCCTTTGTTCTGTCTTTTTCCTTTTTTAAAAAAGTTTTCTTTTCTCTTTTCTATGATTTTAACTTTCTTAAACCTATTAGAGTTTTTCTACGTTAATCCCTTTGCTTGCCTTTCCTACTGTTCTTTTCCCCTTGCAGTTAATCTTCAATGTATATAAATCTTCTTCACCTACCTCTATTTAACTTTGTATATCTATTCTTTCTTTCTTTTCTTTCTTTCCTTTACTGTCAACACATTTGTTAACTTTGTTTTCATTGCTTTATTCCCCAGTTGGCACCTTGCTTTAGTTTTGTTTTCCAGTTTGTGCTTAGGTAGTTTTGTTCTGGCAGATATAATTTTTGGTTTCCTTTGTAAGCCAGGTCAATCTGTTGTACTTCATTGTTGTTGGACTGTTTTGACTTTGCTCATGGGTGTACATATATAGGTGTATATTTCATTATTTTAATTATTATTTGCCTGATTTTGTAACTGCTATTTGTCTGGGGTTCATCTTTGGTTTCTCATTTTGGGATACTTGTTTTAATCTCACTTAATGTCATAACAAACCACTTGTGGCAACTTTGTTCCTGACCAGAGATCAAGCCCTGAGCCTTTGCAGTGGGAGCACTGACTCCAAGATCTTAAACTACCAGAGAACTAACCCTAGGGAGGATCGAATAGTGAGAACTTACACAAAGGAAACCAGTTGAATACAAAAACAGCATTATCCAACTACCAGTAGCACCCTGTGCATGACACATCATCTAAACAACAAACAAAACAAAAATACAAACACAATCATCAGGAGACAGGATTACCACCTCACTCAGCCTTGCCTATTAGAGGAAAAACAAACAAACAAAAACCAAGCAAAAATCTCACCCTATACAAGGCTTACATAATCCACTGGACCAACCTTAGGAGGGCAGAAACCAAAAGAAAGAGAGAATTCAACCTTGAAGCCTGGGAAAAGGAGACCTCAAACACAATAAGTTAAAAAGAATAAAGAAAAGACATAGAGTTCAGGTCAGTTCAGTTGCTCAGTCATGTCCGACTCTTTGCAACCCCATGGACTGCAGCACGCCAGGCTTCCCTGTTCATCAACAATTCCTAGAGCTTATTCAAACTCATGTCCATCGAGTCAGTGATGCCATCCAACCATCTCATTCTCTGTCATCCCCTTATTCTCCCACCTTCAATCTTTCCCAGCATCAGGGTCTTTTCTAGTGAGTCAGTTCCTAGCATCAGGTGGCCAAAGCATTGGAGTTTCAGCTTCAGCATCAGTTCTTCCAATGAATATTTAAGACTGATTTTCTTTTGGATAGACTGGTTGAATCTCCTCGCAGTCCAAAGGACTCTCAAGAGTCTTCTCCAACACCGAAGTTCAAAAGCATCAGTTCTTCAGTGCTCAGCTTTCTTTATGGCCCAACTCTCACATCCATACATGACTACTCAAAAAACTTTAGTTTTGACTAGACAGACCTTTGTTGGCAAAGTAATGTCTCTCCTTTTTATTATGCTGTCTAGGTTGGTTATAACTTTTCTTCCAAGGAGCAAATATTTTTTAATTTCATGGCTGCAGTCACCATCTGTAGTGATTTTTGAACTCACCAAAAATAAAGTCTTCCACTATTTCCATTGTTTCCCCATCTATTTGCCATGAAGTGATGGGACCAGATACCATGATCTTAGTTTTCTGAATATTGAGTTTTAAACCAACTCTTTCACTCTCCTCCTTCACTTTCATCAAGAGTCTCTTCAGTTCTTCTACACTTTCTGTCATAAGGGTGATGTCATCTGCATATCTGACATTATTGATATTTCTCCCTGCAATCTTGATTCCAGCATGTGCTTCATCCAGCCCAGCATTTTGCATGATGTACTCTGCATATAAGTTAAAGAAGCAGGGTGACAGTATACAGCCTTGATGTACTCCTTTCCCAATTTGGAACCAGTCTGTTGTAACACATCCAGTTCTAACTGTTGCTTCTTGATATGCATACAGATTTCTCAGGAGGCAGGTCAGGTGGCCTGGTATTCCCATCTCTTGAAGAATTTTCCATAGTTTGTTGTGATCCACACAGTCAAAGGGTTTGGCATAGTCAATAAAGCAGAAATAGATGTTTTTCTGGAACTCTCTTATTTTTTCTATGATCCAACGGATGTTGACAATTTGATCTCTCGTTCCTTTGCCTTTTCTAAATCCAGCTTGAACATCTGGAAGTTCTCAGTTCATGTACTGTTGAAGCCTGAGTTGGAGAATTTTGAGCATTACTTTGCTAGCGTGTGAGATGAGTGCAACTGCGTGGTAGTTTGAACAGTCTTTGGCATTGCCTCTTTTGAGGATTGGAATGAAAGCTGACCTTTTGCAATCCTGTGGCCACTGCTAAATTTTCCAGATTTGCTGGCATATTGAGTGTAGCACTCTCACAGCATCATCTTTTAGGATTTGAAATAGCTCAACCAGCATTCCATCACCTCCACTAGTTTTGTTCGTAGTGATGCTTCCTAAGGCCCACTTGACTTCACATTCCAGGATGTCTGGCTCTAGGTGAGTGATCACACCATCATGGTAATATGGGTCATGAAGATCTTTTCTGTGTAGTTCTTCTGGGTATTCTTGCTACCTCTTCTTAATATCTCTGCTTCTGTTAGGTCCACACCATTTCTATCCTTCATTGTGCCCATCTTTGCATGAAACGTTCCCTTTGTATCTCTAATTTCCTTGAAGAGATCTCTAGTCTTTCCTATTCTATTGTATTCCTCTATTTCTTTGCACTGATTACTGACGAAGGCTTTCTTATCTCTCCTTGTTATCCTTTGGAACTCTGCATTCAAATGGGTATACCTTTCCTTTTCTCCTTTGCCTTTTGCTTCTCTTCTTTTCTCAGCTATCTGTAAGGCCTCCTCAGACAATGTTTTGCCTTTTTGCATTTCTTTTTCTTGGGTATGGTCTTGATTCCTGTCTCCTATACAATGTCAGGAACCTCTGTTCATAGTTCTTCAGGCACTCTGTCTATCAGACCTAATCCCTTGAATTTATTTGTCACTTCCACTGTTGTAAGGGATTTGATTTAGGTCATACCTAAATGGTCTGGTAGTTTTCCCTATTTTCTTCAATTTAAGTCTGAATTTAGCAATAAAGATTTCATGATCTGAGCCACAGTCAGTGCCCAGTCTTGTTGACACAAATGAAAGAACAAACTAGAATCACAGAAGTCCAAACAAATGAGGAAGATGTAGGCATACTACGTGAAAAAGAATTCAGGATAATGATAGTAAAAATGATTAAAACCTTGAAAACAAAATGGATTAAATGTAAAAATCAATTAATGAAGACCTAAAAGAATTAAAGAATAAATATACAGAGACAAACAACACAATTACTGAAATTAAAAATACTCTAGAAGGAATCAATAGCAGAATATCTGAAGCAGAAGAACGAATCAGTGAGCTGGAAGATAAAATGGTGGGAATAACTTCTGAAGAGCAGAATAAAGTAAAAAGAAGGAAAAGTACTGAGGATAGTCTCAGAGACCTCTGGAATAATATCAAATGCACCAACATTCGAATTATAGGGGTCCCAGAAGAAGAAGAGAGGAGGAAAGGATATGAGAAAATTTTTGAAGAAATTATAGTTGAAAATTTACCCAATATGGAAAAGGAAGTAATCAATGAAGTCCAAGAGGCACAAAGAGTCCCATACAGGATAAACCCAAGGAAAAACATTCCAAGATACATACTAATCAAACTAACAAAGACTAAACACAAAGAAAGAATATTAAAAGCAGCAAGGGAGAAGCAACAAGTAACATACAAGGGAAACCCCATATGCCTCACAGCCGATCTTTCAGCAGAAACTCTGCAGGCCAGAAGGGAATGGCAGGATATATTTAAAAGCAACCAAGATTGCTGTATCTGGCAGAGATCTCATTCAAAATTGATGGAGAAATAAAAAGCTTTTCAGACAAGCAAAATTTAAGAGAATTCAGTACCATCAAACCAGCTTTACAACAAATGTTAAAGAGACTTATATAGTCAAGAAATCAAAGAGAAGAAAAAATATCTACAAAATCAATCCCAAACAATTAAGAAAATGGCAATAGGAACATATATATCATAATTACTTTAAATGTAAATGGTTAAATGCTCCAACCAAAAGACACAGACTGGCTGAATGGATATAAAAACAAGACCCATATACATGCGGTCTACAAGAAACCCACTTCAGATATAAAGACATGTATAGACTGAAAGTGAGAAGATGGAAAAATATATTCCATGAAAATGGGAAGCAAAAGAAACCTGGATAGCAATCTTCATATCAGACAAAATAGACCTTAAAATAAAGAAGATTAGAAGAGATAAGGAAGGACACTAAATAATGATCAAGGGATCAATCCAAGAGGAAGACATAATAATTGTAAATATCTATGCACCCAACATAGCAGCACCTCAATACATAAGACAAACACTGACAGACATAAAAGGAGAAATTGACAGTAACACAATGATAGTAGAAGACTTTAACATCCCACTTACACCAATGGACAGATCATCAAAACAGAAAATTAATAAGGAAACACAAGTCTTAAACAATACATTAGATGAGATGGATCACATTGATCTCTTCAGGACATTCCATCCAAATGCAGAAGAATACACCTTCTTCTCAAGTGCACATGAAACATTCTCCAGGATAGACCACATCTTGGGTCACAAATCAAACCTCAGTAAATTTAAGAAAATTGAAATCATATCAAGCATCTTTTCTGACCACAACAGTATGAGACTAGATACCAATTACAAGAAAAAACCTGTAAGAAACACAAGCATGTGGAGATTAAACAACACATTTCTAAATAACCAACACGTTACTTAAGAAATTAAAAGGGAAATAAAAAAATTTCTGGAAACAAATGACAATGAAAACATGACAACTCAAAATGTATGGGATGCAGTGAAAGCAGTTCTAAGAAGGAAGTTTATAGCAATACAATTCTAGCTCAAGAAACAAGAAAAACATCGAATAGACAACCTAACTTTACACCTAAAACAACTGGAAAAAGAAGAACCAAAAAAAACCCCCCAAAATTAGTAGAAGGAAAAAAATCATAAAGATCTGAACAGAAATAATTGAAAAAGAAATGAAAGAAATAATAGTAAAGATTATTAAAACTAAAAGCTGGTTCTTTGAGAAGATAAACAAAATTAACAAACCTTTAGCCAGACTCATCAAGAAAAAAGAGAGAAGAATCAAATCAACAAAATTAGAAATGAAAAAGGAGAAGTTACAACAGACATTGCAGAAATACAAAGAATTATAAGAGACCATTATGAACAACTATATGGCAATAAAATGGATAACCTGGAAGAAATGGACAGGATTCTTAGAAAAGTTTGATCTTCCAAGACTGAACCAGGAAGAAATAGAAATTATGAACAACCCAATTACAAGCACTGAAATTGAAGCTGTGACCAAAAATCTCCCAAAAAACAAAGTGCAGGACCAGATGACTTCACAGGAGAATTATATCAAATATTTAGAGAAGAGCTAATGCCTAGCCTTCTAAAACTCTTTCAAAAAATTACAGAGGAAGGAACACTTCCAAACTCATTCTACAAGGCCACCATCACCCTGACACCAAAACCAGACAAAGACAACACAGAAAAGGAAAAATACAAGCTAATACCAATGATGAACATAGAAGTAAAAATCCTCAACAAAATTTTAGCAAACAGAATTCAGCAACACATCAAAAAGCTCATACACCATGATCAAGTTGGGTTTATTCCAGGAATGCAAGGATTCTTCAATATATGCAAATCAATCAATGTGATACACCACATTAACAAGTTGCAAGATAAAAACCATATCAATAGATGCAAAAAAAGTCTTTGACAAAATTCAGCACCTATTTATGATTAAAACTCTTCAAAAATCGGGCATCGAAGGAAACTACCTCAACATAGTAAAGGCCATATATGATAAGCCTATAGCAAACATTATTCTCAATGGTGAGAAACTGAAAGCATTCCCCCTAAGATCAGGAACAAGACAAGGGTGTCCACTTTCACCACTATTACTCAACATAATTCTGGAAGTTCTAGCTACAGCAATCAGAGAAGAAGAAAAAATAAAAGAAATCCAGATCAGAAAAGAAGAAGTAAAGTCCTACTGTTTGTAGATGACATGATACTATAGAAAACCCTAAAGATAGTATCAGAGAATTGCTAGAGCTAATTAGTGAATTTAGCAAAGTTGCAGGATACAAAATCAACACACAGAAATCACTTGCATTTCTCTATACTAACAATGAAAAAATCAGAAAGAGAAATTAAGGAATCAATCCCATTCACCATTGCAACAAAAAGAATTAAATATCTAGTAATAAACTTACCTAAGGAGGCAAAAGAACTGTCCACAGAAAACTATAAGACACTGATGAAAAATAATCAAAGATAACATAAACAGATGGAGAGATATTCCATGTTCCTGGATAGGAAAAATCAATATTGTGGAAATGACGATATTACCAAATGCAATCTACCGATTCAATATGATCCCTATCAAATTACCAATGGCATTTTTCACAGAACTAGAACAAAAAGTTTCACAATTCATATGGAAACATAAAAGACTCTGACTAGCCAAAGCAGTCTTGAGAAAGAGGAATGGAGCTGGAGGAACCAACCTTCCTGGCTCCAGATTATACTACAAAGCTACAGTCATCAAGACAGTATGGTACTGGCACAAAAGGAGAAATACAGACCAATGGAACAGATAGAAAGCCCAGAAGTAAACCCATGCACTTCTGGGTACCCTGTTTTTGAAAAAGGAGGTGAGAATATACAATGGGGCAAAGACAGACTCTTTAGTAAATGGTGCTGGGGAAACTGTGTGAAATTAAGGAGATGGTTCAAAAGGAAGCGGATATTTGTATGCCCATGATTGATTCATGCTGAGGTTTGACAGAAAACAACAAAATTCTGTAAAGCAATTATCCTTCAATAAAAAAATAAAAAGAAAAATGTTTAATTACTTCGTAACAAGAATAGAGGTAAATAATCAATGATTTTCAAGAAAAACTGAGAGGTCATAATAATTCTTTAAGATCACATAGCTGATATTGCAATAGTTTATTTCAGGTTTCCAGTTTTTAAATAGGATCTTCTTATGAGGTAATCTGGGAAGATGCTTACTATAGTTAAGTGAGTTATGCTTGATGAATTAATAGGAGGTTAGTTCTATTAATAATTTCTTATTGCTGTAGAGCTATAGAGTTGTACTTTATATCTGCTTTAGTGTTGTAGAGCTTTATTTTATCAAACCAGTGCCTTCCTGTGTAAGTTCTTTGAAGGACCTCACATTTATATTCTGCACCCATTGTAATCCTTGGCACATAGCAACAACTCAATAAATGCTTAGAGGCAGTGACCTCATTTGGCTTCCAAACAACCCAGTGAGAAAATCAAACAAAGATGATAAGGATAAAAATAAAATAAAAGAATTGCTAATGTTCATTATTAGGGCTTCCCTGGTGGCTCAGTGCTAAAGAATCTGACTGCCAATACAAGAGAGGCAGGTTGGATCCCTGGGTCAGAAATATCTCCTGGAGAAAGAAATGGCAATCCACTCCAGTATCTTGCCTGGTAAATCCCATGGACAGAGGAGCTTGGTGGGCTGCAGTCCATGGGGTTGCAAAAGAGTCAGACATGACTTAGTGAATAAGCAGCAACAGTATTTATTGAGTACATCCTGTGTTTAAGGCATTATGTTAAGCATTTCACATAGAGTACCTCATTTATTCCTTAGAATAATTCCAAGAGATAGGTGCTATGAATATTTTAGTTTATGGATGGGGATGGAACCTGAGAAAGGTTAAATGGTCTGGCCAGTGTTTATCTAAGAAGTTGCCAAACTCAGAGAAGAACTGAGGTTGTCCGATGATAAAATCAGGACTCTTTCCATTTTCTTCTTCCATCTTTCATTAAAACCAAGTTTTGTCTCAATATGTGGAATCTTCCCTTTGCCCAATTGGAAAAAAAAAATCTGAGTTCCTGAAAATAAAATTTAAGGAATCCTGAGCCCCCTTGCTGCAACTACTGAAGCCTCTGAGCTCTGGAGCCTGTGCACCACAACTAAAGAGGCCGGCACCACACTGAAAGATCTGGCACGCATGAAGATCCCAAGTGGTGCAACTAAGACCTGACGGAGACAAATAAATAAATAAAAATTTAAAAAAAAATCTAGAGTCCTAAAGTATAGAATAATGTCACTCTGCATAGTACAAAAGGATGAAAGCTTTAGTGCCAAGGTCAGCAACCCAACAACACAAAGAGAGATCTTAGGTCAATAGGAGAGTGGCATTTTAGATCATTAAATTCAAGGGGAAAAGGGTTTGATATCAGTATGAATTGGTTCACAGAAGAAAACATTTGGCATATCCACCCTAACACCTTGTCTTTATAAAAAGTTATCAAATTCATCTCTATATTTAAAGTGATGAAGGCCATATTAGTTATTATGTTTGTCAGATTTGAAGCAGATTGGGGCAACTCCAAACCACAAGTGAATTATGCTTTTTCCCCTAGACTTTCTAAACTGGGTCCTTTAGATCACTTCTTATTACTCCTTGAGCAGAAATTCAGGGTGAGAGTGGAAACAAGGATGTGCCTTTGTTTAAGAACCCTAAATGGGCAGGGCTTTGGTCTTGCCTGGGCACCTCCCCCCCTGTTGCCAGCATCTTGCCGGCCACCCTCATCTCCAGCTTGTTGGCCCACTGAAGGAAAATACCCAGGGCGGGTCTCAACTTCTTGTCCTGCCTCACTCTCCCTCTCAAAGGTGAGCATGGAGCAAGGGCAGGTTGGCTGGACAATTAGCTGAGTACTGCTTGGCCGGAAGCCGTGTGCAGTTGGGTGACAGCGAATCAGAGCACTGCTTGGCTAGGGTAGGAGAGGGGGACAGTCTCCTGTTATCATACCCACCCCCTGGCAGGTTAACGATCAGAATTGCCTGTGGCCTGGGATTTCCCTGGTGCTCCAGTGGCCAGGACTCTGTGCTCCCAATGCAGGGGGCCTGGGTTCCATCCCTGGAAGTGGAACTAGATCTCTTATGCCACAACTGAAGATCCTACACACTGCAAGGAAGATTAAAGATCTGGTGTGCCACAGCTAAGACCTGGAGCAGCCAAATAAATAAGATTTTTTTTTTTTTTTTAAAGAATTGCCTGTGGTCTGAAGATGGCCGGATTGGGTGGCAGTGGGCAGGAAAGGGTAGGGAGCACTGGGGGTGGATTTGGCAACACGTGGCTTGACTTCTTGAAGCCCTAGGGTGAAGGGGGACAGCTGACTGGGTCCCGTCCAGGACATGCATCCTACCACCTCCCGTCATGGGACCTGGGAACCTGGGGAGATTCTTACCAGGTCAGCACTGTTTAGCTCCTGACAGTGGCAGCAAAAGTGGGAACCATAATTAAGGAACTTTATATTTTATTCCCTTGGGATCCACATTCCCCCATATAACACGTGTATTAATTTGCTACAGCTCCTATAACAAATTCCTACACATGTAACAGCTTCAACGCGACAAGTATATTAGGGTACAGTCCTGCAGGTCAGAAGTCTAACACGGGTCTGCTGGACCACACTCCTTCTGGAGGTACCAGGGCAGAATCAGTGTCCTATTCCAGCTTCTAGAAGCCCTTTCCCCTGTCTTCAAAGCTAGAATGTGGTGCTGCCGGTCCTTTCGGGTTTTTTCTTTTATTATAAATAAATTTTATTTATTTATTTATTGTTGGCTATGCTGGGTCTTCGTTGCTGCACAGGCTTTTCTCTAGTTGCGATGAGCGGGGGTTAGTTTCCTGACAGCGCACGGGCTTTTCTCTGCAGTGATTTCTCTTCCTGCGGAGCACAGACTCTACAGCGCAGGCTCCGTGGTTGTGGTGCCCAGGCTTTGTTGCTCTGAGGCATGTGGGATCTTCCCAAACCAGCGATCAAACCTGTGACTCCTGCGTTGGCAGGCAATCTTTACCCTGAGTCACCAGAGAAGCCCCTCCTCTCCTTTCTGACATCCTGTCTTCTCCTCAGGCCCCTTGTGGTTACAGTGGGTCTGTCTGGATCATTCAGAATAATCTATCCAGCTCAAAGCCCTCAATTTGATCATAGCTGCAGAATTCCTTAAACCAGGTAAGGAAACATTTGCAGGTTCCGGGGAGAAGGATTAGCAGACATCCGTCAGGGCCACTGTCCACCTTTACAGCACATGAATCTGAGTTTCCATCTTCACAATGTGATCTTCAAACCCTTTACAGAAATGCACAGACATATATTATATTAAAGTTGACAGCTACCTGCAGTGAGGTAGAAAAAGATTTTATTAGAAAATAAAATATGCTCTCTGCTCCCAAGAGGTACTACTTGGTTTTGGTTTGTTTTAAAACCTCTCCTACTCTTTTAAAATAGAATGGGGAACCAGAAAATTGGGAAAGCAGAGGAGACACTGAGAAAGACAAAGCTACTAACAGGTATTCTAAGATCAAAGAGAGCACTAGTAAAGCTACTTCTTGTTTTTTAAGTGTGAACAAGTGGCAAATTATCTTAAAAGAACTGTAAATAAAGACAAGGGATTTTTAACTAAGTTGCTTCTGAAGTTTATGTGTTTTTTCTTTTTTTCTTTTCTGCTCAAGTCTTATTTGTTTCTGAAATTAAAAAGTTTTGTATCCAGGATAAAATTTGAATCTTTGATCCAAAAATAAAACATTATATATGATTATCAAATATTTCCTTGTCCTCACTTAAGGAAGCTGTTGTAGGACAATTGTCTGTGCTACTTAGTATAACTGGATATTTATCACAATAAAATTGCTGACTCTTTTTAATCTAAAGGTAAATCTTTCTGGTGAGCAGACAGAAATATTCTCCTTAAGCCAGAGATGAAACCAAGGTCAAATCAAATTAGAGTTTATTACATTTAAGAAGTTGAGAATGGGATTTTTCTATATTTAGTTAAACACGTGGCTTTACCAATGTTACTTAATATTTGTATGTGGCTGCTTTCCTAGGGAGTTATACCATTTGTTGAAGGAAAAAATGATAACTAAGTGAGAAAGACAACTAACTTCTCTGTCAGTAATCCCTGTGATGGTCTTTCTTCTTCCAGGAGGCCATCCTAAAGCATTATCTGGGGACAATGTGGCCTGCTTCTGGGTAAAATTCACAGGAATTTTAGATAAAAGTTCCTGCAAATTTAAATTGATAAAGTAAACGTAAATGTCAGATTTCATCCTGTAGATAGGAATGCAAAGGAATTCTAAATGTGCTTTTAGGACAGGTTGAATTTACTGACCCCTCAAGATAATATATCTAGGGGAAAATCTTTAAAGGGAACCACAGTCGTATACAAATCTCCTTTCTTCCTTCACCGTCTCTTCCCCATACTCGGATCTATTGATCTAAATGGTAACAATATTTATATTTGTGCAGCATGTATTCTGTGTCAGATACCACTCTGAGCATTTTACATACAATATTTCATTTTATCCTCTCCTGTATAATTGGAGAAGGGCGTGGCAACCTATTCCAGTATTCTTGCCTAGTAAATTCCATGGACAGAGGAGCCTGGCGATCACAAAGAGTTGGACATGACTAAGCAACTAATACACACACTCACAACGCTGTATGATGGATATTTTATCCTCCTTTTATAGACGAGGAAACCAAATTTAAGTAATTTTCCCAAGGTCATACAACAAAGTGACAGAGGCAGCTGGAGTATGAATGTTTGACTGCAAATTCCGTACCCTGAACCAATGCACTGAAATTTTGCATCTTTTGCCAGGACACAGCTTCTAAATTCCAGGTGGAATTTTTGCATCATAGATATTAATAAGGAGTATAAATGTCACGGAACTCCCAGTTTAGCTGTTTTTGTTTCCCTCTGCCTGGTCATGGGACAAGAGGTGGCCCCTCCTGGATTTGCAGCAGGCTCCTTTCTCTCCCCCAGCTGTGAATAGAGAGCCTTCAGGGTGCTGAATCACTCTGTGGTTTTCCTTCCCTACTCTGGACTCACAGAGGCCCGTTTCACATTCAATGAATTCTGTATCTATCAGCCAGCTTGTAAGCAGTGTGACTGTCACTAAAGAAATGAAGGAATTTTACACTCTCTTTCAAAAGCAAACAAACCTGGACATCCCCCTGAACTTTGCAGCGAGCCCAGGATTGAAGGCGGCCCCAGCGCTATGAAAGTGGACGTTGTGCAGAGGAAAGGCAGTGTTGCTTTTGGAAGTTCGCGGGGACATGCTAAGCTAACTTTGATCCCTTTTTCTGGCGCCCTGGCTCCTGAAATCACCCTCTGCTACCCAATCAGTTGATGAAACACTCTGATGATTTGATATGCTTGATTTGAGGTGCCAGGAATGCCTAGATGGTATGCATGACCCGGGACTGTCACATGGGGTGGGGCTGCCGGTTGATCCACCCAAGAGAGCTCAGTCTGCTTACCCCTTGATGTTCGTGTAAACACAAATTAGTTTTAAGTGAATTTGTGGAGGGCAACATGTGAAGGCAAAAAAGGGACCAACCTTGACTCCTGTGCAAAGAGTGAAGGATGTTAAAGGTGGATTGTGTTGATGGGGACTTCAGGTCCTATTTGGCACTGGCTAGATCAGCTCTTCTCCCTCAGCCTGCCCCCTTAAGACGCTACCCAGATACCTGGGTTCAAAGCTTGGGGCCTAGGAAAATTTCAGAATTTAGTACAGACGGCAGTGTGCAGACACAGATTTGGAAGCATGAGAAAAGAAGAGAAAAACTCTAGGTCCAAAGGCCAAAGCCACTCTCTTCTTCTCCCCAGTACCATCAGGTAATCTTCATTTGTTGTTATTCAGTTGCTAAGTCATGTCCAACTCTTTTGCAACCCTATGGACTGTAGTCTGCCAGGCTCCTCTGTCCAAGGGATTTCCCACGCAAGAATAATGGGGTGGGTTGCCATTTCCTTCTCCAGGGGATCTTCCTGGACCAGGGATCGAACCCACATCTTCTGCATTGGCTAGGCGGATTCTTTAGCCTTGAGCCACCAGGGAAGTCCAATTTCTTCCTTTACTTCTCCTTTTTCTTTTTTTAAAACTCTGTTCAAGAGCAGAACAGTGACTTAATGGGTGACACAGAAAAAGAACAGCATTAGACAGCAACAGTTCTCAGTGCTATGATTAGTAGTTGCTGCTGCTTGTCATAATACATCAGAAAAACAGCAACCCATCTGTTCCAAATTGATATAGCAAAGGCTCTGAGAGAAGTGTTTATCCAGCTTCTATGGGAAAGTGTCTGCATTTTATGGCATATTGACATGTGTGCCCATGTAGCTAAAAGATGTCAGATGCCAGCTTACTACCTAGCTGTGTATCCTGTAACATCTGTCACCACAATAGAAGAGTTTGACAAGTGGGCTGTTTTAGCATGAAAATGTCCAAGTGGGAGGAAGACTCTCCTTTGCCGAAAGTGAAATGTCACTTCAAATCTCCAACACCACTTGGACTAGTCTGT
Source organism: Muntiacus reevesi (assembly GCF_963930625.1). NCBI lineage: Eukaryota > Metazoa > Chordata > Mammalia > Artiodactyla > Cervidae > Muntiacus > Muntiacus reevesi. Next base: position 36,054,461 of record NC_089260.1, on the reverse strand, counting down.
ACCGAGGATATAATGGGAAATGGAATCAAACCACCTCTCCAACCCACAAAACAAATTGCTCTAACGCTGTGTGTTGGCGTCTCCCAGGCACTTCTCACTGGTGGTAATTAGCAGCACATAAATGCTAATGGCTAATTAGCTTGGCCTACTTGATTCAGGAGAATCAAAGTGAACTATTGTCCAAAAGCCTGACTTAACAGATAAATATAGACAGTAAAAGTGCAAGTTTTAATAGCTTTCAATAACTCCTGGTTTGGGGGAGCAGTAGGTGAAGGGAGAGCCGGTGTGGGGGGGGGGGAGAGGGTGGTTGGGTGGGAGGGAGGGTATGTGAATAAATTAATGTTATTTACATGTAAGGAGAAAGAACTGGGTAATTCTCAGCCTCTGATTGCCAAGGTCTCAGAAAAGAAATTTAGTTCACAGAGACATATGAATTTTCTCTGTATACATTGATGTGAAGCTCTGTTTTTCCTCTGTTGTCAGAGGCTGTGATACCTAAAACTTACTGCAGGAACATCTGGTATCCTTAATAAAACATGTCAGATAAATGGGTGGCTTCTGCACAGCATATGTGGATACAGGGGGAAATAAATAATTCACTTTTCTGGAAAAATATCAAGGTCAAAGAGATGCCTCTTTACAACAAGTTGTTAATGAGGTGTCACAAGGCTGCCTACTAAAGGCCCCCGAACTGCATCCTTGAGTGAGGGAAGATTCCGGAATTTATTAAAGGATGTCTCAGGGACAGCAGGGAGTTACCACAATGGACTGGAGGGCTTGTTTTAAAGCCGCGTGGGCCAAACAAACATAGTTATGACTTGTAGGTTTGTTGGTTTGGGTACATGTCTTTGGAGAAGGGAAGGTTATAGGGAATGAAAAGTCTTCCCTCTCCCTGTCCCCAGGGAACCTCCTGGAGCGGCATTAGGGGGTGGGGATGGGGGAACTGCTTTTTGGAATATTTTTATTCCCTACTGGATTTCTTCACCTACCTGACGTAATCGAGTTTTCTTAGAGAAACCAGGAGGAGGGTTTGGATTTTTGTTAGTTTATCTTACATTTAAGTGCCTGTATTCAAGCCTTGTTGATTTGTTTCATATAACTGAAATGCTTTTTTCCGTTGGGAAACTGGAGTAAAGTTTAGCTTCGCTTTTTTATTATTTTCAGTCCTTTAAAGGGGTTAAAATGGTTCTTCAGGGATGAAATCACATTCATATGACCTTTTTCAATGTCATTCAAGCACCTAAAAACTGAATGGCATACATCTTACTATTTCAGAGTCTTCTCATTTTATTTTGACAACATTGTAAGCGAGGACCTTGGATACTCAAATATGTATTCTAATTTCAATTTCTCAACATCAGTCTCATCATAAGATATATTTTATAATAACCCCACCAAAAGTAGTGTGAGCTTTGGTTTTTTTTTTTTTTTGAAGCTATTATATTTGTATACCCCATATACTGCCGTTGAACTGTAATATGTAAACACAACAGTACTATGAGATCCAGAATCATGTAACAGTTCTGGTTATCGAAAATATGACTTGGGAACTCCCTGGCAGTTCAGTGGTTAGGACACTGTTCTTCCACTGCAGCGAGCCCATGTTCAATCCCTCATTGGGGACCTGAGATTCCACAAGATGCTAAGCATAGCCAAAAAAAAAAGAAAGAAAATGCAACTCTATTCTGACCATGTCAGCCAAACATCTTGTCACTTCTGAAATCCTGTTACAATAAAACTAAGGAGATAAGTTAATATTCTTAGGATCCTGAAAGTCAGAGATTATTTCAAAACCCTAACATAGTTTAGAAAAATAACCTTCAATGTCAGTGCATAATCTCATCACACACATATCACAAACACCAGGGCCAAACAGACTGGATAACAGCCTAGCACCCCTTCAGAAAGGGGTGATTTACTCTACTGAGGGCTAGCTGAGTAGTTTACAGTTCACATAATGCTATTTGGAACTTCATTTTCACGGGCAAGAGTTTTTCTTGGAATAATCATGTTCTACTAATGCAGACAGTGAATAGTAATGTCACGTTAATAAAGACAGCAGACTATGTGGGTACAGTTGGTTGGGTCTCATTATGAAAATAGCAAAATGTGCAAGAATAAGATGCTGTGAGATCATCATTCTTCCCACACCCATACTCATCCTTTTTCTTGTGTCTTGCTGTTTCATTTCGTCTGTTTTTCAGATGAAATGTATTTCATCTGTTTCACGATGTTTCTACCCACCCTGACAGCCAGGCTGAACACCAGAGGACCTGCCTTGACTCTTGGCTGACGTTTAAACTCTTCTGCCTCTTTAAGGTGCCATGTGTTTCCTGAATCCTTTGGCTCCTCTTCACTCTTGGTGCAAACTTTCCTCCTCTGTCACCTGGCTATGGCAATACCCTCCTAACTTCCCATCTCAAGTCAGGTAAGTATCCCCTGCACTAGGTGGATTCTTTATCACTGAGCCAGCTGGCTTCCCTTATGTATGTGTGTGTGTGTGTGTTAATTGCTCAGTTGAGTCCAACTCTTGTGACCCTATGGATTGTGGATCGCCAGGTTCCTCTGTCCATTAGGATTCTCCAGGCAATATTGGAGTGGGTTGCCATTCCCTACTCCATCCCTTATGTATAGTAGTGTGTATATACTAATTCCACACACCTAGTTTATCCCTTCCCCCTCCACCTTTCCCCTTTGGTAACTATGAGTTTGTTTTCTAAGTCTATGAATTTGTAAATATGTTCATTTGTATCTTTTTTTTTTTTTAGATTTCACATAAAAGTGCTAACATGTATTTGCCTTTCTCTGTCTGACTTCAGTTAGTATAATAATCTCTAGGTTCATCCATGTTGCTCCAAATGCCATTATTACATTTTTTTAAATGGTTGACTAATATTCCATTGTATTTTATGTACCACATCTTTCTATTCATCTGTTGATGAACATTTAGGCTGCTTCCATGTCTTGGCTATTGTAAATGGTGCTGCAATGAACACTGGGGTACATGTATATTTTTGAAACATGGGTTTTTCCAAATATATGCCCAGGAGTAGGATTGCTAGGTCAAATGGTAGCTCAATTTTTAGTTCCTTAAGGAACCTCCATACCATTCTCCATAGTGACTGTACCAATTTGCAATCAGGAATACATTCAATAGATAGCTCTAACCCCTACCCCACTGCTAAATCACTGCCATTTTACTTCTGAGTGAGTGGTGACATTTCTGTCCTTGGACTAACTAACGGGATAAAAGACAAGGTGATAATCAGCGATGAGGGAAGGATAACTAGAGCACATAGTAACTGGAGATCAAGAACGCTGATTCTTTTAAAATGGAGTCAAACTTTTCTAACAAGCAATGTTTCCAAGTAAAAGAGTACCTACACAAATGGGAGTCTCAAAGAGTCAGACACAACTGAGTGACTGAGCTTTGACCAGACCCAAAGCCAGTCACCATGAAGGAGAAGGAGCTATACATGTGGCCTCTTCAGCCACACCTGACATTCAGATATGAGCACTAACCATTCATTTAACACTTGCCCTGTGCTCCAGTTTGTGCTGGGAACTGTGGGGACAATAGGGCTTTAAAAAATAAGGTGCTTGTCATCAACGAATGTAAGTTGATATCTGACTCACATCTTCAAATTAGTATTTCATTCCCGTACATCCCCACACATGTATGCATTACCACATATGAAATAGGTTATTAACAAGGACCTAATGAATAGCTCAGAGAACTATACTCAAGATATACTCAATATCCTGTAGTAATCTAGATGGGAAAAGAATCTGGAAAAGAATAGATATATGTATACATGAATCACTTTGCTGTATCCTTGAGATGAATACAACATTGTCAAAATATGTCAATATATATTGGCAACTATATGCCAATATAAAATAAAAACGACTTATGAAAAAAAGAGTAAAAAGAAACAAGAAGTCCCATTTGACTCCAGTTTTATCACCTGTGGATATGTGTTGGTGTCCTGCTCAAATTGCTTTCATCCCTCTCACCCGCTCTGTTCGTCCACCCCTGGACTGTGCATGCTTTTCTGGGGCTGTAATGGAAAGAGGACTGTCCTCTGGCAATGGAACTGCCCAGCCCACAGGAAAAACAGGAACTGCCCAAGAGTCTTTTTTCCCCCAGAACGGCCAGCAGAGGACAACTAACCGGTGTGGGAATACAGAACTCCAGCTACTTTCCTAAAGGTGGGGCAAATTCAGAGGTATAATTGTTTTCTTTTTGGTGAAGTACAGTTGATTTATAATGTTGTATTAGTTTCAGGAATACAGCACAGTGATTCTGTTGTTGTTGTTTAGTCAATAAGTCATGTATGAACCTTTGGCGATGCTGTGGACAGTAGCCCGCCAGGCTCCTCTGTCCGTGGGATTCTCTGATAACTCAGTGGGGAAAGAATCCACCTGCAATTAGACTCGGGTTCCATCAGGAGACTCGGGTTCGATCCCTGGGTTGGGAAGATCCCCTGGAGGAGGAAATGGTAACCCTTTCCAGTATTCTTGCCTGGAGAATCCCATGAACAGAGCTGCCTGGCAGGTTACAGTCCATAGCATCGCAGAGTCAGACACGACTGATCAACTAAGCACGCACAGACACACACACACACTTTTCCAAATTCTTTTCCCTTTTATAGGTTATTGAGTAGAGTTCCCTGTGCTACACAGTAGGTCCTTGTTCGTTCTCCATTTACATATAGTAGTGTGCATATGTTTTTCCCAAACTCCTGTTTATCCTTCCCATCAAGCCCCATTCCCCTTTGACGACCATAAGCTTGCTTACTATGTCTGAGAATCTACTTCTGTCTTTGTATGGCTTACCTTACTTAATATGATAATCTCTAGGTCCATCCATGCAAATGGCATTATTTCATTCTTTGTGTGTGTGTGTGGTTGAGTAATATTTTGTAGTATATATGTATTGTACCTCATCTTCTTTGTCCAAACATCTGTGACAGCCATTTAGGTTGCTTCCATGTCTCAGCTACTGTAAATAGGGCTGCTATGAACTAAGGTGTACTTTTCAGGCTGAATCTAGGACTTAACTTGAAACTGCTCTTGTGTTTGACGTCTTAGCTTCCCCCATCCTGTTTCTCCTACTTCCTTATTGGCTTCTTCTGGAATCATTTCCTTAAAAAAAAAAAAAAATCCCTTGAACGTAAACCTTTGGTTCAGGGTCTGCTTCTGGGAGAACCCCTGAAAAATCCCTTCATCAGAATTCCATCTAAAATAAAGATTGGACCATGTCACTCTCCTGCTGAAGCCTTCCTAAGTGCTTGTTACCTAGGTGACATCTTTATTGGACATTCGAGGTTGGCAGCTATCGGCATTACCTACCAAGTCTCCCCTAGCCCAGTACCTTAACCTAGGGAGCAGTGGGGTTGAACCTCCCTTGTCTCCTGCTTGATTTCTGATGTTCCCATTTTCTAAGAAATTTCTAGAAGCCCCTCACCTTCCACAGCTCCCCAGATGGATTGAGGCTCCGCTTTTGTACTCTTGTAATAACCTGTCAATCACTTTCAAATGTGTTCCATTTACTACATTGTATTACAATTCTCTTGTTTGTCTCCCCAGCTAGAGAGCAACATCCTCAAAATCAGGGAGCATGCCTTCACCATTTTAAAATCCCCACTGGCTAGCACAGTGCCTAACACATAGAAGGCTGTCATTAAAGTTTTTGAATGAATTCACATAACAGTTCCCTCATGCAGAGTAACCAGAGATAGGAAAGTAATTATAGCAGTATGTGTTCCAATTCTATCACGTGGAAACTAGAAACACACTCTTAGAATAATAAAAATGCAAAGACTTTCAAAATATTTATGCTTCTGGCAGTCAGGGTGTCACTACAGTGGTTAAACTGATTAATCATACGTATTAGGACTTTATCCTATAGTATATACCTTGGACTTTTTTGCTCAAAATTCTTTTACTCCATTTTAGATTATACAACTGGCTGGTTAGAGCCTTTATGTAACCATTGTTGTTTTTTTTAGTGGCTTTGTTTACAAAATATTTTTTTTTAACTTAGTGGTTTTTGTGGACTACACAGGACTGCTCCCTGATCTACCTCCTGCATCAGGAACACAGCCTACTAGTTCCACAGCAACCACTCAGCACCATGCCTCATTCCTTGGCTGGGTTGGCATAAGTGAAAATGCCACAGGAAAAACAAGAGAGAGCGCTAAAATAAGCTCCCTTGGTTTCATCCTGCCAAAAACTATTTGGGAGAGTAATTCAACATCCATCAAATGTGCAAATGTCAAAATTAGGCGGAAAAGAAATGTATTTGCTATTTTTAAGGAGAAGTCACATCCCATTAATTGGAGAAGAGTGTTTGCAACATTCAGAAACTTGACAATAGGGTTTGTGGCGTGGGGAGCCAGGGTCACAATGAGGAGAGAGGTCAGAGCAAACATGGTCCACAGACATTCAGCTGGGCAAGGGGAAGTTTTCCTTTATCTAAAAGTGGTCCACATCTGGAAGACAGAGAGAGCTGGGAGCACCGAGAGACTCAACACAATCAAGGGTCCTTTCCTGTCTTATGATGCTCAGAGTATGGTCTACCTGTCACTCACTCCCATCCCCTCTTGTCTACTCAAGAACATCGTTATCTTTTTTCTTCCCCACATCATCAGTTTTTCCTTTCTACTGGACCATACCCATCAGTATCAAGGCAGTTATTTCTTCTATGTGTCTCCAATCCTTTCATAATCTTCCCTTTCCCCCAGTGGCTCCTCTGCTATTTCACTTCTCCCTAACAAAAGTCCTTTTAAAAGTTTTCTCTATTGCTCTCTCTGATCTCTTTCTTCATGTTCTCAGTTTATCCCTCTCCAGTGAGGTTTTCCGGAGAAGGCAATGGCACCCCATTCCAGTCCTCTTGCCTGGAAATTCCCATGGTCGGAGGAGCCTGGTGGGCTGCAGTCCATGGGGTCGCTAAGAGTCAGACACGACTGAGCAACTTCACTTTCACTTTTCACTTTCATGCAGTGGAGAAGGAAATGGCAACCCACTCCAGTGTTCTTGCCTGGAGAATCCCAGGGACGGGGGAGCCTGGTGGGCTGCTGTCTAAGGGGATGCACAGACTCAGACAGGACTGAAGCGACTTAGCAGCAGCAGCAGTGAGGTTTTTGCTCTCTTTCTCCATCAAAATCTGCCATTATCAAGGTACCATTGACGATCACGCTGCTAAAACCAATGGTCAGTTCTCAGTCCTCAACTTACTTGATCAGTCAGCAGCATTTAGCACAGCTGCTCATGCCGTCTTTAAAAACACTTCCTTCCCCTTCAGGGCTTCTAGGAAAAATGTGCCTCCTGGATTTCCTCCTAGCTCACTGGTCCCTCTTTCTCTGTCTCTATGCTGATTCCTCTTCATCTGTTTGGCTTCTTGACACTGAAGTGATATATACTCAGTCCTTTGAACTCTTTTCTCTCTACTTTCTTAATGAGTTCATCCAGTTTTGTGCTTTAAACACTCTTTACATGCCAATGACTTCCAAAGCTAAATTTTCAGTCTAGAATTCTCCCTGACATCTAGATCCATCTCCACTTGGGTGTCTAAGATGCATCTCAAACTTAGCATGAACTCCAAATAAATTCCTGGTTTTACCCTGAAAATCTCTCTCTGAAGTTTCCCCCATTTCAGTGATAAGAGTCGCTTAGGCTTAAGTTTTAGGACTCATCCTCAATTTCCTCTTTTACTCACACTTCAATCCCAAGTCATGAGCGAATCCTCTTGGCTTTACCTTCAAGATCAACCCAAATCTGACAACGTCTACACCATCTTCATTGTTGCCATCATGGTCTAACTCTCACCATCATCTCTGCTAGATTTTTGCAATAACCTCCTAATTGGCCTCCCTGCTTCTCCCTACTTAAAAACTACACTGACACCTCATTCCCATGCATTCCCTATCCTTCATCAGTTATTTTTCCCCTGACTACTTACATCATATGTATATAATACAGTTCAATGCACCCCTTATTTGAAGTGTACATTTTGATGAGTCTGACAGATTTATACACCTGTAACTACTACCACAATCAAGATATAGAGTATTTCCATCATGTTAAAAGATTTATTTTTGCCCCCGCCTTTTTTTTTTTTTTTTGGCAGTAAATTTATCTCTCCAATCCTGGCTCTAGGCAACCGCTGATGTGCTTTTTAATGACGGGGATGGAAGTGAGAGAAAGAACATGTTTTATCCTAATAGAAAATATCCAATAGAGAAGAAAAATGCATCATGCAAATCACTATAGAATGTATTTGCTTTTTCTAGAGTTTTACATAAATGGAAATGTTGCTGTATGTACTCTCTTATGTCTGGTGTCTTTTTTAAAATTAATATTTATTGATGTATACTTGCTTTAGTCCCTGATGCTGGGAAAGATTGAGGGCAGAAGGAGAGGAGGGCATCAGTGGATGAGATGGCTGGATGGCATCACTGATGCAATGGACATGAACTTCGGCAAACTTTGGGAGATGGTGAGGAACAGGGAGGCCTGGTGTGCTGCAGTCCATGGGGTCGCAAAGAGTTGGACAGGACTGGGCGACTAAACAATAGTCGTTTGACAATGTTGTATTAGTTTCTGCTGCATAGCAAAGTGAACCAGCTATGCCTAGACACATATCCTCTGTTTTGGATTTTCCTTCCCACTTAAGCCACCCTGAGCACTGAGTAGACCTCCCCGTGATATGCAGTAAATTCTCATTAGTTATCTACTTTATATATGTAGTGTATATATGTCAATCCTAATCTCACAGTGCATCCTACTCCCCACTTCCCCCCTTAATATCCATACATTTGTTCTACATCTGTGTCTCTACTTCTGCTTTACAAATAAGTTCATCTGTACCATTCTTCTAGATTCCACATATAAGCGATTTTATATTAATACAATATTTATTTTTCCGTTTGACTCACTTCACTCTGTATGACAGTCTCTAGGTCCATCCACATCTCTGCAAATGGCACAATTTTGTTCCTTTTTGTGGCTGAGTAATATTCCATTGTTTCTACGTACCATATTGTCTTTATCCATTCCTTTGTTGATGGAGATTGCTTCCATGTCCTGGTTATTGTAAATAGTGCTGCAGTGAACATTGGGGTGCATGTGTCTTTTTGAATTATGGTTTTCTCTGGGTATATGCCCAGGAATGAGATTGCTGGGTCATATGGTAATTCTATTTTTAGCTTTTCAAGGAACATCCCTGCTGTTCTTCATAGCGGCTGTATCAATTTACATTCCCACCAACTGTGTGAGAGGGTTCCCTTTTCTCCACCAGCATTTATTGTTCGTAGATTTTCTGATGATGATCATTCTGACTGGTGTAGTTTTGATTTGCATTTCTCTAATAATTAGGGATGTTGAGCATCTTTTCATGTGTTTGCTGGCCATCTGTATGTCTGCTTTGGAGAAGTGTCTATTTAGGTCTTCTGCCCATTTTTTGATTGGGTTGTTTGTTTTTGATCTTAAGCTGCATGAGCTGTTCACATATTTTGGAGATTAATGCCTTGTCAGTTGCTTCATTTGTATGTATTTTCTCCCTTTCTGAGGGTTTTATTTTCCTCCTGTTTATGGTTTCCTTTGCTGTGCAAAAGCTTTTTAAGTTTAATTAGGTCCCAGTGTCTGTTGTCTTTTATACAGCACTTTATTTATCTTTTTTGAGATTCATTCATGTTGTTGGATGTTTCAGTGGTTCATTCCCTTTTATTTGGGGATAGTATCTGATTTTAGGAAATATACCACAACTTGTTTCTTGATCCGCTAGTTGATGAGCATTTGGATTATTTTCAAGTAGAAACTCTTATGAGTAAAGTTGAATGAATGCTAATAAAACATTTGTGTGTAAAACTTTGCATGGATATGCTTTCAGTTTTCTTGGGTAAATACTTAGAGTTTCTAGGTCATATCATAAGTATATATTTAACTTTATAAGAAACTGTCAAACTGTTTTCCAAAGTTATTATACCATTTTACCTTCCCACCAGCAGTGTATGAGTTCTTGTTGCTCTACATTCTTGGTGACACTTGATATTTTCAGTCATTTTACACTCAGCTATTCTGGTGGGTGTGTACCGGTATCTCCTTGTGGTTTTAATTTGCATTTCTCTCTGACTGGTAATATTAAGTGTCTTTTCATTTGCTGACCAGCCATCCAAACATCTTCTGGTAAAGTATCAGTTCAAATCACTTGCTGGTGTTTTTAACTGGGTTACTGTTTCTTGATTGTGTTGTAAGCTGTTCTCTATAGGCTCTGGACCCAAGTCCTTTGTCAACTATTTGCACTACATTTATTTCCTCCTAGGATATAGAATGCTTTTCTTTTTCTTAGTGGTATCTTTTGAAAAGAAGATACAATATTTTAAATTTTTTTATGAAGTCCAACTTATGTTTTTTCTTTTATTATTTGAGTTGTTTGTGTCCTAAGAAATTCTTGCTTGCATCAAAGTTACAGAGAATTTCTCTTGTAAAGTATGTTTTGCTTATTTTATTTTATCTCCCACAAGATAAAAAAATGCTACCAAATGGTCCAAAGTGATAGAGAATTATTTGAATATTTGACATAACTGTGTCTATATTTTCCAATTTATAGCATTACCAGACTTTGCTATCTTACTTTGCTGATGAGTTTCTATAGGCAGGCACTACAGTATGGTGGTTAAGAGTAAAGACGTGCAAATTAGACAGACCTGGAACTGAAATCAGCTGTCCATGCATAGCGGCCTTGATTGGGTAAGTCACTTAACTTCTCAGAGCCTCTTTCCTCATAGGCAAAATGGAAAGAATGATGATTTAATGATATGATACACACAATCCTGGGCACATACATAGGGCTGCATGAATTTTAGATGCCATCCTCATCATCATTATTATTATTAAAGTAAATTTGAAGCCTCCAGGGTGCACTTAGCCATCAGGCTGCAGTAAGTTGTATTTATAAAATAGAAGTTTAAAGTATTGCTATGATTTTTATTAAATTCTTATCCAAGCGTTTCCCAAGTAGTAATAAGCCACACATTTCACAGTAGGCAGTATGTTTTCCTAACAAAAATTTGGGGGTGTTTGTAATCTGTTAGAGCCATATGTCAACAGATTCCTCCCAAACTAAGAATAGTATAACCTCAAATTATTTTTTACCACAAAAGGACCATCTAAAAATGTCTTGGCTGGTACTGGTACTGCTTCTGTTTCATAAAGTCAGGTTTGGAAAAGTTCTTGCAAATTTAATGTATTTGTAGCAATTGCTTATTTGTCCTCTTTTCATCCTTGACTGTTACAACCATTCATCAGTCACATGCTAGATCTTAGGACAGAATATTACTTATTTGCTATGTTTCTTTCTCATTCACCTTCTCTGATAACACATTAACAGAAATGATTCGGAGAGCTTGTGGGCAAGTTAGCAACATAGTTAGGTCCCCCTCATTATTTGTACATCATTTATAATTAAACTGACTTGTCACATTTAGAATCTCGAACTGAATATTTAATAAGCAATCTGTGCTCAAACATTAGTTGCATTTAATAAACAAATATTTTAAACCAGCCATTCAAAAGGATAACTTTTGGGTTTCTTCTGATAACTGCTGAACCATATCCACAGAAGTCTCATTTGTTCTACTGTGACTTTCCCAGAGGACATAAACACAGTAAAAACTGATTTTGATGTAAATAGGCTGTGATGACCCAGGGGCTTTTGCCGTTCGGATTGCTTTAAACCTGCACTGCTTGGGCAGCAGCGCTTACTCTCCAGTGAAACATCCTGAAAGCACAAAATGACTCACACTCTCGCTGATCCATCCGCTTCAATTCAGAGTGCACGAGCTACGCACAGCTTGGTTTTGACTGTTGTCGTATAGTTAAGTAGGATTTAGCTAAATATTTGCTTGCTTCCTTCAGTTCAGTTCAGTTCAACTGCTCAGTCGTGTCCGGCTCTTTGCGACCCCATGGACTGCAGCACGCCAAGCTTCCCTGTCCATCACCAACTCCTGAAGCTTGCTCAAACTCAAGTCCACCGGTCGAGTCGGTGATGCCATCCAACCATCTCATCCTCCATCTTCTTGCTTCCTTACTCTTGAATTATATTCTATTTCCCCTAGATTTACTCAGGGTATAATATTCCTTTTGGGGGATTAGGAAAACTGGTTCTTGTCAGAACAGAATTATTCTGCTTTCTGATCAGCTTTCATGTCACATAGAAGTCTCTGGGTGTCAATGTGTGCTTTTTTCTATTTCTCCACTTCTTTTAGGTGTTGCAGGAGGCTGCCCCTGTCCGGGACCCACCAAGACACAGCTGTGTCAAGTGAAGCCCAGGGAATTATGACCAGCAGGACAAAGGGAGCAGGTTTCTTCTGGCCAAACAGATGCTACGTTTCTTAAGCACGAGAGGAGTGACATTGGGACCCCACCAAAGCCTGTTGCCTTTGGTGAATTACAGCTTGATTCCCTGGGCTTTATTCTACACATAAACAAGTCTCATTACTTGTTCTGTCAGTGCCCCTAAGAGAGCAATCACTTTAGATGATCCACTTTCTATGTCTTTCTAATGTGAATGGGTTCCTGATCATTTTTTGTCAACTGATGTGATGGAGAGGCATTATAGGAGGGAGGCAAAACTAAACAGAACACAAGATCACTGGTTGCGTGAGGAGGGATGTAGGGCCACTGAAGGACAGGGGAGAAAAAGAATGCCAAATTCCAAATCTTCATACTTTCCAATTGGTCTGAATAATGGAAGAGGCCTTTCCAGTGACCAGGCAGACAGCCTAAAGCAGTGGTTCTCCACTGTTTTCAACATTAACGTCACCCAGAAGGCTCTAAAACTACCTACATCTGGGATCCACCCCTCACCCTCCAGCGAGGTTGATTTAATTGACCTGGAATGGGGCCCAGAGATCAGTGTATCATTCCCTCTCTCAGTGCCTTCCAAATGCAGCTGGGGTCAAGAACCTCAGTTTAAAGGAAGCTTCAGGAGTCCCCAAGAGTGGGGATCCCCACTTTGGTATCTTCTCTTAAGGAGCCTGGGGAAGTCCTAAGAACTGTTCAGCAATGGAAGAAATCCCCACTTCTATTTTGTGGGAAGAGGAGGAGGAGATGGCCTGTCATCACCCCTGGAAACTCCCTGGGGCCTTATGACTCTTCCTGATCTCTCCATACAGATAGTCGCCACAGACTGCCTTCCAAGTGAAGCCCAGCCTGCTGCTCATGTCTATCTTTTTACATTCTTTCAGAACCAAATTCCTTTGGAGAGATTTACAATGAATCTTTTCGCAAGTTAGATTTCAGGCAGGTTGGTATTGGTTATAACCAGTTTGGCTTGGTGTGGATGGAGACCTATTTCTCCAGCAGTAGGAAAGCCTGTGGGGTTTGATGACCTGTTTCTTAAACACAAGCACAATGCAGTTTACAACCACAACAGGTGTGGAGAAAATGTGTCTTAATAGAATCCAGCTTAAAATCAGGTGACTGATTCTGTGCTTCTAGATTAGAACAAATAACCACAACAAAAAGCTGCATTAATTTTCTCATCTGAAAAATGGGATGGCCAAGACCTGCCTTTCCTTTCAAAGATCTGTTTAGGAAGATTAAATTAGAAAATGTAGGTGAGTTTAGTTAAAAACTATATGTTACTCTTCAGAGGTGAAATACTGGATAGTCCAGTTGCAGTCTGGTTTTCGATTTAGAATTCATTGCATTGAAAGAAACCTACCTTCTTTAGCCAGTTTCCAAACTTCAGGAGGGCATGGAAGATGAAAATGCCTATATTAGCTCACACATGTAAATCAAGATTTGTTAAAAATAACTTGCATTGGTAAAGGTTTTAAGTTTTGGTTTTTTTTTAACTTTTCAGAGATTTAAGCCATTTTATCTTTTAACCACTTGGTAGAAAATAAACTCCAAACCTAAAAATTTTCAGCATATAGACTGCCCCGATTTTTTCTAGACTCAAGTTATTCACATCCTCTTTACTGAATCCCAGACTTAAAAAAAAAATTCATTCTTAAGTACTTCAATATTAAAACACTTTTGGGATAAATGGTAGCGGTTTTAATAGTGATAAATGTGGAAATAGAGTCACCCTGGCATCTAGCTGAAAGTCACATGACTTATTTTTATCACTAGGACTTGAAACTTTTAAGTTCTTCAATTTTATTAGAAAGAAGTAATCCCCCACCTTTTTTTAAAGCTCATTAAAAAAAATGTATCACATCTCATAAGTAAATGTGTTTTGTTAAAAACAATATCAAATAGGTGCTATTTGGTATTGGTTCTCATCAGTCAGTGGATAAATAAGTTGTAGAAAAGAGCCATAAAGTCAGAGAACTAGATGGGACTTTATCTTGTCCAGCTCCCTCATTTAAAATATTTATTTACTGGCTGCCTGGGGTCTTGGTTTCGACATGCAGGATCTTCTGCTGTGGTTCATGGACTCTAGTTGTGGCTTGTGTTGTGGCTTGGGAGGACCTTGGAGCAGGTGACCGCCAGTAATTGTGGCATTTGGGCTTAGGTGCTCTGTGGTATGTGGGGTCTTAGTTCCCCAATCAGGGATTAATTGAACCTGGGTCCTCTGCATTGCAAGGCTGATTTTTAACCCCTGGACCACCAGGGAAGTCCCCTCCCTTATTTTAAAGATGAAGAAAATAAGGCCTAGAGATGACTATATATTTGTAATATATATATTTCTATAACATATTTATATATAGTTATAATATATATACTTACAATGTATACTTATATATATTTATAATATACTTCTACATATAAATATATATGATTTTATATATAATTTTTAAATTTTCAAAGCTTGTTTTCACTGTCTGGAACTTTATAAAGAGAATTAGTTGACATTTTACAAAGATGAGGCAAAAGATTTCAATGGGTAAAGCAATTAAGAATTCCCTTGAAAACAGATGAGAATTTAAATGAGTTCTACACAGATTTTAGTTTATACTTTCTCAGTGTTGTGTCTCAGCAACACTAATATTGGTGATTTTAAAGGTAAGATAGTGATGACAATTGCTAAGTGTCCAGACAGGTTAGATTCATTTTGGAGTCAGTAAAGTAGAACAAAGATCTTCATGGAGCAATGATCCCAGACTGAACAAACATGACAAAATATGATTATATACAGAGCACATCAGAGCTAAAACACTGTAGAAAGGAAAAGTTCATATTTGGGAAAAAAACAAAGCCAATAGCATTTAATTCAATAGTTTCCTCTGGAACCCCAGGGAAAGGATGTACGTGTGGATTTGTATCCAGCCACAGACAGTGGCAGGCAGATTAGCTTAAGGTACAGCTGTAGAACTATCGTCTCGGGTCACATAGGCTAGTGTCATTCATGGATGTAATATTCAGCAAGAGTTATGGTACCAGAGCAAGCAGGTGGGACAGGTTCCAAGAACTTCCTGGGAGTTGGCACTCTGCCAGCATTTTCCTGACCACTGGGTTTTTTTAGATGCACTATTGGTGCAGTTATCATGCTGGTTCTACCCGTGCCTTGAAAGATTTTGACTGCTTACATTGGTGACTCTTGACCATAGGGTGTTAAAAACAGAAAACAAAGACACTGATGCTTGGGCCAACCTCCCAGAGACCGTTGATTGAATTGAAATGATTGAGGTCTGGACACAAGTATATTTTTACATGCTCCTCAAGGGGCTTCCCTGGTGGCTCAGAGGGTAAAGAATCTGCCTGCAATGCAGGAGACCTGGGTTTGGTTGGGAAGATATCCTGGAGGAGGGCATGGGAACCCACTCCAGTATTCTTGCCTGGAGAATCCCCATAGACAGAGGAGCCTGGCCGGGCTACAATCCATGGAGTCGCAAAGAGTAGGACACAACTGAGCGACTAAACACCGCATAGCACAAGGGATTTTGAGCTGTGCCTGGATGGAGAATTACTGGCTTAGGTAACGAGGAGCCCTCACTGACTGGAGCTCTTTTGGGGAATGAGGGGTTGCTTTCTTATACCCAGAAGTCCTCCACATCACTCCCTAATATGGGTGTCACATTCTTGGGAGGATGTAGGGCCAGTTAGGATGGGGGCTAATAACACGCTATCCATGTTCTCTCATTAAATTTATTTTTTTAGTTGTGTCCGACTCTTTTTGACCCTATGGACTGTAGCTCGCCAGGCTTCTCTGTCCATGGAATTCTCCATGCAAGAATACTGAGTGGGTCACCAGTCCCTTCTCCAGGGGATCTCCCTGATTCAGGGATTGAACCCAGGTCTCCTGCATTGCAGGCAGATTCTTTACCGCTGATCCACCGAGGAAGCCCAACTGGGTGACAAAGTTCAACTGTGAAGATCCCTAAATGCCATCAGAGTTTTCATCATTAGAGACCAGGACACCCTCTGAAATCAGACAAGATAAATATTTTTAAGTCTGACCTGAACAGAAGACTTCTAAGGACAAATTTCTATTCTGTGTCTGGGCTGGATGTAGCCATCAGGAATTGGTTGTCAGATCAGGTCAGAGAGTCTGTGCTGCTTGTGAAAAAATGAGTATTATTTGCCAGCAAGTCACTGACCTGTCTCCTCAGGTCACCTTATTCTTTGGCTCTTTGTGGCTGAACTTTTATAGAAAACACTATTTCCACTTTAAAATGAGAACTGAGAATGCAGATGGATTCTCTGAATTTGAATGAATGAAGCAATGTCCACACCCTTTTCACCCATGAGCAGGAAATGACTTTCTTTTTTATTTCCTATGATGGAGGTGTGTTTCTTATCAGGACAACAACATCGACTTTGGTACTGTCAGCAACTCATATTAGCCAATTATGTTTCCCTTTAATATACGGGTTTGAATTTTTTTTTCTATCACTTAGTTTTGCATTTAAAAAGTACTACATGGTTCATCAAGAAAGCTTAATATTGGGGAAAGGAAAATGAGAAAGAAAAAGAAAGGGGTAATATTACTATTTACACATTTACCATTTGGCTTATGTCTTTTCAGATTTTGGTTTTGTTATTTAATTTCAGGAAAACACAACTGAGTAGTTAAAAGAGTCTAAGAAAAGATCAAGTCAAAAGCTCAGTTATAAGAAGTAAGAAGCCCAGTAATCAAACTTGAACACCACAAGAAACATACATAGAATCACTAAGTGTTGGTCTGGAGACTAAGAAGTGTTTGATTTCCCAGTATAGTGTAGGTTCTGGAAACTACGGTCAGGTGGGGATTTAAATGACCACATCTTTGGGGAAGTGGAGGCTACAGAGGTCAGGAAATAAGCTGAGTCAAGCAAATATCTTTTTTTAATTACATCATGGGCAATTTTTCCTTTGAAATATCCTTTAAAACCATCCCTCCTGTCTACGCACCTAAAGCAAACACAGCCTGGTCACATTCTCTAACAGAATTTCCTTCCCCCAGATTACATTACATACTGCTGCCAGATGCATCTCCTTAAACTGCTATTTTAACATTATCTTTTTCCTCCTTGGAGATAAAAAAATGTCTCCGATTGTCGAGTTGGGTCAGTTCCAGACTTCTCCTGGCTTTCATAGTTCTCTATAACTTAGCTCTAATCCATTTTTTCAGCTGTTTTTCATGTCATTCTCTCCTTCTCTCGCACTCCAATTAGGTTGGTGGGTTAGTTGCTCTAAAAGGGCATCATAGTCTTTACCTTTATCCTTACTCTCATCCCCATTTGAGCTTCCCGGGTAGCTCAGCTGGTAAAGAAACTGCCTGCAATGCAGGAAACTCCAGTTCAATTTCTGGATCGGGAAGTTCCCCTGGAGAAGGGGTAGGCTTAGTTCAGTTCAGTTCAGTCACTCAGTCGTGTCTGACTCTTTGCAATCCCATGGACTGCCGCACAACAGGCCTCCTTGCCCATCACCAAGTCCCGGAGTTTACTCACACTCATGTCCATTTAGTGGGTGATGCCATCCAACTGTCTCATCATCTGTCGTCCCCTTCTCCTCCTGCCCTCAATCTTTCCCAGCATCAGGGTCTTTTCAAATGAGTCAGTTCTTCACATCAGGTAGCCAAAGTTTTGGAGTTTCAGCTTCAACATCAGTCCTTCCAATGAATATTCACCACTGATTTCCTTTAGGATGAACTGGTTGGATCTCCTTGCAGTCCAAGGGACTCTCAACAGTCTTCTCCAACACCACAGTTCGAAAGCATCAATTCTTCGATGCTCAGCTTTCTTTATAGTCCAACTCTCACATCCATACATGACTACTGGAAAAACCATAGCCTTGACTAGACAGACTTTTGTTGGCAAAGTAATGTCTCTGCTTTTTCATATGCTATCTAAATTGATCATAACTTTCCTTCCAAGGAGTAAGCATCTTTTAATTTCATGACTGCAATCACCACCTGCAGTGATTTTGGAGTCCCCAAAAATAAAATCTGACACTGTTTCCACTGTTTCTCCATCTATTTTCCATGAAGTGATAGGACCGGATGCCATGATCTTAGTTTTCTGAATGTTGAGCTTTAAGCCAACTTTTTCACTCTCCTCTTTCACTTTCATCAGGAGGCTTTTTAGTTCCTCTTCACTTTCTGCCATAAGGGTGGTGTCATCTGTGTATCTGAGGTTATTGATATTTCTCCTGGCAATCTTGATTCCAGCTTGTGCTTCTTCCAGCCCAGAGTTTCTCATGACGTACTCTGCATATAAATTGAATAAGCAGGGTGACAATATACAGCCTTGACGTACTCCTTTTCCTATTTGGAACCAGTCTGTTGTTCCATGTCCAGTTCTAACTGTTGCTTCCTGATCTGCAAACAGGTTTCTCAAGAGGCAGGGCACTACTTACCTACTAATTTGTATTAGTCACCATTTTATTTTTGTTATATGTTTCTTTTAAACTTAATCTCACCTTCACTGAAAATAGTATCTATAGCTGGGTCATTTCTCATCTAGTATATAGGATCAAATTTGTGTACATAAATGTGTGTGTGCTCAGTCATGTCCAACTTTTTACCAGCCTATGGACGATAGCCCACCAGCTTCCTCTGTCCATGCGACTCTTCAGTCAATACTGGAGTGGGTTGCCATGCCCTCCTCCAGGGGACCTTCCCAACCCAGGGATCGAACCCACATGTCCTACATCTCCTGTATTAGCAGGTGGGTTCTTTTCACCACTGAGCCAATGTGTAAATAATTACTCAGTTCATTAGATAGAATAGAGATTGTACACAATTTAATATTCAAATTCTATTCTAGAATCTAACAACAGAATTAAATTCTATTGTAAATTCTATTTTCCTAGGATTTTAAATGAAATTATCCTTTCTTTTCTTCACTCACTGAAATAGTTTTTTCTATTTATGCAACATAATTCATCATCTGTAACATAACACATAAATATACAACAAAATTCATCAATAATAAAGCTTAGAAAAGACTATAACTTGCAGGTATAACAATCAAACTCAGATATTTTTACCCCTTTTTTTCATATTCATCAGTGGCATTAAAACAGATTCACTCAAAGTAATCTAGGGTAAATATGAATTTATCACCCTCATGATAAGGAAGATAGATAGTGCTCAAGGATAGATAAGAAGTTACATTCTTTAAGTTCATTTAACTACCACTTTATCTATGTTCGCCTTCCAGTTATACCAGAAATTTATATTTAGAAAAAATAGAATCTTGGAGGACTCATATTTAAAGAACATGTAAAATGGTAATGATTTGAAATCAAATAAAAAATAAAATCACAAGCCCAGCCAGAAGAAAGTACCAACACAGATAAGAACTATCATCTGGGTACCATTTCCTCTTGGAAGACAGAACCATGGCTACAGAGGGCTGACTGTAAGTTATACTTGGATTTCTTACTGTGTGGGGGGGGTGCTTGGCACGCTGAAATCCAGCTTGTTCAAAGTTCAACTGAATATCGTTTCAGTGATTTCTAATATAGATGGGCTCAAAGTATATATTGTTATATGACATTTATTGTAGACGATTTCCCATGAAATATGTACAAATATACAACATCCTTTTCTATAGGCTCTTAATCTTCCATTGGATTTGACCAATCTCTATTGATAGACATTAGTTTGATTCACAATATTCTGTTGTCCTTAACCTTTTTAACCATTTAGTTTGCTTGCTTACTTTGTGCTGGTATAAACACTGCACAAAGAAACATATATACTCTTGTACATACATCTGCTTGTCCTTGACAGATTAGGAAACATGATTTAAAATGTTTTCTTCTGCTTCTGTATTCATGGAAAACAGTCACAGAAATAAGCAAAATCTCAAAGAAAAACCACCCATAAACTCAACATTTAGAGAAAACCACTTCTAAGGATCTCTGTCCTTCCAAATCTCTGTTTTTCTATATGGTTTATTTCTTTTTGTTATTGAAATATAGTTGATTTACAATATTATATTAGTTTCAGATTACAACATAGTGATTCAGTATTTTTAAGGATTATACCCTTAAGTTATTATAAAATAATTATATCTATGGTTTAAAAGGATAACTATATTCATACGTTTCTCAGTAAAATCAAAATTCAAAAATTTCTTTGTGCCCATTGCATCTAATGATGTGATTATGAGCTCTCATGAAAAAAAAAAAGTTTGCTTTGGAATATATATCTGGAACAAAGGTCTTAGAAGATGTATCTGCAATAGTGAATCTTACCTTGTCTGTTCCTTTAAAACTCTTGAAGACCAGCTATTTTTCAGTAATGAAAACATCTACAGTTCTGGAGACTGAGCCATGTCGGGTGCTGGTGAAGATAAGGTTTGGTAGAAGAGTAGGGGCAGTTGAAAGGTGTCTGAGCAGCCAAAAGGTGGATTCTTTTAAACATCTTTTGGTTTTTTGAAATTTATTTATTATTATTATTTTTGTCTGCGCTGGGTCTTCATTACTGTTTTTGGTCTTTCTCTGGTTGTGGCAAGCATGGGCTACTCTTCATTACTGTGTGAAGGCTTCTCAATGTGGTGGCTTCTCTTTGTTGAGGAGCACGGGGTGTAAGCTTATGGGCTTCAGTAGTTGTGGCTTGTGGGCCCTAGAGCACAGGCTCAGTAGTTGTGGCCCACGGGCTTAGTTGCTCAGGAGCATGTGGAATCTTCTCAGAGCAGGGATTGAACCCGTGTCTCCTGCATTTGCAGGCAAACTCTTATCCACTGAACCATCAGGGAAGTCCAACACTGTGATTTCTAACCCTAAGTTTCAGCTTTCTCCTTCCCATGGAAAGATGGTATGGGGTGAACTTAAACTTCCACTTAAAATATACATAGCAACTTGAAATAATAAGTTGTAAATTGGGATAGGTTACTTGATCTTATTTTCTGTATATGAACTTTCTAGTTTATCAACAAGTTTCAACCTCTGTAAAGTGAGGAATGTGGACCAAGTGATTTATACAGTTCTTCCTAGCCTACCTGCGAGCTACTGAATTCCAGGATTCTAAGTCTAGTCCTTTCCTATTTGAAGGATACCATCACCCATTGCCTGGCACCAAAAAGGCTCTTGATAAATGTCTGTTGACTTCAATTAAACAGGGACAGAAAAGATCAAAGCTAACTAGATTAATTACTCTATAAAAAATAAATTGAGACTCTGTATAAATGACTGAAAAAAGCAAATTCCACTGTGGCAGGATGTCTGGTAATTATTTTGCTCTTAATTAGTCTTAAGTTGATAACGGCCAAAACGTTGACTGGTAATAGAATTAGAGCATCACATATAATGTAACCAGATTGAGGAAATAAATACTAAAGTTTGAATTCATTCTGACTGCTTACTAATTTAAAGTATGGCAAATCAGAGAAGAATCCATTACAGATATTCAAGAAACATGGAAGTCAGTCACTATTGGATAAAAAAGAGTGAACCCTCTGTTTATACTTCATTTTACCTCCTTTATCTTGGAATCCTCCTCTATCTCACATACTCACTTCTTGTTCTGCATGTTGCCCTTTGATGATTTCTTGTCTTCAGGATTGTGCACTTAACCAAGTTTCCCCTCTCTAAATACACTGGAGGTGGGGCTGGGGTAACCCAGACACACTGGGGAACTTGTCCCAGGTCACCCCCTCTTCAAGCAGAGTGGAAGAGACCTGAAAGCAGTGGTGCTGAAATTGAGGGTGAGCTCATGGGAGCTGAGTCACATGGACACCTAGGCTGATTAAAAAGTGAATCCCCTTAAAGATACTGGCTCCGCTGTAAAGAAACTGCCTGCTAAGCAGGAGACATGGGTTTGATCCCTGGGCCAAGAAGATCGCCTGGAGAAGGAAATGGCAATTTACCCACTCCAGTATTCTTACCTGGAGACACCTATGGACAGAGGAGCTTGGCAAGCTACAGTCCATGACATCACAAAGAGTTGGGCATGACTTGGCAACTGAAAAACAACAACAATAACCCTTACAATATCATACTCTTAAATTGTGTCTTTACAGAGGAAAAATTAGGTAGTTAGGGGATCTGAAAATTTGAACTCAAAGTTAAGTTTTTTTAAAAATTGAAATTGAAGGATTAACTCAATGCTTCACTTTCCACCACATATCTGGTTTCAGCCAACCTAACTCGGTATCTCAAACACCCATGGAACATACATGACCTTAAGAACATCAATGCCAATGACTGTTATCAAGATAACACTGACTTTAAGAAACATTCAATTTACCAAGCACATTATCAGGTATGAGGTAGCCTCTAGGGGCATTTAATCTTTGAAAAAGATTTATGGTTATCTGCAGGTGGTATTCTCACACGTGAATATATGAGATTTGCCTCTTTAGAACGTGCATGTCTTGTCCATGTTGTCTTGCCATAGCAAACTAGTATAGTTATCGCAACAATGCCTAGGAAATTTCCTCATGACAAAAAATCAACTGAATTCTATTTGTCCCCATGGAGTATTCTATCTGCCTATGCTCAGTTCAGTTCAGTTCAGTCGCTCAGTCGTGTCCGACTCTTTGCTAGACCACTTGAAAAACAGAACTGCAATGATTCTCAAGAAGACCTCATCGACCAATGTGACGACATCAGTCCAATTAGTAAAATACACACCCACATTATGTAGTATGACGTTGGTCACTAAGGAAATTCTGGAAGTCACATTTACTCCAATTCATGGAGCATTCCATTTATTTGCCTCCCTTTAAAATCCTTTAGTATTTCTATAGTGTGCCAAACGCGTCATCTGAATCCATGTACTGAGCGTTTGGAGAGTTTCAAGTACCTTCACATTGTTGACTGTCTGCCTGTGGGGAGATTTTGGAATGCAAAATTGTGTCCACACCCTAAAAGGTCCTTTGCAGCCAAGGTCACACTGGTCTGTCCCCTACCAGATCATCAGCAATGCGAGTTCAAGGATTATAGTCTCAGCCTGTTTTCCTGGTACTTAGATCCTCTCAATGGATGTTAGTTGCAAGAACAATTATATCCACAAACAGGAGTAATTAGCAAAATTGCTAAAGTTCATTGATTCTTTTCCTTTCATGTTTGAATTACTATGTTCCGCTGCTAATAAGGGCATTTGTGCTTGAAATGAAGGCTATTTTTGCCTAAAGATAAGTGAATAAAAGTTATCCTTCCTTAGGGCGACTGCTTAGCACAGTTTTCTTGGGTTCAGTAAATTATTATTGACTTAAATGGTCTTAGCCACCCCATATATTACAAAGATCCATTCAGATAATAATAATTTTACCCTGCTGAGTACTTTCAAATTGAAATTATACAGGAAAATAATTTTTTGAGTAATATAAATGATACCTAAAGTACCTAAAAAATGCTTGGCATCTTGTAAATACTCAATACATATTAATTCTTTCCCTCACACATATGAAAAAAACAATAAAAATTCTAACTTTAAAGCTTGGTGGAAATATATAAGATTAATCTAATTAGAGGGCATATGACAAAAAGAACTATGTCAGAATTATCTTTTGACCTAGCAAAGAGGTTTAACTATCTCATCAGAATTTTTATGTGTTACTCTGCCCTGCTTATATTTCTTGACATCATAGTGGAAATGCATCTAAATTAAGGTTGCCAGATAAAATAGACAACATCTAGTTAAATTTGAATCAGATAAACAATAAGTACTTTTTTAGCATAAATATGCCCCACATAATATTTGGGACATCCTTATGCTAGAAAATTATTAGTTGTTTATTTGATATTCCAGTTTAACTGGGCACCTTGTTAAATTAAAAAAAAATTTATTTTTAGCTTATAAACAGTATAAGTTTATTTCTCATAGGTATGGAGGCTGAGAAGTCTAAGATCAAGGCACTGACAGATTTGATGTCTATTGAAGACCCACTTCCTAGTTCATAGGTATCTTTCTTCTTGGCACAACCGCACATGGCAAGAGAAGTGGCCCTGTATTTTTATTTGCTAAATCTGGCAACCCAAATCTAACAGCCACGAGTACCAGAAATTTAAAAAACAGTGATACTTTGTTGAGCTCATTTTTTTTTTCTTACAGAATGTTTGATTGGCAGTTGACCAATTTCTTTAAAGGTTTTAAGTTAATTTTGTCCTCATCCTAAACCTATGGTTAGTTTGCATAAAGGCACTGTGATTTCACCTTTCTTTTTTAATTGCTCTAGAATCAAAATGTCTATTTTGACTCCATGGTCACCAGAATGTAGCTTACAAAAAGGGAACAGTTGTTAGTCCTGGCGAAAAGCCAGACATTTGGTGTAGAATTATCAGTTGCTTATTCTACTAGAAGTTTCAGTAGAAGCTTGTAAAGCAGGTTTTCCTTATTGGTTTGGACTGAGTAGCCAGGAGACCATTTACACTGCTGTTTATTTTCATTGCATAGTGAAGAGCCCTGAGCATTCACGCTGGAGAAGGCTGGGCAAAGCTCGATAAGCAGTGTGGCCACGGGCTAATCACCTAGATAGAGAGCTCGCCAGTGATGCTGGGCGCAGAGCAGCGAAGCCCAGAGCCAAGTTTGGTTGGAGGTCTTGGCAGGGCACCGCCAGCAAAGAAAGAAAAACCAGAAGTTTTACTAAATTGGTCATTTTATGGACACTTAGTTTCTTCATTACTTACCACTCTCAAGCAACCATATAAATCATCTCGTGCCTGAAATCTAAAATTCCAAAGAGTTGGTAAGTGAGCAGCTGTGGGCAGCTGAGGCTTCTTGCCAACATAAAACCCGAAGGACATTCCGGGTCTTTCGCCAGCTCCCCAAAGCCCGCTTTCCTTTCTTCTCTGAGCCCTGGAGATTGGCAGCCTGTTTCCTTTCCACTGTTACCACCTGTTCTTTCCAACTGCGGTTGTCTGCTCCCTCGGTACAGAAGACAGTCCTGCAGCTTCTGCTTACCTTGTTCATAGCGACCGCCATTTATTGACGGCCTACCATGCTTTGGAATCTCGCCTGTGTGCTTTATACCGTAATATTGTTTAATCTTTACTATAGTCTTGAGATAGAGATTTCTGCCTCCCATCTTACTGAGGAGGAACTGAAATTCTGAAAGGTCAAAGAAAATACCAAGGCCTTAAGTAATGAAGATGCAATTCAAAGACAGTGCTATTATCCCCGTGTGCTTCCTGAGACAGACAGCACCCCTTGTCTGACACTGCCAGTAAAACCCTAAGAAATGGGCTTTCCCTCGTTTGGCCCCAGATCCTCTCACAGGAAAATACAGAGACCACAGCCATGGTAATAGTGGGTCTTTGAGGCTTAATGAGACTTTCTGAGGTGAGATGAGATAGATAAGAGATCTTCTAAAGAAGTGGTTTTCAAACTTTGATGTATATGACAGGGCTCCAGTTATTAAAGAGTTAAGTGGTAGAGTGTGTGGCTTCCTTCAGAGTGGGCAGAGTGGGCAGAAGACCTAAATAGACATTTCTCCAAAGAAGACAGACAGATGGCTAATGAAAAGTTGCTCAATATCACTCATTATCAGAGAAATGCAAATCAAAATTACAAGGAGGTATCATCTCACACCATCATCAAAAAATCTACAAACAATAAATGCTGGAGAGGGTGTGGAGAAAAGAGAACCCCCTTGCATCGCATTGTTGGCAGAAATGCAAAAAAGGAAATGCAAAAGCAGGTAGTCAGAGTTTTGAATGTGGTTGTTCAGAGTAGTTATATGATAATGGTAGAAGCACAGAGGCCAGTGAGGTGAGGGCAGAGGTTTTATTAGGGAAGGACCACTTGACCTAATTTCACCTATTACTTTAGCTAGAACTCAATCTAGTTCCCTTTCTTGAAGATGTGAGGTTTGGAGGGGTGGGGATTGGGTTGTTTTTTTTTTTTTCACTTTTATTCATTTAATTTTTGGCCAAAAGAATCTTACTTACCCTTGTAGAGTCTATGAGATCCTTTCTGCTCTCTCTGGCATAACAATAATCTCAGCACGCTTAATTTCCTGGTTTTTCATTCTTTAGTATGAGAAACACAAGATCCATTGACAGTCCAAGAACTAACTTCTTTCAATACAGTAAGTCCCCTACATATGAATCTTTAAGTTGCAAACTTTCAAAGATGCTAACATGCGTGCCAGCCCCTGTATGCCAGCTGTGGTTCTGTACCATAGTACTTTTCAAGGTACTGTACTGTAAGGTTTAAAATGTTTTCTTTATTTTTTTGTGTTTGTTTTCTTATGTACATATTATTTGTGTGAAAAGTATTATACACCTATTACTGTACAGTACTATGTAGCCAACTGTGTTAGTTGGGTACCTACGTTAACTGTTGGACTTATGAACACTCTCTTACAATGGAACTCATTCATATGTAGGGCACTTAATATACAGCAAAAGCTTTAACAATGGTTCCTGGCAAATGTTTACAAGTACTTATATTTTACAGTCTTGGAGAAGGAAATGGCAACTCACTCCAGTATTCTTGCCTGGGAAATCCCATGGACAGAGGAGCCTGGCAGGCTATAGTCCATGCGGTGACAAGAGTCGGAAACGACTTAGCGACTGAACAACAATAACATATTTTACAATCTACCACAAGCCTGTGACAAATGAGATTTATAATCTAAAGAAATTCTTAAGGGAAATGTTCCTTTCTTCTTCCTAAATATTTTGAAGGCCCTCCATTAAAGCAAAATAATTTTGAAAAATAGGTATTAATCACAGAAATAGAAATGGGATCATAGGGGACTCTAACTAGTAGGTAATAAGGATGATACCAGCATAAGAAAATCTATGCACATTTACTGCACAGGAACTGAATTTTGTCTGTGATCATGAGTATGGTCATTTACCAGTTTGCTCTTAAAATCAAACATCTTCAGAGGAGGAAAGAGAGAAGAAACTGAGTTTTATTACCAGCCTTCTCTATGCTTAGAATGTTCATTTTAGATGCTGTTTAATTCTCATGACAATCTTTAGGTATAAATGACATTCTTCTGTACTTTCTCACTGATCCCACAAACCTCATATTCCTCTCAGGGCAACTTCTAGTTAATTATTTAAAACAAAACAAAAGGAAATAACAGATTTACTTTAATGTGATTTATGGAAGACTGAAGTAACAGATTCTTGCTCTTTGACATGTACTTCTGGACTTAGTAATGTAACCACAGAATTACATGGAAACTACAGTTGTTGAATCATATAAAAAGTACAATAGGTGATGATTTATTGGTGTCTTGGAAAATGACATCAGGAAAATGTAGAGAGGAGGAAGATTCAAGTGAGAGGGATTCAGAATGTACAAAGCCAGGGAGGTCTGAAATAACAGAGAAAGAAGACTGTAAATGATTCAGGATTGCTATAGAACAGGGGTTGACAAACTGACCCATAGGCCAAATATGGCCAGTCATCTAGTGTTTATGGCCTGTGAGCTAAAAGTGGGTTTTACAACACTTTAACATGTTTGGGAAACAACCACAAGAAAAATATTTTATGAGGCATGAAAATTATATGAAATTCAAATTTTAGTGTCCATAAATATAGTCATATTGGAAGGCAGACACACTCACTTGTTTATATATTATATATAGTTGCTTTCACGTGATGACTGCAGAGTTGAGTAATTGAAACAGAGGGTGCATGAAGTATTCTCATTGCTGCCCAGTGCATGATAATTTACACTGATGCACTTATAGCTCTAACAGCAATTTTAGTGTAGCACATATCACTATTGTTGTTGCGTTGTTCAGTGGCTCAGTCATGTCCAACTCAAACTCATGTCCATTGAGTCGGTGATGCCACCCAACAGTCTCATCCTCTGTCATCCCTGTCGCCTCCTGCCTTCAATTTTTCCCAGCATCAGAGTCTTTTCCAATGAGTAGGCTCTTCTCATCAGGTGGCCAAAGTATTGGAGCTTCAGCCTTAACATCAGGCCTTCCAATGAATATTCAGGATTGATTTCCCTTAGGGTTTACCAAGACATTTATATTTATTACCAGAGCATACCTATCATATCAAAACAAGAAAAGTAGGTTGTTGTGCTTTTTTTGGACGTACTGTCTTGAAAGTGAAAGTGTTAGTTGCTCAGTCATGTCCTACTCTTTGCAACCCATAGACCATAACCTGCCAGGCTCCTCTGTCCATGGAATTCTTCAGGCAAGAATATGGGAGTGGGTAGTCATTCTCTTCTTCAGGGGATCTTCCCCACCCAGGGATTATGCTTGGGTCTCCCACATTGCTAGAAGATTCTTTACTGTCTGAGCCACGAGGGAAGGCCATCTTATTTTATTGAAATAGCAGTACGCTCGTCCATGGTCCAAGAACACTTGAATAATATAGCAAATATAATCACATGTCAAAAATCAATCTTCAAGCATCATAGTCAAAGATGCCATGCTTGCCTAAAATCTATGATCTTGCCAATGTAAAACCACACATCCACACCTCAGTCACCACCAAACCATTCTGAGCTTCCTTAACTGTGAGCTGCTTGAAGCTACCAGTTTGAGCACTGTTGATTATTTTTTTCAATCCTTAATAGCTGAAGGGATCTCAGCAGGGGTTGGAGGAACCAGCTCAACCTTGGCATACTGCCAAAATGTGGTCAGCTGAAGCTTGGAGTGAGTCACAGGAGCGTTTGACCAGTGCCGGGACCTTCTCTGCAACGTTATGGACAAACTGCACTCGCCATGATTCTAGGACAGAAACTCTGCCACCCCAACTGGCTGCCTGAATGTCACCCATCTGGAAGTGAAAAGGAGGTTTTGAATGTCACATTTTAAGGCAAAGTGGAGTATGGGTGATTTTGTTATTATATGGCAAAAAATTTTGTATTTTTATACAAGGACATGATAGCTTTGCTACAAGAATACAATATATATAGGCGTTACCAGACCAAACCTTGGTAACAATGTTTTAATTCACAGGAAAGTCACAGTCAGAAAAATAGATAATTTTAATTTAACGCAGAATATCTCATCACAGCAAAACTTCTGCACAAAAATAAAAAAATGAAAATGGGACTGTAATCAAAGCAAGTTTCAGAGTGATTTGTTATTCAAGCAGAAAACCATTTACCAATACAAGTTAATTAAATTGTGCTTGATTTCAACAGCTGAAGAAATCTGTACATAAAAATAAACATGTTTAAGACTATTAGCCACTTAGTGAGAACAGTTGCTTGAGGGCCTGGGGAACAGCATCAATAGTCAATTTAAAAACAAGACAAAAGATTTTTGCATTGTTTCCCTTGGCTCTTGATGAGCTGACAGATGCTACTGATCCTCCTCAATGACTGGTTATTTGAGGAGTCCAGACAGAATTTGAGGTGACCAAAGTATTAACCTCTGTGAAAAGTATGTGTGGAAAAAAGCAGAGGTGACACAGAAGTCGAGAAATACAAATTCAGCACAACCTGAAGTAGAATCTGCTATGATATGTGACAACTGATGATGGTAAAAGTGTATATGCCACAGGAAAAGGCTCAGTTGGACAAATTTACAAGGCTTGTGAAAAGGGAAGATTGTACATTGTTCCTCAGAACCTAGTTTGCAGAAAATATGTGAATCTATTGTGTTCTTGAAATCTACTGCATGTGTTATTGCAGTGTCAGTGGCGAATTTCATTGCTGCTGGGTACTTAACAATTGTTAGTTCCAAGAATTCTTGCCGGAAATAGAAGCCAAATGTCTTGACCTATCATACAGTGGTTCAATGGCTTCGTGGTGAAGTCTTACTGTAATTTTTAAAACGTTTAGGCCTGAGGGACTTCCCCGGTGGCACAGTGGATAAGAATCTGCCTGCCAACGCAGGGGACATGTGTTCAGTCCCTGGTCAGGGAAGATCCCACACGCCACGCAGCAACTAAGCCCGTGTACCGCGACTACCAAGCCTGTGCTCTAGAATTTTCGAGCTGCAGCTACTGGAGCCCATACACCTAGAGCCTGGGCTCCACAATGAGAGAAGCCACCACAGTAAGCCCTTGCACTGTAAGGAAGAGAGGACCCCAATCGCCAAAACTAGAGAAAGTCTGTGGCAGCAATGACGATCCAGCACAGCAAAAAGTTCATTCATTAACTAAAAATTATGGAACTGTGCTTATTTTTCAAAAAAAGTTTAAGGCTGAGCCATGAAACAAATCTCAACTGATTTCAAAACACTGAAATCTTACGCAGTATTTTTCTGATGGCTAAAATAGTTAGAAATCAATAATAAGAAATCCTACAGAGTTTCAAATATGTGGAAATTAAACAGCACACTTCTAAATAACAAACACCTGCATCAAAAAATGAATCCCAAAGAATATTAAAAATCATTCTGAACTGAATAAGGAAAACACAAATGAAGTCTGTGTTATATATTAAAGCAGTGTTTGGAACAAAATCTGTAGCTTGAAATCCTTATAAGACAAAGACATTCTTAGTCTAAGTTTCCACATTAAGAAACAAGGAAAATGAAAAGAAAATTAAATTTAAGATAGGGGAAAGAGGACATAAATATAAAAGCAAAAATCAAGGAAATAAAAACAAAAATATAGAGAAACTTACAAAGCCAAAATTTGATTCTTTGAAAAAAATTAATAACATTGACAAATAACTAGATTGATCAAGAGAAAAGAAAACACAAATTGACAATATAGACATAAAAGAGGGGAGTTCCCTTGTGGTCCAGTGGGTAAGAATCTTCCTTGCAATGCAGGGGACATGGGTTTGATCCCTAGTCCAGGAAGATCCCACATACCATGGAGCTTCAAAGCCAGTGTATCACAACTACTGAGCCTGAGCTCTAGGGCCTGGGAGCTGCAACTACTGAGACCATATGCTGCAACCACTGAACCACTGGTTCAGTGCAAACACTGCAACCACTTGTCCTAGAACCTGTGCTCTGCAACAAGAGAAGCCACCACAATGAAAAGTCATCCACCACTAGAGAGTACCCCCACCAGCTGCAACTGGAGAAAGCCCAAGTACAGCAACGAAGACCCAGGGAAGAAAAAATAAAATAAATCTTTAAAAAAAAGAGAGAGAGATAAGACAGAATGATCAAGTTGGTTTTACCTCAGGAGTTTATATTTGAAAGATCAATGTTATCTACTGTATTAGAAAAACTATACACACATCTCAAAAGATGCATAACACACATCTCAAACGATACATAACACACATCTCAAAAGATGCATAACGTACATTTCAAAAGATGCATAAGATGAGTTTTACAAAATTCAACATTTATTCTCAATAAAAATTTGTGAAAAATAGAGGGGAGTTTCCTGATTCTGATAAAGGGCGCTCTTAGCTACACCATATTTAATACTGAAAAACTGAATTGTCTCCCTCTAAGATCAACACCAAGCAAGGAAGGATGTTCAGTCTCACCACTTCTATTCAACATTATTCAAGATGCAATAATACAACAAAAAGAAGTAAAATACATGTAGACTGGAAAGAAAGAAAATGATCTTCATTCACAAATAACATGGTCATGCACACAGAAAATCCTAAGGGGGTTGCCAAAAGCTTTTAAAACTAATATATAAATCTGGCAAGGTTGTAGGATACATGGTCAATATACAAAAATCAAATGTGTTTCTAGGCACTAACTTAGACAACTGGAATTTGAAAATATTTTAAATTATATTTTGTTGCTGTTTAGTTGCTAAGTTGTGTTCAACTCTTTGCCACCCCAGGGACCAGAGCCCGCCAGGCTCCTCTGTGCCTGGGACTTCCCAGGCAAGAATACTGGAGTGGGTTGCCATTTCCTTCTCCAGAAGATCTTCCTGACCCAGGGATCAAATCCTGCTTGGCAGGTGGATTCTTTACCACTGAGGCACCAGAGAAGCCCCAAATTTTATAAAGTATATTAAGTGCTTAACATTTAATATACTTAACAAACTATGGGCAAGACTTGTATACTGAAAACATTGCAAAGAGAAATTAAAGAAATTAAAATTAAAGAAATTAAAGATCTAAATAAATGGGAAGATAAACGACTCAATGTGGCTAAAAATGTCAATTCCCCAAGCTCATTTCTAGAACCTGTGCGTTCTCAGGCACAGTCCCAACAGGTTGTATTGTAACACTGACAGATATGTTCTAAGTTTAAATGGAAATGCAAAAGATCTAAAATAGCCAAAGTATTCTGAAAATAAAGTCCAGTGTTGGAATGTTCACACAATTGTATTTCAAGACTTAATTTAAGGCTACAGTAATCAAGACAGTGTGTCTTTGGCATAGACAAGGATACTTATACAGCTCAATGAAGCAGAATAGCAACAAGAAAAGACCCACACTTATATGGTCAATAGATTTTTATAAATGTACTATTTCAATGGGAAAAGAAAATATTTTCAACAAATGGTGCTGGAATAACTGAATAAACATGTGAAAAAAATGGACTATGGTCCCTACATCACACTTCATACTGAAATTAATTCAAGATAAATTCTAGACCTGAATGTAAAAGCTAAAACCAAATAAAGAAATATAGGAGGATATTTTTAAATGTGAATAAGCAGATTTCTTAGAAAAAGTACAAAAAAAACCCTCTACTAAATTTTAAATAATGATTAAATATATCAAAAATTGAAACTGATATTTTGCCCCTCAATAAATGTATTAAACAAATGAAAAGGCAACCAGCTAAAGATTAACAAAAATCTTGTATCCAGAACACGTAAGGAACTATAAACCAATAATAAAAAGACAACCCAATGAGTATATGGGCAAGACTTAAACAGGCACTTCACAAAAGAAGATTACAAATGGTCAGTAAACACATGAAAAAATGTTGAATGGTAGTAGTCATCAGAGAAACACAAAATAAAACCACAGTGGATTTATTTCTGGATTCCATTTCACACCCATAAAGTAACTAAAATTTTAAACACTGACAACACCAAATGCTGCTGCATGTGGAATAACCGGAACTCTTCTACGTTGCTGATGGACACATAAACTGCTTCAAACACTTTGAAAAACCATTTCAAAATCATTACAAAAAGTCCAAAAGTTCTACCCCTAGGTGTTTGTTTATACAAGGAAAATATGAGCAAATGACCAATGAAATACTTGCTTAAGAATGTTCCCAGTAGCTTTATTCATAATAGCCAAAACATGGAAACAACTCAAATGTCCATCAGAAGAAAAATGGATTAAAAAATTGTAGTATATTTATACAATGTGATACTCCTTAGTGATTAAAAAGAAGAATTATTGATACATAGGAGAACATGGAAGTCAGGGACAAAAGAGTACACAGAGTATGATTCTTCTTATATGAAGTTCAAGAACAGGCCAAACTAATCTCTAGAGATGGAAATTAGAGCATGTAGGATATTGTCAGTTACTCAGCCATGTCCAGCTCTTTGTGACACCATAGACTGTCGCTCACCAGGCTCCTCTATCCATGGAATTTTCCAGGCAAGAATAGTGGAGTGGGTTCAGTTCAGTTCAGTTTAGTCGCTCAGTCGTGTCCGACTCTTTGCGACTCCTTGAATCACAGCACGCCAGGCCTCCCTGTTCATCACCAACTCCCGGAATTTACTCAAACTCATGCCCATCGAGTTGGTGATGCCATCCAGCCGTCTCATCCTCTGTTGTCCCCTTCTCCTCCTGCCCCCAATCCCTCCCAGCATCAGGATCTTTTCCAATGAGTCAACTCTTCGCATGAGGTGGCCAAAGTATTGGAGTTTCAGCTTCAGAATCAGTCCTTCCAATGAACACCCAGCACTGATATCCTTTAGGATGGATTGGTTGGATCTCCGTAGCCATTCCCTTTTCCAGGGTATCTTCCCGACACAGGGATTGAACCCAGGTCTCCTGCATTTCTGAGTTTCTTTTGTGATGATTTTGAAAGTTTTTCAAAGCGTTTGCAGCATTTTATGTGCCCACCAGCAAAGTAGAAGACTTCCAGCTATTCCACACGCACCAGCGCTTGGTATTGTTAGTGTTTAAAATTTCACCGGTGGGGTGATGGAACGTTCTATATCATCACAGGAAGTTGGTTACATAGGTTGG
This sequence comes from Muntiacus reevesi, assembly GCF_963930625.1. NCBI lineage: Eukaryota > Metazoa > Chordata > Mammalia > Artiodactyla > Cervidae > Muntiacus > Muntiacus reevesi. The sequence continues at coordinate 36,020,101 of NC_089260.1, read as the reverse complement.
TTACATTTTTCAAAACTCCTTGAATTGTACACTTAAGGTTTTTCCATTTAATTATATGTAAGGATTAACTCAACTAAATACGAAGTACAATTACCTGAGAGAGCCTGGGAAGATGGGGCAGGGCCCACGATGCTTATAGAGGAAGGGCCCTGTACACCACGCTAGGGAGGTCGGCTTTGGCTCTGTAAGAAATGGGGAGCTATTGATGGGTAAAAAGTAGGGTAGTGCCAGAAGGTGTGCATTTGAGAAAGGTTACTGAGATGCTTCATATGAAGAAAGACAAACTTTCCTGATTTCATTTTTTGTATCAGTTTTGTAGATGGAAAGGTTATAGTCCCTTTGCTGTTAAGCTTAGCACAGCTCAAAAATGATGGCTTGTGCTTTTCCCCTCTCCATCACTCTCTCTCAAGAGAGTCCTTCTAGTTCTTGCAATTTTGCTTTACAGAAAAGTATATCCCTAGATTGGAATTATTTTCCTAAGTGTATTCCAGAGGCTGATATGGAAATCTTGCAAGAGATCCAGAATTTCATTGATTTACAGAATGGAGGAGACTCTAGAGTTCAGAATGCAAAGGTCTTGGCTTCAGAGGTGCAATTTTAGTTACAATTCAGGAGCTTTAGAGGAAAAAAAATGAATCAGCATAAAAAATGTGAGGATTTTACATAAAAACAGAGAAGTGCTAAGTTCTGGCTTATGCTTTGCATTTCGGGGTGGCTCCCTCTACCCTGCTCCACCCTATCATTGTCCCCCTCTTGGCTCATTGGCATTGTGTTTGTGGCCTTGAAGGGACATGATGTTGCCTGTAGCAGGCTTCACAAAGTCTCTGAGAGGGTATTTTAACTTTGTTAGTGTTGGCTCTTTCACTGATAGTTGTAGAGAATCTAAATTAGGCTTAAAGATATGAGGAAGGCCAGTGGCCTCACAGAGCTTCCAAGGCGCGTTTTGGTTAGGCTTGCATTGTTTTATAAATATAGAATCATCTTTTCATGTGCCTGTTGGGTACCTGTGTGTATACTTCAGGGAAAATATCTTTTTAGGTCCTCTGTCTATTGTTCCTTTTTTAATTAGGTTGTTTGTTTTATTAATACTGGATTGTAAGAGCTGTTTGTCTACTTTGGATATTAACCTCATGTCAGCAGCATCATTGGCAAATATTTTCTTCCAGTCTGTAGGCTGTCTTTTAGTTTTGTTCATGGTTTCTTTTGCTGTGTAAACATTTTTAAGTTTGATTAGGTCTCATTTGGTTTTTTGCAGGGGTTTTTTTGGCCATACCAGGCAGCATGCTGGATCTTAGTTCCCTGACCAGGCATTGAACCTGTGCCCCTGGGGAAATCACACATTTATTTATTTTTGCTTTTATTTCTTTTGCCTTGGGAAATTGATCTATAAAAATATTACCATAATTTATGATAGAAGATGGTTTGTTTTGCCTGTGATCTCTTCTAAGAATTTTATGGTGTCCTATCTTATCTTTAGTTCTTTAAAACCATTTTGAACTTATTTTTGTATATGGGGTGAAGGAGTGTTCTAATTTTATTGATTTAAATGTAGCTTATGAGAGAAATGCAAATCAAAACCACAATGAGGTATCACTTCACACTGATCAGAATGGCCATCATCAAAAAGTACAAATAATAAATGTTTGAGAGGGTGTGGAGAAAAGGGAAACTTCTACACTGTTGGTGGAAATGTAAATTGGTACAACCACTACAGAGAACAGTATGATCATTCCCTAAAAAATTGAGAAGTTACCCTGTGACTAAGCAATCCCACTTCCAGGTATATATCCAGAAAAAAATGAAAACTCTAATTTGAAAAGATACATACACCCCAATGTTCATACCAGCATTGTTTACAATTTCCAAGATATAACAACCCACGTCCTCATCAGTAGAAGATGGCTTAAGAAGATGTGTTATGTGTGTGTGTGTGTGTGTGTGCTGTATTTAGTTGTGTCTAACTCCTTGCAGCCCCGTGGGCTGTAGTCCACCAGGCTCCTCTATCCATGGAATTCTCAAGGCAAGAATGTTGGGTTGGGTGGCCATTCCCTTCTCCAGGGGATCTTCTTGACTCAGAGAATGAACTCAGGTCTCTCACATTACAGGCAGATTCTTCATTATCTGAGCCTTATGGTATGAAGGAAGCCCCATACTATATACATATAGTGGAAAATTACTCAACTATAAAAAATATGGAATATTGCCATTTGCAGCAACATGGATAAACTGAGAAAATATTATACTTAGTGAAAGAAATCAGATAGGGAAAAACAAATACTTTATGATATCACTCAAATGTGGAATCTAAAAACTAATGCAAATGAATCTATATACAAAACAAAAACAGACTCAAAAAAAAAAAATAAAAACAACAAAACTAGACTCACAGACACTGAAAACAAATTTATGGTTACCAAAGGAAAGAGGGAGGATAGGAAGGAGAAAGTAAGAGTATGGGGTTAATAGATACACACAGACACATAAAAGAGACAAGTAACAAGGATTCACTATATAGCACAGGGATCTATATTCAGTATCTTGTAATATGCAGTATAATCTGAAAAAAATGACTGAGTCCCATTGCCATATACCTGAAACTAACACAAAACTGTAAATCAAGTATACTTCAATTTAAAAATATGGAATCAAATTGAATTTCTGTAATCAGTGGTGCTCTTCTTTCACAATTTTCTGGAATCACCCATCCATCTTCTCTGATAATTTTGCTGAAGCCAAGCCCAACAGGCCACCAGTCCTCCAAGAAGTGGCTGTTTCCATGAAATTAAGCAAAAATTCTGGTTAAAACATGATGCTTACATCTGCTCCTTCAGTTGTAATACTTCAAAGAGAAGAAAAAATAAAACCCAGCTTTCTGTCATCTCCTAGCATTAAAGGATGACAAACGACAGTTGTTTTCCCTTTGACTAGAAGCAAAACTGCAGATAAATAACATGACAGATAAAGAAGCCAAACAAACTGAAGTAAAACCTCATCAGCAAAAGTCAACCAGCTAAAACACACGGTGAGAATCTCCCACACTGACACCCTCTCCACCTCTGGTAGAGGCAGGGGAAAAAAAGAAACAAAGGAAAGAGAAATTCTTTTCTGAAAAAACCAATTATAACCTCATGCTATACCTAAACCACTGAAATCTGTATGTTCTTTTCAGCTACTTACTCAGAACTGCTGTACTCACCATGGAAGCATTCATTTCCTTTTCTAGAGATGAATCTCAACACAACATTTAAATTAACTATACTGCAATTTCAAAAAGTTATTTTAAAAGTATGTAAAGATGGATCCCTCTTCCTGGTACCTGACAGAAAACCGTGACTATCAGAGACCAGGATGGGGGCTTTTGGGGTACCCCGACACAGGCTTCACACTGTCTGAACCTTTTCTCTCCTATCTTTGTACAGGAGTCATTGTTCAATTATTCATTTATTCACCATGTATTCATTCATTTAGTTCATTCATTTATTCATTCAATGTCTATACTGTGTCCACAAATATTATCAGAGGACCACATGAAAACAGTATATATACTTTTATGGTTGTTGTTTTCTGATGATGCCAACATTTGATTAGTTTCCTTGGTAAGGCAATGGCATGTACCTTCTTTCACAAATGTCCAATCCCACCTCCACCCCCACCCTGTTAGGGTAATGATAGACACTTTTCATAAGAAGGCAACCACTTTCTGATCCTTGTTTTCTAGAATGTAAGCAGAGGGATGTTGAGAACAGCTGTGGAAACATTTTGAGGACAATTACATCAATCAGATCACCAAGATCATGAGCAGGTTACATCTTCTGCCCTCAGCATCCTTACTATAGGGAAAAAAGTTTAGAGAAAGATTCCTCAGTGTGTTTTCTGTGTGCTCAGAATTCCATGGGTTGTTTTTTTTAAAATGTACATGACTGGGCTTTTCTCCAGTTTTACTGAATCAGAATCTCTGGGCCTGAAGTCCCTAAATCTTCTTTTAGAACAGACACCCTAGGAGAGATTTTTTTTTTAATGTAAAATAAATGATTTATTTATAAAACTCAAAGTAACATTTAGTGGTAGAAATCTACATAGACCCTTTTACTTCAATAGCATTAGTAGAAAGGAGCCTGACTCAATTCTCTAAGAACAATCAGCATTTTAAACTAATGGGAATAAGTCACTCTGAGAACCAAAACTATTCTTTAAGCCAAAATATTCAGACAAGGACTAATCAAAGGCCTTACCATATCCACAGAGCACTAGGTTTGGCTTGTGGATTAAATCCATAATGGTTTGTACTTTGCATGCATGCGTGTGTGCTTAGGCGCCTCAGTCGTGTCCAACTCTTGCGACCCCATGGACTGTAGCCCACGAGGCTCCTCTGTCCACGGCTCCAGACAAGAATACTGGAGTGGGTGGCCGTTCCTTTCTCCAGGGGATCTTTCCAACCCAGGGATTGAACCTGCGTCATGTCTCCTGCATTGGCATGTGAGTTCTTTTTTTTTTTTTTTTCTGGTTATGCTGAAAACATCTTTTTTAAAAAATTTTTAAAATTAATTTCTCTTAATTGGAAGCTAATTACTTTACAATATTGTGTTGGTTTTTGCCATACATTGACTGAATCAGCCATGGGTGTACTTGTGTCCCGCCATTCTGAGCCCCTCTCCCATATCCCTCCCCACCCCATCCCTCTGGGTTGTCCCAGAGCACCGGCTTCGAGTGCCCTGCTCCGAGGAGAGTTTTATATTCTGTCAGGTGACTAATGATCAGCTAATGACAACCACTGACTAATGATCTCCGGGGTGTCTTCCATTTCCAAAGGTCATGACCAGTGTCCACTGTGTGGCAGAGAGAGTGTCACTGAGAGGATAAGATTTATTTTTTTCTTTTGGCCATGCCACGAGACTTGCAGAGATTTTAGTTCCCTGACCAGAGACTGAGCCCCTGCCCTAAGCAGAGAAAGCACGGAGTCCTAACCACTGGTCTGCCAGGGAATTCCCCAGAAGGATGAGAATTTTTTGATTGAGGTCGGGGGAATATTGGGGTAGGAAGATATTTTTGGATAACTTTAGAAATTATACAATTGAGTATACATAAAAAATCATATAGAAACAAGTATGATATTTGCCCCCCAAAAGAGGAAAATCAATGCTATTTTGAAAAGAATACTTCTAGCATGGTTTTCTAATGGGCAAGCCTACTAGGAATAACCATCTTAAAAATGTGCAGTTGATAAATTAAGCTATAATTAGAAAGAGAATAAGAGAATAAATTCCAGATGCCTCTATTTCATGTAGCAGCACAATGACACTTAAGCATGGGCTGTTCAACTTAAGTTAGAGATGACAAGTGTTTGCCACAGAATGGAGCAAATATTTTTGGTAGAATGCCTTTAATCAACATTCTCGTGGTGGGTTATTCTTTATTGATGATAGAAGGAAAACAAACTGAAGAATCTTAGCATAACTGAGGAAACATAACATTTTGATTTACAGTTAAGGGTAATTGTTTAGAATCTTTCATTTATTCAGCTGTTTTGAGAGAGTCACTGAAATAAAAAGCATATTTCTGGGTCAGAAAAATCACAAAAGGAAAACATTTTAAAATCCAATAAATCCTCTCACTAAGTAAACAAAATTCTCTAGGCTAGAAGGAGCCATTCATACTGGGATATTCAGCATCTTCCAGGAATAGAGTTAATTATTGAAGGAGGGACTTTCTTGGTGGTCCAGTGGTTAAGAATCTGCTTTGCAGTGCAGGGAACACAGGTTCAAACCCTGGTCGGGAAAGTAAGATCCCATCTGCTGTGGAGCAACTAAGCTTGCGTGCCACAATTAGAGAGGCCTGCGTGCCACAGCAAAAGATCCCCTATGATGCAACGAAGGTCCCATGGGCTGCAACTAAGACCCAACACAGCCAAATAAATATTTTTTTAAGTATTGAAGGAGTCACAAAATGGACAAGACGATGTCCTGAAAACAGACACAGTAAATTCTTGCCCCATCAACACATTGAGCCACACCTATTATCTTTCCCTCTGGCATTAAAATTAATTTGAAAATACATGTTGTCCTTATAAGTTTCTGCGTGATGATTCTCCGGAGGGGTCTAATATTATTAACTTTGCAATTTCATGAGTCTTCTAGAGAACAAGTGCATCTCGGCAAATGTAGAGTTTATGTAATTATTGTCTATTCATGGCTCCACGAACACTGCATCCTCCCTGGCAGTATAACAACTGTTAATTTGTGGAATGTGTTGCATGGTACTTTTGTAAATAATACTGCACATCCCAATTCATGTCCAATTATGTTGTCCAGAAAAATCACACAAAGCCCAGATTTCAATTACTCTCACTGTTTAAGAGCATTGTCTGCTTGTTTAGCATCATAACTATATATATATATTTCAGTCCTGTTAAACTTACCTTTAGATAACTCCCTCTTCTGCTTCCCTTTGTGTGGGCTGTTCCACATTTTTGCCGCTTCCTTCATCCATGCTTTCCTTGGACCAGTTTGATGAAGAAAAACAAATGTATGAACATTAAAAAAAAAAAACTTTTTGTCTACATTTCCTCTTCTTGCCTACAAATGCACATGCAGACCCAGTATTTGATCCCTTGTTCTCAGAACAAGAGGTTTTCCTCCTAGTATGTAAAAACTCTGGAAATAACATTTAAATTAAAAAAATTCTTTAAATTTTTACCTAGTAGTATTACACACTCAGGGCTTCCCTGGTAGCTCAGATGGTAAAGAATCCACCAGCAATGCGGGAGACCTGGGTTTGATCCCTGGGTTGGGAAGATCCCCTGGAGGAGGGCATGGCAGCCCACTCCAGTATTCCTGCCTGGACAAGAATTCAGTGTTCTTGTCCCATGGACAGAGGAGCCTTGAAGGGCTACAAGTCCACGGGGTTGCAAAGAGTCAGTCACGACTGAGTGACTAAGCACAGCCCATTACATACTCATCATAGAAAAAATTAAGAAATCAGAGGGTATAGGTACTCAAAAATGACTTTCATCTTCTCCCTACCCTGACTCTAATTGACCCTACCCTTTCACTTCTGGAAGTCAACAACAGTAAGTAATTATGAGCTCACTAGTTAATCATTGCCTACTGTTGTTGACTTCCAGATCCTCATCTTTAGCCCAGACTTCTCTTCTGAGTCCATCCTAGCATACCCCCTCGACTATAGACTATTCACATTTGGATGTCCACAGACATCTTAGTTGAATCTCTTTAACTGTCATCTTTATCTTTTCTCCGATATCTATTCCTTCCTCCATAGTTCTCTCTCCAGTGGGGGCATGATCAGAGTGGTTCTGATCTCTTCTACTCCTCATCTCTTCACCTAATCAGTTCTCAAGACCTGCCAATTTTACATCAATGTTCTTGAAGATGTCCCCCAGGCTCCCATTTCCCCATCTCCTGACACCATCATTATATCCTACCTGGATGATGGCACTCATCTCTCAATTGGTCTTCTTGCATCCAGTCTTGTCCATCCTGCACTCCATCCTCATTACACTCCCAGATATACAATTACGTTTACATCCATCACCATAAATGTGATCTACAGTTAGAATGTGTCGGCGTCCTTGTCATCTTTGAGCAGTTCCACATGCCTTCCCTTGGTGAAAATGCTCTCACCTCCCTTTGTTCTGCTGGTGAACACATGCTCATCTTTCAGTTCTAGTTTTCTCCCTTCTGGGCATCCTTCCCTGACATGGATGCTGTTAAGCGCATCTTCCTCTGTGCTCCCTAACACATGTATCTAATCCCTTTTTTATTTTCTCTGTCCAGTGATGTCAGACTTTTGTCATTTCCTCATATGTGCTAAACTCTGTATTACTCCTAGGCCCTCCAACATGCTTTTACCTCTATCAGAACTTTCTCTCCCACATGCCTCTTTCTCTATCTGTCCTTCAGTTTTCAGCCTAAACATTGTTTCCTTTAGGAGGCCTTCTTTATCATACAGGAGATTGTTGCTATTGTTCAGTTACTAAATTGTGTCAGACTCTTTGCAACGCTATGGTCTGCAGCATGCCAGGCTTCCCTGTCCTTTATTATCTCCCGGAGTTTGCTCAAATTAATGTCCATTGAGTCGGTGATGCCATCCAACCATCTAATCCTCTGTCATCCCCTTCTCCTCCTGCCTTCAATCTTTCCCAGCATCAGGATCTTTTCCAATGAGTCAGCTCTTTGCATCAGGTGGCCAAAGTATTGGAGCTTCAGCTTCCATCCTTCCAATGAATATTCAGGGTTGATTTCCTTTAGGATTGACTGGGTTGATCTTGCTGTCCAAGGGACTCTCAAGAGTTTTCTCCAGCACTACAGTTGGAAAGCATCAATTCTTAGGCACTCAGCCTTCTTTATGTCTACTGGAAAGACCATAACTTTGACTATATGGACCTTTGTTTGCAAAGTCATGCCTTTGCTTTTTAATACACTGTCTAGGTTTGTCATAGCTTTTCTTCCAAGGAGCAAGCATCTTTTAATTTCATGGCTGCAGTCAGCATCTGCAGTGATTTTAGAGTCTCCAAAAATAAAATCTGTCACTGTTTCCACTTTCCCCCCATCTATTTGCCATACACTTGTTTAAATTCCCTTAAAAAAGATCACTCATAGAGCTTCCATGGTGGCTCTGATAATAAAGAATCTGCCTGCAATGTGGGAGACCCAGGTTCAATCCCTCGACTGGGAGGATCCTCTGGAGATGGAAATGGCTAGTCACTCCAATATTCTTGCTTGGAGAATTCCATGGACAGTGGAACCTGGCAGGCAACAGTTCATGGGGTTGCAAAGAGTTGGGCATGACTAAGCACTAACACTTTCATGTTCTCTATACTTCTCTTGTCACAACCATTTATTGTTAAAACTTCTGTCTTCTCCACTATACTGTATATATGATGGGGTCATGGGCTGAGTCTTTCTTCTTTTCTGTTGTACCCAAGACACTAGCACCATGCATAGCACCCGATAGGCACTCTATAAATACTTCTTAAATAAATAAATGAATTAAACTTCTTATCACATTGTGGTAATAATCTGTTTAAGGTGTCTCTCTTGGCAAGGACTGTTCTATTTATAGTTGCATGATTAGCACCTAGTACAATGCCTGTACATGGCAAGCAGTTAATAAATCTAAGTTGAATGAGTGATCTGCAATTAGCAAATCAGAATGACTGGATTTTTTACTGAGCTAGTATGGGTGTCTTTAACTCATTCACTTTATAGCCCTTAGTTTATCTGCCTAAGAACTTAGACCCACAGGTTATAAACATGTTATAATCAACATATTTATCCCATTGGAAAAATAAGCTAGAACCTAGATCACTTCAAATTTGGTTTCTTCTCTCTTATTTTTCAAGTATTATGAGAGTGATATTAAATTATAAGTCAGTTTCTGTCCAGAAAGGGATGGGCAGAGAATATTTCACTGTACGAGCCTAACTCTACCGTAATAGTTCTGAGAGACAGTACGGTGCTCAATTAATTGAGAAGCACTAATTTGTGTGACTATAAAAACACTGATTTTGAGCTTCCCTTAGGCTCCCTAGTGAAGAATCCATCTGCCAATGCAGGAGACACACATTCGATCCCTGGTCTGGAAAGATCCCTCAGGTTGCGGAGCAACTAAGCCTTCGAGCCACATCTATTGAGCTTGTGCTCTAGATCCCTGAACCACAACTACTGAGCCCTCAAGCCACAGCTACTGAAGCCCATGTGCCCCAGAGCCCATGCTCTGTAACAAGAGAAGCCACAGCAAGAGACACCCGAGCAACACAACTAGCCAGCAGCCCCCACTTGCCACAAGTAGAGAAAAGCCCGTGCAGCGAAAGCCTACTGCAGCCAACAAAACAAAACCAAAGCACAAGCCTTTTATCTTCCTGTGGTAAACACTATATTTCTCCCAACAGAAATATAGTGAATAACGATGACACTTCAGATAATCCAACCAAACATCTCTGGATCTTGCCCCTGCCTTGGAGGAAAGGAAAGGTTCTTGTAAGGGGAAAACATTCCAGTCCTTCAGCTGACACCTTTGACCTCTTCAGTGTACAAACCAAGTCAGAATAATAAGCCTCAGCCCTTCAGGAAATGGAAAGGATAAAGAGAATGGAGAAATTTTCTGCAAGTCAGTTTACAGAAAATAAATAAGAAAGTGAGTTAAGTTGCCAGGTGCTAGACAAATGGTGATGCAATTTACTTAATGACAAACAAACATTACTGTTGGACAGTAATTGAAAAGCACCATGGATATCCTCAAAATGATGTCAGCAAACAACTTTATTTGCAAAACATACACTAAAATATTGACTGTAGGCAGAACGTACCTCTAATAAGCTCTTAATTCTTTAGCAAGTTCCATATAAATAAGGAAGGGGCATTTCTGTATGCTTGAACTGCTTCTTTTCAAAATTAGTATAAAAAATTTTTGGAATTTTTCAAGTTTTCTATGGCTTCTATCCCCAGAAAGGTGATCTGAAGGTTCACTTTTAATCCAAATCAATTTTCAGCAATATAAGAACTTCAATAGAAGAATCTTTTTTTAAAGAATTTGTCATAAAAAAGTTGACTGTTTGTCCTTTAAAGGTAATTTTTTCCAGGTCATTTTTTGGCCAATAGTATCAAGTGTAGTCTAAATATCATATTTTTCCTGATTAGCAACTTTGTTTCAGGTACATTCTTTAACAGTTTCTTTCAGATTCTAGGAAATAGCCACAGAAACTGAATTAAACTAAAATGCTACTTCTTAGTTGTCCTTCAAAAATATTTCAGTGTGTTTGTATGTTGTGCTCATGAAACTGGCAATGGTAAAATCCTATCATATTTATAGCATTGCAATACTATGAAAACTGATCAAGTAATCATCAATCTATGCCAAGGCTGTTCAGGTGGCTTTCCCATAATTTGTAAGAAAGGAAGTCACTTTTCCTAAGATAATTTTTAAAAACTCATAAATTATTTTTAAAGATAGTTTCTTTGATTCTGGAAAATATTACTTAACATATATCTAAGAACAACTGTGGATCTTTAAGAACATATTTTTCAAACCTAAATGCATGGTCTGATAAGGAGTATAATGAAAGGATTAACAACATAGAATCTTTGAAATTAGGACTGTCTCAGGAAATTTTAGATATATGGTGACCATGACAATCCTATACAATTTTCTCACTTTTCATTATCCCTTAAACAAGTAGTCTGCAATCCCTAGCTGGCAGGGCAGTGTTAGGAGTTTACACTGATGATTGTAAATCATCAGAATCTGTTCTTTGTGTCTGAAAAAGAATTAAGTCATGCAGAAAATGCCTTATGGTATCTTCTGAGTGCTCACACATCAGTACACTCTATTGCCTTCAAAAACTTCTCAGAGAAAAGGAAGTGACAGATTCATATTTGCTTCTTTGGAGAGTCATAATGTGTACAGTCTACTTTCAAGTTCATTTCCATTTACTCAATCAATGATTCTGCTTCATTCATAAGAGTCTGAGAGTTAGGAAATCAGAAAAGATGAATCTATAAGCTGTTTGCTGCCACTTACTGGATAACCAATCTTCTTGCCTAAATAAACAGAGAAGAATTTTTAACTACTTCCTGACAGTCATATACGTAAACCTTCAAAGGTATCTAAAGGTCAGAAACATTTTAGGGACAAATTGATTTAAAAAAATTACTTCCCTAACTGTTATGTATTTCCTCATAAAACATATACTCCTTCCTGCTATTTATGATATTTTTATTTCCTGCCCAGGAAAAGGAAAGTATAGTTTATATCTAAAACAGAATTTCTTGGGAATTCCCTGGCAGTACAGCAGTTAGGACTTGGTACTTTCAATGCTGAGGACCCAACTCCAACCCCTGGTCAGGGAACTAAGATCCTGCAAGCCATGCTGCATGGACCAAAATCAACAAAAAGAAAACAAAGAACAAACAAACAAAAAACAATTTCTGGGGATAAAAAAAGGGGAAGGGTTAGAATCTCACACACAGAATGAAGAGAGTAAGAACATTAGTCATTAATTATAACTCAGAATGTTCCAAAGCATAAAGCTACAAAACGAAACACTTTTCTCAGAATAAGTGGCATCTGTTGCCTCCACAAATGTCTGTATGGTTTATTTGCTTTGTGTACAATATTCCAATTGGGTAGGCTCTAGGAGTCACTACTGCGTGTCATCATCCCCATTCCTGTGTACCATACATCCGTTAGAAAGAAGCCTTTGAACACTGTCACAGTCAACAGGTGTCTAATCTTTCTAATACTACATTTTTTTGCTCTTGATTGTGCCTCAGCTGTCACTGAAGTTTGCCTACTTAAAGCTGGGGACATCATCTCCTCCAAATAGCCCCTTTACTTGGGAGATGATTTTGACTAGTGAAATTATTTTTGTGGCTTTGGCTTGTGTATTAGCCTTTTGTGGCCATCTGTGCAAATGTAGTCAGAATGCCAATAGATCTAATCTCAAAGTTTTATCAAAAAATACTACCAGAGGACTTCCTTGATGGTCCAGTGGGTGAGAATTCACCTGCCAACACAGAGGACATGGGTTTGATCCCTAGACTGGGAATATTCTACATGCCGCAGGGCAACTAAGCCCAACTACTGAGGTCCATGTGCCTGGAGCCTGTGCACTGCAATAAGAGAAGCCACTGCAATGGAAAGCCCACGCGTTGCAACTAGAGAGTAGCCCTCGCTCACCACAACAAGAGAAAGCTCGAGCACAGGAAGACCCAAGGCAGCCAAAAAGAAATAAATTAACTAGTATTATTTATTATTGGAAAAATATATAATTGAATTACACTAGTCCTATCTGACATAATCTTATATCTCTAAGCTGGAATCAGCTTTAAAGGCAATGAAAGTGAAAGTCACTCAGTTGTGTCCAACTCCTTGCAACCCCGCGGACTGTAGTCTGCTAGGCTCCTCTGTCCCTTCTCCAGGGGATCTTCCCAACCCAGGGATCGAACCCAGGTCTCCTGCATTGCAGGTGAATTCTTTACCATTTGAGCCACCAGGAAAGCCCTTAAAGGCCATGAATAATCCTTAAATAAGTGGTGTACTAGTGGTTTCTTTCTCTCACACTTTGCAGACGCTAAGCACCTTGCACGAAGTATTGCATTAACTCTGCACAACACTACAAGTAGGGGAAAATGTCTCATTTTACAGATAAGGAAATTGATACTCCAAAAAAGCCAAGCAGCTTGTCACAGGGTACACAGTTAAGCAGTACAGAGCTGGGACTCGTAGTGTGACTTTGACAACAGAGCACATCTTAGTCACTGGGCCCTTCAGCATCTCCAATTAACCTAGATCATTGAAGTGATAATATTCTTGGCACATGTGATGCCACTCTTGTCTACCATTTGCTGGTACTACAATGAATAAAAATATTATTTGTTTATATTCTTTTAAAGATATGCATGGAGTAAGCATCTGCCTCTCTAAGCCAATGCATTTTGGGGGATTCTGACTTTCAACAGGTCATCTCCACCCCCATGATCCTCAAACTCAACAGATCCCAAGGAGACTCTGTTCTGACACTCAAGGATGCTCTTCATCCCATCTGGCCATAGCAGCAAAGGCAACATCATCCATCCACTCAGTTGCCCAAGCCAGAAGCCTTGTATCATCTAGATTTATCTTCCTCCATCTCTCCCCACATAATATCACTAGGTCTGATGGTGCAATCTCCTAAATGTCTCCTAAATCCATTTACCTCTTTCCACCCCGTAATGCCTCAATTCAATGCCTCGTTCACCCCATCATCACTCCTAGCTTAGGCCACCCCAACAGTCTCCTGATGGGGCTCCCCCTCTTGCATCTTTCCAGACTGTTCTTCACCCTTCATTTGTTCTGCCACAAGGCTATTGCAAGAATAATTCCAGTCTTTTCTCTCCCTTTCTTAAAACTTTTCACTAGTTCTGCATTTCTTTTGGGGTCAAGTCCCTTCTTATCATGATCTTCATGTGGTTGGGGTCCTGCTTGCCTCTCTAGTAGGAGAAACATGAAAATGAACAGCAAGCCAAGAAACAAATACAGGGGTTTATAAGGTGCCCTAAATGGTGTGAAGGGAACAAACAGGGAACTGAGATAGAGAGAAACAGTAGTTGCGGGCTGTGGCCTTAGGGGCTCCTTTAAATAAAGGTAAACTGTTGTTGTTTTTCAGTTGCTCAGTTGTGTCTGACTGTTTGCAGACCCATGGATTGCAGCATGCCAGGCTTCTCTGTCTCCTGGAGCTTGTTCAAGCTCATGTCCATAGAGTCGGTGATGCCATCCACCTATCTCATCCTCTGTCATCCCCTTTTCCTGCCTTCAATCTTTCCAATGAGTCAGTTTTTTGCATCAGGTGGCCAAAGTACTGGAGTTTCAGCTTCAGCATCAGTCCTTCCAATGAAAATTCAGGGTTGATTTCTTTTAGGATTGACTGGTTTGATCTCCTTGTTGTCCAGTGGACTTTCAAGAATCTTCTCCAACACCACAGTTCAAAAGCATCAATTCTTGGACACTCAGCCTTATTTAAGGTGTAACTCTCACATCCATACATGACTACTGGAAAAACCATAGCTTTGACTGTACAGATAAAGATAAACTGAGTAAAGAACAATTTAACAGCCCTCATTTGGGGGAAAGAAAGGCATGACTATGGGTATGACAAAGGTCCATGTGGCTGGGACAAGATGAACAGAGGAAAAGTAGCATGAAATGAGATTCACAACCTTGCTTTCTGGGATAGAGGTTGGGTTTTATCCTAAGAGAAATGAAAATCTTCTGTCATTTAAACAAATATCTCTGGCTGCTTCCTGGAGGGTGGGACATTGAGAACAGAAGAGTTCTCAAGACTGATTAATTTTATTATCACTTTACATTGATAGAAGACACCAGACTTCTAGAACAAGAAAAAAATACTACCAAAAAGAGAATGCTTGCCAGCCTAACAATGAATAATTCTGGGTTTTAATCGCTAATTTACAATGGGCAATAAAATGGTTAATTGCCACTCTTATCAATATCTATTCTTTCAAGAAGGTTTACTGAGAAGTGGAAATATTACTGCTGGTCGTGAGGTTTCTGTTTGCTCCGAGATTAGTAAGGTAAAGAGAACCAAAGGCCAGTTGTAGAAACTGCGTGATATTGTATGTTATCCTAATATGTTATTAGATGAAACTTTGCTAAATCTTTTTAAAAGAAGCTGATGGAAGTTGCTTGTTTAGCTTGCCTTTTAAGAAACTGTTTTCCAGTGTCATAAAATAAATCCATTATATTTTTTTATCATGGCAACAATGGATATACAGGATCTTCATTTAGATGTTATAAACCTAAGATGCTTTTAACTTCCTGCTTTTTTCTGAAGCTATTGTTTTGTTGGTGTTGTTGTTCTGCATTTTCTTTGCCATCACTACATTTTTTCATGAAAAAAAAAAGTGAAAGTGTTAGTCGCTCAGTCATGTCCAACTCTTTGCAACCCCATGGACTGTGTAGCCTGCCAGGCTCCTCTGTCCATGGAGTTCTCCAGGCAAGAATACTGGAGTGGTTGCCATGCCCTCCTCCAGGGGATCTTCCCAACCCAGGGATTGAACCTGGGTGTCCTGCACTGCAGGCAGTCTTTACTCTCTGATCCACCAGGGAAGCCTATATATATATGTCTCCACTCTTAGGTCTTTTCCCACATAGGTCATTACAGAGCATTGAGTAGAGTTTGCTGTGCTATACAGCAGGCTCTTACTATTTATTCTATATATATTGTGTGTATCTGTCAATTCCAGTCTCCCAGTTCATCCTCCCCTCATTGGTCCTTTGGTAACCGTAAGTTCATCTTCTACATCTGTGACTCTTCTTCTGTTTTATAAATAAGTTCATTTGTACCATTTTTTAAGTTTCCACATATAAGTGATATCACATATTTGTCTTTCTCTGTCTGCCTTACTTCACTCAGTATGACAATCTCTAGGTCTATCCATCTTGCTGCAAATGGGATTATTTTGTTCTTTTTATGGCTGAGTAATACTCCATTGTATATATCCACTACATCTGTTGATGGACACTTAAGTTGCTTCCATATTATATATCCTGGCTATGTAAATTGTGCTGCAATGAACAATAGGGTGAATATATCTTCTCAAATTATGGTTTTCTCCAGATATTTGCCCAGGAATAGGATTGCTGGATCGTGCAGTAATTCTATTTTTAGTTTTTTGAGGCCCCTCCATACCAGTCTCCGTAGCAGCCGTATAAGTTTGCATTCCCACCAGCAGTGTAGGAGGGCTCCCTTTTCTCCACAGCCTCTCTAGCACTTACTGTTTGTACTTCCCTGCTCTTTTAACTGGCTGGTTTTATCCTGGCCTCCTGGGCTAATTTGTGTGATCTCATTCCTCTTCTCTGTGACTTCGATTACTTCAAATATTCTTTTCTTTTCCTTGTTGAACAGTGTCTGTCACCTCCCTAAGCCTGAATAGCAGAATACTATCAAGGTGGTTTAAATTCGTATTCACTTTCTCAGCACCCTCATCATACATGGCTGACTACACCGACTCACTCAAAACTCCAAAATCTTTTCTACATACGCTTCTAGTCGACCACAGCTTTCTCATCTGTACCTGTGGAGTTTCTGTTTGTTTTACTGTGGTTATTCTTCCTGTGGCCTTTATTATTCACCCTTATTCAATTCTAACCTTATAAGCACGGCTGATCATCCAGCCTACAGAGATTGTTTCAGATTCTGTGTTCACTCAGCTTCCCAGTTGCATGGAACTGTTGGAAAGCACAGTTGCTGCTTATATCCTAGCTTCAGGGACATTGCAAGATACAGTGTATTCTTTGCCAAAAAGAACAGCCTCATTCCTCACACCTCCATGCCCGGGAGCAGCTGCAAGTTCCTCGTGAGCTGCAGGCTTGCCCACGGTGCTTGAAGCTTCCGGGAATCCTCGGGTCAGTCCACTTTCTTCTGCATGCCAAAGGCAGCTGTTCTGTGGTGGCCACTTTTCCCATGGAATCTGCCCAGTGAAACTATGGCTTAAGTCACTTATTCCAGGTTCATAGTTCTCCTCAATCAAAAATACAAATCTGGGGATCTCACTGGCAGTTCAGTGATTGAGACTCTGCGTTTCCAATGCAGGAGGTACAGGTTCAGCCCCTAGCTGGGGAACTAAGATCTCCTATGTTGCATAGCGGGGCCATATCTGTCTATCTATCTATTTATCTATATAGAGAGAGCTGGTCACGTGGCTCTCTGACCCTTCCAGACTCCCTCTGAGACTTGGTACCCCAGTACCACACAGTCCAGAGCCTGCCAACCTGCTGCCAAGTGCTCCCCTCCCCCTCTCCTTCTTGCCTCCTCCTGGTCAATGTCACTGCATCTTTCAAGGCTCAGCCCAAGTGTTGCCTCATTTAAAGAATCTTCTGCACGGCCACATCTCCTCCCTTCTACCCTCATCCTGTGAGGTGCTCCAAAAGCATCTCGGGTCCTTATCACAAAGTTTTACGATTGTGCATTAGTCATTTTTCCACACACATCTGCCCTCACTGGGCTGGAATGTTCTCAAGTGCAGGAATGATAACTTTGATGGCAATGCTGTAGGAATTCTTGAGAGCAAGCTACATAAACTCAATGTTGCTGCCTAGATTTTTTTTTTTTTATGGCACAACATTTTATTGAAATCTCTTTTCCTCTTTAAATTCATGAGACAAAATATATAAACCAAAGATAGCCTGGACAGTAAGACTTCCTCTAAAATGAATTCTGCCCAAAGCAGTTATAATCCCCAATAAAACTTTAATCTTCTTGAAATTCCTAAGAAAATACTGCACACTGAGGGAAAGTTTTCTTAAAATGCCCTCATTAATTTCGTTTCCTTTGCAAATATTTACTGAGAGCACACTGTTTGCTGAGCCCTGAAATAAGCACTGGGTGCCAGGGTGAGAGGTGAAACCAAGTCTTTGTCCTCATGCAACTCAGAGTCTGGGGAGAGACCAGACACTAAACAAGCAAAAACAATGACAGATGCTAAAATATGAAGTGCCAGATAACTGACAAAGGGTGAGCATTGCTATAGAAACTATCCATATAGGTAACAAGGCCTGAGTTGACCTCACAGACATAGTGACATGTAAACTGAGACCTGATGTGTTAGAAGAAATCAGCCACAAGAAGAGTATTCCCGGTAGAGCAAGGGGCATGCATGTGGTCCCAAGGTAGAAGAAACTTGCAGAAATAGAAAGGTGGTTGTCACCTAGAAGGTGTGGGTAGAGGTATGGGGGTGGGGGGTGCGGTCAGGACAGTGCACAGAGTCAGTCTGACCACCTTGTATGAGATGTTAGGACTCAATTCAAAATGAAATGAGAAGCGAGCTAAATGTTTTCTTCAGTGATTAACATGGTCAAATTTGTATTTTTAATACGTGTAACTCTATGGCTGATTCATATCAATGTATGACAAAACCCACTGGAAAAAAAAAAAAGATGTGTGAAGAATAGGAGAAAATCTGGGGTCTAGGACTAGATGAAGAGTTCTTAAATGTGACACCAAAAGCATAATCCATAGTAGGAAAAATTGGTAAGTTGGACTTTATCAAAACTAAAAACTTTCATTCTGAAAAATCCCTGTGGAGAGAATGCAAAGACAAGCAGCAGGCAGCGAGAAAATATTTGCAAATCACATATTAAAGGATTGGTATCCAGAATATATAAAGAACTCTCAAAATTCAGCAGTAAAAAACCCAAACAAGCCAATTAGAAACAGAGAGATGTGTCTTACAAAAGACACAGACACTTTGTTGAAGAACATATACAGATGGCAGATAAGCACATTTTGAAAAGATGTTGGAAATCATTAACCACCAGGGAAACGCAGATTAAAACCACAATGAAGTATTGCTACAAATCTATCAGAATGGCTAAGATAAAGCATGGTGACAACACCAAACGCTGACAAGAATGTGGCATAACTGGATCTCATACATTGCTGACGGGTCTGTAAAATGGTGCAGCCCATGCTGGAAAACAGTTCCGCAGTTTCTTCAGAAACTAAACCCGCAGCGATCATAGGACAGTAATTTTACCCTTGGTCATTTATCCCAGAAAAATGAAAACTCATACTCACACAACAGACTATAGACAAATAGAAGCTTTATCTGTAATCGCCGCAAACTAGAAACAGCCCAGATGTCTTTCAATGGGTGAATGGTTAAACAAACCAGAGGACATACATACCATGGCTACTACTCAACAGTGAAGGGGAATAAACGTCACACAAAAACTTCGATGAGTCTCTAAGGAATTATGCTGAGTAAAAAAAAAAAAAAAAGCTAAAAGTTTACATACTGTATGATTCTGTTTATCATATCTGTTTAGCATTCTTGAAATGAAAAAAAGAAAAATTAAGAATAAAGAGTAGATGACTGCCCAAAGTTAAGGAAGGAGATTAGAAGGAGGGATGGAGGTGGGTGACGTTATGAAAAAGCAACCAGAGAGGTCCCTGTGATGGACTTGGGTGGTAGATACACATAACACAAAATCGTATAGGATGAAATACACACAGGAACTTCCCCGGTGGTCCATTGGCTAAGACTCCACACTTCCAATGCAGAGCATGTGGGCTGCATCTCTGGTCAGGGAATTAAGATATCACATGCGCCTCAGTGGTGTGCCCCAAAAAATAAGTTTAAAAAGTTTAAAAAAAAAAAGGAAACACACAGAGACACATACACACAAATGAGTACAAGTTAAACTGAAGAAATCTGAATAAAGCTCGTAGATCATATCAATGTCAATATCCTGGTTGTGATTTTGTACTATAATTTTGTAAGATGTTATCCTTGGGTAAAACTGAGTAAAGGGTACACAGCATCTCTCTGTTTTATTTCTTACAAACTACATGTGAACATACAATTATCTTAGTAAAAATGTCGATGAAATAAACCTCAGACTACTGTATAGCATGGGTAACTGCTCAATGTTATGTGGCAGCCTGGATGGGAGGAGAGTTTGGGGAAGAATGGATACACACATAATATGTATGGCTGAGTCCCTTTGATATCCACCTGAAACTATCACAACATTGCTAGTCAGCTATACTCCAACACAAAAAGTTTAAAAAGAAAAAATCCCAGGAATTCCCTGGTAGTCCAGTGGTTAGCACTCAGGTGCTTTCACAAGCCATGTAGGGGCAGGGAGGAAATCTCTGAAGAGAATGGATTGGAACTGGAGTCGAGGGCAGGGGCAGTTAGAGTGGCAGCCAGGAGACGGGTTAGGAGGCAGAGAGGTGATGACTTAGAGCATGTGGGCTGGTGGGGAAGTGGTGGTGGAGACGAAGAGAGCTGGCTTTGCTGTGGACTCCAGAGTCTCACATTCAAATGTAATTTTTCTTCTCAAATCCCAAATCTTCAAGAACCATAACATAATAACGAAGCGAAAGTCGCTTAGTCGTGTCTGACTCTTTGCGACCCCATGGACTCGTCCGTGGAATTCTCCAGGCTAGAATACTGGAGTGGATAGCCTTTCCCTTCTCCAGGGGATCTTCCCAACCCAGGGATCGAACCCAGGTCTCCCACACTGCAGGCAGATTCTTTACCAACTGAGCTATCAAGGAAGACAATGTCACTATCAATTATGTATCAGGGAATAACAATGTCGGTATCGATTATGTATTCTTAAAAATTCATTCATAGCACTTACTCTCTTAGGTCAGAATGACACAAAAACAGAACAAAGCCAAATGACGATCTGAGACTGTGCTGTGGGTACCCTTGTGGAATCTCACCTTCCTACACCCCCATCTCCTTGTAAATGGGCTGTGATGCCAGGCTTCCCTGCTGAGCCCACCCTCACCAACCCAATCAGCTCCAAACCCAGTCACTGCTGCTCAAGACCCTGCCCCTCTCCATCGTCACCGTAGATGACAAGGGGATGAGGAATACAGCAGGGTGGGGCTTGCTTCCCATTGCCCAGACTCCCCAGAATCGCATCACCACGTGCACACCACACTCCCTCTTCTCATTCCTTGTGTCTTCTTCCCACCCGGTCCTGGTACCTGAGATTAAATACCATACTTTCAAAATGACGCAATTTCTGAGACGCTTTCACAAGAAATGGTACATTTCTGAATACCAAAGGCCTATTCATCTACTATTTTCCCATGATGAGATAAAATATCTTTTCTGCAGAAAGGCGTTCAGAGCCATGTAGAATCATTTAAGATCTAAGCAAGGTTCTAGTTGGAGATAATTTAAAGGAAGTGAAATACAATTCTAAAGCACGTGTTTAAAAAAACAAAAGATAAATGATAAATAAGGAAGATATGGTATTTATCTACATTTATGATATCAAAAACACTAAAAATGAGGGGGTACCAAGGGGTGTAGTTGTGAAATATTACAGACTGTGACTGTTCTCTCATTATTAGCTCACAGTGACTTGAATTTTTAGGGTCGCTCTAGACATCCGGCGCTTGGTAGCTTCCTCTGTGACTTTCAACTCAGGCCAGAAGAAAGGAGGGAGGAGATGAGGTCCAGAAAGTTCCTGGTGAGACTGAAAGAGACAGTTCAACTCCTGGGGGTTGAATTGCCCCCTCCTCCACTGCATCCTCAAGTTGGGCCCAGAAGACATCAGCTTGAGGGGAGCTAAGGCCTTAGGACTCACTGGCAAAATTTTGACAGGAGTCAAAAATTCAATATCCTTAGACTGACAACTGACTTACAATTCTGGGAGTTTTGGAGCTGAAAAAAAGGTTTAGAAGTGAGTCAAGTATCCAGAGTGGGAAGGAATGTATCACATTTGAGATGGCGTGGGATGTGATGGAACCACTAAGAATAAGAATCCTGATGGAAAGTGATTTGAGCTTAAAAAAAGAAAGAAAGAAAAAAGCACAAAATCGTATTAGGTATTTAAAACACATGTAAAGCTAAAAACATGTACATCTATTTGTTTCATAGTAATTCACTATTCATCTACTTCTTTGGGCTTCCCAGGTGGCTCAGCGGTAAAGAATTTGCCTGTCAATGCAGGAGACACATGAGATGTGGGTTCAATCCCTGGGTCAAGAAGATCCCCTGGAAGACGAAATGGCAGCCCACTCCAGTATTCTTGCCTGGAGAATCCCAGAACCTGGCGGGCTAGAGTCCATGAGGTCACAAAGAGCTGGATAGGACTGAGCACGCGTGAATGCCTACTTTATTCTTGAAAAATGTACTTTGAAAAAGATTGGCTTTGGAGCATAATGTAGATGAAGATACAGACACAGTTTTTTTTACTACTTAGATATTTTACTTAAAGCTACTTTCCAGTGTTCCCTGTTGCCTAATGGTTAGGATTCAGTGCTATCCCTGCTGTGGACTGAGTTTGAGCCCTGGTTTGGGGACTGAGATCCTACAGGCTGTGTGGCTTGGCTAAGAGTAAATTAAAAGGAAAAAAAAAAAAGGCAGCTGTTTATTCCCCTTCCTCTTCTTCTGTCTTTTTGTCCATATTAAAAAAAAAAGAAAAAACATTTCTATATCACTTAAATTTTTAAACATTTGGTTAAAATTTAAGTAGCCTTCTCCTTTAGCTCCAAAAGGATACTCCCTCTCTTTGTGAAGCCTTCCTGAGAGACAGGGTCTTCGCCTCAGTACCCCACTTCTTCATTAGACAGTAAATATGAGCTTCCTCACCTTCCTCACCTTTCTTTTGTTCATAGTGGGAACTGTGAGGGCCTTTTCTACCTCCCATTATTTCTAAGGTTAAGTCCAGGATCTGTAACATAGTAGGGCTCAATAAAAGTCTGTTGGATAAAAGAGAAGCTAGAAAAGTACCCGGTAGGATGGATGTGTTAGAGTTATCCAGCTGTGTCCAACTCCTTGAGACCCCATGGACTGTAGCCATGCCAGGCTCCTCTGCCCGACCCAAGGAAAGTCTTCCTGACCCAAGGATCAAACCCAAGTTTTCGGAATTGAAGGCAGACTCTTTACAGTCTGAGACCCCAGGGAAGCCCCAGTAGGGTGGATATGAAATGGTTAAAATCATTAGCTCTCTGGTCACATGGTTTGCAAAGCCTGTGATAAAGCTCTAGAAGAAGGCATTATTGTTCTCATTTATCATTTTATCATTTGCATGCCAGCTTCTAGAAAATACTGAAGAATGACTTTCAGCAAAGGTGGCAGTGATGAGCCTCTGTGTGACTGGGGGATAAAGACCTAACAAACATATCCACCCCATCAAATTTCCTGAGCAGTTTGTACATTGTCATTAGGGAGAAAAACAGGGCTTTCCTGCTGGCTCAGTGGTAAAGAATCCACCGGCCAAAACAGGAGACACGGGTCCGATCCCTGGTTCAGTAAGATACGACATGCCACAGAGCGACTGAGCACGCTACTGAGCCTTGCCTTAGCGCCCAGGAGCCACAACTCTCTGCTCTGCAGGAGATTCTTTAGCGTCTGAGCTACCGGGGAAGCGCCGTAAGCTGTGAGGTCCCACCAAAATCTGCTTTGGGGAACTTGACCGGACATGGATATTCAAAACATGAAACACACACAAGCTATAAAATAAATAAATAAATATATATACCTCTGTGTGTGTGTGTGTGTGTGTGTGTGTGTGTGTGTGTGTGTTAGTTGCTTGGTCATGTCCAACAGTTTGGGATCTCATAGACTGTAGCCCTTCAGGCTCCTCTGCCCACGGAATTCTCCAGGCAAGAACATTGGAGTGGGATGCCATTCCCTTCTCCACGGGATCTTTCAGACCCAGGGACTGAACCTAAGTCTTCGCACTGCAGGCAGATTCTTCACCAGCTGAGCCACCAGGGAAGCCCAAATATACATGGAAGCAGTCTCAGACAGGAAAATTAGCAAGTACAGCTTAATAAACGCTCTTTCCTGACCCATTTGAGAGTAAATGGCTGATATTAGGTCCCATTACTCTCCCACACTTTAGTGTGTTTTTCCCACAAATGAAGACATTTCTCCTATGTAACAGCAATATAACAGTAAAATCAGAAAATTAATACGGGTACTTTAATAAAATTCTCAGGCTTCATTCAAGTTCCTCCAATGGTTCCAGTCATGTAGTTGATAAGAAAAAGGTGCAGTCCTAAATCCAGATCTTGCAAAGCAGACACCGAATTTAGTCATCATGTCTCCTTAATTTCCTCCCATGTGGAACATTTCTCAACCTTTCTTTAACTGTCACAACCTTTTGATGTTTCCAGGCCATTTATTTGGTAGAACATTCTTCAGTTTGGGTTTCTCTGATGCTTCTTTATGGTTAAGTGCCTGTTATACATCTTGGGTGGGAATATCACAGAAGTGATGATGTGTTCTCACTTTATCCTATTTAAGTGACACATGACTTATGTTGTACCATTGTTGGTAATGTTAACTTTGATTGCATAAGTTCCTATCTGCTTGGCTTCTAAACTGAGAAATTATTTTTTCTCCACTGTAATTAATAAATATTTTATAAGAGTTTTTGAGATTATTTAAATAACATTCCTCATCAGACAATGAATTTATTCACTAATTTTTGTATCTGTATGAACTCACAGCGCCAGTACATTACATTCTGCCACTATCACTATTTATTTTGTTGTTTGAATTGCCCAAGACTTTTCCAGTGGGAGCCCCTGCAAGATGACCTCTGTGTCTCCATCATTCTTTGAGTACTTCTTTATTTCAGTCTCAACAGTAGGTTCCAGACTCATCTTGCACTCTCTCTACCCCAATACTATAGTTAACCACATCTCCAAGGACCTCTGAAGAATGGTATTTGGAAAGCAAGATCTGAATGCTATGTGTACCCAATGCTTTTGGGATATCACTGCTTCCAGATGCTTTCAGTGGATAAAACTAGGAATATATGCATTCAAGTCTCTCTCTCTCGTGTGTCTTTCTGTCTCTCTCTCTCACACACACACACAGACACACACGTCTGTCTACTGAAAATTGTAAGTTCACAATCATATCTCCAATTTTAGCTTAATACCATTATTCTTAATATTTTCTTACTTGATCAATCCTTCTGCAGGTAAGAATTCTCCTATAGCTGACACAACCACTTTCATCCACTGTGGTTGCCCTCTTTGACACCCCTATGCCAGGCAGCCCCTTCAGAATAATACCCTTCTCACGTTGCTTAGGCTTTGACACCCCTCCTACACAACTGAGATTCTAATATTATACCCACATTATGCAGAGTCTTGCTCAATCCCACCCACTAACTCTTGAACTAAGCTGAGCATGACTTGATGCCTCATCTCTGCATTGTGCCCATGACCTCCTGCTCCTGGCTACCACTTTTTAAAAGTTTTATTTATTTTTAATTGGAAGATAATTACTTTACAATATTGTGAAGGTTTCTGCCATACATCAGCGTGAATCAGCCGTAGGTATAGATATGTCCCCTCCCTCGTGAGCCTCCTTCCACCTCCCACCCCATCCCACCCCTCTAGGCTGTTACAGAGCCTGGGTTCGAGTTCCTTGGGTCACTCAGCAAATTCCCACTGGCTGTGTTACATACGTTAGTGTATATGCTTCCATGCACTCTCTCCATTCATCCCACACTCTGCTTTCCTCCCCCCTCCTGCCCCATGTCCACAAAGCTACAGCTTTTGTCAGCCTCTTCTCAGGAGCAACGGAGCCCCATTCCAGTCCAGGACTTTAAGCTGTGGATCTCACGCTCTTCTACTGCCTCCAATGAGGCATCTTTATCCCCTGTTACCCCACAAGGATCACATTTCTGGCCTGACTGCTTCATTGCAGACCCAGAGCGTGTCAGGCCACAGCTCCATCATGCCCACTGCTCTGAGTTTTCTCTTCTTTCTAGCCCATAGACACTGAACACTTGTTGCGGGTACAATCATATCTTTATAGTTTTCTCTTTTTCTGTTTTACCTAACATTGCTATGTAAAGTGAATACAGAAAACGAGACAGAATATGGGAAGAGTTAATAAATGGGAGAGAGTTTTTGGATCTTCGGACAGGAAGATACACATATATACATATATATATATACATACACACACATATATATATATAAAGGATCATAAAGTGTCAAAATCCTTTTAAGAAGCAGTATGGAATTTGACTGCTTGGTTGTATTTGCCTTGTTAAGATTACAGTGCCCTGTGAGAGAGTGAGCAGGTCACTGGTAAGGCGCTTCCGGAGTCTGCCCCTCAGCTTTTCAAGACAAGACTATGTCCCCCGCAGCTGGTGAACTCTCAGAACCTGTACCATATGCAACTTCAATGACTTCGTCATGATGCTGACAAAGGTAAAGCTCTGGGCCTATTCGCTTGCACTTATCCCTTCCAATGTTCTGGAAGAAATTTCATATTTTCCGTTTTGTATCCTTTTTGTCAAAGAGACCCTTCGCTAATTGAAAAAAATATTCAGGTCTCATAAATTCTGGATCTGTTCCTGCAAGAGACTAATGGTTAAGTCAGAACGCTAATTTCCAATGAAGGGAGATCTTATTCTGGAGCACTCAGTTTACCACTAGATAGAGTTGTTTGGTCCATATAGTCAAAACTATAGCTTTTCCAGTAGCTATGTATGGATGTGAGAGTTGGACCATAAAGAAGGCTGAGCACTGAAGAATTGATGCTTTTGAACTGTGGAGCTGGAGGAGACTCTTGAGAGTCTCTTGGACAGCAAAGAGATCAAACCAGTCAATCCTAAAGGAAATCAACCCTGAATATTCATTGGAAGGACTGATCAGTTCAGTTCAGTTCAGTTGCTCTGTTGTGTCTGACTCTTTGAGACCCCGTGGACTGCAGCAAGCCAGGCCTCCCTGTCCATCACCAACTCCCGGAGCTTACTCAAACTCATGTCCATTGAGTTGGTGATGCCATCAAACCATCCCAACCTCTGTCGTCCCCTTCTCTTCCTGCCTTCAGTCTTTCCCAGCATCAGGGTCTTTTTTTTTTTTTTAATATTTAATTTATTTATTTGGCTGTGCTGGGTTTTAGCAGCATTAGGCAGGATCTTTGATTTTCATTGTGGCATGCAGGATCTTTAGTTGCAGCATGTGGGATCTAGTTCCCTGACCAGGGATCGAACTCGGGACCCCTGCATTTGGAGCATGAAGTCTTAGCCCCTGGGCCACCAGGGAAGTCCCCAGGGGTCTTTTCAAATAAGTCAGCTCTTCAAATCAGGTGGCCAAAGTACTGGTGTTTCAGCTTCAACATAAGTCCTTCCAGTGAACATTCAGGACTGATTTCCTTTAGGATGGACTGGTTGGATCTCCTTGCAGTCCAGGGGACTCTCAAGAGTCTTCTCCAACACCACAGTTCAAAAGCATCAATTCTTCAGTGCTCAGCTTTCTTTATAGTCCAACTATCACATCCATACATGACTACTTGAAAAACCAAGAACTGATGCTGAAGCTGAAACTCCAATACTTTGGCCATCTGATGCAAAGAGTGGATGCGTTGAAAAAGATACTGATGCTGGGAAAGATTCAGGACAGGAGGAGAAGGGGGCAACAGAAGATGAGATGGTTGGATGGCATCACTGACTCAGTGGACATGAGTTTGAGTAAACTCTGGAAGAGAGTGAAGGACAGGGAAGCCTGGCATGCTGCAGTCACAAAGATTTGGACACAATTTAGCCACTAAACAACAAGAGACTGAATTTATCTTCAGACAATAAATTAGGTTGCTTAGTGTGAGGAGTGATGGGTGATCTTGGGCATTAGCTTGTGCACATCATGTAAATTTCAAAGCTATTCTCATCCGCCTACAGAGTGTGTCTATAATTCCTTTGTGGCCAGTTCAGTACATAAGATTATTTCTTTCCAAGATAATACTTGGTTAATTTTGCCCCCAAACTTATTTACTGCCTTTTAAAAAATGAGGTTCCATATATCACCTTCTACAAGTTTTAACATATTCTTTCTTTCTCAGGGTATAATATAGTTGATTAGGTAACAGCTTTCAAGACTCCTCCATCCTGGTTGCCACTTGATAAAATCTGATTGTTCCTTAATCCCCTCAACTGTAAATGCACAGGTAATCTTTTAGGGAGGGTTAATTCTATCCCCCACTCTACAGATTTGCTGTTCCCAGGTTGCTTTTCTGAAGGTCATCTTGTTCCCAGATGAGGGGATCACCTCTCTATTGTCCCTACCCATTGACTTGTATAGTCAGAGGCAGCATGACATTAAGTCTTGCAACTTTAATTTAAGAATTAAAACAAATCTTATAAAACATAGGCACATAAAAAGTTCCCCATTTATTACTTTTACTGGGACAGTTTCTAGAAAGTCTTAAGGGAGTTCAGTTATATTCTACAGGCACAAGCAGAAGGAATAATTTGCACTTTCTTTAAGCACAACTTCATTATTGCAGACAACCACTGCTTCAGATAACAAGGCACAGAGAACAGCATGCATAAAGCAGTAACAGTAGAAGTAACTTACCTTCCAGAGCTCAGATCTAACTCAAGAAGAAAAAGACGCAAACTAAACATGACTTTGAAGTTGTTTTAAAATTACAAATAATTATAGATGATTATTGGAGAGAAACCAAAGAGGTTTCTGAGGCCTGAAATAAAATAATGAAAACAACGATGACAGTGCTTGTGCTTAATCATTCAGTCATGTCCCACTCTTTGTAACCCTACGAACTATATTCTCGCCAGACTCCTCTGTCCATGGAATTTTCCAGGCAAGGATACTGGAGTGGGTTGCCATTTCCTCCTCCAGGGGATCTTACTCACCCAGGGACTGAACCCACATCTCTTGCATCTCCTACATTGCAGGTGGATTCTTTACCTGCTGAGCTAACAGGGAAGCCCATATGATGACAGTGGCTGCCATTTATTGAAGGCTGACTGAGAGATATCCCCCAGAGTGGTGCTCACAGTATCTAGAAATTGAATCTCTAACAGATCTACCCAAGATCACACAACTAGTAAGAATGAGAGTTATGGTTCAAATCATCACTCCACAGGTATAGGCAAGGGTTTGGAGAAAAGCAATCTAGAGGGAATGAAATGGAAAAAGGCACCCAAGGATGATCAGGGTGATTTAGCCAGAGGGAAGAATTCAAGTGGAAACAAGGAGGCAAAGGAAAGAAAAGGAATGGGGTGGGCTATCAGCAGAGAGTAGGAGGGGGCTGAGGGATTCCTGTAAATGTCATAGTCTGTTGGAGCTGAGATGATTAAGCATGCAAGCATCAACCAGGGAGTGATCCTCTTCTCTTATAGGGTTTTGCAGACCTGGAATCTTAAAGATCTGTTGGTAAACAGTCTTAGCAACCAGCAGTGTCATTAAAGAGTCTACATCAGTGACTTTTTACCCATCGTCTGGGAGTTACCTAGAGAAATAGTAAACAAAGATAGTAAAGCAAGGTATCTTAGTAACAGTAGGAATAAGTGCTATGAATGCAATAAACAGGGTGATAATAGAATAACTGCTCAGGGAATCAACTTTAGATGGGGAGATATTGGTCACTTTTTAGCCACACCTATTCACTCACATAGGAGAAGGCAATGGCACCCCACTCCAGTACTCTTGCCTGGAAAACCCCATGGATGGAGGAGCCTGGTAGGCCACAGTCCGTGGTGTCATGAAGAGTCGGACACGACTGAATGACTTCACTTTCACTTTTCACTTTCATGCATTGGAGAAGGCAATGGCAACCCACTCCAGTGTTCTTGCCTGGAGAATCTCAGGGACGGAGGAGCCTGGTGGGCTGCCGTCTATGGGGTCACACAGAGTCGGACACGACTGAAGCGACTTAGCAGCAGCAGCAGCAGCATTCACTCACATTGGAGAAGGAAATGGCAACCCACTCCAGTATTCTTGCTGGGATAATCCCATGGACAGAGGAGCCTGGTGGGCTACAGTCCATAGGGTCACAAAAAGTCAGACATAACTGAGTGCCTGAACATATTCAATCACATAAATAGCAAACGCTAATGAATTTCAGTAACTTTTTCTATATACATATGTATATATACACACACATATGTACTTCTAAATATACTTCAAACTACATGAAACAACAAAAATGTCTCATACTTTTACAAAGGGTGTTTCCTCTTATAAAACTAGTTATAAGAAATATGCCCTGAAAAGTATCAAAAAGAATATAAACTGAATTCAAAGTCTATGATTTCATAGGGAAGTTTCCAATTAGAAAGGAAATATTTGAAACACATTTTGAAATGCTTAGAGGATGGTGATGTTTTATGGCAATGTTTTCATTTAAAAATACAAACACGGAGTTTGGAAACTGCTGTCTTCACTAGATTTTTAGTGATGGTGGTGCAGTCTGAGAAACATCCCAGGGATATCTGAAATTCCTACAAACTCCAGGAAACTCTTGTGCCTCTACAGCATGTATCCTGAAGGGAGTTGACTTCCTGAAAGAACTCCTTCAGG
Organism: Muntiacus reevesi; assembly: GCF_963930625.1. Classification (NCBI taxonomy): domain Eukaryota; kingdom Metazoa; phylum Chordata; class Mammalia; order Artiodactyla; family Cervidae; genus Muntiacus; species Muntiacus reevesi. Next base: position 35,989,758 of record NC_089260.1, on the reverse strand, counting down.
TGTACAACACTGGGAGCCCATGCTCAGAGAGTACAGAATGAAAGGTCACAGTTATGAAAAAGGTCACATTCTTTTTTCATTAGAATAATACAGACCATAACAACAACAACAGAAAAAAAACAAAGATTGGCAGTAGAGATGGTTATGGGGCTTCCCTGGTGGCTCAGATGGTAAAGAATCCACCTGCAATGCGGGAGACCAAGGTTCAATCCCTGGGTCAGGAAGATCTCCTGGAAAAGGGCATGGCTACCCACCTGAGTATTCCTGCCTAAAAAATCCCCATAGATAGAGGAGCCTGGTGGGTTGCAATTCATGGGAGCAGAGTTGGCCACAACTGAGCGACTAACACTTTCACTTTGTTTCAGAGGTGGTTATACCGTGTGGCTAAAGTTTCCAAATCAACCCCCCAAACTCCTATATGCGCATGGCACCCCACTTCCAAGATCCTATGAGGGTCCCTAGCAATGTATCCTCAAGGTCACATACTTTTGAAAACTTAGAGGAATAGAGAAATTCTATTTCTTAAAAGGGGACCATATATGGTATAAAGTTCAGGCTCCTAACCCTGGATCCTCCAAGGAACATCCACCTTGTATCACACACTACACTCAGTGTTGGAGATACAAAGACAAATAAGACACTGTATTTCCTGAGAAGCAGCTTGGTATAAATTTGAGACAAGAAAACCAATTACCATGGGACACCTGTCTGGTTGTGGATTGTGCAGGAACAAAGGCCCAAGGGTTGCTTTCTATTGTCATTATTAGTCTATTCACTAAAATTTTTAACTGACTGGCTTTCTTTTACTAAATGATGAGTGGTCATGAAATAAATTCAATGATAGAAAAATGTAGAAACAAACAGTTAATAACCTCTATGGAAATCTTTATTATGCTCCAGGATCAATGAAATGCCACTTATGTCATGAAGGAATTCACTCCAGGCTCTTTTAGATGCTTATGACCCTTGGTAGCACTCACATGACACTTAAAGTAACATAGGAACATGGGACCAGTCAGTAGAACTGAAAACATCAAAGATATTTGGTTCATGGCAAGTAATCCGCAACATTCACATATGAGAACATTAGGAGATAACAAAGGACAAGAGGCAGGAACATGAGCCTGGAGCTCCAGATTGGGAACTCTAGACTCTACTCCAGATGGTTTCTCTGCGGAGCATCAGTGTAAATAAGCATTGCTTTAGCATGGCGGTTGTGCCTGGCATTGGGTTTGGTGGTGTGGACACGTGCAGAACTGGAAGGGTAGTAAGGAATAGGAGTCCCAGGGGCCTGTGAGCTCTAGAGCCCCAGAACCCAGTGCCACAACAAAGACCCAGCACAGCCTAAGATATAAATAAACAAAATAAACCCTTGTGAGGCAGATAACATATATATCAGTGTGGTATTTAAATTGTTAAAGTGAAGTGAAAGTCACTCAGTCTGACTCTTTGTGACCCCATGGACTGAATTTTCTAGGCCAGAATACTGGAGTGGGTAGCCTTTCCCTTCTCCAGGGGATTTTCCCAACCTAGGGATCGAACCCAGGTCTCCTGCATTGCAGGCAGATTCTTTAGCAGCTGAGCCACAAGGGAAGCCCAAGAATATTGGAGTAGGTAGCCTATCCCTTCTCCAGCGGATCTTCCTGACCCAGGAATTGAACCAGGGTCTCTTACATTGCAGGTGGATTCTTTACCAAGTGAGTTATCAGGGTTAAAGCAAAGTGACAGTTATTTAAAGAGAGAGAGAGAGAGAAGACTTCCCTGGTGGCTCAGTGACTAGAAATCCTCCTATCAATGCAGAAGACATGGGTTTGATCCCTGGTCCAGGAAGATTCCATATGCTGCAGGGGCAGCTAAGATCATGTGTCACAACTAGCTTCCTGCTGCAAATACTGATCTGTGCTCTGCAACAAGAGATTGGTGGCTTCCCCACCACTGCATTGAGAAGCCCACACACCACGACTAGGGAGTAGGCCCTTTTCTCAGCAAGCAGAGAAAAGCACTGGCACGGCAACAAAGATCCAGTGCAAACAAAATAATTAGTTAATTAAAAAGAGAGAGAGAAATGGTATGAGAGACAACAGAAGACATCCACAACTGCTGTGGTACTCTGAAGGTGAAGAAGGAAACTGATATCACTCTGCGGGTGGTGAATTCACAGTGGCAAAAATCAATAAGAATTCAAGGGGAAAGACTGTCTGGTTTGGGGAGGAAGATGGTTAAGTCTGAGCCTGGTTTCACCACTGCTGATGTACCAGAAGGTCAAAAAAAGTGGAGCTGCCTAATCCTTTGCTATCCAGAGTCAAGTGCGGTCCACGGAGCAACAGCATCGGGATCACCTAGGAAATACTTTAAAATGCAGCGCTTCGAGCTGCAGACCTACTGAATCCAAGCTGCATCATAAACCTGCACCTGGACTCTGACTTGGCTCTAAACTGCTGTGGAATTCACCGGATTTCCTCTACACTGGAGGTTAAAACTTCTGGGATGTAGTGCCTGTTCTGTGATTAGTGCAAAAGAGCTGCAGAAAAGATAGATGTGTCAAGTTGCATGGGACTCTTTAAAAACCTCTGCCTCTAGAGTACACCAAACCCAAACCAACACCTGTGGACCACGTGCACAGCTGTGGGGTGGCTGACTCACGTGCACATCCGTCAGCCGCGTCACATATTTTCTCTGTGAGTAAGAGCTGTGATTGTAACATCAGAGAGAAAACGACCTACACGGGTTTTTCATGAACTTACCAAATTGTAAGAGTTTAGGCAGAGACAATAGGTGAGAATTTGAGTACAACACCACTATTATAAAATTAGGATCTCATTCCTCAAAACTCCCCATGTTTATAAAAACTAATGTTTCCTCGTCAGTTACATAAATCAGTTCCTCTTGTTTACTACAAGATAGACATCTGTGTATAAGAAACCATTTTCTGATTTTACTGTAAAAAATAATTACAACTGTGATGTTTTCTAATTTCCAGTTTATATGAATATATGGAAAGTCCTTTCCTTTTCTCTGTTTTCAACTTCTCTGTTAACTGTTAGGAGAGTGTTTATATAATAATGCAATGCTACCCTTTAAATACTTGCTATTAATATATTTCTTGACATATCAGTTGAATGTGTTGGACGTGGATTTTTAGGTAGTTTGACTCTAAGCAAATTGAAATAGTGTGTAAATATATTTTATTTTAGATGAGTGAAATGCATGGCATGTGAATTATTTCAATAAACCATTAACAAAGAAAAAAGGCATAATGACAATAAAAAATTTTTAAAGCACACACACACAGAAGAATATGTAACCAGTAGAGACCATATGACAATATGCCGCTGTAATAAGATACACCCAAGTGACTTTTGTGCTGAGACCTGACCACTAAATTCTGGTCACCTACTATGTATGCAGAATTTGGTTAGGATCTTTACACATATACATCCTTAATAAACACTAGAATCTCAATTTCACAGATTTCCTGGATGTTCATATTTACCTGAAAATCTTAACAAGAGGGGGAGAAAAATCAGAAGTGACATGAAGATGTGCAGAATGTGCAAAAGTAATATGTTTACCAATGGAGTGAATTTTAAAAGAAGCTGACAACGAAATACTGCTGGTCCATGAGCTGCTTCAATCAGTATCAGAATTGGTAGGATGAAACAAATGAAATTGTTATCTCATGCCAAACTGGTATCTGACCATCAATTATTGGCCACATGCTGGCAATTTCACTTAGTTCAGCTTGTACTGTAATTAGGTGATTTCTTACGGACCAATCTATGCTTTCTCTAGACAACAAAGTTGACAGCAAAACAAATAAGACTTTCTTCTTTCATTTGGTTAGTTTTCAGGGTAGAGTCATCTCTCTAATACTATTGCTACACATGACAGCTCTGACACTTGACTGCCAAGAAAGAGCCTAAATTTCTGGCTGAGCCATTGGTTAGAGGGCCCTGGTCTGATCATCTCTCCCATCACCAGAGAGGAGCAGTGTGGCAGCGTGGAAATCAGCCCCACAGGAAAAACATCTCTTGTTTCTTTAGCTGACTAGAAATGTGTGTGTGATATTTCAGCTTATTGATTGTACCCTCTTTGAAATGAAACTCTACAACCCTAAAATGCGAAGACCTAAGGGTAAACGGCTATCTCATTGTTTAAAATTTGTTGCCAAAAAAGCTGACCTGACACAAATAAGAAGCTAACTCTGTTTATTTTCACGATGTCTTATTTCATGTAATCAAATTTTGAATGCATGGCCAATTCATGCCTCTTACCTCAGGGCTAATTTTGTAACAGCAGGATAATGAGATGATTAAGTTCTCCAACAGTTATAGTGGGGGGAATATTGTTATCTGGGAGTTTTTAAAGAGAAACATACATCATATTTTAAATGATTTTATAAAAATCTTAAGTAGTCAGACAAGAGCCAGCAGAGTCAGGGAAATTCTATTTAACTCACTAATTATAAAATCCTTTAAGTCGATAATTTCCAAGTTAAAAACAAAGCAAAATAATCTCTCTCCCCAAACCTGAAAGAATGAACAGTAAATTTAAAATGGGTGACATGAATTAGTGGCTGTATTAGTACAATAGTATAAAAACAACTCAGTGCTGAACATATAATAAAGATTCAAAAATTTTTCACTGTGACGAACATCACCCTTACTGTTACCATTATTATTGAATACATAGAATTGCCTTTGAAATAAGCTTTTTATTTTATATATGCTTGTAAGGTGTTGATTTTGTCACGGATTTCTTTAGTTAGGTCTAGAGAATAAAGATGCTTTTTTTTCCCCCTGCAATAAATTATAAAATTAATTATGCATGCAACACATTACCTTATACTTATAATGGTGCTATAGACAACTCTCATAGCAGAAAGTGTACAAAATTGGAATAAAAAACCTGGATCTGAGTGTGGGCTCTGTTACTAATGTTAACCACGAGAAACTGCATAAAGTCCAGGAGCTTTAACTTCCTGGTCTTGTAAAACAGGGCTAAGCCTGTGTCAATAATAATAGCTAAGGTTTAGAGTGTAATGCCTCCGATATGCCAGAGATTTTTCTAAGATTTTTGCACACATGAACTCAGTTATCAATATGTCTAATGTCTAGCATTAATTTAGTGAAATGGGGACGTGCTGATCAGTTTCCATTTGCCCTGTTCTGCTAGAGCCCTGACCCCAGCGGATGAGTCCCTGGGGCCCCCTGACACCTGACTTTCAGTTAGGTTCAGACAAGGGGAAGCAGCAGCCAAAGATGAGAGGGTAGCAGGGGAGAGAGACTGGGGTATTTCCTCCCCACTTCCTCCTTGGTTTAGCAACCCTATACTCATTTGTATATTTGGGAGGAGGGTGTTCCCCAAGACTGAATCACCTGCCCGACAACCTCATTTCCATCTTTCCTCTTCTTCTTGGGCTCACTGACTATTCTCTCCTTCTTTAACCTCTTCAGACCCTGGGTGGTACTGACCTCCTGCTGTGTGGAATCTTCTGTACCCCAACATCCCTCCCTTACCTCCTTACCTCCCTTCCCACAGCTCTGTGGGAAGTTGCCTCATTACAATGGCTTGACTCAAACCCTATGAGTAGAATGCTCTTTCTTGCTGGGACCCAGACTCTTACAAGGATTTACTATTAAGTTAACTACTTGTTACTTAGTAGAAGGATATCTGAAACAGAATTTTGTCTTGTTTTGAAAGAATTGTTATGTGAGGAAATACAATCTTGCCTTTCAGCCATTAAAAAAAAAAAGAAAAACCAAAAGGTTTGTTTCTAATTTGAACTAGTTCACTATTATTTTTTTTTTTTTTTTAACAGAGAAAACAAACAAAAACCCTCATTCATTTGGTTCACACTTCAGGGAAAGGATATTTGGGATTTGACTTGGTTTAGGAGTTTAACAAATTCACTTGGTATATCCCAGTTAAATGGTTCATGTTTGGTTTGGTTCAGATTCAAGCATAAAACCCTAAAATACTGGAAAAGGTGAGTTGGCATCAACTGGTTTTTCTGAGTGGGACTAATGCACACTCTAATTATGGGGATACGTTCCTAGAATGGTAGAAACCATTAGGTCATCTTAGTAATAAAACAAAATGAGTGATTCTCACTGAAACAAATGTCTCATCAGCCACTGGTTTCCCAGTGTATATAGTTTAGCTTCCTAAACAAAATCATGACAAACTGTGTCTGTGTGTTTTCTAAGTACTCTTCTATATCTCTTCTCTTTTTTCTAAACAAATTCCCTTTCCACTGAGATCAGCATTTCTCAAAGTATGAGCACTGGACCATCTCCTGGAATTTGTCAGAAATGCAAATCTTTGATCCTCACCCCAGATCTACTAACTTAGAAATTTCTATAGGTGGACCCAGCAGTCTGTGTCTTAACAAGCCCTCCAGGTGACTCCAACACACAATAAAGTTTGATAAAAACAACTGAGTGAGATTTTACATTTCTTGAAGCCAAGCTCTATCCAGTATTTCTGTGTTGGGATTGGGATCTACTCAAAGATCATGCTGATATAATTGATTTCATGTGTATATCAGTGACAAGATAACAGGGGCAACTGATGGAGTGACCAAAGACATCAGTGACAGAGGTAGTGTTTGAAACTTGGCCAATCTAACTCCAGCGCATAGCTCTCTAACCAGGATGCTAGAATTTCTCCTTAATGGCCAGACAGTATGTTCGTGCGTACTCATCACTTCAGTTGAGTCTGACTCTTTGTGAGCCCGTGGACTGTAACTCGCCAGACTCCTCTGTCCATAGGATTCTCCAGGCAAGAATACTGAGATGGATTGCCATGCCGTCATCCAGGGGATCTTCCTGACCCAGGGATCAAACCCAAGTCTCTTGTGTCTCCTGCATTGCAGTGGATTCTTTATCCACTGAGCCACCTGCAAAGCCCAATGGGCACACAGAAAGGAGACACAAAAGTAATGAAACCCTGAGAAAAACTTGAGAAATAATATTCACAGAAACTTATTAACCTTCACACATGTTTAATATGAGAAATTTAGTATTTATTTGGAATACTGTGCATTTGTTTCATTATTCTACCCAGTAGAAAAACTCAAGACATCATTTTGCTAATGCATATCTAAATGTGCAAGCACGAGTTTCTGATTATCCTGTAACTAAGTAAGTTTTCATGTTTTTGTTCTTAAAGCCAGTTCTTTGCTTAATGAGAAGCAGGCAGAGCTGCACACAAAGACTACAGCTACAGTTTGTGATAAAGCCACGGATACCTAGTTCTAAGCTTTCCAAATGTTTAATTGTATATTCTGGCTTTCATAGTTCTTTCTCTAGGACAATAGATCTGTTTTATCACATATATGTATTTTTGCCTGGAGCCACAGCTTCCCAGAGAAAAGCACCAAATGGACAGGAAAGGCAGGCATGGGGGTGGCTGGGGCTTTCTAAACTAGGGATTCCCTTAGTCGGAAACTAATGATGTTTCACAATGCAGGCACATCTTTCATCTCACAATGAATAATGTATAATGGTTTAGAGAAAGATATAATAAAAGATCCCTATGTTCCAAAGCCAGTAATTTGGGAGTTATGCTAGTTCCTCCCTCTCTCGCCCCCAAAGACAATCTGTCACCAAGCCCTACTGATTCTAGATGCCAAACTATTCTCTTTCCTCACCAGTCTCATTACAACTGCTTTAATTTAGGACCTTGACTCAGTTGGTCTTCCTTCCCACTGCTCACTTTTGCCTCACTGTCATGACAACAATACCTTTCTTTTTTTCCCTTTTTTTTCTTTTAATTGGCTGGGCCATGTGTCTGTAGATCTTAGTTCTCCGACCAGGCATCAAACCCACTCCCTGCTCTGCAGTGGAAACTAGAAGTTCTAACCACTGGACAGCCAGTTGTTATGAAATTTTCATAACAACTATGCTTGTCTTTTTTTTTTTAATGTTTATTTATTTATTTTTGTTGCTGCATGTGGGCTTTTCTCTAGCCGCAGCAAGTAGGGGCTACTCTTCCTTGCCGTGTGGGCTCTAGAGCACAGACTCAGTAGCTGCGACCCCACAGGCTTAGTTGCCCCGAGTCATGTGGAATCATACCAAACCAAAGATAGAACCCATGTCCACTGGATTGACAGATGGATTCTTAACCACTGAACCACCAGCGAAATCTGGACCATACTTTTCTTAATATATTGTTTCTCTATTTTAATTGCCACCACCAGTCTGCCGCCCCCCCCCCCCAACACACACCTGATTAAGTCCTCAGCAGGCTTACCACCTATCTCTTCCCATTGTTCAAATAATATTCCAGCTGTTAGCTGTACAAGACAATCTGCTTCATACTTTCTAGGTTTTACTTCCCATTTCCTCTGCTTAGAATTCCCTTTGTCCTCCTAGACCAGGAGGGCAATCTGTTGTATTAATATTCTCTCAAATGAGAATTTTTGAATTCAAAGAGAAATTTGGTTCAAAGAGAATTTTTCTAGTCCCATACTCAGGGATTTCTCTGTTACCATTACAGCCTTATATGTGACCTCACAATTCATCTCTGATTACTTTAGTTATTTATTTGTATGCCTTGTTCAGTTTAGATTTCTAGACGTTGCACACAATGCCTGATATAAAATAGGCACACTTAAGGAATGATTGCATTCACCAGCATGATAAGATAGTCCTTAGCTATGATAAATGATATTAGGCATGGATAAAACTTGAAAATTTTATCTCATAAAATTTTTCCAAAAGCCAGGTGCTTGGGGTTGAAATAATTTGATCACTTCTGTCTCCTGTAGGATTTGCTCACTTTTTGATTCATGGAGTAAGTAGGTAAATTGTTTCATCTACCACAAAAATCTTCTTCTGGTTGTTGAAGTTATGTCAATAGGGTGTAAAGGAATCAGAGAAAAGCTAGCTAACCAACTTATTGCCTTATTCTGCTCTCATCCCATGTTGTAGTTGTCCAGTTCAGCTAAGTCTAGGTGTGTCCAAGAAACTTGATTTTCAAAATGAACTTGAACTGCTTAGATTATAGGGCAGACATATTAACCTCAACAGTCGTATTATGAACGTTGGACATATAAGGCAAAATGCAAACGTATTAATTAACAATACAAGATATAGACATGTTCAAAGACCTATTTCTATCCACTCCTGCCTTAAACAGGAGGTAAAATCAGAAATCAGAGGGCTATTTTTCAAGTGTGAACTTGGAACAAGAGGAAACTGCCAGTCTCACAAGATACTTCTTGCAGACCAGAAAAAAAGCCAGATGAACTATCTCTGCCTTCACTGTAACAAAATATACTTATCCTCCAGGACTGGACATACTGTGTCTGGCAGAGTAGATGATTTTCTCCTGGACAATGTAGGAGAAATGCAGCCAACTTTCAGTTTGGGGGGATGGATTTGGTCAATCTCATTGCCTAAATTCTTGCCTTCTGCTAACAATTTTGTTTTGTTTACATAAGATGTAGTAAACAAGGACCTCAGAACTCACCCTTTCTCCATCTTGGCTTTCTCAATCACTTTTCCTACTTGGCCCTTTGTCCTGATCTGTCCTTGTTATTCTAGTTATGATTTTTCTTTCTTTTGATCACCTTACAGGTAGGCCAGGGAATAAGAATAAGGAGTCACCTTGATAAGATTTGAATGGATGCAGTTTTCTCAGGCATCCAATTATGATCTGTCTTCTCTATAGAAGACAGTGCTCATCCTCCATATTTTATTCTTAAAGAATAACATTCTGGAAGTACCTAACAGCAGTTCCCTAGATACTGACTATACTTGACACATGATGGTCTTGACACCTACTGCCCCAAGATATTCTTTTTTTAAAGGAAAAGGTAAAATTAAATATGAAGAACTGAATCTTTTTTCATAATGACCCTTCAAAACATTTTCCTTTCTGCCCCCACTTAAAAACAGAAGATGGGAGGTGACCTTCATAAAGTTATATTGGGTAGAAGAATTACTCACTGCCAGAGGCTAGAAAGAGAGGCTCTCTGTTCACCTCGCCTCCCCCAGTGTTTTTCTGTGGTTGCAGAGGCTCAGAAAAGAGAGTGTGTGTAGGTATTCTTGTGTGGCTTGGGAGCTGACTTCATTTTCTCTTTTTTTTTAAAATTTCACTCTTGGGATGCCTGACTTCTTTCCCAAGGTTGACCTCAATTATTCACAGCCTTGAAGAACATAACTTGAGCATTATCTTTCACATCTGTACAATAGGAATCAAAATACTTGGTCTTGATTTACTCTACAGGTGTAAACCAAGGTTAGCTCCTAAGAAGAAATAAGTTATTCATTGTATTCTTTTTTGCCTTAAGATTTTTCTTCTGGTTGCTGAATTTGGGGCAAATTTCTGAAATGTGCTTCTTTTTCATATAATACATACACAAGAAATTTTAAACCTCTTTCAGTACACGACTCACAACTTCTTTTAGTCCACATGCAACTTTGGAAATTACCTTTACACAGCACGAGCATATTTTGATGTTTACCTGTAGACACCAAACTGACCACTTAGAAATATTGAATAAAACTCTCAGTTTTTCCTGTGAGGATCATTTGTTTCATGAACCCCTTTCAATAGATTTACTACCCCTCTACCCAAACTAGATTTCTGATTCTTCCTCTTCCTCGTCATAAAATAGTAACACATCTCTGCTAGGACTCACACAGAGAATGCTAAAGGAAAAGGGCTTTTTCTTTAAGAAGTTTACAATTTTACAGACTACACTGATATGTAACATATGAAGAGCAAAATAAGTAAAGTAAGTCATTATAAATTGGGAAAGGAGTACATCAAGGCTGTATATTGTCACCCTGCTTATTTAACTTCTATGCAGAGTACATTATGCAAAATGTCAGGCTGGATGGAGCATAAGCCAGAATCAAGATTGATGGGAGAAATACTAATAACCTCAGATATGCAGATGACACCACCCTTATGGCAGAAAGCGAAGAGGAACTAAAGAGCCTCTTGATGAAAGTGAAAGAGGAGAGTAAAAAAGCTGGCTTAAAACTCAATATTCAAAAAACGAAGATCATGGCATCTGGTCCCATCACTCCATGGCAAATAGATGGAGAAACAATGGAAACAGTGACAGACTTTATTTTCTTGGGCTCCAAAATCACTGCAGATGATGACTGCAGCCATGAAATTAAAAGGTGCTTACTCCTTGGAAGCAAAGTTATGACCAACCTAGACAGCATATTAAAAAGCAGTGACATAACTTTGCCAACAAAGGTCCATCTAGTCAAAGCTATGGTTTGTAAGGATGTAAGAGTTTGTATGCATGGTTTGTATGGATTTAAGAGTTGGACCATAAAGAAAGCTGAGTGCTGAAGAACTGATCCTTTCACATTGTGGTACTGAAGACTCTTGAGAGTCTCTTGGATTGCAAGGAGATCAAACCAGTCCATCCTAAAGGAAATCAGAACTGAATATTCATTGGAAGGACTGACACTGAAGCTGCAACTCCAATACTTTGGCCACCTGATGCGAAGAACTGACTCATTGGAAAAGACCCTGATGCTGGGAAAGATTGAAGACAGGAGGAGAAGGGGTTGACAGAGGATTAGATGGTTGGAAGGCATCACCAACTCGATGGACATGAGTTTGAATAAGCTCCTGGAGTTGGTGATGGACAAGGAAGTCTGGCATGCTGCAGTCCATGGGGTCGCAAAGAGTCAGACAGGACTGAGGGACTGAACTGAACTGAAGTCATTATAGAATCAGTACATTAGATTTAGAAAGTCTGTATGAGGGAGAACTGCATTTAGGGTTCATAAAAATAGATGAAGCAGGTAACACTGACTTACATTTATAGAATGGATAGCAGTATAATCCAGTGGTTTATAAGACCACTTATAAGAAATGGGCATTATTTAGTAAAAAAAATGGGCATTTGGAAACCTGGTGTGCTGCAGTCCATGGGACCGCAAAGAGTTGGACACGACTGAGTGACTGAACTGAACTGGGCATTTCAGACAGATAAGCGTGGGCTCAGAATCCAGCTCCACCACCTACTGGCATTGTGACTAGATCTAGGACAGCATCCTGTGCACCTTTGGGATTTAGCTAATCTTAAACCTTCATTTCCTCTTCTGTAAAATGGGGTTAATATCATTAACAAATCTTCTTGTTTGTTTCTTAAATAGTATAAACCATATAAGCACTTAGCACAGTGTCTGAACATAGTGAAAGCTCAACAAACAGTTGTGTTTTAGAACCACAATAGCTTGCATTTATTCAAAGAGTTTTCAGATACATTATCTCATTTGATCAGTTCAGTTCAGTCGCTCAGTGCTGTCTGACTGTTTGTGACCCCATGGACTGCAGCATGACAGGCTTCCCTGTTCATCACCAACTGCTGGAGCTTGCTCAAACTCATGTCCATCGAGTCAGTGATCTCACTTGATCTGGACGCCAATTTGGTAAAGATGAGATATACTCCCTCACAACCTGCTACACACACATCACCTTCCAACTAGATGAGGAAGCAGAGACACAGAAAATGGAAATGACCTGCTCAAGTCAGTGACAGAATCATTACAAACACTGATTTAGAGCTCTTTTCACTCCATCTCACCAAACAGAAGGCCCAGCCATAAGGCGTTCTCAGGTGTAGATAGAGTGATATCATGTACTAAGCAATTACTATTCTCTGACCAGACCTAAAAATGTTACAGAAAACATGAAAAATTTCAAGGACTCTCTGAATGGTGAGAAAAATGTAACTTTTAAATGAGGTGAGGAATCAGTTCTTAGGGAAAAATTGATCAGAGGTGTATTCTGAAGGGCTGAATCTTAATCCTAAAGAAATTTAAATTAAAAAAAATTTATATATGTGTGTGTGTATTCTTTTTCATATTCTTTTCTGTATGGTTTATTACAGGTTATTGAATATAGTTCCTTGTGCTATACAGTAGGTCTTTGTTGTTTATCTATTTTATACATAGTAGTTTGTTCCTGTTAATCCCAAACTCCTAATTTATTCCTCCCCAACTCCCTTTCCCCTTTGGTAAGTTTGTTTTCTAGTTTTTGAGTTTGTTTCTGTTTTGTAAATAAGTTAATTTGTATCATATTTTAGATTTCACATATAAATGGTAACATGTATTTGTCTCTTTCTTAATTCACTTAGTATTACAATCTCTAGTTCTATCCATGTTGCTGCATATGGCATTATTTCATTCTTTTTATGGCTGAGTAGTATTCTTTTCTCTTTTTTATGTGTTCACATATTTTATTTTATTTTCCATTTATTTTTATTAGTTGGATGCTAATTACTTTACATTGAGTAGTATTCTATTGTGCCTGTATATGTGACAGTATATCACATCTTTATCCATTCATCTGTCAATGGACAATCAGTTTACTTCCATGTTTTGGCTATTGTATTAAATAATGCTATGATGAATATTGAAGTGCCTTTATCTTTTCAAATTAGAGTTTTCTCCAGATATATGCCCAGAAGTGGGATTGCTGGATCATATGGCAACTCTATTTATAGTTTTTAAAGGAAACTCCATACTGTTTTCTTAAGAATTTTAAACAAGCGTGCCTTAGAATAGCAGCGATATAGCGATTTCTTCTGTAAACTGAGGATATTACCCACTCAGAATAAAGATTAACTCGGGGAATTTGCACATGGAACTGTTACAGAAGCTGAGGCTATAGAAATAAACAAAATAGGGGGACTTCCCTGGTGGTACAATGTATGGGAATGTGAGTGCCAATGCAGGGGCGACACAGATTTAATCCCTAGTCTGGAAGATTCCGCATTCCTCGGAGCAACTAAGCCCATGAGCCACAATTATTGAGCTCACTTGCTGCAACTACTGGAAGCCAAAGGTTTAGAGCCCATTGTCTGCAACAAGAGAAGCCCCTGCGATGAGAAGCCCCTGCGATGAGAAGCCCCTGCGATGAGAAGCCCCTGCTCACAGCAACCAGACAAAGTCCGCACGAAGCAACAAAGTCCCAGCCCAACCACAACTAAAAATAAATAAATTGCTTTTAAAAGAACAATACAGGAAAACTTTTGTCCCTCCATTCTTTTCCCCTTCAATATACCCTACTCCACATTATGGAAAATCGATTTTACTTTGTTATAATAGACTGGCTGAATTTACATTAACTAGGGATTCACTTTGATTAATATTGTTATAGGGAACCATTTTTAAGGTACACATCGTTCTGAAGTTTACTTATTTACCAGTCATTCATAGATTAGCATATCGTTTAATTGGATTGCTTTCCTAACTTTCATGTTTATTTACTTGCTGCTTGCTGGTTCTTTGTTGCTGCGCCTGGGCTTTCTCTAGGTGCGGTGAGCGGGACTACTTTCTAGCTGCAGTATGCTGGCTTCTTCTTGTAGCAGAGCACGGGGCTCTAAGGTGCATGGGCTTCAGTAGTTGTGGTGCACAGGCTTAGTTGCCTCTTGGTATGTGGAATCCTCCCAGACTACGGATCGAACCTGCATCCCCTGCATTGGCAAGTGGATTTTTCACCACTGGACCACCAGGGAAGTCCTTCCGATCTTTTAAATGACACCGAGGAAAACAGAAGAATTTTAGCAAGGAGGGGAGGCAGGCAATTTGAGGACAGAGAGTAATTTGAGGGGTATGTAATATTGAGGTCAATCAGCAAGTGGGTGCCCAAGTAATCTGAGAACAGAGGACTCTCAGGGCAGAGAGTTGCAGAGAAGGAAATTATATAGCCCTAAACTTATTGTATGGCAAAATAATTCTCCAGAGTTATGCTTATATCCAGGGAAAGTATAAAAGTATTTTTCTTCCTCACATTCCTCTTGCATAAGTGGGCCCTGATGCATCTTGTAATTTTAACTTAAGATACCACTCACTGTTACTTGACTTGTTCTTCAGTCACTAAATCGTGTCTGACTCTCCCGTGATCCCATGGACTGTAGCACGCCAGTTTCCTCTGTCCTCCACAGAGTTTTTTCAAATTCGTGTCCATTGAGTCGGTGACGCTATCTAATTTTCTCATCAACTGCCACCCTCTTCTCCTGCCTTCAGTCTTCCCCAGCATCAGGGTCTTTTCCAGTGACTCAGCTCTTCACATCAGGTGGCCAAAGTATTGGAGGTTCAGCTTCAGCATCAGTCCTTCCAGTGAATATTCAGGGTTGATTTCCTCTAGGATTGACTAGTTTGATCTCCTTGCAGTCCAAGGGAGTCTCAAGAGTCTTCACCAGCATGGCAATTCGAAAGCATCAGTTCTTGGGTGCTCAACCTTCTTTATGGTCCAACTCTCACATCCTTATAGGCTACTGGAAAAGCCAAAGGTTTGACTATACAGATCTTTGTCAGCAAAGTGATGTCACTGCATTTTAATAGGCTGTCTAGTTTTATTTGACTATATAATGGCTAAACAGATATTTGAGGGCTGGCCTGGGAAGTTACAGTGTTTCTACAAGAAAATGATCCCTTAGTTTTAACCTAAGCAGACTACAAATGACATTTTTTTAACTTAGGAAATGCCTATGTTTATATTATACATATAGATAATAGCATGTTGATGTCTTTAAATAAGAAACAGGCAGCTATAACAGCCTTTATTCCTTAGCTCTCTCAAAACAAACTACATAACTTCTACTATTATAGGCCAGTATATTTTTCTATATTACTTTTTAAGATGTAATGAAAAAGCAGTGGAAACTGATACATTTTAAATTTTTCAAGGATAGTTCTGGTTGTTTAATTGAAGCAAACTGGTTTAGAGGAATTGTTCAAAATAAGGAGACCGCCCTCTGAAAATACCTAGTGCTTCACAAAATAGAATGTTGAATAAATGTATGTATTTTTTAATAGAACTGGACAGCAATTTCTACTGGAACTCTTTGCTAGTCATCAAGCTGTCTTAAAGATCCTTGATTTCTTTTCCTAAATAAACCATTTCTCCCTAACTTCTCTGTAACCTTAAGTGTAAATTCCCACATATGCATGGCACCATATTCAGTACAAAACATTTCAAAGCAAATGACATTTATTTGGCATTACCCTTATCCTTGTTGATCTCCTTCATTTTTCATTGAATTGAAATCAACTTTACCAAATTGTGAGTTAATCTGAGTCAAGTTTTAACGTATCACATTAACATTGAAGACATTTGAATGCAAAGATTTAGGCCAGTACATCACCAATCACCTGGTTCAGACCTTCCTCTGCATCTTAGTCCAAGTTACCATTATCCCTTAACTGGTATTTTACAACAGTCTGTGAAACCGGTTTCTTTGCATTTATTCCACCATCCTCAATCAAGTCTCAATACAATGGCCAATGTTACTTTTTAAAAAATTAGATCACGTCACTTTTCAGCTTGAATCCCTTCAAGTGCTGTCTATTGCACTTAAAATAAGATTCAAATTTCTTACCGTGACCTATGAGGGTCCACATGACCCAGTTTTCCCCTTTCCTTGTCCTTCTTCTTTCATTTATAAACTCTGACCCCACTGCTTTCTCCATGTTTTCCAAAGGTTTAGCCTGCTGCTTACCCAGGGCTTTGCATTATAACTTCCATCAGATGCCTGACTTCATGGATTTCACAAAAATGGATTCTTCTGTTTCTTCCAATCTCATTCATTCCCTGCTCACCTCTGTAATATGACCCTCAGATCTCCTAGTTCCCTTTAAAATATGATCCTGTCTTACTTCCTTCTTAGGACTTGCTGCTGAGTACAGTTATTTTATTTATGACTATCTCTCTCTGTCTTTCCTTCCCACTAGAATTTAAGCTCTACGGGAGCAGGGATCTTGCCTTGTTCTTAAACATCATCCCAGAGAAGTCTTCCGGTGCATATGGCGGGTAAACTGATGATATTGTGAACTCTTATAACCTATCTTTTAGAAGAGAAGGAGGCTTTAAAGTGTAACCTTTTCATG
The DNA here is from genome assembly GCF_963930625.1 of Muntiacus reevesi. Classification (NCBI taxonomy): domain Eukaryota; kingdom Metazoa; phylum Chordata; class Mammalia; order Artiodactyla; family Cervidae; genus Muntiacus; species Muntiacus reevesi. The sequence continues at coordinate 35,972,881 of NC_089260.1, read as the reverse complement.
GTAAGATAATAAAAATTAAAGTATAGAGAGATTAAAAAGCATATTTGCTAAGTTGTGAAACCAGTACTAGAATCCAGTTTTCCCAACTCCACAGCTTCATGTGGCTTCTCCATTATAGTTGGTTGCCCTGAATTCTCCTTAATTCTTGAGCTAGCTTGATCACATTTCTCCTCTTCCTTCTTTGTACACTTTCTTCTAAGCTATTGTTTTCTCCATTAGTCACTGCTAACACAATTCATTTATTTCTGAGGTTTGCTAGCTTTAGTATTAAGTCTATGAAGTACTTTGTGATGCTAGTTATGAAGAATATCTTATGAAAATAAACCGTAACATGTGAAAAAAGCCACAGTCTACAGCAGCACCGCACACAGTGCATATAACAAAGGCTCAGTTGTGCTGTTGCAGGGAAGAGTCAATAATTAGTAACACATTTCTAAAGGTCTCTCTTGCATAATTTTTGTGTCCAGATGTCTATGACATTTGGGTTCTAAAATAGAGTTCCAAATACCACACATTCATGCACATTTTCCAAGAATAATTGGATGATTTTTGAATCTTTCTATTTAATAAACATCAGGACTAAAGATGGACTACTTCACAATATCAAATTTATTCATTTTAAACATCCATTTCGATGTGGAAAGTGTTTGGAATAAACACAATTAAAAGAGTGCCAGATTGTAAATCCTTTGAAGTTTTTGTTTATTATATGTCTCATCCAACTGCTAGTAGTGTAAAAATGGAAAGTAATTTACATAAAATTTTTCAATTCACATTTTCTTGGAGATGAACATTTTCTTTTTCTTTCTTTTTTTTTTTTCTTTTTTTGAGTTTAACTATTAACAGTTCCCTCAGAACTCTTTAGTGGATCCCCACAACCTGGTATATAAAGTCCAAGAGCCCTAATAAGGTATAAACTCCTTTTCCTGCATCTGAACCTAACTCCTTCTCCAGCTTCAATAGTCCTCCCCCCCCACACACACTCTTCGGAGTTTATGCTCCAGGGACACTGAACAGCTTGTAATTCCTGGAACACAGTGGGAGCCTGCTCATTTCAATGTCTTTGTCCATCCTGTGCCCTTTCTCTCCATGTCTCCCAGCTCAGTTCTGTGTACCTTTAGGTTCTGGTTCACGTGCCACTTCTTGTAGGAAACCATCTCTGATGCCTTCAGTTTGGGTAAGGGAGTTCTTGGGAGCACAATTCCCCCATTGGATGACACTGAATTGTAACTAACTTTATGAACATTTCCCGTTGGGCCTTGGGCTACTGAAGGGGGCTCATCTTAGTCTCCACACCATCTAATAGGAGTTAAATAAAAGATAAATGAATAAGTAAGGCATTTGCATAGAAAAATTAAATTACAGAAAAGCAAAGATTAGACGTCAGTGATTGCTAGGTGCCAGCAAACCTAAATAAATTAGAACCAACTAACTGCCTGGGTTTCCTGGCATTTTTAAAGAGAGAAGATTTACACTACTGATGCTTAAAAAATCTGGGGGAAAAAGTGTTGTTTTATGAAGGATCTCTTAAAAATGAATGAAAGATTATGCTGTAAAACAACTGTACTCCAATAAAAATTAATTTAAAAATTAATAAGAAAATGAAAAAACAATTTATGGGGTACATCAGAGCATAAGCAAGGTTTAGCACAAACTTCTCAACCTTCTATGTCTATTTCAGCGGCCACAAATCCTTGGAGAACTGGGGTTCCTCAAAATAACTTAAAATGATCTTTAATCTACTACTATAGTCTGAGTATCTATGCATACATATAATAATGATGCCAAATTGTTGTTTCTTGTTTAGTTGCTGAGTTGTGTCCACTTCTTTGCGACCCCATGGACTGTAATCTGCAAGGCTCCTCTGTCCATGGGATTTCCCAGGCAAGAATACTGGAGTGGGTTGCATTTCCTTCCCCAGGGAATGATGCTATATGAATATTTTTAAATGTATATTGATATTTGAGTTTAATAAGATATAAACCATTTAAAGCAATACATAATTCACAAAACCAATGTCATTATATATTTTCTCAATCCTTGTATTTAGACATTCATTTCATAGATATATACTAAGAGCCTTGTGTGTGCCAGGCTCCACACAGGTCCTGGGAATTCAACAGGGAACAAGTGAGAAGTGGCTCTTGCCCTCAGGTGTTTACAGTCTAGTCGGAGTTCAGTTCAGTTCAATTCAGTTGCTCAGTTGTGTCTGACTCTTTGTGACCCCATGAATCGCAGCACGCCAGGCCTCCCTGTCCATTACCAACTCCCAGAGTTTACCCAAACTCATGTCCATCAAGTCGGTGATGCCATCCAGCCATCTCATCCTCTGTTGTCCCCTTCTCCTCCTACCCCCAATCCCTCCCAGCATCAGGGTCTTTTCAAATGAGTTAACTCTTTGCATGAGGTAGCCAAAGTATTGGAGTTTCAATACTCCAATATTGGAGTTTCAGCTTTAGGATCAGTCCTTTCAATGAACACCCAGGACTGATCTCCTTTAGGATGGAATGGTTGGATCTCCTTGCAGTCCAAGGGACTTTCAAGAGTCTTTTCCAACACCAAAGTTCAAAAGCATCAATTCTTCGGCACTCAGCTTTCTTTGCAGTCCAACTCTCACATCCATACATGATCACTGGAAAAACCATAGCCTTGACTAGATGGACCTTTGTTGGCAAAGTAACGTCTCTGCTATCTAGGTCGGTCATAACTTTCCTTCCAAGGAGTAAGCATCTTTTGCAGTGATAGCTGCAATCACTATCCGCAGTGATTTTGGAGCCCAGAAAAATAAAATCTGACACTGTTTCCACTGTTTCTCCATCTATTTCCCTGTAAGTGATGGGACCAGATGCCATGATCTTAGTTTTCTGAATGTTGAGCTTTAAGGCAACTTTTTCACGCTCCTCTTTCACTTTCATCAAGAGGCTTTTTAGTTCCTCTTCACTTTCTGCCATAAGGGTGGTGTCATCTGCATATCTGAGGTGTCATCTGCATATCTGAGCAAAAGATGGAGAAGCTCTATACAGTCAGCAAAAACAAGACCAGGAGCTGACTATGGCTCAGATCATGAGCTCCTTATTGCCAAATTCAGACTTAAATTGAAGAAAGTAGGGAAAACCGCTAGACCATTCAGGTATGACCTAGATCAAATCCCTTATGATTATACAGTGGAAGTGAGAAATAGACTTAAGGGACTAGATCTGATAGACAGAGTGACTGATGAACTATGGACAGAGGTTTGTGACATTGTACAGGAGGCAGGGATAAAGACCATCCCCAAGAAAAAGAAATGCAAAAAAGCAAAATGGCTGTCTGAAGAGGCCTTACAAATAGCTGTGAAACGAAGAGAAGTGAAAAGCAAAGGAGAAAAGGAAAGATATTCCCATTTGAATAGAGTTCCAAAGAGAAGCAAGGAGAGATAAGAAAGCCTTCCTCAGTAATCAATGCAAAGAAATAGAGGAAAACAATAGAATGGGAAAGACTAGCGATCTCTTCAACAAAAATTAGAGATACCAAGGGAACATTTCATGCAAAGATGGGCACAATAAAGAAAAGAAATGAAAAAGAAAAGAAAAGAAATGGTATGGACCTAAGAGAAGCAGAAGATATTAAGAAGAGGTGGCAAGAATACACAGAACAACTGTACAAAAAAGATCTTCACGACTCAGATAATCACCTAGAGCCAGACATCCTGGAATGCAAAGTCAAGTGGGCCTTAGGAAGCATCACTGCAAACAAAGCTAGTGGAGGTGATGGAATTCCAGTTGAGCGATTTCAAATCCTAAATGATGATGCTGTGAAAATGCTGCTCTCAATATGCCAGCAAATCTGGAAAACTCAGCAGTGGCCACAGCACTGGAAAAGGTCAGTTTTCATTCCAATCCCAAAGAAAGGCAATCCCAAAGAATGCTCAAACTACCACACAATTGCACTCATTTCACACGCTAGTAAAGTAATGCTCAAAATTCTCCAAGCCAGGCTTCAATAGTACATGAACTGAGAATGCCCAGATATTCAAGCTGGATTTAGAAAAGGCAGAGGAACCAGAGATCAAATTGCCAACATCCGCTGGATCATGGAAAAAACAAGAGAATTCCAGAGAAACATCTATTTCTGCTTTATTGATTATGCCAAAGCCTCTGACTGTATGAATCACAATAAACTGCGGAAAATTCTGAAAGAGATGGGAACACCAGGCCACCTGATCTGCCTCTTGAGAAACCTGTATGCAGATCAGAAAGCAACAGTTAGAACTGGACATGGAACAACAGATTGGTTCCAAATAGGAAAAGGAGTACGTCAAGGCTGTATATTGTCACCCTGCTTATTTAGCTTATATGCAGAGTACATCATGAGAAACGCTGGGCTGGAAGAAGCACAAGCTGGAATCAAGATTTCCAGGAGCAATATCAATAACCTCAGACATGCAGATGACAGTCTAGTCAGAAGGAAACAATAAATAAACAAGTGATAACACATTGAATGAACCGTACGAGAGGAAAAACTGGCAGCTATGTTAGAAAAGTAGAGAAGAAAACAGATATTCAAGGAAGGCTTTTCTAGAAAAGTGGCTTTAATTTTTTTATTTATTAAAAAAATTATTTATTTCTGTTTGCACTGGGTCTTCATTGCTGGTCTAGGACTTCTCATCTTGGTGGCTTCTCTTGTGGCAGAACACAGGCTCTATGGTGCAGGCTTCAGAAGTTGTGGATCTGTGCTTCCTTGCCTCTCGGCATGTGGGAATCTTCCCAGACCAGGGATTACAACTTTGTCATCTGCATTGGTAGGTGGATTCTCAACCACAAGGAAAATCTAGGAAAGTGACTTTTAGATTGAAATCTAAAGACTGAGAAGCAGCCAGCAAGGAAAGAAGTGAAGGAACAGCATTTTGGGTGGAGGGCTCAGCATGTGCAAAGGCCCAGTCAAGAAAGAACCTCCAAGGTTTTGAGGAACTGAAATCAGGCCAATGTATATAGCATAGTGGCCAAAGAGCAAGGTGGAGTTGGAGAAGTAAGTAGGTGAGACCAGCTCATTTGATATGGGGCATCATAAGTTCTGGATATCCTTTTAAATCACAGTAGGAATAAAGCAAAGGGGTAGGCTACCCACTGTCTATCTAAATTCCTTGTATGTGTGTATGTGTTCAGTAGCTGCCATGTCTTGACTCTTTGTGACCCCCATGGACTGTAACCTGCCAGGATCCTCTGTCCATAGGATTCTCCAGGCAAGGGTACTGGAGTGGATAGCCATTCCCTTCTCCAGGGCATCTTCCCAGCCCAGGGATCAAACCCAGGTCTCCTGCACTGCAGGCAAATTCTTTACCATCAGAGTCACCAAGGAGGGCTAACTTGTGCTGGGTATAAATAAGCACTTCATTGTGTTTCCCAGATATCCAAGTATTATTTATGAAAGTGTTGATCTTTCAGAATACAGAAAGAACACTGGAATGTCAAACATTTCCCCAAACTGTGAATAATTTATTCTAACAGATCTAATCAAGTGTGTATTGATGGAAGCCTGAACTGGCACAATACCCTTCTCAAACAACCTTAAACGGATATCCACAGAGAAGAAAAGAGCTATTGAACTTAGAATCCAAAGGACAATTTTTTTTTTCTTCGTCAATTCTGGGCACAATGATTCCAAAAGGCAACATTTTGTCCAATTGGTTCTTGTCTTGGCCACGAAATTTCTAAAGGAGTGTGACTTGAGATAGAGCTCATGGTGGAAGCAGATGTGTTTAGCCAGGATGGATACTGTCTTTATACTTGAATTCCAGAGGCTTACTATACCACTTGCTCTAAATTCATTCTCATTGTTTATTCTCACATAAGCTGAATTTTTGTGTCCCTAAATTATTTTTCCAAATGAGGAGGAGGATATGTTTCTACACCCTTTTGTGTTTGAAGCACAGTCTCAAAATAAGAATATCATAAACATACCTTAATGGATATCTACATATTATTTTATGATTTTTAAACAGTTTCACCCATTTGTGACTGCCTGGATTCCATAACTGGAGGTGTTTGCTCTCTATAGTGCTCTGAGGAGATTGAGAAATCAGCTGTCAGTGACTTCCCTGGGGTCTCTGGAGCTTTGGTGATGTAAGCAATTTTCTCCATCGTGTTAAATTTAGGAGGAAAGAAAAATCTGCTGAGTTTGGTTTTTTATGGCAGTAAGCCAATTTTCCTTTCCATATGTTGCTTGCCCTCAGGCACTCAGAAGGTACACGGATTCATTTCCACTGCAGGAGAAGACGTAGAGAATGGGGGTGGGGGGAGTGAATGAGATAGGATGGTATGATTAGCTACTTGCTATGATCTTCAAAAAGATATAAAGATTAGGACAGAAGGCTGGGGATTAGGAAAGGGCACAGTCAGGCTGGCATTCATGAGAGCATGTAGATTTTCTTGATTTGTTGTGCAAAACAGGAAAGTTGGAAGTGCAGGACCTCACTGAGATCATACTCCAGTAGATTTCAAAGAAGTGACCCATAGCTGGGTTAAGTACTCTGATGAGGGAAGAAGAGATTACTGGGAACATGTAAAGGATGTTTTCCTGTGGGGAGGTAGACTTTCTGGATGAAGTCCTTTCTAAACTGAGATCTAAATAATAAAATGGGAATTTCAGGCCCAGGAATGGGATGGGGTAGACTAGAATGTGGAGCGCGGAGGAGAAATCACTATTTTTTTTTTCCCCAAAATATAGTTAAATGGGAGGTGCATTCCAAGAACTGAACTTAATTCAATGTGCTGAAGCATAGTGTGCAAAGCAGGAGGGGGCAGGGGGTGATTAAAGAGAGGCTGGAGCTATGTATCCAGTTATGAAGCACCTTCCAGGACAAGCTAAGGATTGATCTGAGGACAACGGGGACTCAATACAGATTTTAAGGAGGAGAATGACTAATTGAGAAAGAGCAGTTGGGTACCTTTGTGCATTGGAGGGATCAGGAGGTAAATCTGGAAACCAATAGAAACCTGTTACTATGATGCTGATGATAATGGTGACCTGAAATAAAATAGTGATAGTAAACTGGGTAGATGTGGATGGATTAGGAAGTGAAAATCATGAGACTTGATAATTGGTTGGAAGAAAGAGATAGAAGGGGAGAAAAGGAGGCCTTCATTTCCCTAGTTTTATGGTTTAAAGAGCTCATGGGTGATGTGTCTCTTCTAAAGGAGAAAACCCAAGTCATTCAGGTCAGTGTTGTTTGAATGAAGCCATACTATCTGTCGAAGACCACACTGAGATGGGAGGGAAATTTGGGCAACCAAAATGCAGCTATGAATCAGGTACCATAGTTTTGATTTCCCAAGATAGTCCTGTTTTATACCTATTTTCCTGATGTCTCATCTGGTTTAGCATTTTTTTTTTTTCTAAAGAAGAGAATCCTGGTTTGGACCATAAATTACAGCCACTCTACTCTAACAGCCCTTAGAAGGAAAAATTAGTGAGTTTTTTCCTTGAACACGCATTTTACTGGGGTTGCACTCATAAACTAAGTGTGCAAAAGGGATGAGTTGAATGGAATAACTTCATAAAGAATCATTTTCATTGTTCATATCATTTATCTGAGTAAAATTACTGTAGGAGAAATTCTAAGTTATATCTATCCTGATTGAAAAATTTCAAGAACTTGATGAACTTGGTTATTTCACCTCAACTTGCCATTTTATTTTAAAAGTTGTGAGTATAAAGGAATTCCTTGGTGGTCCAGTGGTTAGGACTCCACGCTTCCACTGCAGGGAGCAAGGGTTCTATCCTTAGTCCAGGAACTAAGATCCCATATGCCACACAGCCAAAATCAATCAATAAATAATGTTGAGTACAAGTGATTCTAAATTCTCCAAAGGGGTTTAATAAACTAGGGATGTGGCAACTGCATTATAAATGTTTTGCACAGCCTTTTGTTCACACAGATGTGATTTATGGTAGATGAGATTATTTTTAGGCTAGGATGCCCCATTATAGCTGAAGTGAACAGTTCGCTTCAGGGCTATGATAAAAGAAGATATTTGGGATGCCTGAACATGGTGAAACTATTCTAGAGCTCTGAATTTAAAAATTTCACTATCTACCTAAATATTTTAATACATATACCTCACATGCATTTATAGCCCATCTTCTTCCAAAAAGTATGCAAGAGAGCTCCAAAAGATTCAGCGCCCATCAAAAACCAGTTTTTCATAGAAGTTGATATGTTTCTAACTGCAACTGTTTTTTGAAAGATAACTTTATACAGGCCACCCGGCTATTTTACTTTCAAACAGATTGCATTCCAAAAATGCGCTTGAGGGTTGGCTCTTTGAGAGTTGGAATACATTTTACTTTCAGAAACACTGTGATGGTTGAGTTCCCAGGCAAGTGCACAAAAACCTGGTCAACCTTGGCTGTATATCCCTTGCTTGAATTCTGGGTCCCAGAAGTATTACTGAGGAGACTGGAATGGAGAGAGCTTCCCCCCCATTTTCTCCATAAAGAAGAAAATTCTAGAAAATGTGAAGTCTGTTTTGTTATCTTGTCTTTCTTCTCTCTGTTCTCTCCTGCTGGTGTTCCTCCAGTTCCAAAACTTCCCAGTATCTCCACACTTGTCCCAGTCTTCACTGCTTCCCTCTATTTGGGCCTGTTGCAACTCTTTAAAAATGCCTTTTTTCCTAAGGACTGCTTCTTTCTTCCCAAATCTAACTTGCAGGCCCTCAGTAGAGTTATCTTAACTTTCTATTAAAACATTCTCACGAAACACCATATGTGAATGACTAATGGATTTTGAATATTTGCAGAGCTCTTTTTAAAAAAAGACATGGAATATATATTACTTCAAATATATATATTTTGGAGAGGAAGAATGTAATGCAGTTTAATAGGGAAAAATGTTAAGACAAGGTTTATTTTCAATGCGCAAAGATTTTATTTATATAGAATTAGTTTCAGCATCAGGTGTACACTACAACTTCTGGTAGATGTGCTTAGCAGAAGCAAAACTCCACAATGAAATAAAAATAACATACATATGCATTCGTAGTAGAGTGATGGTCTTCCTTGGTGGCTCAGCTGGTAAAGAATCTACCCGCAATGCAGGAGACCTGGATTTGCTCCCTGGGTCAGGAAGATCCCCTGGAGAAGGAATTGGCAATCTACTCTAGTGTTATTGCCTGGAAAATTCCATGGACAGAGGAGCTTGGTGGGCTACAGTCCATGAGGTCGCGGAGTCGGACACTACTGAGCGACTAACACACACAGTAGAGTGATAGAAGTGCAGAGCAGGAGGATCTTCTCCAGCTTTTCTCTCTTAGAATCACTTGATTGTTGAAAATTAAAAGTGCCCCTCTCCATTTCTAGGCTGTCCAAAACAAAATGAGCTGAGGTCAGTTTTCCATATACATTCTCTATGCATTACCATAGTAATAGATATCTTTTAGGTGTTAACCTGTGCTCACTGATTTTCCATACACAACAAATCAGTGTCTAAGAGAACCTGGCTGTAAATGTGAAGACTATAATAAACTCAGAAACCAAGAAGATCATTATGTAGTATTAAATGCTTAAAATTAAGACAAGGTATTTTTGGACCAAGTTTTCCAAAATTTGATTCTTTAAGTTCTCACTTTTATTTATTTACCTTGTTCTTATATATATATTTGGCTGCTTCATGCAGCTTACCATATCTTAATTGGCCTGACCAGGGATTGAACTGGGCCCTCAGCAGTGAAAGTGTAGGGTCCTACCCACTAGACTGCCAAAGAATTCCCATAAATTCCTGGTTTTATTTATTTACAAGTTTCTGCCTTTACTTTTAAATGTAGCAACAATTAGTACTTGTATATCACCTTATAATAAACTTTGACATACACTTGGACTTGTAAGGTACTATTCCTATTTAACAGAAAGAGAAGCTGAGGCTCAGAAAAAGCTAAATCTTGCTCAGGATTTACAGCTCAGATTAGAAAGAATCCAGTTCCTGAGACTCAGCTTCCAGACGAGTTCTGCTGTATTTGGCTGCCTCTCCAGTTCCCAAACTGCCCAATATCTCCGCACTGACAGTGAAGACCCTGGCAACCATGCGTGAGGAGAAGGGCTTGGAAAGGCAGGAATTTAGTTCAGGACTGCCATTTCTAGAAAGCCATTTAGATGTGTATTCTCTTATAAGGAATGGTTACATTTACATCTGCCAATAGCTAATGTAAACTTGAGATCTGGTCAGAAGAGATGCAGGAAGGGAGCCAGAAATAAATGGAAACTTTGTTTACTCGGGGGACATATTTATACACTATGTAGATATATGTATGTATATATGTGTATGTATAACAATGACTTTAGATTGCATATCAGAGAACACAGATCAATATCCACTATTATTATTCAGTTGTGAAATCACCTCCAACTCTTTGCAACCCCATGAACTGCAGCATGCCAGGCTTCCCTGTCCTTCACTATCTCCCTGAGTTTGCTCAAACTCATGTCCATTGAGTTGGTGTGAAACCATTTACCACAGATTGGGACTTAAATCCATGTGCTGGGACATGAGCCAAGTCAAAACCCAGTTTGGGACTCGTAACCCACATGGCTAGGACTCAAACTTAGCCAAAACCTGCGGTACCTGGTTTCAAGATCAAAAGAAACTCAGGTTCTTGATGCCTCATTGCAAAAAGAATTCAGCCAAAGACAAAGTGATAGGTAAGAAGTGGATTTATTCAGATTCAGAAAGACGCGTACTCCATAGAGTGTGGGCCATCGCAGAGCATGAGTGCATCTGTGAAATGTGGTGTGGTTAGTTTTTATAGGCTGGGTAATTTCATATGCTAATGAGTGGGAGGATTATTCCAACCAGTTTTCAGAAAAGAAAAGAAAGTTAGTTAGAATACTGGAGTGGGTTGCCATTTCCTTCTCCAGGGGATCTTCCCAACCCAGGGATTGAACCCAGGTCTCCTGCATTGCAGGCAGACTCTTTACTGATTGAGCCACCAGGGAAGTCATTTTTCAGAAGGGGCGGAGATTTCCAGGATTGGGTCACCATCCACTCCTTGGTCTTTTGACAGTACCTTGGAAGTGTCATGACACCTCTGGGTGTGTCATTTCACTTGCTGATTGAGGATCAAGGTCTAGTCTTGTCTGCCATCTTGGTCCCATTTGATTCTAATTGGTTTATGTTGTGTCCTTCAGTTCAGTTCAGTTGCTCAGTCGTGTCCGATTCTTTGTGACCCCGTGAACTGCAGCACTCCAGGCCTCCCTGTCCATCACCAACTCCAGAGTTTACTCAAACTCATGGCCATTGAGTCGGTGATGCCATCCAACCATCTCATCCTCTGTCATCCCCTTCTCCTCCTGTCTTCAATCTTTCCCAGCATCAGGGTCTTTTCAAGTGAGTCAGTTCTTCCCATCAGGTGGCTAAAGCATTAGAGTTTCAGCTTCAGCATCAGTCCTTCCAATGAATATTCAGGACTGATTTCCTTTAGGATGGACTGGTTGGATCTCCTTGCTGTCCAAAGGACTCTCAAGAGTCTTGTCCAACACAGTTCAGAAGCATCAATTCTTTGGCACTCAGCTTTCTTTATAGTCCAGCTCTCACATCCACACGACTACTGGGAAAACCATAGCTTTGACTAGCTGGGCCTTTGTCAGCAAAGTAACATCTCTGCTTTTTAATATGCTATCTAGGTTGGTCATAACTTTCCTTCCAAGGAGCAAACATCTTTTAATTTCATGACTGCAGTCATCATCTACAGTGATGCTGGAGCCCGCAAAAATAAAATCTGTCACCGTTTCCCCATCTACTTGCCATGAAGTGATGGGACCAGATGCCATGATCTTAGTTTTCATGTTAATGTTTAATGTTTCATGTTTAATGTTGAGCTTTAAGCCAGTCTTTTCACTCTCCTCTTTCACTTTCATCAAGAGGCTCTTTAGTTCTTCACTTTCTGCCATAAGGGTGGTGTCATCTGCATATCTGAGGTTATCTATATTTCTCCTGGCAAGCTTGATTCCAGCTTGTGCTTCAACCCACTCAACGTTTCTCATGATGTACTCTGCATATAAGCTAAATAAGCAGGGTGACAATATACAGCCTTGACGTACTCCTTTTCCTATTTGGAACCAGTCTGTTGTTCCATGCTCAGTTCTAACTGTTGCTTTCTGACTTGCATATAGATTTCTCAAGAGGCAGATCAGGTGGCCTGGTGTTCCCATATTTTTCAGAATTTTCCACAGTTTGTTGTGATCCACACAGTCAAAGGCTTTGGTGTAATTAATAAAGCAGAAGTAGATGTTTTTCTGGAATTCTCTCACTTTTTTGATGATCCAACGGATGTTGGCAATTTGATCTCTGGTTCCTCTGCCTTTTCTAAATCCAGCTTGAACATCTGGGCATTCTCAGTTCATGTACTATTGAAGCCTGGCTTGGAGAATTTTGAGCATTACTTTACTAGCGTGTAAGATGAGTGCAATTGTGTGGTAGTTTGAGCATTCTTTGGGATTGCCTTTCTTTGGGATTGGAATGAAAACTGACCTTTTCCAGTGCTGTGGTCACTGCTGAGTTTTCCAGATTTGCTGGCATATTGAGAGCAGCATTTTCACAGCATCATCATTTAGGATTTGAAATCGCTCAACTGGAATTCCATCACCTCCACTAGCTTTGTTTGTAGTGATGCTTCCTAAGGTCCACTTGACTTTGCATTCCAGGATGTCTGGCTCTAGGTGATTATCTGAGTCGTGAAGATCTTTTTTGTACAGTTGTTCTGTGTATTCTTGCCACCTCTTCTTAATATCTTCTGCTTCTGTTAGGTCCATACGATTTCTTTACTGTGCCCATCTTTGCATGAAATGTTCCCTTGGTATCTCTAATTTTCTTGAAGAGATCGCTAGTCTTTCCCATTCTATTGTTTTCCTCTATTTCTTTGCATTGATTACTGAGGAAGGCTTTCTTATCTCTCCTTGCTATTCTTTGGAACTCTGTATTCAATTGGGAATATCTTTCCTTTTCTCCTTTGTCTTTAGCTTCTCTTCTTTTCACAACTATTTGTAAAGCCTTCTCAGACAGCCATTTTGCTTCTTATGCATTTCTTTTTCTTGGGGATGGTCTTGATCCCTGTCTCCTATACAATGTCATGAACCTCTGTCCATAGTTCTTCAGGCACTCTGTCTATCAGATCTAATCCCTTGAATCTGTTTCTCACTTCCACTGTATAATGGTAAGGGATTTGATTTAGGTCATACCTGAATGGTCTAGTGGTTTCCCTACTTTCTTCAATTTAAGTCTGCATTTTGCAATAAGGAGTTCATGATTTGAGACACAGTCAGCTTCCAGTCTTGTTTCTGCTGACTGTATAGAGCTTCTCCCTCTTTGGTTGTGTCCTTGGGCTATGCCATTCTTTCAAAAGTTGTGCCCTGCCCCTTTCCCTCCTGGTACAAGTGATGGCATCCTATCATCTCATCCTCTGTTGCCCCCTTCTCCTCCTGCCCTTTATCTTTCCCAAAATCAGGTACTTTTCTAATGAGTCGGCTCTTCACATCAGGTGTTCAAAGTATGGGAGCTTAAGCTTCAGCACCAGTCCTTCCAATGAATGTGCTTAGTCACTCAGTTGTGCCTGACTCTTTTAGACTCCATGGACTATAGCCCACCAGGCTCCTCTGTCTATGGGGTTTCTCTAGGCAAGAATACTGAAATGGGTTGCCATGACCTCTTCCAGGGGATCTTCCCACCCAGGGATCAAACCCAGGTCTCCCGCATTGCAGGCGGATTCTTTACCATCTGAGCCACCAGGGAAGCCTTTCTAATGAATATTCAGGGTTTATTTCCTTGAGGATTGACTGGTTTGATCGCCTTGCAGTCCAAGGAACTCTCAAGACTCTTCTCCAGCACCATAGTTTGAAAGCAATTATCTATCATATTGTTTTTCAATTTTCCATTATCAATGAGACAAATTATGTAGCCAATAAATGTCACTATTTAGGAAACATTCGAGATAGAGTACATATACTTGACCAAACAGTAAAGAAATAAAAAGAAAAAAGGAGGTACAACTCGAGGTCATAATATTCATAAATATAATCAGAATTAAAATGACGCTTGTTCAAATAAAATAGAGAGTCTGCATATTTGGAAGAAGCAAAGTGCCTTGATGGCAAGCTCTGATCCTGACAGAGAAACTCTCTTCTTGTTCCTAAATGTCACGCGTGCACCTGTTAAGAAGAACTTTCTCTTTTGGGGCCAATCCTACTAACCAGCAGTGACAAAGATTACGCAGGAAAACAGATACTCAGAACTCTTGGTGGGAGCTTCGGGCATAACGCACCAAGAGGACCAACGAGGCACTTACCCCTTGGGGTGCTTAGTACTGCGAACCCTTGAAAAGCTTGCTTGGTCTGCCTACTACTAAGAGTGCCCTGAAAATGCAATAGGGAGAGAGAAGAATCACATCATTAACTCTTTCCATATAAAAACATATAAAGAGATCCCTGTACTTGAAAATAATACTAAACAAACATTAATAAAAAGTTACTCAAGGAAGTATACACTGCTATATTTAAAATGCATAACCAACAGGCTCCTACTGTATAGTACAGGGAACTCTTCTCAATGTTCTGTGGCAGCCTAGATGGGAGGGGATTTTGGGGAAGAATGGATCCGTGTATGTGTATGGCTGAGCCCCTTTGCTGCCCATCTCAAACTATCAAAACATTATTAATTAGCTGTGCTCCAGTATAAAATAAAAAATTTAAAAAAGAAAGTTTCTCAAGGAAAACGTTTGCAACTGTGTGATTAAAAGAATATACTATCCAATTAAAAAATATTATTGCCTGCATTAAAAAAAAAAATGAGTCATATGATTTTTTGTAGGAAAGGGATTTCTGGGGTGTGTGGAGGAGTAAGAACAAAATTCCAAAGAGGACTGTTTTGGTGCGTGTGTTTTTTTTTTTTTTTTTTTTTAATTGCTGATAACCTATCAAACCTAGATTGGAGAAAATCCCAACAATGAAAATGTTAATCCATTTACTTTAAACAAAGGCCAGGACTTGAAGTAGACAGATAGGCTAGAGTTTGTCATTTTTCGGGAGTGACTGGATTTGTTTGAAACTCTGAAACTCTTCAAAGAATGTTGAGGTTAAATTGGAGCAAAAGAAGCATTTTTTCATTTTGTTTTGGCTGATATGGGGACTTCCTGTTGTGTAGTAGCATGTTTGTGTTTATTAAAGTATAGGAAATTTCACTGAGATTAATTTACTGTACTATATTTTACTAATAAAAGACAAATCCTAAAATCAGAGACATATTTCTATGCAATGGTTATTCTTAATATTCTTAACTCAGCTAATTTGTCATTATTTACTGGCAGAAGGAGAAGAGGGCAACAGAGACGAGATGGTTGGATGGCATCACTGTCAATGAATATGAACTTGGGCAAACTCCAGGAGATGGTGAGAGACAGGGAGGCCTGGTGTGCTGCAGTCCGTGGGGTCACGAAGAGTCAATCAAACACAACGTTAGTGACTGAACAACAACATTTAGACATAACCTTAAATTGGGCTTCCCTGGTGGCTCAGTGGTAAAGAATCTCCCTGCCAATGCAGGAGACTCAGATTGGCTCCTTTGGTTGGGAAGATGCTCTGGAGAAGGAAATGACAACCCACTCCAGTCTTCTTGCTTGGGAAATCCTATGGACAACGGAGCCTTGTGGGCTACAGTCCATGGGGTCGCAAAAGAATCAGACAGGACTCAGCAACTAAACAACAAGAAACTTAAATTCCAGTGTAAATTATAATTCTCTTCTGCTATTTTCCATCAACATACTTTGCTTATGCTAGCACATAATTCTCATAGTTTCATAAAGGAGCTTCTATTGTATTTAAAGAGTCATTTGCAGAGCAAGTATACAGTCATCCTTCCATATTCTCGGGTTCTGCAGGGGTTGAAAGTATGCAGGAGCAAAATAATTCCAGAAAGTTCCAAAGAGCAAAACTTGAAGTTGGTCATGTACCAGCAACTTCTACGCAGCATCAATGCTGTATTAGGTATCATAGGCAATCTAGAGATGATTTAGAGTTTTTAGGAAGATGTAAGTGGGGTATATGGTGCAAATACTATGCCATTTTATATGAGACTTGGATTTTAGTATAGGTGGTGCTGGAAACTGTCCTAAAGCCAATCCCAAAGATCCTGAGGAATAACTGGATCTTTGAATGAAAAGAAAATATAAACTTTGTTTTGAATCAATTTATATTCAACTCGGCCACCTATATAGGTTTATTTATTTCTTGAATAAATGAAATTTAAATTGAGAATTTAAGAACACGGTAAACTTTATTTAAAATTATTATTTCTATTTATGGCTGCACTGGGTCTTCATTGCTGTGCTCAAGCTTTCCCTAGTTTCAGCGAGGGGGACTAGTCTTCTTTGCGGTTCACAGGCTTCTCATTGTGGAGGCTTCCCTTGTTGCAGAGCATGGACTCTAGGGAGCGTGGGCCTCAGCAGTTGTGGTGCACAGGCTCAGCAGGTGCGGCTCACGGGCTCTAGACTTTGGGCTCAGAGTTGTGCTGCCCGGGCTTAGTTGCCCCATGGCATGTGGAATCTTCCCTGACCAGGGATTGAACCTGTGTTCCCTGCACTGGCGGACAGATTCTCATCCACTGTACCACCAGGGAAGTCTGAAAGGGGTAAACTTTTTAAAGGAGTAGATTTAGTTGGCCCTGATGCCGGAAATATTGAGGGCAGGAGAAAGGGATGAGAGGACAGAGGATGAGATGTTTCGATGGCGTCACCGACTAATGGACATGAGTTTGACCAATCATTGGGAGATAGTGAAGGACAGGGAAGCCTGGCGTGCTGCAGTCTATGAGGTTGCAAAGAGTCAGACACAGCTTAGTGACTGAACAACAACATCAAAGACTGGTGATGCAAGTACAGATATAAAGTGCATATAGGATGAAGCCCCACTGGTAGCAGAGTAACTAAATGCTACCCTTTCAACAAGGCTCAGAGGGATGATGGTAAAACTCAAAGCATACCCAATATTTTGTACTTGACTAAGTTTGTTCAACTGATTATTTTATAAGGTCTTCATAATCTCTACTTCCAAGATATGTCTTAAGTGGGAATACCCTGACCGTCTAGTGGTTAGAACTCTGTGCTTCTACTGCAGGGGGCATGGGTTCGACTCCTGGTCAGTGAACTAAGATTTCTGCAAGTCAAACAAACAAACAAATAACAAAATATGTCTTAATGTTTATTTCTTTCTCTACCTACACTGCCATTCCTTAGTCCAGACCTTCACCATTGCTGTCTTGGGTTACAATTGACGACTTTTACTTTATTCCAGTCTCCAAGAAATTGATAGAACAATAAATCAGATTATGCCACTCCCTAGTTTAAAATCCTCCTGGTTTAAAACCCTTAATCCTTAGAATAATATTATGGCCTTTAAGGTCCTCAGATCATGTGCCTGCCTACCTCCAACATTCTTCCCTGGTGACTGAGATGGTAAAGAATCTGCCTGCAATACAGGAGACCAGGGTTCAGTCCCTGGATTGGGAAGATCCCCTGGAGAGGGGCATGGCAACTGACTTCAGTATTCTTGTCTGGAGAATCCCATGGACAGAGGTGCCTGGTGGGTTATAGTCCATGGGGTCACAAAGAGTTGGACAGGACTGAGCAACTTTCACTGCTACTACGACCTCCAACATAATCTCATGCCATTTTCCGCTCTCATTCACTTCACTCCTGGCAAATATTTCACTTCCTCCAATTTGAGAAAGCCTTTCATGTCCTAGGGTCTCTGAACCTGCTGTTCTACTTTTAAAAAAAACTCACTCTCTACCCTTAGCTAAGTTAGTTCCTTCTCATTTTTTGGCTAAATTAGTATCATACTCATCCTTCTTGGAAGTTTTTCTTTATTGTTCTTTTGTTTTCTTCATAATGTTTGTTACAACTTGTAACTGCTTTGTTCTGGTTTTACTTGGTCTTTTCCCTCTTGAATCCATGAGTACAGAGCCTGTGGTCATCGTGTTCTGGTGAATGCCTGGTACCTAAGGCAGAGCTTGGTGGGTAGTAAATGTGCAAGAGAAACGCTTTGAAACCAAGCTTTAAAGTTTGAAATTATCTTGATTCTCTCTGGTTGGTTCCCATTTACAGTAACTATTTATTCATTCCACAAGTAAATACCAAGTGTTACTTTATACCAGGCATTGTTCTGGTGCTAGGTATATAGTAATAGTAAATAGGACAGACAAGCGTCCTTATCCTTTTTGAGCTTACGTTCTAGTGGAGGGAGACAGTCAACAAGCAAAGAAGAAAAATGTCAGATAACAGTACTTCATGGAGATTTAGAACAAAATGGTAGGTGGAGAGTAGCTACTTCAGGTTGATTACCAGAAAAGGCCTCGCTTTAGGACCTACCGTAGAGCCCAGGGAACTCTGCTCAATGTTACGTGCAGCCTTGATGGGAGGGGAGTTTGAGGAAGAAGAGATATATACATATGTATGGCTGAGTCCCTTTGCTGTCACTGAATCTATCACAATATTGTTAATTAGCTATACTCCAACACAAACTAAAAAGTTTAAAAAAAGAAAAAGAAAAGGCTTCCCTTTGGGATGTCTCTCTTCTGTCTCCCCTCATCTTTAGTCCTTGTGTCTGCCTTAGTCTAACAGCTTAATGGATGGGCTTCCTGACTCAAGAATCAACTTCATATCCTGCTGCTAAACTGATCTCCTATTTGATGGTTGTGGGAAAGAGAGGAGAAAACCCGTGGAAAATTGTAATTTTCTCTTTTGTTAAGCACGCAGATAGTAGCTTAAACGAGCAGAGCCCAGATCCAATTTTTACTCACCAAACAGAAAACTTACTTACTCATTAAGTGAATAAGGAATTAAAATTTGAGAGATCTCTTTGAACTTCAGCTCAGAGACCTTTCTTATTAGTGCTGAGGGAGAAGATATAATTTAGAATTGCACCCTGGAGTGAGCAGGGAGTCCTTTCCTTTAACCACTGAGGCCAGACAGAAAAGGCCATTCATGGAGCTCCAACTAGGTGGTATGAACTGTACTGAGGGCTTATTCACCTTCTATCACTGAGACCTCATAATAGCCCTCTACAATAGAGATAATTAATTAACTTGCCTCAAATTTGCACAATTAGTAAGTGATCGTATAGTGACTGGGCTTCCCTGGTAGCTCAGTGGTAAAGAAACCGTCTGCAATGCAGGTGATGCAGGAGACATGGGTTCAGCCCTTGGGTCGGGAAGATTCCTTGCAGGAGGAAATGGAACCCATTAGAGTATTCTAGCCTGGAGAATCCCGTGGACAGAGGAGTCTGGCAGGCTACAGTCCATTGGGTCACAAAGAGTTGGACACAACTGAAATGACTGAGCACACACAAACAGTGTAGTGATTAGAACTCAAATTCAGGTAGAAACCTTGAATTTTATAAATTGTTTTGTTATAAATGATACTCTGAGAAACAAACAAGAACTACAAATCAGTTGAGGTAGAGTGGTACCTAGAACAATTATTTGTAAAATAAATGAATAAACAAATGAGAGCAATTAGGAATATTTATACCTAAAGTATCCTTGAGTCAGGAAGATCCCCCAGAGGAGGATATGGTAACCCACTCCAGTATTCTTGCCTGGAGAATCCCTATGGATAGAGGAGCCTGGTGGGCTACAGTCCATGGGATCACAAAGAATCAGACACAAACAACGGAAGTGACTTAGCATGCACACATATATACTTAAAATAACCATTTAGGAAAATGAGCAGAGGAAGGAATTAATCACAGTTAAGGATAACTGTCCATTCATGAATGCAACAAATAGACACTCCTACTTGATGGTAGATGTTGTGCCATATTGAGGATATTGTTCCTGCTCTAAAGGGCCTTCTTATAGGGTAGTGGGGCAGGAAGATATTAATGCCTATGTGCTTTGAAAGAAAAACACAGGCTACTTTGACAGTTGGGGACCCTGAGCTACTCTAGAAGGTCCTTAGCAGCTGAGTCTTGGGTTGGAACCTAAAAGGTAGAGAAGAGTTTGTCAGGCAAGTAAGTAGGTATGATCATTCAAATCAGAGTGAGCATTTCATGCAACATCACACCATTTCATCTCAAGGCAGAGAGCAGTATGGTATTTGAAAATTGGAAAGGAACCACTTTGGGTGGAGCATGGTAAATAGAGTCGGGGCAGGGAGGGTGGAATGAAAGGGATCATGAATGGACTTAAAGATTTGGGGCTTTATTTTGAGACAGTAAAGGATTTTAAACCAGAGAGAGACAAGAACAGATTTGTGTTTTTAAAATATCACTATGTATCCTTGATAGAAAACAAATTGGACAGAAATCAATTTGAATGCACAAAACCTGCTTAGGAGGGGTTATTATAAGAATATAAGTGAGGCTTGATAATACCTCTCATTGGGTGGAGAGAACTAGATGAATTCAAGAGGTAGAATAGATAGCATTTGGTGATTGATTACATTAGAGTATGAGGCATGGTCTTCTCTGGTGGCTCAACAGTAAAGAATCCACCTGCAACGCAAGTTTGATCCCTGGGTCAGGAAGATCCCCTGGAAGAGGGCATGGCAACCCATTCCAGTATCCTTGCCTGGAGAATCTCTTGAATAGAGAAGCCTAGTGGGCTACAGCCCATGGAGTTGCAAAGAGGCAGACACAAATGAAGCCACTAAGCATGCACATGAGGCATGGGAATGTTTCTGGAATGACTGGCCATATTTTTACATAAGAAGGTGGTGTTAATTAATGACATTGGGACCCCAAGTGAAATGGGAAGAGAATGGAGAGTGAATCGCATCAAGTTCAATCTGAAGAGGTAAGCAGTTAGAAGAAAGAGGCTGGGCTGGGCTGTAACAGGCAGTTGTGAGAAAGTAAGGTTTGAAACTCATTGGCTGAGAACAATGATCCCTAAACTCTTGGGGTTTTTTTTTGGTCTTTTTTAGGAGAAGAGACCCTGGAGCTATGGCAGAGTCCCTGCCCCTCCTGTAGAGAGTAGGGTGGGGGCTAGATTGCTCCTTTATGGGTAAAGATTTTTTTTTTGGCAAACAACACCTAAATTGTATTTGTTTATAAATCATAAAATATTGTCGATCTCTACGTTAAATATTAGTAATTATTTTGCTGTAAAGCTTTCCTTTACAGTAAAGGAAGGTTCAGACAGTAAAGAATCTGCCTGCAATGCTGGAGACCCGGGGTTCGAGCTCTAGGTCGGGAAGAACCTCTGGGGAAGCGAATGGCTACTCACTCCAGTATTCTTGCCTGGAGAATTCCATGGACAGAAGAGCCTGGTGGGCAACAGTCCATAGGATCGCAAAAAGTCAGACACAACTGAGAGACTTTCACTTTCTTTTTTCACATGAATAAGTAGAAATAAAAATTATGTCAATATCTTCTTGTAACCCAATAGATCATGAAACTTCAGAGGTAACGGGTCTAGAGAGTTTTGAAAAACAAGGTACCTTTATTTCAGACATACACGTCCTAAAAGTACCAAAGCCACCTTTGAATCTTTTAATTTAGATGAACTCGTAAAGCAGTCAAGTTAAAGTTTTTAAAGTTAACAATCAACCAATCAGTCATTGAACAAACAATAATACAAAGGAAGTTTCCTCAATTCTAAACTAAACATCAGATTCTTTACCTAAACTGAGAGGCAGGCCATCTGGGAGCCAAGTGGCAATTTCAGAAAAGGACATAAAACCTGGCTACTCCTAGTATACATACAAAACTTCAGATCTCATAGGATGTTAGATTAAAAGTATGTTTATCTATTAGTTGGAGCTGTAGTTTTGAATGACAGAGACACAATTTGAATCTACCTAAGCAAAAAGGGGCTGGAGTAGGAAACAGCAACCCACTCCAGTATTCCTGTTTGGGAAATCCCATGGACTGTATAGTCCATGGGGTCACAAAGAGTCGGACATGGCTGAGTGACTCTCACCCTCTAACTCAACAACTAACAATGTCTTAATATCATCAAATAACCAGTTGACGTTAAAATTTCTCATTGTTTCATAACTTTTTTCCCTTCAGTTCAGTCACTCAGTCATGTCCTACTCTTTGCAACCCCATGGACTGCAGCATGCCAGGCCTCCCTGTCCATCGCCAGCTCCTGGAGCTTACTAAAACTCATGTCCATCGAGTCGGTGATGCCATCCAACCATCTCACCCTCTGTCGTCCCCTTCTCCTCCTGCCCTCAATCTTTCCCAGCATCAGGGTCTTTCCAAATGAGTCAGTTCTTCCCACCAGGTGGCCAAAGCATTAGAGTTTCAGCTTCAGCATCAGTCTTTCCAATGAATATTCAGGACTGATTTCCTTTAGGATGGACTGGTTGGAACTCCTTGCCATCCACAGGGCTCTCAAGGGTCTTTTCCAACAACACAGTTCAAAAGCATCAATTCTTCAGTGCTCAGCTTTCTTTACAGTCCAACACTCACATCCATACATACTGGAAAAACCATAGCTTTGACTAGACAAATCTAGTCTTATAGGAGATTATTTGCATCAGAATGCAAATGGTATTCAAATATTACACTTGACTGCCATAACTGTTGCCTTTCTCTTTTCTTAAGAGCTCATACTTTATGAGGATAGATAAGAGCAGAACAGTTAAATTTGAAATAGAAACTGATAGGAAGCAAAAGACTCAGGAAACTAGAATAAAATGGGAATTCAAATATAACCTTTGGTGACAATCTCTAAAAATAATATTATTGTTCTGAAACAAAACAGAACATTGGAGAAGTTGATAGATATATTACATGATCTATGTAATTAACATGATATATATTACACTCCTTATAAAAGGGTAGAATTCCTCTACTTCTAAGCGCTCAAATATTTTCCTATATCTAGGAAATCCAATGCACAAATAGACACAACAGATAAAGATACATTAGTTCCTAACTAGTTTACAGATTCCTAAAGACTTTATTATGGTAATTTTAAATACAAAAGTAGACATAATACCCTGGATAAGCTTCAACAATAATCATAACTAATCTTGTTTCATATATAGCCCCACTCTGTTATTCTCTCCTGTGTTATTTTGAAGCAAATCCCAGACATCATATCATCATATCTATAAACATTTTGGCTTTTATCTCTAAAGCACAAGGATTAAAAAAAATAACAAAAATGCCATTATCACACCTAAACTATTAGCAATGATCCCTTAGTATCATCAAATATCCAGTTAGTATTCAAATTTCTAGTTGTATCATAAGTTTCATAAAGGAGCTTCTTTCATATGGTATGTTTGTTTGAATGAAGATCTAAGTAATACTGATCTACAAATTATACTTGGTTGATAGTCTCTTACGTCTGTTTTACTGTATAGGTTCTCCCTCCATTTCTCTCCTCTTTTTTTAAAATTGAAGTATATTTGATTTACAATGTTGTGTTAATTTCTTCTGTACTGCAAAGCGATTCAGTTATACACATACACACACACATAATATGTATATATATATGTTCTTTCCCATTACGGTTTACTTTATCCCAGGACAGTGAATATAATTCTTTGTGCTGTACAGTAGGACCTTGTCCATACATTCTATATGTAATAATTTGCATTTACTAACCCCAAACTCCCATTGCATCCCTCCCCCTTTCCCTGACCCATTGGCAACCACAGGGCTGTTTTCTGTGTCTGTCTGTTTCTGCTTTGTAGATTTGTTCATTTGCGTCATATTTTAGATTCCACATACAAGTGATATCACACGGTATTTGTCCTCCCTCCATTTCTCTTCTTCCCTTTCTGCAGTGTATTTGTTGAAGAAACTGGGTCCCATAATATATTCCACATCCTGAATTTTGCTGGCTGCAGCCCCATGATGTCATTTAACATGTTTCTTGGTCTTCGTTATTTCCTGTTAACCTAGTAATTTATCCTAAGGGATTGACTTTGTACAGGTTTGGGTCTTTGAAAGGCCACCCCTGGAATTCTTCTGGTGGTCCAGTCATTAGGACTCAGTGGTTTCACTGCCAAACCTGTGTTCAATCCCTGGTCAGGGAACTAAGATCCCACAAACTGCATGGTGTGGCCAAAAAAAAAAAGAAAAGAAAAGAGAAGAGAAGATTGTTTCATAGATGGTGTCATGTTCTTCCATCAGAAGTCTCATAATATCTGGTTGTCTAGCTACCTGATATGTTGACAGTTAGTGAGGATCACTGTCTACATCAGTACAGCCTGAGAGAAATATAACATGAACCATATATGTCATTTTAAGTGCTCTCGTGCCCCTAACTTTAAAAAAAGAAATTTTTTTTTTTGTGACACTCCACTTGACTTGTGGGTTCTTTGTTCCCCAACTGGGAATTGAACCCAGGTAACCATTGGACCACCAGGGAATTTCTGAAATAAAAATAATTTTAAAAACATATTTTATTTAATTCAATATATCCAAAATACTACCATTTCAACATTTAAGTGTGTAATGAAATCTTTTATATTCTTATTTTTATACTAAGTCTTCCAAGTCCTGTGTATTTTTTTCCACTCACAGCTGGTGTGTGCCAGCGCCTGCTCACACAAGGCTGCGAGAGCCAACTTAGACATCTCCTCCCAACTCCGTTCATGACATCCCTCTGGTGGCTCGAAACTGGCTATGGTGGTAGGGTTCACTCTACAACAAACACCAAACGTGGGATTTTTTTCCACCTCAGAGAGCTAGTTATTAAACTTTTACCAGCACACCATGGTTTACATCACATCTCATTTTAGACCAGCCACATTTCAAGTGCTCAGTAACCATGTATGGCTAGTAGATATTGTATTGTGTAACCCAGTAGGGGTTTGCAAATGAGTGCAACTTAGTCTGCCATTCCTTCTTTTTCTTAGTTGGAACAGTTCTACAGATTTTTCTTCATTGAATTTAGCTACCCTGCGTGTATGCCTAGTCACTTCTGTCATGTCCGACTCTTTGCGACTCCATGGACTGTAGCCTGCCAGGGTCATCTGTCCGTGGGTTTCTCCAGGACAGGAATACTGGAGTGGGTTGCCATGCCTTCCTCCAGGGGATCTTCCCAACCCAGGGATCGAACCCAAGTCTCTTAAGTTTCCTGCATTGGCAGGCACCACCAAGGAAGACATAGCTATCATAATGTACAGTCAATTCAAGGAAGTCAAGATAAATCTTTGACTTTTTTTCTTTATTAGCTAGTGTTCAAGTGAAGAGGAACTAAAGAGCCTCTTGAAGAGAGTGAAAGAGGAAGAGTGAAAAAGTCGGGTTAAAACTCAACATACAAAAAAAAAAAACACACGAATATCATGGCATTCAGTCCCATCACTTCATGGGAAATAGATGGATAAAAAGTGGAAACAGTGATAGACTTTATTTTTCTGGGCTCCAAAATCACTGCAGATAGTGACTGCAGCCACAAAATTAAAAGACGCTTGCTCCTTTAAGAAAAGCTATAACAAACTCAAAAGCAGAGACATCACTTTACTGACAAAGGTCTGTATAGTCAAAACTATGGTTTTTCCAGTAGTCGTGTATGGATGTGAGAGCTGGACCATAAAGAAGGCTGAGCACTGAAGAATTGATGTTTTCGAATTGTGGTGCTGGAGAACTCATGAGAGTTCCTTGGGCTGCAAGGATATCAAACAAGTCAATCCTAAAGGAAATCAACCCTGAATATTTATTGGAAAGACTGATGTTGAAACTGAAGCTCCAATACTTCAGCCACCTGATGCAAAGAGTCGACTCATTGGAAAAGACCCTGAGGCTGGGAAAAATTGAGGGTAAGAGGAAAAGGGGACAACAGAGGATGAGATGGTTGGATGGCATCACTGATTCAGTGAACATGAGTTTGAGCAAGCTCTGGGATATGGTAAAGGACAGGGGAGCCTGGCATGCTACAGTCCATGGGGTCGCAAAGAGTCAGACACGACTTAGCAACTGAACAACAAGAAGTTAGTGTTCAAAACAATGTCGGTTCTCCAGCAAAAGTAACCAATTAATATTTTTTGGTGTCATTATGAACTCATGGATTCTAACACTGAACTGCTTCAATCCATCACATTTATTATTTTCATTGGTTTTAAATTGTCCACCGTTGGACAGTGGAAGACTCTTCAACCTGAGAGACCACATTTAGACCATTGTGCTATCACTGGCATGATCCAAATTTTACAGTTTACAGTCACAATGATAAGGAAGTGATTGACCTTATTTTCTAGATCAGAGGTTCCAAAAATCTGGGATTCATTGGCCCAGATTCTTTCAAGTGCTCACCTCTGTAACTAGCAGCTATATGTAGGAACTTGGAGGCTCTGTTAGAAATTGAGGAAGGGCCTGAACCAGAAGAATGAGCACTTGGTAGACAAAACAATAGATATCCAAAGATAACATATTTAAACTATTACAAAGAAAATTTTAAAGCACATGGTCCTTCTCATGTCATTGATTGGTTATTTTGTTTATGTACCTGTTAAGGAGGTATGATACTCATAGAACTGTTGTTCTGACTATAAAAGTTAGTTCAAAGAAACATGAACCTGTGTGAAATTCTTGAATCCTTCAAGATTTTTGACTTTATCAAACTGAGAGTGCTAAAAGAAATTTACATCCTTTAGAAAGTAGAACAGAAGGCACAGTTGCACATATTTAAGAAGACAGAGCCTCTTTTTGCTTCATGTGAGTTTAAGGAAGATGTACCTTTTAATCAGACTGCACTTTAGCTATGAAAAGTTTCACCTTAAACAATCTCATCTTAAATTCATCTGTGATAAAATTAAACGGAAAAAAGAGAGAGTTCTAACCAAGCAACTATGGTCTCTCTTAGTGTTTTCTTACTGAAGTCTCAAGGGCACTAACAATGATCGAAAAATCCTACCAATCAACCACACTGGCAGATAGGTATGTAAGTCATGTTCATATGTTTGCATAATTTTCAGGGAGAAAAAATATGAAGAACTGTTTTCTAGTAAAAAGAGAATGCACAACAACCAAAATATTCAAAGAATGTGTTGTTAAAATTCATCAGGTATTCCAAAACAGGCAAAGAAGTATTTCCATGATTTTCTTTTTAAAGACAAAAATATCAAGAAAGGTATCAAACCTGATGTTTAATGTAGTTGTCTTGTCATATTTAAGGTTTTTCAGTAAAATCCTTGCACAAGTACATATGTAGATAATTTAATAAATAAAAACAACTATAAAACATGCTAGTGGGGGAAAAAAGTAATGAACTTGAGAGGATAAACAAGGAAAGTTATTAGGCAAAGAAAGGCAGAGATTCTGAGACCCACAAGTGAGAAATTGTTATCCTGTGCATTTTATATTAGAATCTTGGTTATCAATTTTTTGAGTAGGGGGCTATGAGGAGGCCTAAGAGATAATTTAGAAAAATGAAAATGTTATGGACTATACTTGAATTTTTTCATATAAAATGGAAATAATATAATACTATGGGAAGAAAAAAATGTATGCTTTTAGAACTTAAGTGATCTATTTTATTGAAGGAAAGAATGGGGCATAACTAGTCATTCTTTCTATTCTTGTAACACTGATAATTCTAGTAGTCCTGTGCTTTCAATAACAATAAAAAAAAAGTAATTTTTGTGGATTTTCCTTCTAAGAGGGGCTTGCATTTCTCCAAAATATATATGTATATATATTTATTCTTCAAATATATATATATATTCTTTTAGTATAAAAACTTTCATTTAGACGTATGTTACTTAACAATCCTGATTTGGCTAGCAATGTTTAAATACATTACTTAGTCATTTATGAGAGTTTGGCACTAAAGTTAAGCAATTATACGTATTCATGTTTACTATATTCATTTCAGCATTATAGGCTTCAGTGATTTCTAGGGAACTTGAAAGTACATCGAGAGTTATTGTGCTTGCTTAGTCACTGTATTTTGTATTATCCATTTCAGTTAATCTGTTGCAAATTCAAGGTTATGATATCATTACTTCTACTTGTGTTCTATTGCATACACTCATAATGATACTGTCATTTTTTTAGTCAACATCTATGGAAAGATTACCAGTGCAAGGCACTATGCTAGTGTGCTATGGATCAAATGAAAATGTGACATGATGTCTTTTTAGAGAGTTCATAGCACAGTGGTACAGACAAACCCATACATAGGCATGTTAATAAAATGTGCTGAGGGCAATGATAGATATGAATTCTAGGTATTATAAAGGCACAAAAATAGATGTGTGTGTGTGTGTGTGTGTGTGTGTGTGTGTGTGTGTGTATGTGTGTGTGTAGGAAGGTAGGTAGGTAGTAGAGAAAGACTTTCTAGGAAGAGGTGATAACTGAAGTTGGTTTTATTAAAGAACAATTAGGAATTAAGCAAATGATGAGGAAGAAGGTTGAAATGGGGAAGGTGTTCCACATAGAGACAGAGAAGAAACAGCATGATTGCTAGAGAGGAAAGTGAAAGACAAGACACATAAAGAGATGATGAGGGATAAAGCAGAAAGTTAGATGGGTGCCAGGTCACAAAATTCAAAATGATAAGATATGGACAGAGCTGGAACTGAGACTAGAAGACTATTTACGAGACTTTTGCACTGTTCAGGGTGAGAGAGAACTAGGCCAGTGATAGCAGAGGTGGGGAATAGGAAAAGCATTCAAGAACTAACTAGGAAGGTAATTAGAAAGTCTCTGGTGAGTTGAATATGAGAAATACAGAAAATAGGAGAGTTAGTGACAATTGTGGAGCATAGCATCAATACCAAAGACAATAGCCGTTACAGGAGAAGGAGGAGGTTTGACGGGAAGTGATGACTTCAATAATTTGAGATCTGTTGAGTCTGAGGTGTACCAGGAGCATTCTTGTAGCAAACAGTCAGCAGCCCTGGAGAAAGTCCTCGGGTGTAGCTGCAGACTTGGTGTCATTACCAAGTGATACTCAAAATCGTGTCAATGGTTCAAGTAACTGAGAAAAACGTAGAGCTGGTGGAATGTTTCTCAACTCACTGTGAAGTTGCACTTTTATTTTTTAATAAAGGTTATTGTGGACCATTTTTAAAGTCTTTATTAAATTTGTTACAATATTGCTTTTTTTTTTTTTTTTAATTGTTTTGGTTTTTTGGCCACAAGGCTTGTGGATCTTAGCTCCACAAATAGGGATCAAACCTCCACCATCTGCACTGGAAGGAGAAGTCTTAACCACTGGATCACCAGGGAAGTCCCTGAAGTTACACTTTTAGAGCATTTATCTCACTATTAACTGTAGACTTTAGATGCAGTACCTATCACGAGTGGATCAACCAACTTATCATTAATTTAACTATCTTTGGGGTTATTCTCCAAAGTCTTAGACATTGAGGTTCATGTTAAGTGAAGAAGCACAAAACTACAAAGCAAAAAAGCAAATGAACAAAAGCATCTAAAATGGAATGTATTGACAGTTTTTCAGGACCATTTCTTACATTCCAGGGACTGGACAATACCCACAACATACTAATTCTTCAGTTTGCTCCACCTCTTAGGTCAGTTTTTACACCAAACTTTATCCATTTGACAAAGACGTCACTAAAGTTCCAGTGATTGAGTTCTTTGTCTAGTACTACATCTTTTGACAATATGCTGTCAGGGTAATAATTAGCAATAACACTGTAAGATTATTTGTGGAAATTTTTAAGTGGCAGGTGAATTCTTTAATTAACTTAACAAAAATCTCACTCAATCTCTATTATTTTCATTGACTTTTAAGTTACATCAAAACTATTTTCTCATCAACTTCCAGGAAAGAATCATGAACAAAATTCTTGTAATGACATTTCAGAGTCATGTGTGGCAACCATGCAGATTAGCACTGACACAATTTCCAAGAGTTACTAAAAAGAGGTCTTGTGCAATTGGACAAAATGAGTGGGTGCAAAGATTTTTTTAAAAGTAGGGCCACGGCCTGCAAGACTTTCTGTTGTTTTTGCTACGATCCATTAAACGGAAGAAAGTGCTCTTTTCTTTCTTATAGCAATAGTCTATGAGTAGTGTGGGATCAAGGCATTGTCTAGGAATGAAGGCATAGTCTTGTCATTGCTTTTAGTGGCAAATATGAGCTACCCTCACCTCTTCTCCTATGCCCTATGTCCATGGTAAACAGTTTGCTAGAGCAATTCACAGTTCTAAGTCCCAACAGTTCCAGTTGGCCACAGCAGTTTTTGATGGTCCATGACACTGCTTCAGGGTACTTCTAATCACAAGGCTCAGGAATAAGTAAATTACTTATCAATTTGAGATGACAAGCGAGATGGAAGTCAAGATCCATTGTTGGTCAAGACCTTCCTTTTCTTTTTTAAAAAATTAATTAATGACTGTACTGGGTTGTCTTTGCTGCGTTCAGTCTTTCTCTAGTTGCGGCAAGTGGGGGCCACGCTCTAGTTGTGGTGCTTGGGCTTCTCTGTGCAGTGCCTTCTGTCGTCATAGAGCATGGGTTCTACAGCATGTGGGTTTCAGTAGTTATGGAGCATGGGTTTAGTTGCCCGGTGGCATGTGAAATCTTCCCAGACCAGGGATTGAACCCATGTCCCCTACATTCACAGGCAGATTCTTTAAGCACTGGACCACTGGGGAATTCTAAGACCTTCCTTTTCTACACTGGATTTAAGGTAGGCATCAAATGTGATTTTCCTTGACATTTGAAAGTGCGCTGAGAATATAAAGACAACCAGAATTGGGCTCCTCCTTCAAGGAGCTCATAGTGGAGAGAGGGAGATACACATGGGATAAGAGAAGTAAGCGAGCTTCCTTCACATTTAGAGTTTAATCTGATTTCATCATTTAAACAAGAAAGGGGATATGAAAAAGAATACACTCTTAATTTATGTCATCCTATGCACGTGCATAGCATACAAAGCTTTTACTTCCTGCCCAAACTGATGTCCTTAAGACCAAGGACAGATAAACTATATCATTTGGTCATAGAATAGTATTGAGAATTATCTCTCTGAAACAATACAGTCAAAATGGACTGAGCATTAATAATACAAAAACTTAGCTAGATAGACATAAATAGCCAAAATAAGATGGTTTACTAGAAGTCCTGTATTTAACATCGAGTAGATCCAAGCATAACACTGGGATATATAAAGCTACCATATAAGAAATTTAAGAAGGTTCTTCCATAATTGTCAAAGTGAGTCTTGAAAGTACAAGGTCCAGCCAAGGACTCCAAAGTTAAAGAGGTTTGTGGAAAAAGTGGAAGCGATTCAACAGAGAGTCACAGAGATGATTAAAGGGTTGGAAAAATAGGAGCTAGAAATTATTTAGCCTAAGTTAGAGAAGACTACCAGGTTTCTTAATAACAGTATTCAAGTGAAGGAAAGGTTGTTATATACAAGATGATGAACAGCTGCTTTCTATCTCAACTGGAGAGTGGACAGAAGAAACAGACTTTGATTACAGCATGACAGATCTAAGTTAGATATAAAGAAGAATTGTTTAAGAATGATGATTACTGGATGAGAGACATTCTCGAGATCTTCTTCTTGCACTTTTCCCTTAAATGATGTGTTTCACTGGGTTCTTTTTTAATTTTCTATCTCTTCTCACTTTACATGTTCTCCTCAGTTTATTTCATTTATTCTGGCTTTAATTACCCATTCATTATAAGCTGATAATTATTCATTATTATTGGTAATAATAATAATTATTACCAATCTAGACTAATTTCTAAACGTCTCCTGAACATCAGACTCCTTTTACTTGTTCATAACTGATAACCTCTATATCTCCAGTTTCATTCTCTGGTCTATATGATGGTCGACCATTTCTATCTAAAAGCCAGCCTACTGTGTCATTTCTTTGTCTATCGGCTTCTAACGGGCTCCATTACTCACTTGCTTTCCACTATTTGGTCTCTTTACCTTGCCAGTATCATCTCCTGTCCCAAATGTTATTAACCCCAAGATAATTTCACTTCCTTCATCCCACTGTGCTTTTATGTATTTGTGCTTTTCAAAGTCCCTGTACTCTTCACTCCTTCTAGAACACACCTTCCCACTTCTTTTTGTGGTCAACTTCTACACTTCGGTTCCAGGAATTTTTCTCTGACCATACCATGTTGGACTTGTGACCCTCAATAAATGTTCATGAATTTCCATGAAAACTTCCTTTGACTACTTTAATGCTGAAGTTATTATGAATAAGAGGCTTCCAGGGACTTCCCTGGGCTTCCCAGGTGGCGCGACTGGTAAAGCACCCGCCTGCCAGTGCAGGAGACGTAGGAGACTGAAGCAATTGGGCACACTCACATACAGGGACTTCCCTAGTGGTCTAGTGACTAAGACCCCATGCTCCCGATGTGGGTGGCCCGGGTTTGTTCGCAAGTTAGTGGCTCAGACGGTAAAGAATCCGCCTGCAATGTGGGAGACCTGGGTTCGATCCCTGGGTTGTGAAGGTCCCCTGGAGGAGGGCATGGCAAACCACTCCAGTATTCTTGCCTGGAGAATCCCCATGGACTGAGGAGCCTGGTGGGCTACAGTCCATGGGGTCGCAAAGAGTCAGACACAGCTGAAGCACCTTAGCATGGCACAGCACAGGGAACTAGATCCCACATGCTGCCACTAAAAATTCCACGTGCCGAAACCAAGTCTGAAGATCCAGAGTGCTGCAGCTAAAAACTGGTGAAACCAAATAAGTAAAAAAAAAAAAAAAAGCCTTCCAGGCTTCAGATTCAATAACTGATTACTTAGAAAACATCTCAGTGGAGCAGCTCACTAACAGATCTTGTGACCCTCAGATGTGGTATACACACCAGACTATTCACATCACACTGGATACAGGATGCTGCTCCTCTGCTACTGCTTGTAGGATCCTCTCAGGCATTTCCCTATTACTCTTCTGGTACTGAACCCAAGACAATTTCTTTACTCTCTTGTAGCTTAGCACAGTCATTCACATCTGCTTAGGTACTTTATGTTCATCATACAAGATTCCTCTGAAGCAGGTTTAGTACGCCCATTTCACAAGTGAAAAAGTCACCACCTATATGATGCAGATGACGTGTAATGCAAGTGTGTGTGTGTTTACATATACACTTGTTTATGATACATATATATCCCATGTGCTCTAGCCATGAAACATCTCAAAAAAAAAAAACCCTCTAAATCAAATATCCAAAAGGATGAATTCATAATTTTACCCCTAAACTTTGTTCTTCTGACTAACCATCTTGGGGAATGGCATCAGAAGCCTACAGATGATCCTCAAAACTTTTTTTTAAAATTTATTTATTTGGCTGCACTGGATCTTAGTTGTGGCACACAGGATTTTCTACCTTTGTTGCAGCACAAGGGATCTTTAATTGTGGCATTTGAACTCTTAGTTGCGGCATGTGAGATCTAGTTCCCTGACCAGGGATCCAACTTGGACCCCCTGCATTGGAGAGCATGAAGTCGTAGCCACTGAATCACCAGGGATATCATCTTTGTCCTTTTTTAATCTTTATATTCAATCCATCACCAACTCCCATGAATTATTCCTCCTAAATATCTCTCAAATATGTCCAGTTCTCTTCACCTTTACCATGATCAATGTAGCCCAAACTTTCATCATCTCTTTTTTTTTTGGCCATGTCTCATGGCTTGCAGGATCTTAGTTCCTCAACCAGGGATTGAACCCACACCAGTGGAAGCGAGGAATCCTAACCAATGGACCGCCAGGAAATTCCCTCATCATCTCTTCTAATAGCTTCTATTTCCTCTAGTCCTACTCCTACAGGTTTTCTACAGCCAAGATGATCTCAACATCCAAACCTGCTCCTGGTATTTTCATGCTCCTCTTCCCTCCCATCTCATTCAAAAGTCCATCAGCAGCTTCTCATTGTTCTTATCAAAAAGACAAACTGACAACTGCTACACAATGGATCCCACCCACTTCATCTCAAGCCCACCTTATCTCCCATGCGGCTCTCCCCTCAGCTGCTCCAGCCACTTGGGCTTGCTTTCCAACCTTTGAATCTGTGATGGCCCACCCCTCTGCAAACCTCCACACAGGCTGGAGAGCCATCTTCTCAATGTCACGGAGTTAACTCTTCACCGTCCTGCTGTTGGCCGCTCAAGAGACACCTTCCCAGAGAAATTTGCTCAATTACCCTTGGGAGTCCAATCAAATTGTTCTATTGTAAGTTCCAAAAGCATCATGTTCTCCACCTTCTTGTCTCCAATCTTGTCTTTACTTTTGTTTTCTGGGATTAATTAATTGCCAACCTCTTGCCTTAGATTGTAAGCTTCATGAGAGCAAGAACTGTGTCTGCCCTTGCTTGTCATTTTATCTCCAGCACTGAGTGCAGCACCTGGCATGCAGTAAGAATTTGAACAGTTGAGTAAATTAATCTGTTGGTTGATATTTGCCCCACATTGAGTTAAGTGCTTTACATATATCATCTCATTACATTTTTGAAGCAGATTTATGAGGTTACTACCATTCTATGATTAGCTCCATTTTACAAACGAGTAAATAACAAGATGGGGAGATAATAGGCGATTTTCCCAAATTTCACAATATGAACACTGAAGCCCTCTGCAGTAAAACTACATGTGTGACTGCTGCCCATCATTGGTGGATGTCTTTGTAGATGTAAACATATTAACTGAAGTGCCCTTACTGAGCAGCAGGTGAGAAGAAAGAAATCTCTGAATCACAAATAGATCATTTATGTGTCTCTTGAGCAAACCTGAAAATCCTGAAACATTTAAGCGTCATCAACAGAATCCCACAGCTGTTAGATCAGGGTACTTGAAAAACAGAAGAAAAAAGTGGGCGGTACCTGAATTGTACTTGTTCAATGAGCCTGATTGTTTCGCTAACCAGTGAGGCATAATAACTTAGCAGACACAGCACTGACTATGACTGGCCTGTGGAAACGCATCTCAAAAGGTGAAAAAAATATTATCAAGCCACAGTTTTAATAACTTGATTGTCATTGAACCAACAGGAAAAATGCTTACCTCATTTACGCTAACTATCTTTGTATATGCCCAGAACAACTGAGCCACTGCAGTGTGACAACCTTGAGCAGTCTATCCAAAGGTACTTAGGCATTTTTACTTCCCCACCCACACTGTCTAGTCCAAACCTTTCGAGAACACAGATACAACAGCACAGTTACTCTTAATGGTTCTTGTTTCAAGAGTTATAACTCAAACTTCAGGGCAAATTTTATGTTAGTTGATCACAAATGTTTAGAAGAGTTTCCTCTTCATTCCCGGAAGTTGTGTTAAGGATTTTTTCAAGTATGACATCATCTTTTACGAAATTATTGCCGTTGTGACTGTAGAATTCTCAGTATACCTGAGAGGTAGGAGGCTGATGGTTGTGTAGTCTTCGGGGTACTGTAGAGAGGGTTGTTAGAAGTCTTATTAGGCAGGACTTCAAGAGGTGGCAATAACTAGATCTCAATAATACCACCTCAGATCTCCAACTCCAGTATGGGGATCCCTAAACTAGACTTGACTGCTATATTTAAAATCTATTGGGGGACTTCGATGGTGGTCCAGTGGTTAAGACTCCGCACTCCCAATGCAAGGGGAGTGAGTTCGATTCCTGGCTGAGGAGCTAAGATCCCACAGGCTGCAACTAAGACTTGGCACAGCCAAATAAACAAATAGAAACAGCCTTTAAAAATCTATTAGACTTTGGACACTACCTCAAACCAATCAAATTTAGAAGAGACTGACGATTCATCATTTTCAACAGAACATTTATCTGGCAGGATAACCTACCTCTTAAATAAGGAAATATCTTCCTAGTGGGTGACTACACATGAGACCCAGTAAAAAATCAGATTGTTGGATGAGTCAACGTTAGGAATCAGATGTAAATTAAGAAATATCTGATTCAGTCATTCTTTGGCTGAAAAATCTTTCATTTCTCCCATTGCTTTCAGGATAAAGTACAAACTCTTTTTTTAATTTTTCCTACTCCTTTCTTTTCATATCTCAAGTCAGGCATTTTTGTAGTACACGCACACATTGAGCTATTTAAAATTTCCTTACTGGTAAGATACATTTTCTTTTATTTTGACTACATTCATATCTATATCTCAAAACCCTGCTCAAGGATCCATATTCCCTCAGTTCAGTTCAGTTCAATCCCTCAGTCATGTCTGATTCCTTGCAACCCCATGGACTGAGCATGCTAGGATTCCCTGTCCATCACCCAACTCCAGGAACTTGCTCAAATTCATGCCCATCGAGTCAGTGATGCCATCCAACAATCTCATCCTCTGTCATCCCCTTCTTCTCCTGCCTTCAATCTTTCCCAGCATCAGGGTCTTTTCAAATGAGTCAGTTCTTCCCATCAGGTGGCCAAAGTATTGGAGCTTCAGTTTCAGCATCATTGAATATTGACTGAATATTCATTGAATATTCAGGACTGATTTCTTATAGGACTGACTGGTTTTATCTTCTTGCTGTCAAAGAGACTCTCAAGAGTCTTCTCCAACACCATAGTTTGAAAGCATCAATTCTTTGGTGCTCAACTTTCTTCTCAGTCCAACTCTCACATCCATACATGACTACTGGAAAAAATATAGCTTTGACTAGATGGACCTTTGTCAGCAAAGTAACGTCTTGCTTTTTAATATGTTGAGTAGGCTGGTCAAAGCTTTTCTTCCAAGGAGAAAGTGTCTTTTAATTTCATGACTGCAGTCACCATCTGCAGTGATTTTGGAGCCCAAGGAAATAAAGTCTTCACTGTTTCCCTTGTTTCCCCATCTATTTGCCATGAAGTGATGGGACTGGATGCCATGATCTTAAGTTTTCTGAATGTTGAGTTTTAAGCCAGCTTTTTCACTCTCCTCTTTCACTTTCATCAAGAGGCTTCTTCACTTTCTGCCATAAGGGTGGTACATCTGCATATCTGAAGTTATGGATATTTCTCCCAGCAATCTTGATTCTGGCTTGTGCTTCATCGAGACTGGCATTTCGTATGATGTACTCTGCATATAAGTTAAATAAGCAGGGTGACAGTATACAGCCTTGACATACTCCTTTACCAATTTGGAACCAGTCTGTTGTTCCATGTCCAGTTCTAACTGTTGCTTCTTGACCTGCATACAGGTTTCACAGGAGGCAGGTAAGGTGGTCTGGTATTCCCATCTCTTTAAGAATTTTCCAGTTTGTTGTGATCCACATAGTCAAAAGCTTTAACATAGTCAATGAAGCAGAAGTAGATGTGTTTCTGAAATTCTCTTGCTTTATGATCCAGTGCAAGTTGGATCTCTGCTTCCTCTGCCTTTTCTAAATCCAGCTTGAACACCTGGAAGTTCTCTGTTAATGTACTGTTAGAGCCTTACTTGGAGAATTTTGAGCATTACTTTGCTAGCGTATGAGATGAGTGCAATTGTGAGGTAGTTTGAACTTTCTTTGGCATTGCTTTTCTTTAGGATTAGAATGAAAACTGAACTTTTCCAGTCCTGTGGCCACTGTTGAGTTTTCCAAATTTACTGGCATGTTGAGCACAGCATTTTCACAGCATCATTTAGGATTTGAAACAGCTCAACTGGAAGTTCATCACCTCCACTAGCTTTGTTTGTAGTGATGCTTCCTAAGGTCCACTTGACTTTGTACTCCAGGATGTCTGGCTTTAAGTAAGTGATCACACCATCGTGGTCATCTGGGTCATTAAGATCTTTTTTGCGTAGCTCTTCTGTGTATTCTTGCCACCTCTTCTTAGCAGCTTCTGCCTCTGTTAGGTCCATACCATTTCTGTCCTTTATTGTGCCCATCTTTGCATGAAATATTCCCTTGGTATCTTGGATTTTCTTGAAGAGATCTCTAGTCTTTCCCATTCTATTGTTTTCCTCTATTTCTTTGCAATGATCGCTTACGTTCCCTTGTGGCTCAGCTGGTAAAAATCTGCCTGCAATGGGGGAGACCTGGGTTGGGACAATCCCCTGGAGAAGGGAAAGGCTACCCACTCAGGTATTCTGGCCTGGAGAATTCCATGGACTGTATAGTCCATGGGGTCGCAAAGAGTCAGACACAACAGAGTGACTATCACTTTCATATCTCTCCTTGCTATTCTTTGGAACTCTGCATTCAAATGGATATATCTTTCCTTTTCTCCTTTGCCTTTAGCTTCTCTTCTTTTCTCAGCTATTTGTAAGCTCTCCTCAGACAACCATTTTGCCTTTTTGCTTGTCTTCTTCTCGGTGATGGTTTTGATCACTGCCTCCTGTATGATATTATGAAC
This sequence comes from Muntiacus reevesi, assembly GCF_963930625.1. Lineage (NCBI taxonomy): Eukaryota > Metazoa > Chordata > Mammalia > Artiodactyla > Cervidae > Muntiacus > Muntiacus reevesi. The sequence continues at coordinate 35,934,715 of NC_089260.1, read as the reverse complement.
CTCCATTCATAGTTCTTCAAGCACTCTATCTATCAGATCTAATCCCATGAACCTATTTGTCACTTCCACTGTATAACTGTAAGGATTTTGATTTAAGCCTTACCTGAATAGTCTAATGGTTTTCCCTACTTTCTTCAATTTAAGTCTGAATTTTGCAATAAGGAGTTCATGATCTGAGCCACAGTCAGCGTCCAGTCTTGTTTTTGCTGACTGTATACAGCTTTTCCATCTTGGGCTGCAAAGAATGTTATCAATCAGATTTTGGTATTGACCATCTGGTGATGTCCACATGTAGAGTCATCTCTTGTGTTGTTGGAAAAGTGTGTTTGTTATGACTAGTGCGTTCTCTTAGCAAAACTGTTAGCCTTTGCCCTGCTTCATTTTGTATTCCAAGGCCAAGCTTGCCTGTTACTCCAGGTATCAGGTATCTCCAGGTATTTCTATACTCCTTAGCAATTCAATTTTTCACTCATTCTATCTGCCATGATTCCATAGCAATTTGTATTGATACATATCCCTATTAATACTTAACTGTTATAACCATTAATTCACATATTAATCTCATTCACTGAAATGTGAGTTTTTGGGAGTTGGGCCAATCTTATTTAGCTTAAATTTCAGTGTTTAGCATGTGTAAAAACCTAAAAAGAAAAAAAAAAGCCTTTAAAATGCTTGCTGGCTATGTCTGTTAAGCTAGGTGGTAAACTGATTGTCTTCATTCCTCAGCAACTCCAGAATACTCTATTTTATAATATATTCCTTTTTACATTCTGCTAACCAGTGGTGATTTTCAGGGTTTTAAATTTTGCAAAGGAGTAAAAATCTTTTTTAGTATTTTGGGTGGCAAAAAAAGAGCATTAACAGAAGCTACCATCCATTAACATCTTAATTTCAATATATATATATCACAGAATATATACAATTTCAGGGTAATAAGCAATCTTAAATTGAACAAATTCAACTTTATGAGACGTTACCTAGATTGTCTTACATTTCATTTCACCACCAACTGGTGAAAAATAGCTTTTAGGAAATGTTAAATGATGTAAGTATTCCTCCCCAAAATAATTGTGAAAATTATGTATCCCTGAAAATATTGACACCAAAAAATAAAATTATATCATCTTAGAAAATCCAATGGAATCTTTATATCATATTTATTTGATATCCACCATCATTCATTTAAAAATACATGAACATGCTTCCCTGGTGGCTCAGTGGTAAAAAATCTGCCTGCCAATGCAGGGGACATGGGTTCAATCTCTTGTCCTGGAAGATCCCACATACTGTGGAGCAACCAAGCCCGTTCAACACAACTACTGAGTCAGCACTCTAGAGCCGGTGAGCTGCAACTACTGAGCTCACGCACCGAAACTACTGAAGCCTGAATGCCTAGAGCCCATGTCCTGCAACAAGAGAAACCACTGCTACGAGAAACTTGAGGACCGCAATCAGAGAGCAGCCCCGCTCACAGCAACTAGAGAAAAGCCCAAGAACAGCAACGAAGCCCCAGCACAGCCATAAATAAATTAAAAAGTAAAAATGCATGAAAACACAACACAATATTAGCCAATATTTTAGAGTAACTATACATGGAGTATAATATTTAACAGCTGTGAATCACTATGTTGTACACTTGAAACATACAGTACTGTAAATCAACTATACTTCTATTTAAAAAATAAGACTAGTGAAGGAAAAAAGAAAGGTAATTTAAAAATATGTGTACAAACAGCTGGAAAATCTACATTATTCCTTTATTTCCATTCTATTTCCCTACAGTTTTATAATATTTACACTTAGAAACGTATTCGTGCTAAGTTGCTTCAGTCATGTCTGACTCTTCGTGACTCTATGGACTGTAGTCAGTTGGGCTTCTCTGTCCATGTGATTCTGCAGGCAGGAATAGTGGATCGGGTTGCCATTCCCTTCTCCAGGGGATCTTCCCGACCCAGAGAAAGAACCCATGTCTCTTACGTGTCCTGCATTGGCAGGCAGGTTATTTTAAATTTAATTTAAAAAAATATCTATGTAAGACCCTTAAATGTTGTAAAATATCCTGAAATGAGGTCCCATTATAATTATTAGTGTGCACATTTGGTCAAAGTAACATAAATATATTTATATTAAATATAAACATTATTGGGAGAGCATTTTTTTTTTTCTTTTGGAAATACATTTCTTAATTAACCAAATTTTTTCAATTAATTAATGTACCAATAATTTTCCTAGCTTCCCAGGTAGTGCAGTGGTAAAGAAACTGCCTGCCAATGCAGGAGATATACATTTGATCCCTGGGTCGGGAAGATCCCCTGGAGAAGGAAGTGGCAACCTACTCCAGTATTCTTGCCTGGAAAATTCCATGGACAGAGGAGCCTGGTGGGCTACAGTCCATGGGGTTGCAAAGAGTCAGATATGACAGAGTGGCTGGACACGGAGTGAAAATGGCTTTGTCATACATTTTATTCCTTTTTTTCTTCTTTTGAATATGTGCTGAGAACATTTATTCACAAAAAAATTATGGATGACCGGAATAGAAAGAGTTTTAACTACATCACAACGTTCTTTAAACTCTTGAACAGTGATGCTGGAGAAGACTCTTGAGAGTCCTGCAAGGAGACCAAGCCAGTCGGTGGTCCAGTGGCTAAGATTCCATGCTCCCAATGCAGGGGGCCCAGGGTCAATCTCTGGTCAGGGAACTAGAGCCCACATGCCACACCAAGAGTTCACATGCAGCAACCAAAGAGCCCACATGCCGCAACTAAAAAAAGTCCCTCATACTATAGCTAAGATCAGGCACAACCAAATAAATAGTAATTAAAAAGAAAAAAAATCCTAAAGGAAATCAACCCTGAATATTCATTGGAAGGACTGATGCTGAAGCTGAATCTCCAATACTTTGGCCACGTGATTCAAAGATCCGACTCATTGGAAAAGACCCTGATGCTGGGAAAGACTGAGGGCAGGAGAAGAAGAGGGTGACAGAGTATGAGATGGTTGGATGGCATCACCAGTTCAATGAACATGAACTTGGGCAAACTCCATAAGATAGTGAGGGACAGGGAAGCCTGGCGTGCTGCAGTTCATGGGGTCACAAAGAGTCAGACATGACTGAGCAACTGAACAAGATACAGGCAAAAAAAAAAAAAAAATCCTTGTGATCGATCGTAGGAGATTATTTTTAATGATCAACTGACACTTCAATTAGGGTCTTCTTCAGTTCTGTTGAAAGCAAAAGCTGGAAACTATTAGCGCTACAAAAGTGTGGCTACCAAATTATTAGGGATATTCACTTTTTCAGCTTGTCTCTGGTGCTCCTTTTCCATCCTGGGGCAATATAAAATGATACAAGAAGATCAGGGATGAGTGGGTGATTTGCCTCTTTCAGTGCTATGAAAGAAGGGTGACTGGGCAAAGGCAGGTGGGAAAGGAAAACCAGCTTGAGAGAAAGATCTCCAACAGCTCAGTTTTGGAAAATGAATGTGTGTGGAAGTTGAAAGCCTGACTTAAGTGCTTACATGTGCTGAGCTTAGTAGCTCAATTGAGTCCAACTCTTTTCGACCCCATGGACTGCAGCCCACCAGGCTCCTCTGTCCATGGGGATTCTCCAGGCAAGAATACTGGAGTGGGTTGCCATGCCCTCCTCCAGGGGATCTTCCCAACCCAGGGATCGAACTCAGGTATCCCGCATTGGAGGTGGGTTCTTTACCCACTGAGCAACCAGGGAAGCCCTACGTGCTTACATATCCCTTGGAAATTCAGTGTATACCTCTAGGGCTAAGCACACCCTAGTTTGAAGGTCACTGGGCTAGACCTGAAAGCATTGGTGTTTTCTCTAAAGTAGTTACATTCCAATCCTAGGATGTACCCTCAATCTTGAAGATACCCTAATCACAGCTTTTGGATGGTATGTTTCTTCTGTAAAAACCGATCTCATGATTGATATTGATTCTCTCTGCTGTAGTTTCAAAGTGTGGTATTTTCTGACCTTGACTTTACCTCCAGATTCTGGGAGAAGGGAGTTACCTTATTTGGAATGTAAGACTCCTAAGAGTTGCTGCCTGCAGTGGTGTAGAAACTCCTGCTTTAGGGTATTTGTTTATGGCATTGTACGTAATGGCCTTGGCATCTTTCTGCTTTCCATGTTTCCTCACCTGACCCTTCTGAAGGTAATTGGTTTGCATTTATAAATTTATGAAAGAGGTGGATTAGTGTGGAATGTATGGCTACTGAACAGAGCCTAGTTATTTAATCAGCCTAGGTCTGTGAACCAAACAGTATCTGTAAACTAAATATTTGGGCTGGATCTTCCACAAAATCAGTAATCCATATGTGGTTTTATAATTCAGTTTTCAATAAAAATAAGTGTCAACCTCCTACCCCATTGTTCTCCTTTGTAGCCTAAAAATTCATATTGTAAAAAGACTTATTTTTTGTACAATTCACATACACTAAAGAGGCATTTTACTTTTTACTTCATCTCTCTGAGATTAGAGTGAACTAACTCCTATCTGTGATTAATTAAAATAAAGACACTACAACCACAAAAGGGTTCAGTTCAGTTCAGTCGCTCAGTTGTGTCTGACTCTTTGCGACCCCATGAATTGCAGCACACCAGGCCTCCCTGTCCATCACCAACTCCCGGAGTTTACTCAAACTCATATCCATCGAGTCAGTGATGCCAACCAGCCATCTCATCCTCTGTCGTCCCCTTCTCCTCCTGCCCCCAATCCCTCCCAGCATCAGGGTCTTTGCCAATGAGTCAACCCTTCACATGAGGTGGCCAAAGTATTGGAGTTTCAGCTTCAACATCAGTCCTTCCAATAAATATACAGGATTGATTTCCTTTAGGATGGACTGGTTGGATCTCCTTGCAGTTCAAGGGACTCTCAAGAGTCTTCTCCAACACCACAGTTCAAAAGCATCAATTTTTCAGTGTGCAACTTTCTTCGCAGTCCAACTCTCACATCCATACATGACCACTGGAAAAACCATAGCCTTGACTAGATGGACCTTTGTTGGCAAAGTAATGTCTCTTCTTTTTAATATGCTATCTAGGTTGGTCATAACTTTCCTTCCAAGGAGTAAGCGTCTTTTAATTTCATGGCTGCAATCACCATCTGCAGTGATTTTGGAACCCAGAAAAATAAAGTCTGACACTATTTCCACTGTTTCCCCATCTATTTCCCATGAAGTGATGGGACCAGATGCCATGATCTTAGTTTTCTGAATGTTGGGCTTTAAGGCAACTTTTTCACGCTCCTCTTTCACTTTCATCAAGAGGCTTTTTAGTTCCTCTTTGCTTTCTGCCATAAGGGTTAGCTATCATTAAATCTGGGTTTCCCAGTTGGCACAGTGATACAGAATCTACAAGCCAATGCAGGAGATGCAAGAGACTTGGGTTCCATTCCTGGGTCTGGAAGATCCACTGGAGAAGGAACTAGCAACCCATGCCAGTATTCTTGCCTGTAAAATTCCACTGAGAGAGGAGCTTAGTGGCTACAGTCCATGGGGTCGCAAAGGGTCACACAAAACTGAGCACCACCAACCACCATCATTAAATTTAGAATTTAAATTAAAAGCATAACTTCACAGATAAAGTAGTTTTGCATATGTTTCAATGATCTTGTAGCTTAATTGAAATTATTGCTCACTAATTTTAATTTTTTTCAATTTCCAAACAACCTTTCTACAACTGTATATTTTATGGAAATGCCTTGCATTGTGTAACATGCAAATATTACCAACACTTAAAACCGACCATACTTCTGTTCTACCAGCTTATTCAGTAAAAAAAATCTGTTTTAGTCTTTTGTTGAAAGTTCAAGGTTGTAAGTACCTAGTGCCTGCCAATCTGCACACTGATATACTGTTGATTCACTTGACAAATTCTTCCTAATTCTCTGCTATGTCAGAGTCACTGCTTTTAGATACTGAACATACAATATTGAGCAAACCCAGAAATGGTCCTTGCTCACATGGAGCTATCAGTTTATTGGAGGAGTATGTGATAATCAAATAATTACACACATTTAATAGCTGCGATTTTGACAACATAGAGCTTCCCCGGTGACTCAGACAGTAAAGAATCTGCTTGCAATGCAGGAGACCCAGGTTCGATCCCTGGGTTGGGAGGATCCCCCACGGAAGGAAATGGCAACCCACTCCAGTACTTTTGCCTGGAAAATTCCATGGACAGAGGAAGGAGCCTGGTGGGCTACAGTCCATGGAGTCACAAAGAGTCAGACACAACTGAGCGACTAACACTTTAAAAACTGCAGTTGTGACAAATGCTGTGAAAGAGAGATGAAAAAGTGCTTGGAGAACCTGCAACAGGATATATGAATGTTGGGGAGTGTGGGTGGTCAGGGAAATCCACCCTGAGGAAGTGATGTAAGAACGAATGTGGGTTGATGAGAGGAAGGGAAGGAAGAGTGTTTATAGACAGGGAACAGTGCAAAGGCCAGACAGAAATCAAAGCGAATCTGAAGGACAGGAGGAGTCTGGCTTTTGGAAGAGAGAGTTAGAGGAAGAGGTGAGGCTGGAGAAGTGGAAGGCAGCCAGACCTTGCTGGGCTCTGCAGGCCTCTCACGTGTTTTGATATGTAGACCAACAGAAAATAATTAAAGCCTTTGTAGGGTTTTAATGTTGGTGGGGTGATAAAATCAGATTGGCATTTTAAAAAGATTACTGACTTCACAGTGAGAAGGGATTAGAGGGCAGGGCTAGAAAGTTTGGTGAGATAGAAGCTTCACTGAATGTATATGCATGTAAACACAAGCTTTTCAAAAATAAATCATGTTCTAAAGGGATTTGGAGGTTTTTAAGGAAAGAATCACTGTTTTTTTTTTTTTATCTTTTAACTCTTGGTGTTTATTTTTGGAGGCAGGGTAAAATGGGTTCACAGATAAATGAAGAGAAAGAAGAAAGAACAATATTTTCCAGAAGTCCTGGGGGAAAACATACAGAGGTAACTGTATTAACTTTATTTTTCTGATTATATACTCAATATAAATAATAATTTCAGTATATAAGACAGTATGGAGAGTTCATCCTCTTAATCACTTTTCATACTTATAGTCACACACAAACTCACATGTACTCAACAGCATGGCTTAATACGGACTAGGTAGGTGTTCAGTAGCTATGAATTGCACTAACTAATCATTCCTATTATATTTGTTAATATACTTATTGTTTTTTCACTTAATAATAAGACTTGGGTTACATAATACCACATCAACCTTCTTAATAGCTGGTCAATAATTCATTATAGGCATGTGTCATAATGTATGAAAATAACCCCACACTGATGGAAACTCAAGTTTTTTAGGTTTATAATCCTTGTGATTCAATGAACATCCTTGCACAGACATTCTAATAGTTGCCTGGGGTAAGTCCCTAGAACTGAAGTTGCTGGGTAAAAAGATACATACACATTTTACATTTTGATATATACAGCCAAAGAGCCTACCAGAAAGTTATTCCTACCTCCATTCCCGATTATATTCATTTTCTTATACTTCTGGTGGGTTGGAAAAAATCACACCTCCTGGAGTTTTTTATGCACTTTTCTCTGATACCTGGCCAATTCTGCACATCTTCTCATAAGTTTACTAGTCACTTGTTTTTCTTCTTACATGATTTTCCAGTAAATGTCCTTTGCACATTCTTTTAATCTTCTACTAGGTATGTTTTATCTTGTTGACTTAAGACAACCCTTTGGAGATAGTGATATTAAGCCTTTGTCTGTCATATATAGCCTGATCTCTTTTTCCTAGTTTAATAAAAATCTTTATTATGTTTTTGGAAAACAAAAGTTTTGCAATGTATATAGTCAGTTCTGACAATCTTTTCCTTTAAGGTTTCTGGCCTTTGTATTCTGCTTAGAATTAAATCTTTCACTCCCCAATATTACAGAAATACCAGCCTAGTAACATTTTCTTTTGGTGCTTTATTTACAGTTTTGAGAGCATTTCTGGAGGGCAATCAGGGAGCTAGTACAGGACTTTATAAAATGTTGGTTCCCTTTGCCAGAAATTCTTTTAGAATTTATTCTAGAGAAATAAGATGCAAAGCTTTAGTTTCAAGGATATTCACTGAAGAGTTGTTTATAACTGCAAAAAACCCCAAAACTGTAAACAATGAAATGTTCAACAATGGAAGACTGGTTATATCAATTATGGTATATCTATCCCATTAAAATACAAAAAAAATTAATCATATTAAAACATATTAAAAACTAAAAGCAAAAAAAGAGGCCAAGTCCAACTCATAAACACCAAAATTTTCTTTTGGTTATGCACAAAAAAAGGAAGCCTGTGTTTACACAATAATCTTTTTCTTTTCTTCTATGACAGTATTTGAATAATAAACACATTTAAATTTTAGTGTAGCTTCCAATTATGCGGATACATTGCTAAGTGTACCATTTGTATTTTAGTAGCTAAAGGTGCTTTAGACTACAGGGTTTTTAAAGTCACTCAGTCGCGTCCGCCTCTTCGTGACCCCACGGACTGTAGCCTACCAGGCTCCTCTGTCCATGGGATTTTCCAGGCAAGAGTACTCGAGTGGGTTGCCATTTCCTTCTCCAGGGGATCTTCCCGACCCAGGAATCGAACCTGGGTCTCCAGCGTTACAGACAGACGCTTTACTGTCTGAGCCACCAGGCAAGCTAGAGGGTATTACCTTTATATTCAATTTAGGTATGCCTCAGCCAGTAACTTTAAGCAAGTCAATTAACCTTTTCGTTTCCTTATCTGTTGAATGAGAATAATACCTACCCTGATTTAACTCATAAGGAAGTTGTGTAAATTGCAATTCACTGTAGGCAACATAGAAAATGGTGCTAATGTTATTTATATTGAACTACATTATTATCATTGCTTTTGCTTAAGTTTATTAAGGTATGACTGACACATGAAAAGCAGTACATATTTAAAGTATATAACTTCATGAGTCTGGAGATAAGCATACACTTGTGAAACCATTACCACTATCTGTGCCACAAACATTTTCATCATCTTCCAAAGTTTCCTCCTGCCCATTCTATTTGTTTTTTTTTTGTGATTTGTTTGCTCAGTTGCCCAGCCGTGTCCGACTCTGCGAGCCCATGGACTGCAGCACGCCAGACCTTCCTGTCCCTCACCATCTCCCAAAGCTTGCCCAAGTTCATTTTTGTGATAAGGACACCTAAAATCTATTCTCTTTTTGAGTGTACAATACAGGTTAACTATAGACACTACACTATACTAAGTATATATCTCTAAGACTATTCATCTTGTATAACTGAAACTGTAACCTTTGACTAATGTCTCTCATTTCCCTCTCCTTCTGGCCTGTGGCACCATTCCACCTTCGGCTTCTATGAGTTTCACTAGATTCCTCATTCTGGATTTCATTGTATTTTTCCCTTTGTGTCTGGCTTATTTTACTTAACATAATTGTCCTCAAGGTCCACCTATGTTGTTGCAAATGGCTGGACTTCCTTTCTTTTTAAGGGCTGAATAATATTCCATTGTATGTCATATGATGGTTGTTGCTTTTAATGTAAATGCAATGGAAATAGTGGGTCAATATCTTCAAAAAGAATATTTTTTAGTTATCTAAGGGAAAGAAGACAAAACAAAAGAAAAAGTGGCCTACTAAAACAGATTGTGAGGGAAGATAATTATCCAGTAAATATTTACTAATTGCCTACTTCGAGCTGGGTTGGGGTTGGGGTAGGGGAGAGTAAGAGTGAATAATACAGTCTCTCTTCTCAGGGACTTTATTCTGGTGGATGACACACGTCAGTGCCACATACAGAATCACAACATATTGTCCCTAGAACCTAAAGAGGCAAAGGTCTGTCGAGGCAAAAATGCCTCTCAAAGGCAACAAGTAGTCAAGTTTGATCCTCAGAGATCAGCTGAATCAGGTAGAGGAGTTTAGCCTCATCAGAGTTACAGGGGAAAGAGTTATCAAGGTAACCTGCAACAGTTCTACACAGCCTAAAGTGAAATTAGGGGACAAATTGGCTGGGGATGCCCCATTCTGGAGGGGTTCCCCTGGTAAGCATGAGGGGGAATCCCCTTGAATATGGTAGAACCCCAACAGCAAATATAGGGGCTAGAGGGGAGAACAGATCCCTGCCTGCTAGTAGGAGACTGGAAGGGGTGGGGGAATTCTTAAAAACTCCATTTACAGAACAGGAGATCCCCTTCTGTTACTCAAAGTTCCCTTGTTCAGGGTATTCTGAGACATTTGTGGATTACTATCCTCTTGAACTTTGTTTCTGATTTGATCTTCCTTCAGGGTTAAGAAGACAACTGAATATATATTTATACATATATAATGATAAAAATATACACACACTTATACATCATACACTCACACTGTTTGGCTGTGAGGTCAGTGACCCTAGCATTTAAGTCATTTATTTGATTCAAGTGTTGTTCATCCCTAATCAGTGCACGTTTAACCAAATCTCCAGACAGAAGATGATGTGAATTTTCCAAAACAGAAGGTAAGCTACATGTCTGAGAAAAATACAGTTTGGATACAACTAACGACTTAGTGGAGTAAAGCATTTTTCTCGATTCTGATGCTACCAGAATCAAGAAAAAAAAACTAGCATACTAGCACAAATATATATTGCCTGTTAAGTACTAGGCAAATAAGATGAAAACAACAACAACAACAACAACAAAGTTATGAGTTTAACAGTTTGGGAATGGAAAAAATCTTTAAAGCCAAAATAAAAAACTCTTAAGAACATTTACTTCCCATCATCTTAACCCTGGATAAGTGATTAACTTCAGTAATTCTTCCCTCTTTTTCTGGAGAGGGGAGTGAGAGTTAAAACTGAATAAATAATGTATTTATTTGCAAGTGCCTGGAATTTTAAAAAAATGCATTAAGGACAAAGCACAGCATTATTATAACATTCTTCCATATAGTACATAATACATACAGCCAAGTGGGCAGAATCCTCTCATTTCTCCAACATACAAATTAGGTCATCAGAGATTCCACTGTCCTAAGTTTTCCAACAATTAAAACAAAGCAGGACAGATTTTTTTTTTTTTTAATTCACAAACTCTACCAATCTAAGGACCTATATTTCAGTTTCAGGCTGTTTATCATTGGTGACCAGGTGACAACATGGATATGTAGCAATCTGATCATTACTAACAAAATAACTAAAAGCCAAAATCTCTTTGTGGCAGGTTAGTACTATCATTCTTTACATTAAAATTACATTTCATCTATAAGGTAGAACTAACAATTTTTGTTTGACATACAACACTGTTCATTCATTACAGATACTAAAATTACAGTGAATGAAGTAAAAGTTGATATGAATAAATCTATACAATATATGGGTATGGCTGTGCATGCGTTTAGTCCATTCAAAAATATTAAGGCAAATAGTATTTTATGTCTGGGATAACCTTTTTTTTAAGGTTAATCTTGAAAAAATACCATAGTCCATATTCCACATGATATATTCAAAGTTTAAAATGCTGTTTATTTTAAAAATAGAAATTATTGAAGAGAACAGAATCATAAAACTAGAGCGCCTAAACATTGTAACACATGTTGTAACACATGTTCTTTATTAAATACATATAACTTTCCATTAATATATAACATAAAAGATTAAAGCCTCTAACACATGGTAATCTATAACCGTAGAATTGTGTGTTTTTCTCATTTTTCCCCATGCACATCCTGACATACATTAATGTAAAACGCAACATGTCCTTTTTTTCCCTACTCAATAATTATCTTGAACGTATTTTGAATGTTTGTGATTAACCTTTTAATATACAGTTTCAATTTCTGTAATTTACTGAGTTATTTATTTTTACGGTTACATATACTGTTTCATTTAGTCCTCTTAACATATTTATTAAGAGTAAAAAGCTCCTCCATAGTTTGAGAATATCTTTTCTTAATCCGAAATAAGTTTGAATAAAAATGATTTGATTTGTTTCACATTTTTTAACTTGTTTTTTAAAGTTTATTTCACGTTTCAAAGAGTAAAATGAATCTCAACACTTCAGAATTTGCTAAATTTAGCATATTAAAAAATATTTTAAAATACGAGTATAAGGGCTCCAAATTGGAAAATCTTTTTCTGAACAAGTAGACTACGATTATTATTGTAAGAGTTTCATTTCCAGCTCCATCTGTTCTTCTAATCACTCTAAATTCCATGTGCAGTGTAAACAGTTGAAAAAAAAAAAACAAAAAAACCCCAAAGTCTTAAAAATCAATTCTTGCCTTAACACACACGCTCTTCAGAGTCGCACGCAGCGTCTGTGTGAGCCGACTCCTCCCCACTCTCGGGGAAAACCCTGCCTAATATTTATAACGTTCTGACATACTGTAATACTCACAAGGTGGTTGTAGAAGTATAAACACGACTGGGGCTCTCTGATTGGCTGCTGGTGATGTAACACCCATGTCAATACTTCCCACTGAACGCACGTGTTCGACCTTTTATTTAAATTTCCATTTCATCACAGCAATAAGACACTCGGGGCGGTGCATTTTCTGTGAAATGATTATCGCCCAGAGGTGCTGCATCGAATCCACAATGCAGCAGACGAGAAGGTGCCCGCGGTTGTAACCTCCTCGCGCGAAAGGTACAGCCTGGTCCAGTCTTTGTGAAGGAACAAAAATAAGTTCACTTCCTCGGGCACCGTTACCCCCCACCCCCACCCACCCCACCTCAGCAAATGACAAGGCTGGAGCGCAGCTCCCACCGCACAGTTATTTCTCAAAGTCCCAGGTGAACTCGTGGCGAGGGAAGGAAAATGTGCGTCCCGGGCGCGGGTAGGTGCGTGCGGGCAGCGGGGAGGCGGCCAGACCTGACACTCGCCAGCTGTTTGTCCTCCGTGGAGCCCGGCCCCGGCCGCACACGCCCGCCCCCTCCCCGAGACCCCCCAGCCCGCCGCCCGGCCTTTTGTCCCCCGCCCCTCGGCCGACTTCCTTCCCCCGCGGCCGCACCCCCGCCCCCAGGCCGGAGGCGCGGCCCGGCCCCTTTCCCGGTCCCCAGGCGCCCCCACCCCACCCCAGCCCAGCCCCAAGCCCAGCCCCCTCCCCCCGCCCGGCCCCCACCCTTTCCCCCTCCAGCGGTTACTGCTACCCCGGTGCATTGTGGGCGCACGGTCCGTTGTTCATTTGCCATTCGACCTCCGCCAGGGCCTGGTCGGACGGAAACGCTCCGCCGGCTTTATTGTCGGTTCGTTATGTGGCGGAGCCCGGCAGTTTAACGTGCCTCTAGCCCTCAGCGCTTCGGAAGCCGGCAACCGCGTCGGGACTCCTCGGCGCGCTGGAGGAAGGATATCTTGTTTGGAGGGTCGGTGTGTGCGCGCGGCTTTAAAGAGGGGGCAGCGGAGGGTCTCCCCGCACTCCGCCTCTCAACTTCGAAGGCCCCACGCGCGCCGGCTCGCTGCTCACCTCTCCGCCGCCCGCCCCCCCCGTTCTCCGCGCGGGACGCTGCCCGGAGCGCCGCGGGGCGGGGGTGGAGGACGAGGAGGCGGCCGGAGGCGGCGGCCCGGCGGGCGGCGGCGGCGGCGGCGGCGGACGCGTGAGGCAGCCCCGGGGAGCGAGCGCGAGCCGGGCGTCCGGGCGGGAGGGCGAGGCCGAGCCCCGCGAGACCGGAACGCCCGCGGTGGGGGCGGGAGCAAAGCGGAGGGGGAGCGGCGGGGAGCGCGCGGGACGCGGCCCGAGGCCGGGCGCGAGCCGGGGCACCGGGCGGCGGCGGCGGCGGCGCGCGCCATGTCGTTCAGTGAAATGAACCGCAGGACGCTGGCGTTCCGAGGAGGCGGGTTGGTCACTGCCAGCGGCGGCGGCGGCTCCACGAACAATAACGTTGGCGGGGAGGCCTCGGCTTGGCCCCAGCAGCCCCAGCCAAGACAGCCCCCGCCGCCAGCGCCGCAGCCGCTCAATGGGCGGGGGGCCGACGAGGAAGTGGAATTGGAGGGCCTGGAGACCCAAGACCTGGAGGCCTCCGCCGAAGAAACCAAGGAGTTGCTGCTCCCCCAAGACGCGGGCGGCCCCACCTCGCTGGGCGGCGGTGGCGCCGGGGGCCCCCTGCTAGCGGAAAGGAACCGTCGGACTCTGGCCTTTCGAGGCGGCGGCGGCGGCGGGGGGCTTGGCAACAATGGCAGTAGCCGCGGCCGCCCTGAGACCTCGGCGTGGCCCCTGAGGCATTTCAATGGGCGAGGGCCGGCGGCCGTGGAGCTGGAGCTGGACGCGCTGGAGGGGAAGGAGTTGATGCCGGACGGCGCGTCCCTGAGCGACAGCACCGAAGACGAAGAGGAGGGGGCGAGCCTGGGCGACGGCAGCGGGGCGGAAGGAGGCAGCTGCGGCAGCAGCAGGCGGTCGGGCGGCGATGGCGGGGACGAAGCGGAGGGCAGCGGTGTGGGAGCTGGAGAAGGAGAGACTGTCCAGCACTTCCCGCTCGCGCGGCCCAAGTCCCTAATGCAGAAGCTCCACTGCTCCTTCCAGACCTCCTGGCTCAAAGATTTTCCCTGGCTGCGCTATTCCAAGGATACTGGCCTTATGTCTTGCGGCTGGTGCCAAAAGCCCCCCGAGGACGGAGGAAGCGGGGATCTGCCCCCAGTGGGGCACGACGAGCTTTCGCGAGGGACCCGCAACTACAAGAAAACCCTCCTTCTGAGGCACCACGTCTCTACCGAGCACAAACTCCACGAAGCCAACGCCCAGGTACGATATATGTTGCTCCTGCTTTTTCAGCTCTTTGGGGGAAAGGTTTATCAGTTAAAACTCACTCTCCTGGGTGAAGACATCTTTTCTGTTGGGAGAGAGGTGTAGGGAGCTTAGGCGTGGGGGGTTCAAAAGCCTGGGAATAAGTTTTCAAAAGTTAACCGGGGGAGTTGGGGGGAGGGGAAGGAATGACAATTTTCTAATCGTAGCGCTGAATTTGATTTAATTTTTTTCATGACTCAGATTTCTTTGCCCGTCAGACTGAATCAGAAGGAAAGTTTAATAAGCGAGATTGAAGGTTTTAACCCTGTAAGGTTGGCTTTGTGGTTAGAATGTTATTAGCTGTGATTTTAGAAAAGCTGCTTTAATGTTGGTAGTCTTTTAACGTGGTGTTGGAAGTCAAATCTGGTAACTTTGAAGAATTAAACTCTTTCCTTAACCTTTGACGCTACCCCTTTTAGGAGAACATCCAACCGAGAAAATTCTTTTTATCATGTCAGAATAACGTGAAATATGAGAGTAGTATGTAAATGTAGAGGAAACTCTTTGGATAAGACTTCGTGAATGGTTATACTAAATTCATCTCCTTAAACTTTTTGTTGAACTTCTCTTTCCAAAGGTATGCTTTTGGTAAATTGTGGTAGTTTTTACTTGCTTCCTTCTCTCCAGATTTCTGTGCTGAGATTTTCCGTAATCCCCTTTTTCAAAAAGTTTACATATAAATGTGGTTTACTTTCAACTTAGGATATTTGAAATGCTGAATGTAAAGTTATTTCTACCAACTAGTTGATTCGAACTGGTAGAGAATGTATTTACCAAAATCATAAGTTCTTAGTTATAAAACAGGTAAACGGTACTTCAGTTCTTCTTAGATCTTGTCTTAGTATTTCTGGACTAAAGATAATAGCCTTATCATTTTGATAATCTCTTTTCAAGCCAAGCAGATGTTAATCAATCCTCTTAAGACAACCTGTGGTTGTGGTTGGAATTCATTCTTTTGTATCGGTAGCCAGGCGTTGATTTCAGAAAGTCACCTTTGAGATACTAGTCCCTTTGTGTGTTGGAATGATCTTGCTGTTTAGAACACTTTTAGTGGAGTTAATTAGGCACTAATAACCCTATAGCCCAGAAATTTCTCAGAAGTTGAGACTTTAACGTTAAAGCATAGGGTTGTTTTTCTCAGGTGGGTAATGGTAACAGTTTTTGCACAACTTTTAGTTGCCTAAGCCCTACAAGGAAGGTCATTTAAAGATGTAAGGCCCGGAAAGGTTAAGTAAATTGTCCCAAGTCTTACAGTTCTTGGTTATAAATGAGACTAGCCTTTATAAGGAATGTTGCAATGGAGGAAGGAAAAAAAGATTTTGGAGTAAATCTAGGTTCACATCTCAGCTTTCTGCAATTACTAGCTTTGTGAGCTTGGGCATTGGAGTGCCAGACTTGTCTTCTGTATGCCAAACACAGATGTCCCTTATTTTGGCAAGTAATTATTCTGCTCCCATTTTACAGAAGAGAAGTCTAGAGGCTTCAACGCAGTATATATTCCTGAAGCTAAGTAGTGTGATGAGGTGTGGAGGGCTTGTGAAAATGAAAGTATGCTTTTCTAAGTGATGAGTTGGTTATTTGGAAAAATCTTAAAACGACAATCAAACTTGAGTTTCCTTAATTCGGTGGACCAGTTATTCTTCTTTGTAGTCTATGTAGGCAGATCTGAATGGGAGTGCAGATTATTACAATTAGCTGCTTAGTGAACCTGGAATCAGAGGAAGAGGGAATTAGCTGGATAACCTTATGATAGACTTAGCATGGTGTATTCCTCTCCCATAGGCATATATCTGGATTAGGGAATTCATCCCTAGGTAAAACCTTTTCTAAACTTAATCCCTGAATTATCCCTCCCTTACCCTTTGCCCCCTTGAAACTCCCTTTTTACAATATAATCTGCAGACCAACTTCTTGCTCTTAGGACATTATTTCATTAGTCTGAGAATAATACAATTTAGTAAGTCATTCCTATTTGTCTAAGGCTATTTATTGGTTCCCTTGATTGGATTTTGGATGATTCCATCAGTTTCCATCAGTTCCAGTCTGAACTGATTCTAATCATTTTTATTTTCATTCTAAGTTTGGGGTTTTACCTTGTAATTGACCCCAGGTATCACCTATCGGATCTTTTTGTCTTGTTAATACATGAGTGACAGGTTCAAGAACTGACTTATTTCTTCCTATGCACAGTTAATCATTTTTTTTACATTGCTCTGCAGATTTTGATTACCTGCAGGAGGCAGTATAACACAGTCTGTAAGAGCATTCTTGAGCTTAAAAGTAGGGGGACCTGAGTCCTAATCCTCTTTCTTGACAGGCAAATGAGTTGATTTCCAGTCATGTATGCAAAGTGTATATGCCAGCACCTAGTCACTAAGTAAATGATAACCATTATTTATTATCACCATTACTTATTGTCTTTGGAAATAACTGTAACTGCGGTGGGGGTAGCTGGTACCTCATATCTCAGTGTTATCAATTTTCTCAGTTTGCAAGCCACTTAATCTCATGGAATCACTCTTGATTCTAGAGAACAAACCAGTTTTTTCCGTGCTTTTAGAGACTTTGGCCATTCAGGTTCTTTGAACATTCTCATCGCATTTGCAGTTTTTCTCATCTTCATGAAGAGTATCTTGCATGAGCTTTCTCCTGCCTTAAAATTACTGAAATAGTTTTGTAGTTCCTCAGGCAAGAATTAAGTGTGAAGTTGGGACTTAGTTCACTCCCTTTATTCCCCCTCCCCACTTTTTTTTTTTTTTTATTTTAAGGAGTCTGTTTTTTGTGAGGAGTTTAACCAAATCTTAGTATGTGAATAAGGGTTATTTTACTTTTTCTTGTGATTTCTGTAAGGGAAAAATCATAGTGGTGGCTAAGAGACTGTGGCATATTTTTAGGGGGAGGGGGCTGCCTTACTACTTGTGGTTGGGATCCCTGACTGGTGATGGAACCTGTGTCCCCTGCAGTGGAAGTAACCACTGGACTGCCAGGGAATTCCCAGTGGCCCATTCTTAAAACCTTTGATATTTTGTTATTTTGATGTTGATTGTTAAGGATTGCTCGTGCAAGAGTCTGCAGATGCTCTCAGAATCTGTTCTGTAGCGTTCTATTTCTGAGAAATCCTTGTAATTTATAAGGATGTAAGGGACAACATATAATTTCTATTTTGAGTAACAACTGACTATATATATCTGCTTCGGTGATTAGCTTATATAAGATTTGACCATCTGGCCCAGAGGACTTTAAAATTGCTTTAACAACACGGATTACCACTGTATCTTGGTTCAGATCACTTTCTACCCAGTTGGGAAATTTTCATTGCCTAAATCACACATTCTGTCAACTCTTTCCAGTTTAGTAAGCCTAAAACATGTGTTCAAGTGTGTTATTGTTATAAATTTAGTTAATCTTTCCAGAAAGTAAATACTTAATTCAAATCAGTGATCTGATGAAAATTACTAATTGGAATATGTTGGTGAGCAGCAAAAGCAAAGGTGAGACAGCACTCCCAGCCTTCATTGCATTTGGCAAAAATTAAATTGTTTTTTAAGGATTTTGAAAGAAAGACTGAAAACCTTTCACTGGGAAGGAGAAATAGGTATTACAGACAACCACGGAGCCTACAGTTCATTGAATAACCGATTTGTATAATATTTATATAGGTTCTAGAAGTCATTCCTTGTGTTTGTAAAAACTGATTCCTTTTCTCTTGTGTTTTTGACTATGCTTTATAATGTGTCTAGGGACTTCTTTCTCTTAAAATATACCTATTAGGTAGATTCCAAGGCACTGAAGATAAACCTATGTAAATAAGACATTTTTCTGACCTCAAGAAACTTGTATTCTAGTAAGGAGAGAGAGAGACATTGCAGTTAAATGATACTACCATGTTAGAAATATATTCAAGTTACAGTTAAGACACTAAAGGAAGTCATCATTCTATTTGTGAAGGTTGGGAGAAGCTTGTAGAATTGGCTCCTAACTTGTGTTAAATGAGTAAGTGTTGAAGAGGGGAGGGCATTCTAGGCATTGCAGTTGGAAACAGCTTGAGCATAATGGAAGTTGATGCCTTGATGTGTCTGATAAGTAGATGATTTAATTCAGCAGGATGAAAAATTAAGTTTGAGTGGGTAGACTGCAGGTTATGGATGATCCTTTCATGTTGAAATGACTGTATTTTTTCTCTTGGGCAAACCATTTAGCAGTTTTAAGGAGAGGAGAACCACAATGAAATATGTGTAAGTTGATGTGTAGAAGCACCTGTTGGTATGTATGTGGTTTTTGAGGAGAGCTGGTAATAAAGCATATTTTTGGCACATAAAATTGGCTGGAAGTTGTAATCACCTGAAGACATCTACAATCCCAGACCTATAGATCTATAATTTCTGGGGATAGTATTAATAGTTAAATTGCAAGAGAAAATGTCATCACTCAAGAGAAGAGATATTGATTTCAAAGGAGATATTCCTTTCTTTATCTACTGACTTACATAATTTGTCAGTACTACTGGCAGGCATTTATTTTGCATCATGCTCACTATGGCCTTGTTTGTCCTCATACTAGAAATGGAGTTTGAGTTTTAGAATTTGGGTTTGTAAATGGACATTGATATTTTTATTCTTTTAGTATACCATTCCAGTGGGTTGCTGCAACAAAAGATTTTTATGTTTTTAATGCTTTTATTTTACACTTTATATTTGAAATATCTTTTTTTCCTACTTATCCATTTATCAAAAGGGGACTAGAATTCTAGGTAGGGAAGTAAATACTAAGTACTTGATTAGCCAGTAACATTTTCTAATCATTTGTGAATTGACTACAGATAGCTAACTGCAGCTGAATTTCTCTCTCCCCCGTCCCTCTCAGAAGAATGGGGAGTCTGGGTAGTGTGATCTTGGGTTCTCTACAGTAGCAGGTGTTATCCAGTTCTCCCAGCTGGAATGCTGTGAACACCCTATGATCTCCCTCCACACCTCTGCCTTGAAATCTAATTACTCACTCAAGTTTGGATTTTACTTTAGAAATTGTCTGGGCTCTGCCTCACTTCCCCTCCCCCATGACTGTTACCTGTCTTACCCAGTTAAGGTCCTTGTTGGTTGTAGGTATGCTGCACACCTAACAGGGGCTTGCCCTGGTCACAGTATTTCCAGTGTCATTCCCTAGTAATTATCCTCCACTTTGCGCCCAGTCATCTCTTTATCAGTTGATTCAGTCAGATCATTCTAAAGCTCTGTAGGCACCTATACCCTTGGTCTTTAATCTTGTGCAGGATTCAGATCTCTAGATAATCTGGTGCAAGTTACAGACACTTAGCTCCAAAAACATTAAGAGCATATTTGCATTTCTTGGGCTTTTTTGGATCACCTTGAAGTTCTTCATAAATCTAGAATTGTGAGCATGCTGTAGACATCCTTGGTTTTTTCTCATGCTGTCTGATTTGCTTAGAATCTCATCCTCTCCTTCCACTCTAGTATCCTTCCAGGCTCTGCTCAGACTTTGTTTCAAAAAAAGATCTCACCCAAACCCCTCCAAAAACTGGATTAGGTGCACCACCTCTTTGCTTTCTTAAAGCTCTTGTTATACTCTTCAGTATCTTAAGAATCCTGCTCAGTAGTAATAACTTCAGGCTGAGAACAAAATCATTTTGGGTTCCCAGTATAGAATCTGTCTGATACAGAGACATTCATTTAGTGCTTATTAAATAAGTGAGTAAAGTCAAGATTTTTCAAGCTTTTAGCAGCTTTTTCTCTGATTAAAATATTTACTTTTGGCCTCTCTGGAAATAAATTTGAAGATAATAAACAGGATTTTAACCAAATGTATACTTCTATATTTTTTTAATTTTGGAAGAGTTAATTAAGGTCTCTAAAAATAATTTTACTTATGGGCATCTCCACAGATAAAAATAACAGGAGACTTTTCATATTTATAGAATCTCTGGTGTAACACATTGTTGTTTTTTTTTTTTTTTAAATCTGAATGTCTGTTTCCTTAGTCTCTCCTTGTTTATCTAATTTAGACTAATGCTTGGCTAAGTTGTGTTTTCCTTTTTGGGAAAGGGAATAGAAATTTTTCCAACTAGTCTTTAAAAAAATCAGTTCTGGAAATAATGTAAACCTTTTTATCAGTGTATTTTTATCAGTGGTATCTCATGTTTATCAATATACTAAGAATGGACATAGAATGTTAAAGAGGGAACTGGAGAGACAGAGATGACTTGAGTTCTTAGGGACCTACTGTTATTTTTGTCTTTAGTTACTAGGAATTTATTTGGTTTAGCAAGTATTATTGGCAGTTTATTTTAGTGCTTATCCTGCTTTATTTTACCCATATCCTCAAATAATACTCCCCTTGTAGAGTACATGTACTCTTGACTGGTAAACTCCTCCTTGTGGAGAGCATATATAACATGTGCTACAGAAACATGGCACAGTGCTCTGATCAGTACTGAAGGAGAAATTGCTGGGGCTGTTTGTAGCATGTAACATTACTATTCTGTTTCAGTAGTAATGAAGAAAAACAGTTGTTGAATAGTGTGTTTGGCTTGTATACCTTGTGTCAAAAGTGGAATGGACAAATATTTTGGTGGATAGGCTTTTCTCTTTAAGTTATTTTTAAAAATTAGGACATTTGGTGTGATAATGGCAGAGAATTACAGAAATTGGGACTGGCCCAGAAATTTCAGAACACGGTGACCATGGCCTAAAATGACTGCTGTGACATAGCCACTTCCTTCTTAAAGTGTTTTGAACTGCTTAATGCATAAACTTAAAGCACTTCTTGACTTGTAAAGGCAAATTCACTGCTTCCACAGACACTTTACAATGTGCTGCCAAATTTTTTGCTCTTACTGTTACTACAGTATCTGTTAGAACTTTGAACCAAATGAGCTTTGCTGGGCAGGTATGACATGCACAGCAAAGCTTACTTTAAGCCTGCATCATAGAGCAATGTAGTTTGGAAATTTTCTGTAGTTAGTAGAGAGCATAAGCAAATTAATAATAAAAAGTCTTACTTAGATAGCCTCATAAACAGTATGATGAGTCTATAGAAAATTATAGCAGTAACGACTTTGGACATTTTTACTATTCATTTAGTTATTTATAGAGTCCTAAACATTTCCCATCCCTTTACTAAGTATTTGGAAACTTCGCAGCATACTGGTTTTATATACAAGGTATAAAAGTTAAAATATCTTTTTACCTCACTTACTTTCTTCCAGCCCCCGGAAGCAAAAACTTAATCATGAATTAATTGATTACTTCATCTGTGGCTGTTAGCAGTTTTTGCTTACGATTGGGTGTCTTTAATAGGAGGAGAAAATAACTGATTTAAAATATGGGCCATTTTGGTATGATAGAGCAAGAATGTGGGGGTGGCGTTGGAGTATAAATGTAATTAATGATGCACTCCCCTGGGAGGCAATAGGGATGCTGCCAAGGGTCAGTTGGAAGTGCAGAGGGAATTATCTGCTTCCTGTGCTTCATTCTGTAGTGACCATATACTCCAGATTTGCGATCTGTAATGTTTCCTTATTGCTGTGAAATACTGATGTGTCCTGAAATTCTGGCATTTTTATTCTGTTTCAGTTGACTTCTCATACCTGGAAACAGCACGAAAATTCTTAGATGGATCATGTGATCTGGTTTAGTTTCAGGATTATTATATGCCTGACCCACTGTATTCAGAATTCAGAATAGAACCTAATGTTTGTGTGATTAAGCTATACCCATGAGGTTGCTTCCCAGGTGATGCTAGTGGTAAAGAATCTGCCTGTAGTGCAGGAGACCCAGGTTCAATCCGTGGGTCAGGAAGATCCCCTGGAGGAAGGCATGGCAACCCACTCCAGTATTCTTGCCTGGAGAATCCAAGGGACAAGGGAGCCAGGTGGGCTACCCAGTCCATAAGGTAGAAAAGAGTCGGACAAGGAGAGAGTTGGCACAGCTGAAGAACCTGAGCACAGAACAGCACACGTGGTGGGGTTGAATGGAGATGTGGGATTGCTTGGAATCTTACCACCATTTGCAATATTCTATGAGAATCTTTTTGCAGTCCTAACAACTTTGTTCCCTACGTCCTTCTCCCTGACCCCCATTGTCTATTCCTCTCCAAGCATATCAGTCCTCCCAGCATCCGACAATCTAGTATGTATCTTTTCTGTGTTTTTCTCAGACTGTCTGCTCCATAGACCTGTATATATGTGTCTTATTATTTTATAGTATCAACTTGTATTTAGTATTTTGTGCCAAAGAAAATAATGAATCTTTAACACTTAATAATAGACACCTGCCTAACTTAGGGAGCTTATCCACCTAGTGCCTGGAGAAGGAAATGGCAACCCACTCCAGTATCCTTGCCTGGAGAATCCCATGGACAGAGGAGCTTGGCGGCCTACAATCAGTGGGGTTACAAGAGTCAGACACGACTTAGCGACCAAACCACCACCACCCACCTGGTGACTCTGTGAGTAGGGCCTGAAGTTCTTATTTAGAAACACTCCTAGTACTTACCGCTTTATTAGTTTAAGAAAGGACACACAGTTAATAATTAGTGTAGGCAGCATTCCAAAATCTAGATCACATTCCTTTATTCTTGCTGTCAATACAGGAAATTACGGTAATGTAGTGATGCTAAACTGAACTGTAATGAGTAATTAAAAGATTGATAAGAGGGAAGATTATAAACATTAAGTATTTTGAGTTCAGGAATTTTACGTGATGGGTAGTATTTATGACCCTACAGAGATAAGTCATTTTGAAAATTGATTGGGGATTTATATAACTGGGTATTCCTGTAGTTTGAAGTGCATTTTTTTAAATTAGGGTCTTACCTTACTTTCTGTTTCAGTTCAGTCGCTCAGTCATGTCCGACTGACTGCATAGTTAGATATGATTAACTTTGTTGAGCTAAATTGTCTGACTCAGTATTTGCCAAGACTTTTAAAATTCATTTTTTTAATAATGTTAAATAGAATGAGATGCTGAGCATATTTTAATTGAAATATTTTAAGTTCAACCAGAGAAACTACTGGGTTATTAGCAGTTACAGAGATAAGGCAGATTAATTTGATCACTTGATTTGTTGGATCTCAGTTCCCTGACCAGGGATTGAACTCAGGCAATGGCAGTGGAGTCCTAACCACTGGACCACCAGGGAATTCCCTGTTTTAATTTTGAATAATTCTCAATCCATGTCTTCAGCTATATTTGGAAAGATAGCATGATATGTGATACACAGTATTCTTTAAATGAAATTCTAGTCCTCAGGATGTTTCTATTTTTTTTTTTTGTATGATAGTGGATTGCGGCAAGCTCTTTACACCCTTTCTCTTAATATTTAGATTGTGAACACCTCAGTCTCAAAATATGTAATGATTACTAACAGATTAGTGTATTTGATAGTGCTTTTAAAAAGTTACATTGACAATGATTTGTTGTCTTTGATATGGAGGCTTTAAAAAGTAAATAAAATTTAATGTTAATGTTTTCCATCTATTGCAGGAGTCAGAAATACCATCAGAGGAGGGATACTGTGACTTTAATAGTAGGCCAAATGAGAACTCTTATTGCTATCAACTTCTTCGACAACTAAATGAACAGAGGAAGAAAGGTATTCTTTGTGATGTCAGCATCGTGGTGAGCGGAAAAATCTTTAAAGCTCATAAGAACATCCTGGTTGCAGGCAGCCGTTTCTTTAAGACTTTATATTGCTTTTCAAACAAAGAAAGCCCTAACCAAAACAATACTACCCATTTAGATATTGCTGCAGTTCAAGGTTTTTCAGTCATCTTGGACTTCTTGTATTCTGGTAATCTGGTGCTCACAAGCCAAAATGCCATTGAAGTAATGACAGTGGCCAGCTATCTTCAAATGAGTGAAGTTGTTCAAACTTGCCGAAATTTCATTAAAGATGCCTTAAATATAAGCATTAAATCAGAAGCTCCAGAGTCTGTAGTTGTGGACTATAATAATAGAAAACCAGTTAACAGAGATGGCCTGTCTTCATCACGGGATCAAAAAATTGCCAGTTTTTGGGCAACACGAAATCTTACCAATTTGGCAAGTAACGTAAAAATTGAAAATGATGGTTGTAATGTCGACGAGGGCCAAATAGAAAACTACCAAACGAATGACAGTAGTTGGGTCCAGGATGGTTCACCTGAATTGACAGAAAATGAGTCTCAAGGCCAAACAAAAGTGTTCATTTGGAATAATATGGGCTCCCAGGGGATTCAAGAGACTGGCAAAACAAGGAGAAAAACCCAAGCTACAAAGAGATTTGTTTATAATATACCACCTAATAATGAAACAAATTTAGAAGATTGCTCGGTGATGCAGCCACCTGTTGCCTATCCAGAGGAAGATTTGTCATTCATCAAGGAAGAACCAGGTAAATACTATATTGAGTATATACAGAGGTGTGTCGATTTTTATTCTCATTTTGTTTGGATATAATCTTGTGTGTATTATTAAAGTCATGTACATAAGAAATAGTAAATTTGAGTCTTTGTAATAGAAGGGAAAAAATGACTCGGACAATCACATATCTTATATAATCTTGTATCAAATGTAAGATTTGGTATATCTTAGTTTTTTCTCTACACGTGTATGTTGTGGGTTTCTCAAAGGTTGTGTTAACTAATCAGGAATTGGCCCGTATTTTATGACATGTGGACGCTATGTGTAGTTCTTTGATTGTCCTGGTCTGTAGCCTCTGCTCACTTTTTGTACCCAGTGCTGGAAAAGATAAAATCTTTGGTTGTAATATGTGATTCGTTTGTCATTTCAGAACATTTTTGAGATTTAGTTAACATTCTTTACTCTCAGTTTTTTGTAGTTAAATATTTGCCTTACAGAATTTTCCAAAAGTTAATGGGATTCTACTTTGTTTAGAACCACTCACTGTTCTGTTCTTCCCGTAAATCTCACAGAAACTGGAATATTTTAAGTTTGTCCTACTGTTTCCTCATTTTCATTCTCATTTGCATTAGTTAAGAGAGTCCTCTGAGACCTTTCTCTTGACTATAAGAATCTTTACATATCACATCTTGTAGGTTTTTTTTTTTAAATGAAGTGAGGTGGACCATTGTTGAAGAGTGAAAATAGATTTGAAACTTTAACTTAATTGTCTGTGTGTAACTTACTTTTATTTGAAGTAGTCCAGTGGGTTTGAGGTTTTCCTTTGTGGACCCCAGATTTGACCATGTCCACCACTGTCATATATCATTTAGTGCTTGTGTTGCCTCAGAGGTCTGTAACTATTCAGTGCCTGATTTATGTGATGGTGATCACCTGGGGATGGAGTGCTTTCCATTTAAAAGAATCATTGTTTTTAATTCCCAAAGGGCAGAATGCCATAATCCTGTGAAATGGTTTCCCTGGCTGTTTAGGTTTGGGTTTAGTTTTCACTGGTAGAAATCATGTGGAAATCAGTATACATGTATAATGAATACTGTTTGCTGAGCTTTCCCCTCCAACTTGTCGAGTCTTTAGCAATAAAATCCCAGAGGTGGTTTCTTAAAAGTATTAATGATAGACTTAGCAGCACTTTGTTTTGGCTTAATTTTTAATGTAGAAGATATTGAGTCAGTTCTCAGAACTGCATTTTTTTTTTTTCCTACTGCATGAATTACTCAGTTAACAGTATGGTGGGAGACCTATAGTGCATTTTTAAAAAATATATATAGGTACATGGAATATAAGGAGTAAGATTTTTTTTGCGTGGTAGTTGATTGACAAAACTGACTAAGCTAACCTCATTCTTAAAACTAATGCCACACATAATTGGAGTGATTCAAAGAGAAGAAAAGCAGTATTATTTAGAACCACAGTGAATACTTAAAAAAAAAATAGCGTTACTGGTGATTATCATCTTAGCAAGCAACTCCTAGCTGAGGTTTTATCAATGCACTAGGTCTATTATAATTTTTGGTAGTCTAGTATGCTTTTATCTTTGATAGCTTATAAAAGATAATTCTGTCAAATTTGATTATATCAGTGATGTGCTACATTCCTGCTGTTAAAACTTTAACAACTTTTTGATGCCTCTGAATCCACCTTCATTCAGTGGCAGAAAATCCTATAAAAGCTAGAACATGATATGATACAGAGCTAGAAAATTTTTACTGTAAAAGCACCAAGCGTAAATATTTTGGGGTTTGTTGGTTGTGAACTCAGTTACTTAACTGTCAGTGTAGTGTGAAAGCAGTCATAGAAAGTATGTAAACAAATGAACAGGAGTGTGTTCAGGTAAAGCTTTATTGCCAGCCCTTGGTGTAGAGCAGTGGGTCTTAATCATGGCTGCATGTTGGCATTGCTTGGGAACTTTAGCCATCATGATGCCTGACTGTCCCTTCCAGGGATTTAGGTTTATTGGTTTGGGATGTGGCCTGGTAGTTGAAATTTTTGTCAGCTCTACAGGTGATGGTGCTGTGAGTCACTGATAGAAGAAAGAGCCCAAATTGAATCAGGTTTTGTAAATGAGTTCTGCTATTTAACTATGTTACCTTAACCAAATTAAGCTAAACACTGGCCCCCAGTTTCCTCCTTCTTAGACTATGCTACTTTTTTAGGGTTATTTTGAAAAATGACAAAATATAAAAAACAGCTGTCGTGGTCATCTTATTCCCCCTTAAAGATTAAGATTTTTTTGAAATCATTTTTCCAGTGCAGTGTACTTTGTACCAGATTCTTGATAGGTGGTCTAATAGCCTCAGCTTGACCATTTGTTTTCATGTAGGATGAATATGATTATAAGGAAGTTACCTTATATTGAGCTAGAATTTGCTTCTCTTTAACTTCCTAATTTTGCCATTTTTAGTAGTATAATCTGAGCCTAACCTCTAATCTCTGATACCTGATAACCTTTCAGGTATTAACATTTAAAAATTTCCCCTGATGTCCCCTTCTTTTAGGCTAAGTGCTGTACCTCCCTCCCTCCTTGTGAATTCCAAACCCTTTTTACCACTTTCTTAACAGTCATAGACAGTTTGTTGGTGCACAGAATTGACTAGAACTCTCCAGGCAGATTCTGAGCAATAAAGAAAGAACATAGTGGGTCTGTATTTACCAGGGTCTTTCAGTTACTGAAAATAGAGGCAGGTTCCATCTTTAGGACTGCCCAACATTAAAACCTTGGCAATTTATAAACTAGTGACCCAGTCTTTTAAAAAATTGAGGCCCATTTAAAACTTCTAGAGGTCCACATTATTGGTTAAACTTTCATTTTTATTTATTGAAAAGATAGTGAAAACTTTCAGTGAAGTAATGCTTTTAAATGTTTAATTTAGAATTCTTTACCTAATCATCTGAAAAGTCATGGTGAATTATGCATTTAGTCTACAAGCAGTGCTTGACATGTTTGGATTTGTGGGTCTCTTGTAGGAACTGTGATTTCCCAGATTGTTTGTAAGCTATAAATAATGTCTTCTTGCCATATACTGTTGAAGGTGGTATTTGGGTGCTTCATAAAGAAATGCAAGATACTGACTGAGATAGGGTTTATCAGAGGTTATATTCATAATGGTATTTCTTTAAAAATCTTAGGCTAGTATATCTATTAGCTGACTCTGCTGGGATTCCCTTCAAATCATTTTTGATTTGTACATGTAAACCTAAGATTAGAAATTAAATTGTATAGTGGCAAAAAGTAACCAGTGCCTTAATTGGTTTACACAGTGTTTTCATCTATACTGTTGGAACAAGTCAGGTGTTAATCCCATTTTTTATCTACTCTGGACTCATGGAACGTGGGCTTTCTGAATCTGTATTTTTGTATTGTTTATGCCAGTCACACTAGAAAGTTGCAGCCATTGTAAATTACTGTACTCTTCGTGTAATACATTTGTATGTATATGCATTCAATAAGATTTTGAAATTTCTGACAAGAAACAAATACAAATAAAATTTTTAGCAATAATAAAATGAGCTAGTCAAGAGTATTAATATGGTTAGCCTCATTAAGCCTTTTATTGGCTCTAAGATAATAAGCAGCCCTTCAGAGTGAGGGAACAGTGGTTCTACAGGATGACAAACTCTGGTACTGAATTCTGAAAGGAATTCCTCCAGTCGGGTTTTGTATAATTGACATCAAGACAGTTTTCTGAAAAGCATTTTCTAGTAAATACAACAGTAGGTTATAAAATTGATTTTTGTCTTTAATAAAAATGTTAAAATTTCATATAGATTGAATTTTTCATAATAATGTACAAATACTCAGATGCACAGTGGTTTTATTTGATCAAAGGATATAATTTAGAGTTTGTAAACAATCTAAAAGCTCCTTTCTCTCATCTGTACTTTTTTTTTGTTTTGTGGCGTTTGTGAATTTTTATTGATCATTACAAGCAGAGTTGAAATCAGGTTTAAACTTTAACGTCTTCAATTTGTGTAATTGGGTTTTGATTGAAAAACATATAATTCAAATGTATAGAAAACAATTTTGAGAGAAGAATGCTCAAACTATATGTCTTTAAGATACCCTAATGAGTCATATTTGAAGTAGTGAATTATTACTTCTACTAAAGTTGTCCAGCAGCCAGTACTTAGGCCCCTAGTGTATTTTGAGTGACACTTGATACAGGGGATCCCTTCAGAGGTTCCAGAATCTTGAAATGCTTGCTTTCTTTATTTTACTTAATTTGGCTGAGTCAGTCTTAGTTGTGTGGGACCCGCCTAGGCATGAGGGCTCCAGAACATGAGGGGTTAGTAGCCCTGCAGCATTGGGATCTTAGTTCCCCAGCCAGGGATCAGCCTGGTGTCCCCAGGTTGTCTGCAAGACAGACACTTCGCTGGACCACCAGGGAAGTTCCTTGAAATGCTTTCTTAATGATCGGGGGTTTTTGTTTGTTTGTTTGAATTTAAAATATTTTTATAGCTTTGAACATTGGCCATCTGATTTGAGACTTTTCCATATTTTGGCCATGCCATATAAAGTTACTGTATGAACTACTTAAAATGTTTAAAAACCATGGAACCTAGACTTAGTAAAGAAGATTTGGACTTGGTTCTGCCACTTAACTTGCCTTAAGTTTATCATACAGAATGTCTCTATAATTAGAAGAAAAGAAAATTTTATAATTATGAAATTTTGAAGGCTGTAAAAATTCACCAAAGCTTTTAAAAAATCATTTTGGCAACAAAACCTGATATTCAATTGGCAGCAAAACCAGTTTGTATTTTTTGCTTCTTTCCTTAAATGTGAACATCCATATGTTTTGTTGCAGAAATACAGTTTGATTATAGGATGCCACCCTTGGATCCCTCTGGGGGTATATCATAGCTATTACTTTTCCTAAAGTCTGAAAATGTATGTATCCTACATCTTAACCCAAACGTTCCATATAGCAGGTTTATGGGCCTGGATTTAGTTCTTTCTTAAGGGATTCCAGATGTACTGCCCTATCTTTCAGGCATCCTTTTGAGTATATTATGAAGAACGAGTTACGAGTGATGTAAGTCACTTTTCTTTAGAAACTGTTACAGTTGGGTAGTCAGTGGTAGTTTGAAGGGCTGATGCTCATTTTAAAAAATAAATGTCCACCATTAGTTAATGGACTGTCAGTTCCACTAATATGTAACACTTCAATATTTAATCTTAAAGGATGATAAGTAACTGTATGGTAGTAGGAATATTCTGCCATCTTTTTTTCCTTCTCCTTTATTTTCCTCTGCCTAGTGTTCCTTTCCATCCCACTCTGCCATACTTGATCCACGGGGTGGCTGCATTAGTGATTATTCTTTTCAAGTTATAAGCATTAAGGAAACAATTTGTATGGTCAGACTGAAACTGCATGTTGAAGAAGGCTTTTGTGGATCAGTTTTAATACTTTCTACCTGCTGAGGATGTTAAGTTTTCTAAAACCTGTTAATTTCAGCCCTTGAGAATTTTTTAAGACTGAATTTTTTATTTCTGATGTAGCCTTAATATTCTGGGGTGACCAGAAGTGTCATAACCAAATACTACTTTTCTGGGACCCCAAAATGACTTTCCACTTCATAAGAGGAAATTTGGTAGTAAAATTTTTGAGTCCACATGAAACTGGGCGAACAGGGTAGATGATATTGCTGTCAAGATTGAGAACTTGTTCACATTAGGATGGCTGTGAGGTAGAAACATGTCAGTATAATGTGATAAATGTTAAAATCAGAAGTATGGCAGAGTGCAGTGGGGGAGGTTCCTGATTTCTAATTAAGAGTTGAAGAAAGCTTCACAGAGTTGGATCTTCTTTTGTGTAGGAGTTTGGCAGGAGAGGGTGCAAAGTGGCAAGAAATTGAAGGGAGTAAGTGAATAGAAAGGGGAGTGTAGTAGGGATAGTGAGGTGGAGTCAATAGGTTAGGGCCAAGTTGTAATTCTCTGACATTGTAATAAATTGTGAATTTTATTTCACAGACTGTGAGCAATGAGAGGTTCTCAATTAGAGGTGGAGTCTTGTTTATTTATTTGCCTTTAACATAAAAGCATTTGGAAGGTGTTATTCGTGGATTGAAGTGGAATAAGTTCTGAAGAGACCTGTTAAGGCCTGGTCATGAAAGAAATAACAACCTTGTTTGAATAGGAGCAAAGAAGAAACAGTGAAGCCTAGTTTTTC
Source organism: Muntiacus reevesi (assembly GCF_963930625.1). Classification (NCBI taxonomy): domain Eukaryota; kingdom Metazoa; phylum Chordata; class Mammalia; order Artiodactyla; family Cervidae; genus Muntiacus; species Muntiacus reevesi. The sequence continues at coordinate 35,903,364 of NC_089260.1, read as the reverse complement.
ACTTGAATCATCACTGAGTTTGGGGGTAAAGGGAGACTATGGTTTGTTGAGTCTCAGCTGCCGTAGAACTGTCAAAGGTGCTTTATATAATACGTTTGCAACTGAATTTACTCATCACTGAAAAAGGAAAAAAATCTTGACTGCAATGAACAAAGGAAAAAAAAAATCTATAACAGTTTATGAAATAAAATTAGACTTAGTCCTCAGAAGCTGTCTTCAGAGAAATTTATTTGCTAGTATATATTTACAAGAAAACAAAAATTGAATAGATCTTACTGAGCTTTTGTAGGACGGAGCTGTCATTGTTTCTATAACCTCGATTTCTGATGTGCACTCGTATGTCATTCTTTTCAAGAATATTTGTGTTTTAAGAAAATCTGGATTAGTCTGCACCTGCCTCATGTGTGGAATTTTGAGAACCAAAAACAGATGGTCAGGAAGACCTCCTTCCCAACACAGTGTTGTTGAGCGCTTACAGGCAGGTGCAGTGCAGAGCACTAGGTGCCCGGAAGTGACGCTTGTGCCCTCTGTGGCCCAAGAGCAACCTATAACCACGTGCCCCAAGGTTAACCTCATTTAATGACATCATGGTTTACGTTCCACTTTATAATTTGTACATTGTTTTTGTTTACTGATGTTACTTTTCATAGCAACCTTGTGAAGTAGGTAGATATTGCTATTCATTTCCTTGTGGAGAAAATAATGTTATGATTGTTAAAATTTTAGGAGAAGGTAAAGGCTGAGGTTTCTACCATGTCGTCCTTTCCATTGGTTGGTAATCAGATTTTTAAAAACCCATGAAGGAGATGTCAGAGAAGAATAAAAAATGAATTCAGAGGTGGAAGTTGCTTCAAAGAGACAAAAATGTATGTAAAGGACAATGACAGCTTATAGCTAGGTACACTTAAAATTTTGGATATTTTTTTTTGGAGGGGAGGGGTTACATTGGACCTTAGTTGGTGTGTGTGATTGTAAGCAAGGATTGAATCTCAGGCCTCCTGCACTGGGAGTATGGAGTCTTAGTCTTTGGACCAGCAGGGAAATACCCAGAGATGTTTTTATTAAATAAAGAGATAAAGTGAAGGCTGGTTTGCTGCAGAATGTTGATAGTTTTTTGGTTTTTTATTTTTTGTTTGTTTTCTAAATTACAAAAAAATTTTTTTTGGACGTGCCACATGGCATATGGGATCTTTGTTCCCTGACCAGAATCGAAACAGTCTTAACCCCTGAGCCACTAGTCCCTGTAGATAGGTTTATTTATTTTGACTTAGCAGTATCACTGAATGGTATTAGTCTCACTGGAAAAGTGAGTATAATTTAAGATGGGTATACTTCTGCACTCTCTCATTTCCAGCATTGCAGTTGTACCTTTTTTAATTGCCTGCTTTCCTGCCAGGTTTGGTGCTCATGTTGTCAGGAGGCAGTGTAATACTGTTAAAGAACAGTGCAACACTCTGCAGTAGCTTTAGTTTCCTGTTAAGGTTGAGGATAAGCATATTCTTACTGCATAAATATGTAGTGAAATTTAATGTGTTGTATAGGAAGATTGCATAAAATCAGGGGTGTGTGCATAAAATCATTATGACTTTATGCATAAAATCAGGGGTGTATTTTTTGTTTGTTTGTTTTGTTTAGGGGGAGGATCACCTATTCACTGGCAAAAATGCATTTGAGAAGGATTTCCATGGGAAGGTCATGAATGTCGTTTATCAGGCTTTATTTTTTAATGTACTTGTTTATGTGTGGCTGCGCTGGGTCTTTGTCGCTGTGCAGGCTTCTCTCTAGTTGCAGGGAGCAGGGGCTCCTCACCGCAGTAAGAGGGCGGCTTGTTGCAGAGCGCTGGCTTTAGAGCACACGTTGGTAGTTACGGTGCACAGGCGTAGCTGCTCGGTGACATGTGCGATCTTCCTGGACCAGGGATCAGACTCATGTTCCTTGCATTGGCAGGTGGATTCTTTACCACTGAGCCACCAGGGAGTTTATTTTTTAACCCTATGCTTTTTTGAGAAGATGATGAATACAAAGAGTTCCTGGCAAAGCAGAATATGATTTTTATATCAAATGAAAGGTTGGTTGCCTGGTTTCTATCTTATTCACATCAACTCAGCTGATTACAAATAAGTTTCCAGATGGTTTGAGATAAGATACAGCAGTGATAGCATGTATTGATTCCTGAGTTAGGTGTGCTTTTATGAAAGCTATTGTCAACCTGGAGGAGCTCACTTGTTTTGAGATTTATTTTTGATAGCAAGAACCAAGTAGTTGATGCCTTTCAAAAGAGTTTTAATATCTGTAGTATGGATATGACTTGTTCTTGTACACAGAAAGAGTTTGTTCAGTCACTTAAGTTGTCCCCAACTCTTTGTGACCCATTGGACTGCAGCACGCCAGGCCTCCCTGTCCCTCACCATCTCCCAGAGTTTGCTCAAACTTGTGTCCGTTTGAGTCAGTGATGCTATCTAACCATCTCATCCTCTGCTGCCCACTTCTCCTCTTGTCTTCAGTCTTTTCACAGCATCAGGATCTTTTCCAGTGAGTTGGCTCTTCACATCAGGTGGCCAGAGGATTGGAGCTTCAACTTCAGCATCAGTCCTTCCAATGAATATTCAGGGTTGATTTCCTTTAGGATTGACTGGTTTGATCTCCTTGCTGTTCAAGGGACCCCCAAGAGGTTTGAGAGTACCACAATCCGAAAGCATCAATTCTTAGTGTTCAGCCTTCTTTATGGTCCAACTCTCACATTCATACATAACTATTGGGAAGACCTCAGAAAGAATTTATTAGCCATCTAGTAAGGTTTTAGGTTGAGGTGAACATTCTGTATTAGTGTCCATGTAGGATTAAAGATCACAAACTAAATCCTGATACTTCATAGATAGGGTAGGAGACAGGAAGTGTCCATTAAGAACTAGCTGAGGAAAGTCTTCAACAATTAACTATAGAATGTTACATAAATAGAAACACCCTATATTTACAAACCTACTTGGCAGAATTTTAAGAAATGCCCTGTACACACTTTAGAATGACTTTTTTTGAAAGATATTGGGAAGAGTAACATTGTTTGAATGATTTTCAAATTTTTTTGAAGTTTTTTTAGTATTTATTTTTGGCTATTCTGGGTCTTACTTGCTGTGTGCAGGCTTTCTCTAGTTGCGGTGAGCTGGGGCTATTCTTTCATGTGGTTTGTGGATTTCTCATTGATTGTTGAAATGCATTTAACTTATCAAAGGAAAGCAGAGTCATTAGATTTCAATTAATTTATGGTTTATGGATGTTTTAGTATTATTCTTTTCTTCCCCTTATATTTTTGCCGTACCATGCAGCTTGTGGAATATTAGTTCTGTGACCAGGGATTGAACCCAGGCCATGGCAGTGAAAGGGCTGAGTTCTATCCACTGGTCTGCCAGGGAGCTCCTGAGATATGTGAAGTTAAAACTTAATAACAGGTTGCAAAGGGCAGACTATTCAAGCCAACAATTAACAGCACCTGTTGAAAAAGCCTTTTAAAGTCATGTATTATGATAAATACTGGGAAAATAAAATCCTAGTTAGTATCCCTGCTATCAAGGAACAGGAAAGGATGAGTGTCTGTTTACTGTTCCTTCTTTACACGTGAACTACTTGTTTATTCTCCTGACTTCCAACCCTTTTACTCTAGGGAGTAACTTCACATTCTACATTTAATGTTAGAGAAAATAAAAGCCAATAGACATGTAGTTTTTAAATGTCTGTCCTCAAACCTCTCTGTGTATGTATACTGATTGTCTAATGCTTCTGGATCCCAGACTTTCTAAGAATCTTACAAATTTGATAATTCCTTCTCTTTGCAATATTTCTCTTTGCAGTGTCCTCTCTTTTTCTTAATGACTTCTTCCTTTCAACATTTAAACATGTTTTCATTTTCACCTTAAAAAACCCAAACTCTTAACTTGTATCTCACTCTATCCCTTTACAGCCAGAATTTTCATTGTCTGTCTTGTGTCTCTAATTCATCTTCTATTCATAACACGAGAGTAGACTGTAGCAGTGGGATGATGCTAGATTCATAAATTATTGTTGTTTAGTCACTAAGTCGTGAGTGACCGACTCTTTTGCTGTCCCATGAACTGTAGCCTACCAGACTTCTCTGTCTGTGGGATTTTCCAGGCAAGAATACTGGAGTGGGTTGCCATTTCCTTCTCCAGGGAATCTTCCCAACCCAGGGATCAAACCTGAATCTCCTGCATTGGCAAAATAGGAACCTGAATATTAGGAAACTTGTATTGTAAATTAAAGAATTTTGAAGATTATCCTAAAAACTGGTCAACCATTGAAGATTTTTAAGTAAAGGAGCACCATAAAACTTGTGTTTTAGGAAGATCTTTCTGGCAATGTTGTGGGAAATGAAGAAAGTATTGTATCTTGGAGCAAGGAGACCAAGAAACTGTTGAAAAGAACTGTTGAAAGAAATCTAGGAGAGTAATGATGAGTTCCTGAATTAAGGCAGTGGTAGAAAAAAAGAGATAAAACAGATTCAAGGGAAATAATTACATCTTCCTTTTACAATTGTAGGAATTAATCTTCCTTTACAAATCTAGTATTAATTGATCTTTCCAATTCTGAACCAGTGCAGAAACAGTAATATTTTATACATCTAGCACTTAGTACTAGGAGCTACAGCTATCTTTTGGATATCAGACACCATACTTGGCTTGTGTTAACTGATTAAATTTCTGTATCAGATCTATGGTACAGGTGGATGCATATGAGGATATTGAGGCATGTGGTCATACAGATGGAGCTAGGGTACCTAATTCACCTTGGCTCTAAGGCTCATTCTAATCCAGTGTGCTGTTATTCCTGTGGCTGAAAAACATGTCTTATGTATGCTTTTATGCCTTGTAGTGTTAAGCACATAGTAGTTACTTAGTACTTGCAAATAGCCTCTATTTAGTCTGCATAAGAAACATTTCCAAGAAGAGAGGGGTGTTTTGGGTGGTGGCTATGGTGTGGTTATAAATAACATACTTCTATATCTCCTTTTCAGATCTGGATGGTGCTCTACTCTCAGGGCCAGATTGTGATAGGAATGTCAGTGCGAATTTATTGACTGAAGCCAACTCTGGTCAAGAAGGAGGTGATGCTGGTAGGTACAGTAGAATTTGAGCAGGAGTACCTTTAAGAGGATTTGAAGTTTGGGAATGTGTATGTGTTTATCAAGGACCTAGAGCAGTTTCTTTTCCTTAAAGGAAAGTGTTAGGTATTAATATAAGCACTTTCAGTCTGTGGCAGCCAATGTTGATTATAGAATTTAGAAGACTGGTAAATACATGAATAGGTGTTTTTTTTTCTTTGAAGGAGACATGTTAAAGCTCTTAAATATCAAAAGCAATTAAGTTGATAGATTGTGGTTTCTAGCCAGTGTATAGATGGCATGAGAATGGTAATTATCAGAATGGTTGACTAGGGTATTTTAACTAATTTTGATGTAAAATAATAGTTTGGTTGTTGATGACTATAGAAAATACCAGTTCTAAATAGTGATATTTATAACTGCTTTGCAGAAAGTGTCCTGCACAAGAAGGCAAAGAATCCATGAGTATTCCAAAGAATAATATAGGTACATTAAAAAGGGAGAAAGCTTTCTTTATAGAATGTCATGCTAATAAATATAGAAGAATGATAAAATACATCTTTTTGCAACCTCCGGGGAAGTAGTTCAAAATCATCATTAGATAGTGAGCCACTATTGCCAGGTTCATCCCGTGATGCCTTGGTGAAGGTTTGTGACAGTATATTATTCCACGGTCTCAGTATCATCCATCTTGATTGTATCATTGATCCAAAAAAAAAAGAGATATTTGCTTGGAGATAGTTGGAAAAAAGTTGAATATGTGGTACGGTTTAAATGATATTCCTAACAAAATAAAAATTCTTGGATGTGATAAAGGCACTATAGTTTATGTAAGAGAAAGTTCTAAAAGATACTGTGTTGAGGGGTAAAGTGATGAAGCACGCAAGTTGTTTTCAAATAGTACATAAAAGGTGTACATGTGCATCCACAGAGAGAAAGCACTCAGCAAAACTAACATTTGTTGAAGCAAGTGATAAAATTTCTATAGCTTTAGAAATCTTTTAAGCAATTGGGACAACAGTGGTACTCCTTACAGAAAGCTCTCAGGGGCTTTTGAATGTACAGTGTGCATGGACCAAAATTAAGCTATAATTCTGAAGAAGCTGCCTTAAGGTGGTTTCTCTTAACTGTTGAAAGAAGTTATAAAAAAGAGTCTTTTTTTTTTTTTTTTTAATTGGCTGCTCTGGGCCTTCTTTCCTGTGCACAGGCTTTCTCTAGCTGCTGAGAGTGGGGGCTTCTCTCCTTACGGAGCAGAGGCTCTGGGTGCGTGCTGTGGTGCAGGGGCTTAGCTGCCCCGAGGCATGTGGAGTCTTCTCGGATGAGGGATCAAACCTGTGTCCCCTGCATTGGCAGGCGGGTTCTTAACCAGTGGACCACCGGGGAAGTCACTGAATGGTGTGTGTCTTGGACATTAAGAAACACGGAGACGAGTAGATAAGCACAGTCCTTGCTCTTAGAGCTTACTTTGTTTTGCTCTGATTTGGACAAGAGCTCTGAGTCATAAAACTCACAACTTTATTTAGAAGTGTGAAACTGAAAATTGATTAACCTTCACAGGCTACTACTCCCAACCTTCCTCCTCACACACACAAATGTGGTGTCTCACTTTACCCCAAAGCAGTGTTACATTACAATTAAAATATGTAATTATGGATTCAGAGGACTTTCCTAACATTAAAAAACAGTAAGTGAAAGTAGTGCCAGTACCAAACAGTTTACAGTAGTAGTAATGAATCACAGCTTTTAAATACATTAGAGATTTTTTTGTATTGTGGATATTAATACTTTCACTTTTTCCTTAAGAGGGAAATCTTTAAATTCTTTTGATTTTTATAAAAGGCAATGTATTTGGCAAATAGATATAGAAAATTGCATTTTCTATATTTTCTATAAATTCTTAGAAAACCCATTTGGCAGGCATTCTTTTATAAAATTGTGTGTATGGGAGAAAAATTGCTAAATTCCTACACAAGTGTGCTATGCGTGTATCCTAGAAGGGGTGTTCAGGCAGAGGACAGAGTAAGTGCAAAGTGCAGAGGCTTTGAAGTAGTAGCCATTTTACCAATGTGGAGTAACACAGAGGCTAGTGTGGTTGGAATAGAATAACCAAGGAAGTAGTTTGGAAGCGAGGGCTAGATCAGTTAAGTTTTTGTAGTATATTGGTAGTCTGGCTTGTACTGTGAGTAAGATTGTTAGTCTTAGCAGACTTTTTAGTTGGAGTAGTATCTGGTTCTGATTTAAAAGTTTTTTTTTTTTTTTACTTTTTAAAAAATGTTTTCATTTATTTTTATTAGTTGGAGGCTAATTACTTTACAATATTGTAGTTTAAAAAATCTGACTGCTGTGTTGAGAATGAGCTCTCTAGGAAGGCACCACGGTGTGACCTTGGAGACAAACTGATGGCTATTGAAAATAATCCAGAGGCAACAATTGATAATGAGTTGGGATAGGGTGGCAGTAGTTATGGGGAATTCTGGATATGTTTACATTGCCAAAGGAGTACTTTCCAAATTTTTATTTAAGGATGAAGTTAGAGAGATTTTGGTAAACTCCCAAATTCATTGTTACCTTGCCCTCCAACGTGTTTGAAACAACAAACAGGGGTCTAATAATATAAGAATTTAACTATCGTAATTACCCGATATTTATACTCATCATCCTTAGGCCACCTTTTCTGTACTGATAGAAGACTATCCCATTCCACAGCTGGACTTCAGGGTGGTATAAGTCTTCAGTGGGAGAAACAGCAACAAGTAAAAGGGTAGTTTCATGTAGTCTCAACATACCATTAAATGGTATTTTTACTCTACTGAATTTTTTTTTCCTGTGTTTAAATTGTATTTTAAATTTTAGTTTGTTATTTATTCTAATACCAGGATATTGTAAATTAGGATAATAAGGTATGAGGCCATCTCAGTTTTAAACTAAAATAGTTTTTTAATATATCTATTTTATATTAGGCTGTTGCTCATATCATGATGCTCATAAAATAGTTTTATATCCATCTTTTTAATTCCAGTAAGAGTCATCTTAATTACCATCATTATATCAAAATCACTTTTTAATTGTATTAGGTCCTTCACATGATTTCAAGTATGGCCTGATGCCTGGCCCTTCTAGCGATTTCAAGTATGGATTGATACCAGGTACTTCAAACGATTACAAGTATGGATTGATACCAGGTGCTTCTAACGATTTCAAGTATGGATTATTGCCTGAATCTTGGCCAAAACAAGAAACTTGGGAAAATGGCAAGTATTAGTCAAAACATCTACAGAGCTCTTATACTGTTTTTATCAATTAATTAAAAGCTTCCACATTCTGGGTTTTAAAAAACTCAGATGGTAGTAGCCATACAATAATCCCTATTCTCAGGAATAGGCAAGCTTTTGACGAGTTTTGTATAATGTATAATAATAAGTGCTTTTTTTGTTGTTTTTAATTCTCAAAGGTGAATCATCTCTAATCATGAACAAGTTAAAATGCCCTCATTGTAGCTATGTAGCCAAATACAGACGAACACTAAAAAGGCATTTGCTCATTCATACGGGAGTCAGATCATTTAGCTGTGATATTTGTGGAAAACTGTTTACTCGAAGAGAACATGTAAAAAGACATTCCCTGGTAAGTAATTTTAAGTGATCATTGAGAAAACTGTGTTTGTTTAAGGTATTTTAACACTATTACCTGCAAATTTTTGTTTTAAACAATGAATGTTACTTGTGAAACCAGTACTGAACTTCATACAGAAAGATAATAGTATATTTACTCTTTGTTAAATGGGAGGTTTAATTTGAGTGGTTCAAATGTATTATATTGTCTGTACTGTCCTAACATTGGATTTTTTTTTTCACCTTTTCAATTAGGTGCATAAAAAGGATAAAAAATACAAATGTATGGTGTGTAAGAAGATCTTCATGTTAGCAGCCAGTGTTGGAATAAGACATGGATCTCGGCGCTATGGTGTTTGTGTAGACTGTGCAGATAAATCACAACCAGGAGGACAAGAAGGTGTAGATCAGGGACAGGATACAGATTTCCCTCGGGATGAAGAATATGAGGGGAATGGTGGAGGAGAAGCTGATGAAGAGCTGGTTGATGATGGAGAAGATCAGAATGATGCATCTCGATGGGATGAATCAGGAGATGTTTGTATGTCTCTTGATGACTAACTGACCTACTATACTCCTCAAGGATGCTGCATTTGGACATAATATGAATCAACAATTTGGATTGTTGAACTTGGAGGCTTGCAAAATATGGTACATGCTGGATGGTAGTTACATTGCTGTGAAAACTGTAGGGTCAAAGCCTTATAGCAAAAAAAAATTTTTTTTTATATTTGCACAGGACTGTACAGCAAACAACCTTGTGGTTGAATTACATGGAGTTCACACATCTTCAGTCAGTTATCAAAGTAAAAATATTTTTTATTTATAGGATATACAGTAAGTATTGGGATCCTCTGAAAATATAATACCTGTTCTTAAAAAGCTTACATTCATGTGCCACTTTAACATGAATGAAGAAAATTCATTTATTAAGAGTACAGTGACAGCTGACCTAATTACTCTGTCCATCAAACCACTCAGGCTAGTTTGTACTAGTAGAGTTTTGTTTCTATTTTTATTTTTATTAATTTTATTTTTTTTTAATACAGATTTTCAGTGAGGGGCCTTTTCAACCCCATTGGTTCTACTTTTCTGTATTTTTCACTTTATTTTGCTTCATAACTTAAACCAAGTCTCTTCTAGTCTTAGGTATTATTTCTCAATTTTGTGCTGATGGGCATGTTTATAAGAACTGGAGAGGTAATTTATTGGAATGAACTAACTGACTTCCTCCATTCCCCGTTTCCTTTCTGACATGAATTTTACTACTTTACAAATGAAGAATGATGTTGCAAAGTACCATGGCGAGGTTGACAAATACCACTAAAATGATTATGATTTAAAAGTAACTTTCTTCTGCTGCTCTAATCTGATAAATGGTTACTATATGACGTTTTCTGACAAGGCATTTGGTTTTGGGTATCTGTTACTTTGGCACTACTCCTGTTTGCTTCTTTTTATTTTTGCCAGTGTACTATACCTCAGTTCTATTTCAAAAGACAGAAGTCTAATTGAAAGAAAAGTCATAAAAATAATAAGTAAAATGATTTGTTTTATAATTTATCCTCCATGTCCAGTTTGGTTAGCTTGTTATGCAATATAAGTGAAATATCAGGTTTTTACTCCTGTGCCCTTTTATCATTAAAATGAACACAAAAAGCTCATTCTCTTTTGTTTCATACTTATGGGGTATTCAGGGTTTGAAATTATGATAGATAATTAATTTATTTTTCAATTCCTTGAAATCACTACATCTTGATACATATATATAGTCTTTTTAGTAGTCACCATGATTCAACAAATCTGAAAAAGTCTTACAAATAAAATCTAACGAGGCTTTACAATTTATTATTCTGTTCACTAAATTCTTCAGGATATAAGGGATGATGTATTAAGTTGAAATCACAGATTTATTTAGTCTGATGACAGATGAATTAACTGATTGACTCACAGCAGCATTTCACATTAATTGATAAATGAATATGCACAATGTTTATCAGGAACATACTGTATATTATATAAGATTGAGGGATATCATATTTTCAGCTTTCTTTTAAATAGAAATTGAGTATATTTTCCTATTTTATATCAGGTAACTAAATTATGCTAGTCGTCTGGAAAAAGTACACTTTGACAGACATAATCCTTTTGGTGCTCTATCTGATCAAAGTTGAAAAGACGGGGTTTTTTAAGAGACAAGACTTTCTTACTGTCTCTGATTTCAGTAGAAAGATGGTTTAACATTAGACATTGATGCTTCTGCTTGGATAAATCAAAGATAGAGTACAGTTACATGATGAGATGCATCATTTGTCACCTATACTTTATCATGGTTTCTATAAAACTGAAAAACGGACATGAATAGTTTTGGTTTGGTTTTTGTTTAAGACTGAAGAGTACATCTTTTTCTCAGTGTTCTGAACAAATGAGTAAAATGTAATTCTGGTGGGGTCCAAAGTAGACGTTAGTTGGGCAAAGATACTATGAATGGAAAAGTATTTTAAACGTAAAATGTTCTGCTTTGTGAATATGTAAGTATAGTATAAAGATTTCTTTCATCCCATTTATCCCTCTCCTTTAAAATAAACCATAGTTTACAATTGGTAGATCTGTCTATATATAAATATATATTAAAGAGAAAAGATATATATCTGAAAATCACCTAAATCTGCTTTATTAGACTACAGTTCACTTATTGCATAGAAACTGGACTTGGCTTTACATTCTTAATGTACTTTTACTTTTCCTTAAGATATGAACTTACTCTCTTTAAACTGAATTTTCTTTACTACTTAAATTGTTTATGTATATCTGGTAAATTATGACCAAATTTTTGTTAGATTGCATACAGTAAATTGAAAATACACACTTGGTACACTACGGATTGTTGTGCTTTTGTTTTGGTTTTAGTTGGAAACAAGGTTTGATGTAGATGGCTTGTTACTGTTAATTTAAAATATTCTATAATTATTGTCCATTACCTTCTGTGTTGTGTTGTGACAGATTTGGCTATATTTTTAGTCAACTGAAATAATGATACTTTAAGAATTTGATTTTAGAAAGGTAATCCAAAGGAAAAATGTTTATACTCTTGAATATATTAGCCTCAGCCTATATAAAAATTTCTTCTTTTAAAGTAAACATTTTACCAGAAACAGAATTGACAGATTTTTCTACTTGCTGACTGCCTAACTTATTTTGTTTCGTGATCTTGAAGGGACTGCCTTTTCCCTTCTAGGTCTTTTTTTAAAAAAATAGTTTAGTACTAAGGTATACTACTGGATGTTTCTATTTTTTTAAGTATATTCTTTTTCTGACTTAACAGTACAATTTCAGGAAGTTGATAGATACTAAGAACTCATGATTGGTCTCAGAGAAGTAACAGTGGAATACTCATAATTTTGTCTGTGGCGCCCTGGCGGAATTATGTGTTACACACTTGCTGAATTTTTCTCTTGTAACTTATATTTTAAATGAAAAATATTTTAGATCTTTTATTTAATGAAGGGGGAGAGTATAAACTGTTTATTTCCTATTCATTTTGTAGTAACAGACCCTCTCATATAAATCAAGATATCATGTATTATTTCTTAGGAGTCTCAGAGGCAGTTATTTCCATACAGCCCCTGCTTTTTCATTGTTATTGGCCCTTATTTTTCACATTCACTAGATATTTTGCTAAATTTCAGCACCCTCGCAATTAAGAGCTAAAAAAGAAAAGCATTATAAGGGAAAACAGAACAGTAATGAATAGTTTTGAAATTTGGGGGGAAGCATGAGCTGGTTTTTTGGTAGAGCCATCCTGCTGAAGAAGAGATGAAGTCTATTCATATATGTAAAGCACTTAGAACACTGCCAGGTGCATAATAGTGACATGACACATCTTAGTTGTTTAAATAATACATCGGAACCAAGGGGGAAAGGGGTGGAGGAATAGAGAACAGGAATGAAAAAATTGGGACTTAGAAATTTGTATTAATACAATGTTTTATAAAAGGCCTGAAGATGACTAGTATAATATTGGGGAAAGTCTGATGGAAGAAGGGTCTTAAAAATCATAAAATTTAAAACCAGTAAGTTTTATTTACATTTTTAGGGTGTTGTCAGGATAGGATGAAAGTTATTTTTCTGAATAATTCCAAAAGCTAGCTTTTTTTTTAGTGCCTGCACATGCCATTGCGCTTTACCTTATCAAATCCCCTATAAGTAGGTGCTATTGTCTCCATTTTATAGACAAGGAAAGGCTCCATGAAATTGCCTAATTGAACTAATGTAACAGTCACTACAAGGTAGAGCTGGGTTTTGACCAGGTCTGATTCTGAAGCCCATGCTCTTTTTAGGGGGCTCTCTTGCCCCTACTTTTGTAGGATTTTAGCTCTTTAAAGTGGTCTGTCTATGGAGACATATTTTCCGTATAAAACAGCTATGTTAGGAATTTGAGTGTCTCTCTAATCCCTCCTCCCCCAAATGTCCTTAACTACTCTTGCCTCTTAATACAGCAATTGTTACACCACATGACTGTAAACAAGATACCTTTCAGTGTGCCCGTGCTATTAATTGGCTGTAGCATTTTCATTTTAAAAGGATGATTTGTAACTGAAGAATTAGACATGAATCCCAGTTTTTGTGCCGTTCAGTCACCCAGATCCTTAAACTTAACTATGGTACATAATATACATGCTTAGAACTAACTAACAGGTATTTTTTCTTAGTCACTTTAGGATTTTAAATGGAAACTTTTTTTTCCCTGCTGTATCCCTACTTTCAAGTGAAGTTGAGCCATTCAAGGTATTTAGTTTAAAATGTTTTAGGGATAAGCACATTTTAAAAGATGTTTTGTAGCCCTGAATTTTATGACATTGGGTACTTAAAATTTGTGGAGTATGCTGCCTATTAAGAACAAAGTTGGATTAAGGAGAGGGTTGGTTGAGGCCATTATGAGATGGGAGAATCAGCATTTTAAAAACACTGTAAACAAAAGAACACTTTCTGCCTGCTGTTTGTAAAAGCTCTTTGGGAAGATCTTTTACGAAGACCAATTTTTAATGTAATTTACCTACCTAGTATAAGTGTCCTAAGACATGTATGTAAACTTCCACAATGTTTTTTGTTTTTGTTTTTTTTTGGTCTGTGTATTTAGAAAATACACAAGAATCTTTATCAAACCTAAAAATATAAACTTGTGAGCACTGAACTGCTTCTGGCTTTGTGAATTTTGTTGACTCATATTTAATCCAGATTGCTTTTAACGATAATAATTTAGAGTAACTGGGTATGGGAACTCCTTTATAAACTTTAACTTATGTATAATTCAGATACCTTTGTATTGTAGAATATTAAGGTTTATCTCTTTTTATGTGAAGTGCATAAAAGACTCAAACTACCTCCTAGTAGTAATTCTTGGAGAGCTGCTTTAATGAATAGAAAGCAGTGATTTATAATCAGCATATCATTTGTCTTTTATCTTTATTACTTTTGGAATTCTCTCCAGGTTGTAGAAAAGATTGAAATATTTTCCCTGAAAGTACATACTTTTGGACATGGGTTGAAAAGCAAAGGTAAACTGCTTCACTTATATTTATTGCATATATAGCAGATTAATGAGTTAACAACTTTGAAGTCTTTGAAACTTTAATAATTCAGAAAAGAACTTTTTTTTTTTTGTGGTGATGGTGTTAAAGTAATAGAACAAAGGAAATCATAGAATGACTGGATATCCAGACTTTTAATTATTAAATGACAGTTTTGATTTAGTTTGGAAAATGAAGAGGGGATGCCCATATTGCATTCAATTCCTAGTGTCTTTTAAAGTTCTAAAAGGACTCTCACGTGGCAGGAAGATACATTCTAATGGTTTGTGCAGATAATATTCTCTGTGGTTCCAAGGGGTTAAGATTGGGACAAAAGATGAGGTGGGGATTACTTGAGGGAAAAAACCAACCCCTTCACCCCAAATGATGAATTTTTTGGTTGTGATTTTTCTAGACCATTGTAGTTATCAACTTGTTTTGCTTACAACATTGTTAAAAATTATGTATAAATATCTCATGAAGGACATTTTGACACCAAAATGGAACACAGCTGAAACGTAGAAAATCATGTTTAGTTTTATGGAAAAACTATCTGAAGTAAAGGAAGTTTAAAAATGGAATACAGGAAAGTTAAAGTGAATAAAAAATAGGTTCTGTAGTTGCATGGTGCCTTACATGCTATTAATATTACCTTTTGAATTTTTCCCCCACCTGACAGTTTGGCAATAAAGTACTACTCTTCCAAGCATAATTAGGTATGTTTTAGTCTTAGTGAAAGATATGCAAAAGACAGTCTTCTTGAAACATATCTCCAACAGTTGTTGAGAGGACAGTATATAAGATGGTCTCATTAATTATTAAAATGATTCTTAGAAGTAAAGACACTTTATAAAGTTAACCAATACAGAATCGATTCCCAGGGAGGTCACTACAATGACTTTACAGTCTTAGATCAGGGCTCTTCAACTTTCAGTATCTTACCTGTAACCAATTCATTCAATAAATATTTAACATTTGGGAAAACTTTTGAAATTAAAGACTACAAATTATATTCAAATAACAGTCCTGGCACATAGAGCTCAAAGTTATTTCCTAAGTGAATGACTGAAGATGTAAGAAACATTTCTAAGGCTTTTGCCTGCTGGTATCTCATGGCATACAGCTTCCAAGTCAACTTTCTTTGATGGTTTGTGTTGTGCCGTGTGTGGGATACATGAGGTCACACTGGGCCCTAGGAGCCCTTCAGTACCACCACAGGTGTCTCTACCCGAAGACATATTAACCAAACCCAACCTTTGGCAAATACTACCATAGAGATCTCAGTACAAATAGTGATTTTTTTTTTTTTTAAAGCTTACACCATCTCTATAACTTGAGCGACAAGATTAGACACTTGCTGCAAAATTTTAATAAATGGCATAGCCACCACTAACATCTAAATATCTTAATAGTATATATAAGGAGGATGTGAAGAAACTAGAAAGAAAACCCTATTGGAATTTTTCCTCCATGTAATGTAGGCTGCAACAGTGGTATAGATGTGTGGACCTGATGTTTTAGTTACTGATAGAATTTTTTGTATTTGTGAAGAGGCACATTGGGTGTTAGCATTTGTATTTTACAGTGGGAAAGACAAATATGTTTATCTGTCCCTTGTTTTTAGTTATCTACTTGAATTTTGTTAGCTCCTGGATTCCTAAACAGAGATGGTAGTATTTACATGGTAGTATTTACATAGAGACATAAGTGATTCCCCAAAGCAGGTTTTACCACACTGAATTTTCAAGTAATTGCCACTTAAATCATTAAGACAATTAGCTCATTCCAAAGAATGACAGTGGAATTGGATCAGCCTCCAAGAGTTCTAACCCAAGGTCTTAGACTTCTCTTCTATGGCAAAGAAAGTGTGAAGAACTTATTTTAAGAATTACTTTGTGTGTGTTAGTTGTTCAGTCATGTCTGACTCCGACCCCATGGACTGTAGCCTGCCATGCTCCTCCGTCCTTGGGATTTTCCAGGCAAGAATACTGGATTGGATTGCCATTTCCTTCTCCTGGTTGGAATCTTGACAACCCAGGGACTGAACCTGGGTCTCCTGGGTTGCAGGCAGACACTTTACTGTCTGAGCCACGAGGGAAGCCCAAGAATTACTTTAGTTCTAGGTGAGCAACTAGAGTTTTATATGTGTAGGTATAATTCAGGTGGTAGTCTTAAATTTGCTTCCTTATAAGATTTTATTATTTCATAGGCTTCGGGGCGTTTACCTTGGAGTCCTGCCTTAGACTTCAGGCCGTTTTTTTGAGCCATTAATCGTCCTAAACTTTTGCTGTGTTCCTGCCTCCTGAACATCACTGGCTTCTGGGCACCCTAGTTTGTTTGCTGGCCTTTGTTACTAGTGGTGACCTATTCACACTCACAATGTAAGTTCCCATTTCAGTCAATGGACTCTGTTCTTCTTTGGTCACACACATGTTCAGCAGATATATTCAGTACCAGTTTGTGAGAAAATGATTACCTATGATGGATAATGGGGTCACACTGCATTCACTGTTTTACTCTATAAACGATTTGGGATGGGAAAAAATGCAAAGTTAGACAATCAGGGAACTTTATCAAAGAGGCCTTTAATTTCAGTGATTTTTAAAATGATTTAGTGGAAGGGTCGAATGGCTGAAAATAGAAAATGGTGCAGATAAAGTTAATAATGCCTACACAGCACTTTGCCTAGTTCCTCTTCAATGTAATAAAAAGCTGAATACTTTCACCTTGAAAATTCACTACTTTCTACGTGCCTCCCAGTTCTCTCTCAGCTATACTGGACAAGTGTATAGTATTAGACAGGCTCTTCTTTTTTTCAGAAGACCTGACTGTACTCAGGGAAACGGACACCTTAGTGTAGAGTTCCCATACTGTTAGGGGGACCTAGATGATTAAATGACTTGACCTAGAGCTTTCTTATCCAATAAAAGTAGTTCACTCATTTGCAGGAATTTGGGGCTGATGTTCATTCCACATTTTTTGAATAGGGAAAGAGCATCACCTTTCCTCAAAGGGTGAAATCACTAGCTTCTGTATTCTTCCACGCCCTCCACCCCAAGTTATTGTTATTCTTAAAGTAGTAATACCCTAAGATTTTTACTCAATTTTGATGTACCTTTTTTTTAAGCATGGCATATTTAAGTGAAGTAAAGTTGCTCAGTCATGACCGACTCTCTGCGACCCTGTGGACTGTAGCCTGCCAGGCTCCTCCATCCATGGGATTTTCCAGGCAAGAGTACTGGAGTGGGTTGCCATTTCCTTCTCCAGTGGAATCTTCCCAACCCAGGGAAGATTCTGGGTCTCCCACATTGTAGGCAGATGCTTTACCATCTGAGCCACCAGGGTAGTCTGGCATATTTATGCGTCACTAAAGTTAATCTCACCTCATTCAAAATTCCAATCATCTAATTCTTATTGCATGTCTATGTGTGTTGTGTATTTTACAGTTTGCTTTTCAGTCAGGATTCTGATAATTTATAATAGGAGTCAGCAAATATTTTCTGTATGGGGCCAAACAGTAAATCCATCAATATATATACTAAGGAAGAATGTGCCTCCTTAACATCAATGAATTATTTCCTTTCTAGGATTACAAATCTGGAGTAACAAACAGGATATAACACTTTGATGGCACCATTTTATTTTATAGTTTTTTTGATGTGGACCTTTTAAAAAGAATTTTTGTTTACTGTGTTTTGTTTTCTATTTATTTGTCTTTGACTGTATTGGGTCTTTGTTGCTTTGCACAGGCTTTCTGTGGTTGCAGCAAACAGGGGCTACTCTTAATTGCAGTGCATGGCTTCTCCTTGTGGTAGCTTCTCGTTACAGAGCACAGGGCGTAGGCACGCCAGCTTCATTAGTTGGGCACACAGGCTCAGTAGTTGTGGCTCATGGCCCTGGAGCACAGAGGCTTGGTAGTTGGAATCTTCCCAGACCCGGGATCCAACGTGCTTTCCCTGCATTGACAGGTGGATTCTTATCCACTGGGCCACCAGGGAAATCACAGTGTGGACCATTTTTAAAGTCTTGATTAAATGTGTTACAACAATGCTTATGTTTTCAGGTTTTAGCTTTTTTGGCTACTAGGCATGTGGGATCTTAGATCCCCAGCTAAGCACTGAACCTACCCTCCGTGCATTGTAAGACAGTCTTAACCTCTGGACTGCCAGTAAAGTCCTGTGCCACAGTTTTAGGCGCCACCTTGGCTGTGATGAAACAAAAAGATTTTAACAGGAAATCAGATAAATATGTCCCAGTATGCAGTGTCCCCTCCCATTCCCTAGTTGCTAAATGAGAGAAAAGTGAAAGTTGCTCAGTTGTGTCCTACTCTTTGTGACCCCATGGACTGTACAGTCAACTCTATGGAATTCTCCAGGCCAGAATACTGGAGTAGGTAGCCATTCCCTTCTCCAGGGGATCTTCCCAACCCAGGGATCGAACCCAGGTCTCCCACATTGCATGCTGATTCATTGTTATCCAAATAAGAGAGAATATGTCAAATTCAGAAATGTATTCAGAGCTTTAGGAAGAGATTTTAACTTGCTGATAAAAGTATGTACACTTCTAATTTAGACTTTTTTATTGCCACTTAATCCTACCCTTACCCTTTGTTATAAGATTCTTTAAATCAGATTTCAACCTTAGTTGAGTACTATGACATTGAGTTTCCATAGCCTTTAGAATGTAAGCTAGGAATCTTTCATTAATATCTACACTTTAAAAAGGTGTACTTGAATCAGTTAGACTTGTGAGTCATCTTGGACACAGTTTGAAAAGACTAAGCCTGTAAGTAACTGAGCCAAGATATGTGACCTGAAAAACACATTCTGTCAAACTGAAGAAGAAAATTTCCCAAACTAAAGACCCTCAAACTGAACCAGAAGCCTGTGTCATTGTTTCAAACACATTAATTCCCCATTATGAGCCCCATTGAGGATGCTTCTCTCTGTGTTGCTCGGTCTCTTGTAGTAGACTCAAGTACGTGGCAAATGAACAAATACTGAGCACAATTATTAGTCAAAATTTCTCTTCAAGCACATTTTCAACATTGGTCTAAAATAGTTCCAAGAGACTTTCCTCAAGGTTAAAATTAATCACAACAGATGGTCCTATTTTAAGAGATTTGGGGAAAGTTTTGTTGCTCTGTTAATGTGGTACTGTCCCATCAAGTGTGTCAGTATATCTAGAAAGGGTACAGTGATGGAAACTCTGAGAAGAACATAGTCACTTGAGATGACAGCAAGGGTTCTTATCTGGGCATCCCATCCACTCCTCAACTCATTGCAACCTAGAATGCAAATTCAGTATTTAAAACTAGTTTCTTAAAGACCACTAATGAATGAAGTTGCCAGAGCCCCACCTCTGCATCATTTCACACTGTTAGTGACTAATTTCCTTTCCACACCTGTCCTCTTACTTGACCCTGTACGCATCAATGTTCTTTTCTTTGCAGGGCACTCTCTCTGTTCTTTCCCATGGGGGGGTGTGTGTGTGTGCACGCTCAATTGCTCAGGCATGTCCAACTCTTCGCAGCCCCATGGACTGGAGCCTGCCATGCTCCTCTGCCCGTGGTGTTCTTAATTACAGATGATCACAGTGACTTAAACCTTGGTTGACCTCTGTCCAGAGCTTACAAGTATTTGTTGAAATGACACTGCATTGTTTGATGCACGAGATTTTCATTCACATTCTAATTTAGATCACTATTCTTCAGTTTCTTGTGGATGACCTCAAGGGTCTTTAGATTTACATTTTTGGTGTATGGAGTCTCATCATGATCATAGCAAAGTTACTTTTTAGGAAAATTCAGCCTTAATTTTTTTGAAGCTATTCAATGTATGTTAGCCATGTAAATACAGTTTGATGAGGTGATGTCTAGGTGACTTGTTCATGTCCTATCAATATGTATGTATCTCTGTTAACTATACAGACTAATAAAACCTTCAAACTGAAGGGACCTGAGAAAAAGGTACACGTTTGTTATCCAGTCTCTGCTTGAACTCCTGCCATCAGTGTTCGTCTCTGGCTCAAAGAGCATCTGTGTTAGGTTGAGATCCTTCTCTTCTCTAACTGAGTTGAGCTGAAATTTGCTTATTCCCTCTCCCAGTGCCACATGAAATCTACATAATGCTCTATGTAACTGTGGAAACTGAAAAACAAAGTACGCTATATTTTAGAACTACTTAGGGCCTTAAACTTTTTCTCCTAGAAAACAGTATGTTTTCTGTCCTGTAAGTATAAAGTCAAAAATCCATACTGTTCATTCTTTTCCAGTTTAATGTTTCATTCTTCATTTTTAGAGCTAAGAATCAAATATTTAGTATGAAAGACCGATGCCCCAAAAAAGATTTTAAAGTACTGAGAAATATTTCTTGTAAAGTAGAATATTAATTTGCTGGCACTGGTATATAACACTTAAGATTAAACTTGCTTCTCCAAGATAAGATCAAGTTTGCAGCTTGATATAAAAATTTAAATGTTAGTTAATCCTAGGCTTTCAAGAATTCATAATTAATTGATTTCTTAATGCAGTATAATTTTAATGTATAAATTTAATGATTCAACTCCCTTTAGAAAATGTATTACAAGGGAGATATGAGTTATTTTTTCCTTTAATTGCATTTCAGATCATATTCTAAAAGCAGTGAGAAATATTTTTATTAAATTTTTATAAAACTACAGGTCCTTCAGGTCCAAGCCATCCCTCTCCCTAAGCAGCAGGACAGATTTACAATTATGGCTAATTTGTTATTTTTATTCTTAGTTTGAAAAAGATTATGAATACAGTCCTGGTGCATTTATGTCACCAAAATGGAAGACTGGAAATATTGTCTTTATTAGGAAGCCAGTTTAAGTCCCAAAATTATTGAATGCTCATTGGCATAATACTTCTTCTCAATGTTTGAACCCTAAAAATATGTGAGTTGGGAATATCCATAAAAATAGTTATCCAGAATGCATTTTGTAAGGTTTACTGCATGCTCTTTGAAAGTTACCATGTATCTATGTCTGAGCACAAAATACAGGAATATAAGCTGAGGATCTGAGGACATTTTGCCTGTGTAGGTAATTAATTTCTTTGCAATTTTTCACCATTTATGGATATGAGAAAGAAAAAAAGGGGGCATGTTTTCACCTTTTAAGCATTTCTCACTAACATCGTGACAGTTTGTTATAAACTTTTGTGTTTAATGTGAGCAATTTCTTTATAATATCATCGTAACTCTAATCTAGACCTCAGAATGGCAAGAGCTTTTTAGTTTTTTTTGTAAATTAACCTTAAATGATGCAGATGTAATTTGCCGGCAAAAATGAATAAATTTGCATTGGATAGTTTGCCACTGTAAAGGTCCGTTTTCTGCATATAATGAAAGTGAAGAGACTTGAAAAATCAGATTTGAGAATGTTTCCAACATATCATATTGCCATCAATGCCCTGCTTTTCAAGTAGAATCTTTTTAAAACATGTTCATTGATTCATTCATTCATTTTCGGCTGTGCTGGGTCTTCGTTGCTGCACGTGTGGTTTCTCCAGCTTCGGTGAAGGGGCTCCTCTCTGTTGCGTTGTGGTGGCTTCTCTTGTGGAGCGCGGATTTGGGGAGTGAGGGCTTCCGTAGTTGCAGCTCCCAGGCTCTAGAGCCACAGGCTCAGTAGTTGCGGCACACTGGCTTAGTTGCACTGTGGCATGTGCTATCTTTCTGGGTCTGGGATTGAACCCATGTCTTCTGCATTGGCAGAAGATTCTTTACCCCTGAGCCATCAGAATAAGTCATCAACTATCTTATATTTCCACCTTTATTAGTATATTAGTATAATTAATTGTTGGAGATGAATAATGAGGCAACTGCAAAATCTCGCATTTTGTATTTTCTAAGGACTGTCGGGCCTTCCTAGTGGCTTGGATGGTAAAGAATCTGCCTGTAATGGGGGAGACCTGGATTTGACCCCGGGGCTGGGAAGATCCCCTGGAGGAGGGCATGGCAACCCACTCCAGTATTCTTGCCTGGAGAATCAGAGGAGCCTGACAGGATATAGTCCGTTGGGTCACAAAGAGTCGGACACAACTGAGCGACTTAACACACACACAGAAAGCAAAACTTATGTTGTTAAAGGAAATTGTAAGCACTTGAAATTGTACTATGTAATTGAGTCCCATCATAATAATTTAAGTATGCTCAAAGTATTTTCATTGTAGGACTAATAATTAGAATATGGTATATATTTAAGACCTTTTATAGTGTAGCTTCAGAGTTGAAAGCTTTCCAGAGCTTCTAAAAAGTAAAGGTATAACTCATTTATGTGGCTCTCTCATTTATGGACATTAGAGAAGGAACTTTTATATAAATCTTATGAAGCAAAATGTATTGAAAAAGAGTATTCCTTAACAAAAGATTTCATGATCTGTAGACATGATGTAGAAAGGTTTCAGAATAAACTATAGGATTTCATAGGAACTTCACTTGTTTGAGCAGGTAAATTTGGAAACTAAAGAGTGTCTTTCTTTAATAAATCCAGTCTACTTGGTATATTAGATAATTATTATCATTCAGTTCATGTCTGTTTCTTTAGCTCTATTAGAGACCCTTTGTTCTTTCTTTAGTCAACAGTGATCTAAATTATCATATATGCTGCTGTATTCTACAGTGATTAATTAGCATAAGCTATTCAAACACACAAAGGCATTTCTATTTTAAAATCCATCCTTGAAGAGAAAATAACACTTTATAAGATAATTGCTAGTAACAGTATTCATTTTCTATATATCTATTTAGCTTACTTACAATGTGAATTTTAAAAGTGAGTGTTTTGTTTGCACATTTCGTTTCCCTGTTTGCATTTTTACTCCACAGTCTCCACTCACTCTTTCCAGTTCCTGCTTTAAGTCCTTGCTTACGTTCATCTGATCTTCGTCTGACTCTTAGGAGTTATTTTTCTCTAGCCAAGTTCTTTTAAGTAAATCTAGCCATGTTTTAGATATAAATACGAAACTATTCAAATTTGAATTTGAATTCTTTCTTTTTTTCCAAAATCCAATTTAAAAAAATTTTTATTCTAATGGACAATTTAAAGCTACTGCTTGATTCTGAGTACTTCATCTCCAGGTACCGTTTCTTCTTAGTGAATTTCTCTCTGCCTTACATTTGGCTATTTTGCCCTGACTATGACCTTTCTTATTTCAGCCTAACTGGCTAACAAATGCAAAGCAAATCTCAAAAGAGGGCCATTGTTTTCACTTCTAAATAACCACCTTCAGGGGTTTTCAAGCTATGCTCTGGGATCCTAAGAGTCTTTGAAGATGCCTTCCTGGGAGTGGGGTTAGAGTAGGTGGGACCCTTGGGCCTTCCGCCAAACAGCTTCACTTTTATCCTGCTGTGTTTTCAGGGCCCAGTAATTTAAAAAAACAAAACTTTTTTTAACCAGCAACTTAATTTAAAAACATTCATGAATGATTC
Organism: Muntiacus reevesi; assembly: GCF_963930625.1. Classification (NCBI taxonomy): domain Eukaryota; kingdom Metazoa; phylum Chordata; class Mammalia; order Artiodactyla; family Cervidae; genus Muntiacus; species Muntiacus reevesi. The sequence continues at coordinate 35,879,618 of NC_089260.1, read as the reverse complement.
ATATTATTAGTAATTAGTAATAGTAGCTTTTGTTTATAGAGGCTTGTCATGTGCCAGACTCCCAAGTATTTTCTAACGTTAATCTATTAATCCTTAAAACAACCCTATAAGATTAAGCATTTTTGCTATTCCTGTTTTACAAAAGAGGAAACTGAGATTTAAGGGTATCAAATAACTTTCCCAAGGAACCACAGCTACTAAGTGACAGACTCTGACTCAAATCTGGGTGTGCCAGTTAACATCTTAGTTTAAGTCAAGAGTGGCGGATACTAGGTAAGTATGCTCCCACCCTGTGATCCCACACTTGAGGCAGACAGAGCTAATAGCTGAAAACAGTGTTTACTGATCACCAACACAGCCTTAGAATCCTTCTCCACAAGGTACTGTGGGCAGTCACTCCTAACCCATTGGTGTTGGCCTTCAAGAGGAGACCCATCTTCTTACCCTTCTTTAAGGTATTGGTTGTAGAAAAACACCAAATTATCTCTGATTCTAGATGAAACTATTTGATGAACAAAAATCTGTAATGGTACCATCATCATTCTTGCTAACTTCTAATAGAGGCTGTTTGTAACTTGTATAAATTCATAAGTTAGTTATAAGCACTATATAACCCTCAAAATCAGGATACTTAAGGGTCTTTAAGCTCCTCTTTGCCTGCCTGCTCGAACAAAGACCTAAAGTAAATTTATATTCTTAACCTAATATTTTAGATGTGAGGTGGAGGTGGTGAGGGAGAGGGTGGAGAACTTATGATTGAGGTAAGTCTGCCAGTTTCCATATTGTAGAATGGAGAATTCAGTGGTTTGAATAACTTTCACTATTTCCACTACCAGGATGCCCTGCCCAGGAATGTCAGAGCCACAGGATTGGGTGAATGCCCAAACATTTATAAAAGGAATACCCATGCCCAACCCCCAGCTGAGTTTTCAGTTGTTCTTGCCAGGAGGTAACCAGTAGTTCCTGAGCTGTGTCAATTCTTACCAGAGAAAGCTAGGTGCAATTTAACTTTTTCCTTTTAGGTCCAAGACTTTTAAAATGACTCAGTAGTTTCTGCTCAAGACATGTCAAAAGAGATCCAAGACCATATTTAGGAACTTGCTACTAAATTACCTGTCAGTTGCAACCAATTTTTCTAATACAGTATATAGAGAGAGTCAGTAGCAAGTAATTTATAATTTTCAATACACAAAAATAACTTGTCATTTTTTGTTGTTAACTGGTATCAAAATCTAGATTTCCTTAAATGGATGGACATCCCTTCAGTGAAATTATATAACATTTGTTTAGCATACACATTAGTGTACTGGAATGACCTTCATGTGACCATTATCATGGAACCCATTAACTCCTTGTTCATAAGAATGTTTGAATATGTCTTAAAAATGTTCTCTATTTGAATAAAGTTTCTTCCTAAAAGCTATTTTTGATGCATTCTCTAATTATTTGTAAAATTATAAATTGCCAGGCAGTGATAAGGAGAGTAAATCACAGTGACCGGGTTTGATTTGACACTTGGATTAAGTGAAAGTCACTCAGTTGAGTCCAGCTCTTTGCTACTCCATGGACTGTAGCCCACCAGGCTCCCCCGTCCATGGAACTTTCCAAGCAAGAATACTGGAGTGGATTGCCATTTCCTTCTCCAGGGGATCTTTCCAACCCAGGAATCGAACCGGGGTCTCCTGAATTGCAAGCAGACTCTTTTTGTCTGAGTCATCAGGGAAGCCCTATGGTTACTAACTAGGAAGTTATCTGGACTTTAAAAAATCAACCTCCTGCTGATGAGGATGTTGGAAAATTCTATGCGGGTGGTGTATGGTGAGCTCCACGTACCTGGCCTTTACTTTTGTTAAATGAGAGAATAAAGCAGCCAATTGTAAACTGCCCTATTCCTAGGTGATCAGGACTTGCTAAAAAAATAAAAAAGACAACCAAAGCCATTGACTGAATTATGCAAAAGAGTTTTACTTAGGATTAGTAGCCCACATGAAGTGGAGATAGGAAAACTGACCTACGAACTGTGTGATGCTAAGATCAAGATTTCCAGAAAGGAACATTTTAATTAAGACTAGAGATGATAACAGGGTTATATTAAATGGTGATTGGAAGTAGTTAAGGTTTGGTGAGAAAGGTTTAGTTATGTGTATTTCTTTGAAAATCTTCTTCCCCTTCGTATTTCTAAGTCATTATGTATTAAAGCAACTAAGCCTAAACATTAAAAGTTGAATTTTTTTAAGTGAAAAAACATGCCACTGCAGTCACCTGATGCTACCACATACTAACTGCATGAAAAATATCTACAGAGATTAAAAACCCCTTTTGAATGTTAATTTACAAATATGTATCAGTGGCAAATACCATGAGCTATAAACTGACCAGGCAAGAATAATGGAGTGGGTTGCCATTTCCCTCTCCAGGTTTTTAGTGATATATGCTGATAAATAACCATATCAGTAATTTACAAATGGTGTTTTAGTGGTTCTGTGTTTATACCTACAGGTGGCAAAATATGTAGACTATCACCCTTTTCCAATCTTTATCAATCCATCAATCTATTGGTTATATATATATATTGGTTATATATATATATAAATATATATATATATAAATAAATATAAAATATTTCTATATTTTTAAACATGAGTCATATTATGTGTTCTGTTTTACAATCTGCCCTTGTTTTATTTAACAATATAGTGACTCAGTGGTAAAGAATCCACCTGCCAATGCAGGAGACAGACCCAGCTTTGAACCCTGGGTCGGGAAGATCTCCTAGAGAAGGAAATGGCAACCCACTCCAGTATCCTTGCCTGGAGAATCCTATGGACAGAAGAGCCTTGTGAGCAACAGTCCATGGGGTTGCAAAAGAGTCAGACACAACTTTGTGACTAAACAACAATAAACATCTTTTTATGTTAATAAACATATGGGTCTACATCGTTTTAACAACCGAATTGTTTTTGATTGTGTGCTTAGCCAAACCTTCTCCACTTCAAAAACATTAAACTATCCATCCACCCTGCTTTCTGGTTAAGCTTATCTCAAGCGCGGTAGTCAGCAAACTTTTTCTATAAAGGGTCAGATGGTAAATATTTTTGATTTTGTGAGCCATACAGAAGGTCTCTACCACAACTACTCAACTCTGCCATTGTAGTGGGAGAGCAGACACTGACAATACTGAAAACTAATGAGTATAGCTATGTTCCACTGAAATTTTATTTATGCACACTGCAATCTGATTTCACATAATTTTTATATGTCCCCTCCCCCAAATACTTTTCAACCATTTAGAAATGTAAAACCATCCTGCCTCCTCTTAGTTTGCGTTCTACAGAAACAGGTGGCACGTCAGCTCTGGGCCGCAGGTGCTTTCCTTCACAGGTTTCGTCTCCTGCCATGAAGTATATCAGTGTCACACCAAAATTTCTTTCAGTTAGATACTAGCCTTCTTTGAAAGTATTCTCTTGATGGTACCGAGAATCCCTAAGGAATAAAGCGAAACCACCATACCTCTGACTTAGCTGCCTGTTTCTGTCCAAAGGGCTTCCCTGGTGGCTCAGATGATAAAGAATCCCCCTGTGATGCGGGAGACCTGGGTTTGATCCCCATGTTGGGAAGATCCCCTGGAGAAGGGAATGGCTACCTGCTTCAGTATTCTGACCTGGAGAATTCCATGGATTGTACAGTCCATGGGGTTGCAAAGAATTGGACATGACTGAGACTTTGACTTCTGTGCAAAATCTAAAGTCATAAAATTCTGAGCTAAGATGAACACCTTCATTTCTATTTTAGAAAAACAACTATTTCACTTTCTCCAGAAACTGTTCATTGAATGTACTAATATATTTTATAAATTCTCTTTCTTTCCTTGTAAAAGTTTCCCATTGCTTTATAGATTTACTGAGACAAAATTGACTTGATAGTGAAGATCTTATGTGCATGTTGTCCTGTGGAAGCCATACTCCATTATATATGCTTCTTTTTTATAATTTTTTTAATTGACTACCACAAAGAAATACTGCATATTAGTAGTGACCACGTATTTAGAAATGTTTTGTTTGCCAAGTACTCTCTCAAGGACCTAATACAAACATTATCTCATTTAATCACCATAGAAACCTTTGTGTAGTAGGTGTTTATGTCATTTCACAGATTTAAAAAATATGGGTCACCTATTTCTCCAAAGAAATAAGTGTTTCCAAAGAAAACACACAGATGGCTAAGAGGCACATGAAAAGATATTCAACATTACTAATTATTAGAGAAATGCAAATCAAAACTATAATAAAAAAACTATAATGAGATTTCACCTCATACCAGTCAAAATGGCTATCATCAAAAAAATCCTCAAACAATAAATGCTGGAGAGGTGTGGAGAGAAGGGACCCCTCCTACACTGTTGGTGGGAATGTGTTAATAAATTGGTACAGCTACTATGGAGAACAGTATGGAGGTTCCTTAAAAAACTAAAAATACAGATATCATATGACCCTGCAATCCCACTCCTGGTGTATATGTGGGAAAAAACAAAACAAAAAACCTTGTTTGAAAGGATACACACACCCCAATGTTCATTGCAGCACTATTTACAATAGCCAATACATGGAAGCAACCTAAATGTCCATCGACAGAGGAATGGATAAAGAAGATGTGGTACATATATACAATGGAATATTACTCAGCTATTAGAATGAAATAAAGCCATTTGCAGCAACATGGATGGACCTAGAAATGGTCATCCTGAATGAAGGAAGTCAGGGAAAGAGAAATATCCATTGACATGGCTTACATTCTGAAATCTAAAAAAAAAAAAAAAAAAAAAAAAAAAATTGATACAAATGAACTTATTTGCAAAACAGAAATAGACTCAAAGACTCAAAAAAGAACTCATGGTTACCACAAGGGAAGGAAAGGGAGAAGGGATAGTTAGGAAGTTTGGGATGAACATGTACACGCTGCTATATTTAAAATGGATAAGCAACAAGGACCTACTATATAGCATGGGGAACGCTGCTCAATGTGATATGGCATCTAGGATGGGCGGGGAGTTTAGGGGAGAATGGATGCATGTATATGTATGACTAAGTCCCTCTGCTGTCCACCTGAAACTATCACAACATTGTTAGTTGGCTATACTCCAATATGAAACAAAAAGCTAAAAACAACAGCAACAAAAACTATGGGTCTGAAAGGTAAATAACCTGTCAGCTAGAACGTGCAAGATCAGAACTTAAATCTAGTTTTGTGAGTCTTTGAAGCCATGAATGCCCTTGAGCAGTGCTACCCTGCATCCTTACAGTTTATTTGCCACCCTGATGAAGTATAATTTTTGATACAAATAAATAAAAATTATTTTAAATATTAAGCCCAACAAACTAAATATTCAAAAAACCTCTCCCTGAAAAGAGGTATGTTTCTGTTTTACAATAAATATATAAAAACTTTTAAACATTTATTTTATTATCTTACCTGTTTGGTAGATTTTAAAATGTAAATGTATAGATCATTTTTTAACATGGTCAAATAGATCATTTCTGTTTTCTTTATGGTTTCTACCTTCCCCAACTCAAATTTATTAAAATAGTCTCCTGGGACTTCCCTGGTGATCCAGTGGTTAAGACTCCACACTCCCAATGCCGGGTGCATAGGTTCAATCCCTGATCAGGGAACTAGGATCCTGAATTGCCCTGAAGCACAGCTAAAGGGAAAAAAAATAGACTCCTATTTTCCTTTCAATATTTTTCATAAAGTAAACCAATCTCCAAGCTGTTTATAAGATTGCTTAGAGAGTTATTTAGAAGAAATCTATGTCAAAGGATCAAATTTAGTATGCTTTTGCCTTTATTTCAGTCCCAATAATTTAGATAATTTTACAGTGACAGTCTTTTCCCCATTACAAGTCTTGATACCTGAATTTATTATGCTCAAATTTAACTTCACTTTTGAACAGATTCAATTACCTTTGAAACTATGTTTCATGCTTATCAGCTGCAGAGAAACCCATGAACTGTGAAAGAGAGCTCCTTTTCCTAGAGATTAAGCTTAGATTACTATCTAAATTCTTACCTCATATCTTAAATGATTTCTTAAATATTCTTATTAATTCCCCATAAGAGACTAAACTTAATTCAGAAATTGTATTACTTCTCTGACAATGGATGATCCATATGTTGTGAAGGAACTGGCTAAAATTAGTTCTTTAGGTATTACTGTAATTGAAATTTATAATCACCAAGTGAGCTCTTTTGGTTTGTAGCTAGGAGCTGGCCATTAGGACTTCATAGTATCTTTTTTTTCCTTCTTTAAACATTTCTTGATTCCACACAGATCCTCTGATTCCACAGCCTTCCTTGTCTCAAGGTGGAATACTACTGAATAATCCATACATTTAATTTTACTTATATTTCTCATGTGTTTTTATGACTAGAAGTACAAAACTGTAAGATTTTAAAGTAAGTGAGAAAGAAGCAGTATATGTAACTATAACTGATAGAGTTTATGGATTTTGTGGGGAAAAGTATACATTTTATATATATATATATATATATATATATATATATATTTATGACAAACCTAGACAGTGTATTAAAAAGCAGAGACATCACTTTGCCAACAAAGGTCTGTATAGTCAAAGCTATGGTTTTTCCAGTAGTCATGTACAGATGTGCGAGTTGGATCATAAAGAAAGCTAAGCGCCAAAGACTTGAATGTTTTCAAATCGTGGTGCTGGAGAAGACTCTTAAGAGTCCCTTGGACTTTAAGGAGATCAAACCAGTCAATCCTAAAGGAAATCAACCCTAAACATTCGCTGGAAGGACTGATGCTGAAGCTGACGCTCCACTATTTCGGCCACCTGATGTGAAGAGTCAACTCATTGGAAAAGACCCTGATTCTGGGGAAGATTGAAGGCAGGAGAAGAGGATGACAGAGGACAAGATGGTTGAATGGCATCACCAACTCAATGGACATGAGTTTGAGCAAGCTCCGGGAGATGGTGAAGGACAGGGAAGCCTGGCATGCTGCAGTCCATGGGGCTGCAAAGAGTCAGACACAAGTTAGCAACTGGACTGAATTGAACTGATATATTTATAGTTAGTTAAGTCACTGAGTCGTGTCCAACTCTTTGCGACCCCGTAGACTGTAGCCCACCAGCCTCCTCCATCCATGGGATTCTCCAGGCAAGAATACTAGAGTGGGTTGCCATTTCCTTCTCCAGGGGATCTTCCTGACCCAGGGATCAAACCCAGGTCTCTCACATTGCAGGCAGACGCTACTGGAAAGATCATAAAGTTTGAAGTGGTTATTACTATGTGGTGGGATTAATGTTTATCAGTTTCTTTATACTTACCTTTGTGGTTTCAAACTTTTAACATGAATATTTATTACATTAGAAAATAATTACAGGGTTACCTGTAATCATTTTATTCTACTTCATAGATACTGCATTTTTTGCAAATTGAAGGTTTGTAGCAACCCTGAGTCAAGCAAGTTTGTCAGCACCATTCTTCCAATGGCATTTGGTCACTTCGAGTCTCTGTGTCACATTTGGGTAATTCTTGAAAGAATTCAAACTTTTTCATTATTACTATATTCCTTACAGTGATCTGAGATGATGATCTTTGATGTTATTACTATTACTTACTGAAAGTTTAGATGATGGTTAGCATTTTTTTAGCAATAAAGTAGTTTCTAATTAAGGTATGTAGTACACTGCTTTCTGGGCTTCCCAGGTAGTGCAGTGGTGAGGAATCTGTCTGCTAATTCAGGAGATGCAGGAGACTGGGGTTTCATCCCTGGGTTGGGAAGATCTCCTGGAGTAGGAAATGGAAAACCACTCCATTTTTCTTGCTTGGGAAATCCCATGTACAGAGGAGCCAGGTGGGCTACAGTCCACGAGGTCACAGAGTCGGACACAACTGAGCACACATACACACACACACACACAGTTTTCTAAGACACAATGCTATTACACACTTAATAGACTACAGAATAGTGTAAATATAAGTTATATATGAACTGGGAAGCCACAAAATTTAAATGCCACCCACTTTGTTTCGATATTCATATTTGTTTATTGCATGGTCTGGAACTGAACAAGCAGTATTTCTGACATATGCCTATATTTGGGGGGGAAAAAAAAACATAGGTCTATTACCTTTTACTTAAACACACAGATATTACTTGGCATAGATATTACTCGGTATAATTCTAAAAACTTTGCTTCTGACTAAAAACATATATGTAAAAAAACCCAGCAAAATATAAATAATTACTAAGCCAATGACCTTATTCTATAGCACTGTAGAAAATAAGGACACAAAGAAAACTCCAAAACGTGGGAACTGAAAGCAGGCAGCTGATGGGCCAACGGTGGGAAGACATAAAGATTTTGAGGATCCCTTCATATCCTTTTTCTTTTCTTTTTTCTTTTTCTGAAGGAATATTTCCTAGAATGAGAGAAAAATCATGAAAAGCAAAAGATTTCTACATTTATTATTTAGAAGATTAAATGAACTCTTTCATTACAAGCACTGGTGATTGTGATTTATCCATTCTGAGCAAACATTTATTGAGTAAGGATATGTAGAAATGAAGAACGTGTCTGCCAGTGAGAGAGACATAAGAGACATGGGTTCAGTCCCTGGGTTGGCAAGATCCCCTGGAGAAGGACATGGCAACCCTCTCCAGTATTCTTGCCTCCAGAATCCCATGGACAGAGCAACCTGGCAGCCTGCAGTCCATGGGGTCGCAGAGTCAGACACGACTGAAGTGACTTAGCATACACGTACACATATATAGAAAGAGGCCCTAAAAGGGGCTCAACAAAGCCAATCAAGACCTAAGTGAACAAATACAAAATTCAAACCTTATATTTCATTTCTTGACCTTGGTGATAGTTACATGGGTGTTTCCACTTGGTAAACATCCATCAAACTCTATATTGGGGTTAAAATGTGTGTGTTTTCCTATATGTGTTACAATTCAATTAAAAAATTTCTACTTAAAAACAAACAAACAAACAAACCAACACTTCACCGTAGCTCTGCTTCTGCCTTTCTGAGGTGCATTACTGTGACCCCCGTGCTCGGCTCCCCAGAACGTTTCCTCCACACCCCAGCTCTGGGCCCGGCCAGTCACCACCGCCCATCTCCTGGGCTCAGTGATGGTGGGGACGGCAAGCGGGGCCACAGGTGCCCTTCCTAGGCCGCTCTCTGCAAGTTAGGGGATTGTTTTAAAATATGGAGATAGGGTTGGTATATTTTAATATTTCCCTAGATTTTAAAAATTTATTCAGTCTTTTAAGGATTGGTCTATGTACAAATTTAGCCAGTCTGAGTCAGAACATCATTCCTTACTTTCTCAATCCCTCCTTTTCTCAGTCCTCTGTGGGGTGGAAAGGAAAGCCTTTCATAGCCTCACGTTATCAGCGTCTTTTCTTGGTGAAAATGTTAGGTTATTTATTTAACCTGAGAAAAAAGGAAAAGGTCCTCCACGATACCTTTTACTTTATGGGATCCATGTAACACAGGAGTCTTGGACCTCTACAATGCAAAAAAAGGGCAAGACTAAAAAAAGAACAATTTTTTTTCTACTCCTCCATTATCAAGCACTCAAATAACAAACACTATTAGCTATATGTCATCTGTGTTTCTAGGATCATTTGCCTTAGGCAGAATGAAATTAAATAATAGGTCTGAGCCAATGCTGAAGCTTTAGTCCCTCCAACCCAGGCTTTAACCTTTCTGAAGCTTTCATTTCTAACCTTTTAATCCTCTTCACAATGTGTTGACGGTCATCCTGGGAATGATTTATGCAAGGAGCCCACTGGTCAGGACCATTCAGCTGTGGCACTACCTTCAGGCCTAGAAATAAACTAATTTGTCTATGTTGTTCATTTGTGTTTTTCTGGATCCTCTTTATATGATCCATACCACATTTAACAATATATGTATCAACCAACACAACACTGTAAAGTAACTATATTCCAATTAATTTTTTATATATGTTTACTGATATATATACACATACATATATATAGATATATATCAAACAACACATTATTTACTCAGTTCTGATTGCTATGAGCCAGAGGGCTTAAAGGAGAATAAGAAAAGAAAATAATAGACACAGTGCTACATGTGTCTAATTTTAGTTATCTCAATTGCATTTAATATTATTTCCTCTACACATAAGCACCCTATCTGATATTGGAAAAAATTTTTCATACATTTCTTAATCTTCATTCATATTTTCCTTGTTGTGGTACCTTGAATAAATCATGCAATATTTGTTGATATATTGTGTATTTGCTAGTTCCCAGGAAAAGAACATTACATCATCTCTGTGAAAAGAACTGGTTTATTTACATATTTAAACACCAGAATAGCTGATACATGTATATAAAAGCAAGTTAATAATTTGAAATTACTAAAAAAACAAGAATTGGGTTGATTTATATATCAGCCTCTACATTAAACATTGAGTCCTATAACCAAATATATGGGTGACTTTCTTCATTTCTGGTTTTTCTATACGCTATACTTCTATAATATCTGTACGTGAACCCTCCATGGACAAGGGTCCAAAGTAATTGTGTGTAATATAAACGCCCCCCCCCAAATCATTAGGAATGCATGCTGTAAGCATCATTCAAAAAGCATCAGAAATTATTCCATTCACATAAAACTTCAAACTTCTAAATATAAAAGGTCACCATAAAAATAAAAAGGCAATGATTGCAAATTTATGACATAAAAATTTACTCTTGTTTGTGTGTAAAGAATTCTTTTAAAACCATAAGGAAAATACAAACAGAAAATAGGTATGGGCCATAAACTGGCAATTCACAACAAAAGACAAAAAATATAAATGACCAATAAATGTGTGGAAAATATTCAGCTTCATTAGTGGTTGCAGCATTGCCACATAACACATAAAAATGCAAAGGATGCATTTTTCATGTATTATCAATGAAATCAATAATTTATTTATTAACTAACTACCCATGATATGTAAGGGGCTTCCCTCATGGCTCAAAGGTACAGAATTTGCCTGCAATGCAGGAGACCCAGATTTGATCCTTGGGTTGGGAAGATCTCCTGGAGAAGGAAATGGCAGCCCACTCCAGTATTCTTGCCTGGAGAATCCCATGGACAGAAGAACCTGGCAGGCTACAGTTCATGGGGTCCAAAGAGTCAGACACAACTGAGTGACTAACATATGATTTCTAGGATGCTGGGAAATGAGCACTCCCATATACTGTTAATGTAAGTAAAATGCTGGAAACCGTCAGAAAAACAATTTGACCATGTGCATTGAATTCATACCTTTGACCAAGTAATGCAGCTTCTAGGAATCTCTTCTGAATTATCATAGATTAATTCAAGGATGTATGTACAGATAGAGATCGCAGTATTGTACACAGTTGTGAAAAATAAAAACTACCTCAAGGTCCAACAATCGCAAATAAAGAAAACTCAGGCTAAGAAAGTATTTAAGCAAAATTTCCAAACTCACAGGAAATAAAGTGCAGGGCTGAACTCAAACACAGGTCCATCTCCCCACCCTTAGGTCCCTCAAGCTTGTGGTTTCCCTGAAACTTTCTTTTTTTTTTTCTTTCCATTTATTTTTTTAGTTGGAGGCTAATTACTTTACAATATTGTAGTGGTTTTTGCCATACATTGACATGAATCAGCCATGGACCCTGAAACTTTCTTGAGGTGTCTCTCGGATTCTGGCATTTCTATTTTTTCTGAGCTCAGGATTAGATAGTGGTTTCCTGCCTCTCCTGTGGCCCAGCCTCAGTGCTCTGGGGTCCAAGTAAGATTTCTTGGGGTGGGTATGAGAGGGATGCAGAGTGGAATAATGCTGCTACTTTGACACCCTGCATCACATTGGGTTGAGTCCCATTCTGCACCGGTATGAGAGGCAGAGGGAACCTCTGTCTCCTCAGACCACATGGCGGCTGAGTCCCAGTGCTGGCAGGCTGGCAGGAAGACACCCTAACCCAGGACTGTGTCATCAAGACGGCACACCTCAGGACATTTACTGCTTTTAGATTGCGATTATCACTCCCCTGCCCTAGGAGCCAGAGCCCCTGCCAGCCTGCCCTGTCCCTCTTTTCTGTTTTAGTAACAACAGTGTTTTCTCACTGCAGGAGCAGTACTTCTAAGAGCCTCTACTGTAGTTCCTTCGACAAACACTCTGACAAGGAAAGACAATGGCTAAGGTGCTTCTCACAGTCAAGAATGCACAGGCGGAACTGTCATCTCTAAGTTGGATTTCTGGGTTCCTCAATACCTGAATCAGCTGTTGTAACTGGAAATGCCAAATGTCTTATTTTCCCTGCCCTGATTTAAATGCCAACTAAATTTAATTATCCTAAGCCAGTGATTTTCAAAGATGGCAAGATCACCTGAAACTTGTTAGATATGCAGATTGTTGGGCCCTACTCAGAACCCACTGGGTCCTCTGGGGGGAGTAAGTACAGGAGGGTGGGGTGCCTAAATACAGGTGGTAACAGACCCTCCAGCGGATTCTGATTTCCTCAGGTCAGAACCATTGCTCAAAGCTTCCACCCCTTCCATTCCTCACACCGCTGGACAACTTTAATCACCCCATTCTATGTGGCTCCATTGTGTTGTTATATTACGTTATGATATTCGGTTGTGAGTCTGCATTCCCCCGCCCCCGCCATTGTGAACTCCTTAAATAACAGAACCTAGGTTTTTCGGTGTTCATATTTCTAGGGCAAGCACAGCACCTGGCACTTACTGCTGCGTCACTTCAGTCTTGTCCGACTCTGCGCGACCCCACAGACAGCAGCCCATCAGGCTCCCCGGTCCCTGGGATTCTCCAGGCAAGAACACTGGAGTGGGTTGCCATTTCCTTCTCCTGGCACTTATTAAATGTGTGTTAAATGAATATTGAGTAAATTGAGGCATGAAAAAAAGGAATCTCCTGGTGGCTCAGACAGTAAAGAACCCGCCTGCAATGCGGGAGACCTGGGTTTGATCCCTGGGTTGGGAAGGTCCCCTGGAGAAGGGAAAGGCTTACCCACTCCAGTATTCTTGCCTGGGAAATTCCATGCACAGAGCAGCCTGGTGGGCTACAGTCTGTGGGGTTGCATAGAGTTAGACATGACCTAGCAACTAACACTCCACTTAAAATAGTCAAGAGAAAGTCTGAAACCCGCAGGCGTTAGTGGCAGAAGACTATCCATCCACATAGTGTACAACCACCTACAGTCATGTTCTCAGGTTTCCAAAAGCTGCTTCCCCTATATCATCTTTCTGCTGTATTTATTTCTGCCGGGAGACCTGGGTTTGATCCCTGGGCCGGGAAGATCCCATGGAGAAGGAAATGGCAACCCACTCCAGTATTATTGCCTGGAGAATCCCATGGATGGAGGAGCCTGGTAGGCTACAGCCCACAGGGTCGCAAAGAGTCGGACACGACTGAGCAACTTCACTTCACTTCACTCATTTATTTAAGAAATATGTATTGAGTGTCTACTACATGCCAAGCATTGTTCCAGGTACACTATGAAATAGAAGAGACAAAAACCTGTGCTCTGTGTCTGGCTCTGGGCTAGGTGTTTTCTACACATATCTTGTTAAATCCTATGTTGTGAAAATTAACTTGCCAAGTGTCATGATGCATTTTAGCTTAATGGGGGAAAATGTCTAATTTACATTCATCTCTTTTAACTCTATTTTGAATGGCAAAGGGGCCATCATATTATCACTATGCCATATCCCTGTATAGATTATAAAATTTACCAAACCCCTTTTGTAGTTCTCAGCTCTTCATTATCGAGCATGGAGTAGGCGCTCATGAAAACTGCACCCTAACCCATGGATTTCATCCAACTCTCCCTATTTATTGAGTGAGATGACTAATAGTATTTTGTGCCGAGGCAGCAACTTGAATAAGACTGTTAAAGATCCTGGGTGCCTGGGTTCTTGTAACTCTTGTTACTGTTAAGATGACAACCACATGGCATAGGGCTTCAAGACTCTTCAATTTGATTTCTAATCCCTGTTTACTCTGGGAACTACTGAAGAGTAATGATGAAATTTTAAATCTAAAAATTTTCCTACTTAAATAGTATTTTTAAAAACACACAGCAAGATATTGTTTTTCTGTGGTTTAAAAAAAAAACAGATAACATAAAATTTACCATCTGAACCATCTGAAAGTATTCAGTTCAGTAGAGTTGAGAAAAGGTTGTGAAATAGATCTCCAGGACTTTATCATCTTGCAAATCTGAAACTCTTGTACCCATTAAGCAACTCCCCTTAACCTCCCTCCCTGGAATATTCTTACTTTCAGATACAGAGTTTATAGGACTTTCAGATACTGAGTTTATAGAGTTTGAGCCTTTTTTCTTGTACAGGTCTCTAAAAGCCCAAGGAGAAAATAGCATAGGCAAAACACTTCTGTGTTCCTCTGTGAGTTATCTCACTCATCTGTAAAAATCAGTGGCTGTTGGAGAGCCCCCTGAATGCCTTCAGGTCTTTAACAGATAACTCTGCCTTTAGTCATGCCAGGAAGTTGAAAAGTCTTTTGCCTGTTTGTGAGTTTTGAAAGAACATCTAGAAACAGGTTCTAGGAGACAAAAGGGCCTTGCAGCTGTGGGCTCATCCACTGCCTCCCAGTGCTGGCGTTCTCATCCTCACACTGCAAACTATAGTACATGGCTTGCACTTACATAGTTCCAATGGCAGAAATCTCACACCTGAGGCCAGCGCTCCTTCCTTGCCTTTCCTTTGCGGTTGCTATAGATTCTGAGAAAATGTCACAAAACTGCTTTCCCACATGCCTGAAAGTATTTGGAATTACCTGTCTGGTCTGATTCTGTGTCTTAACTGCTTCAGGCTTGCTTTCTTTTCTCCTAGATGCAATCAGAAAATACTGAATTTAGGAAATAGTAAAAGAACATATTTCCAATGAGCAGAATATTAATATGTGACAACTGAGCTTTCCCTATCGGTAGGGTTCATTCATGCATTCGACAGACAGCAATACAAGTAACAGCTTGATGCGGGATAGAACATAAAAGCTGGGAGACCTACTAGTGGGATACCTTTCTTTGTTTGGCTTGGGTTTTTTTAATTTATTATCTTATTTATTTAATTTTCGGCTGCACTGGGTCTTCATTGCTGCATGCAGGCTTTCTCCAGTTGAGGCAAGAGGGGGCTCACTCTCTAGTTGCACTGCTTGCTCGGGCTTCTCTTTGCAGTGGCTTCTCTTGTTGCTGAGCACCGGCTCTAGGGTTCTTGGGCTTCAGTAGTTGCAGCTTGTGGGATTTAGAGTGCAGGCTCAGTAGACGTGGTACACTGGCTAGCTGCTCTGCAGCATGTGGAATCTTGCCAGACCAGGGACTGAACCTGTGTCCCCAGCATTGGCAGGTGAATTCTCAACCACTGAACCACCAGGGAAGTCCTGGTTTGGTTTCTTGTCTTTTCAAAATCTCCAATGACATCCT
The DNA here is from genome assembly GCF_963930625.1 of Muntiacus reevesi. NCBI lineage: Eukaryota > Metazoa > Chordata > Mammalia > Artiodactyla > Cervidae > Muntiacus > Muntiacus reevesi. The sequence continues at coordinate 35,864,128 of NC_089260.1, read as the reverse complement.
CCCTCCCATTCTTAGTCCATACGATTCAGGTAAAGTTGCCCCACAGCTGCCTTTATAGGCAAGGATGTCATCCCCACCATGGTACTGATGGAAGCCATCGCATTACCCCTCATCCTTGGCTAAGGCTTTGGGAATTGCCTCTTGTGAGACATGGGTTTCCAGAGAAAGACCCAATAATAGGTGCCAGAATGTAAATTTTAAATACAGGATCATGGTCAAAAAGAATCAAAGTGAACAGGTTGCAATGAAGGTCACTGGCTCAATCTGATTGGAAGGATAGCTGGGAAATAATTATACTAAGTAGTATAAAAATAAAAGTGAGATTTTATTAAGAAACTACTAATGGGTAAAGAAAATATAAAGGCAGACCTAACCCAGAAAACATTTGTAAAGAATTAAGAATCAAATAGAAGTCATATATACGTATATCTGAAATGTATTGAAACTTTATTTTTTCACACAAGAATGTAACATGCTATTTCCATATTGAGCCCCACGTGTGTTTTGTCTTTTTTTTTTTTTTTTTTTTTGCAGTGTTGCTACAGTAATACCTTCTATACAGACAGTTGATGTATCCATCGCCTATTTCAAAAAGTATTTGTGGACATTTCAAAGTGAACGGTGCCCCTGAGTTGAAGATTAACTTGTTTAGAAGACTATGTGCTGCCAAAAATACCAAACGATAACCAAAAATAATTTAAAAAAAAATAAGCAGCTCAAACTTTGCTGATCTTTACGCTAACCTAATCTTTCTTACTGCTATCTACTTTTGAAGCTCCATTAACTCTATCCTGCACAGGTTACTAGAGAAGTATCTTTCCAGTTTTTCGACCCTGACACACATACAAAATACTTTATATGGAAGTTTAGAATAGACATTTACATGTATACATATGACAGAGAAAAAGTGTTATGAAATACTGCTTTCCTTTACTATTTGCAAGTCACTAATATTTTCTATTCCATTCCCTTCTACTTCATCCTCTTCTATTCCCTCTATTTGTTTTGGTCTAACCTATTTCACTTTAAAATGTCATTTGGGGGGCTTCCTTGGTGGCTCAGTGGATAAGAATCTGCCTGCCAATGCAGGAAACATGGGTTCAATCCCTGACCCAGAAAGATCCCACATGTGCTGAAACTACTGAAGTCTGAGTACCTGAAAGCCAGTGCTCCACCAGAGAAGCCACCACACTGAGTAGCCCGTTAGCCACAACGGAGAAAAGCCCTGTGCAGCAAGGAATACCCAGCACAGCCAAAAATATAAATGAATGAAAATTAGTTTTTCATGTCATTTTTGACTCACAAAGTTGATTTCACAACTTACTAGTTGATCTTCATGAGTAGTTTGAAAAATACTGCCCTAGTCTATGGTGCAGCAAAGGATGAAAACCAGAAAGGTTTTCTCTCTGGACCCGGCTCAAGAACTTTGCCAATTTATTTTAGATTATTTCCATACTTCTTTTTCATTCATTCACTTACTCCCTCATTTTGCTTATTAGAGGAATAGCTATGAAGTCCCTACCATGAGTTGGGCACTTGAGTCCATTATTAGGAAAACAGTGATGGGCAGGCTAGATTCCAGAGCTCACAGAACTAACCAATTCTAAGGAAACTCGAGTCAGAGGAGATCTAAACCCCAAGAGAGGTGCAGTGGTGGCGTGAGGAAGGAGGTCAAATGTGCCCATACATCATGGCACTGGGGGAATCACTTACTCAACAGTTTCTTGGTGGTAACAATGAATGCAATTTTCAGAAAGGAAGACGCTGTATTTGGTTCTGCTAATAGATGAGGAATGAACACAGTCTCTTCACTGCTGCTAATCTGAAAATGTTGGGTGGGGAACACAAAGGATTACAATAGTGCAACAGATTCACATAACCATTTTGAGTTGTAGAGGGTTAAGGGATAGTTAGAGAGAAGGCAATGGTGACCCACTCCAGTACTCTTGCCTGGAAAATCCCATGGACAGAGGAGCCTGGTAGGCTGCAGTCCACGGGGTCGCAAAGAGTCGGACACAACTGAGCAACTTCACCCTCACTTTTCACTTTCATGCATTGGAGAAGGAAATGGCAACCCACTCCAGTGTTCTTGCCTGGAGAATCCCAGGGACGAGGGAGCCTGGTGGGCTGCCGTCTATGGGGTCGCACAGAGTCGGAAACAACTGAAGCGACCTAGCAGCAGCAGCAGCAGCAGCAGCAGCAGCAGCAAGGGATAGTTAAATACAGGGGAAATAGAGACTGTAAGAAGGAGGAAACGGCAGAAAATGAGGGCAAACATTGGGGAAGGAGCCTGGTTGTGGGCAAATATTTTTGCAGACTAGGAAGAGATTTGAGTGTTTTTATCAGGTTGAGGGAAAGGAACCAGTGGAGAGGTCAAGATAGGTTATGATTAATTGATGTAGTAAGGTGTTGGTGGATTTGGGGATGAGGTGAGGAAGTGAAAGATTTCATCTGGGAAAGAGTAACTAGCCTGCTGACCATTTTATGGATAAAACAAAGCATTAACAGTCAAAGTCTGCAATATTATTAAATTACAAAGAGTAAAAAAATATTATTTGATATGGTGGGCATTTTTTCATTAGCTACCTTTTCTCATTTTCTTGAATGACATAGAGATAGCAAGTTGTTCTGAAATTACTTCTTCAGTTATAAGTCCTCCTGCCTCATCCCTTTATTTCATTGATTTTTTTTTCCTTTGGGCCTGCCAAAATGACATCATCTTTCAGAGTAGCCCTTTATTTTTAAACTTGTACTTGAAGAAAAATATATACATAGCAATGTAAAGGAAACAAAAGTGTACAGCTTGATGAATTGTTCACAAAATGAGTACATCTGTGTGCAGCATGTAACCCTTTTAAGAAACAACATTACCAGTACTTGAGAAGATTGACATCTCCAGACCCCTACCAGTTATTCTCTCTCCATCCAGGGGTACCACTACCCTGACTTCCAACAAGGGGTACACTTCTTTTTAAAGTCTTTATTGAATTTGTTACAATACTGTTTCTGTTGTTTATGTTTTGGTCTTTTTTAGCTCCCCAACCGGGGATCCAACCTGCAACCGCCTGCATCGGAAGACAGAATCTTAACCACTAGCCTGCCGGTTAAGTCCCAAGGGGCACACGTTTAGACAAGAAAATAATCTAAGCTCTCTAACAGATAAATAAGTCCACGTGCATGAAGGTATTTCTTTAAAAGTTGTCCAAACAAGGAAACTATTTCCAATCTGTTCTTAGTTGTTTACTCAAATGCTTCCCTCACTCCTATATTGTTTGCCCAGTTGGAGTAAAAGTGAAGAGTAGACCAATCAGAAGGCTTTTTCCTGGAAGACTCCCCTTAGAAACAAACATTTTGAAATGAAATGGGAGATAGAATTGAAACCAAATGTGAACCACCTTTTATATAATAAGTAACCTGTATCTGGCTATCATATACATCTGCATTTTGGTATCTTTTTCTAAAGCCCAGGATATATTTTCATATTACTTCCAAAATGAAACTCTAAAAACTACAGAAAAGTCAAAACAATCCACAGTTACTACCTAGAGAGACCACTGTTTATAACAGTGAAATACAGGAAACATCTTAATGTCCATGAACAGTAACATTTCAATGCCCATCAATTTATAAGTGAAAAAAGTGTCAGAACTATTAGCATAAAACTATTTCACTCATGTTAAAAACACACAGGTGAAAAAAAATTTGGACATTTATTTTTTAATCCAAAACCACCTTCTTTGATCTCACATAGACATGATTTAAATTTTTTTTCAGAGTAATTAAGAACACTTTAATACTTTGAGAGACAATGCTATTTGAGAACAATGACAAAGGTTTATTTTTCATTTATTCAATGCATATGTATTGGTAAATAATGCTTTGGAAGTCAACACTTAAATGTCTTGTGGAAACATCAGGTATTTAGATATTACATATAAAATACATTATGCACTAATTCATAATTTTCAGCATGTCATTCTCTTTTGTCATTAAAGTGTCACTAAGCCAAGTGTGACTTATTCAGATATATTATATGAGAAGCTGACCTGGAGATTCAACTAGAGTAGTTACCAGTGAGGAGAAGGGAGTGAAGAAGGGGGAGGACAGAAGGGGGAGGGGAGGAGGAGAAAGAGAGAGGGGAGGATCAAGAATGAGATGAAATTTTCTTTCCACATACGTATCAATATTTACCTGTATTATTGCATTTACACATATAAATTATTTACTTCAGGTCTCTTCTACTAGATTATACACTCCTTGAAGGTAAGGATAATGCCTTACTCCCTACCTTCTAGGATACTGCTCAGCACTACACCTGAGCCAACAGTTACATAATGGTACCTAGAAACCTACAGTAGTACCTGAATATTTTCAAAAGCAGGTCCTTTTCTTAAATGGATATTTCCATCTGAATGATTTATTTAGCAACTGTGGAAGATTTTCTTTTCCAAAGATGACCACCAAGATATGTTCCATTCCTCACATCTCCTTGTTTGGTAAGGTGACACTCCTCCCATCAAATAGTGTGGCCAGGGTCCCCACCTCTCAAACCTGGGCCAACCTCTGTGATGGCCTCAATCAATACAATCCAGTGGCGAGTGGTGCCTTATGATTTCTAAAGGTAGGTCAGAAAACGCCTTGAACTTCTGCCTTGTCCTCTTGGGACACTTGCTCTTGGAAGCCGGCCATTGTGCAAGGAAGCCAAGCTGGCTTACGGAGAGGCCACATGCAGGTGTTCCAGCCAACAGCCCGAGCTGAAGTCCCAGTTTCAGTCAGGATCCACTGCTAGACGTGGGAGTGAGTCTCTGGATGACGCTCCTGGCCCCAAGCTGTTCTCAGCTGATGCTGCGAGGAGAAGGAAAAGGGTGTCCTCCCTGTGCCCTATCCAAATTGTAGATTCAGGAGCATAATAATTGTTTGAAGCCACCTCTACATACCTATGGGCTTCCCAGGTGGCGCAGTGGTAAAGAATTCACCTGCCAACGCAGGAGACACAAGAGATGTGGGTTCAATCTCTGGGTCAGAAAGATGCCCTGGAGAAAGAAATGGCAACCCACTCCAGTATTCCTGCCTGGAGAATCCCATGAACAGAGGAGCCTGGCGGGGTACAGCCCACGGGGTCACAAAGAATCAGACACCACTGAACATGCACGCACTACACCCTATACTTCCGTGTACTAACACGTAGCTTGCTGTGCCGCAGTAAGTGAGCAGAACAGATCCCACTAGTTCACACGCCAATGGAAATGGAGGGAAGGCTCAGGGTCTTCAGAATCCCCCCCCCCCAATTCCTTCTATTTCCTGTTCTTAATCCAGGTGTATTGAGGAGCATCATGGACATGGAAGTAGGATTAGAAACAGCAGGATGAGCCCAAACTAGGACAATCAGTCCCTGGAAAATTAATTAGAGCCTGTTAAATTTCAAACAGAAACACTAAAAATGCATTTGTGATGCCTGGATTTTTTTTTTTTCTTTTTTTCCTGAGCGAGGCGGCAGAAAGCAATATTTTCAGTGATTATCAAATGATTGTGACAACCTCTTCTAATGTCTTACTGATATGTTAAGAAACATGTTATAGGTATGGGAAGTTTAATTATCTAATGCTGGTATTTTGTGATCTTGTAATGAAGGACCTGTTGACTTGCTGTGGGACGATTTGCCTAAACTAACTGAATAATCAGTGTGGACAGAATGTGGTTACCGACCTCATCAACGCCTTTGACACAGTAAATCATATTGTGCTGAAAAAATGATACAGGAGTGAAATGTTCGATGCAAGCACGGATGAGTTAACTGGCTGGTTCACGGACATAGGCTGCTTTCTTTCCTGGGAAATTACGTGTGACAGTTAAATTAACCTTAAGGGACTTGGAGGCTGGCAGAGATTTGCATATTTTTTTTCTATTCTTTATTTATGAACTGCCAAGTTCTTTCTAGAGTACAACAGTGGACTTTTATATTAACAATGAAATACATTATTTGGGAGGAAGCACTGAAAAATGAGATTGAAGAAACCAACTTGGGTCTTATCAACCATTTCAATCTATGAAAATACCGCAGCGTTTAACCTTGGGTGGAACTGCTTTGGCTTTTCAGTGAAGATAAAATGTAAGCTATTTTTTTAAAATTAAGAACAAAAGGTCTAAATTAGATCCTAATTTTCCTTTTATTCCCATTTAAGTCAAACTACCTATTTTTGACTTTGAAAATGGCAGCTGTCAAGTTCACAAGTAGTCTGACTTTGGCCAACAGGGGTGTACTTCTTTAGTTATCCAACTGAACAAATGTGAGCCTTTCTACTTACTCTCTGGAAGTGGGATACCTGCTCTGATAAAGTTGGAAGAATTGGACATTGAGACCCTCTGCTCCTCCCGCTAATGTTTCCTTCCTGTTTTCTGTCTTCAACTCTGAGTGCAAACTAATTTAAACAAACTACAAATCTGAATCCTAATCGAATTTTTAAAAAGAATGTCAAGAATATTGTATTATGTGGCGCTTATATATTATGGTTATCAAGAACATTTAGCAACTAGGGAGATCTTATTGTATAGAACAGTACCCCAAACTGTAAGTAATTGTGATTACAACTATGCAAAGAAGTTGATTGGAAAAGGAAGGAAACATTTTAAAATGCTAACAGTGACTGTATTATGATAATATATTAATTTTTCCTTATTTTTCTCTACATTCTGCATATACATAAATGATAATGTAATTGCTAAGCTAACTGTACCTGTTAATAAAACTGGAAGAAAAGGAAAGGGGGGGAACCAATTGGTAAGTACTTAATGCTTAAATCCAGCAGGAGAGAACAGAGACCGTGTTGAGCTACAGGCTAAAATTAAGTGACACACCAGGATGGAGAAAGTCTTGACAGAGGTCCTTCCCGTGTCGTATCACCCAGATTCAACAGGCACACACACACAGAGGCGACTTCCATCGTCACAGTGGACACATTCCCCTTACAGATAAACTACTCCCAATCCTAATTTTCCTCAAAAGAGTCTTTGCCTGACTTCTCCAGCTAATCCCTCCATGTTTTCAACCCTTCACACCAAATAGAGTTTTAAAAAGGCATTCCGTTTATAAGGAGGCATGAATGATATCCTACTTTTTCATCTAGAAAAGGGCAAATGCAGGAATTACAAGGCTGTTTTTGAGGAAATGAGAATCAGTCTACATGAAGAGCGATGAAGAATAAATGAAGATGTGATACTGTCAGAGCTAAGTTTGGTTTTGAGAGAAAAAAAAACTAAAACTAGCATAGGAAAGCCAGTAAGTGGTAGAAGTGGAATTTGCAAAATAGATGTAATTGAACCACAAACTTTAGAGACAAGTGTGATACAAACAAAAGTTAGGCTTTGAACAAAAATCAAATTAACCTGAAGTGGTTGGGAGAAAGGGGGTATTCTGTGTTTCCCAAGTGATCTGGAGTTAGGTATCTGCAGCCTTTATAACCTGCTCTTCTCTCCCAACAAACTGTGGAAAATTCTTAAAGGGACGGGAATACCAGATCACCTTACCTGCTCCTGAGAAATCTGTATGCAGGTCAAGAAGCAACAGTTAGAATTGGAAATGGAACAATGGATTGGTTCCAAATTGGGAAAGGAATATGTCAAGGCTGTATATTGTCACCCTGCTTATTTAACTTACATGCAGAATACATCATGTGAAATGCCAGGCTGGATGAAGCACAAGCTGGAATCAAGACTGCAGGGACTAGTACAGCCACCATAGAGAATTGTGTGAAGATTCCTTAAAAAACTGGAAATAGAACTGCCATCCGACCCAGCAATCCCACTGCTGGGCATATGCACCAAGGAAACCAGAACTGAGAGAGACATGTGTACCCCAATGTTCATCACAGCACTGTTTACAATAGCTAGGAAATGGAAGCAACCTAGATGTCCATTGGCAAATAAATGGATAAGAAAGCTGTGGTACATATACACAATGGAATATTACTCAGCTATTAAAAAGAATGCATTTGAATCAGTTCTAATGAGGTGGGTGAAACTGGAGCCTACTATACAGAGTGAAGTAAGTCAGAAAGAAAAACACCAATACAGTATATTAATGCATATATATGGAATTTAGAAAGATGGTAACAATGACCCTATATGTGAGACAGCAAAAGAGACACAGATGTAAAGAACAGACTTTTGGACTCTGTAGGAGAAGGCAAGGGTGGGATGGTTTGAGAGAATAGCACTGAAACATGTATATTACCATATGTGAAACAGATCGCCAGTCCAGCTTTGATGCATGAGACAGGGTGCTCAGGGCTGGAGCACTGGAATGACACTGAGGGATGGGATGGGGAGGGAGGTGGGAGAGGGATTCAGGATGAGGTACATATGTACACCCATGGCTGATTCATGTCAATGTATGGCAAAAACCACTACAGTACTGTAAAGTAATTAGCCTCCAATTAAATAAATTAATTAAGAAAAAAAAGATTTCAGGGGAAATATCAATAACCTCAGATATGCAGATGACACCACCCTTACGGCAGAAAGTGAACAAGAACTAAAGAGTCTCTTAATGAAAATGAGACAAGAGAGTGAAAAAGCTGGCTTTAAACTCAGCATTCAAAAAACAAAGACCATGGCATCCAGTCCCATCACTTCATGGTAAACAGATGGGAAAACAATGGAAACAGTGACTAACTTTATTTTCTTGAGCTCCAAAATCACTGCAGATGGTCACTACAGCCATAAAATTAAAAGACGCTTGCTCCTTGGAAGAAAAGCTATGACCAACCTAGATAGTATATTAAAAAGCAGAGATAATCACTCTGTCGACAAAGATCCGTCTAGTCAAAGCTATGGTTTTTCCAATAGTCATGTATGAATGTGAGTTGGACCATAAAGAAAGCTGAGCACCAAAGAAGTGATGCTTTTGAACTGTGGTGCTGGAGAAGACTCTTGAGAGTCCCCTGGACTGCAACTAGATCAAACCAGTCCATCCTAAAGGAAATCAGTCCTGAATATTCATTGGAAGGACTGACACTGAAGCTGCAGCTCCAATACTTTGACCACCTGATGTGAAGAACTGACTCATTGGAAAAGACCTTGATGCTGGCAAAGATTGAAGGCTGGAGGAGAAGGGGACAACAGAGGATGAGATGGTTGGATGGCATCACTGACTTGATGGGCATGAGTTTGAGCAAGCTCCAGGAGTTGGTGATGGACAGGGAAGCCTGGTGAGCTGCAGTCCATGGGGTTGCTAAGAGTCAGACATGACTGAACGACTGAACTGAACTTCTCTCATAAGCATGTTATGAAACTATAATTTATATGTGTACTTGGAATACAAATTCAGATTTTAGAGATTATCAAAAAGAAGTTCTTTCTCTCCTTGCTTAAGTAAGTTTAATCTTGGATGATTATGGTTTTCCTCTTCAGTATACACTTGCTGAAAAAGATTATTCTGGTTATAAGTAACTAATAATAGGTTAACACAAAATTTATATACAGTGTTGTTTGAAAATGTTCATTTTGCCTCCTACCCTGCATGAATTCAAAATAATTCCATCAAAATCATATTCATTTTCAAATATGAAAACCAGTATTCCTGAAATTCTAGCTGACATCTTTTAAACTTATCAGTATCATTATTTTGGGCATACATTTACTATAAAAACCAAGGACAAATCACACTATCAAGCAATGCCTTGCTTGAAGCCATTTTTTTTCCTGAAAAGTATCATTAAAAAGTATTTTTTTCTTAGCAAATCCATTTCATAGTCCTGATATGTGGCTGTACTAGTTCTTTGTTAATATCAACTGGGTATAACAAGTTGTTTATCCATTTCTCATCCCACAGTCATTTCTGACAAAAAAAGTATGGGATGATTGTTTGCAGAATACACCCTGTTAACGCTTTTTAAAAAATGTCCTCTTCTCCTTCTTTAAGTAAACAGTTCTAATCAAATTTTCCTCACCTTCTACGCAACAGTCATTCTTTTCCCTTCAGAAACAGCAGACATGTTCATCCAGAACTTCCAGTTTTTCCCCATGGAAGTTCCAGGCTCAGGACTCTATATGTACATGCGTGCATGCTAAGTTGATTTGGTTGTGTCTGACTCTGCTACCCCATGGACTGTACCCGGCAGGCTCCTCTGTCCATGGGATTCTCCAGGCAAGAGTACCGGAGTGGGTTGCCATGCTCTCCTCCAGCGGATCGTCCCGACCAGGGATCAAACCTGCATCTCTTAAGTCTCCTGCATTGGCAGGCGGGTTCTTTACCACTAGCACCAGCTGGGAAGCCCGGAGATGTACAGTCTACACCAATTATTTAACGAAGGACTACAGAGAATCTACTGAGTGCGTGTTTGTCATTCAACTGTTACGCACATTTCAAACACGAGCCAAGTATTTTGGAGATAAATCACACATGAGTCAGGTACTTGACTCACACTTACTTTTGACAGTAATCCTTCCTAATGCTCTAATTTTATGATGTAATTTTAGTGGTGGAATTAACTTGGAACAACTCAAAATTATGTAATTAATTGCATTCAGCTTCAATTGTAATTACTGTTTGATCTCAGTCTGACACCCCAGCAGAAAGCCAGTACACACAGTGGCAGTCATGGTGGAGGGGGGAGGCCTTTCCAGGGGCTGGTTTGTATGGACTCACTAATTATATAAACTATATTTATTTTTGCTAAAAAAAAAAAAAAAATCTCAGGAACTAATCAAGCATATGCCATTTATTTGGACATAAGGGCTTAGAGAAGTCAAGAGATAGAGAATAAAGGGAAATACTTTCAGCAATTCCTAATTATGTTTCCCTCAACATTCATTTTGAAAGGGTTTAGTTGATGTAATTTTTAAAAGTTTCTGTCGTCACATAAATTTGGTTTATGCTGGATTAAAAAATTAAATAAGTTTCTTTACTATAGCGTTGCTTGGTCTTTTTTTTTTTTTTTAATTTTTTTATTAGTTGGAGGCTAATTACTTCACACATTTTGCTTGGTCTTTAATATGTTAATATATGTTGTGAATCTCCAAGATGTGAGAAGTAAAGTGTTTCTCAAACTATTTTAAACAGAGAACACCCCTCTCCTTTAAACAACAACTTCATTGAAGTATAATTTGCATGCCATGAAGTTTGCTTGTTTTAGGGTACAACTAAATGATTTTTAGTGAATTTACAGAGTTCTACCACCATCACTAAAATCTAAGTTTTGAAAATTTTCATCACCTCAAAAACATCCCTTCTTCCCACATTTGCCATTACTCTGAATTCCCACCTCCAGCTCTAGTCAGTCACTAATTTACCTTCTGTCTACAGATTTGCCTCTTCTGGAAGTTTTATATAAATGGAACCATACAATATTTGGTTTTTGTGTCTAGCTTCTTTCACTAAGCATGGCTTTGAGGCTGATTTATTTTGTAGCATGTATCAGGACTTCATTTCTTTTTACTGACCAACAGTATCCCAAATATCTAGATATACCACATTTTTTTAATCCATGCATGAGTGTATGGAAATTTGGATTGTTTACAGTTTTTGGATACTGTGAATAATGCTATGGAACATTCATGTAGGAGTCTATGTTTGAACAACTTTTTGTATTTCTCTTGGGTATATATTGCATATTGAAGTTGTAAATCATACGATGCATTTATATTTAAACTTTTTAAGAAACTTCCAAACTGTTTTTGCAAAATGGCTGCACTATTTTGCATTTCCATCCGCAGTGAGAGTTTTAATTTCCCTACACCCTCACCAGCTAGTCATCCTAGTAGTTGTGTACTGTTATGCAACAGTGGGTTTGATTTGCATTCCCTGACGGCTAATAATGTTGAGCATCCTTTTATGTGTGTATTGGTCATTCATATGTATCTTTGCTCTATTCAAATTTTTTGCCTATTTTAAAATTGGGTCATTTTCTTGCACTGCAAGAGTTCCTTGGTCTTCTGGATATGATTTGCAAATATTTTCTATCTCTTTATTTTCTTTTGGTGTTTTTTTTTTTTTTTTTTTTTTTGGTGTCTTTTTAAGCACACATATTTTAAATTTTGCTGGAGTTCAGCTTATCAACTTTTTTCTTTTACTGCTTGTGATGTTTTTTTTATTTCTAAAGTCATGAAAATCTACTGTTTTCTTTTTTAAAAGTTTTGTCATTTAGCTCTAACATTTAGATGGAATTTGAATAGGGTGGGATACTTTATTTGAATGTATCTTTTTGCACATGGATATCCAATTGTCCCAGTACCCTTTGTTGAAAAGACTACCTTTTTCCTATTGAGTTCTCTTGACACCTTTGTTGAAAAGCAATTGAGCATAAATATAAGAGCCTTTAATATGTTAATATATGTTGTGAATCTCCAACAGGGAGGATACAGAATGTTTCCCAAAATGTTTTTAACAAGGAATTCTACCTCCACCCCCCTGCTATTTCAAACACAGGCTTTCAAACCGGTTCTCACTGCTGTCCACAGCACAGACTTTAGGGAATGCTTCTCTAAGTTGCTCAGGGCTCTAACTTTTACTTGCAACTAACCTTGTTGCTTGTTTTTAGAGGCTGGGAGCCCGAGGCTGCAAAACCAACGACATAATTTCTAGCAATATGCTTACAGTAAGTACTTAAGACAACTCACTATGCAGACATGTATGTAAAGGTTGTTGGAAATATTTGGTATTGAATTAGATTCATATTTTACACATAGAAACAAAATGAGTTTTCTCACAGGCATAATTGATAAAACTTTGGAAGTAGGGAGAATTTTGCAGTTGTGTTTTACATTTTTAGGGCAATGCAGCTTACCTGATCATGACATCTGACAGGAGTAAACATCAGTAATAAGTTGTCATAGTAAAGAAGATCTATTTACATACACTTTATCATATATATACATACACACCTACAGACACATATCTGTTGGAAATGTACTTTTTTTCTTTTTTCAAACTATCAGATTTTGTCCTAATGCTTTTATTTAATCAACTATAAGGCACAATGTTGGATAACTGCTTAAATGACCTTGTTAGAATGACAATATTATCACTTTAGCATTGTATTATTCAAACACACACATGTACAAAAATAAAAAGTGGAATTAAAATTACTGTCTTTATCATCCAATATTTATCTGCAGAACAAGAAAAATACAGATAAAACAATGAGGGGAGAAAAGATGAACAAAACACTTTCATGGGGAGAATGTGTCATCATAAATGTAGAAAAGCAGACCCAAGGCGCTCTGTCAATGCTCTAAGGACAAAACCTGGTGGATGTCACTGACAGACAGACAGGCAAACTACTCCAGTGAATGCCTGAGGTTCTAGAAACCCACGTAAAACGACAGTATAAACCAAATATGTAGGCGTGCTACCAACATAGGCTGAGGTGCATTCAGTACCCTAACCGATATGTTGATTTCTCTCACCAAGCCTCTTTCTGTTAGTGATTTACTGTTCTTTTTTAAAGCCTCATTTTCTTTTCTGAGATTTAAGATGGCATTATCTTGCCTTGTATAAAAGAAATCATTGCATACCTAAGTTTCCAAATACATAATGATATTTTTCTTTTGGATATTCTATTATGCCAAACAAAATTTACAGCAGAAAAATACATTTTCTTGTAAAACTGTAGGCATATTTAGGTCAGGATTCAGAAATGTAAAGCCTTGCCTCCCTCTCGGTGAGAGTTTGTGTTCTATCTAGTTTTGAGCCTTAATAGTCCTTGTCCATTTCTAGTCTCCCTACACTTTTAAAGTAACTTAAGAGTTTATTTTAGTTTAAATATGAAACCTTTCTCAGATTGGACTTTAGTAATTAGCTAATTCAGGACAATTTACTTGTATTTTAATTTTTTCATTTGTTACTGAAACCACGTCCGATGCTTGCTCAGCATTTTAGACTTTTTCCCCCCAAGCATACTTGGAAATATCCAAGTTCCTTCCCTCTAAAGTGCCACTTACAGATTTTGTTTTTATGTTTTTGGCCTGTGTGTGTTCTCATTCTTCCTCCTCTTTTAGGTTAAGTTAGGCTTACCTACAAGGCCCTGCCGTCGAGGGAGAGGCGCTCAGCGTGGACGGTACCAAGTTGAACAGTTTTTACAAGTCTGCCCTCCGTGACCTTGTGAACCTCGGGCGCGCGGTGGGCGGGTGTTGATGACGTCACCGCCCAGAGGCTCGGGCCGGCAGTGACCTCCTACGAGCCCCGCGGGTGTGGGTGGATGGAGCAGGGAAGGAGAGAGTTAGGATTTGACACCGTCGTGGGGCATCCGTGTTTTTGCCCACGGGGTAAATCTCGTTTTAGCCTGGCCCCCATCCCTGCTCCAGGAGGAAATAAAACTCCCTCCCATGTGCGCCCCTGGACAGTTTCAGAATGAGAGGTGGTAGGAGGGAGATCAGAGCCTGGTGCGAGCAGGAAGTCAGTCCCCAGGCGCTGGAAATAAGGGGCAGGAATTCGCCGCCAGCTCCCAAGAGTATCAGTGTACAGGAGATTTTCCTCCCCGAAGTAAGCTATCTTCAGTGGGACTAAAGAGATACCTCGCAAGGAGCATCCTGGAGCCGGCACCCGTGTAGGGACCAGGAGAACTTGAATAATTTGGGGAAAATTCACTCAATTATGGGGCTATTCTGTTGCACACTTAGCTAAGATTTTTACGAGAGTAAAGAGGGATAGGAAATGAATCTATTTGTAGTCACATATCAACCAGTTAGTGTACAATGTTTGTAGTTCTTATTCTGTAGTGTCGGTTCAATCATCACTACCATCAGTTACTCCTTTTGTTGTCTTTATAAAGCTCTGGTGTAAAGAGCTACCGTATTGTTATGGATACATGTTTGGGCTGGCAAAACTCCCACATCACTCTTAAGTGACTAGTAGGCTGTTTTTCTGTCTGTTTACTTCAGTGCCTCACCTAACACCTGCAATAACAAATACAATGAATGATGACATGAGTGAAAAATGACCAGCAAATGGGTAAAGTAAATTACAGTAAGCTGACAATATCTTCCCATTTAGTGACTTGCACTCTTCACATCTCCATTCCTTCTATTTACTTTGGGAAGAGAAAAGCCCTTTGAACCCAAACATTTATTGACCCCAGAACCAGACAAGTCACAGAAGAGGCCATAGGGAAGGCCACTCTCTCCAGCATCTGCTTCTACCCTGAGTAGAATTGCAGGGAGTGACTGCTCAGGAGAATTTAAGCAAAGTTGGCAGTTTTCCGTGACACAGCTAAAAGAATGGACTTGGAAACCACCCTCATACAGCCAGCTATTGAAAACATAAGTACAATATATTTATCAAATTGAATGTGAGTGATGTTCGAATTGTTCTCACTGCTGTTCTTTCTTGTAGATTCTCTTTAATTACCTGAAATAAATGTGTGTATTTTGGTTAAATAAAAAGAAGGAAGGAGGAGTTTCCTGGTGATCCAGTGGTTAAGAATCCACCTGCCAGTGCAGGGGACACGGGTTTGATCCCTGGTCTGGGAAGATTCCACATGCCCTGGGACAACTAAACCCATGTACCACCACTACTGAACCCAGGAGATGCAATTACTATAGCCTGAGTCCCCAGAGCCTTGAAAACAGGCCATTACAATGAGAAGGCTGAGCACCGCAGCTAGAGAGGAGCTCCTGCTGATCACTTGAAAAAGCCCATGTGCAGCAATGAAGACCAAAAGTTAATTAATTAATTAATTTTTTTTAAGGACAGAAGAGGTAGGTTGTGAAATGAATAGAAATCGAGACACCTATCTTGAAAGTATCCTGATACTCTGAGGTGGAAAAAAGAATTCCCCTACTTACATATAACCAGTTTATTGATACTTCCTTTATTATCTGTTTGCTAACTTTTAGAAGTGTGGACAGCAAGATGTTTTCAAGGATTACAAAATTTTACACTTGATCTTAGCCAGAAGGCTGAGAAGTGGTTGATCAGAAAATTTTAAATTAGTCTGAATTTCTCGGAAGTTGGAGAATTTGAGAATGTCTACAAAGTGAGGTTCGTGGTGGTAAAACTTGGATTTCAGTGTTGTTTGAAAGGCAAGTAGTATTTCCATGTACTCATGTGTATATTACTCTATAATCACTTACCATCTGTCTGAACCAGCTCTTAACCTCAGTTTTACACTGCTTTGGGGAAACATCATGCTTTTGATACCCAAGAAACTAAAGTTTATTCCAAAAAATAGTAAATAGGTTTTAAAACTCTCAAAGTATTTGTTCTGCATAGAAAGTGAAAGGAGCTCTTTTGTTTGAGAAATTGTGGTGGATTAAAGATGACTGTAAGTTCTGTCATCACCTCCCTTCCCTCAAAGGTGGAATTTATTTCCCCTTACTTTGACTAGGGACTGACTGCGCATATGTGTGTGAGCTCAGTCTGTTGTCGTGTCTGACTCTTTGTGACCCTATGGACTGTAGCCCGCCAGGCTCCTCTGTCCATGGGGTTGTCCAGGCAAGAATACTGGAGTGAGTTGCCATGCCCTCTTTCAGGGAACCTTTCTGACCCGGCTGTCGAACCCAAGTCTCCATCATCTCCTGCATTGCAGGTGGATTCTTTACTGCTGAGTCACTGGGAAAGCCCACGGGCTAATTCGGGGACTACTTAATTAATAGAAGATGGCACAGAGAGGATGTGCCTGGTCTAGGCCTAGGCCTCACGAAGGCCTGGTGATTTCCATTTTGTATTTCCTTTGGGGAGCCCCAACTACCACACAGAGAGACCATATCCCCTGCATGGAGAGAAGAGAGACTCAGCCTGCCTGCCTGCCTCCTGGGGTGAGGGGAGCTCTCCCCATGCCTCCAGTTCCAGCCATCCTTTGGATGACTCCAAAAGAGACCAGCAGAACTGCCAGTTGAACTGTCAACATCTAGAAAGCAATATCTAGGAAGCAAACAAAGTGGTTGCCGTTTTAAGTCACTAAGTTTGGGGTAATTTGTTCTGTAGCATGAAATAACCAAAATAGGAAGCAAGCCATTCCTGGTCACATAGCTATAACTCTTGGCTCATAGGGAGTGGCTTTGCCTTATAGAAAAGACAGCTAGATGGGTTTCTGGCTGATACATTATTGTGAGTTGCAAAGGACTTGGGCAAGAGTTCCCTTAGTTAGGGAGGGTATGGAGATGGACTCAGAAAAGATGGTGCAGAGAGTTCAGTAGCGAGTAGGGGGCAAGAAGTGACCTTCTGGGCCTGGGATTGTGGTGGTAGATATGAGGAACCAAATAAAGAGCTGTAAATAAAACCAATGACCAAGGAAGAGTATAAGAGGTGGGTGGGTAGAGGGGTGAATGATAAAAGTCTATGCATGATTATTCACATAAAAAGTTTATTCAGCGGCAGTGGAGTGATAAATTAGGTGTTCAAAATGAATATATGCACACTATTATATATAAACTAGGTAAACAACAAGGACCTACTGTATAGCACAAGGAACTATATTCAATATCTTGTAATAACCTATAATGGAAAAGAATCTGAATTAGAATATATATATATATATCTGAATCACTTTGATATACAGTTGAAAATAACATAACATTGTAAATTAATGATGCACCTCAATAAAAACTTTATTTAAATGCTACACTAAATTATTTACCCCACTACACTTTAGGAAATGCTGCCTAGAAATAACACCCTTTTTATACCGCATGACTCCTTCTGAAGAATTTCTTCATGAGAAAGTAAATACATTGGGATTTTCTCATTTTTTAAAAGACTGAGATATGTTTTCTTACATAATGAAACTCAGATCTTTCTTCATTGCTCCATGTAGCAGTCACACTTAGCCCCATCAACATGGTTTCACAGACACATTCACATACTGAAAAACAACACACACAAACCCAGGCACACACACAGTCCCAAACATACATTCTTAAAATGAATGTTTTTCAAATTGGCAAACAGGAAGAAAATTTATCAATTTTTATACTTATAAAATTTCCTAATATTTGTCAATTTAATAGCAATTTTGAGGGAAATAAGTTTATTCATGTTTTTCAAATATGTCAGCATAAAACTGTATAATTTTAAAAATCATATATATCCTTGATTTGCATAACTGCCTTAACATTTAACTATAAAGATGAGATTTCATGGCTAGCATTTTTTGAAAAATCAAGATGAAAGTAGGCTCATTGGAGAAAACGTTTCTTCTTGTTTTAAAAAAATTTCAATTTTGCCCATCTCTTGAAACCTTGGGTTACGGACACAGCAGCATGTAATTTTGCCTGAGACATATTAACTAATTCTTTGAATCACACTGTCTTTGCTTGTAAAAAAGTTTTTTATCTGCTTCAGAACAGGATCACTGCCATAGGATAATCCATGTTTAAAAAGCTCCGTAAACTACAGAAGAGAATAACTTGGTTAAGTCTCAAAGATTTAACATACAGTGTTTCATTTCATAATTTTAAAATGATTTATTGTTAAGACTGTTTTTTCCTTTACACAGTGGTTATAAGAGCATTTTCTTACAATTCTTAAGCAGTTCATTATTTGGGCTTTGGTTTTAAAATATCCTGGATTTTTAAAAATTGCATTTATTCTGAGTACTATCTACCCCTTTTGCATTTTATTATATGATAGTTTTCTCCTATTCTTTTTATATATTTATCATGGATCAGTGGGATTTTAGAACTGTGAGTGGTCACGGCAGTCCCTTAGTTCTTATCCAACTATTTCATTTGGTAATGGTGACCCAGAGAGAGTCATTTTTGCATGTGATTTCTCCAAGATATCTCATTTCTATGATGCAGCAGCTCTTTTAGCAGAGGGAACATTGTGCCCTAGAGGTGAACCACAGCCCAGACACCATCACTGACCTTTCCCGGAGCAAACCTTCTCCAGAATGCAGAAGACTTAGAAGAACATGACATGTTGAGACCTGATCATCCCAAGTCCTGCCCTTGGAGACATCTGTATGATTGCATGGCACCATGGCATGATCACCGTGGCAGAGTGAGCCCATCACTAAAGGTTGCCCACCCTGAGTTGAGACATACACTGGTGGTGAAGTTCCTGCTCTTCCATTTTTGCCCTTTGTCTTGGTCCCTGATACACTTGGGTGGAAAGCAGCATGTTACAACTGAAAAGGCTCTGTACAGAAAGTTCTGCCACCTGTGAGGTGTGTGACCCCAGGCAAGGCACTTAACACCTTTAGTTCTTAATAGACTGGATTAGTATGACAGGGAGTGAAGAACTAAAAAGCCTCTTGATGAAAGTGAAAGAGGAGAGTGAAAAAGTTGGCTTAAAGCTTAACATTCAGAAAACTAAGATCATGGCATCTGGTCCTATCACCTCATGGGAAACAGATGGGGAGACAGTGGAAACAGTGTCAGACTTTATTTTGGGGGGCTTCAAAATCACTGCGGATGGTGATTGCAGCCATGAAATTAAAAGACGCTTACTCCTTGGAAGGAAAGTTATGACCAACCTAGACAGCATATTAAAAAGCAGAGATATTACTTTGTCAACAAAGGTCAGTCTGGTCAAGGCTATGGTTTTTCCAGTGGTCATGTATGGATGTGAGAATTGGACTGTGAAGAAAGCTGAATGCCAAAAAATTGATGCTTTTGAACTGTGGTTGGAGAAGACTCTTGAGAGTCACTTGGACTGCAAGAAGATCCAACTAGTCCATCCTAAAGGAGATCAGTCCTGGGTGTTCACTGGAAGGACTGATGCTGAAGCTGAAACTCCAGTACTTCAGCTACCTCATACGAAGAGTTGACTCATTGGAAAAGACCCTGATGCTGGGAGGGATTCGGGGCAGGAGGAGAATGGGGCAACAGAGGATGAGATGGCTAGATCGCATCACCAACTTGATGGGCATGAGTTTGAGCAAACTCCGGGAGTTGGTGATGGACAGAGAAGCCTGGCGTGCTGCGATTCATGGGGTCACAAAGAGTCAGACATGACTGAGTGACTGAACTGAACTGAACTGAACTGAAGATAAATGAGAAAAAAACAACTGAAGCTTGTGTGTGTGTGTCCTCAGTTGTGTCTGACCCTTTGTGACACTGGACTGTAGCCTGCCAGGCTCCTCTGTTCATGGGATTTTCCAGGCAGGAATATCAGAGTGGGTTGCCATTTCCTTCTCCAGGAGATCTTCCCGACCCAGGGATCATCTGTCACTGTTTCCATTGTTTCCCCATTTATTTGTCATGAAGTTATGGAACCGGATGCCATGATCTTAGCTTTCTGAATGTTGAGTTTTAAGCCAGTTTTTTCACTCTCCTCTTTCACTTTCATCAAGAGGCTCTTTAGTTCCTCTTTGCTTTCTGCCGTAAGGGTGATGTCATCTGCATATCTGAGGTTATTGATATGTCTCCCTGCAATCTTGATTCCAGCTTATGCTTCATGCAGCCCACCATTTTGCATGATGTACCCTGTATATAAGTTAAATAAACAGGGTGACGATATACAGCCTTGACATACTCCTTTCTTGATTTGGAACCAGTCCATTTTTCCATGTCCGGTTCTAGAGGTTGCTTCTTGACCTGCATTCAGATTTGTCAGGAGGCAGATCAGGTGGTCTGGTATTCCCATCTCTTGAAGAATTTTCCACAGTTTATTGTGATCCACACAGTTAAAGGCTTTGGCATAGTCAATACAGCAGAAGTAGATGTTTTTCTGGAACTCTCTTGATTTTTCTATGAGCCAATGGATGTTGGCAACTTGACCTCTGGTTCTTCTGCCTTTTCTAAATCCAGCTTGAACATCTAGAAATTCTCGGTTCATGTACTGTTGGAGCCTCCCTTGGAGAATTTTGAACATTACTTTGCTAGCTTGTGAGATGAGTACAATTGTGCAGTAGTTTGAACATTCTTTGGCACTACCTTTCTTTGGGATTGGAATGAAAACTGACCCTTTCCAGTCCTGTGGCCACTGCTGAGTTTTCCAAATTTGCTAGCATATTGAGTGCAGCCCTTTCACAGCATCATCTTTTAGGATTTGAAATAGCTCAATTGGGATTCCATCACCTCCACTAGCTTTGTTTGTAGTGATGCCTCCTAAGGCCCCCTTGACCTCACATTACAGGGATGTCTGGCTCTAAGTGAGTGATCAGATCATTGTGGTTATCTGGGTTATTAAGATTCTTTTTGTATGGTTCTTCTGTGTATTCTTGCCATCTCTTCTTAATATCTTCTGCTTCTGTTAGATCCATACTATTTATGTCCTTTATTGTGCCCATCTTTGTATGAAATGTTCCCATGGTATCTCTAATTTTCTTGAAGAGATCTCTAATCTTTTCCATTCTATTGTTTCCCTCTATTTATTTGCATTGATCACTGAGGAAGGTTTTTCTTGGGCTCCAAAATCATTGCAGTTGGTGACTGCAGGCATGAAATTACAATACACTTGCTCCTTGGAAGAAAATCTATGATAAACCTAGACAGCATATTAAAAAGCAGAGACATTAGTTTGCCCACAAAGGTCTGCCTAGTCAAAGTTATGGTTTTTCCAATAGTCATGTATGGATGTAAGAGTTGGACCGTAAAGAAAGCTGAGCACCGAAGAATTGATGCTTTGAACTGTGGTGTTGGAGAAGACTCTTGAGAGTCCCTCGGACTGCAAGGAGATCAAACCAGTCAATCCTAAAGGAAATCAATCCTAAATATTCATTGGAAGGACTGATGCTGAAGCTGAAACTTCAATATTTTGGCCACATGATGAGAAGAACTGACTTATTCGAAAAGACCCCAGTGCTTGGAAAGATTGAAGGCAGGAGGAGAAGGTGACAATAGAGGATAATATCGTTGGATGGCATCAGTGACTCTATGGACATGAATTTGAATAAGCTCCAGCAGTTGGTGATGGACAGGGAAGTCTGGCGTTCTGCAGTTCATGGGACTGCAAAAAGTCAGACATGACTGAGTCAACTGAACTGTACTTGGTTGCCTTGCCAAAATTCAGCCTTCCTTGCTGCCCCTTATGTTGTCCAGTTGCCCAGTCATGTCTGACTCTTTGCGACCCCATGGACTACAGTACACCAGCCTGTCTGTCGCTCACCATCTCCCAAAGTTTACCCAAGTTCATGACCATTGCATTAGTGATGCCATCTGGCCATCTCATCCTCTGACGCCCTCTTCTCCTTCTGCCCCTTAAGCCAGAAACAAAAAGAATGGAGGGGGGAATTCATAGAAGATTGTGGTCTATCTCCTGGAAGGATGAAAGTGTTGTAAAGTTGGGGCTATGGAAAGTAGAGAACACATTTATTATTATTTTTAAAATAATGAGATGAATAGCAATAAGCATGGAAAAGGGGGAAAAAAGAATATTTTTGAGAAGAAGGAAGTCAAGATATGAGGATTTAAATCATGATGTGGGGATTGTGTAGGAGACTGCCTTTCTAGTTCATCTCAAAGCCCTTTCTCAGAGAGGGACCCTCCTCCCTATATGAAATCAACATCCTCAACTCTGGGTGACTGGCTCAGGAGTGGACACGTGACTGAGTTGATCAGTCTCATATTTGCCCTCACATTTGGCTATGAGATTCAGTATGTAGTGTTCCTGGAACTAAGGTGATGTAAATTAAACTCTTCTCTGACTTCACTGATCACATGTTCAGAGGAACAGCAGAACAGGTCTGCAGAGGTGAAAAGGTAAGGGCTCCTGAAGAAAAATAGAAACAAAAGGCAGAAATGGGGAAGGCACTCTGTCTCACTCCTGACGACCTTTGAATTTGGAACCAAGTCCTTTCTGGGCCAGGGTGCACCTGCCCTTGGGTGCCATGAAATATGCTTATGGCCCTGAATCCTGACAGTAAACTCCCTGGGTAAACATTGTTAAGGCATCATATAAAAGGGGGTGGGAACATTCTTGTCTAATTTAGGCTAATGGGGAAGATCAGTAAAGATAAAACATGTCCTTGGTCTGGAAGTTTGGTTGTTAGACAGCAGAGGAAAGGGTGGAATCCCAGAAAAATTGAAGCTGTCAGTTTCACAAGGTCTTTGCAAAAGCTGCCCCAAACCAGCCCCAACCCCCATATCCCCATCTCTCTTCCGTCCCAGCTCTGCTCAGGGTTGGCGCCTTCTTAACCAGTACAAGTGTTAGTCCTTGAGTCCTATCCGACTCTGTGTGACCCTATGGACTGTAACCTGCTGGGCTCCTCTGTCCATGGGATTCTCCAGGCAAGAATACTGGAGTGGGTTGCCATTTCCTTTTCCAGGGGGTCTTCCTGGAAGATCCAGGAATCAAACCTAGACCCAGGGATCAAACCTAGGTCTCCTGAATTGCAGGTGGATTCTTTACTATCTGAGCCACAGGGAAAGCTCATTAAAGCAGGTGGAAGTGCTGCTAAATTAAGTCAGCACCTCAGGGAGACCTCTTCTCCGTCCCAGTGCTTCTATCCCTGATTTTCCTCAGACCATAAAGAAATACACTAATGATTTCCAAATAAGCACATTCCACAAAATAAGAATCATTTGATTAGATTTAATAATAAACTTATTAACATTATCCTCCATCCTTATTTCAAGTTTCAGCTAGTAGATTAGCTAAGAATGTTTCTCTCCCATTCTTCTTCAACTCACTCCTAAGCAGTCATCACCCCCTCAGTTCTATTAGGTCAAAACTTTTGGTTCAATACTGAAAACTACAGTCAGTCTTCTGAATTTTTCTAAGCATGTGTTGGATGCTAAAGAGATAACCTCTGCTTTCCACTCAATCTTAGGTAAAAGAGATGATATTATCTAAAAACTTCTCTTCATAAGGAAAGCTAGCAACACCCCCAGCTCTGATGCTCCCCCAGTGATACAAGTAACACAGAGTACAAGACTAAGAGCTCTAAACAGCTGAAAAGTGCTTGTCGAAGTGTTCTTTTCCACGGGGGTCTCCATCCACTCCCCCACCCCCCTACCCCCCGCCACACACACTAATCACTGGGATGGAAGGATGACGAGGGAGAAAGGAGAGGGAATTCCATCTTTGCCGCCTGTGTCCTGGGTGTGCTGGGGTCAGTTATTCAGCCTACGCCATCCTCAGGCTCCTCACCTGTACAATGGGTCACGTTAGTCCTTCAGTCATGTCCAACTCTTTGGGACCCCATGGACTGTAGCCTGCTAAGCTCCTCTGTCCATGGGATTTTCCAGGCAAGGATACTGGAGTGGGTAGCCATTCCTTTCTCCAGGGGATCTTCCCAACTCAGGGTTCGAACTGTGGTCTCCTCATTGTGGGCAGATTCTTTACTATCTGAGTCACCAGGGAAGTCTATACAATTGTGCAGTAGTAATAATACAGTGAGTGAGAGAGTCTTATAGGGTCAATATGAGGATGGTAAAAAAAAATAAATATATATAAGGATGGCAGATAATATATGTAACTTTATTGCCAGCATCTTGCACACACAAAAAAAATGCCAGCTCTTCTTCTTTTTATCCAAGCAGAGAAGCCCATCTGGACACTCAGTCTATCACTCTTGTCCATTCAGACTTCTCTCCTAACGTAGCCCTCATCCTGAGTCTTATCTTCTGTCTCTAGACAGTATTACAGCTTCCGCTAAATAATATGTCCTGCCCAATAAAGTTGTTTTCTAGTGTGACAGTGTCCCAAGCCCCATTTTATACATTTTTCCTCTTTTCCTCATGGTAATGAGGTCCAGATATAGTGTTGTTGCTTTTATTTTTCTAAGAAAATATACTGCTTCCTTTCTATGTAAATAGCACATGTGCTTAGAATTATTTGGTGATCAATACTAATTAGGTATTCTGTTCAGTGGATGTTTAATGCTTTAATTCTAGACTTTCATCTAGTTAATTTGAATTGGTTAAGCCAAACTCTATATGGATTAAATAGTCTTCTTTTTGTTTGATCTCAGCTGTGAGTATAAAAGAAAAAGCAAGGCATGCAATAACGTTATGGCAAAATGTTGTGTATAAATTCAATTAAAATGAATTCTGTTGAGACAAAACCTAGAATCCTGTGAAAAATTCTTATTATCTCTCTTACTCTCCCTCCCTCATCCCTTCAATCTTATTTTCTAATAAATGTTATTCAGACTTGAAATTCTACTGGGAAATTTCACTTTTGGTTTTGAGAAATGTCATCTGCCAGTGGTGGGAATATCACAATTTTTAAGCAGAGATAATAACCTCTTTCACACATGTTAAAAAGAGTCACAGGGCATTCTCCCTCACTGCTAAATTCTGTAAAAAGAAAAAAAAAAGACTACCCCCTGGACTAAATTAATGAAAAAGTGTTTTCCTAAGAGGAAAATCTTTTTAGAAAATTAAAAGAAGCACAAAGATTTGAAATTGCAGTCACTCAGCAGAAGGACAGAACTGCCCCATAGCATCTGCTCGGGTAGAGCTCATCAGCCCCCTTTCTTTCCTTCCCCCCTTCCCCCTTCCTTGGGACAGGTCATCAGGGAAAATGGCTCTGGCCATGACCAAACATCCTTTTTTCCCCTTCAGTTTCTCAATTCAGTTCAGTTCAGTTCAGTCACTCAGTTGTGTCCAACTCTTTGTGACACCATGAACCGCAGCACGCCAGGCCTCCCAGTCCATCACCAACTCCCGGAATTTACACAAACTCATGTCCATTGAGTTGGTGATGCCATCCAACCATCTCATCCTCTGTTGTCCCCTTCTCCTCCTTCCCTCAATCTTTCCTAGCATCAGGGTCTTTTCAAATGGGTCAGCTCTTTGCATCAGGTGACCAAAGTATTGGAGCTTCAGCTTCAACATGACTGATCTCCTTTAGGATGGACTGGTTGGATCTCCTTGCAGTCCAAGGGACTCTAAAGAGTCTTCTCCAACACCACAGTTCAAAAGCATCAATTCTTCAGTGCTCAGCTTTCTTTATGGTCCTACTCTCACATCCATACATGACCACTGGAAAAAACCATAGCCTTGACTAGACAGACCTTTGTTTACCAAGTATTGTCTCTGCTTTTTAATATGCTGTTTAGGTTGGTCATAACTTTCCTTCCAAGGAGTAAGCGTCTTTTAATTTCATGGCTGCAATCACCATCTGCAGTGATTTTGGAGCCCCCCAAAATAAAGTCAGCCACTGTTTCCACTGTTTCCCCATCTATTTGCCATGAAGTGATGCGACCGGATGCCATGATCTTAGTTTCCTGAATGTTGAGCTTTAAGCCCACTTTTTCACTCTCCTCTTTCACTTTCATTAAGAGGCCCTTTAGTTCCTCTTCACTTTCTGCCATAAGGGTGCTGTCATCTGCATATCTGAGGTTATTGATATTTCTCCTGGCAATCTTGATTCTAGCTTGTGTTTCTTCCAGCCCAGCGTTTCTCATGATGTACTCTGCATATATGTTAAACAAGCAGGATGACAATATACAGCCTTGACATACTCCTTTTCCTATTTGGAACCAGTCTGTTGTTCCATGTGCAGTTATAGCTGTTGCTTCCTGACCTGCATACAGGTTTCTCAAGAGGCAGGTCAGGTGGTCTGGTATTCCCATCTGTTTCAGAATTTTCCACAGTTTATTGTGTCTAGCAGGAGAAATAAGGAAGAGTAAGTCTGAGTAAGTCCTAGGACTTCCTTGGTGGTCCAGAGGGCTAAGATTTTGTGTTCCCAATGCAGGGAGCCTGGATTTGATCGCTGGTCAAGGAATTCGATCCCGTAAGTTGGAACTCAAGTTCCCGCATGCTGCAAGCAGAGATCCTGCATACAACAACTAAGACCCAGTGCAGCCAAAGAAATAAAAATAAATAAATCTTAAAGAAAAAGCAAGTAAGGCCCACCCTCTGAAACTTCCTGGGGGCCTGGCTTCTTGGGCAGACATCTTATCTCACCTCTGGTGAGTCAACCGAAATTCAAGCTTGACTGCTAAGCCAAGCCCAAAAAGAAGCTCTTGCTTCTAGTTAGCCTAAAAATTGGACCTTAGCCTTCTTGCTAGTTCTCATCTCATTCCCCATCCCTCCTCCATCCTGAGTCTTGCCCATTTTGAGTCCAGCATTAGATAAACCAGCACATGTAAAAGTCAGGTCTTTGCTTACTTCTGTGGCAAATGTTCCACTTCTGTTTCTTCTGTATTCCTTTCCTTTCCTTTTCTTCCTTTGTTTCCTTAGATGGGTCAAGTGAAGACTGGAGAACTGATTCAGACAGGAGAAGAGAAAAGATTTCAGAGGCAAACATTTTAAGGGTGGCTATAGTCTCATTGGGGACTTCCTTGGTGGCGCAGAGGTTAAAGCATCTGCCTGCAATGCGGGAGACCTGGGTTCGATTCCTGGGTCGGGAAGATCCCCTGGAGAAGGAAATGGCAACCCACTCCAGTATTCTTGCCTGGAGAATCCCATGGACGGAGAAGCCTGGTAGGCTACAGTCCACGGGGTCTCAAAGAGTCGGACACAACTGAGTGACTTATTCTCCTATTCTATAGTCTCATTATCTACTGACAGAGGCTAAATTCAGCAGAAGACTCAATGTCTTGGAGTGTGCAGGTGATGTTTATCCATTTCTCCAAATTTGCAAATGAATAAGAATTTAAGGTTGTTGTCAAATCTTAGATTAAAAAAAAAATAAACAAGTCAGTATAAGTAACAGGACAACCCCAAATGTGGGAAAACTTGCATCCATCCAGGTTCTGGATAAAGAAAGAAACTTAAGGCAAGGGTAATCAAAATAAAACCACCTGTGTGGTCTATAGACCCTTAAGTTTTCCTGGCCTCTATAGCTGTCCCTGGAGTAGGAAATGGCAACCCACTCTAGTATTCTTGCCTGGAGAAAATCCCATGAGGAGCTTGGCAGGCTTCAGTCCATAGGGTCGCCAAGAGTCAGACACAACTGAGCATGATATAACAAGAATGGCTGTCATCTTTCCAGCCCCCAGCCACAGACTCAAACTGGAAATACCAGGGGCATTCATGATTCAAAATTCACTTCCTCTGTTCAGGTGCCTATACCCCTGAATAGAAAATTAAGTGAGAATGAGGCTTTAATCAGCATTCTTTCCTTAACTCTTAAAGATATTGAAGAATTTGCCACTAAAGCAAATAAAAATCCCTAGACTGTCTGGCTAAAGTTGTTCTTGATGATAGGATAGCCCTTGACTATCTGTTAGCTGAGCACAGAGGTAACCATCTGTGCTGTGATCAACAGTTACTACATTTCTGGAGAAGTTGAGACCAAGCCACATAAAGTCACTATGCAAGCCACTTGGTTTAAATAAGTGATTCCTTCAGCAGACTTTTTCTCTGATCTGCTTAATTTAAGTTGTTTTGGGTCATAGGGACCATGCCTTCAGAGTGCCCTCCAATCATTGGGTATTATTCTGCGTATAGTCTTTCTAATCATCCTTCTGGCTTGCTGTATTCTCTCAAAAGCTTTACATGCATGCATGCAGTTGCTGATGACCAGACAAATGATCTCCCTTTGCCTAAAATGCCAAAAATGGGATGAAGAAAGTCAGCTCAGAGAACAAGATTTTGATATTCCAACCTTTTTTTTTTCCAGTTGGAGATTCAACTTGACTCCAACATCAACAAGTGGTAGCTCAGAGTGGCACTAATACCTTAAACTTTGACTACAACTGAGAAAATTGATCAAAAGGGGGAATTAATAAAGTTAATTTGAATATTGGCACCCATAAAATGGAGGCCAACTCAGTGGCCCAGCCCATGTCACAAATCTAAACTTACGTCAGCCTGCACTTATGGGAAACCCCTGTCAATGAAAACTAATATGTATCTATCATAATCCTCCAACCCAACTTTAGCTAGCTTAACTTACCCTAGAAAACAGGACTTTCAGGCTTTCTAGGGAAATCCCTGATCTCCTAGTTAATCATGCCATGTTTTTATATCACCTCTTTCTAACTCTCTATAAAACTCCCTCTTGTCACAGATTCCTAGAGAGCAGTACTCCTCTGCTTATGAGGCACAGTACTCCATGATTCATGGATTGTTTTCTCTTGAATAAAGGACATCAAACTCTTTACTGAAAAAAAAAAAAGTATAAGCAACAGGGCATAAACAACTAAAAAAGTTTGGTTTATCATTGAACTCAGAACATATGCTTTCACATGTTGCCACAATTCTAAGTGCTCATGTGAAACTACATTAACAATTTGTACTTAGTAGGTTTGGGCCTGGTAGGTTGCTACTTTTTATATTTCTGAAGTTTACAATATAGTACCAAGATTTTTTAGAGGAACACTTAAAAAAAAAAAATAACTTGTGAATTTACCTGTCTATCTAATGCCAGAAAAACTAGGTGAAATTGAGAAATTCAGTTAACCCATACACATATTGATCCATAGTTATATTCAGTTAATCCATACATATATTGATCCATAGTTATATTCAGTATTATTCTAGATGAGATGTAAGAGAAATCCCACCCTTGAGGAATGTGTGATCAGAGAACACACTGCTCTGTGACAGCTGGCTTGGTGGGTCTTCATCCCAACATTTCTAACTACAGTTGTCAGAATCTGCACATGTTTTATGCCCTCTCTAAGCCTCAGTTTCTTCATCCATAAAATGGGATAATATTAATATTTACTGTCTATGTAATTGTCTGTGTCTGTATGTCTATGTAAGATTAAATAAAATGCTAATGTCTATAAATTTCTGAGAATAATGCCTGGAATGCAGTGAACTCTCAAAAACTATTACATACCAACTAGTTGGGAAGTAAAGACTAGAAGTCATTCGTTTTATGTCAAAATAAGTTAACATTTAGAACAGACATACTTGGAAGTTTGCCTACGTTTTCATCTTTTCTTTTTGGTCAAAGAGTTGAAACCAGATGGGATATTGTACAATTACAAGCCTACAAATTTTCCTGTTTCTTTTAATTTGATACCTAATTTGGGAATATGTGGGGAAAAGAAACCAAAGAATATTCCTCTGAGTGATACCTGAAAACAAGAGTTACAGATTAGGGTTTTCAGAATAAACAACAAAACCAAAGCCCTGGCTATCTACACAGAAAGTGTTCTTTAAGACTTGACAGGATTCTTTGACCTTTGTTTTATGAAACATGGACAATCTTACATTTGATTGGTGAATTTTCTGCTGGCTTTTTTTTTTTTCTTCTTAAACCATGTTCCCTGCCTGCAAAGCTAAACCTATTTATGGTGAGCACTGTTTTTTCAATTAGGTTTATTTTCATTTTCCCATAGGCCAAGTTAGCTGAGAATGTCCCAAAGTTTATTTTCCTTTCCTTTCCTTTGTATAATGGTTTTTAAAATTAAAATATACAGCACTTATATCTATTGATTTTTTAAAAAATAGTCTATTTTTTTTCTTTTTTGCACATTTAATGCTCCGTCATGAGACGTATTATTCAAAATGCTTTTCACTATTCAAAAATGCTTCTCAAGAGTGTAATGGTGGTCCATTTTTGTGGTCAGCTCTTAGAGAGCAAGGATCAAGTGCATTCTGCCAACTTTGTGAAATGTCTCGTACAAGCTGGTGCTCAGCAGAGTACTTAAGAAAGCTGATGTGTTTGTGACTTGGCTTTTCCCCAAACTTTTCAGCTGGATATCAGCATTCCATCCAGATTGTCAATTTCTCAAGCTTAATACTGGCAAGACATCCTTTTCAAGAGGCCCCTCCTTTTGGGGGTGGGGGAGGGATAGGGAGAAAAGGACTCGAAGCTCCGCATCAACTTTCTAATAGTTTTGTAACACTATTCTCTGGTGAGAACCCTGGGTGAGAGCGAGTCTTAGCTAAGAACTTTGCTTTCGGGAGAGCGCCTCGGGTTTACAGCCCTTAGGGAAGAGGGTTTGCTCATCCCTGGAAAACTGCGGGCGGCTCTGGGGCCGGGGAGCTGCGGGCGGTTCTCGGGGTCTGGGAAGGTCAGCGCAGCTGGAGAGGGGCCCTCTAGCCTCGGGGGAAGGGGAGAGTCCTCCTTCGCTCCCGGGGCGCTCCCCGCGGGCAGGGGTGGGCGGACCCCCGGCCCCCGGAGCTCCTCCCCGCGCGGCCTCCAGCCTGCTGGCCGCGGTCCCCGCCCGCGCCAGCGCTCGGCCGCCGGCTCCCGCCCCTCCTCCCGCCCAGAGGCGCGGGGGCAGGAATTCGGCCGCCGAGCTCCCCGGGGCACCGCGCCCTGGAGGGCTGGGCCGCGCCCTCCCCCCCGGCTCCTTCCCCGCCGAGCTCCCCTCCTCCCGGCCTCCCCCTCCCAGCGCTCTCCCCTCCCCATCCCGGCCGCTCCGGACTCCTCCCGTTCCCCTCCTCCCCGCACTCCTCCCTGCCCCCCACCCACGCTCCCTCTCCTTTCCTTCTTTTCTCTCCTGGGCCCTTCTTCCTGCTCCCCTCTCCTCCCCGCTCCCCTCCTCTCTTCTTCCAGATCCCCATCCTCGCCCATTCCCCACCCTCCCCTTTTCCTCCTCTGCTTCCCCCGCGCGCGCCCCCCCCCCTTTCCTCCCCGGTTCCTCCCTGGACCCCCTCCCTTCTCCGCTCCTCCCCCCTTATTCCTCTCCTCTACTCCCCGCCTTCCTCCCTGGCTCCTCTTTCCCGGTTCGCGGAGCTCCCACGCGGTTGCCTTGGAGGCGCCCGCGGCTGCTAGCCGCCCGCCGGGAGCTGCCCTGGGGCCCCGGGGACGGAGTGGTGACTCTGCCCGAGGCCGTGGCGCCTCGCCCCCTTGGGGCCCGGGAACAAAGCGCGCCCTCCCCCATCTCGGGAGTGCGCTGCGAGACCTTCAGGCGCCCCGGACCCGGAGGGCGAATCTGCTGGCCCCCAACCTCGGGGGATCGGACCCCAGGGGTCGGGGTGACAGCTGCGTGCTACCGAGCTACCTCGTGGCCCCCCGAAGATCACTCCCGCGCTCTCCGTCCCTACCCCCATCCCGGAGGTGTCTCTGAGGCCGGGGAACGACCAGATGGCCCCATTTAAAAGGATCGTCCCCTTTTGTTGGGGGGCCGAAGCAGCGCCCAGGTCAATTTACATAGGAAAATGGGGTTTGTGTCCCCAATTCAGGGCGGTGCCCCGACAGCTGGTGGTTCTGTCATCGTGTCAGGACCCCACAGCGTGATGTTTAAATTGACTTGATGTGTGCAGATGTTTGCGTGTGAATAGCAATTGATTGAGAACCGGTAGCTATTAGGTCAGGCTTGGAGAAACTCAGTTTACAGAGGAAATTTTTATCAGCCTGGGCACAACGTAAGATGGTAGAATGGAATTATCCTGCTGAAGACTTAGGATGCTGTCTTAGAGAACTTACAGTTTATCCAAATCTAAAAAGTCCAATAGTTGAATCTGAAGAGAATTTTGAAATCCTTACTGTTCATTTTGGTTGTTCCTTGTCAAAGTTGTAAGGTTGAACATAAAGAGGTGAGGAGGACTGCTAGGACTTCAAAATGACCCATGAAAGATCTAATCTAATTCATTTTATTAAAATAACTCAGCCAGCTGCTATAGCCTGTAGCAGACTGAAAGTTGTTGCTAGTTTGAAATCAGTAGTTTAAACATGTATATGTAAATGACAGACTGTTTAGAACAGAGGACCTTCAATTCTTATTTTACCAGTAAGGAATTTGAATCTCAGAGAGGTTAAGTGATTTTCCCAAGATCATAACAACTGTTGGAATATGATCTCAGCGAAGGAAAAGGAAACTTTAAGACAGTAGATTTAGGAGCCCTTGAAAATACCTTAATCAGGACGCTCTCAAAACTTTCCACCAGTCCGCTGGAGCCACCAACAGGTAACTCCCTAGAAGACAAGGAATGGAGAGGAATTTTTTTCCCTCTGTCTGCATTCATCAACTTCAGCTCATGTCTGTTGTTCTTGTTGTTTAGTTGCTAAGTCGTGTGCAACTCTTTTTCGACCCCATAGACTAGCCTGTCTGTCCATGGGATTTCTCAGGGAAGAATACTGGAGTGGGTTGCCATTTCCTTCTCCAGGGGACCTTCCTTACCCAGGAATCGAACCAGCTTCTCCTGCATTGGCACGCAGATTCTGTACCACAGGAAAGCCACAGGGCTTTGGAGACCAATTTTAGCCACTAGACTCTTCCTGAACCCTGAACTGAAACTTGTGACTTCATTTCCATCAGAGTGTTCATTTTGTGATGAAATGGAAAGGGACTGGTTAGAATTTGTATGAAATGGGAAATCAAAGCTGGGCAGGAACCCTTGGTCTCATTTTCAGGAAGAAGGCCAAAGTGATCAGTGCTCACCTTACTAGAAGGTAGGATAGCTCATTTGGAAAGGCTTTGTGGTTAAGACTTTATACTCCCAATGCAAGGGGTGTGGATTTGATCCCTGGTTGGGAAACTAAGACCCTACATGCTCCAAAAAAAACATTGAAAAGAACATTTGAAATGTGGTCTCCTTACTTCAAGGATTGTGTTGGAAGAGTTTTATCTGCTAAACTTGCCAGTAGACTTATATTGGAAAAAACTTCTGCTTTTAAACCTGACGTAACTGGGAAAAATTAGGAAAGAGTGTTTCTGGGTAAGATTTTAGAAGAGTTGTAGAATGCCACATAAAAGAAGAACATGAGTTCACACACTGTACTTCAAACATGAGAAATACCAAGAAATGTGCAGCTGGGTTGGAACTGGACATGGGTGTTAATTTATGCTCTGCTTCTTCTACCAAACAAAGCAGCAATGCTTTTTTTCTGCCTCCTATTTACTTGGACCCAAGTGGTACTAAGATGAGAGTGCCAAATATGTGATGAGTATATTAGGTAATGAATATAAGAACCTCTCAATTCTTAGAAAGAGAGTGTCTTTAGAATAATATGCTATATTTAAAAAATCACTATACTCAAGAAAATTATTTGAAATGGACTACCACATTACTACCACATACGTACTCTCTTATCTCTCTTTACTATTTTGACGACCCTTTAGTGCTTGTATTGGTTAGTTATTGAGGTGTAACAAACAACCCCCCGAAACACCAAAAAACAGCTGTTTATTAGTATAGCTCATGCACCCATGGGTTAGTAGGAGGTCAACTCCTCTAGGTAGGGTGCACTGGCGGCCCTGCTAATGCTGGCTCAGCTTAAGCATGCATCTCAAGGTTTCCTGGAGCTCTGCTTTAGACTAGGTTTGGCTGAGGAAGTTTAGCTGAAACAGCTTCACTCCATGTCTTTTATCCTCCTGGCGGACCATCTCAGGCACCTTCTTCCCGTGGCGATGACAGAAGAGCAAGAAGGGCATGGGAATCATGGGCTCTGGTGGTCTATATTTTACTAGAGTCAGGAGCTGGCACCCTGCACTTCTGCCTTATTCTACTGGCCAAATCGGGTCACATGGCCAGACTTGATCAAATCAAGTCACAGTGAAAGAAGGAAGCCTAGCTCACTGCAGAAAGCATGACAGAGGGAATGGATCGAGGTAGGGTAAAGAATCAGTGCCTTGAATGCAGTCAAACACAGCTCTTGTCAACGTCTGCTATAGTATTCATTTTACTTATACGTTTATTCAGAAGTTTGTTTCTGTTCCTGCTAGAATGTAAGCTCCATATGGGCAGGAAATTTTGTCTGCCTTGTTTGTTGCTAATCCTCAAAATTCAAAACAGTGGCACATTTTAGATGCTTAATAAGCCTTGGATGCATCTTTAAGGAGGTTTACATTAATCATTTGGCTTATATATAAAGCCCAAATTCCCTGGGACAGAATGTAATTTTATTAGTTTTTCTTCATCTTCTGATTTAAAGATCATGGTTTGCATTTGCTCACAATGGAAACTGCTGTCTGTTTGGAATAAACATTATTTCTTAAGTTTTTAAAAAACTTCCAGATCTCAAACTAATTTAGCATTTGTCTAGAACATATAAATAGGTACTACGTAAAAGTTGATTATTAGATGGGCAGAAAATTTGCAGGAGAGGGAGGATTTTATATATATTTTGGCAAAGAATACATTGATTCTTCCGATGTGGGAATAATACTGATAAAAATTTCAAACTTTCAGAATTTGAATCTGAAAAATAACCAAGATCTTTGAATTTGAAGTGCTCCAAAATGTGTAGGGTAGAGGATAGTTGTTGTCATTGTTCAGTCACCAAGTCATGTCCAACTCTTTGTGACGCCATGAACTGCAGCATGCCAGGCTTCCCTGTCCCTCACCATCTCCTGGAGTCTGCCCAAGTTCATGTACGTTGAATCGGTCATGCGATCCAACCATCTCATCCTCCGTTGCCCTCTTCTCCTTCTGCCTTCAATCTTACCCAACGTTAAGGTCTTTTCCAATGAGTCAGCTGTTCGCATCAGGTGGCCAAAGTAGGTACAGGATAGTACCTATCCAAATTATCTTTGTTGGCCTTTTGGGGCCATAGAAATTCAATCATTTCTTTCTCCTCTCTACCCCTGTTTTCCCTATCCAGAAGACATAGGGCAAAGGAATTTTCTTAAGGTCATGCATTAAAGGGGAATTCCTGTGCAATATATTTTTTTATTTCCTTGAAATTTGAATTTATGCTGCCACTTTTTGACTGTGGCAGATGATGTGGCAGGAGATAAAGTAGGCGTTAATGCTTAGTTACATAAAGGGGAGCTTTGCAAATGTCCAT
The DNA here is from genome assembly GCF_963930625.1 of Muntiacus reevesi. Classification (NCBI taxonomy): domain Eukaryota; kingdom Metazoa; phylum Chordata; class Mammalia; order Artiodactyla; family Cervidae; genus Muntiacus; species Muntiacus reevesi. Next base: position 35,828,718 of record NC_089260.1, on the reverse strand, counting down.
ACTTAGCAGCAGGTTAATTTGGGACTCCCATGAGAAACTCAGGTCTTGGACACTGGAGTGAGTGTCTGAATTGTCATCATGTCAGGTGACTAACTCCACAGACACGCAGGTGTTAGTTAGACCTGAAAGCTCGATTCTAGGTGAATCTATAATTTTCGAAAAGACAGGAACCTGGAAAGTTAAGGGCTTAGAGACATCCTGAATTATAGTCATTTCCTTCTCTGTCTCCCTCCCAACCCCCTCCGGTCTCCACCCCTTATCCCCTCCACATCACTCAATAGAGTCCCCACAAAATGACTATTGTGTTATAGATCTGTAAGTTGTGAATATTTCTCAGAAAGGTTTTACTTACAAATTTATGATTAGGGGCTTCCCAGGTGGTGCTAGTAGTGATAAAAAATCCACCTGCCAATATAGGAGATTCAGGAGATGCAGGTTCGATCCCCAGGTCAGGAAGATCCTCTGGAGAAGGAAATGGCCACCCACTCCAGTATTCTTGCCTGGGAAATCCCATGGACAGAGGAACCTGAAAGGGTGCAGCCCATGAGAACGCAAAGAATCGCCTTATTAATAGTGAGCCTCTAAAAGCACACACGTTGTTTAGTTTAACTTTGGTCTTTGGGGTTGCAAATTTGGAATTTAGAGGTTTCTGCATTCAGCAAACAGCAGCCTGGTGAGCTACAGTCCATAGGCTGGCAGAGTCAGACACGGCTGAAGCGACTTAGCACAGCAGAGCACATTCAGCAAACATTCATCAAAGGGCTCCTGGCCGCACTAAACACAGTTAGATGAAGCCCTTGGCCCTGAGAGAGCTCAGAAACTTGGGAAAGATGTGCAGGTTGATGGGCAGTTTCAGCACAGTGGGATAAAGGCTGTGGTTGAGGAAGACTTGGGGTGGGAGCTCAATGGAGACAGAGTAAGCAAGCTAACACTGGTAACTGAATAATGCCTTCCGATTTGCGGAAGTTCTCTTGCATTCATCTCCTTTCATCCTGGCAGTTTCCCTACCTGTAGGCTGGGACAGGGTATTATCCCCATGATGTTCAGAGGAGGAGATAGTGAGAGCCATACTCTTTGTAAGGGGTGAACCAGCCTTCACACTTGCCTCCCCTAAAGCTCTCTTTCCAGGCTCTTTGCATCTTGGTTCTACTCCTGCTCCCTCTCTCTGCCAGGCTTGCATGGTTTCCAGAAGTGTGGCCTGGTCCAGGCCTTGCATCCCTTTGGTGTAAAATGAGTACATGGTTCAGAATGATTTCTAAGACCTTGCGTCCCTTTGTTGTTACTGTTCAGTTGCAGTGTCCTGTCTGACTCTTTGAGACCCTGTGGACTGCAGCACGCCAGGCTTCCTTGTCCTTCGCTGTCTCACGGAGCTTGCTCAAACTCGAGTGCATTGAGTTGATGATGCCATCCAGTCATCTCATCCTCTGTTCCCCCCTTGTCCTCTTGCCCTCAATCTTTCCCAGCATCAGGGTCTTTTGCACCCCTAACTGTCTCAGATTCCAGGGTTGCTTTTGTAGTCAGTCTGAGGAAGTTTGATGTGAAAGTCCTGTTAAGTTTTTATTCATGTCTTACAAAACCCTTTGTGGCAGGTTTGTCTTAATTTTTAAAAAAATACCTGTTTCAAGATGAAGACATTGAGGAAGTAGCACCCTGCCACTTCTCTGTGGCCCCATAGTGTCCCGGCAGGGTCAGCATTCACGCTTCTGGCTCCTGAGTTTCTGATCTCCTATTCCTGTCTGTGAAATGGCTTTCCTCGTGCCTCTTAACTTTTATTTTACTTCCTTTTCTAATGGGTAATGTTTAAAACTCTGTTCTGTTATTAAATGTCCTAAGTGGCTTCTTGCTCTAGATGTTTTCAAGTATGTGTGTATGTGTGCCTGCGTCTGTGTCCTCCATAATTTGTTCATTGCTCAAAAGAGAAGCCACACACTGAAGGTTGGAGAGTCAAACATTTACTTGCAGACATATTTTTGTAAGCTTTTTTACTTTATATTGGAGTAGAACCTATCAACAATGTTGTGATGGTTTCAGATGGACAGTAAGGGAATTCAGTCATGCATATACATGTATCCGTTGTCCCTCAAACTTCCCTCCCATCCAGGCTGTCACATAACACTGAGCGGAGTTCCATATGCCATGCATGCAGTAGGTCCTTGTTGGCTGTCCACTTTAAATATAGCAGTGTGTACATGTCCATCGCAAACTCCTCTCCCCAATCTTCCCCTTGGCAACCATAAGTTCATTCTCTAACAGGTAGATTTTAAAATATTGTTTTATTTTGAATAAATTACCCCGAACAATGGTATATATCCCAAAATGACTTGTGTAAATATTTTTAAGTTTAAACTGATATTTAATGATTGAGGAATTTCATATATAAAAATCTGGGTTTATGACTTTTTATGAAAGTCAGGTCTGGTAACTTAGCCCAGATTCCCTATTATGTTACCAATCAGTCTTACCTTCTTTGGGTTAACTGTGGGCTCACCAGACCTCCTCCCCTCCCTCCTACTCCCATGTCCTCACCACTGACAGTTCGGTGAGTCATTTAAATCCCTGGTTGGCCCCTTTAGACATTAGTGGTTGGCCTACTCACTTCAAGTGTTTGTGCCTTAGATGTCCCACCAACACACAAGGGAGCCTGGTGGACCTGGGGCTGACTTGCTCTGTGGCAGCTGATGGCGAGAAGGTGTCTTTCACCTGCAATATCAGGATGAAGTGGGTAGAATCAAACAGGAGGCCCAAGAAGAAAATGCCAATCAATCAGGAGGAAAGTTTGGGATTGGCCAGGTTATTTGTCCTTTGGAAAACAAGCAAGAAAACAGCAGTAACAAATAAAATGGGAAGACCAAGGGGGAAAGAAAGCAAGAACAAAATAGGGCCTATTGAAGGACAAAATGTACCAATGAGAGCAAACTGAAGCAAGACACGAGATGATGAACATGAACAAATTTATTATCGTTATTATTAGGCTTGCAGGATCTCGGTTTCCTGAGCAGTGATTGAACCCCAAGCTGTGGCAGTGAAAGTGTGGAATCCTAACCACCAGGCCACCAAGGAATTCTCCATGAACAAATTATTAATTTCCTTATTTCTCAACCACAAAATGGGGTATTTTCCTTAAAGGGTAGTCAGGAAGATAAGAGGCAGTGTAATTGAAGACTTGACCACAGTGCCTGGACTTTGACAGATGCTAGACGACTGAGGGATAACTCGCAAGTCTCTGTGTAACGGCTTCACTACATGCTCTAGGAAGTAAAAAAATACATCGCTTTTTCTGGATAAGATTCTATTTTTAAATAAAGCATCTGTACTTTGGGGAGGCTTTGAGAATAAGCTTCTGAATATGGCAGCGTTTCTCTTCCCAGTTTCATGGGGGCCTCCTGGTCCCACAGGGTACACAGGGCCTACAAAACAGGCAGCTACACAGTCAGGATGACATCTGGAATTCCCAAAGTAAGCTGACCTCACCGATCTCCTCACTACGGCAAGGTTCTGGCTGAGCCCCAACCTGGGTTCACAGTTTGGCTGTGTGTGCCCCTGACAGGGGATCACCAGCTATTTGAATGGCTTTATTTGATGGCATCAGGCTCTTCACAGCTATTCTGCTTCTCTTCCTTCCAAGCACATGGTAAGATTGTACTTTCCTGTTGTCTTGAGTTTGGGCACACCCATGACACTTTGGCTGATGAAATGTATTTAGAGGTGATTTGTGTCACATGAAGCAGCTGCTGGGCCACAAAAGCCAGGGGAGCATGTTAAGATGATACTTCCATCAGCCTGGTTTCCTAGGTAACCCAGGTGAGCAGAGAAACCCCCTGACTGCCTGCACTGAACACACAGGAGGCTCAAGAAATACACTTTTGCTGCTACTCACTGTTAATTTTGGTTTGTTACTGCTGCATAACATGGCCTATCCTTACTGATAGAGTTGGTATTCTAGAGCCTTTTTTTCTTTTTTAACTGAAGGAGGAGGGAGTTATTTTGTTTGTTTCTCTTCTTTTATGGAGAGAAAAGGAGGGATGAAAACAAGGACAGTGAAAGAGATGGCCTTGGTGTGTATCCGTTCTCCATCTAGGCCCTTGACCTAGTTGGAAGGCCCACTGGAGAAAGAAGTTGAGCTGGAAGCTGAAAGAACCCTTCTTTAGGTGATTTTCAGAGAATCTTGCCAAATGTTTTCAGGCCTGAGTGACAGAGAGGTGCCCTGAAATCAGCAAGAGGTCATGCTTGCCCTTCCCCCACCCCCACTCCCAGGACCCAGCAGTGACGACATCTCATGCACTGTGGTTCTGGGAAGACCTTGACATGGCCTTTCTTTGTCCCACACTGGGGAGCAGCAAAGGCAGGTATGACATCCTGAAGGAACAGCAGGAGCAAGGAAACGTGAGTAGATTTGATAGGACGAGCCCTAGGTATCACTCTGAAGGCTCCCAGAAATAAGCGGGGAAGATTTGGGAGGAGCGATAGCATCCTGGCATCACACTGGGGATGCCAAGAGCCACTGTCATTTGAAGTTAATATTAGTAGGACCTCAAATGGATATTCAGGCTTGGGAGGTGTGAGGACAGTGAGTCAGCTGCTTTGGTTCAGCTGGCCCTGAGGTCTGGCTACCCGCTGGTTACTATACACACCTACTGACCTTTCTGACCGCCCACCAGCTTTTCATTCTGTCATTTTCCCACATAAGCTACTTTTTAAAAAACCATTAAAAACTGAAGTATAGTTGATGTACAATATTATGTAAGTTAAAGTACACGTAGACTACTTTGATCTGACCTTATGGATCAATGTACATTTTCTTCAAAGTCAAATTGGTGCATGAAATATTCATTCCTTGACGAAGAAAACCAAACTGTCTGATATTATTTTAAATACCACTGTAATTTCTAGACTTTGGTACAGGACTAATTTTCCTTTTATTTTCTTTTTTATAAAAAAAAATTTCTTTTTCGGTGAGAGTTTGGGAGGCAGTTTGCTAAACTACACTGAAATTTCCTTGTCAAAGAAATACCTTTAGGAAGCCAACATATGCTCCTAAGGGAGATTCGATAATGAGTGAAGAGTGTTTTAAAGGAAGAAATAGAGAAACTGCTATAGAAACAGATATCTGTGTGAGTCTGAATGATGCAAAAAATTAGAGATTATTTTATTATAATCAAACTTAAACTGGGTTGGGGGAGTTCCATTTTAACACTCTTTACAAATCCACAAATTCAGTCCTACCACCTAGGGAATGTTATTAACAGCTTGCACTCATACTCAGATAACACAGGGGGTTATCTGCCCCCAGGAGGTGGCCTAAGAGGATTGACTGCTCCTCTCTCTCTCTCTCTCTCTCAGTTTTATTATCTTTGTCCCTGTCTTTAGGCAGCAGCAAATTTCCTGGTGACACCTGCAGTCGTGAAGCTGGCTTTGAGAATCCATTAATTCATCTCCATCTTCTTGGATCAATGGCCTAGGCAACCCTGGGTATTATGGTCTTGTGCACAGGGAAGCCATCTTCCTCTTGAAATACAGTGCAAAAATCTGGGGCAATATCAACATGGAAAATAGTTTTCATTCTCTTTGTGTGTGTATGTGTGCGTGCACACTCAGTCGTGTCCAACTCTTTACAACTGCATGGACTGTAGCCCGCCAGTCTATATGTGTAATTCTCCAAGCAAGGATACTGGAATGGGTTGCCATTTCCTACTCCAGGGGTCTTCCTGACCCAGGGATTGAACCAGCATCCCTTGTGTTTTCTGCATTGGTAGGCGGATTCTTTACCACTGCACCACCTCGGAAGCCCTATTCTCTTTATAAGCAGTGGCAAATTTTCATACTTGTTAATAAAATCACATTTCTTTCAGATATTATAACTTAAAATTTATAGCCATCTTTCAAATACATTAATACAATTTCTCACCCCTAAATGGTGAAGTCCTAAGTCTTTATCAAGGTTACCAATTAGAAGCAGAAATGGAATTCAGACTCAGGACTTCATGCTCCTTGATTGTCCTCCTCCTCCCTTAGTTTGGGGACATTGGTAAATGATTAAAGGGGTGATGTTTTCTATAATACTTTTAATGCTTCAACACTGTTATTTTGCTTTTATAGAAAGGATTACAGAAAAAATATTTCTCTTTTGATGTACAGTACAATGGTATGCTACCAGTGCATGAATTGCTATATTTCCCTGAATAAAGTTCTCTTTCTTAAACTGGCAAAACAAGTCTGTGTTTCTATAAACCACCCTACAAATTCATCCAAAAATCTAGTTGCTGAAGAGTGTACATAAAGCAGATAGCTAGGATTTGACAATTAAGGAATATTGAGAGAAAAGTAAATAGTTGCCTTTAATTAATCCAAACCCTCCCTTATTAGTTTTAAAGAGAATAATAATAATAGACTGTCAGCAGCAGCCTTACTGAATGACTATTCTGAGTTTAAGTGTGGCACTCAGCCTGATACTCATCTCCTGTCATTTAATGCTCACGATAACCCCATGACGTCAGTACTATTTTAGCCCCATTTTACTAGTGAGGAACTGAGGTTTATAGAGCCTGTGCAACTTGTCCAGGTTTAACTGCAAGCAAGAAAGCAGCTGAGTGGTATTTAAAACATACCACTGCTTTTTACTCTTCTATCTGAGGAAACCTCATTTCTGGAAAAAGAAATTTTTTCCACACACACATAAACAAATTCAGCCAACACAGAAATGAGTTGAAGAAGCCAAGAGACCTATGTAACCGATTTCAGCTTCACTTATTGGAACCTGGCTTCAATGGAGACTTATTAATCTTGTCAATTTCCTTGGAAAATTAATTTGCTTTGAAGCAAAGCCTTAGGACTATGTATATTAAATATTGCAATTAAGCTAGACCCAGTCTACATTTAGCCAGGCACAAATTGTATAATTTAGAGGGAAAAAACAGTAAATTAAGATGAAGCAACATGAAACATTTTTCATTTAAAGAAAAGCTAACAGCTCAATATATTATTTTTTCTAGGTACAGGGGCTTGACCCTTTGGGGATGTTGAAAGGAAAGGAATAATGGAATTGATTGAAGAAAGGGAAAAACAGCAACTTGAAAATGGTTGTGGCAGATTAGATGGCATTATAATGCCTGTCATGACTTCCTCCTGCCAAAATGAGATTCATTAAAGAAAACTCTTAACTAAATGAAGACTCTTCTCACCAATATCCTCCCCTCCAGATGTGAACAGCAGACTGTGGCCTGGTTAACAGGACTGTGGGTAATTGGCGGAAATATTTCATAACATTCTAATAAGAGAAAGACAAGAAACACTGAGAAATATTTTATTTACTTTTAACCCCAAATGACGAAGACAGCTGGCTGACTGATGACTTCTTATATCAGGAATCCACAAGGAGACAGCGAGATGCTGTCTTCGTGAGAGGCGATTGCTCAGCTGCGGCCACTCTGCTCTAGCGCCATGCTGTGGTTGTTGCCTGACTTACACACAGGATGAAAAGATGGTTTAAGCGTGGCAGTGAGGAGGAGCAGTTGGCTCAGGGAGCATCAGTTCCTTGGGTGAATTGTGTTCTGTTCTGGACTTTACTGGGATCATCTATACTGTGGGAAACAGCAACAATGCCTCCTGTGGGCTTTTCAGTTTATGGAACGTGGTAGAAAACAGAACTGTCTATGTCAAACAAAATACACTTCCAGTTCTCTTTTATTATTATTATTTAAAATATTTATTTAGTTAGCTGTGCTGGGTCTTACTTGTGGCATGTAGTATCTAGTTCCCCACTCAGGGATCGAACCTGAGCTTTCTGCATGGGGAGCGTGGAGTCTTAGCTACTGGACCACCAGGGAAGCCCCTGTTTTACTGTTTTTTTGAGAGAGCTCTCAAAAACTTCCTGGGTGGCTCAGATGGTAAAGAATCTGCCTGCAATGCGGGATACCCAGATTCGATCCCTGGGTCGGGAAGATCCCCTGGAGAAGGAAATGGCAACCCACTCCAGTATTCTTGCCTGGAGAATCCCATGGACAGAGGAGCCTGGCGGGCTACAGTCTGTGGGGTTGCAAAGATTAGACATGACTGAGAGGCTAACACCTTCTCTCAAAGGGCACGTTGGATTATTGGAGCTGCTGAATGATGCAGCTCCCGCGCAGTGTGGCAGGTGGAATTCTGCTCCTGGAAGAAGATGGTGTAGGTCACACATCTTGTGTTTCATTTAACTCTGAGGGGGTAGTTTAGAGTTCCTCCCTCTGTCACCTAAATCCCAGGGAATAGGAGTGTCGACATGAATCAAGGTACCATTTGTTTCCTTGAATCTTGAAGAATTTTAAAAAATTAATTAATTGAATTTTCCTTCAACTTATACTGAGTTGACATTCAGCACTGTATTTGTTCAAGGTGTACAGCACAGCGATTTGACTTACGTGTGTGTGTGTGTGTGTGTGTGTGTGTGCGCACGTGGTAAGTCGCTTCAGTCATGTCTGACTCTTGGCAACCCTATGGACTCTAGCCCACCAGGCTCTTCTGTCCATGGGATTCTCTAGGCAAGGATACTGGAGTGGATTACTATGCCCTCCTCCAGAGGCTCTTCCCAACCCAGGGATCAAACCTGTGTCTTTTATGTCTCCTGCGTTGGCAGGCAGGTTCTTGACCACTAGCGCCACCTGGGAAGCTTGATTCATGAAATGATTATCACAGTAAGTTTAGTGAACATCTACCATCTCATCTCATGGATGCGAAATTAAGGAAATAGAAAAAAATATATTCCTTGTAATGGGAACACTCAGGATCTACTCTCTTAACAATCTTCATGTATAACATACAGCAGTGTTAATTATATTTATCCTGTTGTACATTACATCCTATAACTTATTTGTCTTATAACTGGAAGTTTGCACCTTTTGATTGCCTTCTTCCAGCCCTCTCCTTTCACCAGGTCGCTGGCCTCTGGTAACCATAAATCTGATTTCTTCCTGTGAGTTTGTTTGAAGCTTAATTGACCTATAATATTAAGTTAGTTCTGTTACACAACATAGTAATTCAGTATTTCTATACATTTCAAAATGATTGCCAGGATAAGTATAGTTACAATCTGTCACTATAAAAAGATACTGCATGGTTATTGACTGTATTCCCCACATGGTACTTGTCATACCCAGGACTCATATATTTAGGAACTGGAAGCTTGTACCTCAACCTTCCCCACCTATTTCTTTTCTCTCCCAACCGTCCTGCCCATCTGGCAACACCTGTTCATTCTCTGTATCTATGAGTCTGTTTTTGTTTTGTTTTTTAGATTCCATATAAATGAAATCATACAGTATTTGTCTTTCTCTGACTTATTTCACTTATCCTCTAGGTCCATCCATGTTATTACAAACAGCAAAATTTCATTCTTTTTTGTGGCTAAGTAATATATATATATATACATATATTTATATATCCCATCTTCTTTATTCATCTATTGATGGGCACTTAGGTTGCTTCCATATCTTGGCTATTGTAGATTATGCAGCAATGAACATAGGAGTGCATATATCTTTTCTAATTAGTGTTTTAATTTTATCCAGCTAAATTCCAAGGAATTGAATTGCATGATCATTCTATTTTTAATTTTTGGAGGAATCTCCATGCCATTTTCCACAGTGGCTCTGCTGATTTACATTCCCACCGATACTGCATGCTGTTGTTCACTTGCTCAGCCATGTCCGACTCTTAGTGACCCCATGGACTGCAGCACTGCAGGCTTCTCCGTCCTTCACTATCTCCCAGAATTTGCTCAAACTCACGTCCAGTGAGTTGGTGATGCCATCCAACCATCTTATCCTTTGTCACCCACTTCTCGTCCTGTCTTCTCCCTTTTCTCCACATCCTTGCCAACTTTTGTTGCTGTTGTTGTTGTCTTTTTAATAATAGCCATTCTGATAGATGTGAAATAATTAGTTATGTTGACCATCTTTTCATGTGCCTGTTGGCCATATTCGCTTGAATCTTTTGCTAGATCATGAACTCCTTAAAAGTAGGGACACAACTTGTTTAATTATATTCTCAGCTTCTAGTTTAGTGCTGGCTCATAATAGGAACATAAATATTTTGAAGGAATGAATGAGTTTAGATCTGACTATAAAATGTAGTTCAGTTCAGTTCAGTTGCTCAGTAGTATCTGACTCTTTGCGACCCCATGGACTGCAGCATGCCAGGCTTCCTTGTCCATCACCAATTCCCAGAGTTTACTCAAACTCATGTCCATCAAGTTGGTAATGACATCCCACCATCTCATCCTCTGTCGTCCCCTCCTCCTGGCCTCAATCTTTCCCAGCATCAGGGTCTTTTTCAATGAGTTGGTTCTTCACATCAGGTGGCCAAAGTATTGGAGATTGTTTCAGCATCAGTCCTTCCAGTGAATATTCAGGACTGATTTCTTTTAGGATGGACTGGTTTGATCTCCTTGCTACCCAAGGGACTCTCAAGAGTCTTCTCCAACACCACAGCTTAAAAGCCTCAAAAGTAAAGTGGAGGAGGCCACTTTGTCCACTATCTTGGAGGATGCTGCACTTAGGCAGGAGGCAGGGGTGCCTCTTGCCAGGGTAGAGTCTCACCCTTAGGAGACAAGTGTATCCCATGTGTGCACGAGGGGGAACGGAGGTGTGGAAAGGGCTGCTTTGCTCACCTTGTTCAAGAGCTTAGAAACGGAGATACTTGTGGTTTTAAGTTTATCCTAAAGCCAATCTGGAAGCCATTTGGAATTCTCTATTTTTACTGAACTTCAGAAGCTACTAGGAATATTTTTCTTAAAATACAGATGCCTACTCCAGACTAATTAAATCAGAAGCTGAGATAGTGACACCAAAGGGAAAGAAAACTTCAGAAAGTCTCTAATGTGTAGCCAGAGTTAGGCCACAGTTCCAGTTCAGTGGTTCTGAGCCCTGTGGGTGTTAGAATCACTGGTGAATGTTCAACATATGTAGCTGCTTGGCCCACTTCCAGAGGTGGGATTCAAGAGGCCCACTGGGCTCACACTTCTATATTGACACAGGGTTTGGAAAAACATCAAGGGCTGAGAGAACTCCTTGGCTGATGGTTTCACTGTTCTAAGAACAGTCTGAGGTGCTTGTTGGTGGCTGAGTAATATTCCATGGTGTATATGTACCACAGCTTCCTTATCCATTCGTCTGCTGATGGGCATCTAGGTTGCTTCCATGTCCTGGCTATTATAAACAGTGCTGCGATGAACATTGTGGTGCACGTGTCTCTTTCAGATCTGGTTTCCTCGGTGTGTATGCCCAGGAGTGGGATTGCTGGGTCATATGGCAGTTCTATTTCCAGTTTTTTAAGGAATCTCCGCACTGTTCTCCATAGTGGCTGTACTAGTTTGCATTCCCACCAACAGTGTAAGAGGGTTCCCTTTTCTCCACACCCTCTCCAGCATTTATTGCTTGTAGACTTTTGGATAGCAGCCATTCTGACTGGTGAGGTGCTTGTTGGGAACACAGATTCTGGGTCCTCCAGCACCTACTGTCTTGACACTAACAGAGGGGCAGGGGTCTCGCTAACTTTAAAGGTGCTCCAGGTGATTCCCATGATTAGGGAAACATCACTCATTTTGTGTTTCTCAAAGTGTGGCTCCCAGACCAGCAGCATCAGTACCACGTGGGAATTTGTTAGAAATACAGGTTCTGGGGCTCCACTTTAGATCGCCCAAATCAGAAACCCTGGGAGGAAAGGCTTCCCTGGTGGTTCAGTTGTTGAGAATTAGCCTTTCAATGTAACAGTTTCAATGCCTGATTCTGGAAGATCACATATGCCTCGGGGCAACTAAGCGTGTGCTTCACAGCTACTGAGCCCTGGAGCTGCAACTACTGAAGCCTTCGAACCCTAGAGCCCGTGCTCAGCTAGGAGAGAAGCCACTGTAAAGAAGAAGCCATGCACAGTAGCTAGAGTAGCCCCTTCACTCACTGCAACTAGAGAAAGCCCACTCGTAGCCAAAAATAAACAAATATTAAAAAAAAATAAAGAACGAAACCCTGTGGGTGGGACCCACCTCTCTGTTATCTCACAACCTCTGCAGGGGATTCCAGCACTTCTAAAACTTGAGAACCACTGTTCTAGTTCCTGTTTCTCAAAGTGTGGGACCCAGACAAAGGCATTAATATCGCCTGGGAACTTGCTAAAAATGAAGCATCTCAGTGTCCCCGCCCCAGACCAAATGAGTCATAATCTACATTTTAAAAAAATCCCCGGTGATTCCTATGCACATTAAAGTTTGAGAAGCCCTCGTTATTATCCAGATAAATATCACTTTGCTGTGGAAATAGAAAAATGTAAGCTGCTTTAATAAGAAGCAGAACCAAAATTAGTAATATGTCTCCCTTTAAGAACAGAAGTGACTTTAATTAAAGAGAAATTAGGAGGCAGATCATTTAGAGCTGTATTAATGATAATAAATAAATCCCAGTTTTGTGTTGTTAACTGGGTTAAAGAATTGAAGTAAGATTAAATGTAAAGATATTCTACCTCCTATTCTGTATTATTTCTCTCCATAGTGTTTCTTAATTCAATATACTACTACTACCACTAAGTCACTTCAGTCGTGTCCGACTCTGTGACCCCATAGACGGCAGCCCACCAGGCTCCCCTGTCCCTGGGATTCTCCAGGCAAGAACACTGGAGTGGGATGCCATTTCCTTCTCCAATGCATGAAAGTGAAAAGTGAAAGTGAAGTCGCTCAGTTGTGTCTGACTCTTAGTGACCCCATGGACTGCAGCCTACCAGGCTCCTCCATCCATGGGATTTTCCAGGCAAGAGTATTGGAGTGGGGTGCCATTGCCTTCTCTGTAATTCTATATAGGGTCTATCAAATTGTTTTACACTAGAGTCTGACTCTATTCCTTTGGAATATAAATTTGTGCTGTGTGTATGTATACATGCACTCATACACACGTATTAATGTGTTAGTCAGGGTTCGCCTACAGTTCAAAATCTGTAGGGCAGACTGGCAGCCTAGAAATTTCAGTAAGAATTGACACTGAAGTCTTGTCTTCAGTCTGGAGACAGAATTTCTTCCTCCTTGGAGGATGTTATTCTTTTTCCCTTAAGGCCTTAAACTGATTGCATGAGACAGTAGTATATAGAGAATAATCTATGTTAATTAATTAGATTAAATAATTAATCTCCACTTTGTAGAGAGTAATATATTTTACTCAAAGGCTACTGATTTAAATGTTAATAGCATAAAAAATATCTGCACAGAAACATCCAGATTGGTGTTTGACCAAACTTACTGGGTACCACAGTTGAAGCCAGTAGACACATAAAATTAACCATTTGTATTCATAAAACATATCTTTGAAAGTTCTAGAAAGTCACAAAATATGGCTAGAATTAGAGTTAGTGATAATTCACTAGCTTTCGTCACACATTTTAAATGTAATTGAGCTCTTTGAGTTTTTCTTCTGCCCCCGTCTACCCCAACTTTGCATTAAACTCCTGTTCAGACAGTATAAACTCTTAGTGCAACCTCTCTGCTGTTACACTGGCTCACACTTCATTAATAACAACTTTGATTTAAATAAATAATTTATGACAGTTGTAAATTTTAAAAAAATGAAGTATAGTTGATTTACAAAGTTGTGTTAGTTTCAGGTGTATAGCACAGTGATTTAGTCATATATATCTGTGTGTGTATATATATATGTATTCTTTTTCAGAGACAGTTGTAACTGAAAACAGACTGTGGATAGTCATTTATCGTCCACACTGTTCTCTTTAGGGGTTTAAGTCAACTTAGCCTGAACCCATTTTTCAAGTAAAAACTCCTTCTTCCTCTTATTTTGAATTGCCAGTCTAATTGCCTCACTTCTCTATTTACTTCCACTTCTGTATCCAGGTGTTTAGTTATGGCCCCAGCTGTGCAGAAAGATAAATTTGGTCCAGACAAAGGCAATGAGATAGCCCTCTTGGTGACTGTCATCTATTAATTTTGAGATCTTTTCCCTTTTTAGCATGTTATTTCTTTAATGAGATGAGTGATTTCTGTATGATAGCATGGAGGTAATTTTGTATAACCAAGACTCTGAAGATACTGTGATTCTGAATGGCCCAGAGAAAGAGAGAAGAGAATGTCTGTGTGTGGTCCGGGTAGCTCCCTGGATTTGGACTTTGGCTTGTCTGAACTGCTATGCAGATGAGTCAGTCTAGAGGACAACGGAGGTAAGGATGACTGGTACCAAAATCATGCAAAACTCTGTGCAAATGACAGCAAGTCCACAGATGCCTTTGGCCACTGTTTAAGGTGAATGACTTCCCTGGTGGCTCAGAGGGTAAAGCGTCTGCCTGCAATGCTGGAGAGCCGGGTTCGATCCCTGGGTCGGGAAGGTAACCTGGAGAAGGAAATGGCAACCCACTCCAGTATTCTTGCCTGGAGAATCCCATGGACAGAGAAGCCCGGCAGGCTACAGTCCTTGGACTCACAAAGAGTCGGACACGACTAAAGCAACTTGGCACACAGCATGGATGAGGCTGAGAGCAGCTTCAGGCACTCGGGGATGGCTTAGCCCTTGTCATCTTCTCAGGCTTTGCTATAAGGTAAGTGGGGCTTGATGCTGACTGAGCTGAGGTCAGGTGAGTGTCACTCATGGTCAAAGAGGGAGCAGGCTTTCTCACCTGCCTCAGCAGAAAAATCTCTGTTGAGGACTCCACTTGGCCCCAGTTGGTTCCATGCCCATCCCTGGACCAGTCACTAAGGCAGGAAGAGGGTCCTGCGACACTCAAGCTGGGGTCACATGTGTACATTCTTAAGGAAGGGAGTTAGGGTGTGTTTCTAGGGAAAGTGGAGACAGAGTGGGCTGGGCAGATAGAAACAAAAGCTACTGGGGATATCCAAGAATTAAGTTACTTATTCATGGATTTTAATAGCTCTATTGGAAGCCCCTTCTGTGAGAAAGATCTGCTCTTCTGTAAAAGCGTTTTCAGCGTTTTGTTGTATGCTTCCCAAGGCAGCCATTTTCTCCCATGGAGGGTTTTCACGTTCCATCTCATATTTATTTATTTTCCTTGGGGAACTCTTGCTATGATAACAAGATGTTTTATTTTGTATACATTGAGGTTCTATTTGATGATGGTATTGCATTATCTGATAGGTGATATAATAGTTATTTTAACGGTTTTGTAAGTAGATACTCTTGTACTTTACTTAGCCAACCCTGTGGAACACCTAAAGTATTTCTACTTTTTTCCTCTTATAAATGTGGCAAGATGGCGTTCTTTCACTTTCAAACCTACTTTTCCTTTCTCTCATCATCATTTGTGAGAGAAGACATTTGCAGACAGAGTAGAGACAGATTCTGTTGAATAATAACTTCAGAATTTTGCTACGGGAGGTGGCCAATGTGAGCAAGAAAAAGGTTTGTTTTTCCAGTAGAAGTTCTGCTCTAAAGAATATTAAAGTCCAAAACTTCTCCCAAGAAGCATGATGAGAATCTCCTGTGACCCTTCAGGTCGGAGAAACTAAGGACTAGGTGGAAAATGCAAGAAGGAGCAAGTATGATGAGGGGAAAAAAAGGAAATTAAAAAAATTTTTTTAGCTTTTTACTTTATATTGAAGTATAGCTGATTAACAGTGATAGTTTCAGGTGGACAGCAAATGGACTCAGCCACATATATATATATATATATGCATCCATTCTTCCCTAAACTCCCTTCTCATCCAGGTTGCCACATAACATTGAGCAGAGTTCTCTGTGCTATAAAGTGGGTCCTTGATGGCTATCCATTTTAAAAATAGCAAAGGTGTAAATGTTGATCCCAAACTCCCTAACTATCCCTTTACTCCTTCCTTCCTAAAAAGGGAAAAATGTTTAAAAAGACAAAGAAGTGGGGAGAACACAGAAAAAAGAGGTTCCTGAAAACTTATCCTTAGAAAAATCTGGAGGGATAGTAAGGGTTATATAAGTTATACACACTAGAAATCAACTATGGATAACTTAAAGATTGGAGAGGTATGGATAAGTCATGGGATTTAAAAATAAATTCATGAACTACACTCAGAGAGGGCACTTGGAAGAGCAGCTCTACCCTGTGAGTAAGTTCTCGCTGGTTACCAGATTTATATATAGTAATGTGCAAAGTAGTGTCATTTCCCCTGGAGAAGGAAATGACAGCCCACTCCAGTATTCTTGCCTGGGAAATCCCATGGACCAAGGAGTCTGGTGGACTATAGTCTATGGGGTTGCAAAGAGTCGGACACAACTGAACGACTGAGCACATACACACACGTGAAAAACCTGTACACTTAAAGAGAAAAGAAACATGGAACCAAGGAGGAATGTACAATAACTAGTTTATGTCTTAAAAATGTGAATGCAATCAAATACTTTTATATAAGGGTGATAATATATTTGATAGCTATAGGTGGAAAGATTTTACCTTTTAAAGACAGTGAAGATAGTGCAAGATGTTATAAATGTGACAGTTTTAAAAAGAAAAATAGCCTTATTATATGTAAGAAAAAGAATACATGATCTTGTTGAAATAAAAATATGTATTCAGTGGTTTTACTCTATAATTGAAGCTGTTTAAAACAATAGCCATTAAACTGAAGAAGAAAAAAAAAAGATCAGCTCCAGAGACCTAGGGAGCAGGAACCCATGAACAGTCTTCAGGGCTAGACTCAAGGATAAATTAGCTTCAGTTACTGGCTTACCTGGGTGTGGTCCAAGGATTCTTGGAAAGTCACACCAAGTCTTGGCACAGTGGTGCGAAGGTATTTCTCAAAGCAAACTCAAAGTGTTTGTACCCAAAGAAAGGGGCATGGATGTTGTCCAGGCAAAAAGAACAGTGAGGAAACCAAACCCTGAGCAGGGTGCTCGTGCCTCACCACTCCTTTGATTTTGCCTGTAAAAGCACCAACCACTCTCCCAGAAAGACGTTCCCTTACTTCCTACTTATATTCCTAAAATTGTTTCAATTGGCAAGTTGGGCCTTTCTTGCCCTTGAGCCCTAATAGAAAATTGCTGATTTCTATGGCTCCTCTGTCAATGCCCACCTGTCTTGGGTTAGACAGATTCAGAGATGGTTTTATGTATATATTTTAGTGAAGTATGGTTGATTTACAATATTGTGTTAATTTATGCTGTATAGCAAAGTGATTCAGTTATACATACATATATATATTCTTTTTAAAAAAATATTCTTTTCCATCATGGTTTATCATAGGATATTGAGTATAGTTCTCTGGGCTATACAGTAGGAAACTTGTTTATAAGATGGTCCTGTAGCTGAGCATGAGAAGGTATTGAGGAAACCCTGGACAAGTCTCTGCACGGCAGATCCCAGATGGCCTCAGACTTTCCAAGCTCGCAGAGGTGGGAGGAGGTACGGGCAGGCCTAACAGTCTGGTTTCTGATTTCCAAGGCCAGCACTTTTATTTTGATGTACCTGGTTGTGATGGTTAATTTTATGTGTCAATTTGACTTGGCCTTGGGATGCCCAGATAACTGGTTAAATATTCTTCTGGGTGCCTATGAGAATGTTTAGGCTTCCCAGGTGGTGTTAGTGGTAAAGAACCTGCCTGCCAATGCAGGAGACAAAAGAGACATGGGTTGGATCTCTGGGTCGGAAAGATCCCCTGGAGGAGGGCATGGCAATCCACATCAATATTTTTGCCTGGAGAATCCCATGGACAGAGGAGCCTAGTCAGCTACAGTCCATAGGGTCTCAAAGAGTCGGATATGACTGAAGCAACTTAGCATGCATGCACGTGAGGGTGTTTCCAAGAGAAATACATGAATTGCTGGACTAAGTAAAGCAGATGGCTCTCCCCAGTGTGTGGGGGCATCGTCTAATCTCCTGGGAGCCTGAAGAGAATGAAAAGGCAGGGGAAGTTTGAATTGTCTCTCTGCCTGACTGCTGAGCCGGGACATTGATTTGGGAGCTCCTGGTTCTCAGGCCTTCAGACCTGGACTGGAATCTACACCACTGCGTCTGGATGTAAGGCTTCCCAACTACACCATCAGCTTTCTTGGGTCTTCAGGATGATTGTGTGGGACTTCTTAGCCTCTGTAATATTATGAGCCAATATCTGATAGTAAATAAAGAATGTATGTATATAATCTCCCACTAGTTCTGTTTCTCTGAAATACCCTGACAGGTACACTAGTCATTACAACTTCAGACAGAAGGTTGTGCTCCATGGATGTGTTTTTGCAGAATTTGAGAATCTCTGTGAAAAGTCAAAGAATAATTAAACCAAATAGTTGGAAGGAGAAATATTATTGATGGTAAGGGGGCTAGAATGGGACAGAAACATTTTAAGGGAAGTCTTAGATTTAGAATGTGGCTATTGATGGGACATAAGGCAAGATGCTGCAAACAAAAAGATGAAGCTCTTTATAACTTAAAAAAATTGTATATTTATTTTAAAAATTATTTATTTATTTATAATTTTAGCTGTGCTGTGTCTTTGTGGCTACATGCAAGCAGGGGCCACTCGCTGGTTGTGGTGCATGGGTTTCTCATTGCAGAGTACAGGCTCTAGGCATTCGGGTTTCAGTAGTTGCAGCATGCAAGCGCTAGAGCAAAGGCTGTTGCCCCTTGGCATGTGGGATCTTCCTGGACCAGGAATGGAACCAGTGTCCCCTGCATTACAAGGCAGATTATTAACCACTGGACTACCAGGGAAGCCCGATGGAACTCTTTAATCCTGAGGCTGATTGATATATTAAAAGCACAAGATAGAAATCAGTGTCCACAAATCTAAAAATAAATGATACAAATGAACTTACAAAACTGTAAGAAACTCACAGACTTCGAGAAAGAATTTATGGCTGCCAGGGGACAGGATGGTTAGGGAGCTTGGAAAGGTCATATAATCACACTGCTATAGTCAAAATGTATAACCACCAAGGACCTATGGTATAGCATGTGGAACTCTGCTCAATGTTATACGCCAGCTTGGATGGGAGGCAGTTTTAGGGGAGAGTGGATACGTGTATATGTATGGCTGGGTCTTTCTGCTATTCACCTGAAACTACCACAACATTGCTAATCAGCTATACCCCAATACAAAATTAAAAGTTTAAAGTTTGAAAAAAAAATCAGTGTCCACAGAGAAAGTTCACTTTTTGATACATACATATTTTGTCCCCCCAAAATCCATAAAACACTCTGTTGTAGTTCAGAAACAAAGAGTAGGGGGTAACTGTAAACACAGATCCTAATAGAAGTGAGGACCAAGAATCAGGCAAACGCAGGCTCAGGCTAAGTGTCTGCATACTCCAGACTCAGGTCATTTCAGGGTGAAACAGGAGGGAAAGACAGATGAATGGGATGCTGTCTAGAAAACAAAGGGGAGAGATTTAAAGGACTATAGCCTGTTGGTTTAGAACCTACATAAAACACAATTAGATGATGTGACTATCAGACACAGCCAGAAACTACAGTTACACCTGGTCTTCAGTTTTACAAACTTTGTTTAAAAATGATATGCTGAAAGAGTACAATAGTAAAAAATGTAGCTCTCTCTGTTACAATTCCTTAAATTGAAGTTAAACTCTGAAGTTCTCAGGTTCTGAAAACTAAGGTTAAAATTTTGTTTTCAGTTTTCATAGAGAGAGCAAAGCACAGGTGATTTGGAACAGCTGAAGGGGTGTGCTAGCCTAACCATGCAGCCACAGAGACCACATAAGAGCCAAGACTACAAAGAATTAGAAAACTTTAGATGTGGATGGTAGGTAAAAAGTACTCACAAAATCTGCTCTGAACTGACCTAAAGCTTTTTTTTTTTTTTTTAAACTTTACTTATTTATCCATTTGGCTGTGCTGGGTCTTAGCTGCAGCATGTGGGATCTATCTAGTTCCCTGACTAGGGGTCAAACCTGAGCCCCCTGCACTGGAAGTGCAGAGTCTTAGCCACTGGACTACCAGGGAAGTCCTATTTTTTTTTTTTTTTTAAATTTTCCCATTTAGTATGATAATTTTTTCTGCTGCAGAGTTAAAAAACATTTTTTATTGCAGTATACTTGATTTATAATTTGTGTTAGTTTCAGGTGGATAGCCAAGTGATTCAGTTATACATCTATATATTGTTTTTCACATTCTTTTCTCTGATAGGTCATTACAAAATATTGACTATAGTTCTCTGTGCTGTACAGTAAGTCCTTTTTGGTTGTCTATTTTATGTACAGTGCTGTGTACACACTAATCCCAAACTCCCAATTTATCCCTTCCCTGCCTTTCCCTTTTGGTAGCCATAAGTTTCTTTTCTGTGTCTGCTGATTACAGGCAGCTTTTGGGCTCTTCTTTCATATACATTCTATTGCCCAGGACTTAGGAAATAGTCTTTCTGGATACTTCTTAAGGTTTTCTCTTCCTGACCCTTGATTTTGGCCTACAGCAGATGTTTCCATTATCCCAGAGTTGTGTCCCAAGATAGGATGGGAATGGAACAAGTGCCTAATAGGATGAGCAAAAAAGAGCCAGGGTAACTTGCCACTTCTTGATCTTTCCCCACTTGCCTTCTTTTATGATTCTACTTCTTGAGTCTTCGTTTGGACTTCAGTGGAAAACTCCCAAGTGAGAAGAAGAATTCTTTCCCATCCAGAACTTTTTCCCATCCAGAAATAGTAAATCACTTTCTATCTCTGTTATTAGTACAACTTCGGCATCCCCCGTCACACAAGCTCCCTGCCCATGCCTCCAAGGACTCTTCTTTGCACCTGGAAATTGTTACTTGCCTGAGCCTTGACGTGTTCTTCTCCCTAACATGACCTTGTTTGTGAGTACTCTAATATAAGATATGTCCAGATATTTAAATATATAAAGTATATAAAATATATAAAGTATATAGAAAGTGAAAGTGAAGTCGCTCAGTCCTGTCCGACTCTTTGCAACCCCATGAACTATAGCCTAACAGGCTCCTCCTTCCATGGGATTTTCCAGGCAAGAGTACTGGAGTGGGGTGTCATTTCCTTCTCCAGATCTTCCCAACCCAGGGATTGAACCCGGGTCTCCCATGTTGTAGGCAGATGCTTTGCCATCTGAGCTACCAGGGAAGTCCATAAGGTATATAATGCAAGTATAATTAATTTGCACACAATATATTGAATGAGATCATGAAAATAACACATTTCCTGGCATTCTGTTAAGATTCCATACCACATCATCAGGATGACCACGTTGTTGATGATGACAGTAGTTATGATCTAAAAGCCAGACTCTCTAGTCAGCCTTGTCATTATACCACACTCGTTTCCCTTACTGGTGACCCTGAGCTCATCTTGTACTTTCTGATGCTTGTTGTTTGGGTGAAAGCAAATCAGGTTTTCCCATTTTCTTGGAATCTCAAGGATCCAGCTGAGTTTCAGCCTCTCTAGGTCTTCCTCTGGATTGTATCATCATCCAGGGAAGTGGCTTGGACAAAGTCATCCCAGGACTGATAATTTTGGGCAGCACAAACTTAGAGGTAGAAAAGCCTCTCTGATTTATCCTAGAACCGTGGTTATATTCTATCTTCATACATCATAACACTACTTACTTCTTTTTTTCTCTCTTTCAAGTAAGCCCACCTTTCCCATCCCACAAGAGAATAACAAATTCTAACTCTGAGAATACCTCTACAAGTTCCAAATTTGCTGCCTTCTCGATGCTTCCAAGAGAAACTTCAAATATTATATACCTTTGCTCTCCCTGGAAAACATATAATCTATGAATTATTTAGCTTCTTAACCCACATAGAGTGTTCATACATTTTATTTCATTATCATATTAATAACCAGTGCTTATTGCAGATGAATTAGAAAATATGCATTTTCTACATATGAAAAAAGGAAAACAAAATTATGTGTAATTTCAACATCCAGGATTTTCTCTGTTAGCATATTAATGTGTGGGCTTCCATATTGCTTCATATGGTCCAGTCCTTGAGATGGGATCATTGCATACATACCATTTTTAACCTGATTTAAAAAATTTTAATTTAATATATTTTGAAAATCTTTACATATTAATAAATCAAATCCAGTGAAAACCCATCACTGAGGTTTGATGATGGAAAAGAGGGGAGATATGGTATGTAGCAAACAATCTTACTGATGGTTCATCAAAATCCACATGGAACCCCAAAATACACAAATATCACTATAGCCAAGGCCACCACATGTCTTGCCTTGTTGTTCTTAAGAGCTCTTATCTCCTCTTATTTTTTTTTTATGTGTCATTTGTGGGTTGTCTCTCCTCCCAGAAGAATATAAGCTTTGTTTTATTTATCATCATATTGCTGGCACTAGAACTATATCTGGTACAAAATCTACTACTCAACCCAAATTTGTTGAATAAATTAATGAAGAAACTCCACATTAGTTCATTAATTAATTAATAAAATTCATGCCACAATCTGTGATTACCTCCCTGCTTATTTATCTGGCATCTTGTTTATTGCCTAGGTAGGTGAGAAATAAAGTTCTGTGGCAAGGGGGTGGGGGGATTGTTAAGCCACTGATTTTTAGAGTTTTTCTTTTTAGGACTTACTGTAACATTAACCAAGATTATCCTGACTAGCACATATATAAAGCCAGAGCTAGAAATTTGCTCTTTGGCCATGGAATTGAACAAATTCAATTGATATAAACTAGGATTTAGGCCGATGGTTTTCACCTAAAGGTCTTATTTTCTTTTTTGTTATTAGAATACTCATCCTGCACTCCTGGCCTAAAAGCAAAAGATATAAACCCTGAAAACATTCTGAATACAAATTAGATTTCTTCAGATATTTGTTGAGCTTGAAATAAAATATTTCAGTTTCGTATGCTATCTAGATTGTTTCTATTGTAAATTCGAATTTCACCTAACCCATAGTTGTTCATAATACTAAATGGGAACAATTAATTCTCTTAGAGCTGGAGTAAGAAACAAATATTTGTGCTCTGTGTGGTGGGGGGGATCTAATTTTTAGGCTGACAGCTTCAGTGATGGTAAATTTGAGGAAGAGAGAGTGCTGGAGTAAAGTATTTACCTGCTTCAGATTTTTCCAAACTTTCTAGGCTCATGGTTATAGTCAGCTCAGTTATTTATTCATGGGTATATGTATAAGGTTTTAGATTATTAAGTAGTTAGATCCAAAGTAATTTACTGACTGTAATTTGTATGGCACCCAACAAGTGTTCTTGTGTTTTCCTCAAAAGTTTAAAATGTCCTAAAAAAAATAATAAATAAAATAAAATAAAATGTCCTGCGGGGTTCATCTGATTCACTGCAGTGACCCTGGGTTCCTCAGCACACACCGTTTGGGAATTCTAGATCTCTGACTTGATAGGTAGAAGGATTTGAGGAGCACTATATTTGGAGGAGATCTTTGGGGAAGTTCTTAGCTCTGCATGAGCTTCTGTTTTGTTTTGAGGAGTCTATATTTTATTTATTTAAGTCATTTTTTTAAAGCTCTAATTCACTGAAATTTCTTCAGTTTGTGGTGGCTCAGGTGGTAAAGAATCTGCCTGCCATGCAGGAGACCCCAGTTCGATCCCTGAGTTGGGACGATCCCCTGAGAAGGGAATGGCTACCCACTCCATAATCTTGCCTGGAGAATTCCACGGACAGAGGAGCCTGTGAGCTACAGTTCACGGGGTTGAAAAGAAAGAGTCAGACACAACTGAGAGACTTTCTCTCTCTCTCTCTCTCACACACACACACACACACACACACACACACACACACACACACCCCAGGGTGGAATAGGGTGGGGGCCAGGGGTCAGGGGGACAGGCAGTCGGGGGGACAGGGTTGGGGCGAGGCTGAGGCTGCCCCACTCCCACCCCCTCCCCGCCCGCCGTCATTCTTCTGCTCTCTCATCTCCACGTCAGCCGGCTGTTCTCCTGCAGCCACTGCGGCCTGGGCCTTTTGCTCGCCTCCTCAGCCAGCCTCTCAGACGTGTTGGCACAGAGCTTCTCCCCTCCAGCTGCTTGTGGATCTGCTGCGGGCACATGGCCAGCTGAACCTCGGCCGCCTTGTTGCTGGGTAGAGCTGCAGGCCCTTCTGCAAGTCAGCCCGGGCGTTCACTGCCAGGTGGGCCTCTCCCTCGTGGACAAGGCCCTTCTCATCGTTGCTGTCCGCTTCCTGGGCCTTGTTACTGTTTTCAGTGGCAGCTGAGAAGACTTGCAGCTTCAGATGACACATGGCCAGGTTGAGGTGGGAGGCCAGCTGAAGACCCTGCACCTGCTTGTGCGTCCTCATCAGAGAAGCTCCACTTTTATTCCAGCCAGGACACAATCCTTTTTTTTTTTTTTTTTTAGTTATTGATTTATGGCTGTGCTGGGTCTTCCCTTGTGTGCAGGCTTTCTCTAGTTGCAGGGAGTGGGGGCCACTCTCTAGATGCGGGGCATAGACTTCTCACTGCCGTGGCCTCTCCTTGTGGCGGAGCACGGGCTCCAGGGTGCTCGGGCTTTGGCAGTTGGGGCGCACGGGCTCGGCCGCCCCATGGTATATGGGATCTTCCTGGACCAGGGATTGAACCAGTATCCCCTGCGCTGCAAGGCAGGCCTCAACCATGACCACCAGGGAAGCCCCAGGACACAGTCTTCTTATACTGCAGCACAGCTTGCTTGGACTTGGCCTTCCTTGAAGTTCACAGTACTTCGCTCCTTCACTACGGTCCTCTGCTCCAGCGTCTCAGAACTCATCTCCCAGGACTCAGCCCTCTCAAAAATTCTTGTGCTGTATTTCATACATCAGCTCAGCATTTGGTGGGATTTGGAACTTCTCCTTCCCAGCATTGCTGAAAACACACAGGTATTAAGATACACAATGGAATATTCTCTTTTATCCACACACTGAATGGCTTTCTCCAGCCCACAGGGCAAGATGCATGCTCTCTCCCTCACCAACTTCAAAGCTGAGCTCCTGTGGGTCAAAGATCTGGTCCTCGAAGTATCCTTCCAGCACAACCTCCAGGGTGGTGCTGTCACTGGACTTGGTGCAGCCCTCCCAATCACCTCCGTATTCTCCTGATGATCCCTTGTGGTCCTCTTCCTTGAACTCCAACAACTCCACCTCAAACACAAGTGTGGTGTTGGGAGGGACTCCGGGAGGGCAGCCTGCTGAGCTCTAGGCATGTTCTGGCTTGCAGGTAATTTGGCACAATTCGCCTGCCTTCATGGTCGCTACAGCAACATCCCAAGCCTCGATGACCTTCCCTCTCCTCAGGTCAAAGGAGAACCTGTCCTTGCGGTCCAGGCTGGAGTGGAACTTGGTACCATCGAGCAGCCAGCCCCTGTAGTGGACAGAGACTCGGTCCCCGATCATGGGCATCTCTGTGCCAGGGCCTTCTCGCTTGATGAACTTGAGCACATCCTTATCCTGCTTGGGGCTGAGGTCCACTCCCGGGAGGGGCTGCGGCACCAACTGCGCCCTGCTCTTGGCCGCCTTCATCTCCTTGGTGGTCATTGAACTGTTTCTCGGGCAGCGGTTGCCAGGGGCTGGCCCGGGCTTGTGCCTTATTTTTTTTTTTTTTTTAAGTATTTATTTGGCTGCTCCAGGTTTTAGTTGCAGATGTAGGATCTTTCATTGCAGCATGCAGAACCTTTAGTTGAGCATGTGAACTGAAAGATTTCGAAACCAAGGATCAAACCGGGGTCCTCTGCATTGGGAGTACAGCGTCTTAAGCACTGGACCACCAGGTAAGTCCTTACATTTCATCTTATTTCTTTAAAAATATTTTCATTTTACATTGGAGTGTAGTTGATTAACAATGAAAAAGTGTTAGTTTTAGGTGTACAGCAAAGTGATTCAGTTACACAAATATATATATTTATTCTTTTTCAAGTTCTCTCCCCTTTCAGTTTATTACAAAATATTGAGCAGAGTTCCCTGTGCTATATGAGCTTTTTTTTTTTTTTTTTTGGTAGAGAAATCTGAGTATCTATGGACAACATATCCAAGGGAAGTAACTTGAGCTTCCAGTGAAATTTGGAGCATTGTTGCCATCACTCTGAATATTCACATTTCACTGAAAGAAGTCACCAGCATAGATGACACCAGGTGAGGTCAGTAGATAAAAGACTAAAGTGGGTGAGCTCGTTCCTGGCGCTTTCAGCCTTTGTTATCTTGGCTTCCAGAGTCCATGCTCTTGTGGATTTCCTGTGACCTGCTCTGGATAATCCTTCCCAGCTTCTTTGATCAACTAATCCTTGCTATGGAGCTTTTAATTGTTGACATTCTTCGGGTCTTGGTTTTAGATTTCAATTATAGTCTATGAGCAGATGGCTCTCCAAACCTTTAATTTTTTTTTTTCCTTCCTATTGGTATTTTCCTTTTAAAATCACCCCAGTCCTTTAGTAAAAGAAAATCAACTTTGACAGCCATATGCAGAGACCTTGGGGAGATAGAAAGGCAGGGCAGTCTAAGGGTCCCTCCGTCTAGCCCCACAGAGAGACACGGAATTCTATGAAGGGAACTCAGATACGGAGGTTCAGGGGGTCCCCAGCCATTCAGGAAGGACTCAATGGAGGAGACATGTGACACCCACACACAGCGTCTGGGGACCTGACTCCAGAGACATTCAAGAGGCAAAGCTTCCACTTTTCCATGGTATGCGAGATCAAGCGTTCTTCACTCTGGATAAACAACAGAATCACCTGGGGAAATTGCTAAAATGCCAGAGTCCCACCCCGACCAATAAAGTCAGATTTAGAAAGAAAGGCTTGGGTATCGGGGATTTTAAATAACTCCTGAAGGGATTTCAATGAGTAGTCAGGATTGAGAACCACTTTGCTAGAGGAGGCTGACTTGAAAAACTGGTGGAGACATGATGGAGCAGAGTGAATGTGCACTGCTTCTGGCCCACCAGCAGGTTCAGAGGAGGGGTCTGGGTCTGTAGGCAAACACCTTGCCACCATGTGAAGCATAGGAATTAACCCACCATGGAGGACTATAGAGCCAAGATATGGAGAAGGGCCACATCTTGATGACATCCCTGAAGTTAGCACGGTGTCTGAGAATTTCAGTTTTATTTCTCATGCTTCCCTGGTGGCTCAGTTGGTAAAGAACCTGCCTGCCAATGAAGGAGAAGCAGGTTAGATCCCTGGGTTGGGAAGATCCCCTGGAGAAGGAAATAGCCACCCACTTCAGTACTCTTACCTGGGAAATCCCATGGACAGAGGAGCCTGATATATTTCAGTCCATAGGGTGGCAAGTGTTGGACATAACTTAGCGACAAAACCATCACCACCATCACTTTCTCTGTTTACTTAAGCCAAAATCCACATGGACAGAGGAGCCTGATGGGTTACAGTCCATGGGGAAGCAAAGAGTCAGACATGACTGAACAGTTAGGCACAGCACGTAGAGAGACAGCAGAGGGCTGTCACTCCCTGCTCCCCCTCCTCTGCCAACAATCTTCAAGGTACCTTCACATTTTATTTTTTGACTGTGATGGTCGTTGTTGCTGTGCTTGCAGGCTTTCTCTACTTGCTGTGAGAGGGGGCTATTCTCTAGTTTTGGTGCTTGGGCTTCTCATTGCAGTGACTTCTCTTGTTGTAGAACCCTGGGCTCCAGGTGCTTGGGCTTCAGTAGTTGCAGCTCACAGGCTTAGCTGCTCTGTGGAATGTGAGATCTTCCTGGACCAAGGATCAAACCCATGTCTCCTGCATTGACAGGTGAATTCTTAACCTCTAGACTACCAGGGAAGTCCAACATTCGTATTTTAGACCTTCTTTAGGTCTTTGATTTTGCTTTGGTCAGTAGAGACTACTCACTGTGTCCTATTATTAATTCTCCCTTTCTTCCACAGCACAGTTTTCTAGCTGAACTTCCCAGAGAAATAAAGACTACAATTCTTAGCCTCCATTAAAGCTATGGTCACACTAAGTTTTGGCCAGTAGGATACAGCAGGATAATGTGATTTTATCCAGAATCCTTAAAGCAAGAACAGACCGTTTTCTCCATCCTTTCTCCATTTTGCTATCTGAAACATAAATGTTTCCATCTTTGACTTGACGATGAGGCTGTATCTTAGGAATGGGACAGATGGGGAGCTTGAGTCCTGGGAATTCCAGGGGGTGGAGCCACCCCATTGACTCTGGCCTGACACTTCCAGAGATCATTTGTGTGAATGAGAAATATCAAATTTCCCTCTTATTAAGCCAATGCTATTTTGGGTTTTCTGTCACTCAAAGCTGAATCTAATCCTAACTAATATACCCTATTAAGTTTCACCTTGAGATATTTGGACTATCACTTTGTGTCTTTGGGTACTAATGTCATCATTCAACATCTCTGTGCCATCCAGCTCTCTATCATCGGTTAATGAGATGGGCGTGCCATCTGTGCTTCCACCGTCATTAATAAAAATAGGATCAGGAGAGGGTCAAGGACTACTACTGGAGTAGTAGTCTCCAGTCTACTCTGAAGAGCTCTCTCCTGGTGATCTAGCCACCTTCTCTTTGGACACAGGTGTGAGGTGGTGCGGAGGGAAGCTGAGGGGTGTCATCCACAGATCAGTGGGTCTCAAGCTTTAGTGTGTAGCAGGACCACCTGGAGGGCTTGTTAAAGCACAGATTACTGGGCTTCAGCCCCAGAGTTTCTGATTCAGGATGTCTGGAATATGACCCAAGTATTATTTTTTAAATATATTTTATTGAAGCGTAGCTGATTTACAATGTTGTATTAATTTCTGCTGTACAGTGAAGTGAGTCATATATAAATGCATATATACACACACATATTCTTTTTCATATTCTTTTCCACTATGATTTATCACAGGATATTGAAGAGCTGATTCATTGGAAAAGACCCTGATGCTGGGAAAGATTGAGGGCAGGAGGAGAAGGGGATGACAGAGGATAAGATGACTGGATGGCATCGCTTACTCAATGGACGTGAGTTTGAGCAAACTCCAGGAGACAGGGAAGGACAGGGAACCTTGGCGTGCTACAGTCCATGGGGTCACAAAGAGTTGGAGATGACTTAGTGACTGAACAACAACGATTGAAAATAATTCCCTGTGCTATACTGTAGGACCTTGTTGTTTATCCACTTTATACGTAATAGTTTGCATCTGCTAATCCCAAACTCCCAGTCCAGCTCTCTCACCGTCCCCCCCTTCCAAGTATTTGTGTTTCTAATAAATCCCAGGTGATACTGATATTGATGGTCCAGGGACCATATTTTGAGAACCATCATCCTAGCACATCATCTTTCAGTTGGAAGATGATTTATAAAAGAGAAAGAATATTTAAAAGTTGTTTGCAGATGGAAAGCAAGTCTTTGAGGGGACAAAAGGGGTGGGCTGCAGAATACCATGGAGGGTTGGATGCTGGTAGGACCAGAGCACTGTCTTGTGGCTTCCAAGAAGACCAGCAAGACAGGGAGCAGGTAAAGGCAGACTGGCCCATTTGCTTTGAGGAGGCTGTAGGAGCTTCTGTCTAGGGTCTTTTATTTTCTCAGTGAATAATATACAAGGGCATTAACTGAGGCAAGGGACATTAGCTGAATGAGAAATTTTGAAATACTTTTGGCATATCCAATATTCCAGGGGAGTGTAATATGCACCAGGAAATGATAGGAAGACACAAGCAGGGTTGATATCTGTTTAATTATAGAGCTAATTAACTAGTTTTTTTGCTTTAGCATATTACTAAGAACATCTAAATGTTAAACCTTAAGCAGTTCCACGGAAGATATGGTACTAAATTCACCAAGATATCTCCAGACCCAGAAAAGTGCTTAGTGAATGTTCAGATCAGACTTAACAGTAAACAAACAGGTGAAATTCAATTTGTAGTTAAGATTATACCCTTGGGGGAAAAATGACACAAAATGACAGCTCATTACTTTTTCAGTTAATTATTTAATTAATTATTTAGGCTGCACAGACTCTTTGTTGCTTTCTCTAGTTGTGGTGAGCAAGGGTTATTCCTTGTTGAGATACATGGGCTTCTCATTGCAGTGGCTGCTCTTGTTGAGGAGCATGGGCTCTAGGCATGCAGGCTTTAGTAGTTGCAGCCGTGGGCTCTAGAGTACAGGTTCAGTGGTTGTGGCCCAGGGGCTTCATTGCTACACGGTATATGGGATCTTCCTGGACCAGGAATTGAACCTGTGTCCCCTGCATTTGGCAAATTCTTACCTACTGAACCACCAGGGAAGTCCTCATTAGTTTTTACATGGATATATTTTTTGTTACTTTTAATGAATTAAAACAATGTTCTGTTTTGTGGCCAGGCATTATATAATGTGTGATTGTCTTAATAGAAATAACACTTTGCACATTGTTGGAGTCTCACACCTTTAAAAAAAAGAAAAAGAAAGACTACAAGTGTACAGCTGCCAAATCCTGAAATGCAATTTTCTTTCTAGAGTTACAAGAAATTCCAACAGGCTCTGCTACATGGAAGCACATTCTAGCTTACTCGTGACACACACGAGCAGTTAGAATCGTAATTTGCTAGGCTTCTCTATGGGGACATGAGAAGTCAGGTAATAAATCTAGGGACACTTGGAATAGCTTCACACACCTCCACAGAGATGGAGACTGGCTTCAGATTGCCACTGGTTCTGAGAGCAAGAAATTAAGACCAGGAGACATCCAGAGGACAGGTCTGTCACTAGATTGGGTCCTCAGAGCAGAGGGTGGTGACCCACTGTCCCAGTTTGCCTGGGTCTCGGGAAATGCCTGGGATGTGGGGTTTTCAGTGCTAAACCTCTGCTGGTCTAGGACAAACCAGGCCAAGTTGATCACCCTAGCAGGGGCTGACCATTTTGGGGGAAATTCCCCAATATAGCTAGTACAGCAAGACTGCTGTTTTGATTTATGGTGGCTTATTTAGCTTCAGGAGTGTGCGACGGGTGTAGTGTAGTCACCCAGGGCCGCACCCTCAGAAGGGCCCAGGCATGGTAGACTAAGTCCCCTACATACCAACCTTCAAGTTGCGTACTTTCAAAGGCGGGAATGTGTGTTCCATCGAAGTCGGGTGTGAGTGAAACTGCAGCTTGCCCTCCACCTCATATTGCTGACGATCCTGCAGCTCTACCATCTCCCACCTCCACTTTCTCCTCCAGTCAGTAACTCTTCTTGCTTGTTCGCTCGATGCCAGCCCTGTATGCCAGCTGCTGTATTGAACTAGGGAACTTTTCAAGGTACTGTGATGTAAGCTTTAAAATGCTATCTTTATTTTTTTTGTATTTGTATGTTTTTGTGTATAATTTGTGTGAAAAGAATTATAAACATACTATAAACAGAATTATAAGAATTATAAGCTGTACTATAAATTATAAGCATACTATTGTGTTAACTGGATATCCACGTTAACTTTGTTGGACATACGAACAAATCAGACCCATGAACACACTCTCAGAATGGAACTTGTTGGTATATAGGGGACTCACTGTTTAATACTTTGGTATCGTCACTTGAAAGTCTTGATAACATTTGAAGGAAGTGTTCCTCACTTTTATTTTGTACTAGGTCCTGAAAATTGTGTAGCCATTCTGCAAATTATGTAGGAAGGGAGCTGGGCCTTCTGTTTTTATTTCTCTGTGTCTTTCCTGACGAGAGATGGAGACAGTTTTCTCTCCCCGCTCTGCCTCTCTTCCTATTTGCTTCTTCTCCTCTTTTTGGTTAAGCCAAACCTACACAAGGTATTTCTTTATCCATTACTTTTTTTAAAAGGCCATGCTATCTTATCACAAATGTTAGTGTCTGAAAAATTAAACTTGGCTCAAATGCAGCCTTTCCACCCTGGATGTGTTTCTGCCAGTAACGAAAAGAGAGCAGGGGAAGGAAGAAGGAAAGTATTTGGAAAAGCTGAAGAAAGTGTGGCAGAAATACCAGCTGGGAGTCTCCACAGCGAGAGAAGCCACACACAACTCTGGATCAAAGGAAGAAACCTCAGGGAAGATGAAAGGGGGTGATAATTGTAAGTGGAGACAGAGTTTCATAATAGAGGTGATAATAACAGGCATTTATCTGTGAACCTGAGGGAGAGTTAAAATTGAGCAGGGTGGGTGTTGGTCTGAGGACGGTCCCTTGACTTACCTCTTCTGTGGAAATTTTCATTCTTTCCAAGTTATGTCTATTTCTCCTCTTAGGTGTTAAAATCAAACTTTTCCCAACAAAAAAATATTTCACTGAGGTATGGACTTCTGTTTTTAGACATGGACCGTAAGGAGAACAGGAGATGGTTAGCTGAGAGAGAGTAAGGAAGGCTGAATTTGGACTGTGAAGCCAGTGGCCGAGCTGGGTGTCAGGCTGTAAAGGTGACCTTCAGGAACTGGCGGAGCTCTGCTGTGTTCTAACCCTGACCGCGTCTCGGAACAGGACCCAGCGGGCGGGCTCACCGTCCTCGTCCCCAGGGATGGGGTGTGCGGGGACCTCATTCTCCCCTGGCCAGGCCGCCGAGTGACAGTCGTGTTGGCCGTCGTTGCTCTGAGCTGCTCCAGGCAGCAGGGAACCAGACACCGCAGCTTAGAAAGGTAGGTGGAGTAGGGCCTGCTGTGAAAAACACAGGCTCTTGGAGATTTAAAATGTATTTTTCTTTCTGTCTTTGGAGGGATAGATGTAAAAGCCATGTGATAGATGAGGCCCGGGAAGGGGAGTTGTCATCAGATGCAGAGATTCTGCCCCCAGGCGCTGAAAGGATGCTCTGGTCCCTGTTGTCTCTCTACCCCCATCCTTTGCTTGGATGTAATTGGGTTAAGAATCACTCTGTGGAGATCTGGACAAATCATTCTGGGCTTCTTAGGGAGGGGAAAGTATTCTGTAAATACAAAGTCTGACCTGGCTGGAAAAGAATAATTTTTAAAGCTTAGAAAACTTGGCAGCATGTGTGTGTTTGGGTCCCGAGTTTTATTAAACTAAGTGATGAATGACTTCCAGGCAATGAGGCAGAGAGGCTAGAGAGAAGTTTCCAAGTAGCTGCCAATATGTCTAGAGCAAGGACACCAAATCCAGGTTCCCCAACTGCTTTTTTGCTCAAATGCCCTTACATTGTAAAAGTTGCTCTTTTTTTTCTGTTTTAACAGTAATCAGACTCAGAACAGGGTTGCTGGGATGTGATTTTTAAAATATTGTGCATACACATGGCATCATTGACACAATGGACGTAAGACTGAGCAAACTCCAGGACATAGTGAAGGACAGGGAAGCCTGGCAAGCTGCAGTCCATGGGGTCGCAGTCGGACACGACTGAGCAACTCGACAGCAGCAACAACACAGCTCTAGAAGCACCTTGTTATGAAACAGCATGCATTTAAACTTTTTTTGGAGTGCTTGTGAAGTCAACTCAGGTCTGCTTTAGAAAGTAAAACTATATTTATGTGTTAAGGTAAAAAATTCTCAGCAAGGCGAATATTTAAAATGTTTCAGGAAATGATGACAATATCAGGTAGAGGTCATTGTTGTTGGATGATGGCTATTTAAATTCAAAAGACATACATCAACTCTGTTCTCTCCTTCAAAACACATCTGAGCCTTAATTAAACATCTATTTTTAGCAGAAGGTTTTACTAGTGTTCCACTAGAGGGCAGCATTTGATAAGGGTTTGATATATGGATTCAGGGTGTATAGCTATCATAGAAGTTTAATTTGTTTTTTAAACAATGATAGTAGTAGAAAGTACTTATCCTGCTTTCATCAGCACGACTGAAGTAAAGAAGCTGTGCTGTGCTTGGTTTGAACATGGGGTAAATAGTCCTTAAAGCAGCGTATCCTGAGTTGAAGAGGGTGTGTTTGTTTTGTAGTTTTCAAGATGAAAAAGCCATCAAAGGAACTAAAAACAATTTAGGTGGTACTTTACAAGGACTGGATTGATCCCATTGGCTTGCTAAAAAGGAGTTTGGTTGTTTTAACTCAATCTCCAACACACTATTTACCCTCCCTGGGAAACCATCCAAATTTGGCTGCATTCCATATGCTAGAAAAAGCTCGGAGCAGGAGCCAACTGTGGGTTTGACTGAGGTGGCAGAATAGCCCAAGGAGAGGTTGCAAGCTGCTTCCCAGGAGCCAGAAATGTCCTAGCCGCACCCGTGGGGCTGTAGTGACTGGGAAGAGGCAGAGAGGTGTGCCTGGCTCATGGGTGTTAGTCAGTAAAGATTGTTTTTCTTTTATTCACTTGCTGTGCAATTGTATCCTGTCTTGTGGTTCTGCTTACCTTATTACAATTTTAAAAATTGAAGAAACTCATGCACATGGTAAACAAGCAATGTAAGATGGAGCATGATTAAAACTGCCTTTCTGAACTCCCAAACCAGACCCACTGTCCAGAGGTAACCACCAGCAATATCATGCAGAAAATGATTCTTGCAGAAAGATGCTTATATCATTATATGTATATATTATACAAATAGGTGCAAATTATATTATATAGACATTAGTCTATACTTTGCTTTTTCTGTTCCACAAGGCATCTTGGAAGGCCTCTATATCTTATGGCTTAGCTTTTCAATTTTATTTCTCTAGTGAGACATACTTCTCAATGGCAGGAACTTCATTTTTTCCCTTTTCCTTTTTTGCCTCATAATGTCAGAGGGACTACTGTCATCAGTCTAGGTGTTTAATAACCATTCTGAGGATAAAGAAGATGTCGTGTATGCGTGTGTGTGTGTGTGTGTGTATACGCGTGCATGCATGCTAAGTTGCTTCAGTTTTGTCTGACTTTTTATGACCCTATGGACTGTACCCTGCCAGGCTCCTCTGTCCATGGGACTCTCCAGGCAAGAATACTGGAGTGGGTGGCCATGCTCTCCTCCAGGGGAGTCTTACCCACCCAGGAATCAAACTCGTATCTCTCATATCTCCTGCATTAGCAGGCAGATTCTTTACCACTAGCACCACCTGGGAAGCCTATATATATGTTTGTGTGTGTGTGTGTGTGTACAATGGAATTACTCAGGCATAAAAGAGTGAAATAATGACATTTGTTGCAACATGAAGGGAGCTAGAGATGATCATGTTAGGTGAGGTAAGTCAGAGAAAGATAAATATCATGTGATATCACTTATATGTGGAATCTCAAAAAATGATGCAAATGAATTATTTACAAGACAGAAACAGACTCACAAATTTGGAAAAACAAACTTAGGGTTACCAAAGGGAAAAGAGGAGGAGGAGGGACAAATTAAGAGGATGGGATCAACAGATAGATACTACAATATATAAAATAGACAAACAACAAAAGCCTACTGTATAGCACACAGAACTCTGTCCAATATCCTATCATAACCTGTAGTAGAAAACAACCTGAAAAGCAATGTTTATATATTTTCTCTTATTAATATATATATTCTGAATCACTTTGCTGTATACCTGAAACTTTATAAATCAACTATACTTCAATAAAAAAAATTAGAAAAACAAAAATAACTATTCTGGGATTGTTTGGCTGGAGTGTTAGTCTGCTCCTGGTGAGAAAGAAGGAGGAAGGTTTATAATCATATTAAGGAACTTGTTTTGTTCATTTCCAAAAAGCAAGAACTGGAAAGGGTACAGTGGATCATCTTGCCTAGTACTTTACTCAGCTTCTTATGCTTGAAATTGACTGCAAAAGCCTTGCATTATTTTGGTCTGCGGGTTGCCCCAGCTCTTTTCATTTGCCACTCGAGAGTGAGCTGTGCCTTTGAATTGGCAGGTGTTCATAATCTCATTATTACGACTGGCTGCCCTGTGCTAACTGGGTAGAAAGGGATCCTCAGACCCCGAAGATGGCGTTCACGTGGGTCTAATATTCCCATGCTATGGAGCACTGGCGGTGGTCCTTCATCTTAAAGGCTGTGTGTTAGGAGAGCTGAAATCGCATGCCAAAATCTTAGCAGTTTTTACATTTTATCCTTTGCTTAGCTTTTACAGCCTTGATTTGAGGAAACTTTCTGTTCCCAAAGGATCTGTGAATTAGATCATTTAGAAATAATCACATCTAGAGACTTGATTGTTGTGTAACCTCTCAGTTTTTTTCCCAAGTCCTTGCATAAAGAACTAGAGGGTGTTATGCTAAGTGACATGTCAGAGAAAGACACTATATGATTTCACTTGTGGGTGGAATCTAAAATACAAAACAGAGGAACAAGTATAACAAAACAGAAGAGGTGTTATAGATACAGAGAACAAACAGGTGGTTGCCAAAGGGGAGATGAGTGAGGAGAGGGATGACATAGGTGAGGGAGACTTAGAGGTACAGGACTCCAGTTGTGAAATGAATGAGCCTTGGGTACGAAATGTACAGTGTGGGGAATACAGTCAATAACTCTGTAGTATCTCTGTAGGGTGACAGATCATAATTAGACTTGTGCTGATCATTTTGAAATATACAGAAATGTTAAATCACTACGTTGTCTAACAAGAACTAATATAGTGTTATGGGCCAATTATACTTGATAAACAAACTCTTAGAAAAAGAGATTGGGTTTGTGGTTACCGGAGGTGGGGATGGGGAGAAAGGGAACTGGAGGGATGAAGGCAGTCAAAAGATACAAACTTCCAGTGTTAGATAAGTAAGTATTAGGGACGTAACGTACAACATGATAAATACAATTAACAGTGCTATAGTATAAGTGGAAGCTGTTAAGAGTATAAATCCTAAGAGCTCTCATAACAAGGAAAAATATTTTTTCTATTTCTTTACTTTTGTATCTATATGAGTTGATGGATGTTCTCTAACTTACTCTGGTGATCATTTCATGATGTCCATAAGTCAAATCTCTACACAGTACACCTTAAACCCATACAGTGCTCTATGCCAATTATATCTCTATAAAACAGAGGAAAAATAAATAAAAGTATTCTGATACCACTTTGGAAATTAAAATATAAATGGTGAACCACAACCACTTCCTGCTACATAAAGGCAAATTGTCTTATGTTGGGGCAAGATCATGGTGAATTTCACATGTCTATTTTCCTCCAAGAGCTCATGTGTCAACAAAATGGACTGTTTCCCAAACCTGCTCCCACTTTCTTGCTTCTGGGCCTTTTCCCCCTCGTTTGTCTTTAGACAAGTTTCTTAAGGCACAGCTTTGGTACTATCATTTGGATTCAAGCCAGCAGACATTGAAGGACCTCTGTGTGTACAGAGATGCGTCATGGATGCCTGGCTTGGGGAAGACAGTATAGATAAGGCTCAGTTTCTTTCCTTAGCAGATCTGAGGGTGATGGGGACCACAGCTGTATGGACAGCACTTCAAGGGAGGCTGCAAATGTGCTTCAGGAAGAGACAAAAAGAAGTGATGAGTTCACACTGGGGATGACATTGTGGTTTCAAAGAGGTGATGTTTGAGTTGGTTTTCCAAGGGTTTGAAGGTCTTGGTTGACCAGTTAGTGGAAAGATCTTCTAGATTTGTGGACACTTTCTAATGATGACACAGTCGAAAATGACAAACAGTCTGTGTCTAGAGGATCGGGTGAGTGGAAGAGGCTAGAGGCAGACCATGTCTACGTTCAGAAGAGCTTTA
The DNA here is from genome assembly GCF_963930625.1 of Muntiacus reevesi. Classification (NCBI taxonomy): domain Eukaryota; kingdom Metazoa; phylum Chordata; class Mammalia; order Artiodactyla; family Cervidae; genus Muntiacus; species Muntiacus reevesi. The sequence goes on along the minus strand of NC_089260.1, from coordinate 35,791,328 downwards.
ATTATCATGCTCCAGAATTTGGGATGAAAACCCTGGAAGAATGCTATGCAGTGGATGATTGGATGGATGATGATTGTGTTAATCGATACAGGTAACATAGAGAATTCCCTAGTAGTTAGGACCTGGCACTTTCACTGCCATGGACCTGGGTTTGATCCCTGGTTAGGGAACTAATATCCTGCATGCAAGCCACTAGATACCACCAAAGCAAACAAACAGACACAAACCCCCAAACCCAAACAAACCAGGGAACATAGGTGTCCAGGGAGGGAGAAAGGATAGAATTATGTGGGCAGGGTCTTATACATACTGAGTTTAGGGTGCATCAGAGACTTTTCATTGATGGTTTCTGATAAGATTTGGGGAGTTCAAGCAGGCCAAGAATGGCAATGAGTGAGTAAAAGGTGAACAAAGCATGTTCCTCTTTATGAGAAAAAAACAAAATGGTCTTAGGTTACCTTTCTAGCTCTGCTTGCCTGGCAGTCTGACCGAAATGGATGCTACCTGTGTTACCAGGTAACACTGCTTCTGGGAAGGATGACCCATGGTTGGTAAGCTATGGACTAGGATGTCCGTAAATGAATATAACTGCCTGGTGAGGAGGCACAACTTTGGGCTTCTCCTCATCGGGACCAGGAGGCTGTGGCTCAAGGACTGAAGCATGGGGCTTCTCCCCCACCTGCATGTTGCCAGGCTCCCATCTCTGACCTGTGACATACACCTTTACAATTAGCCCCTGGTCAACTGGGAGCATCGCGACTGGTGTACTGCTTCCGGTCTGGGATCCCTAGTACAGCCAGCACCAGGTGAGGCTCCTTGGGCCCTGTATGTTCCCTTAGCTGAGCCAAAACTACAAAGAATAGGCATTGCAGGAATAAGTATTGGATGTATTCATATGTGACTGGCCAAAAAACTTAATTTCTTCTTTCTGCCCCTGTAAGAATATTCTGGCTTTGTGTGAGCAACATATTCCTCCACTGAATCCCAACAATGATTCAGGTATATGTCCTTAGCATCTAGCACAGTCAGGGGTAGTCTCATGGCAGACACTTAGTCAATAATTGTTGTATAACTAATATCAATAAGTAAATATTACATTCCATATATTTCAAGTACTCTGTTAGTTGCTGGGACACAAATACATGTCAATATAGCCCTTCTCTCAAAATCTTCACATTCTACTAGATGGAAGGTTATATTTAAACTCTCACATTTTTCTATCTTTCTCTCTACCAGCTTCTCGCTAATTATCCTCCCCCATATCATCATAGTTTGCACTTACTGAGCACATATCTGCCAGAAACTATGCTTGGGGCTTTATATAGGTTATCTAACTAAATCCTCATAACAGCACTATGAGGTAATTTCTATGCTTCCCCATTTTACAGATGAGAAAACTAAGTTTGTGGAACCAGGATTCAAACCCCAAAGTGTTACTCTAGAGCCCACTTTGTTTTTGTTGTTCCATTTTTTAAAAGATTGAAGTCTACTTGATTTACAGTGTTGTGCTAGTCTCTGGCATACAGTAAGGTAATTCAGATACATATATATATATTCTTTTTCAGATTCTTTTCCACTATAGGTTATTACAAGGTATTGAGTATAGCTTCCTGTGCTATGCAATAAGGCCTTGTTGGTTATCTATTTTATATATACTCGTATGTAGCTGTTAATCCCATTCTCCTAATTCATGTTTCCCCTCCCCTCTTTAGTAACCAGAAGTTTGTTTCCTGGGCCTGTCAGTCTGTTTCTGTTTTGTAAATAAGTTCATTTGTATCATTTTTTAGATTCCACATAAAGTGATGTGTATCTCTCTTTCTCTGACTAATTTATTTCAATTAGCATGATAATCTCTAGTTCCATCCATGTTTCTGCAAATGGCATTATTTCATTCTTTTTTATGGTAGATCCCACCTTCTTAATTACTCCACCATTCTGCTTCTTGCTGCCATCACTTCAGTGATACTTTTGCTAAGTCACTTCCGTCGTGTCCGACTCTGTGCGACCCCATCCCTGGGATTCTCCAGGCAAGAACACTGGAGTGGGTTGCCATTTCCTTCTCCAATGCATAAAAGTGAAAAGTGAAAGTGAAGTCGCTCAGTCATGTCTGACTCTTTGCAACCCTATGGACTGCAGCCTACCAGGCTCCTCCGTCCATGGGATTTTCCAGGCAAGAGTACTGGAGTGGGGTGCCATTGCCTTCTCCATCAGTGATACTTGGGTGACATATATTTTAGGCATTTATCTGCTTGGGCCATAAGAAGGACAGAACTGCATCTTGTGTATGTCTAGAAGGAAAGCAAAGCCAATTATTCTCCGACGGTTTCATGTGTACAGTGGGTTTAGGACTGATGTCATAAAAATGTCTAGTTCTCATTTACAAAATTGCTAAGTGGGAAATCACTTAAAATCGTGTGTAAGGCTTTAAAAACACGAGGCAAAAAACCAAATTATCTAATTTTAAAATGGGCAAAGGACCTGAAGAAACATTTTTCAATTGAAGATAGACAAATGGCTAACAGGTATATGAAAAGGTATAAGCATCACTAATCATCAGGGAAATGTAAGTCAAGACCATAATGAGATATCACCTCACATCTCAAAAAATGAAAACTAGAACTACCATATGATTCAGCAGTCCCACATCTGAAAATGTGTCTGAAAGTAAATAAAGTCAGTATTCTGGAGCAATATCTGCAATCCCAAGTTCATTGCAGCTTTCTTCATGACAGCCAAGATATGGAAACAGCCTAAGGGTCCATGGATGGACGAATGGATCAAGGCATGGTAGGTGTATACAGGGGGATATCATTTAGCCACAGGAAAGAAGGAGATTCTACCATTTGTGACAACATGGATGAAGCTGGTGGACATTACGCTAACATGAGATGAGCCAGACAAAGATCAGTACTGTGTGATCTCACTAACGTGTGGAATCTAAAAAAGAAGAAGGAGAAATTTGTTAGAAGAGCAGATCTTGTCTTCTCACCACACACACACACCACACACATAAGGCAAAAACATACACGAACAAAGAAAATGTTGAATTCAAAGTTAGAAATTAATGCCTAATATATTTTAGATAGGGCTTCCCAGGTGGCACAGGTGGTAAAGAACCTGCCTGAGAATGCAGGAGATGTAAGAGACACGGGTTTGATCTCTGGGTCGGGAAGATCCCCAGAGGAGGACTTGGCAACCCACCCCAGTATTCTTGCCTGGAGAATCCATGAACAGAGGAGCCCGGCAGGCTATATAGTCCGCGGGATCGCAAAGAGTCAGACACGACTGAAGTAACTTAGCACACATGCACGCACATCCTTTGGATAAGGCTCAGGCCATAGGACGTTTTGGTTTCACCTTACCTTCCACATGCTGACTTATTTTATTTTATACTGGTGGAAATCTCAGATAATTTTATTTTAAACTTTAATTATGCCTTGAAGAATTTTTCAAGGGTTGGTATGGGCTTAACTGCTATAGAAGGTTCTACATACTAATACTGAATTTTTTCAAGCACAGGGAACTGGAAAGACTTCAATCTGTCTAATTTTTACTGGTAATGCTTGGAAATGCTGGAGAGACTCTATTTCTCTTTCCTTTTTTCCTTGACAGGCTCTCCTTACTCTGTCTCCCCTCTTCCATCCTCCTCTAGTTTACTTGGGAAAGACGGTTTGGTCTCACTCCTGTCCCAGCCAGGCCCGTGTGAAGGCCCCACCATGTTGTTTGGCTCCTCAGCTCCTGGGTCTGCCCCTCCCTCCCCCAGCTCTTGTAGAGACTTCTGGGGAGAGGAGACAGAAAGTCCGAGTACATTCCTGTCCCTAAATCACCATGAGACTGTGAATACAAGGCTGTGTGCTTAGCTAAGGAGTCCAAATGGGACACTTGCGAGAGTGAAGCAGACACTGTTAGCAGTTATACCAGGACGTCATACAGACACAAAATGGCAGTTCCAGGCAAGCTGAGATGAACGGTCACCTTAGTACTGGAGGCATTTCCTGAAGGTTTGGGGACAACAAGAGGGAAACACAGGGCAAGCAACAGCTTGAACTTGACTGTCACTCACTCATGGCCTTCTGGAAAGTTCCTCAGTGTCCCTGCTCTAGGAGTTTCCTGGTTTCCTCAGACTGCACCTTGTTGCTCATGGCTCAGGTTTGGGGAGGAGGAGGGATAGATCTGAAGGGTCCTCTTTTCTGCAACGCCCATTAGGGCAACCATTGGGTCACATTTGGAAATTTAAATTTAAACTAAATAAATAAAAAAATTCAGTTCCCTGGTAACATCACCACCTTCCAAGAATTCACAGGCTAACATGGCTAGTGCCTGTCATGTTGGCTGGCATAGATGTAGAGCATTTTCATTATCTCAGAAAGTCCTGTTGGACAGCACTGTTCTTTCCTCTAATCTCCCCACGTCCATTTCTAGTCCCAGGTCCTTTATCCTTTCCTCCTTCCACACACACACACACACACACACACACACACAGAAGTTCAACTGTGCAGATAACATTTGTTTATTATGTGGGCTTCTCAGGTGGTATTAGTGGTAATGAACCTGTCTGCCAATGCAGGAGACGTAAGAGACTCAGGTTTGATCCCTAGGTTGGGGAGATCCTCTAGAGGAGGGCATGGCAACCCACTCCAGTATTCTTGTCTGGAAAACTCCATGGACAGAGGAGCCTGGCAGGCTACAGTCCATAATGTCACAGAGTCAGACACAATTGAAGCAACTTAGCATGCACATTATGTACAAAAATTGGCTACCCAGTCTTGCCCAAAGTGTCTCTTTTCTTTCTATTAAAAAGAACTATCAGTGTTCCCCGAGGTGTTTTCCTCAAAACTAAAGACCCATCTAGCTAGAGATGTAAGATCCCTCTCTGCCACAAGGCAGAAATATCTACTGTTGGTTCTGGTTTCTCTAAAGTTATGACACTGATTTTCGAACTTGACATTTGGAAACATTTTTATTACTTTATCATCACATGGTGAAGGAAGAAGTAGAAGAAGTTCTAAATCAAACACTTTGTTTATTTGGCTATAAAAAGTAAAGAGAAGAAAATGAAAAAGAATTACAGCTCAACCTTCGGCACAACGTCAACTTTTAAATAGAAGATATTTGACTTGTGCTGGGGAAGAGTCTGCACTGTGTTAAATAATCTTGCCAGATGGCCGTCCAAACAAATGAAGTGAAGCAAAACAGGCCAGATTTACAGTTTCATTGCAGTCAAAAATAACTTTTCTATTATTGTTGTTCAGTCGCTAAGTCATGTCCGACTCTTTGCAACCCCACGGACTGCAACACTCCAGGGTTCCCTGTCCTTCAACATCTCCTGGAGCTTGCTCAAAATCATGTCCATTGTGTTGGTGATGCCATCCAACCATCTCATCCTTTGTCGTTCCCTTCTCCTGTTGGCCTCAATTTTTCCCAGCCTCAGGGTCTTTCCAATGAGTTGGCTGTTTGCATCAGGTGGCCAAAGTATTGGAGCTTCAGCTTCAGCATCAGTTCTTCCGATGAATATTTTGGATTGATTTTCTTTAGGATTGACTGGTTGGATCTCCTTGCTGTCCAAGGGACTCTCTCAAGAGTTTTCTATTATTAAAAGTAAATAATTTCATGTTAAGGTGTTGCAGTTTGCATAACAATTTGGGGTTGTGAGACTTGTTAGAAAATAGCTATATTGCACAAAATGGCAAACATATGCCCAAGAAAGAGGCTATTCCCTTTGTCTAGGCAATGCCAGAGGTGTATGCTTATAATCCAGTTTTTCCAAATGATTATCAGATTATTAAACTTCTAGGGTTTAAGCTTCTGTTCAGAAACATTTGTTGCTTGCGTCTTCTTAGAAAACTACCTTCCTTTCATTGCTATCCCCTCAAAAAACAAAACGGAGATGCTGCTCTTCATATTTTCTTTCTTTTTTTTTTTTTGTAACTCATTGTTTTGAGAGAAGATCTGACTCCATGTGACTGAAGTAGCCTTGCAGTTTTATTCTGTTTATTCATTTAATAAACTTTCAAGTGCATTTTGATGTCTCTTCCTCTCAAGTTTGTTTGGAATTTAGGCTTCCATTTCTGTCTTTGTTAGACTAGACAGACAGAGGCTACGGCATTATGTACAAGGAAAGGGATGTGCCCAATTCACTACTGGAAATTTTGATCAACTGAATGTGATAAACTGAATGTGATAAATTAAGGTGCATGAGTTGGGAAAATAATATATAAGAAATGATGATCAATATCGAGTACAGTAAATCTCCTACATACAAACCTTGAAGTTGCAAACTTTCAAAGATGTGAACGTGTGTTCTCAAGTCCAGTCACATAAGTAAATTCACTGCTCTGGCACACATTGTCACACACATGCATCCTCTACAAGTGGTTGTGCGTTTGTGTATTTTATGCTACAGTACTGTATGGAGTACAGTAGTCCAGGATCTTTATTTCAAGCCCAGAATGTCCAGAAGCAAGTGCAAAAACAGTGGTGATGTAGCTAGTAGTGCTAAGAAGGGCCAGCTGTTGTTCTGGACTACTGTACATTTCAAGGTACTGTTTTATAAGATTAGAAATTTTTTCTTTATATCTTGTGTTTGTTTTTTAGGTATTATTTGTGTGAAAAGTATTACATAGTGTAAGACCCAAACGTCAGGTCTCTGTTCCGGAGAGGAGCTCCCGCGACTCAATAAACAGTCCAGCAGATGCAATATGCAAGAGGCTTTATTGTCGGTTTGCGCAAGCCGGGCGACTCTAGTCTCCTCGGAGGCAGAGTCGCACCGTATAGCAGTGTAAGCTGACTTTTATAGGCAGAAGTCACATTGTCAGCACATCCAGTACAGTGAATGAATAACATAATGTATACCGTTAGCACATCCAGTACAGTGAATGAATAACATAAAAGTAACATAATGTGTATCATATGGGGTCATCTTATCTGTGAGTACAGGTGCTTGACGTCAGTTGGTTCCGGAAAACAGCAGGCTTGTTTGTGCAGTTATTGGGAAACCTATAGACGTTCCGTTTACATTTCTCTATCCTTATTTTGCAAACGGAAAATTCTGCGCAAGTGGAAAATTTACACAGGCCAGGGAATTTCATGGTGTTTTTCAGATTCTTTCAATAGTACTATATAATTGATTTGGCTTCCCTGGTGGCTCAGCAGTACAGAATCCACCTGCAATGCAGGAGCCACAGGAGACCTGGGTTCAATCCCTAGGTCGGGAAGATCCCCGGAGGAGGGCATGACAACCCACTCCAGTAATCTTGCTTGGAGAATCCCATGGACAGAGGAGCCTGGCAGGCTACAGTCCATAGGTCTCAAAGAGTCAAACACAACTGAAACGACTTAGCATCCACATATAACTGATTGTGTTAGTTGCGTACCTAGACTAAATATGTTGGATTTGACAAATTGGGCTTATGAACGCTTGGTTGGAAGAGATCTTGTTTGTATGTAGGGGTTTTACTGTACAGACAAACACTTTGGGTATCTAAGATTTAGTTCATGTTTCCTACTTGGATCTCCTTCCTTTGTATTCATTCATTCATGACCCATTGTATGCTATGTACTAGAGAAGCCACAAGTAAGATCAGCATACTCCCTGCCTTTACAGAGCTCCTGGGCTGTGACTAAGAGAATCCTCACCTCTGGCAGGGGTGGAAGGCTTCTCTGAGGAGGTGGTGAGGAATTAGCCAGATGAGGAGGTGGGGGTGGAAGTGAGGGCAGGGAAAAGGACAGTAAAATGCAGGGAGAGTTCTCTAGGCAGAGGGAAAAACTAGGACTAACGCGGGATGGGAGACAGGATGTGTGTGTGAGGGGCTGGAGGGTCAGCAGGTGTCATGGGGAAGTGACTTTGAACATAGCTGAAGTGGGCAGGGACTCACATATGCCAGCCTGGGCAGGATCCAGGTGGAACTAGTGGTAAAGAACCCATTTGCCAATGCAGGAGATGTAAGAGACTTGGGTTCGATCCCTGGGTTGGGAAGATCCCCCGGAAGAGAGCATGGCAACCCACTCCAGTATTCTTGCCTGGAGAATCCCATGGACAGAGGGGCCTGGAAGGCTATAGTCCATAGGGTCGCAAAGAGTCAGTCACAACTGAAGTGACTTAGCACACACGTGGGTATTGGATCCGGAGTTGTATCCTGAGAGCAAAGGAAATTTGCCAAAGTACACAAAATAGGAGTTACACAACCAGATTTCTATTTTTAAGATCTCAGTGGCTTCTGTGAGGAGAGTTCTTTGAAAGGATGCAAAAGTGGCTGAGGGAGATCTGAGAAAGTACAGGTGGTAAATGATGAGGGCTACCACCTGGATCAGCAGAGGAAACAAAATTGAGTAGATTGAAGGGATATTTGAGAAGGGCATGGCTACCCACCCCAGTATTCTTACCTGGAGAATCCCATGGACAGAGGAACCTGGCAGGCTACAGTTGATGGGGTCGCACAGAGTCGAACACGACTGAAGTGACTTAGCACGCACGCATGAGATATTTAGGAGGTAAAATTCAATGGACCTGGTAATATTCAATAGATTTGCCACAAGAAGAAAAGGAGAAGGTGATGTAAAAAATGACACTGGGCTGGGAGAAGTATAGGATGCTCTAAGGTGAAGACTAACTGGGGAAGGGAAGGAGGAATTCCAAAGAGGCAGAAAGGACAGTGAGGAGCAAAGCACTGGCCTGGTCTCACCAGAGGTCCTACGGGAGCGGGAGATGTGAGCGGTACCAGTACATTTAGGGTGGACCTGTACACAGTCGAGTGGGCCTGATCTCCAGAGGATGCTGCAGATAGTGGCTATCTTGGCACCAGAGAGGGCATGCAAGGGAGGTAGTGTGGCACCCTTCCAGTCTCCCAGGACTCCAAGAGGGAGGGAGAAGGGTTGAGACAGACCAGGAGGCTGAAAGAGTTCTAGAGGGAATAACATGGGACATTATCAGAAGTTGAACCATGGACTGTGGCCAGCTAGAGACCACAGCAGAGTCATGATGGATGATGAGTCAAGAGTGGATGATGGTCAAAAAGAAGGAAATAATGCCATTTGGAAGCTACATGGATGGACCTAGAGAAGATCATACTTAGCAAAATAAGTCAGAAAGAGAAAGGCAAATATCATATGATATCACTTATATATGGAGTCTAAAATACAACACAAATTCAGTGTATCTATAAAACAAAAATAGACTCACTGACATAGAGAACAGATTTGTGGTTGCCAAGGGCTGGTGGGATAGGGGTGGGGAGGACTGGGAGTTTGGGATTAGCAGAGGCAAACTATTAAATATAGGGTGGATAAACAACAAGGTCCTACTCTACAGCACAGAAAACTATATTCAATATCTTATAACTAACTATAATGGAAAAGAATATGAAAAAGAATATCTGTATTAAGAAAAGAACAGATGATGGGATGGTAGAGACAGGAATTCAAAGACCAGGTGGAATTAATTTCACCTTAGATAAAAATACATGACTTTCTGGGACCAAAGACTGTTCCACATTACCATCTCCACGCCTGCGTGCTTGCTCAGTTGCTCTGTCCTGTCCTACTCTTTTGAGACCCCCATGGACTGTAGCCCACCAGGCTTCTCTATCCCTGGGATTATCCCAGCAAGAATACTGCAGTGGATTGCCATTTTCTCTGTTCTGCCCGTAGTCTGAGTCCCCGGTCGGGAAAGAAGACTCCTCGAAATAATGCAACTCGCAATAGGGGAATTTATTACTGACTTGAGCCAGGGCCTCCCGCCCTCACCAGGTGTGTGAGGACGAAAGGCCCTGAGCCCCAGTTCTCTCCGGTATTTATTAGGTCAAAATAAGCAGCAGGTAGTTGGTGCAATTGGATTGGTTACACAGTGGGTAGTTGGCATAAGCGGATTTGTTACACAGTTGCAAGGTAATTTTTGTTGGCCCTACGTGGGGCTTTCAGCTTTCCCCTGATAGGTTCCCTTTCTTCTGGCTAGGCATATGTTGATTGGCTGGCTCCAGGTAGCCTGATAATTATGTTACCCCGGGAAACCAGGCCTACTCCTACTCTAGGCTGCCTGCCATGGCGTTAGCCGTGACAGCCTCACATTCTCCTCCCGGGGATCTTCCTGACCCAGGGATAGAACCAGCGCCCCTTGCATTGGCAGGTGGATTCTTTACCACTGAGCCACATGGGAAGCCCTAGCTCCATGCTTGATATCATCTGCAAATCCTCAGAGAAAAAGGAGGCAAGGGTAACTTGGGTTAACTGAGTTTAAATAGGAAAAAAAGAGCCTTGAGAAGATCCATAATTTTATAACAATTCAGTAGCTAATAGTAATCAGTTCTGGGAAATGACTGAGTTAATTGTAAATGAGATTGGGACAATTAGCCAGCTATTTGGGGAGAAAAAATACATTTTAAACCTTACCTATACCAAAATATTCTAGATAGAAAAAAAAGAGCCATAAATAAAACCTGAAGGAAAATATAAGGGAGTATTTCCTGACACTTAAATGTGAAGGGCTCATCTAAGCTATAAGTAAGATGTGAAAGTAAAAAAAAATTGGCAGACAATGATAAAAAGATTTTAAAATTTGCATGCAAAAATGTCTGATGACTGCATTTAAAATGTACATAAATTGGATACTACTTAGCCATAAAAAATGAAATATTGCTATTTTTAGCAATGTGGATGGGCCTAGAGAACATTATGCTTAGTGAAATAAGTCAGAGAAAAACAAATACTATAATTACTTATATGTGGAATCTAAAAAATAATACAAATGAATGCATATGCAAAACAGAAACATATATGCAGGATCAGAAAATAAATTTATGGTTACCAAGGGAAGAAGGGAGTAGGGAGGGACAAAATTAGGTGTATAGGATTAACTTTGCTGGCAGATTCTTTACCATCTGACCCCCCAGGGAAGCCCATATAGAAAACAGATGAGCAAAAAGGATATCACAGGGAATTGTATCCACTATCTTGTAACAACCTATAACGGGATATAATCTGCAAAACTACTTAATCTCTATGCTGTACATTTGAAATTAACACAATATTGTAAATCAAATATAGCTCAATCAAAAAATGCACATAAATTGAGATAACTATTATAGCAAATAAGGCAGATATTTAAAGCCTAACAATCTAAAGAATGCCTACTAATACATAAGGGTAAGGTTTCAAATGATGAATAGGCAAAGGACGTGAAGTGACATGTCAACGAAATTATAAATGGTTGATCTAGAAAAATAATACCATCAGTTAATATTAAAAATATAATTTATTTCTTTAAATTTTGTTTTTTTAATTAAAAAAATTCTTTTTTTGGCCATTCTGTGTGGCATGTGGAATCTTAGTTCCCTAACCTGGGATGGAATCTCTGCTCCTATAGTGGAATCATGGAGTCTTAACAACTGGACCATTACAGAAGTCCAAGAAATATAATTTAAAAGAAGAATGATGTGCTTTTTAATATATATCAACTTAGGAATGATTTTAAAAATGATAACACTCATCTCAGTTGATCATACAGAAAAACATCCATTTTGCTGATGGGAGAGAAAATTGAGCCAGATCATTTGGAGAGTAATTTGGCAATCTGGATTAAGGGTTTAAAAGAGTTTAAAATTGGAAATAACCTATGTTTTCCAAATAGGGTACTATTTTAAGAAATCAGTATATATCTGTATACTGTACTATTACCCAGCCATTAAGATAGAGGCATTTGAAAATATTTAATGATGTGAGAAAATGCACATGCTATAACATTAAGCGGTTAAGAGCAATGTGCTGAATTATATAAACAGTGTGATCACAACTATGCAAATAAATATGCACAGAAATAGTTTGAAAAAAAAAGTAGCAATCTACCCATGCTTATTTTTGAGTGTTGTAGTTATCAGTGATTTTATTTTCTTTCTAGTTTTCTGCACTTGTATAGTGTGGAAGAATTCTAAATTGGAAAAAATTAGAAAATAATCTTTGTTAGAAGTAAATATATACTTCTAGCTTTTACTGTAACTTAACTAATGGCTCCTTGTTCTAATAGTTTCTGGATGATTTGTTGACTAATGCATTTGTCTCAGGGTATTTAAGTGATGACATTGTTGATGACTCATAAACTTTTATGGTCCTCAATCTGTGTCAGGCACAATTTTAAATACTTTACACTTATTAACTCATTTAGAACTCACAGTACTCATATACGGTAGGTCATATTAATACCCACATTTTATGGAGCAGGAAATTAAAGCACAGATAGGTTAACTAATCTTTCCAAGGACACATTGCTAGTAAATGGTGGAGCTAGAGTTTGAACTCAGGTAGTGTCACTTCAGTGGTTCTACCCTCTGAACTCCACCCTGTTATGTTTAAGAGAATAGATAACCTTGTCTTTCAGAAAGCTAGCCAACAATAAAGGCTTATGAAGACAGGCTAGCCTCAGATAACATTGTTGTTCAGTCACTCAATCGCTGGGTCTGACTCTTTGCGATCCGATGGACTGCAGCACGCCAGACTTTCCTGTCCTTCACTATATCCCAGAGTTTGCTCAAACTCATGTCCATTGTGTTGATGATGCCCCCAACCATTTTATCCTCTGCCGCCCCCTTCTCCTCCTGCCCTCAGTCTTTCCCGGCATCAGGGTCTTTTCCGATGAGTCAGCTCTTAGCATCAGGTGGCCAGAGGATTGGAGCTTCAGACTCAGCATCAGTCTTTCCAATGAATATTCAGAGTTGGTTTCTTTTAGGATTGACTGGTTGGATCTCCTTGCAGTCCAAGGGACTCTCAAGATCTCCTCCAGCACCACATTTCAAAAGCATCAATTCTTGGACTTTCAGCATTCTTTAAGGTCCAACTCTCATATCCAAACAACATTAATAAATATAAAAGGGTCATGAATCTCTTGGGTCGTGAATCTCATCTATGAAATAAGAGAGTTAAACTAGATGACCTTTAATATTCCTCAGATATAAATTTTATAATTATATTTATTAGCAATAAAAATGGACTTTTCATTTCCTACACTAGGAGTGACAGCTATTTTCTCCCTCCCCATCACTACCTTGCCAACCTCACACTTTTTAATTAGAGACCCTCCCATGTGAACCCTGATTCCACTGAACCCAATTGACTGGAGCAAGGAAAGATATTTCGCTCAAGCCTGGCCAATGATTCCTGAGTTTGGGACTGGCGATACAAAATTCTCGCACACTTTTACCACATGTGCTGTGAATTCAACGTTGGTCTCTTGTGGCCATTTTTCACCTTCTGCCTGTTTTTCATCTTGTGCTAGAGAAGCAAAGATAGCAGTTATGTAGAGAGAGAAGAAAAGAAACCTACAGAGAGGAGTCCTGATTTTGTTGCCTCATGGAGGTGAGAGGACAGGACTGGGAAGGTGGGGAGTGTGGCTTTCTTGCTTCCTAATGGCTTTCTCAATCTTGGTTCTAGGACTCCATGATATCTGGCAACTCTGTCTGACCTTGGATCCTATGAGAGACCTTGTGTCCACTCAATAAACCCCGCACTTGTGTTTGCTTAATCTAGCTTGAGTGGTTTATTACTCACTTTCAGCCATGTGAGACGCATGGGTGCAGCCGGTCCCCAGCATGTCTGGTATGCGTAGCCAAATAGTGAACAACTTTTGCATTGAGCCTTTTTGCAAAATCTGACTTGGGATGTTTTCCTGCAATGATCTGGGCTTTATCATGAAATCAGTTACAGTAAGGGATACACTAAAAACTGGAGTGACAGTAAAGATGGTATTAAAAGAGATGGCATGGGGGACTTCCCAGGTGGTGCAGTGGATAGGAATTCACCTGCAGGGGATTGGATTTGATCCCTGGTCCTGGAAGATCCCATATGCTACAGAGCAACCAAGCCTGTGGGCCACAACTACCAAGCCTGGATGCTATAACTGCTGAAGCCTGAGCACCTAGGGTCTGTGCTCTGCAACAAGAGAAGCAACTGTAGTGAGAGGTCTGAGCGCTGCAACAAAGAGTAACTCCTGCTCACTGCAACTAGAGAAAGCCTGAGTAAAGCAATGAAGACCCCGGGAAACCAAAAATAAATAATTTTTTATAAGTAAAATTATTTAAAAAAGAAAAGAGAGAAAGTGATATGGCAAGTGACCTGCTAGCCAGCTTGTTGGCTGAAGGTTTTGGTCTGGGTTTCAGGGCTAGTTGGCAGGTTTAACATGGAGCTGAGGACTTTTGGTTGTTTTCAGTTTACCCATGGCTTATCGTGCTTTGGAGGGGAGTTGATTGTTAGTCAGCCATCTCCTGAGAGACTCTGGGTCAGGCAATAGGACAGCGTCTTGGTGTTCAGGGAGAGAGAGGTGTGTGTTACTCAGAATTTTCTCTCTCCACTGTCCTGTGTGCAGAGGCCCCCTTGGAGCAGAGGTGCTGACCTGTGCTGGGCACTTTGCCACCCTTTATGTATCTTGCAGCATTGGGCGGGACCCTGTCTCTCTTGGTTCTGATACTGTTGCTGTCTTGGCCTGGGCTGGTCTTTCTGTTTGCCAGGCAACTCTTGCACTGCTGTTGCTGGGTCACTCAATCTTGTCCGACTCTTTGTGACCCCATGAACTGCAGCACACCAGGCTTCCCTGTCCTTCATTCTCTTCCGGAGTTTGCTCAAACTCGTGGCCACCGAGTCAGTGATGACATCTAACCATCTCATCCCCTGTTGCTCTCTTCTCCTCCTGCCTTCAATCTTTCCCAGTGAAAGGTTGGGTATGTTGAGGCATGCCCTGGGAAAAGTGCCGCAGACAAGTTCCGGAGGCTGGCTAAACTTCCGGGGACCGACTCCCGCCCTGCATCCTGGTCCGATCAGGAGCCGACACAGAGCCCTTGGACACCCACCGCCGCTGTAGCCCGCGCTTTCTTCCTTATATAGAAAGACCTGGCCTGGACGCCGGCCCTGGCTATAAAACCTCTCCCCACCTCTCCTTCCTCGCAGACTCCCTTTGTCTCCTCGCTCACCCGCCCCTCCCCGGGAGATCTGCCCGAGAGCGCCCGCCCAATAAAGGCCTTTTACCAACCGGTCCTTAGAGGTGGCTCTTTCTTCTCGCGGCGTTTTCTAACATCTGGCGCCCCAAACGTGGGGCCCCCCCGGCACTCGCCGTTGAGGCCCCCTCGAGCTCCACCGCGTGGAAGCCTAGGACCCAGGCGACAGACCAACCCCCCGGACGGCAGGATACGGAGTAAGTCCCTTCGGCTTTGGGGCCTGCCCTCCCTGGCGACCACCTCCTAGGGCCCCCCCGTAACGGGTGCGCACTTACTGGGCCCTCCCGGTCACTAGCTGGTGGGGAGACGTCCTCAGTGGCTGAGTAGACCTCCGGCTTCAGCCTCCGGCTTCTGCCTTCTCCGGTCACCAGTTCGTGAGGGGGACATCCTAAACGACTGAGTAGACCTCCGGCTTTGGCCTTTCCGGGTCCCTGCGGTCGTGAGGAAGACGTTCCCCGCGACTACACAGACCTCCGGCTCCCCTTGACTCGTCCGAAGATGTTTGGACAGCGGGGGTTGCCTCCACGTCCCGTGGTCGCCATGGGATCGACAGCCGCCAAACCCGATCCCCAATACTCCACCCCCTTAGAGTGCCTGCCGGCTAACCTGCGGACTCTAAGACCAAAGGGAGATATCCGCCCCAAGCAGTTCACTTTTCTGTGTTCACAGGCCTGGCTTCAGTATTCCCTAGATAATGGCTCATAATGGCCAGCCACAGGGACATTAGACTTTGACGTCCTCCGTGATTTAGATAATTACTGCCGGAGAACGGGAAAATGGTCTGAGGTCCCCTATGTTCAGGCCTTTTGGGCGTTGCGCTCTCGTCCCACACCTTCTTATCTGGTTCCTACCCCCTCCCCCTCCTCTCCGGCCCCTCCTGCCCCCTCCCCCTCTAACCCTACTCTGGCCCCTTTTGTTCCTGCTCCCGCCCCCGAGGCTCCACCGCAGGCCCTTAACCTTATCTTGTACCCTCCCCTTTCCCCCTTCACTCCCTCCACTTCTCTGGTT
Organism: Muntiacus reevesi; assembly: GCF_963930625.1. Lineage (NCBI taxonomy): Eukaryota > Metazoa > Chordata > Mammalia > Artiodactyla > Cervidae > Muntiacus > Muntiacus reevesi. The sequence goes on along the minus strand of NC_089260.1, from coordinate 35,775,351 downwards.
AACTCCCACACTCACTCCCATAGCAACCCTCCAGGAGCCTCCCCTCCCCCCTCTCCAGTCCCGCTACTCCTTCTGCGACTACTAGCCGGAGCTGAGGGTCTAGCCCAGGTCCACGTCCCCTTCTCTCTCCAGGACTTAGCACAGATTGAGGCCAAACTGGGATCCTTTTCCTCCAACCCCACTCAGTATATTAAGCAGTTTACTGGTCTGACCCGCGCCTATGCCTTAACATGGCAGGACATATATGTCATCCTGGGGTCTACCACTACCCCCGAAGAGAGGCAGGCCATTTGGATGGCAGCCAGGGCTCAGGCCGATCAGCGACACTGTGCCAGCCCCTCCCCCGAGCATCCCCCGGGAGCTCAGGCAGTTCCTGACACCGACCCTGATTAAAACTACCAGGAAAGGGGTGGCAGCCAGCTGCGGGGTACGTTATATGATAAAATGCATCCTCGATGAAATAAAAACATCCTCTCATAAGGTTGTAAACCTCCTCAAACTAGATGAGGTGACTCAGGGGCCCGATAAAAACCCAGCCATGTTTCTTAATCGGCTGACTGAGGCCCTTGTTCAATACACTAGACTCCCCCCTGAGTCCCCATCGGGGCAGCTACCTTGGCCAATCATTTTATCTCCCAATCCGCACCTGACATCCGAAAAAAGCTGGCCAAGGCCGAGGACGGCCCTCAGACCCCTATTCGAGACCTGGTAAAAATGGCCTTTAAGGTTTACAACGCCGGTAAAAAAACTGCTGAGGCCAGCCGAAAGGCAAGGCTCAAGCAAAAGGCCGAATTTCAAGAGAGCCTCCTAAACCAGCAAACCCAGGCCTTGGTAGCGGCCCTGCGGCTGGCAGCGGGCTCGGGGCCCCAAAACCCCCCTCCAGGGGCCTGCTTCAAGTGCGGCCAAGAAGGACACTGGGCCAAGATGTGCCCCAATCCGCGGCCTCCTTCCAAGCCGTGCCCGTTGTGCAAACAGCGAGGACACTGGGCTAGTGACTGTCCCCAGGCCTCTCGGGCCCCGACCTCTAGGTGCCGGAGACCAGAGCGCCCCAGGGAGACCTCCTGCCCTCCTCTGGCCTTAGAGCTGCTGAGTTTCGACGATGACTGACGCCGCCCAGACTCGGGAACCCCGATAACCCAAACCGAGCCCAGGGTAACGCTCCAGGTAGCGGGTAAGTCTGTCAACTTTCTAGTTGATACGGGGGCTACCTATTCAGTCCTTTCCTCTTTCGGGGGGCACTTTACGTCCTTCCCAGGTTTCGGTTATGGGCATTGACGGCCAACCCTCGTGTCCGCTCCAAACCCAACCACTATCCTGTCAATTAAATTCCTGCCTATTTACCCACTCCTTTTTGGTCATCCCCTCCTGCCCTACTCCTCTCTTGGGAAGAGATATTCTCGCTAAGCTAAAGGCCACTCTTCACCTAACTCCAGAATCGGCTCCCACGTCAGGGGCCTTCCTGATGCTACTTGTTGACCCTCCAACCTCTTCTGTTAATCCTGAGGTCTGGGACACCCAAGTCCTGGTGGTGGCTCGGCCCACCCTCCAGTCTTCATCCAGCTAAGGGACCCCACCTGTTTCCCAGCCCGGCCCCAGTTTCCTCTGTCTACCCGTAACCTCAGGGGGCTAAAGCCCATCATCGACCACCTCATGGGACAGGGTCTCCTGATCCCCACGACTTCCCCCTGTAATATGCCCATCCTCCCTGTTCAAAAGGCTTCAGGAGACTACTGGCTAGTACAGGATCTCCGCCTGATCAATGCGGCAGTGGTCCCTGCCCACCCACTTGTCCCTAACCCCTACACCCTCCTTTCTTCCATACCTCCCAAAACCTCTCATTTCACCGTTATTGACCTCAAAGATGCCTTTTTTACATCCCACTCCACCCCGACTGCCAATTCCTCTTTGCTTTCACCTGGACTGACCCCGACACCCAGTTGACCACACAACTCACATGGACCCTATTCCCTCAGGGGTTCAGAGACAGTCCCCATTACTTCGGGCAGGCTCTTTCCCGGGACCTGGCCAGATGCTCGCTCTGTCCTAGCACCCTCCTCCAATATGTAGACGACTTGCTCCTCTGCAGCCCCTCAAAAGAGACCTCCCAACGACATTCTGCCACTCTTCTTAATTTCCTCGGTTCCCAGGGCTACAGAGCCTCACAATCCAAAGCTCAACTGACTCAGACTTCTGTTGTCTATCTAGGCCTCCAAATCACCCCTACCACTAAGGCCCTGACAGCAGATCGGTGTAGCCTCCTCAGGTCCCTCTGCCCTCCGGCCAACGGAGACCAGATATTGTCCTTCTTAGGACTGACGAGATTCTTCCGACACTGGGTCCCAAATTACGCCACCCTGGCCAAACCCCTATATGTCCGCTAAAGAAGACTCCCACGGGACCGCTGTCTTCCCCCACCGAAGTGGCTCAGGCCTTCCACACTTTACGCTCAACCCTATTGGCTGCACCCCCTCTCTTTCTTCCCAATCCCAACTATCCATACCATTTATACACTGATAAAAAGGGAGGGATAGCCTTTGGAGCTTGGTGCAGCTGATTGGCCCCGAACTGCTGCTTATTGCTTACATATCCAAACAACTTGACCCCACAGCCAGGGAATGGTTCCCCTGCCTGCGGGCACTAGAGCAGCGACAACATTGTACGCTGATGCTAAAAAGCTGATTCATGGTCAACCCCTGACCATCTTCTCATCTCATCGCCTTGGTGATCTTCTAGCCTCTAGATTTCTCTCTGACCTCAGCAAATCCAGGCTCCAGCAGTTTCACCTGGTATTTTTGGACAATCCACAAGTTTCCGTGGGTCTTTCTCCACAATTAAACCCGCTTTCCTCGTTGCCCTCCCTCCCCCTTTCCTCAAAACCCCCAGCCCACTCATGCCCAGAGGTCCTTGAGTCCCTTATGCAACCACCTCACAACCTGTTTTCCGAACCTCTACCAGATCCAGAGCTAACTTTGTTCATCGATGGGAGCTCAAAGCGAGATCCCGACGGGAACTGAAGGGCGGCTTATGCTGTGGTAACCACCCGAAAAGTCCTGGAGGCTCAGCCCTTGCCAGCCGGGACGACCACTCAAAAGGCTAAACTAACAGCCCTAACTAGAGCCTTACACTTAGCAAAAAAGAAAAAGGGCCAATATTTACACAGACTCCAAATATGCCTTCTTGATTGCCCATTCTCACGCAGCAATCTGGAAAGAGTGGGGCTTCCTGACCACTAAAGGATCCCCCATCTGTAATGCCCCCCACGTTACTCAACTGTTAGATGCCTTATCCCTGCCCAAAGAGGTCGCTATCATACACTGCAAGGGACACCGAAATACTCAAGACACTGTCGCTCTGGGTAATAATATGGCAGACCAAGTGGCTCGACAAATCACCTTACAACAAGCCCCGAGCCCTTGCTGAGTTTAAAATCCACCCTCAATCCAGATTATTCCAGCAAAGAAGCCAGAGCCTTGCTGGCACAGGAAGGGGCTCAGAGGCACCCGTCGGGATGGATATTACTCCATAATAAACCGGGGCTTCCTGAGCGCCAGGCTAAGGCCATAGTATCCCAAATCCACAATACCCTCCACATCGGACCAAGGGCTCTCTTTTCCTTTCTCAGACCTGTCTTCTCTCCCCTACATTTCAGACAGACCATATATGCTGCCCACCGCTCCTGCCTAACATGTGCTTCCACTTCTCCTCAAGGAGGACTCCGACCCCCACAAGAGACTCACCAGCTAAGGGGACATATGCCCGGGCAGGATTGGCAGATAGACTTCACCCACATGCCCAGACATCAAACCTACCGCTATCTGCTGGTCTTAGTAGACACCTTTTCAGGATGGGTCGAGGCCTTCCCCACCGCCCGAGAGACGGCAGCGGCGGTGGCAGAGGTCTTGACGACCCATCTCATTCCCAGATTTGGGTTGCCAAACTCTCTCCAGTCTGACAATGGGCCTGCATTCATCTCACAGATCTCCCAGCAGGTGGCTACGGCCCTGGGCATCAACTGGCATCTCCACATTCCCTATCGGCCCCAATCGTCAGGCAAGGTAGAGCGGGTGAACGGCATCATCAAGACGCACCTGACCAAGCTTGCCTCAGAACTGCGGCTGTCTTGGGTCGACCTCCTCCCTCTGGTGCTCACTCGCATTCACACCACACCACACTCCAAAACAGGTTTGACCCCTTTTGAACTGCTCTACAGCAGGCCCTACCTCCTGACTCACCTCCCAGAGGGAGAGGCTGCCCCACTCGCGGGGTACCTCCCCCTCTTCTCCCTCTTACGATCCTTACTGAGAGAACATGCAGACCGGGTCCTGCCACAACCGATGGACGACGAAGGGCCAACTCAGCCTCTGGCCCCGGGAGATCAGGCTCTTGGTCTTTATCAAACAACGGCTCAACACGGTCCAGCTGATGGTGTTGCGACAGCAATACCAAGGGCTTCCAACAAACACTCCGTGACAAATTTAGCGGCAGACGCTCCCTGCCATCCCGGCCACACCCTACCCCTCGCCGCCCCCGTTCAGCAGGAAGAAGCCAGAGAGAACCGGCGCCCCTTGCCCTATAGCAAAAAGGCCGGGATGAAAGGTCAGGTATGTTGAGGCATGCCCCGGGAACAGTGCCACAGACAACTTCCGGAGGCTGGCTAAACTTCCGGGGACCGAGCCCCCCCCTGCAGCCTGGTCCGATCAGGAACCAACACAGAGCCCTTGGACACCCACCGCCGCTGTAGCCCGCGCTTTCTTCCTTATATAGAAAGACCTGGCCTGGGCGCCGGCCTGGGCTATAAAACCTCTCCCCACTTCTCCTTCCTCGCAGACTCCATTTGTCTCCTCGCTCACCCGCCCCTCCCTGGGAGTTCTGCCTGAGAGCGCCTGCCCAATAAAGGCCTTTTACCACCGGTCCTTAGAGGTGGCTCTTTCTTCCCGCGGCATTTTCTAACACCCAGCATCAGGGTCTTTTCCAGTGAATCATCTCTTCATATCAGGTGGCCAAAATATTGGAGCTTCAGCATCAGTCCTTCCAGGGTTGGTTTCCTTTAGGATTGACTGGCTTGATCTTCTTGCTGTCCAGCTGTCCAAGGGACTCTCAAGAGTCTCTCCAGTATGACAGTTTGAAATCACCAGTTCTTTGGCACTCAGCCTACTTTATGGTCCAATTCTCACATCTGAACATGACTACTGGAAAAAACATAGCTCTGACTATAAGAACTTTGTTGGTAAAGTGATGCCTGCTTTTTAATATGCTGTCTAGGTTTGTCATTGCTTTTCTTCCAAACAACAAGCGTCTTTTAATTTCATGTCTGCAGTCACCTTCTGCAGTGGTTTTGGAGCCCAAGAATACATTTTCCCCATCTATTTGTCATGAAATGATGGGACTGGATGCCGTGATCTCTCTTTTTTGAGAGTTTTAAGCCAGCTGTTTTACTCTCCTCTTTAACCCTTATCAAGTGGTTCTTTAGTCTCTCTTCACTTTCTGCCATTAGAGTGGTATCATCTGCATATCTGAGGTTGCTGGTATTTCTCCCAGCAATCTTGATTCCAGCTTGTCAGTCTTCCAGTCTGGCTTTTCACATGATGTACTCTGCATATACGGAGAAGGCAATGGCAACCCACTCCAGTACTCTTGCCTGGAGAATCCCACGGATGGAGGAGCCTGGTAGGCTACAATCCATGGGGTTGCTAAGAGTCGGACATGACTGAGTGACTTCACTTTCACTTTTCACTTTCACGCATTGGAGAAGGAAATGGCAACCCACTCCAGTGTTCTTGCCTGGAGAATCCCAGGGACGGGGGAGCCTGTTAGGCTGCCGTCTATGGGGTTGCACAGAGTTGGACATGACTGACGTGACTTAGCAGCAGCAGCACTCTGTATATAAGTTAAATAAGCAGGGTGACAATATACAGCCTTGACATAATCCTTTCCCAATTTTGAACCTGTCTGTTGTTCCATGTCTGGTTCTAACTGTTGCTTCTTGACCTGCACACAGGTTTCTCAGGAGACAGGTAAGGTGGTCTGGTATTGCCATCTCTTTAAGAATTTTCCACTGCAGCGCAACTTAGCTTGTGCTCCACAACCACTGAGCCCGTGCTCTAGAGCCTGTGAGCCGGAACTACTACAGCCCATGTGCCTAAAAAGCCATGCCCCACAACTAGAGAAGTCAGCACAATGAGAAGCCCTCGCACCACAGCTAGCGGGTAGCTCCCACTCACTGCAACTGAAGAAAGCATGTGCAGAGCAACGAAGACCCAACACAGCCAAAAAAAAAAAAAAAAAAAAAACCAAACCCAAAAAACCCACCAAAGTTGGTGTTACTTCCCACAGTGAAATTTGTACTTATAGAGAGTTGATCTAGAGCCATACCTGGCTGCTTTATCACATACAATCTGAATGGCAGAGTGTATGGTACAAATGTGGTTGCTACTAAAACATTCACATTGAAAAAAAAGAATTTTCCACAGTTTGTTATTATCCACACAGTCAAGGGCTATAGCATAGTCAATAAAGTAAAAGTAAATTTATTTTTGGAATTCTCTTGCTTTTACTGTGATCCAGCAGATGTTGACAATTTAATCTCTGGTTCTTTTGCCTTTTCTAAACCCAGCTTGTACATCTGGAAGTTCTTGGTTCACAAACTGTTGAAGCCTAGCTTGAAGGAAATTGACCATAATCTTGCTAGCATGTGAAATGAGTGCAGCTATACAGTAATATGAGCTTTCTTTGGCATTGCCCTTCTTTGGGATTGGAATGAAAACTGACTTTCTCCAGTCCTATGGCCGCTACTGAGTTTTCCAAATTTGCTGGTATATTGAGTGAAGCACTTTAACAGCATCATCTTTTAGGATTTTAAATAGCTCAGCTGGAATTCCAACACTTGCATTTAATTTAGAAAAAATGTAATCAAGTTAAACAGAACTGGCTGCTTCTCAAATTGTGATGAAGGGCGGAAAGGGGATGAACAGCAAGGCTTCCTTTCATTATAAGCATTTTACTGCTCTGATTTTTTTTTTTTAACTGTGTACATATATTACCTGGATGTGAGCAATTACTATTATATCCAGATCCTCATCATAAAATAGTGTTTATTTTTTAGTGCCAACCTAGGTTCTCTCTCCTCTCTTGTTGACTCAAATCCTATTGACCTTCTTCCATTTACTCTGCATGCTTTTAATAGTACAGACCTATGCTGCAATGAATTTCATTTTGAAGCATTCATTTTTTTCACTTACTACCTTTATTGAATTCTTGTTATGTGCAAGGAATTTCTACATAAAACCAGTGGGTGTTACTGTACACTTTGTCCTATATTAGATAATTGTTAGGTAATCAACAGTCGTTTGGAGTTGGTGATTTTGAGAATACATGTCTTCTAAAGAAACTTTAAAAATGCTCCTTAGACCAAATAAGTGTCTATGTGCATGCGTGCTAAGTTGCTTCAGTCGTGTCAGACTCTGCACAACCCTACGGACTGCAGCCTGCCGGCTCTTCTGCCATGGGATTCTCCAGGCAAAAATACTGAAGTGGGTTTCTGTGTCCTCCTCCAGGGGATCTTCCCGACCCAGGGATCTAACCTGCGTCTCTTACGTCTAACCTGCATTAGCAGGTGGGTTCTTTACCACTAGCGCCACCTGGGAAACCAATAAATGTCTATGCTAGGCTTCAAAATGTTCACTTCTTCTTCCCTCTTTGCTTTGTTTGGGCCATGGTAGATGGAAAGCAGGGAGCATATCTACAGCCTGAAGAAATGTTCCATCCGAACAGTTTTTCATTCATTCACTTAAAAATTTATTGAGCACCTACTACATGCCGGAGTAAGAAGTGTAAGGTCTTGGAAGGTATTTTTTCCAAGGAAGGTGGCTTTCATTTCTTTTTTTAATATTAAAATAATTCATTACTGGGACTTCCATAGTGGTCCAATGGTTAAGACCCCATGCTTCCACTGCAGGGGGCAAAGGTTCAGTCTCTGGGGAACTATGATCCTGCATGCTATGTGGAATGGCCAAAATAAGAAAAGAATCCAATACTTTGTTAGATGTTTGCTGCAGCCTCCTGTCAAATAGTGGGCATTTGGTCAAAACTTGTTTTGCAAATATATGATTGACACATAACTTTGTAGGACGACATCTCCAGTCCAGTTTCTCAATATTTTCTCCTGTCCCCACCTGAGGGCCATGCAGATTCCTGGCAACTCTCGGGGGAGCAGTTTCCTGGGACCTTGGCCAGAGGGCCTGGAAGAAGCAAGAATGTGCTGTTTGAACACCATTCATAGAGGTTGTTACAGCTATCCTTCTCCTTGGCAAGAATGTGGGCATTGAAAGTGAACTGTTTAGCAATCATCTTCGAGAGCCCTGAGGCCTGAGGATGACAATGCTTTGTGCGGAAGTATGTGACATTTGATGTAGCCGCAGGCTTGGCAGGCATGCTGTGGGAAGCATGGGGAGAAAGAACTCTAACTGGCAGATGTGAATACAGGGTCAAGCCTTCCCTGCAGTGGTTTTTGTTTTTTTTTTTTAATGAAATATAGTTAATTTTCTATGTCGTATTAGTTTCAAGTTCTTTGCGACCCCACAGACTGCAGCGCACCAGTCTCCTCTGCCTATGAGGATTTCCCAGGCAAGAACACTGAAGTGGGTGGCCGTGCCCTCCTCCAGGGATCTTTCCGACCCAGGGATCAAACCCAGGTCTCCTGCATTGCAGGCGGATTCTTTACCATCTGAGCCACCAGGGAAGCTCAAGAATACCGGAGTGGGTAGTCTATCCCTTCTCCAGGGGATTGTTTGAACCCAGGAATTGAAACGGGGTCTCCTGCATTGCAGGTAGATTTTTTTTTTTTTTTTTTTGCAGGCAGATTCTTTACCAGCTGAGTTACCAGGGAAGCCCAGTCTCAAGTGCATAACAAAGCAATTCATTTTTATGTGTGTCTGTGTGCATTTTCTTTCTCAGATTCTTTTCCATTATAGGTCATTACAAGATATTGAATATAGTTCCCTGTGCTATATAGTAGGTCCATGTTGTTTATTTTATTTATTTAAAAAATATTTATCTATTTTTGGCTGTGTCAGGTCTTCATTGTGGCATGCAGGATCTTTGCTAATGTGGGATCCTTGCAGCTAAGACTCTCTAATTGTGGCTCTCGGGCTTAGTTGCCCACGTCATGGGGGATCTTTGTCCCCCAGTCAGGGATCGAAGCAAAGTCCCCTGCATCGCTAGGCAGATTCTTAACCACGGGACCATCAGGGAAGTCCCCTGTTTTTCTAGTTTATGTATCATAGTGTGTATATGTTTCCCTGCTGTAATTTCAGATTATGGGGAGAAACTGGCAAAAGAAGTGATGGGAATGGACAGTGTAAAGAGGAGGACAGGGTGGGGAGAGAAGGCAGCATAGGGTGAAGAGCAGCCCATACCTGGTTCAAAGGAGGAGGAAACCATGAAGCAGAGAGGAGAGAAAGGAGCACTGTCTTTGATTGTTCACAGCAGATACATAGACTGAAAGCCCCTAAAAATGCAGAAGAACCACTGGGTAGTGTCAGAGGCAGGGGACATCCACGTCTATGTAAGCTCTGTGACCTCAAGACAGTTAGTGAACCTTTATGAAGGTCTTTCATTCTGGATAAAATGGGGTGGTGGTTCCCACACGCAGAGCTGCTGTGACAGTCAGTCCACCTGGAAGCCTCCAGTACTTGCTCAGCACAGAGTAGGAGCAAAGTGAGTCTGGTCTCCCATCCTCCTGCATCACAGGAAAGGTCAAAGGGCTCAGGGTCCCTGTGCCAAACACAAGGGAATCATAGAGGTTCAACAACAAGCAGCTGCGCTGGGGGTTGGGCTGGTGGAAGAAAGCAGTGGATGTCCAACTGCACAAGCTTCTAGTTATCGAATAGGCTGAGCTTTAAAACTGTTTCTACTGCTGAGGCTATTAATAGATGAAATAATGATGGCCAGGAGTAACCAAGAGAACATTCAGATGTGGTATGTAAGCTATTTACTAAGGTTGGACATTTTTTATTTTAGAAAGAAAATTCTTAAATCGAAAAGAAGAAGTTCTGCAGACACTCATGAGTTTCAAGGCACTTATTCCAGATATCTGAGGATTCCAGTATTAGAGTATTGTGGCCTCCATTTGGGAAACAGTTCTCTGTGTATGATGACCTGTTATTCCAGGTAATTCTGACAACAGCTCCATGAGGTAGGAGCTTCTTGAAAGCAAGCAGCAGACCATGAGTCATAGCCCTCCCCACCCCAGCTATGGAGGACTAGACTAGATCAAGATTTTGCCTAAGCCAGGCTAATTAGTTTTCATCTCTTCTATTATCATTCCTAATGTAAGAACAAGACTTAAAAGGTTAAATCTCATGTCCAGTTATCTATCTTGCAAGAGGCAAAACTCGGATTTCTGTCCAAATCTGTTGAACTCCAAAGCCTGCTGCCTTGCTGCACAAATACATATGCTTGGTCTTTGGAGGTGAATATGTCAAGTTCTAGCGGACATGGCCATGGCTTCAAGGAGGGTCTCCAGAGTGGCTTGGCACTAGACTAGACATTGAGCTTCCTCTGTCTGCCAGCTTGAGTTCACATGATCTGGGCAACAGGATCAGCAGCACTGGGTGAGAAGTTGATGAAGCTGGGCACTCATTGCCAAGGGAATGGGTTTGAGTTGAAATTATCCAGGCTGAACTCTAGACGTGAGATGTACCTTCAACATGTTTCTAAAAATAGTCTTGATGGCGAGCAGTTGCTATGGGAAAGAGATGCCTTTGGTTTAATTTTTTTTTTTTTTTTTTTTACAACTGTAGGTAAAATCTCAAACCCTCTAACCCCCGAGAACCTTTCTTGGGTACCAGTTGGTTATCCTTTACTCAAATCAACAGCTCCCAAATAGAAGCAGATACACAAAACCTTTTATTAAGTGGAAGTTAGACTTCATGGTAATTAACCAGTTACAAGTGCATTTAAATGCATGTGTGCGGACACCGTAGAAGTCAGAATGGTCTTCCTGAAAGTCCAGTGTTCTGGCTCGGCACGTGCCAGTGCAACTCAAGGTAGAACCATACACACAGGAAATAACAGGGCGACGATGACATCAGACTAGATTGGCAACACCATATTCATTGTTACAGCTAAGCATTACAGAACGTGAAAGTCCAAAGACCAGAAGACTATTACTAAAATGATTCTTACTATAGACCCTTACTTCTACTTAAATGCTTCCATAGGACCCATGGAGCAAATCCTCAACTCTGGGGGGACAGCACCATTTCTTGATTTTACGCTTAAATGGGCCACAGAAACTGTAAACAATCAGGGGTCCTTCTGATGCCCATGACAGGTAGATGCCAGCTGTCCCCTTGGGAAAGTACAGTTTCATTTCACTGGTGTCAACATTTGATACTGTAAATCTTCCATCTGAAAATCTGCCTTCTATTTCAATTAGCACCAGTTTATTTGAAATCGTTTTCCTGGTGTTAAATATTTAGGAAACATTTTTTTTTTAAACCAACACACAAAGTCCCAAACAATGGAAAGCAAAAAACATTCAAAAAGTTGTTTTAGATAACAGCATTTAGAAAAACAACATCATTTAAACATTCAACAAATCTATGTACAAGGTGCCCAAAGCTGGCAAGGAGCATGGCTGAGGAACAGTCACGTAAAAGGTTTATTAACCTGAACCTCCTCAGGCTGTATTTACAGTCAGATAGGTATTCAGAAATGTAGTATCAGAACATCTGAATCTGGCTAAAAATCATATAAAAAGACACATCCCGGCCCCCAATAACTTCTAAATAGGTAGCAAACATATCCAGTATAACCACAAGTACCAGGTTTAGAAGTATATTTTTCCATATTTTACAAACAAACAGTTGAGAAACTTTCTCAATGGACACAGAAGAGATCCTAAGTGGCAGAGAAATGGAGTTCTTTATGTCAACATTGTCAGATGAAGGAAAGAATTTTATTTTTCATGCCGAGTAACATAGGAAAGTACTGATTAAGGAGAAAGAATAAATTATTAGGGGAAAAGGTTTCATGGGAATACAAAATCCCCAAGAATGCCGAAGACATGTGTGTTTATTTTATATGGACTTTCCAAAAAAATATAGGTGATGATCTAAGTTTAATTTTGAAAAAAAAAAGAAAGCCAATGATTTTTCTTTGCAGGACAATATTTTTATATTCTGTTTATATTTCTATATTCTGTTTTTATATTCTTTAAAACTATATAATCCAAACCCTTTGGAGAAGTGTTTTTCCCCCCTTAGATTGCAAATTACACATAATAGACACAGCCTATGCTATATTCATCCAAGGCAATATTCATTAACTTCATGCAGTTTTGTTTGCTTGCTAATCCAGTTACTAGAACATTTACCTCTAAAAAAAACTGGGCCCATTTTGTAACACCCACATTTCCCATTTCTGCTGAAGAAGTAAAATACAAACCATTTCTCCTTTAATCACCTTTGTGGCTGAGATTTGTTTAGAGCCTGAAGTTTCAATGCACTGTCTTTAAAAGTATCAGCTAGAAGTGTATAGCTGGAAGTCCTATATCCCCATAATGATATGCATTCAAGTATGTTTTGAATAATTTGTGGTTGTGGTAAGTCTCTATGAAAAAAAAAAATTGACTTGAATTGGATACAAAATAACATTACCCTTTGAAAATGCATAGCTTGTCACTTTTACATTCATTCACTAATATTAAAGACTTTTATACACAAGTACTTACCTCTAAGTAGTGGTAAGACTGTATTTTGAAAGATTTCTAAAAATTGTAGAGCACTGCCTCATTGTTTTTTAACTAGTGCCTGATTCCAAGTTAACACTGTCATTTTAACACTTGCATCTCACAGGAAGGACTGAGTCTTCTTTCTTTTTTTTTTTTTTTGTAGCAGGCACTAAAAAGCAATGCTTTCTACTGACAGCATTTCCACTAAAAACCCCATTTTTAGCTATTTTGTCATTTTATTTGAATAGGTTAGATTTGGTGTAGAAAACAACTTGAAAGATGGCTTAATTCTTAAAAGTAGAATGTTTTAAAATCTTATCATGGATGAAGGGCAACAGAGGTTTTGTGATGACTGTGGTTCTCTCACTCCCCGGCTCCCTCATTCAAAAAAGATGACCACAGGCCACTCGGCAGTTGTATTTGATGATAGTCACGAACCCTTTGGGACCTAGCGATTTTTTCTTATCCTGAGTTCTTCCTCTAAGTATATAGATTTTGATACATGAAACACTTTGGAAACTACACTAATGTCTGGTTATTCCAGAGAGCTTATGTTTCAATGGCTGACTATCGTCCAACCATTAATTATAAAAATAGGAATTTAAGGTCGTGTTGTAGGAAAATATTGATTAATGGCATTTTTTAAAAAACATATATGATCTGCCTGCCTGGGTTATTTTACACCCAGGATATTTTCAGTTATTGAAGTCATGGAACAAGTATATTTGGGGGGTATTGAGTTCTTCCCTAAACATCTAAATCTATTCTAAAGCTTTCTACCAGTGATCACAGAGGTTCCCCAAACAGCTGGGACACTTTGGAAGAAGAAGCTTTGCTGTCATCACAGGGCTTGGTCAAATCACAGTCATTGCTTTCCAATTAGCAGAGTGTAAGGGAAAAGGCGTAAAGAGCAAAGCAATGGTTCACAGTCTGCAGTGATGCATCTTTCTCTCCCTCTCTCTTTTTGGCTGCACTGCACAGCATGTGGGATCTTAGTTCCCCAAATAAGGGATGGTACCCGTGTCCCCTGCGTTGGAAGCACGGTCTTAACCGCTGGACCACCAGGGAGGCCCCCACAGTGACGCATCTTTTTTAAATTTCCCTCAGGTGGGGGTAGTTTGTGATTGCTACACCGTAGATCCCTGAGGGGTAATTCCACTGGCCCCCAAGCTCTGCCTCTTTCCTGTCTTGGTCATCTGTGCCCAAAACATGGGAAGGAAGCTCCACTGGAGTGAGAGACACGTGCTTCACAACACGAGCAGACTGGAAGAGCCTTCTCTTTGCATAAACTTAAAACAAGTATACCCCACAGAAGCCACTGTCTTTTCACATAATAAAGGTCAGTTCCATTTTCACGCTCTGTGATCCTGGGCAGAGGTCAGGGCCCAGACCAACGAACGTGAAGCTTTCTTTCTCTGTCCTGATCACTCCATTGGCTTTGCTCCAGAGGGGGACTCCTGGGGGTAGAGGACTTGCAAGGGGGGGCTTTGAATCAAAGTGGAAGGACTAGGTATCTGCCTTGCTATTCTATGTCAGTGAGTCTGACCGGATCTTTTGTGATGAACATGGCAGGTTGTCTGCTGATCAACCTGCTCTCTGAATGGTCATCCCAAACTGTGGAGACAAATGGAAACGTTTCACTGAAGGAAGTGAGGCGCCTCATCGACTCAGCCTAACATGCAAGTCCTGGTAGTGTTTATCCCCTTGGACCTTAATTGAAGAGTGAGAAAGCAAGAGTACAGAGCGAAAATGTTTAATCCAGGGCTTTGGGAAGCAAACATACATTAAAAACAGCATGGCCGCTGGCTCAGGCAGATTAAGGCAGAGGGGAGACGAACATTTTGCTAGTGAATTCAAGACGGTTGCCAAAAGGGAAAAAGGGACTATTGACTAGAATGGGGACTGTTCTTTCTCTCCCTTAAAGTCTTCTCCCGCTGCAGGTTTTTCCTCTTCAGTCAGGGATGTAAAGAGAATTCAGAAGGAAATAGATGAGAAACTTTTTTTTTTTTAAAGAAAATTTTGTTCTTTAATGACAGTGCTCTTGCCGTTTTCAGGAGTTGCTGCTTGCTCCCCTGGCTAATTTTCTGAATTAAAAATTTAGAGAACTGCCCCTAGTAAGTATGTAAATATAACAGTTAATCAGACATGAGAATTAATTTTTAACACTTTCATAATATAAATAGCGGGGAGCTTTCCTTTGAAAGCTGGCAGTTAATAGTTATGTGGATGGTGCTCAATAGGAAAAGAATATTTTGAAGAAAAAAGGACTATGGCCTAAGTGTTGAAGTCATAATCTCTACCTTCTTTCAAAATCTACAGTTATTTATTTTTTGAATGGTAGCTTTTCTCTTGTTCCCTAGAACTTGGGTTCTTTTAAGTCCTGCCACTGTCTTGGCATTGGGGCTAACCATTGCAAAATGGGCTTCTTTTCCACCAGAATAGGAAAGCTCACAATTTCCTCTTCTAGTACTGTATTGCTTTAGAAACATAATAAAAGTATAATTTATCAAAAAGCAGGTGATGGGCCAAAATGGTTTAGGCCCATCTAGCTCCATGACTAAACTTGGGAGTGACTTTACTCAAAACCTGTGAAACCTGTGAGCTGATGAGAGAAGAGGACCATCCATTCATGGACTGGTCAGCCTGTCAATCATATGATGACAGAACCATCAGGCATTGTCAATGTTGTTTAAGTTGCATTCATATTTACCATGTGACATAACAATATTACCAGCTATTTCCAACTTTGAGATGACAATATTTTTCAATTTAATCCTTACAAATGGTAAATTTGAGCTTATTTTCAAATTTGGGGGCATCAATACAAATCTACATGGATAGCAAAAGCTAACTGTTAGCAGCAAAATAACTTTTTTCAAAGGAGTCAAAAGTTTAACTCAGAACATTGCACTAGCTGGTCATCTCCTATAATTAACCACTTAAATGGCTAGAATTTAGGGGATGGGGGCCTGGAAGGTAGGCTAAAGGGATAAATTTCAGAGTGAGTCTGCATTTGACACTGTGAATGAGAGGGTTCTTTACTTCTATGCTGAAATACTTGGATTCTTAGAATGGGTAAAGAACATGGGTCCCTGGGGTCTTCTCAGGTCTAGAGTCATTCTGGAAGATTGAGGTCTAAGCCAGCTCTTTAACTTGTTCTTTCCCTCCTCCCTGGACGTAGTAATGAGGCTGACTCAGGTTCAAGACCACTTGCACCAGGTTTGGCTTTGGAGGTGGTGGTAGTAATTTTAAATATTCTCATTCTATGCTGAGTACTAGGGAGGGTCAAAGGAAGTCATGTATCTGAAAGAGACACACTTTCTTATATATCTGAAAGGGTTAGTGATTATCCCAATACTACCAGGACTCTGGTGTAAGATACACTCTAAAATTATCTAGTTTATCCAAATGAAGAAAGCAACTTCTAATTTTTTCCATGACACATTTATTCCTACTTTGTCTTTTCCCTCAGGGAAAGATGTTAAGGTTTTCTACATGGAAAAACTCCATTTTGAGGTTAGTGGACACTCTAAAATACCTAAGGACCTACCAGTTATGAACCAAGGGTTTTGCTGTGTCAGAGGTGGAACAACGGAACTTTTATCCTGGGATGAAAACTCACGAGGCAGGATGGAGTGGGAAGGGATGTGGAGGGGTTGGCAAAGGGCTTTGGCACAAGGAGGCAACGTGTGCTATCTGAAACTGCAGGGGCTCCTGGCTGCCTTCGCTGAAGGCACAAGGCTGCTCTTTGCCAGCCCCTC
Organism: Muntiacus reevesi; assembly: GCF_963930625.1. NCBI lineage: Eukaryota > Metazoa > Chordata > Mammalia > Artiodactyla > Cervidae > Muntiacus > Muntiacus reevesi. Next base: position 35,758,857 of record NC_089260.1, on the reverse strand, counting down.
ATCACAGTGGTCACGGCAGTGAAAACAGTAAGGAAGTTAGGATTACAGTCATTTAATGCTTAGGGGCCCGGCCTGGGCGTGCCAGGAGGCAGAGTGAGAGCTGAATAATACTTCGGTATATTTTGATCAGAAGCAAGGCTAGTTTAAGGATATTGTATTTTAATACTCAAATCTTCCATGAGAGTGATTTTTGGGGGAGAACTGACTTCTCTCCCTTTTTAAATTTTAGTTGCCCAGATAGTGCCAATGTGTGAGTTGGGGGAGCTGCTGGAAGAACTTGACTTGATGGCTATGGAAGGTGAAATCTGCTTTTTCCCAACAGTTGAAACCAGTGCCCAAAGGCTGTGTCTGTCCATATACAGGTTCTCTTTGGTCTGCACACTGCTGGCCAAGAATTTGAATTTTGATTAAGTGTCAGGTAACATTATATTTCCAAGTCAGAAGGTCTAGCGCCCTGGGCCTGATTTCTGCATGGTTCTGATTGTCTACAGCTGGGGTCCCCCTTCAATGGGGACACATGTCCTCTGGTTCACTGTGATCTCTGTCATTCTCTAGTGTCCTTCTTTTGCCTGATCTGAATCATTTGTTTACACAATTTGCCTGTTCTTTCTAACGCATCTGCTATGTACCATTAGGAGGCTTCCATTTAAATATGAAGCAAGACTCATTTGATCAAAAACCATGCAGCAGTGAACACTTCTTGGGAAACTGTAATGCCAACATTAGAGATGTTCCAAGAGAATGAAGAGAGACGTTGGACTGCCTCATCGCAGAGATGAAGCTGTACATGTCTTCCCGTAACCCTGTGCATTTCTAGTCCTCATGTGCGCAGATTCTGAAGCCTGTTTGAAAGCAGAGTCTGAGTGACCCTTTGACTACCTCACAGGGGTTGCCTAATGGGTGTAAGACTGTTCTGTCCTAGCTTTTCTTTTGATGTTATCTGCATACTTGACTAATTAGTCTAGCTTTTGAATTACTAAAATCTTAGAAAGAAAAGATGTTTTCTTGCTTAACAGTGAGTGGGCTAGAAAAAACTAATGCATTATGAAATGGTTTTGGCAAAGCTCAGAATTATTTGTGTGGTTAATCAACTCTCCATGGTAGCCTTCCTTGTTCCCTGACTCCTGGGAATATAGTGACTTTCTGATCTCAAACTTGCCTGTCTGTGAACTTCTCATGTGAAAAATCAAGCACTTGTTCTGATAAGGAAATGAAAGTTGTTTAGTTAGTGGTGAGCACAAAATTATTTTAAACATCACCAATCAGCTAAGAATTGTATCTTTGGGCTTATACACTATGATTTTAGAAATTACCATCAAATGACACTTGCTAGTCAAATGCAGCTTTGTGGTTCTGGTAGGCTGGGCATTAAGCTTGTCCTTGTGACAGAAATCTATCACGGTACATGACAGAATTTACAAGTTTATTTCTCTCATTGCCTATAAGCATATTTATTAATATTTTAAAGATTTCAGATATATGATTCTTAAAGTGTTTTCTTTTCCCCAAATACTTTGAAAAAACACTGGTAAAGATAAAGGGAGTAGCTGTTGCAATCTTGATTCTCTTGTAATAATCTTTCCATCTGATCTGCATTTCTACTCTTGCTGCAGAGGGTGGATTGAAAAGATATGCATCAAAATGCTTGCTTAAAAGAGGCATAGCCCTTTGTTTGGAGAGCAGGAATTGCTTACAATATTAACACTTCCTGTCTGGTAAAATATTGTATTTTAAAAAATAAGCTACAATGTATAAAACCAAGGTCATTTCCCACAAAATGTTCATGTTCTTTGTGATTACAAAACGCTGCATCTTGTAAAATATTTCCAGTTCTGTTAACTTGAGAAGTTAAGTACTAATGCTTATTATAAAAATGTCACATCTTTCAGAATTGTAGAAGCCTACGCAGTGTATTTCCTGCCTTATTTGGAAAATTAAGTTATAATTATTATTGTATTTAAGATCACATTTTGACACAACACATTACTATTGTGATTCTCAGACTCACAAGAAAAGTTGTAAAACATGAGATTGTCTTCAATTAAAAAACAAAAAAGGAACTATTTACAAAACAGGACCAGAAGTAAAATTCCCGTTTTGATTTCTAGTCCTATGATAGATACACCTTTTAAAGCACATATATCATTGGATCTGGGCTTTTACAGTTAGTCATGATAAGCAAACCAGTCGGTCTTAAATACATTTTACACTTTCTTGCTCTACTGGTGTGCATTACTTAGTGATACAATTGGTATCTAAAAGTGCTTATAAGCTCATTTCATTTACCAATTTCCGGTTTGACTAGTTACAATATGAAAGAAGGAAACAGTTCCGCTCTGGAGGAAGCCCCACAGGTATGGGGAACAGAGAGAAGGTGTGTGCTGCTGGTTGGGTGATTTTCTTAGAGAAACGAAAATTCCAGTTGACCCGTGCGCCCAGCACTTTCTCCACAATGATCCGCATCCTCATCCATATTCATGAATCCTGCTCTTGTTTCCACTCATTTGTATGCACAAATTCTCCCCTGTGTTCATATAGGTCAGAGCTACAGTTGATGTGGTCAATAGAAATTCTACAGGGTCATGAGAAAAGGCAGCACCTTGTCCACAAAAGTCCATGGAAGTTTGCTCCTTAACCTGTCATTAAAGCAAAATGCACAACTTTCACATCCCTCCCCTACAGAATTCTTGCGTACAGCTAATAATCAGTTCTCCAACCAGCTGATTATAAAAAGGAACACCAAGGCGTCATATTCATAATTACATTCAGAAACAGCCTTATATGAGTCTGTGAAAACCCACCAGGGACTGCGCTGTGGTTCAGACGTCACCCTTCGAATGCAGGTCTAAGAAACAAAGAAACTGCTCCGTTTCATAGAGCATTCCTCCACACCTCAAAAAGTTTGTACTGTCCAGTTCATGGAAATTGGTCATGAAATGGTATGTTCATTAAAAAACAAACAAATTATTCTGACCAGAAAAGATGCTGGAGATAATAAAAAAACCTTTCTAGTCTTAAAATTCTCCAGATCCACTTTTCACATACCCTTTAGTTTTCCCTGAGGAAATGATTTTTTTTTTTTTACAGTATTTTGCTACTATTCTCAAGGTATTCTCTCCCATATGTACAGTTCGTGCCACTTTTCCCTAAACTTTCCCAAGTGAGTGCTGCATTTTCCTTTTCCAATGAAGTCAGATGGAGGCGGACATGGGTTGAGCAGTGCTGGCCAATTCAGAACTGCTTTTGAGTGTGGCTTAGTGTGACATCAGTGACAGTAGACTTCAAGTGATCTTGAAATCTGATAGAGAGCATGTTAATTTCAGACACTTTTTACAACATACATGTAACTTTTTTAAAAAAAAAAAACTTTGTTGGAAAGTCCAAGAACTGTAACATGCATCTTTCTCTATTGAAAAGTTTTCATCTGCAACAAGGTTATGACTGGACAAAGACTCCTCTCATAAAGGGCACCTTCCCTGTTGGTGCACGGAGTTGATGATAGGCATGCACATTCCTGCTCAGAAACCCACTGCCCTCTTCCTGACACTGACTTTCGCCAAACAATGGAGGGAACTTTTTAGCAAGCGAGGAGGAGAGCAGCACGTGCTCACCGGAGATGTGCGTGGGGCATGCAGCATCCCTGCCCGTGCACGTCCCATGAAGGAGCTGTCTCTTGGCTTTAAGCAGTGGCTCCTCGGATGGGAACATGGCAGCTTCCTCAGAGATGCCCAGGGACAGTCACCACCAGCTGATCCGCACTAGGATGGTGAACCCCAGTCAGGGGTCCAGAGTCCTCCTGTATCCCCTCTCTGGCTTCACCCACTTGCTACCAGATGTTTCCTCCAGGTGGTCACACTGCCTCCCACTCATTGGTTGCACATCCTCTGGGAAGGACTAAGGCTTAAAATGACTGCTGTCTGTTGTGCAGCTATCTGGAGAAGCCTGTCCATCACCAGGGAGTGCCTTCTTTGGAAAGAGATGAGAAATCTTTTCTGCAGGAAGGGGCATCGGGGAGAGAAAAGTCAAAGGTTGCCACATGCCTTCTTTAGAAAGACTCTGGAACCAGAACACATTGCCTTTGCCATTCCTTTTGCACATTCTCTGAGCTGCCCATGGTAGGCGGGGCTCCCATTAAGCAGCTCCGTGCCCCTGGGACTTTCATCTCACTCATCTCCCTCCTCCCCTGACAAATGAAGACACAAAAGAACATGGTACCACAAAGAAGGCATAAAATAAATCCTGGGCTTAATTTGGCACATCATTTAGTTCCAAAATATAACAAAATATCTCTACTTTTTTTTTTTTTAATTTTAGCATTTACGATCAGTGTTGTATATTACAATTTGTAGCTCTCTGGGTGGCTTGAAAGAAATTTTATCCCTTTTCTTCAAGGCCAGCCAGGTGAGGCCTGGTGCAGAGAATAGGTGTCTGTGTGCAGCAAGTACTGAGGGTCTGTGCCCACCTTGGAGCTGGAGAAGAGGACATGCAGAGCCCTGGGCTGGCCTGAAGAAAGGAGCCCCGCATGGGTCAGAGATGTGGACAGTGTGTGAGAAGAAGGTTTCAGAAAGGAGAAGAAATCCCAGGGAAGCTGCATTCAGGTCTACGCTTCTGCTTACACCCATGCATCAGCTAACAATCAGGTAAGGACTGAGCTTGGCTCAGCCAGGCCAGAGCCCAGAACTAGTCATGGACTGTCCCTCTGGGGGCAGAATCACAGAGCCTCACGCCAGGACTGTCCATAGCCACCATCTCTCCCAAAGTTCTGGGAGTGGGGGGATAGCTTTAACCCCTTGCCATTTTAATCTCTTTTGATTAGTGATTTAACCCAAGGAGCAAAGGCCATGGAACTTTGCTGGAGAGAAAACCCTCTCCTCCAGGGTTACATCCAACAGCACTGAAGTCCACAGTGAGCCTGCTCTTGGCTGACCAGTCTGGGATTCACCAGTGGGCACTGTGGCCGCTGGGCAGTCCAGTCACAGCGCAGGGCTTCCTGGTTCAGGCCAGAGGGTCACCTTCTAGCTGAGATGCCAGTGGGCGAAGCAGCAGGATACCAGGGAGAAGAAAAGACAGGCTGGGATAGAGGGTGCAAATACGTTTCTGTTCTTAAAAAACCCTTTCCTGGCTGACCTTGTCATACACTATAGCTGGTACTGTACTGATTGGTAATCACAATTTTAATCACAATGTGATATTAAAAGAGAAGCTCTTTCTCTGCTCTCTTAAGTGTTTTTAAAGAAAAATGAAGGAGGAAAACAGGATCTCTTTCAAGGAATAATTCTTCAAATGTCATATGAGAGTTTAAAAAATAAAATTGCCAAAATATATGAACGCACAGATTGTTACACTGTAGAACCTCCTTTTTCCCCTTGTGTATTAAAAAAAACCAAGGATATCTGTTATGACTAGATGACTTCTTTCTACTCTTTAAAAAAAAAGTGTATGTACAACCTCTAAATATATTAAACTTTGCTCTGTGCAATTGCACTCAACATTCCTATGGCTGATCCTAGGCCCCCGTCCCACACGGCGCATCCTATAAGGTGCTCTTGCGTCTTTGCATAGGTACAGGACGAATAACTCGAGCAGGGCGATCAAGAGGAGGGTAGACAGAATGAGCTTATTTATAGGGCTTGAGAACTACCCCTGTCCTGGCACCACTCCTAGCAAGACGGACGAACAAACACACACCAGGCTAGAAAGTCTAATAAATGGAACACAGTGCAAGCCCTGGTCCTATTGAATTGAAAGATTCCTATACCAACACGCAATTTCCTTTTGGTGTTTCATACATTCCCTTCTGAGCGAATTCTTAATGAATAGCTCCAATATTCTGATAAGAAAAATAAAGGTTTGGACCTTCCCTTACCCCATATAATCTTTATAGTGTTCATGAACCCATCTCCCAGACGCGCTAAAGCCTAAAACCTATAAAAGTGCACTCGGGATGGATGTTGACCTCACATGACTTTCTGAACGTATGGAGGCTGTGCTCTGCATGGTCGGAAGCAACCTGCTGGGATGGTCTGAGTTCTCTACCTTTTCTGAAACCAGTCTGCTGTGGCGTTTTGAGGGAAGGCAGGCCTGATGAGCCACTGACCCGGCAGCAACTGTCAGATGAGCAGTGATGAACAGATCTGAGCTGGGGTTGGCATCGCATCACTGAAGGAAGCTTCGAGGCTTACCCAGATGGCGACACATCAGGTCTTGAGTGTACTGTAGCCAGGAGAAAGTAGGTGGGGCCATCTCTCAGGGTGGGGCTTCTGAGGGAGACTCCCAGACGTTTTCCAACAGTGACGCGGGATGTCCTGAACTCAGCTGGGGCTGAAATCTGCTGGTGATGTCCACTATCAATCTCTTTTCGGGCTTATGCCCTCCAGGGCCCTTCAAGCGAACAGCTCTACCATGGTTCAATTTGGGGCCATTCTTCAAAACAAAACAAAACAAACAAAAAAGACATAGAAAAGATACCCAGAGTGCTGCCACTTCCTGGCAACACATCATGATGTGAACTGCTCCCAGAAGTCGGATGGAGAACAGGGAAAAGACTTCACAATGAAAACAGCTATTGTTCTTTATACAAATGCTACTGAGTAACTTGTAGCTTCTTAAGTGTCAAAAAAAAAAAAAAAAAAAGATCTCATAAATGGTATTATTGAGAAAGTTTATCAAAATAGGCCTCCTTTCTAGGAAAAATGGGCTTGGTTGGTTCGATTGCTACAGAAGTCCACAGTTTTCAGACCTAGACCTACAGCCAAAAAAAAAAGTTGACTTTTCTTTTTAAGGAAAAGAATAGTTACAGCTGCTCTCAGCTGGGTTCTCAGCAAGAACAGGGAAGGTGGTGACCGTTTTTGTTTTTTTGCTGTGATTTCACCAAGGTTCCTAGAAGTGCTTTCCCTGGGCTTCAAGTCGGTTTGGTGCGGAAGGAAAAGCACTTTTCAACACCCTCGGAAGAACACGAGGGCGGGAGTGTCTGGGGCGGGCTAGGGGCCCACGCATCAGTCAATGAAACGCTGGCAGGCCTTCTTCCAGCGGCAGGCTGTGCACCACATATCCCGGTTCTCCATGCCGTACACCTTCCGGCACTTCTTGCCCTCTCCCCTGGGCTTCCTGTAAGACAGGCCAGGAAACGGTGTTCAGTGCGAGGGATTCTAGAGGCATTCTTTGGAGACCTCAAAATCCCTGGAAAGCTCTAGAAAAAGTTAGGCCACACCGCAGGGGGTCTCTCTAGGTACAGAGGTTAACCTGTGTGGGATGTTTTCACCGTACTTCATCACTCACCTGCACGCAGTCTTGTCTGACTCTTTGCAACCCCTTGGGATGTAGCCAATCAGGCTGTCCATGGGATTCTCCAGCAAGAATACTGGAGTGGGTTGCCATTTCCTACTCCAGGGGATCTTCCTGACCCAGGGATGGAACCCGTGTCTCCTGCATTGGCAGGCCTATTCTTTACCACTGAGCCAGGTGGGAGGCCCTTCACTGAACTGTTAAAATTTGCTACTTTTAAGAGTACTTATAGCCTTCTTCAGCTTCTACATGTCCATTTAGAGACATGTCTATTGGGACATCGTCATTACACTGAATTACATGAGCAAATACAAAAATTAACAGCAGTGAGCACTACTCTTTCAAGTTTTTAAATATGTACTTTCAAGTGGTCTCTGGCTTTTCAAATGTCTAGCGTTCTGGTCAAGGGAATCCTGGGGAGGTCCTCCTTGGTTTGGGTCAAAAACTAAAATTCACATCATACCGAGGTTAATGCAACATGCCTTTAAAGAGACCCAGTAATCAGCATTACCTATTCTGCAAGAGAACTAACCATGAACTGTTGCTCCAGAAAAATGAAAAATCTTTATCAATAGTTAATGGATGGGGGGAACCATGGGAACAAAGGAATGGGTGTTTCACCCATTCCAGGGGAATTTTATGGAAGATTGTATCTCTGGTTTCTCTCTTCCTTGTAGTTCTGTTTTTCGGCTAATTCCCTAGAGAGGAGGCATGTGGGTTTCAAGCACTCATACCTTAGGCTGACCGTCCCTCTTGGGGGGGAGGACAGGACGGTGTGAGTGTGCGGTCTCTGCTCTCCTGCGCCCACCGGGTGACTGTGGGTTGGTGACACCTGTAAATACATGGGAAACAAAGTTGACGGGGCAGGCTCTCCTCATCATGCATTTCCTCAGCCTTTGCCACGTGGGCAGTGGTATCTGACCATTAGACACGGAGGCAGTGCTTCATTCATAGAGACCACAGGTTAAAATGGATGGGGTGATGCTCCTGGTGGAATTTAAACGCAACCACCAACAGAAAAGATCTGGCAACAATGAACACTTCAGAAATCTTCATGACTTCACATCTCTGCATTCCAAATTGCTCATTTTCACTTGAATAATACTTTAAACCTTGAAGGATATACTTCTTCCAAGCTTCAATCATCTCTCTTTTAAAGAAGAAAAGAGGTTAAGAAAGTTTTCTAAAATTATACAGCTACTCAGGGGCAACACACAGTGCGGACCTTGGCCTTCTGTTTATTCAATTAGATTATTCACAGTCAATAACATAAATGGCTTCTTGCATAAGACTTCCACATGGCAGATTCTGGGGTCCGAACGGGAACAAAGGCAAGCAGCAAAGAGCCTGAGCAAAGCAAGAATGAACGTCAACCTTGTAGAACTTTTGAGCACCCACTTTGTGCCAGGGTCCCTGACAACAGCTTCGCTTTCAACAACTATCCCATGTGATAAGTGTTCATCGTTCCCAGTTTACAGATGAGGAACCCAAGCACAGGGAGGTTAAATAACTTGCCCAGGGTTGTGGAACCCGTAATGGCCAGAGTTGAGCTCTCCCTGATGCCAGACTGTGTGTTCAACCGCCTCATGCTCTTGTCTCTCAGCTGTGATGATGGGAGAGTCCGCTTTGCTCTCCCTTCCTCTTGTGTTTCTCACTTATTCTCTTTGCATCACCTGCTCACATAACACTAAATATCTCCCAGCAAATGGGATTCTCAGGAGCTCCAAAAAAACTAACAAAAGACAAATGCCGTGTCATGTAAATATACAAGATTGCCATACACAAAAGAGCAAACATTTAATAAGCTTAAAAACTTTATCACTGAGAAGCCAGCATGACCACAGGAATACCAGTACTGATCAACAGTCATGGGAACGTCCTTACGCACACTTAGAGAACTGACTTTCTCTAGTATAGGGACCTGGACTTTTAATTTTTTTTTCAATTAAAAAGTTGAATGTAAAAGAATGGACATATAAGTGCTATTTTCCCAGCTATAAATTAAGAAGAATTAAACACGTAAGAAAAAAACTAACATTTTAAACCACTGTTGCTATAAGTCTGATTTATTCTGTACCATTGGTCTTCACTTTTTTTCCTTTTTTAAAAAACTTTATTTTATTGTAGTAAGAAGAACTAACACGAGGTCTACACTCTTAACAATTTTTTAAGTGCACAATACAACACTGCTGACTCTAGATATAATGTACAGCAGATCTCTAAAGCTTATTCATCTGGTTTAATGGAAACTTCATGTCCATTGATTAGTAACTCATTTATCCCCTCCTCCTAGCCCCCATGGGCTTCCCTGGTGGCTCAGACCATAAAGTATCTGCCGGCAATGATGGAGACGCAGGTTTGATCCCTGGAGAAGGGAATGGCAACCCACTCCAGTGTTCTTGCCTGAAAGTGAAAGTCGCTCAGTCGTGTCCGACTCTTTGTGACCCCATGACCTATACAGTCCATGCAATTCTCTAGGCCAGAATACTGGAGTGGGTAGCCTATCCCTTCTCCAGGGGATCTTCCTGACCCTGAAATCAAACCAGGGTCTCCTGCATTGCAGACAGATTCTTTACCCACTGAGCTATCAGGGAAGCCCCATTCTTCTTGCCTGGAGACGCCCATGGACACAGGAGTCTGGTCAGCTACAGTCCATGGGATCACAAAGAGTTGGACGCAACTGAGTAACTAACGCTTTTACACTTTCCTAATCCCTAGCAACTACCATTCTACTTTTTGATTTTATGAATCTGACTATTTTAGATATACCATACATTGTAAATGAAATCATACAATATCATATAATATTTGTCTTTTGGTGACTGATTCATTTCACTTAGCATAATGTCCCTGGGGTTTATCCACATCAGCCTGTATTTTAGAATTTTCTTCTCTCTCAAGTCTTGAATATTATTTTACTGTATGGAATACACTAAGTTGCTTTTTAAGCATTCAGATTCCTAAGTACCAGTCCAGATGTACTGAGAAAATGTCTTGGGATGGGTTTCAGGAATTTACATTTAAAGTATTTCCCCAAATTCTCATGAAAGTGAAAGTCACTCAGTCGTGTCTGACTCTTTGCAACCCCATGGACTGTAGCCTGCCAGATTCCTCTGTCCATGGGATTTTCCAGGCAAGAATATTGGAGTACAGTGCCATGCCCTCCTCCAGGGGATCTTCCTGACCCAGGGATTGAACCCTGGTCTCCTGCATTGCAGGCAAATTTTTACCATTGGAGCCACCACGGAAGCCAAATTCTCATGCTTATTTACTTTTGAGAACTAATTAACACCATGAGAAATACTCTGCTTGTTGAGATCATTATAAACTCCAGATTTACCTGATATGGTGCAAATAATTACTGGAGGAATAAATGAATATGTTAAACAGGGAAGAGCAAAGATGAAAGGGCATTTCAGAGTTCAAAGCCTACAGCAATATTGTCCTCAGGGAATGACTAGCGGCCAGTATATCTGGTTCTGTCTTGTCCTTGAAATACCAGAATATCATTTTCCTTTTCTTTTTCATATCAGGATGAGAATTAATTTTCCATTAAAGAATTAATTAACTGACTCTACTTTTTGCTAAAGCTGGGAGGGATTGAGGGCCAACAGAGGTGAGTAACATACATAATATAAAATGAAAGCTTTGGAGTTCAGTGTATGCGTTTGATGTGGATGGGTATGTTCTTCCAGAAGCAGAATCCCCACACACCCCCCATCCCCTTGGGATCAGGATGCATGCCTGTGCTCAGTCGCTTCAGTCGTGTCAGACTCTTAGTGACCCCATGGACTGTAGCCCTCCAGGCTTCTCTGTCCATGGGATTCTTCAGGCAAGATTACTGGAGTACGCTATCATTTCCTCCTCCAGGGGATCTTCCCAACCTAGGGATCGAACCCCCACCTGTTATGTCCCCTGCATTGCAGGTGGGTCCTTTACTACTAGCGGACCAGGATGCATATTAGCAAACCAGAGGGAGTGAAGGCTTCACTCCACTGTACAGTTTACCCCCACTGTAGATAATCTAGAATACGAATTGTGCTCAGGACAATGAAAAAAAAATTTTTTTTAATTATTGTGGAACTTGTAAAATTCCAAGAATACCTCCTTATTCAGTCAGAGAACTGGAAATGTTTAGGTGACACGCCAGGGACACTATTTCCATCAGTTGGGGATAATGTGGAAGGTTCTAAATTTTGCAAAATGGCCATACCCTTTTTGTGTGGGCTGGTATGAGATGGTAAAATGCTCTTCAGTCAACAAATATTTATTAGGTTCTCACCATGCCCAGGTGGTGCTAGTGGTAAAGAACCTGCCTGCCAGTGCTGGAGACATAGGAGACTAGGGTTCAATCCCTGGGTCGGGAAGATCCCTTGGAGGAGGGCACGACAACCCACTCCAGTATTCTTGCCTGGAGAATCCCATGAACAGAGGAGTCTGGCAGGCTACCGTCCATGGGTTGCAAAGACTGAAATGATTGAGCATGCACGCATCCACATCCTAGGCACTGTTGTAGATTGTGGGGATACAGTATTGAACAAGATAAAATCTCTGCCCTCATAGAGCATACCTTCTGGTGGGGAGAGAGACAATAAGCACAAAAGAAGTAAGGGCAATTTAGTGATAAGGGCATGAAGAAACTAGAACAGGCTACCAGACCAAGGGTGATGGAAAGCATATTTGTTTACGGTGGTAAGAGAAGGCCTATTGCATTGGCTACCTTTGATCTAGAGGGCACTCTGGAGAAAGGGGAAGGCAAGGGCCAAGACCTCCCAGGTGCAGAGGCCAGTGGGGCTAGAAGATGCTGCATGGGAGGTGGAAGGCAGGAGGATGGGAGGTGGTGGATTCAGGTCAAGCCTTGAAGCTATGATGAGGATTTCGGTTCCATTCTAAGTGCGAGGGAAGCCAGTGGAACATTTTAATAAAGTGAGACATCCGATTAATGCTTTAGAAAGATCACTCTTGGTCCTTGTATAATGAATTAGAGATAGCCCTGGACAGGGCTGAAGACTACTTAAGAGGCTTTTGCACTAATTTAGTGGGGAAATGCATTGGTAATTTAGATGGGGGTGTGACAGTGATGGGAAGAAGTGCTTGGATTCATATCCTATAGAAGCAGACTCTGGGACCTGCTGACAGATGGGCTACAGGACAGGAAATATGAAGACAAATCTTTAGATTAGTCAGGGATGAATCAAGAGGAGTCAAGGATACATCCTGGGTTCTGGCCTGAGAGGATGAAGGGATATGGGTGCCATTTGCTGAAATTAAAAAACCGGTGACCTGGTCGGCTTACGGGAGGATGAGGACCAGGTTTGGATGTACTCCAGGAAGAATCCTTCTCTGTCGTTCTTCTTTCTGCTAATGGCTTCTTTAACTCTAGAGTTGAGGGCACACCTGTCTCGTGCTTAGTCCTGTCCTATGGCAGCCCCTCCTGTTTCACAACAGACCTGGGGTTTCTACAGCCTTCAGTGTAGCAGAAGCCAGGACTCACTTCACATACCAGCGTGTGGCCCAGTTCTATGGGAGGATGAATACAACCTAACTCGTGAGCTTTCCTGGAGACTTGTAAGATCAAGACGATCATGTTTTGGCGTCTTATGTTAACCGGGGCTGAGGGTGGGGAAGTCAGAGGGAGAGACTGGCAGAGGAAGTCTGCCAGCATTTATTCAGTGCTTGCAAATGTGAAAGATGGGCCACTGGGTTATTTATAATCTCTTTTAATCTTCACCAAAAAGCCTGAAAAAGCAATATCTGCATTTTGCAGGTAAAATAATTTAGGCTTGGAGCAGGGAATTGGCTTATATGGATGCCAGAGTTAAAAGCAGCAGCAGTAATTTCCTAAGAACTTGTTAAGCTAAATACCTTCCCCCATGTTATCCAATTTAATCCTCATAATGACCCTGCATAAGCAATGCTATCACTTCCACTTTATAGACAAGGAGATGGAGAAGGTAAGGAAGTGGGTGAGGCCATGCAATTAGTAAACAGTGGGACACTGGCTGTCTGACACTCATGGATCTTGGTATTTGGTTCTGAATGGTGCTAATGCCCTGTTTTCTGCTGTCTTCTAACCTGCCTCATAAATGGTGACAATAATGAGTGCCCTGGAAAACATGATTTCAGCTCTCTTTCCCAATGGCTTCCACATTCTGTATTTATTTGTTTTATATCTTAACTTTTTAAGTTCTATTTGGGGATTTGTTTTATAAAGTATACAGCATACTTGGAGAGAGTACTATGTTGTATTACTTCTAAATTAATAAAATGGGCTACATGCCTATAATTTGTCTCCTGATTAGGTGTGATTTCAGGAGAGTGTAAAGAACTCTAAATTACAGTCTGCAAAAATTATGGCTGATTTCTCCCATATGTTGAGTATATTTGTGATATATGAGTCAATCCCAATAAGGAGAATCCACTTTCTCTGCCCCCTGTTTAATAGTAATGAGATACAACACAGATAACAACACTAGTAAGTCCTACTCAGCGTCAACCAGTGCCAAGCATTGTGCTTGAAAATACAATACAAGGTAGTGGTTGTACAGCTAAGTTGAAGGCATTGCTTATGAGAGGTCCTGTGACTGACTGGCTAGAGGTCACAGCTTGTAAATGCCAGAGAGAGTATTTGCCTCACATCAGATCAATAATGGGCTTCCCCGGTGGCTTGGTGATAAAGAATTCGCCTGTAATGCAGGAGGTGCAGGTTTGAACCCTGGGTCAGAAAAACCCTCTGGAGAAAGGAAATGGCAACCCACTCCAGTATTCTTGCCTGGAAAATCCCAATCCATGGGATCGCAAAAGAGTCGGACATGACTCTGGGCAACTAAACAAAAACAAAAGCAGTAATGCAGATATGTTCTTCTGTAAATATATTACAGAAATTTCTCTGTGATTTTCTATCTCTCAAATGGAAAAAAGGCCCCTGTCTTGGTTTTAATCTGTTCTAACAAACAATTTTGAATCCTCCATCAAAGTATTAAAAAAAAAAAAATAGCTAACGAGCTAATAAGTACTATTTCAGGTCTGGAGATGATCTCTCTGGCCTGAAGCCTCTTGGCATGGCCCTTGGATAGTAGATTGATTAGCTCCTACTTACTTGCATGGGGCCTATTATGGGCCAGATTTTGTGCAGTCCTACCTTCACATGTCAAAGCCCTAATTCTCACTGTGGCTGTATTTAGAGATGGAGCCTTTAAGGAAGTAATTAAAGATATGTGTTGCGTGTGTGCTAAGTTGCTTCAGTCATGTCCAACTCCTTGTGACCCTATGGACTGTAGCCCACCAGGCTCCTCTGTCCATGGGATTTTCCAGGCAAGATGCTGGACTGGGTTGCCAAGCCCTCCTCTAGGGGATCTTCCTGACCCAGGGATGGAACCTGCATCTCTTAGGTCTCCTACACTGGCAGGCGAGTTCTTTACCACTAACACCACCCAATGAATTAAAAAAGGTGGGACCCTGATCCAATAGGATTAGTGTCCTTATAAGAAGGGACACCAAAGGGCTCTCTCTCCATTTCCCCACCTCCAAAAGAAAAGGCCATGTGGGGACATATTGAGAAGGTGGCCCCTGACAAGTCAGCAGGAGGGTCCTCATTGGCAATTGAGTCAGTTAGCACATTGGTCTGAGATTTCTGGCCTCCAGAACTGTGAGAAAATAAATGTGGGTTGTTTAAGCCACCCAGTCTCCTATTATGGCAGACTAATACAGGGTCCAAGAGCTCTCAGCTTTCTGCCCTGAGAAGACAGCGAAAGAAAGGGAAATAATTAGAAGAAAAGAGGAGTCACTGGGGAAAAACAGGTCAAGAAAGCTGTAATTAACCATGGTCTTCTCCCTACCTTATGCCCATAGCCTTGGGCTAGACAAGACTGAATCTATAGTTAGTTTGTGAATATGCAGATCGACTTTCTCAGCTATACACCTCTGGGAAGAAGTCTTACCCAGGGAACTTATTAAAGGCCCTAGTTCAGGAAGTCCAGTGTAGGCAAATGAATAAATAAAATTCTGCAAACCTTGGGATTTCACAGAAGGAGATTATTTCTACTTTCGAGGAAGCATATGAAAGCATCTCCTCTTCAACACTAGGTCTCAAAGACAGGGGAAAAAAGGAAATCTTAAATGGGGTTGACAACTTCAGGGTACTTGCTTTTGAGTAAAACAAGAAATGCGTTCATTAAAGAGGAGTGGCTACCCACTCCAGGATTCTTGCCTGGAGAATTTCATGGACAGAGGGCGACAGTCCATGGGGGTCAGAAAGAGTCAGACATGACTGAGTAACTAACACTTTCACTTTTAATAAAATGGCAACTGCTCTGTTCATCAGTTTGGATAAAGTTGAAGCCACCCCTAATACTGGTGCCTTATCATTTGAAACTTGTAGAGCTTTTGTCTGAAAACCCTATTACACAAATACAGGAGGTGGGGATTCACGTGTTCTCAGAGTCAGCCTGGCTCCCCATCTTCTAAGGGTGGGACTAGCACATGTGGAGAATTCAGGGACCGTTGCTGGCACCCAGTCAGTGGACATGTGAGAGTCCTAGGCTAGGAGGTGTGGTGTTGTGAGATCCAGCCCCCAGTATAAGTGGGCAGACAGCAAGCAGCTACTTTTTTACTTCTTTAAAAAAAGACATGCTTGAGAGTAGGACAACATGAACACTTTGAGTAGTAAACCTTCTTGTCATCTTTCTAGAATAAAACAAAAGCCTTGGAAAAGGGCAGCATTCCCTACTCCCTTATCTTTATTTTTAAATAGTAATGGCAAGCTTGACTGCTAGAGCCATCTAAAATCAGATAGATTGGGAATTCTCTGGTGAAAGAATAAATTAGTAGCTCACATAGGATTCTAGTGGGAATCTACTTAACTCAGTTATTCTACATACTTTCTGTCAAAGCTCTAGTCCAGGATGTCCCTGGTAACCAACAGTGAAGTGAGGAACTCTGAAAAATCTAAGACCTTGAGAGGAGGGCCGAGATATCCTTAGTATCCATAGAGAGAAGAGTCTTAAACTTTGCTTGTTGAGAAATCAACAAGAGGAGGGAATCTGACTGGTGTCCTGCTGTGTCCGCCACTTAGGAGATTCAGGGGACTTAAAACTAGTGAAAAGCCCACTCACAGTGACGTCACTTTATTTCAAAAGGAAATGATTTAATTAATAGAACAAAAGGGAAAATATTCCAAATTATCCATTTGATAAAAAAGGTAACTTGAAAGGAAATCTGAACTGCAATGTTCTGTCTACATGCTGTACTTATTTTTTCATCAGATGAGCAATGTGGGGTATGTTCCTGAAAATTCAGCTCTCATCAAAGACAGGAGTGAACAGAATTCAGGAGAGCAGGTCTCTGTAATTCTATGTTTGGAGCTGCCTCTCTGGGTTAGAAGGGTAGTCTCAAATGTCATATTGAGAGCCACTCAGGTCTTTTTATGTCTGTCCAAAAAAAAAAGTTGCCAAAAAGGCTGACACCCACCTCAGGGGAATTATTGTTCTTGCCAGAAGTAAAACTAATACCTCCACATCTAATCTCGTCTTTTTAAATGCTTCTAACAAGGTCATCCATCGTATTCTTGTTCTTTGAGAACAACCCACTCTTCATGAAGCAGGCACCTTTCATAAGTACTCCAGATCCACCATACTGCTTAAACATCCAATTCTAGGAGTATTTTTGGAAGCCACAGATTTTCAAATTGCAGCCAGCAGGATGCATTTTTATTGTTGGCTATTCCTCTAAGGAATTTAATAAATATTCTTTGACAGAGCACAGCATAATTGATTGAGCCACTTTCATTTTTATCAGCTCCACAGGAGGCCTTAGTATTTGCTGGAAACCTCTGGGAGTTGCCAGCAGTTGCAATAAGAAGCTTTTGTGAGGTCCTTGGGGAAAGGGGTGGAGAGGAGAAAATAAGGTTAATATCTATTATCATAAGCCACTTTCTGAACCTTATCAGGAGTTGTAAACCCCTGAGCATGAGCAATGTGGAGGTTTATGGATATTCTGTGATAAGCTGTAAAAGGCTCCATATCTTCTAAATGAATAGTTAAGAATCAAGTAAATTCATGGTGAGTTTTCAGACAGTAATTATTTAATATGTTAAATCAATTCTAAAATAATCCTTAAATCTGACGGCATATTTTAATACTCATTTATTTGCAAATTACCCATCAGCATGGATTATTTAGGCTTTGGAAGAAAAAAGTTGATTTCAATTCCTACTATCTGAACTTTCAAACAATAATTTCAAAGTCAAATTGTATATAGTTGAAAGAAAAATTGAAAGTGTTAGTATCTCAGTTGTGTCCGACTCTTTGTGACCCCCTGGACTGTAGTCCACCAGGCTCTTCTGCCCATGGAATTCTCCAGGCAAGAATACTGGAGTGAGTAGCCATTCTCTTCTCCAGGGGACCTTTCCAACCAAGAGACCAAACTCAGGCAGATTGCAGGCAGATTCTTTACCATCGGAGCCACCAGAGAGCTCATAATAATATATGCCATTAACCTGTAGAGTCTCTTTCTTTTATCTTTGGGGTCTGAGTTCAACTATTAATTTTATAAAACCTTTAGGAAACATGCAAATACACCATCCATACAAAAAAATCTTGATATATTTCCAACAAGTTGTTTATCAACAGATGAAAC
This sequence comes from Muntiacus reevesi, assembly GCF_963930625.1. Lineage (NCBI taxonomy): Eukaryota > Metazoa > Chordata > Mammalia > Artiodactyla > Cervidae > Muntiacus > Muntiacus reevesi. The sequence continues at coordinate 35,740,938 of NC_089260.1, read as the reverse complement.
TGTCTTTTAGTTTCTAAAATTCCAGTCAAAACACCTTTTCACAGAGACGTCGGGCTAGTCTGGACCACAAGATAGCTTGCTACGTTTACAAATGTCACTTAAAAAAAAAATTATTCTGGCATTCCAATTTTTGTCTTTTCCTTGCATGCTTCTACCATTTGTTCTCTAAATGCATGCTTGGCTCTGACCAGATTTCTGGCTTTTTGCTTTTCTACTTACTGGAATGCCTGTGAAGGTAACTGGAGGAGACTGCCAAGAAATGCTGAAGCTGCTGCCATTGTGGGTGAACTTGGCTGCTCCTGGAATGGTCACGGGGGGCGTGGCCTGTCAAACAGGAGACAGAGAAAGATGTTTTGAAAGAATATTTCTCCTTGGAGTCCTCAGCTGTCATTACCAAAATAAGGCTTCGGAAATAATCTCAGCTTCATTAATGACAAAATTATAATAGGAAGAGATTAAACACAGTTAAAGAAAGTAGCTAGAGGTAACCTTTTATACATCTAAGCAATCTAAGGTATAGAAGGAGAAAGCTTCTGGCTGCTGATTTCCGAATAGAAATTTGACTATACATACACATACCTATCTTAGGACATCTGTGAGATACAATTCCTTGTTATCAAGTTGAGAGATCAGCTTTTTATAAGTGATGGTAGGTTGTCAATTACATTTTGGGAAGATAATTTGGCAATACATGTCAAAATTCTTAGTGTTCTGTACACTAGCTATTCCACTTCTAGAATTTATTCTAAAGAAATGGACACAAGGATGTTCATTGCAGAACTACGTATTATATATTTTTTTAAAAAACTGGAAACACATAGGGAAGATGATGCTGAAGAATATTCATTGGCATGGTAAAATGTTCATGAGATCTCAAGTGGAAACAGCAAAGTACAGTGGAAACAGTACTATAATAGATTCCGCTTTTAAAAATGCGCACAAAAATAAATAAATAAATAAAAATGCGCACAAAGAACAGTCCTGAAGGACCTACCAAAAATATGAACCAAGGGGCTTTCTTGTTGTTGGGACTTGGGATGAATTTTCTTTCTTTGCTCATGTTTTTAATATCTTTATGTTGAACACTTATATCTATAAGCAGAAAAATCCCAATGCTGTGAATCTATAGTTTGAAAAGGTACTTCTAGATCGCTTAGTGTATGTTCCAACTCTCATTATATACACAAGAAAAATAATTTAAGTTGGTTCAAGCCCACGATTTTGGACCTAAATGCAATACTGACAAACAAGAACTAAGGGATGAATTATTCCTTTTTGAATAGAAGAGTCAGGAATGAAAGTTGCTGCATCAACTAATTTAATAATTAGCACTATTCCATTGCTCTTGAGTTGAAGTCTACTTAATAAATGGCTGAATGTCTCCTCTACAAGTTTAGTTTTTCTACTTTTACAAATATATTTGCTAGTGGCAGTGGTTTTGTAACTGGCACCATTGGAAAATATTTTGGCAATACATAGCTGTTCATGCTCTATCCTAAGACTCAATAATTACTCTTCTGGAAATTCAATAGGAAAAAAAAAAAAAAAAAAAAAAAAAACTACTGGCACGGAAGTGTCCTCAGTAGCCTTATTGATGATAATTAAAAAGTAGATACCTAACATAAGAGAAAGAAGCAACTTGGTGTTTTGATTTAATTGAATTCAGTCATATATTCAGTTCTACAGAGAGTGTTTATAAACAAGAGTGGAAGAATATAAATTACAAATATGTACAGGAGAGTTTTCTTTTTAAAAAGTTACATAAAGTAGTCGAAAATTATGGGAAAACTTTTTTTCATTTGAGCGTATTGAAATTTTATTAAATTGAGACTTAAAAGAGTTCAGAATTGCTGGGAAGGCGGGGAAGGAACTTTAGCTGTGTCCTGTATTTGCAGGATTTGTCTCTAAGGCCTTAACAGACTATAGAGTGAGGCAGAATCACTGGAGGGTTTGTTAAACACAGACTGCTCGGCCTCACCCCTCGCTTCTGGTCTGCAGGTCTAGCAATGTATATTTCTAACAAGTTCCCAGGTGACGCTGACACTGTTGATCTGCTGAACACTGACAACCATGGCTCCAGCCTGAGACAGTTAGTTACCAATTCAGAGGCAGGGCACAAAGTCCTGGATCTGCAGTACAGGATGAGGCTGTCATTGTGCCAACGCTTTTCAAAGTTCATCTTTTCATTTATTTAATTTTTTTATCTAACAAGTACTCACATCATGTACCAGGCACCCTCCTGATAGTGTTACAATATTAAGGATTTTAATCCTCATAACAACTTCTCAGGGATCAGATCTTCAGTCAGTACTGGGAAGTTCAAGAACACCCTAGGGTCCAATCTGCATGAGATTCTGGCTTTAAAAGGAGAAAAAAGGCGAACTCTGCTACTGGGCTCTCCTGGATGCTGTTTTTCCACTGAGCTATCCTTTACTCACCTTGGAATCAGAAATGGCAACTCACTCCAGTATTCTTGCCTGGGGAATCCCATGGATAGAAGAGCCTGATGAGCTACAGTCTATGGGGTTACAAAGAGTCAGACACAATAGTAACAACCCTTAACTCACAGGTCAGAAAGCTACTGCTTCTGGTTAGGAGTAAAGTGGTTGCTCTCACGATCCCTAGCCAGTCACCTGGTAAGCGTGGTCAGTATGCACGAGGTAGAGGGTGGTGGGAGCAGAGCGGCTCAAGGGCGTCATCAGTTTTGTCTCAGTTTTGGCACAAGGAGTTTCTGTTCGGCTGGAATCTGGGATGGGAAAAGTAGGAGGCGAAGCCAGGGATTGGGAAGGCGAAACTGGGGCCAGGCTGCTCAGACCGTCTGCCACGGAGTCCGTGTTGAGCTTGATCTCGGTGTAGTAAAAGTCTTCTTCTCCATCACTGTAGTCAGACTCCCCAACACGCCTAATGCAAAAGAGAGCAAAACAATCCAACTCACCCACACTGCTTTCTTGCCTTGAGATCTTGTACATGCTGTTCCTTCTGTCTGGAATGCTTGTCCTCTGTCCTGTCTGCTTGGCAAACTTCTACTTATCCTGCAACTGTCCACTTCCGGGGAAGCCTTCCTTGATATCTTAAAGCAATTGACTCAACTAATCAACCAATCAATTATTAAAAAAAAATTTACTGAGAGTCTACTATGTCTAGGCACTTTTTTAGGAACCCAATATTAGAGTGAACAAAACAGATTCTGCCCTGATGTGACGTACAGTTTAGTGGGAGAGGCAGACAAGAAACTTGTAACAGAACACATCAAAAATAAATAATAATATCCCTGGGAATAAACCTGCCTAAGGAGGTAAAAGACCTGCACTTGGAAAACTATCTGACACTGATGAAAGAAATTTAAGACAACACAAACAGATGGAAAAATACACCATGTTCTTGGATTGGAAGAATTAATATTGTTAAAATGACCATGCTCACCAAGGCAATCTACAGAGTCAATGCAATTCCTATTAAAATACCAATGACAGTCTATGGCCATACCACCCTGAATGCGCCCGATCTCGTCTAAAATACCAATGACATTTTTCATTGAACTAGAACAAATAATTTAAAAAGTTGTCTGAAAACACGAAAGACTCCAAATAGCTAAAACAATCTTGAGAAAGAACAGAGCTGGAAGAATCATTTCCCTGACTTCTGACTATACTGTAAAATTACAGTGAATGAAACAGTATGGTACTGGCATAAAGAGGATTCCCAGGTGGCTCAGTGGGTAAAGAACCCACCTGCAATGAAGGCGATACAGGAGCCACAGGTTTGATTCCTGAGTCAGGAAGATCCCCTGGATGAGGGCATGGCAATCCACTCCAGCATTTAGTTTGGAAATCCCATGGACAGAGGAGCGTGGCAGGCTACAGTCCATAGGGTCTCAAAGAGTCAGACATGACTGAAGTGACTGAGCATGCATCCACTGGCATAAGAACAGATATACAGATCAATGGGACAGAACAGAGAGCCCAGAAATAGACTTACACACTTATGGTCCATTAATTTATGACAAAGGAGGCTAGAATATACAATGGAGAAAAGGTAGTCTCTTCCACATATGTTGCTGGGAAAACTGGACAGCCACATGTAAATGAATGAAATTAGAACATTCTTTAACACCATATACAAAAATAAACTCAAAATGGATTAAAGATCTAAATTTAAGACATTACACCACAAAATTGCTAAAAGAAAACATAGGCAGGGCACTCTTTGACATCTATTGTAGCAATATTTTTTTTTTTTGAGTCTGTCTCCTAAAGCAAAGAAAATGAAAGCAAAAATAAGGAAATGGGACCTAATTAAACTTAAAAACTTTTGCAAAGCAAAGGAAAACTCTCAACAAAGTGAAAAGACAAGCTACTGAATGGGAGAAAATATTTTCAAATGACATGACTGATAAGGGGTTAATATTCAACACATATAAATAGCTCATTAACTCAACATTAAAAAAAAAACCAAACAATTCTATTTAAAAAATGAGCAGAACTAAATAGACTTTTTCCCAAAGAGGACATGAAGGTGGCCAAAAGGCACATGAAAAGATGCTCTACGTCACTAATTATCAAGGAAATGGAAATCAAACCAATAATACCAACAATGAAATGTTACCTTACACCTGTCAGAATGACTGTCATCAAAAAGAACGCAACAAATGTTGGTGAGCATGTGGAGAAAAGGCAACTCTCATACACTGTTGGTGGGAAGGTAAACTGGTGCAGTCACTGTGGAAAATACTATGGAGGTTTCTCAAAAAACTAAAAATAGAACTACCATATGACCTAGCAATTCCACTCCTGGGTATATATCTGAAAAAAAAAAAAAAAAAGCAACCCACCAGAAACATCAATTCGAAAAGATACATGCACTCCGATGTTCATAGCAGTATTATCTATAATTGCCAAGATATGGAAGCAACCTAAGTGTCAATCAATATACGAATAGATGAAGATGTTATACACACACACACTGGTGGCTCAGATAGTAAAGAATTTGCCCGCAATGCAGGAGACCCAACTTTAATTCCTGGGTTGGGAAGATCCCTTGGAGAAGGAAATAGCAACCCACTCCAGTATTCTTGCCTGGAGAATTCCATGGACAAAGGAGCCTGGCAGGTTACAGTCCATGGTGTTGTAAACAGTCTGACACGATTGAGATACTAACACACACACACACATACACTCACACACACACTCACACTCATACTACTCAGGCATAGAGAATGAAATTTTGCCACTGTGATAACATGAATGGACTTTGAGGGTATTATGCTAAGAGAGATTAAGTCAGACAAAGACAAATACTATGATAGTACTTATATGTGGAATCTAAAAAATACAACAGGCTAGTGAATATGACAAAAAAGAAGCAGATATAGAGAACAAACCAATAGCTAAGGAGGGGGAGGGGACGAATAGGGGTAGAGGATTAAGAGGTATAAACTATTATGGATAAAATAAACTACAAGGATGTGTGTATGTATGTGAAAATTGTGCAGTTGTGTCTAACTCTTTGCAACCCCATGGCCTATAGCCTGCTGGGCTCCTCTGTCCACGGAATTCTCCAGGCAAGAATACTGGAGTGGGTAGCCATTCCCTTCTCCAGGAGATCTTTTCAACCCAGGGATCAAACCCAGGTCTCCCACATTACAGGTGAATTCTTTACCGTCTGAACCACCAGGGAAGCCCAAGAATACTGGAGTGGGTAGCCTATCCCTTCTCCAGTGGATCTTCCCAACCCAGGAATAGAACTGTGGTCTCCTGCATTGCAGGTGGATTACCAGCTAGGCTACAAGGATGTATTATTGTAAAACACAGGGTGTATAGCCAATATTTTACAGTAAATATAAATGGACTATAATAATAAAAAATTGTGAATTACCATATAGTGCATGTGCAACTTATATAATACTATTCATCAACCATAAGTCAATTAAAAAAAAAGTAAACCCATAAAGAAACAGATATTTAATACATTACTTCTAAGTCACTTCAGTCGTGTCCGACTCTATGCGACCCCATAGATGGCAGTCCACCAGGCTCCCCTGTCCCTGGGATTCTCCAGGCAAGAACACTGGAGTGGGTTGCCATTTCCTTCTCCAATGCATGAAAGTGAAAAGTGAAAGTGAAGTCGCTTAGTCGTGTCTGACTTTTAGCGACCTCATGGACCACAGCCTACCAGGCTCCTCCATCCATGGGATTTTCTAGGCAAGAGTACTGGAGTGGGGTGCTATTGCCTTCTCCATTTAATACATGAGGTAGAGATAAATCCCAGAAAGAAAAATTAAGCAGCATTAAGAGCATCCTTAATCAGGGCAATCGATGGGGGACATTATTTTAAATAGAGTATTCATAGGAAGACTCTGAGGAGATGACATTTGAGCAGAGGTCTCAATGAGGTGAAGGGAAAACCCTTGTGGGAACTATGGGAGAAGAATGCACAGAACCCTGGGGCGGGCTGGCTTGTTGCTTTCTGAGAAGGACAGAGAGGTGGGTGGCCGGTGCTCAGGGCGTCAGGGAAAGAGTGATGGGAGAAGAACGGGAAGGAAGGCAGAGGCACTGGGGAAAAACTTGGTATTTTGTTCTGAACATCATGGAAGCCTCTGGGGATTTTGAAGAATCTAGGTTACTTGTTATTTTTATTTTTTAAAATTGAAGTGTAGTAATTACAGTTAATTTACAATGTTGTGTTAGTTTCACGTGTACAGCAAAGTGTCACATGTGTGCGCACGCACGTGTGTGTGCGAGTGTGTGCGTGCACGCGTGTCTGCACGCGTTCGTGTGTGTTCCCATATGTGCATGTATGTGCGCACACGTGTGTGCGTGTGCGTGTATGTGTGTGTGTATTCTTTTCCAGGTTTGTTTCCATTGTGGCTTACCACAGGATACTGAGGATAGTTCCCTGCACTATACAGTAAGTCCTTGCGGTTTATCTGTTTTATACATGGTAGTGTGTATTTGTTAATCCCAAGCTCCTAATTTATCTCTCCCCACTCCACCCCTTCCTCTTCTATGCCCTTTGAGAACCATAAATTTGTTCTCTAATGCCATCTAATGCCATTTGCAACATGGCTGGACCTAGATATTATCACATTAAGTGAAGTAAGATGACAGAGAAAGACAAATAACATATTCTACCACTTTTATATGGAATCTAAAAATAATGATACCAATGAATTTACCTACAAAACAGAAACAGACTCACAGACATGTTACTTGTAAAGGGTTCACCCTGGTCACTGTCTGGAGAGAGAACAGAGGGCAGAAGGCGAGAGGAACAGGAGCCAGTGAGCAGGCTGTGGAGCGGCTGGCAGCGGCTGGGCGAGGGGTGGGGGCGCAAGTGGCCTGAGCTCTCAAACTGGGGACTTCGTTTGAGTGACAGGCATCAGGATTTAGCTTCAGTTACATCCTCTGAGCTCCTTTTGAAGAAGTGGAAGTGAAAGTTGCTCAGCGTGTCTGCTTGTTTGCAATCCCCTGGAATTCTCCAGGCGGTCGCAATGAAGTGGTTGGACGTTCCCTTCTCCAGGGGATCTTCCCAACCCAGGGATCGAACCCAGGTCTCCCGCATTGTAGGCAGATTCTTTACCAGCTGAGCCACCAGGGAATTACTCTGAAGTGTGTTCATTTTAATTCACTTTATTTATTTAATGATTTGGTACATTTCTGTAGTTTTTTTAAACCTCTGTTGCCTCCCTAAGACAGATTCTTTAGGGCTGTGTCTTGCTCATTTTTGTTTAACAGATAACACATGTTTCAGTGCATCTGGCACACAGTAGGTGCCTGTTAAATGCTGAACGAATGAAAGAAAGAAGCCGATGCTATGGCACAGCGATTACCAACATGAATTCTGGAGTTACACTGCCCAGGTTCAAATCCTGACACCTCCCAGCTGCCTTCTGGCAGCCCGTGCCCTTATATACAGTAGGACAGCAGAGCTGGCCTTCCGGGTCCACCGGGAGCCTGCCGAACACGGTGCTTAGAGGTGGAGCGTGCTCACGTGTAATAAGCACTAAAGGTTTATTAAATAAAAATAAGGCTGAAGCTAGAAAGACTCAGTGTTTACTATCACCAGGAAAGTATCTTCTGGTGCTTCCACAGGTTCTTCTGAGACACAGAAAATTGTGCTTTTCCACAGTAAGTTTTGTGTAAAAGAAAATAACTGTCCAGTGTGTGTGTGTGTTGGGGGGGGGGGCCTCAGTCGTGTCCAACTCTTTGCAGTCCCATGAACTGTACTATCAGGCTCCTTTGTCCATGGGATTTTCCAGGCAGGAATACTGGAGTGGGTTGCCATGCCCTCCTCCAGGAGATCTTCCCGACCTAGGGATGGAAGCGGCGTCTCTTGTGTCTCCTGCGTCGGTAGGCGGATTTTACCACTGCACCACTTGGGAAGCCTGTCAAATAACTAACATTTGTTGGATTTGAGGATTTCTAGGGAAATGATGCACATTCTCGTACCCGGTTTTTGGGGTGGGATCTGTAAATCTCCCTTTCCTGGGACATCTCCAAGTTTCATGACCATATCTGGCAGCAGCAGGGCAATGACTCAGAATAAACTTTTTTCCCACTGACAATCCCTGTACAGAACCTAAAATACAAATCTCCCTTTCTCCTGGGCCTTTCTGTTCAGCCAGATCAGCGGCTTCTCCCAGCCTGGCTCCGTATCCCCTGAGCTCTCTGGCTGAGGCGTCTAGGGAGGTGTCTGCTCCCTATCAGGTCAGGCAGGGCTTGGCTCTCCTACAAGCAAAGCTTCAAAGACCCCAGAGAGTGGGCCGAAGAATGTGCATCTGTTCTATTCCTGTCCCCACTTCCTCTCCAGGAAAGGGTGAGCCGAGTCGCTACCGGCTGCCGAGTGCTACTAATAGACGCGCAGGCCTGGGGAAAATCGTGTGTCCTACTCGGGGGTAAACCAGGATCAGCCCCTGGTGTGTAAGAACGGAGTGAGAATTCAGAGAAAAACAGTGTACTTCTTATGCTGGCGTGGTGTGCACTGCAGCTCTATCAGACACAAGATAAGTATTTTGGGGCTTGGGGTATGCTCCCTTCTTCACAAGCAATCAACACTCATTAAAAACTGCCCCATCCTCCTATAGCCTCCCAGGCTCATTCCTGGGCCGTGGCTGGCAGAGGTGGGGATTCTAACTCATCAAGGCCATGTGAAACATGCAGAGTAAAAAGGGAATCCCAGGGAAGCAAATACAGCACCTGCTGTACTTGAATTTCACCCACCAGGAGAGCATCCTGGAAGCTCAAAAGAAAATCATGTGATGCCACTCACAATCTATAAACACATAGATAAGGTATGTGTTTCTGTATGGTGCTGAATAGGATTTGACTTTTTGGGCCAATTGACTTTAAAACAAAGACCCCCAGCTCCTGATTCTAGCTTCAGGAAGCTCTTTCTAAATGTTCAAATAACTGAGTTATTTACACTGTGAGCTGTCCTGATGGTGAGAGGTGAGGGGAGACGCTGTGGGGTTTCCTTCCCTGAAGGAGTGGGTTCTGTGTGGGGTTTCTTGGAGGGTGAGGTGGACCCTCTGGCTCGTGGAGCAGAAGCCCTGCTTTGCTAGGCCACAACCACAGTGCTTGGTGATTTTTTACATGCCATCCTCTGGAAGGGTCTGGCTATGTCCCCAGCATCCCCAGCCTATGGGTGAGGGAGCTGGATTCCTGCTTCTCTCCAGCCATGGCAGGAGCCCATCCACAGGAAGCAGCAAAATCACCTTGGAACCCGTTCTTATTTTCTTTTTCTGCCACTTTTCATGGATGATGCCTTCCCTAGATTTATCCTTGGCTGGGCAGTGTTTGTAATGCTTATTTCTCAGCAGTCATAGCAAGGAGATCCAACCAGTTCATCCTAAAGGAAATCAATCCTGAATATTCATTGGAAGGACTGATGCTGAAGCTGAGGCTACAATTCTTTGGCCACCTGATGCAGAGAGCCAATTCATTGAAGAAGACCCTGATGCTGCGAAATATCAAAGGCAAGAGGAGAAGGGGGTGACAGAGGACGAGACGGTTGGATGGCATCACTGACTCAGTGGACATGAGTTTGAGCCAACTCAGGGAGATTGTGAAGGATAGGGAAGCCTGGTATTCTGCAGTCCATGGGGCTGCAAAGAGACATGACTTAGAGACTGAAAAACAACAACATCTTTTCGAAAAGATCCCTCTGTGTCCAGGCATTTGGGGGGCTCGGTCATGTGTTTGGATTTGCCTTGTGCACAGTTTATCACTTACAGCTTCTCAAGATCCCTTCTTAGTTCCACATCCCTGGACAAGAAAGACCCACAGACTAAAGAACAAGAGGCTGTACCATCACAGCCTTTCTGGAGTGGTCCCTAATCTCTGCTGCTCAAAACTTCCTTTCATCTTTCCTTGGAAAGGTTTTTGTATAACACAGGGAAATGGATCTGTTGTACAAATAAAGGACTTATTTGGGCAACAGAAAAGGATAGAGCAGGTCACCAGGCTTCATAAGAATAGAAACACTGATTGTCACTGTGTTTCTTAAACCTTTTTCAGGGTATGTCTGCCTTTGAGGCTCAAAGTCATGAATATAGTCCACTGGGGAAAAAATTGCACATATAATTTTACAAACATTTTCAGAGGGGTCTAAGGACTCCTTATCCTACCCTACCCTGGTGCTCTATATTTTACAAATCACTCTCACATACATTTTATTTTTGACCATCACATATGACCCTGCAGGGCTGATATTCTGAGTTTCCTTTTCAGACGGAACCGGGGCTCCGAGCAGCAGCTTGCTTAATATCACTTAGTGAGTGTATTAGGGAGGCTTCACAGCTCTAAGTTCATATTCTTTCCACTTGTCATACTGGCCTGTATTATCTGCATGACCATCTCCATAGTCCATCTCTTGATTAGGAAGACCAAGCAGGCCCAGGATCTGCTTCTGTGTTCGGAATTTTTAAGGCACTATGTGAAGTGTAATTCCGAGTGCAGGTGGTCCTGGACTGAACTTGATGGAGATACACCCAGCTCCAAGGGGGGGCTCCTTACCCGAGATGAATGGTCCGGATGTGCTTCTGGATACCCACTGCAGTGCTCAGAACCTTCCCACAGTTCTTCCAGAGGCATTTGAACATCACCTTCATGGAGTTCTAATAAGGGAAGACAAGGTTATATTACAATGAAAACTAACCCATCAACATAATAGCTTCCCTTTCTCTTGACTCTAACTCAGCACACCATTCTAGGAACCCCCCCAGCCAAGGATCCTAGTGACCTCAAGAGATTTTCTTGCTTCCTTCTTGAATACTGAGCCCTGCTGGAATGTTTAGTTTACTTTTTAAAAAAATTATTTTTAATTGAGGGATAATTGATTTACAAGATTGGGCTGGCATCTGCCATACATCAACATGAATCAGCCACAGGTATATGTATGTCTGCTCCCTCTTGAACCTCCCTCCCACCCCATTAGTTCACTCTTTTTTTTTTAAGGTGGTTACAGTGTCTTTTAGGCATTGTCCTCTGCTTAGTTGCTCAATCATGTCTGACTCTTTGTGATCCCATGGACTGTAGCCCACCAGGCTCCCCTGTCCACAGGGATTCTCCAGGCAAGAATACTAGAATGGGCTGCCATGACTTTCTCCAGGGAATCTTCCCAACCCAGGGATGGAACTCAGGTGCCCTGCATTCCAGGTGGATTCTTTATCATCTGAGCCACCAAGGAAACCCGGCATTAATGACAGGGAATTTTAGAATATTCATTGAGCACTTAGTATGTGCCAAGTGCTAGTCTAAGAGTTTATCTCATTTAATCCTAAAAGATGGATACTATTATCATCACCGCTTTACAGATTCATGGAAAGCTTCAGTAAAACATGCCTAGTCAAGGGAGCCAGCTTCTAGCAAAACCAGAATATGAATTTTGGAAGTCTGGCTCCTGGAACTACTCTCTCCACCAGGACACAAATCTATCTTCTCCTACAAGGATCTTAGAAGTTTTCCAAAACAGTCCAGCAAAGTGATTGAGAGCACTGATTTTGGACTTACTTTCTCAAGTTCTAGTTTCCTTATTTATCAAATAAGAACAATAGTCCCTGTCTCACAGGGTTATTATGATGATTAAATGAGGTTATGAAAGCAAATAGTTTAGCACAATACTGACAGGAGTAATTATTCAACCAATGGCAGCTATTATGGTCTTATGATGATTATACTTCCTGGAGTGAATTTGACAGGGAGTGAGTTTTCTCCCATGTGCTCACCAAGCCCCATCCTTGTTTCCTCCTGGGAACACAGCTAGACTTCATTTCCCAGCCCCCTGTGAAGTTAGGCGAAGTCACGTGACTGAATTAGGGCCAATGGAATAAGGGCAGAAGTGACATACATTCTTTCTAAGCCTCGTCCCTAAACTACTTGTCAATGTCACTCCAGCCTGTTTGGCTGATTAGAGGTTGGGGATACTCAAGGACTTACGGGACAGTAGCGCCACTAGATCAGGGATTTTTTTTTTCAATATTTTAAAAATGGAAGTATAGTTGATTTACAATGTTGTGTTAATTCTGCTGTACAACAAAATGATTCAGCTATACATTCTTTTCTATATTCTTTTCCATTATGGTTTATCATATAATATTGAATATAGTTCCCTCTGCTATACAGTCAGAACTTATAGTTTAGGGATTTTTAATCTTTTGTTGGCCATGAATTCTTTTGGCAGTCTGCTAAATTCTATGAACCCCTTCTTAAAGTAATGTTTTTATTAATAATGTTTAAAATAAAATACACAGGATTAAAAAAACTGTAAGTGTGCTGAAATAGTTATCAAAATACTAGAAAATTTTGTGAAGCAGTAATATATATACTCTTTAACACATAAACTTATAAGATCTTTAAGTGAATCTAGTAACTACCATAATTTCAAAGTAGTGTTGTGCATAAATGATATTTCATGATATCTGCTAAGATTGTAGGATGATATGGAAACATCCACGTTTCGTATTGGTAGTAACGTCACATGAGGCACTAATACTATTGTGGTTTGATGTCTCCAATCATAATTGTAGGAAATGCTAAATTATAGTTAAAACATTAATGACAATAAAGATTACTTTTTCTCCCATCTAATTTCACAGACTCCCTGAATTCTTTCCGCTCCCTTTGCGGGACTTGTGGACTCCAAGTTAAGAATCTCTGCACTGGGAGGAAGGGGTCTGGGTTCCTGGAGAATGTGTAGAGCAGAAACACTCCTTCATCACTTCTGCTGACCTGATTGGATTGTGACATGAGAAATCCTTTATATAGTTAAGCCACTGAAGTTTGGAAATGGGTTGTTTCAACCGTAAGCCTCCCCTGACCAATAAACAATGACACCTTCCCTGAACTGACGGAATTGCTGTAGGTTTGTTTACAAGTCTAGTAGGATTTCTGCTCTCTAGCCCTGTTCTAGAAAGCCATCATTTACACATTTAGAGGATGACTCACTGGCTATTATAATGGAATTAGTACCCTGATTCAGCCAGTCACCCCCACCCAAATCTTTCTCAATTGAAACAAAATACCTAGGAACTTACAGAAGTGAGGAGTATCCTGTGTGTTGGGAATGATCACTTTCGGGGTGGCAAGTGGAAGACACAGCATGGTGGCACATGGCTAGTCTGTTGCAACAGATAGGTTAGTGGCGGCAAGAAGCAGCCCATGCCTCCTGTGAGCTTCATGAGCCCAGGGAACTGGGGGGCCCCAGAGGTCCCAGGTGGCTGGCCTTCCTGACACTGCGACCTAGCCATTCCCACTGCCGCTCCTGGGCACTGTGGACAGCTCGCCCATGCTTCCTGCTGCAATGAGCAGTACTTGAGCTCCAGGAGCGAGCTGCAGCAGCAAAGAGCTGGAGCAGAAACTGAGAGAGAGGGATGTGAGGGGAGCTGAGAAGCAGAGACAGAATTAGGACACTTTATAGTACACTATCCTGATGAGTTGGTGTTTATTCTAAGGAGACCATTCACAAATTTCAGGCTCCCTGATCTTCTTGAGCCACTGATCCAAATGCATGAGATGGAAGATGAACCAAAGGGGGAGAATTTAAAACCTGCCCTGCCCTCTACTCCAGCCTCAAGGTTCACAAAAAAGAATTTGGCTTGATTTTTTTTTTTTAATTCAGAGCAGATGACGACGATATTAATGAACAAATCCTCACCCTGTGAGTGCTTTCTGCTCATTTTTCAAACAATGAAGCTGTTCTATTAAAAAATATCTTCCACTTAAGGGAATTAATGACTCAAACCAAAATTACAGGTATCTGAGAGTCCAAATATCCATCTGGAAATGAAGTCATGATAGATGAAAGTACTTTTTGATTCATTCCTAGCCTTCTTGCAGATGGTATTCCTTTATTCATTAAACTAAATAGCTACTTAGCAAGGAATATTCCAGTGGCTGTGATGGAAAGAAAAGAAGCTGTTCTTCAGGAACTTACATTCTAATGGGGGAGAGACAGAAATGATCACAAATGATGATTGTTTCAGGTATGGTAATGTTTCTGGAAATGGGGGTGGGAAACGCTAGGTCAGACGAAGCCTCTAGAAAGTGACTTGTGAGCTGGGACCTGAAGGTTGGAAAAGGAGCCAACCATGCTATGAGCTAGAGTTTTCCAGGTAGAAGGAAGAGTTAATGAGAAGCCGTGAAGATGCAGAAGAACTTGACATACTGTAGGGCCAGAAAGGAACAGTTAGTTTGGATGGAAAGGAGAGACGGTGTGATCTGTTTGAGATCATGTGGAGAGGAAAGGAGGGCCATGGAGGCAAGGAGGATTACTCAGAGTCTTGAAGGTAAGGGTGAGGAACCTGGATTTTATTCTAAAATAAAGAAGCTACTGAAGGGGTTAAAGTCGGGGAGTGATATGATATGATTTAGATTTAGATATTTTCTTAAAAATATCACTCTTGGACTCCCCTGGTGGTCCAGTGTGGTTAAGAGTCCATGTTTCCAACGCAGGGGGTGTGAGTCGGATCCCTGGTTAGGGAACTAAGATCCAACATGCTGTGTGGTATGGCCAAAAAGAAAAGAAAAGATCACTCTGTTCTGTTCTGGAAAGGAAAACTAAGGTCACCAGTGTAGTGCTACTGCAGCTCAGAAAAGATGGTGGCTTGAAGAAGGTTTGGGCCGTGAGAACAGAGATAAGTAGACACTTTCAGGGTCCATTTTGGAGGCAGATCCAGCAGTACCTGTTGTTGGGTTGAGCATGAGGAATGTTAAAAGGGATGGTATTAAAGATGACTTCTGTATCGAGAGGAGTTGAGCTTCTCTTTGGGATACATTCATTCTGAGATACCTACTGGCGAGTAGGACAATGGATCTATGAGCCTGAAACTGAGAAGAAGTCAGGTCTAGAGATATACATTTGGAATCAGGACCTGAAGGAGTTCTTAAAACAGATCTAGACGAGACCATCTAGGGGGATATACAGCTAGAGATAATTATAAGGCCCAGCATACTGCAGATTCAATATTTTATGTTGGAGACTGAGAAGGAAAAGACAGAGAGAGAGGGTGTGGGCAGTAGCAGTAATCAAAATAGGGTGGTATCACCAGCACAAATGGAAGAAAGTGGCTTAAGAAGGAATATGTGACTTATGCAGTATCATTTGATGTTCCCAGGTGGCGCCAGTGGTAAAGAACCTGCCTGCCAATTCAGGAGACGCAGGTTTGATCCCTGGGTCTGGAAGATCCCCTGGAGGAGGGCATGGCAACCCACTCCAGTATTCTTGCTTGGAGAATCCCATGGATGGAGGAGCCTGACAGGCTACAGTCCTTAGAGTTGCAAAGAGTTGTATACAACTGAAGTGACTTCACATGTATGCATGTACAACAATTAGTCAGTTATTAACAGATAGTCTTTTGAAATTAATATAATAGTATTACACAACATGCAGAGCCAAATTCCTCCAACACCTTGGGAATTTCTTACGGTCAAATTGCTAACTGTTCTGAGAAATGACAATCACAGTGGTATTTCTGTGCCATAACAAGTATTATTGGTAAGACTGCTGTTCCTGGTTCTTGCAATAACATGTCAAGCATTTGCTTCTTGAATTGATTAATAAAGCCTGGTACTAATGACAGAAAAATAAATGTCATTGGTATAACTCCTTTCCTTAGGAGGAAATAGCTGATACAGAGGTGTCAAACTCCCCAAATACAATCCCTTGGATTTTGGAGAACTACCAATTATAAGTGTTTGTGTATCATCTCCTCGATTATGTGCTGTATACTTAGTCAGTCATGTCTGACTCTGCCACCCATGGACTATAGCCCGCCAGGCTCCTCTGTCTATGCGGATTCTCCAGGCAAGAATAATGGAGTGGGTTGCCAGGGGATCTTCCCAACCCAGGGATTGAACCCAGGTCTCCTGCATTGCAGGTGGATTCTTTACCAACTGAGCCATCAGGGAAGCCCAAGAATACTGGAGTGGGTAGCCTATCCCCTTTCCAGGGGATCTTCCTGATCCAGGAATTGAACCGGGGTCTCCTGCATTACAGGTGGATTCTTTACTCATACCCATAATTTTCTGGGCTCCTACTAAGGGCTCCAAAGAAATCTGTTGCCCAAACAAAATCAGATAATGGATATGAACAAAAATGATCAACTTTATTTCTTCTTGCTTTTCTCTTTTGCCCGTTGGGTACTGCATCATCTCTTCTGATTTCTTCCTTTACTCCTTTATAAAGAGTCTCTTTATTAAACTCTTCTCAGTTACCCCATCTGAGAACACCACCAACTTCTCCCAGGACCTTGATTGAAATGGGGCAAAAGTAGGTTATAAAAGAACATAAACAACATTATATATTTGGGGGGTTATTTAAGGCAAATAAAAATTGCATGGTGAAAATATTGTATGGTGAAAATATGGGGGAAGGGTATCTTATTTTTACATTAATTTCCAAGCATAGAAATTGTGTTGTTGTTCAGTTTTATTGCATGGTGAAGATATTGGGGAAGGGTATCTTAATTTTACATTAATTTCCAAACATAGAAGTTGTGTTGTTGTTCAGTTGCTCCATCGTGTCTGACTCTTTGTGACCCCATGGACTGCAGCATGCCAGGCTCCTCTGGCCTTCACTATCTCCCAGAGCTTGCTCAAAGTCACATCCATTGAGTTGGTGATGCGAAATATAAAAATTACCCTATTTTAAATTAAAATAGAAGTCAACCTATAATATTAATACTTGCTTGATAAATTTTTAGAGAATACAACTATACTAGCACAAGAACCTCAACTTTAATGCAGGCAAGCGACTTCTTTCTATCTAGGTGAAGGTGTGTCAAACCATAAGGTCTCTTAAATCAGTGGCCCCCAACCTTTTTGGTGGGCTTTCTCAGTGGCTCAGTGGTGAAAAAAAATCTGCCTACAATGCAGGAGATGCAGGAAATGTGGGTTTGATCCCTGGATTGGGAAGATCCCCTGGAGGAGGGCACCCAACCCACTCCCGTACTCCTGGAGGGAAAATCCATGGACAGAGGAGCCTGGCAGGCTACAGTCCACAGGGTCTAAAAGAGTCAGGCATGACTGACTAAGCCCTCAAGCATCCTTTTTGGTACCAAAGACCAGTTTCGTGGAAGACAATTTTTTCATGGACTGGGGTCAGGGTTTGGGGATGACTGAAGTGCATTACACTTACTGTGGACTTTATCTGTATTATTAGTACATCAGTTCCAATTCAGATAATTTGGAAATAGATTGTGGAGGTTGGGGACTCTTACCTTAAATAGTGGTTAAGTACTTTTCAGAGTACCCTGGTTACTTTCAGTGGAGACAAATCCTTTGTCTACAGAACTACTCCCTGTTATGCTAAAGGAAAGTCTGCCACGGGAGGAGGAGAACAGGAAGACATAGCTAAATAAACAGCACCCAGATTGCCACATGGGTCCAAGCTCGCCCAAGAAGCCAAACTAAGCAAAGCGGCCGGCAGAGTCACAGCCGCCAAGTCTCAACGTGACCATCTGCGCCTCAGCCCTGGCTTCTCTTTTCAGCTTCAGCAGATGTTCACCAAGCTGGGATGTCCGAGGTAGGGAGATGCCACTGTTGGCTGGGAACCTCAACGAGCTATGGTCCTCCACGCATCTGCCTGGTCTAGCTGCAGCTCCTGGCAGTTGGGCTTCTCAGGTTGCTCAGCAGTAAAGAACCTGTTTGTCAATGGAGGAGCCGCAGGTTCCCTACACTGCAGAGAAGGAAATGGCAACCCACTTCAGTATTCTTGCCTGGGAAATGCCATGGACAGAGGAGCCTGGCAGGCTACAGTCCATGGGGTTGCAAAAGAGTTGAATGTGACTCAGTAAACAACAGCCTGACAGTTATAAGCCGACTCAAGGAATCTCACACATGCTCAGCGCGACGTTCGCAGCAGCTTCCAGGAGCTGCTTCTTTAGAATCACTCAACTTTGGCCTTGGGGCTACTATGGTTGGAGAGAACTTCCTGAAGACTCATCACCTTTGTGGCAGCTCCCAGGATGTCTCTGATACCAATTGCTCTGGGGTGATAGGCTGAGATCTTTGGCTAAGCCTTCCTTCATCTTCTCTCTGCTTCCCTCTCCATGGCAAGCCTCCATGCTAGTTTTGACTTGTTTCATACTTAGGATACATGGATTGGCTTCTATTTTCCTGAGAGAACCCGGACTGGTACACAGGACTGATAAGATGACCGCTGAAGTCACCTTCAGATACAAGAGTGCAAACATGGCTGGATTTTGAAGTATACAAAATGCCAGGGATAAGTTCCATTACAGCTATATTCCAGAAGGTACATACATTTGACTTTAATCATCACATGACTGGTTTACCAGATAGCAGCCTGGGGTTAATACCAAGTTGCCTTTATTTGGTGATTGGCGTGTTTGTGTGTGTGTGTGTGTGAGTGTTGGGATAAAGGGTGGGTTGATATTCATGCATTCAAACTTCCCAGAGAGAAGACAGTCCAGTTATTCTACAGAGGTCAATGTGTTACATCACACACGCTTCCTCAGCCTATCTCCTGGGAACTCACAGCTTTGGCAGAGCCTCCAGGGGCTCTTTCAGGATCAAGAAGTCCACTCAGACCCTCAGCAGGTTCCAAAAGACTGACAAATACTGTGTTAAAAAAAAAAATCAATAACTGTTAGAAGTTGAAGGCATTCCAGTTCTTTACTGGGACAACAGCCTTGTACCTGTCACCTCACTAGTTTGGGGCTTTCTTTCTTTGTAAAACAAGAAGAGTGAACAAGATTAGATCCATGAGGTGTATAGGAAAATTCAGATGTATATCAAGCAGGGATTAAACATTTCCCACCTATTTGTCCCATTTATGGGTGCTGTGTGAATACACAAAATTTAAAAATAACAAAAAGATTTCTGTAAATGGAATAATACAGAATGTATTCTCATGTATCTGGTGTCTTTGTCTGAGCATAGTTTTTTTTTGAGCTTCACCCCCTGTTTCATACTTCAGTGATTAGTTCCCTTTTACTGTGGTACAGAATTCTGTTGTATAAATATACCAGAAATTATTTATCCACTTCCCTGTTTATGGAAACAGGTCTCTAGTTTGGGGTGACAATGAATACAACTCTTATGAAGCTTATCTACAAGTGTTTTTGTGGACACGTTTTCTTATCTCTTAGGTAAATATCTGAGAGTGGAATTACTGGGTCATATGGTGAGTATATCCTTAACTTTATAAGAAACGGCCAAACTGCTTTACAAAGGGGTTGTACCACTTTACACTTCTAAGAGCAATCAATGAGAGCTCCTGTGGCCCACGTTTGGTACTTAGTACACCAAAAAGCGCACACTGTCTGATTCCATTGACAACAGGCAAAATTAATCTCTGGTGACAGAAGTCAGGGCTGCCTGTCTGGGTTGGGGGTTAGCATTTGACTCCAGAAGACACAAGAACTGCTGGCCTGGATCAGAGTGGTGATTACTAACATGGAGACATTAGTTAAAACTCACTGAATGATATGTTTAAAGTGGGTTCATTTGATTGTGTGGACATGATACCTAAATATGGAGTCAATTTTAAATGATGTCTAAAACCACAAACTAAAGTATTCCTGAATTAATAGAAATCCCTGATCATTAAATTTTCTCCATCAGTGAATTCTAAAAGTGCATCTCATCTTTGGGGACATCTGCACATTTCCAGACATGATCCAAGCGGTCCTGTAACTTGGAAATGTTGAGCCTGGGCTCGATGATTTTTTAAGTCCTTTGCGCTCCTGGACCACACACTGCCTGGCAGGCTCTTCTAAGATGCTGTCATTAAATTGCCGAGATCTCTCCTCTTTACCCTGATCCTCCCTGAGGTCAATCAGCTCTCTGACTCTGGCGGGCGATGCTGTGTCATCACCCTGAGATCCACACGGTGTGACCCCGAGTGGCTTTTCTTAGCACTGCCCTCCCCAGCACTTCTAACAGATGGGTCTATTTCTGGAGCAGTTCTTCTTACAGAAGGCACTTCTCTGCTCAAAATTAGTGGTTTAGGAATTAAGTCAGCCTAGAGGCTGGCAACAGGCATAACTGTGAAGGCCGTGAGGGTCTGTTGGAGCAGTCATTCACAACTTAAAAGTGACTCACTGCTTTCTGATTCCAAAAGATCGAACACGCAGAGTAGAGCAAATGATTAATTCACTGTTTACTACCGTACAATGATGAGCGAAGTATCTTACGTGAACGGAGGTATTTTTTTCCCTCTGACTTGAGATTCTCCCCAGTCTACAGGTAAAGTGGTTCATGGTCAAGACGCCTGTGAGATAAATGAAGGTGGTGAAGACTGGAATTTTGCGATTGCTTTTGAGTCGTGCTGATGTTTTGAGATGCAGAGTCCTGAGTCAGGTTTCCTCCGGAGACCCCGACTTCTGCCAGTGTCATGGCTTCCGTCACCCCTAATATAGGCTGGCCTCTTCCACTAACCCTAAGTAAGCCCAAGGTGACTGAGGTGGCCGAGGGGCCCTGTCCTGAGCTGCAGCAGCCCTGGTCCTATGGGGCCAGAACGGAGGATGGAGGCAGGCAGCCTTCCCTGTCCACACTCACGCTTCTCAAATGCCATTCAGTCCGTTGTCAAGTGGGTAAAAAGGGAGGCAAAATATTAGCAGCACCCTCACAAGAACTTGACCATTACGGTGCTATCATTTTTCATATTTTACAGATGGGGAAACTGAGCCTTAGAGAGATCGAGTTATTTGCTACGCTGACATGAGTACTGCGGGCTTCCCTGATGGCTCAGATGGTAAAGAATCTGTCTGCAAGGCAGGAGACCCGGGTTCGATCCCTGGGTAGGGAAGATCCCCCGGAGAAGGCAATGGCTACCCACTGCAGTATTCTTGTCTGGAGAATTCCATGGACACAGGAGCCTGAAGCCTTGTGCATCCATGTGGTTGCAAAGACTCGGATGTCACTGAGCGACTAGCACTTTCACGCTTTCATGAGTGCTGTAGCTGGAGTGCTAATTCCAGAGCCCGAACGGTTTTGTCCTGCTTAGGAAAGGACAAATCCCAAATCTGACTGAACTAGGAATCTGACGTGGAAAAAAGCACAGTATTAATTAGTTATGAGCCCTTCTTGATTTTCTAGAGGTCCTCAGGGATTGAATGTTAACTCTTGGCCTTCCGTAGAGCTGTTTTCTCCCAGACGCCCGGAGCGGCCGTATTTAGGGCCATTGCATCACCTAGTGGTCAGGATAGGAACTGCACCTTCCCGGCAGTCCCCGAGTTCCCAGCTCATACTACTAGGCTTTTCTCAACATCTGAGTACACTCAGTCTGAAATTCCAGAGGAAAAATTCTGCTAGAACGGGGCTTGAGGCAGTTGGCTGGCTGATTTCCAGAGCCAGGAAAAAGAAGCCTTTCACTTCCCCTCCTCGCGTTCCCACCTCCCTTGGCTAAAGAGCCATGTGCCCTTCCCGCAGGAAGCTGTCCGCCCCCACCTCCCCCAGCACAGTGGTCCACGATCTTTTTGGCATGAGGCACCGGTTTCACGGAGGGGTGATGGTTTCAGGGTGGTTCAAGCATCTTACATTTATTGTGTACTTTATTTCTATTACTATTACATCAGCACTGCCTCAGATCATCAGGCATCAGATCTTGGAGGTTGGGGACCCATGCCTCAGCACACAGCCTGGAATTCCTCTCTGTCTTCGAGTTCTTTGTAACCCTCTGCACCCTACTCCCACCCTGCCATGCTATGCTGGCTGTAACTGGGTCTGACTGTTTTCTTTCCATGTGATTTTCTTCTGGGTGCAGACGGAAATGTGGATTCTTTGAAATTGCCTCAAGAGTTTCATCTTTGCTATTTCAGCTAAGCTGATCTTATTTCTAAGATTATAAGCTACAGGGTTTTGGATAATTCACATAACCTCAGTAAGCCTCTTCTGCACAATGGGGATATGACTAGGCCAAAGATGTTTGTGATGATTACACGACATGCTGCATTTAAAAGTATTTTGTAAACTATAATAAAATATACAAATATAGTTATTTATATATGTATATATAAATTTGATAATATCAGCAATTGTTTCTTGCTCACCACTGAAAGTAGGCAGCAATAATGCCTTATTTAGGCAATAAATCTCTCTTCCTCTTTACATAAGTGGAATAGGGATCATATAAGAGGTGAAAGTGAGTTAAAGTGTTAAGATAACTTCCAAATAAGTTTTCATGAGGAGGAAGACCAGGGTCTTTGCTTCATAATTAGTATAGGGTATGCCTCTTCCCACTTTGTTTCAGGGTCTTAAAATAGGTCTATTACAAAGTTGCTACATTCCAGTTTTAGAGCTTATAAGCCCTTCCTATACTTATGGTTGGTCACACACAGTCTTCATGATCGTCCTGAGAGAGGTTTGATAATATCTGTTTGCCTGTTTAACAGACGAAGAAGTAGATGATGACAGATGAAGTGTTTTGCTTAAGTTCTCAGGGTAGCAAAGTTGAGTCTAGAATGTGGATTTTTAGATTTCTAATCAGGACACCTTCACTTACCACTTATCATGTTCTCTCTTTATACTAATGAATAGGGGCTTCCAAACGTTTTTGACCATCAGCCACAGTAAGAGACACCGTTTGTAAAGTAGACACATAGGTGACAACTGAAACCAAAGCATCAAGGAACAGTATTCATCCTGATTATGCCCACTGCGCCCTGTTCTGTCCTGTTCCTTAAGGATGTGCTGTTCACAGTCATTGAAAAGATTCACAACCCACCAGTGGACTGAGACATGCAGTTTGGAAAATATTGATCTAGAAGGTTCTCAAACAATCCCCACAGGACATATGCCCAATGCAAGTCCACGGTCTCAAATGGATATTATAAACCTCAGGGAATGAAGAGGAAAATAAAATGAATTAGAGTGTCCCCCAACTAGAACATATTGTCTATGGATTAGACAATTAACTCTTGGAAATCATTTGAGATATGATTTTAAAAACCAAAATAGCAGTACTACAGCTACTGTGATTCCACCCCATTATGTGCCTGGTAAGTCACTTCAGTTATGCCCAACTCTTTGAGACCCCCATGGACTGTGGTCTGCCAGGCTCCTCTGTCCATGGGATTCTCCAAGCAGGATTACTGGAGTGGGTTGCCATTTCCTCCTCCTGGGATCTTCCGGACCCAGAGATCAAACCCACAACTCTTATGTCTATCTGCACTGGCAGGCGGGTTCTTTACAACTAGCACCACTGGGGGACCACACTGTGAGCACAGCATCTATCGTTCATAATTATTATTGCCTTTTTATACATCAGTGTCCACCTGCCTAACTTTCAACCTTGAAGGCTTCCTTGGGCTGCCCCTTGGGCTGCACTTTAATCTCGGGGTATTGAGCATTGTGCCTGTTGGATGCTCAATAAATATTGGTTCACTTGATATACTAAAAAAATGAATCATGAACCGCAACCATTCTACTTTCTTGTTATTACCACTATTCAAAATAACTTTAAGTTCAAAAAGCAATGACTTGGTCTGTGTACGATCCATGCATTAAAAACTAGGGACTACTTGGGACTTCCCTGGGGGTCCAGTGGTTAAGACTTTGTGCTCCCAATGCAGGGGGTGCAGGTTCAATTCCTGGTCAAGGAACTATGACCCCACAGCAAAAAAAAAAAAAGAAAAAAATAGGGACTACAAGCTTCATCCTTTTGCTATCACGCTGGGGAAATCCAGAGTCTGAATGGAGGGAGAAGTCACAAAGAAAGAGGGAGAAACATGGTTCCCAAACTCCTGAAGAGTGGGTCTGTGCTATTCAAATAAATGCCAGTTTGTAATGATTTTTTTTTTTCATTTGGTGACTTGACTATCTCCTAATTGAGTTGAAGTCTAAAGACTTTACATACAAGTCTGACCGAGGCAACCAAACTGCAATGCAAGAGTATGAATTTTGGCTCGTGGCTATGTTGGAAAGGAAAACCTGTGAGGAGCCTTCTAGCAGGGTACCTTACAAGCACTGGGGAGCTCCCTCTGCTGTGAGTCTTTGCCACAGGCTTGGCTGCGCTTAATGACAGCCAAGATCACACACTCCGAAGTCCCTAGAGAGAAAGTCTGTGCAGCCTGAAGCAACAGGACAGACTCCAGGTCCACACAGCTGTCCTGCCTCTGGGTTCTCACAGATGCAAGTGCAGCCTCTCTCCCCAAGTAGTTAAGACCCATGGTCTCTGGGGACCCACAGGATGCCTGCACAGCTCCAGGACCCTGCCCGATGGATGGTGTGTGAAACAGCAGCTCTTCATGCCCTGGCCTTTGGGAAGGACCAGAGATGACATCAATGCCCTGTTTGTTCTCCGGGCAGAGAGAGTGCGTGTACCACCAGCACCATTACACATGCCGCCTGATGCTAACAGAGATGCAGGGACGGATGGTGTTGGATCAGTGCCATCTCTTTGTTTTTCTCTTTGAAATGAACTGGGAAAATAGGTTGCACTGCAGTCCACAGGGTGTTCTTTGGATTTTTGTTTGTGAATAGTCATTAATAATGAAGCTACCAATTGCAAACTAAAAAACTAAAATATATTTAAAAAGTCTATTTACATGGAGATTTAAAAATAATGTTACAATGTTTTCTAGATATTGCAGTAGTATTTCTTTATTCTATGAAACAGAAATGCTTTTTAAAATTGTGAGTGAACACAGTCACTTAAATGTGTATGAAGAGAATGAAAAGAGTATGAGCTTTCGGTTTAGGTAGACCAGGCTTTGAATGGCAGTCCTGGCCCTTCCTAACCTGCATGCGTGTATGTTAAGCTGCTTCAGTTGTTTCTGACTCTGCAACCCTGTGGACTGTAGCTGGCCAGGCTCATTTGTCCATGGCATTTTGCAGGCAAGAATATTGGAGTGCATTGCCATTTCCTTCTTCAGGGGATCTTCTGGACCCCGGGATCGAGCCCACTTCTCTTAGGTCTCTTGCATTGGCAGGTGGGATCTTTAACCGCTAGTGCCACCCATGAAGCCCTCTAACCTGCACGACAGGGGTGAAATGTATAACTTCCCTGGGCCTCAATTTCCTATTAAGATGGGAAACCAATACCATACAGGACTGCTGTGAGGATTAAATACAAATGCAGTCAAATTAATTTATTAAATCAACGAGATCTACTTTTTCACTTCTAATTTAATAAATACATAATTTGGGGCATGTAAATACTACATATGTTTACATGTTAGCTTTCATGTATATTTCACATCTAGGTTTGTAAACATAAGTCAGAAAATCTTCTTTCCCACAACCCTTTATAAGTCTGTGAAGCAGAAAAGAGTAAAATATAATTTTATTTTACAGATGAAAAAGTTAATTCCCACGAAGAGAGTGAGTTAATTACCAAACCAAGCCTGAAGTCCAATTCTTTGACTTCCAAATACTGGTAAATTCCCAGGTGGAAGTGTTGTGAAAGTGTTAGTTGCTCAGTCCTATCCAACTCTGCAACCCCATGGACTATATACAGTCTGCCAGGCGCCTCTGTCCTTGGGATTCTCCAGGCAAGAATACTGGCTGCTGCTGCTAAGTCACTTCAGTTGTGTCTGACTCTGTGCGACCCCATAGGCAACAGCCCACCAGGCTCCTCTGTCCCTGGGACTCTCCAGGCAAGAATACTAGAGTGGGTTGCATTTCCTGCTCCAGGGGATCTTCCCCACCCAGGGATCGAACCTGTCTCCTGTGTTGCAGGCAGATTCTTTTCTAGGTTACCTGATGTTACCAGTGCAGCAATTTACAACCAGGGGAGAAGACGGGATGAGATTGGGGGTTGGGTGGGGATGCATACTTGGAAGAAATATAGTAATATTTTAATCATTTCTATTTGTCTTTAATCATGACCCTTAATTTATTTGAAGACTTCAAAGGACATTAGAGGCGAACACGGGCTGTTTCTGTCGATCAAAAGCGGCGTGTGTTGGAGAAGTGCCAAAATCACCACCCCAGGAAGCGGATTCCCCCCAAATGAAACCTGAAACCAACCTTTCGTTTCCTGGGGATGGGCTCATCAAAGAGCAGGTTGCCGGCCTCCGCCTCGTCGATGCCGTCGTCGGGGGGCGCGGGGCTGCGGAAGGGCTTGAAGCTGTCGGCGGACAGCGGCGGCGACGGCGTGGACGGGTTGGACTGGTCGCTGGGGGCGCTCCAGCTCCAGTAGCCGCTGCTGGTGGTGCTGGAGGGCACGCCGCCCGCCTCCTTCCAGGATCCGCTCAGGCCCTCTGTCGGAGCACACAGTCACAGTGTCAGCGCCCAGGCCGGGGTCAGAGGGGCGGTGGGAGCCGAGATTCCCGGCTGCTGAAAGCACCTGCAGCCCACTCGGTAACCTGCAGCAGCTCAGGACGTACGTTATACTCTATTTACACTTTCCAAAAACTTGCATGATAGTTTGTTTATAAACATTTGTTTTAGCCATATGTGTGTGCGCGCTAAGTCGCTTCTGGCCTGTGGACTGTCGCCCACCATGCTCCTCTGTCCACGGGATTCTCCTGGCAAGAATACTAAAGTGGGTTGCCATGTGCTCCTCAGGACAGGCCTTTTCTAAGAGTTTTCTGACGGATGTTGCTTTATGCAACACTAGTTCTTTAGGATGATAGTGAAGAATACATGAAAACAAGGAGAAAAAAAAAGATGTTATGGTTTACTAAGTTTAGGAAGTTTAGGTGTTTATGGACTATGTTACTAAGGGAGTAATGAATTGCAGTATTTCTCCAAACCCCATCCTCACATTTTAACATTTTAAAAGGAATTTCTTACAGGGCTGTGATCTTTGGAATACATTTATAGAGTTGATCTAAGACTTAAGAACCTAAGAGAGAGAATTTCTGATTAGTTACCTAAAGCCATTTGCCATTCAGCTAATTATAATAAATAATTGTGCCATGTATTTGGTGTGTGTTTTACATCTTACAAGGGCCTCCTGGTAGCTGTGCTGGTGAAGAATCCACCTACAATGCAGGTGACCCCAGTTCGATTCCTGGGTTGGGAAGATCCCCTGGAGAAGGGATGAGCTACCCACTCCAGTATTCTGGCCTGGAGAATTCCATGGACAGAGGAGCCTGGTGGGCTGCAGTCCATGTGATCGAAAAGAGTCAGACACAACTGAGTGACTTTCACTTTTATTTCACTTACATCTTACAAAGCTTATTCACACAATCTGATGCATTCTCATAATATCTATCTTTCAGAGTAAGGATTATTATGCCCATTTTACAGATGAAGTCCCTGAAGCACCAGGAAATTAACTGACTTGCCATGATTAGTACATAACAAGGATGGGCCAGGGTCTCAAATGCTGGTCTGCCAGTTGGCCCTGCTTCTCCTTCAGTACACGCAGACCCTGGGTGTGAAAATCCTTGTTTCTTTCTGGCAAAGCTGAGATCAGAAAAGAACTTATTGGTAATAATTACTGATAAGATTGGTGTTGAATTTTACCTTTCCACTTGTGGGAGAAAACATGATGAAATGCTTGCTAATAGAGATTTTTGCCCAGTTGGAATGTCTTCAGGGGCTCTCTTAATCACTGAAGATTTGCTTTACTTTTCAAAATGCCCAATCTTAATTAGCATTTGTATAAATTTGACTTTCTTTTGGATAATTTCTCCTCCATATTAATATGCATTTTGAATATATTAAAACTACATCCTAACTACAAGAAGGAAAAAAATCCCAAAATGCCTCATTAAAGAAATGCTATTAATGTCTGTGTAATTAGTAATGAACTGAAGACAAACAACATGCTAGCATTCATCGAAAAATTTCTTGACTATCTTCACCTAATTATAGGTTTCCAGCATATTCCTCAACTATGTCAAGCAAAAAGTTCAGTTAGATGAATGAAGTTTTAAGTGGAATAGCAGAAGTAAGTTAACCATCTCATTAAAGCCAAGCTCTAGCAGAATTACAAGGTCTGTTATGCAAGCTTACACCTTGATAACATTAACAAAACCAAACCAGCATTTCACTCCATGTGGTCTACACAGAGACTGAGATACTCCCTGGACTGGAGTTGCCTCTACTAAATAAGAAAGCTCTTTTCAATACATAACTACAAGAGCAGTCTAGTGTAAGGCCTTAGGTAATATTACCTGGTGGACAAACTCACTTGGCGGGCCCAGGAGGCTTATAAATATATTGAAGCATACACTTGTATAATAAAACAAGTTCGTGGTGCAAGATCTGTAATCATGTTAAGTATGAGGAACTGGCAGGAGGAGAAGGGGAGAATAGAGGATGAGATGGTTGCAGGGCATCACCGACTCAATAGACATCAGTTTGAGCAAGTTCTGGAAGTTGGTGACGGACAGGGAAGCCTGGCATGCTGCCAGGCTTGGGGGGTTCCCAGTCTATGGGGCCGCAGAGTCAGACACGACTGATCAACTGAAATGAACTGATGAGGAACTGAAATAATTTTGAAGCCAACTATTGTTACAGTGTGGTTACACACTGCTTCCTGCCAGTGCCAAGAGTTAATTTATTTGTTTCCCTATGAATGGCATTTCCTTTAGAAACTCTATTTAATCAGAAGGACAAAGGAATATAGAAATAAATCTTTCAGAAGCTAATTTCTAGTGTTTTTTAGAGAGCAGTGTCTTCTTATCTTAAACAAGCTTTTGCTAAAAATTCAAACAGGCATTTTGCTGGAATCTGCCTTGTTTTGGACCCACATCCTAACAAAATGATCCTTTCCTAGCACAGCAGAGGATCACAACAGTTTTCAAAAATTCACTGATATGCAATAATTCTGGAGATAATCTTCATTTCTAAAAAATAGCTTTCATTATCATAAATTGCTTTCCCTTTTTAAGAATTTGCTTCCTTTTGCAGAATAAATGAGAGACATCAGATATTTGGGATTACTATCTGGATAGTTATTTTTTTAAGTCATAATGAACACTCTCTTTATAACTATGCTAAGAAAAGTTTGTAATGAAGATGCAAAAGGCTTATTTTGATCCTAACATTTCAATACAAAGGAATATAAAAATGTTCTTAATTTAAAAATTCCAATGGTAAAAAGAATGAGTACATAAAAATTATGGTTTTCCCCTGAGGATTCCATGAAATTCTGTCATTCTTTTTTCCTAGAATAGGTTTTGGGGATGACTTCAGCCTTGCTTTTCCTATCATCTTTCTTTAGCAGCTTTGCCAGGCTGAGAAGGGTATCAGGAAAGATTAGGCTTATCTCAAGAGCATGGTACCTACTCTAAGTGAAGTGACATCACCCCAACTTGTGGGGAATCAAGACAGTAGGCACCGCTGATTTCTGGTACTGATCTGAATTCCCAGCATCTTGATCATTCTTTCCACTTCCAAATAGATTGCAGTAAGTTTGGGTGAGGACTTGACGGATGTTCCACAAATTTATTTTAACACCTCCTGTTTATAACCAGATTACGGGGGAACCCTAGCTCTAGCTTGCCAGTGACTAGGCTGGCTTTTGAGAGGAGGTTTTCCCTGGCTGGTAAGTTCTACCCGGCGGCCTCAGAATAACATTTCACTGATCTGCAATGTGGCTTCCGCTCCATGGGTCGTCTACTGTAAATGCTCTTTTCAAAGCCATCACATTCTTCTTGATGCGGAATTGACTCCTTTTCACCTCGACCTTCTGAAGCATCAGCTGTTGCTCCCTGAAACAAGCTTTTCCCTTGACTTCCATGAAATCACACTCTCCTGCTCTTCTCTGCTTCTCCAGTTACCCCCTACCTTCCTGGGTTCTTTTCCTTACATAAGGAGGAGGCTCACCACTTCTCACTTAGCCACCTTCTCATTATCCTTTACTTTTCCATAGCTCTCTTAGGGTCAGCTCATCTACGTTCATGGCTTCAAAATGTCACCTTTCAATTCTGCATAGCCCAGATCTCTCTCCCAGGCTGACCCAGAACCCCATCAGATGCTGTCCTTTGGATGATCCCCAGGTACTCCCTACTAAACGTGTTTCAAGCTGGATCTCTCATCTTCTTCGGCAACCCCAACTCTTGCTCCTAACATTCATCAATAGATCTCTTCCTCTGCCTTTGCTCATCACCACAGGGAATGGACTTCCCAGAAGTCACCCTTGTCACTCCTTCTCCTTTATCTTCTCTGTCTATCACCAAGTCTTGCTGATTCTGCCTTCTTCTTATTTGTCAATTATGCCCTATATGCATCCCCACTGTGACCACCAAGGTTCAGGACATGCACATGGTTTTTTTCTGTTTATTTATTTTTTTGTTTTTGTCTTGTATACTCAATTATAACTTTGCAATGTTTCAATCATCTAATAGCTCTCCTATAGCCTCAGAAGAATGTCCAAACTCATAACCAGACAGATATGACTCCTTGATGTCCTGCCAGGCTCTCCAGCTTCATCTCCTACTGCCCTACTGATTTATCATATTGAATTATAAGAGTCAATATTATATCATGACCGAGACAGGAGATCTGGAATCAGAATAATATGGAAAGAAGTTCAGCTCTGTTTAAAGTCAGCTAATCCTCAAGTGTCTCAGCTTACTCATCTGTAAAATAGTGATAACATCTCATAGAATTGTGAGAATTACATGAGATAAAGTAAACCTAGTATATGGCACATACTAAGTACTCAATAAATGCTAGCTATTAATACAGCTGTGATAGTTTTATTCCCCCCAAAAGACTGTACATTACCTAGGAGTATGGACACTGTTTCAATGATATATTCAAACCATCTATTATGGTTGTTGTTCAGTTGCTAAGTCATGTCCGACTTTTTGTGATCCCATGAACTGCAGCACGCCAGGCTGCATCTGTTATGGTACCTAATAAATATATACTGAATAAAAGAATGGATTAAGGAGCCTGGGACAATGCTTTTTCAAGATACTTAATCTTCAGAGTTCTTTGGTCCAACTATCCCTCCAACCAAACAGAAAAAAAAAAAAAAAAAAAAGGCTGGGGAAGTAACTTCATGAGACCAATCTCCATCTACCTGGGGCAATACGGAACACAAGTTCTTAAAGATAAGTTGGAAAGGTGGTGGAGGTCAGTAAATGTACTCTCAATGGGTGGACGTAGGAGTGAGATGCAGTGGGGTCTTTGGGACGATGAGGAGGAGGCTGGTAGCTCCGGGGTCCATTTCTTTCACATGTCCGCTCACTTCCCACTAGTGGACGAGGGTCCATTGTGTGTGTCGGGAATGAGTCTGCACGTAAGTGCAAAGACCAGAGTCTGGAAGGATGTGTTCCAAGCTGCTTAGAGCAACTGCCTTTGGGGAGGGGCTGGCACTGGGAGGGTTTGTGCAACACGTGGCTGAATTTTAAAATACGGGTGTGTTCATGTGCTGTGTCATTAAAAAACAGCTGGGGAACAAAAAAAGGGGAAGAGAAAGAGAAAAAGAAAAGAGCTTCCTCAAGGAGAAGCTCTGCTCCTGATGTGAGAGGACCGTTTCCTACGCCCTATGCACCAGGCTCACCATTCTGCCGCACAGGAGGGCTCCGAACCAAAGGGCTGGTGGACAAGCTCGTTAGGACCATGGCTGCCGTCACCTTATCCATGTCCAGTTCCTCCGAAGATTTCCTGGAAGACAGGAAGGGACGTGGTTAACTGTTCATTCTGCCTCTCTGTGCCAGGTTACCACACACGTTTGCCCCTTTCGATTGTCCTCATGAAAATGCAATGCTTTGTTAGTTTTATTGTACAGATGAGGAAGTCAAAGTCCAGCAGTTAAGTGATTCAGTCAAAATCATATAGTATTGATGGTCCACGGTTAAGACTCCGACCTTCCACTGCAAAGGTTACAGGTTCAATCCTTGTTCAGGAAACTAAGATCCCACAAGCTGCAGTGTCTCAAAAATTTAATTTGATAAAAAAAATCTGATTAAAAATTTTAGGTAATATTAGGAGGTGTCAGGTTCATCCATCGGTCATTCATCTAACAGGCGTTTATTCAGAGCGCAGTACGGGGCTAGACTCTTCTAGGTATGGGTGATATGTGGTAAACAACACACAAGGCTGGTGAGGAGAAACACAGGATCAGCAAACAACCAAAAAGGGAGAGACAAATTTCTGGCAGTGACACGTGCTATGTCGGGTACAGACAATTTGACATGACAAGGACCGTGGACAGCTGCACTTAACGGGCTCAGGGAAGGTTCTCTGAGGAGGTGACCTTTCAGCTGAATTGTGAAGGAGGAGGAGGATAAATTGACCCCCAGCAGCAAGACAGCTGTGGGAAGGCGAGGCATCAGGAATCAGCGCTGGACACTTGGAGAGTGACCCGCTGGTGTGAGAAGGGGAGAGAGGTGCTGAGCTGGTCATGAGGGGTCCTTTAGCTGTGGGAGGTGCTTCAGTTTTATTCCAGGTGGAACAGGACGTGACCAGAAGGCTTGAAGCAGGTCTAGTGATGTAAAATGATTGATATTTTAAAAATCACGACCTGAGCTTCTATATGGAGAATGAGTTCTAGGAAAGGTAGCATAGAAGCAGGGAGGCTAGTTAGGACATAATTACTAGGAGTTCAGGCAGGGGGACAGAGTCTCGTGGACTAGGGTGGGGGGAGCAGCAGGGGCCTTGGAGGATTGACCGCTGCTCAGGGTGTGCAGGGTGAGCAGAAGGGAATGTGCCCAGGTGTCTGGCTGGAGCATTAACTGGACCCATTTACTGCGCTGGAGAGGGTGGGAGAAAATGCAGTGAGGGGTGT
Source organism: Muntiacus reevesi (assembly GCF_963930625.1). Lineage (NCBI taxonomy): Eukaryota > Metazoa > Chordata > Mammalia > Artiodactyla > Cervidae > Muntiacus > Muntiacus reevesi. Next base: position 35,707,839 of record NC_089260.1, on the reverse strand, counting down.
TAAACTCCAGTGCTGGCTTTTCCACATTCTACGAGAGGAAGGCTAGGGCAGAGAGTAGTTGCTGCATTAACATGAAGAGCCACTGAGATGAAGAGGTTACTCTGGTTCATTAATTTTGGCCAGCTAACCCTGAATAAAGGCTCATCAGATAATGATCATTGTGAATTGAAACTGGCTTGTTTAAATTCATTTCAATAATGAAGTCAGCATTGAGAGGGAAAAATGTATGCATTAATAGTACCCTGACACTAGATAAATTGTACCGCCTCCTCAGAGATGAATATTTTATTTCAAACGAGGGAACAACTGAAGGAGCACAGAGGAGGATTAATAAGTCATATCCATAAAGGAACTGACATTTTGACAAAGGTGGTTTTCATCCACAGGTGTGCTGTATAGTTTGTAAAAGCAATGAACTCTTGAGAGACAAACTTTATAGCATCGCTTCAAAACAACAAAGGGAAAAAAGATTCCTGACTTGGAGAAAAATCAAACGGTTCCCAGTTAAGGCAGGTTGGGGAACTGCTCAATCAATTTCATCATGAAATTACAAAAATTATTACAATTTGGCTCTCTGATGTTCACCATAGTGCTGAATTATAAGCAAAGCTTACTCTTTCAATCTAAGGTACCAAAAGATGGGAGTGTTTGAAATTTTCTTCTATAGTTCTTCTCAAAGTGCCTTATGCTCTCTCTTGGCAAATCGATCCATCAAAAGACAAATTACTTGGTTCAGAGAAAAGTACTTCTAGAAAGCAAGCTTGAGAGCACACACAGTGAAATTCACTGCACAGAAACTTTCAAGACAGTTTCATACACTTAGGGAAGAAACCACTGACTCATTTGGCATACCATTAAGAGATTTTACAGTATCTACAATTTATAAGATCCTCACACTTGGGAGTAAAGGTGATCCTAATTTTTTTTTTTTCCAGAAATGAGACCTCCTGAAACTGCACCAGGGAAAGAATGTAAGGCATCTTAAAGTAATTCTGAGTGTTTTATGCCTCAGTCTTCCCAGGTAGTCATGGCCACAGAGGGAAGGGGTTACTTGGGGGGCGTGAAGGAGAAAAGCTTGCTGTAGAAACTGTTCCATATAAATAGACGGTGGGGCGCCTTCCACTGACGGCTCCGGCCCGAGCTCAGCTGTCAGGATCACTCCAGGCCAGCAGGGGGCGCACCTGAGCAGGCCATGTTGCCATCTCATCCAGGGCTGAATAATGGGAGCTGCTCATTTCTCTTTCCAATTACCACCCTTCTCTTTTTTTTGTTAACAAAAGGTTTAAGAACCTGGAAAAGAGTTCCATGAGCCTGGCGCAGGGAAATGGCATGACTCTGTAGGGAGAAGGTCCCCTTGCCACTTGCCCCCATCTCTAAAGGGACCTGCTATACAGCCATGGTTTTTCCCTCTTCTATCTCTGTTTCAGGGACCTTCGTTTTTCCTTCCTCAATCTGCTCTGTGGCTTTTTTGATTTTTCACATCTAACATACACGTTTATGTTTTATAGGTCTCATTGATAATTAACACAAAAGCTGATTTGTGTGTTAAGTATGACGATCAATACAGCATGTATCATTATAAAATATGCATTCATTTTGCAATTCCAAAAGCTGGCATTTCAAAATAATTTTTGAGTGTCATAAAGCAGATTTCTGATGAGCAAAAAGAGGAATAAACATTAGTATAATCAGGGTGTTTTTGTATTTGGATTACCTTTAAGTTTCCCATCGGTACTGGAAGTTACAACAATAAAAAAATCAAAAGAATACATAGCTAATGATTCAGTTAACCTATATTTCTTGGGAAGCATTGTTATCATGCTACATGAAACATTACCAGATGATATGGCCTTGTGCTGAGTTGTGTTTTTGTTTTTATCTTTGTTTAATTTCTTTTGGTACAGTACTATCTAATTACTGATTAATTGGTGCTGTAAATTCAAATTCTTATAATTAAACATGAAGAGATGATATACAAAGTAGAATTTGTAACACTTTGAGAAAATCGCTACAAAGGCCCTCTGGTAGATTTAAAGTTGTTGAGGCAGTGGGAAAAAACATTATCAGTAATACTAAATATTCTCTCCTAGTTTGAAATTGAATTTGAGTCTACTGTAGAAAACCTTACTAATCATATGTTTACAAAAGACTTTTCAATTTTTCTTTTCTCTCAAACTTAGTTGAGTATTAGAAGACTTAATAATACTTAGAATTATTTTTTAAAAATAGTAATATTCATTGTTACTCTAAATGTCAGTAGTCTTGAACCTTTTTGGCACCAGGGGCCAGTTTCGTGGAAGACAATTTTTCCATGGCCTAGGGATGTGGGGGGATGTTTCAGGATGATTCTCACAAGGAGCGAGCAACCTAGATCCCTTATATGTGTGGTTCACAATAGGGTTCGAGCACCTTCAGTTCCATTCAGTTCAGTCACTCAGTCGTGTCCAACTCTTTGCAACCCCATGAACTGCGGCACGCCAGGCCTCCCTGTTCATCACCAACTCCCAGAGCTTTATTAGAAAAAGGAAGATAAAAAATAGGTCTGTTGAGGGGCTTCCTTGCTGATCCAGTGGTAAAGTATCTGCCCGCCAACGCAGGAGACACAGGTTAGATCCCTGATCCAGGAAGATCCCACACGCCATGGGTCAACTGAGCTTGTGCGTCACAGCTACTGAGCCTGTGCTCGAGAGCCCGCGAGTCACAATGACCGAGTCCATGCACCTAGACCCTGTGTCTGCACCAAGAGAGGCCACTGCAAGGAGAAGCCCACGCACTGCAACAGAGAGTAGCCCTGCTCACCGCAACTAGAGAAAAGCCCGCACACAGCAATGAAGACTCAGCACAGCCACAAATAAATAAAGTTCAAAGAGAATAGATCTCCTGAGAAGATTAAATGGAAAAATGTACACGAGTACCAACATACAGCCTCACTAGAGTCAGGGTTCCATGGGTGTTAGCCTTTATTAAACTTCAAGTTCATGAACACACCCATCGCACGTACCCCCATGAAAGAGGAAAGTGTTAGGTTTCTTCACTTGCTCTTCTTATTCAGCACCAGCATTAGCAGTTGTTGCTTTTCTTTGTGTGTGTGTGTGTGTGTGTGTGTGTGTGTGTGTGTGTGTGTGTGTGGTGGTGATGATGGTATTATTTTTCATAAAGACACAGTTGTAACTTCACAAGAAGTGCTCTGTAAGAGGTGGCAACTGTGCAGCGAGGAGCAGCTGCTGGGCTCCTCACTAGTGCCACATGCTCGAGCCTTGCCAAGGATGTGGCTCTTGACATCATGGCTCTTGAGGCCCCCCCACAAGCAGCCAAAGCCTCCAGTGACCATTTGGATTTTATTTCTGTTCTCAGCCCTCATTCCTGCACTACTAGCTATGTGCTCAGGGCTCTTTTCAGTTCAGTTCAGTTCAGTTCAGTCGCTCAGTCGTGTCTGACTCTTTGCAACCTCATAGACTACAGCACACCAGGCCTCCCTGTCCATCACCAACTCCCGGAGTTTACTCAAACTCGTGTCCGTTGAGTTGGTGATGCCATCCAACCATCTCATCCTCTGTCATTTCCTTCTCCTCCCACCTTCAATCTTTCCCAGCATCAGGACCTTTTCAAATGAGTCAGTTCTTCACATTAGGTGGCTAAAGAGCTCTTTTAGTTCCTGGAAATACAGTTTCAAGAAAACTTGGCAGAGCCTCTGTCCTCCAGAGCTGTGCTCTGTTGGAGAACCAGACCTTCATCAGACACATAGATAAACATAAATTTAGCTTCTCAGGTGGCTCAGGGGTAAAGAATATGACTGCCATTGCAGGAGACGTGGGTTCGATCCCTGGGTGGGAAAGGTCCCCTGAAGAAGGAAATGGCAATCCACTCTAGTGTTTTTGCCTGGAAAATCCCATGGACAGAGGAGCCTGCTGGGCTACAGTCCGTGGGGTCACAAGGCTCAGACACGACTCAGTGACTAAACCACCACCCACAGACGTGACAAATGCCAGGTAGGAGTGGCTGGATTGGGGGCTCCTGGCTAAGGGGAGAGCTCCCAGCTCAGGACTGGAAGGGGGTACTGACCGTAGCCTTGCTGAGGGTGTGGACGAGCCCAGGTCCGGTCAGTACAGGAGCACAGGCCAGGCTGCCTTCAGAAGCAAGGCTGAGGGCGGTGGGGAGGGCCAGCTGGGCCTGGCAGCCCTCCCTTGGGGAGGGGCAGCTGGGTCGGGCCTGTGGAGTTCTCTAAGGCTCTTATCTTAAAGGCCTGGGAAGCATTGAGGTGTTTCCAGCAGGGTCGGGTGGGGAGGGGTCAGGTCAAGTTGAGGTGATGCTATCAGAGTTACTTTTCAAAAAGCTCACCCTGGCCGCCATGTGGAAAATGAGTTTCTGGGGTTTGACAACTGATCTTTTATCTGAGGAATTGATTGCCTGGTGACTGTGGCAGCAGGCTGCGGGATGACAGCACCTGTGACACGAAGAGGCAGTCCGGGGGCGTGAGCAGCACCGGCGGCCCCGGCCCCAGGCCCGGGGTCTCCGGCCGGGTGGGTGCGGCCAGCTGGCCCTGAGTGCTTGGCCCTGGCCTGCGCCGACAAGCCCGGCTATTGTTCACGCCTCAAGAAGCGTTTTTCTTCTTTCGAAACATGTCATGCCTGAATACCATCTGCTCGGAGGGTGTGTACAAACACGGTCTCCCCTGGCTAGCCCACCAGCTAACAGAAAAGTGTTTTACACCCCAGAGAGCCATAAAAGACATTTATCTGCAATTAAAATGCTGTAGTAAGAAAACGGAAATAAAAATGAATACTACATCCCTTAGATTAGAACTAATCTAGTTCCTTAGCAACCACTGAAATCTGCTGTCTAGACCGAGTTCAATTACTTTTAAAACTTGTGGTAATCTTCAGACAAGGAATAAAGTCTGAAAACTAACTCTCTCCCACTAGAATGGGCACAGTAACATCTCCAATCCTGGAATTCTGGGAGAGCTTTCCCTGAGAGTTTGGAAAACTGGATTCAGTCACTGTTAAATGTGATTAAAAAGCACAAAAACTTCATTTTCTTTCTAAAGGGATCTTGTAGCAAAAGTAGTCCATTTTCCTCTAATTTCATTTTAGCTGTTGTTTCCTTGAGACCACAAGGAAGATGAGAGAAGCTGCCTATTGTATTAAGGTGTCCAGTGGCCTTGATCAAACAAGATGGGAAAATGAGACCAAACACATCATAATACATGAGGCAACACAGGTCAGTACTTCTGAAACTACCTGTGAGGAAGGATAATTTTTAAGAAATTTCTAACCAGTCACGGATCAATACTTTTGTCAAATACAAGGGGGAAAATGACCCATTGAAGATGTGCATGCTAAGTCGCCTCAGTCGTGTTTGATTTTTTGCAACCCCATGGACTGTAGCCCACCAGGCTCCTCTGTCCATGGGGATTCTCCAGGCAAGAATACTGGAGTGGGTTGCCATGCCCTCCTCCAGGGGATCTTCCCAACCCAGGGATTGAACCCGCATCTCTTATGTCTCTTGCATTGGCAAACGGGTTCTTTACTGCTAGTGCCAGTGGAAGATGTGGTCATGTCAAATTGCTATGCGAGTTTCTAAACTGCTGCTTCCTCTCAGTTTCTGTACCCAGCTCACTGTGGGCTGATGACAGAGTGCAGACTAGCACTGGTCCATGGAGCACCCATTGAGTACGTGGCACCAGGCAATTGCTTTCATGTCCATTTCACTTTGCCTGAAAAGTCAACATCCAGTCCCCTCTCTCTTTCCCCCACTTGCTGCTCTGGTCCCCTTGGGTCCTCCCACCACCTTTGTCACTTGATACCCCGGGGCCCACGTTCCATGATCAGGTAATTCCTCACCTTCTCCCCTCTACTGTATCTGGGCCCTCCTCTGAATTCTGTGCTCATTTCCATCAGAGTTTCCTGTCAGTCTCACTGAGGTCAGGTGGGGATGCTCATCTTTGACCTGCCCCCCTAGGAGACCATCCCCCTTCATCCTCATGCGAAAACTCCTGGGCTTCTGAGGCTCAGCTGTGCAGTTACCCGATTTTCTCCTTCTTTCTGTTTGAGCCATCACCTGCCTTTCTAACAGCACCTCTCTCCCCTAACAGTCGTCTAATATTTTGGCAAATACATTATAGCTATTATTTTTAAACAATTTATAATTATAGCTATGATCCTAGGAGACTGATTGAAAGCATCCAATAACCTAACTTCTGTGCCCCTCAGTTCAGTTCAGTTCAGTCGCTCAGTCGTGTCCAACTCTTTGCGACCCCATGAATCACAGCACGCCAGGCCTCCCTGTCCATCACCAACTCCCGGAGTTTACTCAAACTCATGTCCATCGAGTTGGTGATGCCATCCAGCCATCTCATCCTCTGTCGTCCCCTTCTCCTCCTGCCCCCAGTCCCTCCCAGCATCAGGGTCTTTTCCAATGAGTCAACTCTTCGCATGAGGTGGCCAAAGTACTGGAGTTTCAGCTTCAGCATCAGTCCTCCCAATGAACACCCAGGACTGATCTCCTTTAGGATGGACTGGTTGGATCTCCTTGCAGTCCAAAGGACTCTCAAGAGTCTTCTCCAACACCACAGTTCAAAAGCATCAATTTTTCGGTGCTCAGCTTTCTTCACAGTCCAACTCTCACATCCATACATGACCACTGGAAAAACCATAGCCTTGACCAGACGGACCTTTGTTGACAAAGTAATGTCTGTGCTTTTTAATATGCTGTTTAGGTTGGTCATAACTTTCCTTCCAAGGAGTAAGCATCTTTTAATTTCATGGCTGTAGTCACCATCCACAGTGATTTTGGAGCACCCAAAAATGAAGTCTGACACTGTTTCCACTGTCTCCCCATCTATTTCTCATGAAGTGAATGGACCAGATGCCATGATCTTAGTTTTCTGAATGTTAAGCTTTAAGCCAACTTTTTCACTCTCCTCTTTCACTTTCATCTGTGCCCCTAGACCCCCAATATTCAGCCTGGTGATGAGCTTAAGGAAAGACCCTGCAGCCAAGTAGACTGAGGGTTAATTCCTAGCAACTCCATTTACTAGATGAGTGATTTTAGGCAAACCTTGTAGCTTTGTGCAGCTTCATTCCTCTTGCATAAAATGGGTATAATAATGATCTCTGAATATGAATATAATGAACCCTGATCTCACAGGGTTTTGGAAGAACTAAATAATTTACGTAAACTACCTGACCTATACTATGTGTGTGAGTGAGCGTGCATAGCCAGTTCCGACTCTGCGACCCCATGGCCGGTAGCATGCCAGGCTTCCCTATTCATCACCAACTCCAGGAGTTTACTCAAACTCATGTCCATTGAGTTGGTGATGCCATGCAACCATCTCATCCTCTGTCATCCCCTTCTCCTCCTGCCTTCAATCTTTCCCGGCATCAGGGTCTTTTCCAATGAGTCAGTTCTTCGCATCAGATGGCTAAAATACTGAAGCTTCGGCTTCAGCATCAGTCCTTCCAGTGAATATTCAGGACTGATTTCCTTTAGGATTGACAGTCCATGTTGCTGCAAATGGCAAAATCTTATTCTTTTTTTATGGTTGAGTATAGTCCATTCTGGGCTTCCCTCGTGGCTCAGATGGTAAAATGCCTGTAACTTAGATGGTAAAGAATCTGCCTGCAATGCAGAAGACCTGGGTCAGGAAGATCCCCTGGAGAAAGGAATGGTAACCCACTCCAGGGTTCTTGCCTAGAGAATCCCATGAAGAGAGGAGGCTGGTGGGCTACAATCCATGGGGTGGCAAAGAGTGAGTGACCAACACTACTACTGTTATATTCCATTGTAATATATACTATATCTTCTTTATCCATTCATCTGTTGATGGACACTTAGGTTGCTTCCAGGTCTTGGCTCTTGGGAATAGTGCTACTATGAACATGTTTCATGTATCTTTTTGAATTAGGGTTTTTGGTAAACAGCAGATGCTCTAACCTCCTGTATTTTACAGTAAATTAAGGCCACCAGCCATGACCTCTCACATTTTGCCTCTTCACCTCCTTTCTCCGGCATCACAAGTAGGTTCAAGTGTTACTTTTCCTGCTTGAAGCCTTGCTCCACCGGACCCACTCTTCATCCTCCTATAAGAGCCTGCTCCTCCTTCTGTGCCCACTAGCTTTTTTCTCCATCCACTAACATGCTTAAGGGTCTCTTCCCATCTGCACTCGGGGTCACGGAGCAGGAATGGATGGGGTAGAAGGGGAATGAGGACAGAGGTTGGAGATCACAAGGGGCAAGAGACTCTCAAGGAGGGACAGGCTTATAGTGTCAAAGGCGGTGGAGACCAAGCCCATCAGGACCAAGGGAACCAGTAGCCAGGAAATGGAAGAAACTGTAGTAGGGATGGAAGTGACATTGCTGTGGGTTGAGGAGTGAATGGTTACTAGGAGGTGAGAAATTCAAGGCAGGGATCATAAACGACTTTGGAAAGAAGCTTGGCCATGAAGGGAAGAAGGCTGCTGTTCCTGGAGGGAGTTAGAAGGTATTTGTTTGTCTTCAGATGGGTGGGCTCTGTGCTCAGTTGCTTCAGTCGTGACCGACTCTTTGTGAGACCCCATGGACTGTAGCCCGCCAGGCTCCTCTGTCCATAGGATTCTCCAGGCAAGGATCCTGGAGTGGGTTGCCATGCCCTTCTCCAAGGAATCTTCCTGTCTGGGGGATCCAACTCTTGTCTGCCTGTGTCTCCTGCACTGCAGGTGGATTTTTACCCACTGAGTCACCTGGGAAGCCCAAATGGGAGTCTAGTGCATTTAAATGCTGACAAGAAAGGGCCAGTAGGATGGAGAAGTTGGAGATGCAGGAGAGAGGAGATAATAAACGGACAAGGTCTTTACTAAGGCTGCATAGAGTGGGGTCCCCAGCTCAGGTGGAATTCACTTTATACACAGGCAGGAGCATCGTCCCTATAACGAGCGAGCAGAGCGCTGGTGGCCTGGGCACAGCCACATGTGTAGTGTGGGCTCGGGGACTTGATGACGTGTCTTTATGGAGGTTTTTTGCTTTAATTCTTTCCTCAGAAGCAGGCACGGTTCTCTGTGGGGAGTCGGGGATGGGGCCCTGGGTTGAAGGTTTGACATCAGAGTTATGAATAAGGAGAGAGGAAGCTGAACAGGACACCACAAGAAACTACCAAGAACAGCTCCGCTGAGAGGCGGGGTGGGGGCTTTGAGAGCTGCAGGAGCGGGTGGGGGGCAGCTGCTGGATTTCCCTGGTTGGGGGGGGGGTTCGATGAAGAGGTGTGCAGAGAGGGCCGTGGGATCTTGGTTTAGGAAATGAGTGAAGGCTGGAGGGGCCGAAAGATGGGGGAGCAAATGCAGAGAAACCAGAGATCTTAATGAGATCTTAATGAGATCTAAATACAAGCGGGTGGGAGCAAGAGAGAGGAAGGGCTGAAAGAACTGGAGGTCATGAGCAGGCGTGGAGTACTGGAGATGGAGATTCGAGAGAGAGAGGAATCGTGGCAGACAGCAGGGCCAGGGCCTGGCCACAGGAGAAGCGCAGAGGTGGAGGAGGGGTGAAGTCACTGCATCATGAATGGTGAGGCTGCCTATATAATGGTCGCTCATGTCACCCAGGAGAGGAAAGCTGTGAGCAGGTGATGCAAGTCTTTAGTAAAGGGTGAGTGACCAGGATGTCAGGAGAGTTAAGCCGGGGAGAAGTGGAGGGGCCTCAAGCCGCAGGAGGTTTATGCGGGAGTGGAGGAGCTGAGAGCTTGTTAACAGCCGTGGGGACTGGGAGGCATTCCTTCCTGAGAGGTTCCCCACCGCCTTCGGGATGAGATTCACACTCCCGCGCTGGAAGCACAGGCAGAGACGCGTGGCCCTCTCTAGCGGGGTCGCTGTATCTCGCCCCCATTTCAGCCCAGGTGCTCCGCAGGGCTTCCCTGGGGGCTCGGTTGGTAAAGAATAGCCTGCAATGCGAGAGACCCCGGTTCGATCCCTGGGTTGGGAAGATCCCCTGGCGAAGGGAAAGGCTACCCACTCCAGTACTCTCCTGGAGAATTCCACGGACTGTATAGTCCATAGGGCCGCAAAGAGTTGGGCATGACTGAGCCACTTTCACGTTCACTTTCCACAGGGCAGCTCCCCAGTGGTAGTCACATCCTCTTCTCCACTCCTGGGCACAAGTTACGCCCTCTGCTTTGGGAGCAAGCTTCCTCTGGGTTCCCCCTGCCACGCCTGTCTCCCCCTCGCATCGTCAGCTTCGTCCCGCAGGGAGTGGGAGGAGGGAGTGGGAGTCCTCCAGGGAGGAGGCCTGCGGACCCTCGCCCGGCGGGCCAGCTGACCCCGCGCCTGCGCTGTGTGGTCAGGTGCGCGCTCCCCCTCGCCCCTGGACATCATGACTGTCTGACATCTATTGCCAACATGGAGCACAAAACCTGGCTTAAGGTCAACTCTTCATGAGGAGTTTGGGAGGAATCAGTGTCAAGTAGAGGCGGTGGCCGGTGGGCAGTGGGCGACGGGTGGCAAAGAGCAGCACAGGAAGCCCAGCTGAAGATCTTGCGCCCTTTTCTTCCGCTCATTAGACCCGGTAATTCATTCCGTTCCTCAAGTGGAAAACAATTTCTCAAAAATTCAGCTATTAAATAAATCATTCACATGAATATCTTTTTTACTGGCTCCAAAGAGTGCTGGCCTATCTCTGCAGAATTGACCCGGGACCGGTGTCTAGGGTCCTGCTCTGTATTCACCAAGGCCCACTGACTCATCAGCGCACTCTGGGATGGCAGCAATAACATTATTAAATAAGAAGTTCCAAATCCCCTGAAAACAATTCTGTGGGATGAGCTGGACTTCTGCATGTGAGCAGGTTGCGGAGTGTAGCCCCGGGAAGCATCGAGAACACCCCTTGTGTGTGTGTGTGGTGTGTGTGTGTGTGTGTGTGTGTGTGTATCTGTGTTATCTTCATGCCTGTGTCTTTCTGGGTTGATGTCCTGTGTGGGTCTGTGTGTGACTGTCTACATGTGGACGTATGTGCTCTATGCACAGAGAAGGGGATGGAAGGAGCTGCAGGTGACCATGGTCCCAGACTCCGTCTCCTGCCCAAGTGGCCTTTTTCTTCCTGAACTCTGGATGGCCAGGTTCTTGCTGACTCTCTGTATTCCAGAAGCATCTGCCTGCCTCTCAGCAATGGCCAGGCAAGGTAGTCAGACTGTCTGGAAAGGGCCCATGGACGTTTTAGCGGGCTTTTGCTTGGGCTGCTGTCTGTCTTTCCCAGGTGGTGCTAGTGGTAAAGAACCCGCCTGCCAATGCAGGGGACATAAGAGACGTCTGTTCGATCCCTAGGTCGAGAACATCTCCCAGAGAAGGGCATGACAGTCCACTCTGGCATTTTTGCCTGGAGAACCCCCATGGACAGAGGAGCCTGGTGGGCTGCAGTCCACGGGGTCACAAAGAGTTGGATGCGACTGAGTGACTTAGGATGCATGCAGTCTGTCCGTCTGGGCAGCCAGCCAGTCAGTCCCTGAGTTTTCGGGAGCACCTGGCTGGGCAGAGCCAGCCATGTGTGCAGAGGCGGTGGGTCCCAGGCCAATGGAGCCGAAGCTCAGGTCATTCAGGTCGCCTGCAGGTAACAGGCTGCAGATCACATACCACAGCTGTCCTCAAGAAGAAGAGTGTGATCACAGTTGCCTCTCTCACTCTTACGTTCACATCCAAATCAGGTCATTCCAGACTTTCTGGTGGGGTTAATTACATTGTTGCTCCAAGGCCTGAAATCCATTTAGGCGTCAATGATAGATACGCAACAAGAAATGAAGGTTTACTCTCTAGCACAGGAAACCATAGTCAATATCTTGTAATAACCTATAATAGAAAATAATCTGAAAAATAATAACATGTATATGTTTAACTGAACCACCTTGCTATGCACCTGAAACATTGTAAGTCAACTATACTTCAATAATATATATGTATGAAGAAAAAAATTCATAAGTTTAAAGATTAAAAAACAATAATTTCCAGCTACACTGATGGGAATAACAGTTATTTCATGAGGGCAATTGGGAAAAAACCAATCGAGTGTTTTCTAGTTTGCTAATTTAGGGGAAAAGTGATTTTTTTCCTCTAGATATTTATTTTTTAAAGTAAGGTTTAAAAATACTGTTTCTTATTTCTATTACTTCTCTTTCCTGAGTGGGTATCATTATTATGCTGGCAACAGGCCTACGTGTGGGTGAGGAGTGGTCATTGTAGCTGTCTTACCTGACTTTTTCCAAAGAGAGAGGCTCCTATTGTTTCCAAGCAAGCCGCCCCAAAAGGCTTCTCGGGGGCAAGAGGAAGCCCCCTCTCTGTGGGAGAAAGCAGCTGCGTACCCTTGCTGCCCACATGCTACAGGCGCCGGGTACCTGCCCTGCCTCCCAGGAGCGGCCACTTGAGCTGGGCAGACGAAAGTCGTTAGCAGGTCAGTGGGCTAGCTCTCTCCCCTGCTCTAGGCTGGGGCGGGGCTGGGGGGTGTAGGGGGTGGTGGGAGGGTGTGGATATGGAGCTTGTTGTTCTGTTTATAAATTTTGGTTTATTTCATCTTTAGCTTGCCTGCGGCCTGCTTGCAGACTCAGTCACTTCTGGCTACACCCATGGCAGGACTGATGTGTGCACTGTCTCATGCTATTAAAGAAGGGGGCGGACTGGTATCTATGTTAATGAATTAACTCCTTTTTAAACTGCTCATTTTAGATTTGACTTAAAAAAAAGAAAAAAGTCATCCTTTTTTCAAAAACATCTTTTTTCTAATAATAGAATATTTATTGAGCATTCCCAATGCCAAATGCCTATGTACCTTATTTGAAATGGTCACTTTATTGATATTACTGCCCATTTACAAATGTGGAGACTGTGGTAATTTCCTAAGGGCACTTGGCCAGTCTGCTAGCCCTGCCTTATTCTAGTGGTCCAATGGGAGCTTCACAACACACACGAATGCCATTTTCATGATCTGCTCTGTAACCTTGTTTTAAATTCAAGACATGCTTGTCACCTTCTATAAGTGCAAATATATTGGTAAGGTTAGCATGATCTGTTTTAGATTACACATTTTTTTCCTATATTACACTTTAAATTATCTTATGATGAAAAGGTGTTCATTATATATATGGGTGATTCCACATTAATGAAAATACAAAAGTTCAAGTAGACAAAAATAAATTAAATTTTAGGCTTATTATTAATTTTTAAAGGGGTTTGGCTTTCAAAAAGATTCTCTATGGATTTTCTTTAAATAGAATTCTTATAACATTCTTAAAATGTTTTGAATGATTAAATTTCAATTCAATTCATCCACCCAAATTCTACCCCCTACACAAGTACCTGTTATATACTGTTAAGTTGAACCACATGAAATTGCCAATATTCACTCTTTTCTAATATACCAAAGTGGCAGTTTCATAGGGTTCAATCTGATTTCTGCTCTTATCAAACATTTATTTTTAGTTTCAAAGGCTAGTTTATCCTCAATTTAAATCGACTGTTTGAGATCAATAAGCCAGACAGTGGTTCTTTCCTTAAGTGTGTACTGTGGGTAATTTTATTTCTGGAGTTGGCTTTTATTAAAGATAATCTCCTATTAATATAATTCAAGCAAGCTTCAATTCAATATCTACTATGTGAAAAGTACTTCTTTAGGCAGAACTCCTTGCCCCACACCTCATCAATGTTCTACATGAGACACTTGGAATGTCCAGATTCTGGGAAATGAGTGCAAGCATCTACATCGCCCTCTAGAGGACTCACACACACACAACATCACTGGTTCTGTTGGCTGAAATCTCTTCTTTATATTTTAACCATGTTAACGATATATATTTTTGTCAATTCATACACCTATTATTTGGTGACAGATCAATTCAAACTGTCAGTTATGAATCTTCTCCCTTGAAAATGGTAATTCTATCATTCTTAAATGTGTTCATAACAGTACAATTTGAGCTCTATGAAATCAAACCTATTTATTGAACACCCAAAGTCTGAACAATTGCACATTTTGCTTTGTATACTCTGTGTATGCGGGAACATGACTTCCCCAAAGGAATAAGCAGGAGAAACTGATATAGTTAGGAACACAATGCCAAGGTTACTACTGGACATAACAGCAGATCAGTGACACGGCTGGATGGCTACTGGCCAGGGCGTATCCAGTTTCCTGTAATAAGAGGTGGATGAATACAGGTTAGGAATGCCATAGAGTGCTTAGGCTGAAGCCAAGAGAGGTCCACAGTGCCAGAGAAGTAAAGCATTGTAGCTACTATTTCACGTTTCTTCTGAAAACAATATAAATGGCTTATAAGGCTAGGATGCTGGAATTAATATTTAATGTAAAAAGCATTACTGAAAACAATTGTATAGCTATCAGGTATAAATAATAATTTCCACTTTTGCTGGTAATTTTTCACTCATTTAGGTTGTCACACTAGTGTACCAGCAGTTTATAGGTGCACTTAACTTTAATGGCACATTGATTAAACTATGGCAGAATTACCCATTCAATATATCTTTCCATTCTGTACTATTATGAAGTTCTAAATATTTCAAATGCAAATAGACCTCTATTAGTCAGTAGTTCAGCAGTTACCTGTCTTCTTTTCTTTTTTTGGAATCATTACGGAGGCTTATAAATTTACTTTTCTGCATACTTGTACCAATAATCTTATGATAAGGAATTAACACACATACAGGCTAAGAATCTGGATTTATTTGGAATATGATGAGAAAATGAGCCAATTAAAATGAGTATAAAAATAAGGAGGAAAAAACCCTTTGACTATGATACATCACTGACTCCATGAACATTTCTTTTCTCACTTGGTATGCCATATCTATGAAGGTTCATCCAGCACAGACAGAAATAAGCATCTGCTTTCATTTGTAGGCAGGTAAAACTTCTAAGTTCAGAGAGGGCATAATAGCTCTGTGTCAGTCTGAGTGCCTCCAGAAGCAGTCACCAAGACAAGAGCAGCTCTGTAAGTTCACTTATAGAAGACTCCCTGGGAAGAGGCTATGAAAGGAGATGGGCTGGGAGCACGGGAAAGTGGGGGAGCCTGCCCCCATCCCCAAGCCAGGTCTGACACCTGTGAGTAAAGAGTAAGGACAGAAGATTGGGTGCTAAGTCACTTCAGTCATGTCTGACTCTTTGAAATCCCATGGACTGTAGCCCCCTCCCCAGGCTCCTCTGTCCATGGGATTCTCCAGCAAGAATACTGGAGTGGGTTGCCATTTCCTCCTCTAGGGGATCTTCCAGACCCAGGAATTGAACCCACGTCTTTTACATCTCCTGTATTGGCAGGCGTGTTCTTTATCACTAGCACCACCTGGGAAGCCTGAGGATTGGGTAGGAAGTACTTGGGAGCAATCTGAAGAAAGTCTCAGCTCAAGTTGATGGGGTCCTGAAGTTGCCCTTTAGAGAAGCTCCAGGTCAGGCAGAACGGCCCACCTCTAGGAGCCCTGTTGAGCCAGGCCCTTGGAGGAGGGCAGCCCAGGGGAAGCGTGTTTTACCAGCTGCAGCGGATTCAAAAGAGTGGCCTCAAGAGGCTGGCCGGCAGCTGTGTTCCCCACAGCTGCAGCTTCTTTTGAAAGGAGATCTGAGTGGTGTACTTCCATGCCCTCCACAAGTACTGTTTCTTTTTGGTGACTATGCAATTTAACACAGGGGTCTTGTTTCTTTCAGAGAAAACTCAAAAATCCCCCGGTTGGACATCTTCCTCAGCTTCCTTGGGATACATTCCTGGAGGACCAGTGTGCCTGTGTTTTCCTGATGAGGTACAGGTTATATTTGCTGTCATGGTTCAGAAGGCTGAGCGCTGAAGAACTGATGCTTTTCGAACTGTGGTCCTGATGAAAACTCTTGAGAGTCCCTTGGACTGCCAGGAGATCAAACCAGTTAATCCTAAAGGAAATCAACCCTGAATACTCTTTGAAAAGACTGATGCTGAAACTGAAGCTACAATTCTTTGGCCACCTGATGCAAAGAGCTGACTCCTTGGAAAAGACCCTGATGCTGGGAAAGTTGGAAGGCAAAAAGAGAAAGCGGATGACAGAGGATAAGATGGTTGAATGGCATCACCAACTCAATTGACATGAATCTAAGGAAACTCCGGGAGATGGTGAAGGACAGGGGATCCTGGCATGCCGCAGTCCACAGGGTTGCAAAGAGTCAGACATGAGTTAGCAACTGAACAACAGCAAAACATGGTACAGAGGAAAAAGATAGTCAAGTTATATAAAGCATCTGGAAGGATTTCCTGTCTCCAGAATTGTCCGAAGATCACTCTGACATTTGTCCAAGCGTTTCCTTTATTAGGGGCTTCCCTGATAGCTCAGTTGGTAAAGAATCCGCCTGCAATGCAGGAGACCCTGGTTCAGTTCCTGGGTCGGGAAGAATGCCTGGAGAAGGGACAGGCTACCCACTCCAGTATTCTTGAGCTTCCCTTGTGACTCAGCTGGTAAAGAATCCACCTGCAATGCAGGAGACCTGGGTTCGATCCCTGGGTTGGGAAGATCCCCTGAAGAAGGGAAAGGCTACCCACTCCAGCATTCTGGCCTAGATAATTCCATGGATGGGATCACAAAGAGTTCGACACGACTGAGTGACTTTCATTTTCACTTTCCTTTATTATAACTCCTTTGGATTGTAGTCCTACTGGGTCAAATCCAGGGTATAACGTACCTCCTTAAGTAAATCACAATAGTTAACATTTATGCAGCATTTGCTATATGCCAGCTACTGCTCCAACCTTTACTTTTATAAACTCAGTTAATCCTCAAAATAAGTCTATGAGGCCAATATTATCATTACCTCCATTTTTAGGGATGAGGAAACTGAGGCAGAGAGAGGTAGTGGAAAGTAAGTAGTGGGTACTGGATTCCCATCCAGGCAGTGGGACACCACCATATGTGTTTCTGATTGAGTGTCTGTGTCCTCCCCAAGTTCAGTGTGATGCTATTAGGAGGTACAGCCTTTGGACATAATTAGGTTTAGATGAAGTTATAATAGTGGAATTCTCCAGGCGAGAATACTGGATTGGGTAGCCATTCCCTTCTCCAGGGGATCTTCCTGACCCAGGGATCTATATTGCTTATAAATATGATATTCCACAGCCTGAGCTAAGACATTGTTTCTACCCAGTGTGCTAGGGAAAGAGATGGGGAAGACCTCAAGTGGATAGGGTGGCAGACATGTGAGTGTGGTTGGTCACAAGCTGGAGCCCAGTGACACGCTCACTGTGCAAGCTGAGCCAGCTTGATAGCAGCGAGGGAAAGGGCCCGCCTTGGTGAACTTGGGATGCATGGCAGCATTGCCAGGCAACGCCCAGAATCTTAGACCGGAGGGAACACCATTCTTCCTGGTACATAGTGTACTTTTGGCCACAATCCGAGTTACTTCACGAGCTGTGTATGTTCCAGCTTCCTAGTGACAGATGTCAGAGCCTATAAGCAACTGGGAAGATGGAAACTGATGACAGTCCTGATGACGGTGACAGTTTTGATAGTAGCAGCAGTGGTAACAGAAGTGAATAGTAGCAAACAACAACAGTCTCATGGTAGTGGGACTAATGATGCTTTGGTCACATACAAAGAATAGAGAAGCCCACTGTGAGTGGCAGGTCAGGTGTAAAGTTTGAATCAGGAAGGAAAAATGACTATATACATGAGCACAAGATTTTGTATATTATTTCGGTGAATTGAAAGATTGCTTGAAATTGATCCACAGCCTCCAGCAGGTTAAAAACTGTTTTAAAGAAACTTAAGAAAGAACCTACAGAGCTCAAAACATATAGTCTGTCTTTAAATATCCCTGTGCTAAAGAGCAGAATATAACTAATTTTATAAGGAGTCCCAGGGGATTGTGGAAACCTACAACTACTGAGGCTCAGATTTTTTATCTTTGATGTTGATCAAAGTAAAAAAGTGGGGCCACAGACACTAAGCAAATGATATAACTTCTGCAAAAGCTGAAGTGGCTTTTTCACCCATTATATTGATAAACTCTTGAGGAGAGAAATATGCACATAGATAGAGGGGAGGCAGTGAAGTTAATAGCTCACAGCTCTCTGTCTTCCCTACTGATGTTTAGTGATAGTGCCGAGTGGGTTAGACCACACACAGCTTCCAAACCACTTCAGACTGCAACAGGAAATACATTGAAGGTAGCTCCTTTAGTCTTTTTCTTTTTTAAAAAAAGCTTTAGTCTTTAAAAATGCCTTTAATACAATTCCACCTTATAGACTATTTTTAAAAAGTGGAATTACCAGAGGATTGAGGGAGCCTTGTCATGAACAGAGAACCAGTTTGGAAACAGGAAACAAGGTGGAAATGAATGGGTACCTCTCTGCATGGAGACATGTTAACAACCACGTTCCTGCGAAGATGCTGCTTGGATCATTTTATAAATGATCTGGACGAGGCCACAGAAAAACGTTTGAATTTGCTGATGATCCTGACTTTTGGTTGATAAGGAGAGATTTCAGAAGATATTTTAAGCTCATGTCAAATAGACAAAAACATTGGTGCATGTGATTGTGTGAAACTGCAAGTAATAAATGTACTTAGAGGGAAAAAAAAAAGTATCACAGACTTCCAGGCATATGAGAGCTGAGAGATCAGTTACAACCCGAAAGAGTTTCCTGGGATTAGACGATAGAATCCACTCATAGGAAAACTATCTCAGGGTCAGCCAGTCCGACCTCTCATTTGAAGCCACCCCTGGCCTTCCGTAGCATCCTGACCACATGAACTCTGACTGCTTGCTCTCACAGTGAGGAACTCCTCATGCTCAGAGAAAACTCTGTCTTCATTGAGACAATTCAGAAAGAAAGTTCTCCTTTGTGTTGAGGCAACACCAGCCGTTTCCTCAGGCAGCTCAGTGTAATACAGCCCGGTTCTGATTCCTCTCCCACATAAACACCAGGCAAATTTGAAGAACTGTGTCCTCAGCCTTGTTTTGTTTTTGCTTTTGTTTTTCATTTATTTTATTAGTTGGAGGCTAATTACTTTACAATATTGTAGTGGGTTTTGTCATACATTGACATGAATCAGCCATGGATTTACATGTATTCCCCATCCCGATCCCCCCTCCCCCCCTCCCTCTCCACCCGATCCCTCTGGGTCCTCCCAGTGCACCAGGCCCAAGCACTTGTCTCATGCATCCCACCTGGGCTGGTGATCTGTTTCACCATAGATAATATACATGTTTCAATGCTGTTCTCTTAAAACATCCCACACTTGCCTTCTCCCACAGAGTTCAAAAGTCTGTTCTGTACATCTGTGTCTCTTTTTCTGTTTTACATATAGGGTTATCATTACCATCTTTCTAAATTCCATATATATGTGTTAGTATGCTGTACTAACAGCATACTGGCTTACTTCACTCTGTATAATGGGCTCCAGTTTCATCCATCTCATTAGAACTGATTCAAATGAATTCTTTTTAATGGCTGAGTAATATTCCATGGTGTATATGTATCACAGCTTCCTTATCCATTCATCTGCTGATGGGCATCTAGGTTGCTTCCATGTCCTGGCTATTATAAACAGTGCTGCGATGAACATTGGGGTGCACGTGTCTCTTTCAATTCTGGTTTCCTCAGTGTGTATGCCCAGAAGTGGGATTGCTGGGTCATATGGCAGTTCTATATCCAGTTTCTTAAAAAATCTCCACACTGTTCTCCATAGCGGCTGTACTAGTTTGCATTCCCACCAACAGTGTAAGAGGATTCCCTTTTCTCCACACCCTCTCCAGCATTTATTGCTTGTAGACTTTTGGATAGCAGCCATCTTGACTGGCGTGTAATGGTACCTCATTGTGGTTTTGATTTGCATTTCTCTGATGATGAGTGATGTTGAGCATCTTTTCATGTGTTTGTTAGCCATCTGGATGTCTTCTTTGGAGAAATGTGTTTAGTTCTTTGGCCCATTTTTTGATTGGGTCATTTATTTTTCTGGAATTGAGCTACAGGAGTTGCTTGTATATTTTTGAGATTAATCCTTTGTCTGTTGCTTCGTTTGCTATTATTTTCTCCCAATCCAAGGGCTGTCTTTTCACCTTGCTTGTAGTTTCCTTTGTTGTGCAAAAGCTTTTAAGTTTAATTAGGTCCCATTTGTTTATTTTTGCTTTTATTTCCAATATTCTGGGAGGTGGGTCATAGAGGATCCTGCTGTGATTTATGTCGGAGAGTGTTTTGCCTATGTTCTCCTCTAGGAGTTTTATAGTTTCTGGTCTTACATTTAGATCTTTAATCCATTTTGAGTTTATTTTTGTGTATGGTATTAGAAAGTGTTCTAGTTTCATTCTTTTACAAGTGGTTGACCAGTTTTCCCAGCACCACTTGTTAAAGAGGTTGTCTTTATTCCATTGTATATTCTTGCCTCCTTTGTTAAAGATAAGGTGTCCATAGGTACGTGGATTTAAAACAAAACAAAACAAAACAAAACAAAACAGGTTAAGCATCTGGTACATCCTCAATGTTCTGCTCAGAACAAGTCTAAATGTCCTAACTATTGAAACTGCTTTCCACTGGTGACACAGTTTTACTTTGCTTCTGTCCCAGGTGCCCAGGACTGAATTCAGTGTTTCAGGCGGGAAGTGACAAGTGCTCTGTGAAAGGGACCTTGTTCTGGGGAAGCCTTCCTCATGCCGCCGCCCCCCCTCCCCCCCATTTTTTAATAATAGCTTTGCATGTGTGCGTGCATGCTGTCACTCTGGTCGTGTCCCACTCTTTGTGACCCTATGGACTGTAGCCCCCAGGCTCCTCTGTCCATGGGATTCTCCAGGCAAGAATACTGAAGTGGAATGCCAGGCCCTCCTCCAGGGGATCCTCCCGACCCAAGAATGAAACCTGAGTCTCTTATGTCTCTAACATCGGCAGGAGGGTTTTTTTTTAATTAACTACTAGTGCCACCTGGGAAGCCCAATAACACCTTTATTAAGGTATAATTTATATATCACAAAACTTATGCTTTTAAAGTGTAAAATTCAGTATTTTTTTTGTGGTTTTTATTATGTCTACAGAGTTATGCAGTCACTATTGTTCAGTCGCTAAGTCATGTCTGATTCTTTGTGACCCCATGGACTGCAGCACACCAGGCTTCCCTGTCCTTCACTATCCCCCGGAGCTTGCTCAAACTCATGTCCATTGAGTCAGTGATGCCATCCAACCATCCCATCCTCTGTCGCCCCCTTCTCCTCCTGCCTTCAACCTTTCCCATATCAGGGTCTTTTCCAATGAGTCAGCTCTTTGCATCAGGTGGCCAAAGTATTAGAGTTTCAGCTTCAGCATTAGTCCTTCCAATGAATATTCAGGGTTGATTTCCTTTAGGATCGACTCCTTGATCTCCTTGCAGTCCAAGGGACTCTCAAGAGTCTTCTCCCACTTCCAGAACATCTGCATCATCCCCCAAAGAAACCTCATACCTATCAGCAGTCTCTGCTTATTTCCCACCTTCTGGCAACCACTGATCTGTTTCCTGTATATACTTGTCTCTTCTGGACATTTCACATACATGGGCCCATGGGTGTGAAATCACTTTGATTTGCCTTACCCTAGTGACTAATGATGTTGAACAAGATGTGACATTTTGTGACTAGCTTCTTTGACTTAGTGTTTTACTTTCACGTTTATATTTTCAAGCTTCATCCATGTTGTAACTTGTATCAGTACTTCATTGCTTTCTATTGCTGAATAATATTCCATTGTATGGATACATCACATTTTCTTTATCCATTCATCAGCTGATGGACTTTGTGTTCTTTTTAACTTGGGGATATAATGAATAATGTTTTCATGAATATAAAAATAAAAGACATACAAGTGTTTGTGCATGTGTTTTAATTCTCTTTGGTGTATACTTAGGAGTGGAATTGCCGGGTCATACAGTAATTCCATGGTTAACCTTCTGCAGAGCTGACAGAATGTTTTCCACAGTGGCTACACCATTTTATAATTCTACCAGTAAAATATGAAGGTTCCAATTCCTCCACATCCTTTCAAACATTTGTTATCTCTTTGATAACAGCCATCATAGTGGGTACAAAATCACTTTGACTTGCCTTGCCCTAGTGACTACTGATGTCAAATATCTTTACACGTGCTCATTTTCCATTTGCATATCTTTCTTAAAAAGTATCTATTTAAGTTTTTTTTTTAATTGAGTTGTCTTTTTATATTGAGTTGTTAGAGCTTTTCTAAATTCTGGATATTAGCCAGTATCAGGTATATGATTTGAAAATATTTTCTCCCATTCTGTGGACTTAGTATTTAACTTTGATGAAGGCCAATGTATCTAATTTTCTTTTGTCACTTGTGTTTTTGTTGTCATACTTAAGAAACCGTTGCCTAACTCAAGGTTATGGACTTTACCTCTATGTTTTCTTCTAAGAGTTTCATAGTTTTACCTCTTACATTTGATCTTTAACCATTCTGAGTTTAAATTTTTTAATATGATTGAGGTATGGGTCTAACTTCATTCTTCTGCATGTAGACACTTTGTCTTAGCATGATTTGTTGAAAACACAATCCTTGAATTATCTTGGCCCCCTTGTGGCAAATCAACCGACCATAATGGGGGACACATTTCTAGTAATGATATTGGCCATTTTCTCTTCATACTATTGGCTCATACTGAGTTTATCATACACAAACTCCTGTAAGTGTTTCATAGGTATTGCTCTTAAGCCAAGCTTCCGCCATCCTGCTCTTGTGCAGATGGAAATGGGGGCCCAGATAAGAGACTTCATCTTTATCGCTCTTAAATGTCACCTTGTCAGTTCAGCTGGTCATTCCACTAAGCTGACAGCTTCGGGATATGGAGCCTGATGTCCCTCCCAGGTTTATATCATCTATATCATCAGTTATTCAGCTCAGTCATGAAATATTTAATAAAGTTCTTATCAGGCAACTGGTCTATGTTGGCGAAGAAGACAAGAACCCATCCTCATGGAAGAGGCACAGAGAAGGCAGGTAATACAGAAGTAAGCTAACAAACAAGATAATGTCAAACAGTGAGCTTCTTCAGTAATGGATCATTTAGGGAGGAGGCATGCATGAGTGCTCAGTCGTGTCCAGCTCCTTGCGAACCCATGGACTGTAGCCCTCCAGCCTCCTCTCTCCATGGGGTTCCACAAGCAAGAATACTGGAGTGGGTTGACACTTCCCACTCCAGGGGATTTTCCTGACCCAGGGGTCGAATCTGTGTCTCCTGCATTGGCAGGTGGATTCTTAACCAATTTCACCACCTGGGAAGCCTGGATCATTTAGGGAAATCTCTTTAATTTACAATTGCTTTGGGTTACATTATGTTTCCACTATCATCTTAGAAGCCAATTATGTCTAAATGTCATTGCTCAAGGTTCATTTCAGAAAGTCATATACTTTGCGAAGTGCCTTCCTTTTATCTGATGCAGACATGAAGGAGAACTCACCCTCTCTGGTGCCACTCAGAGGGGCGCATGGTAGGGATGGCTGGGCCACGAGCCTCACCCGGCAGAGTCAGGCTTCAGATTCTAGAAGAATACTCTGCAATCCTAAAATGACTCCTGCAACCCGTTATTATTAGAGAAGGCCTGATAACTCCACTGCCACTTTTTCCTGGATAAATAATTTCTGTCTGGAGTGTTGGTCCAAATTGTTTCACTGGCAGCCACAACAGCACACGCATGTTCTTCCTCTCTGTCAAAAAAGTCACTTTGTAGGAAGTCTGTAGTCAATAGAGAATGACATTTGACTTCAGAGTCCTACTGCAGCTGATGCAAATGAGAGGCACTGGGGGGGTGGGGTGGGGGGGGGGAACCTTTTCCTAAACCTCTATCCCCTCTGAGATGAAAGTGTATCAACCCTAAAGGAAAGCAACTTTGTTGCTAGAGCTGAAAACAATGCCTGACAAATCCATCAAATCGTGGTTGAACAAAGGAGGGAGTCAAGGAAACTTTCAGCACAGTTCAAAAGTTTGGCCTCTTCTGTAGGTTCTTGTTCATGGGATATTTTTAAAAATTAATTTTTATTGGAGTGTAGTTGATTTACAATGTTGTACTGTCTGTACCTTAAGGTGAATCAGTTATGCATACATTTACATATATATAAAATCTGTTTATCTATATTTATAGAATCTAAAAAAGTAGAGATACATATGTATATATATATATATATATATATAGGTTATGCTAGTAGTAAAGAATCCACCTGTCAATGCAGGAGACATAAGAGACATGGGCTCCATCCTTGAGTTGGGAAGATCCCCTGGAGGAGGGCATGGTAATCCACTCCAGTATTCCTGCCTGGAGAATCCCATGAACAGAGAGCCTGTTGGGCTACAGCCTAGGGTTGAAAAGAGTGGGATATGACAGAAGCGACTTAGCATGCACGCATATATTTCCCATATAGGTCATTACAGAGTATTGAGTAGAGTTCCCTGTGCTATACATTAGGATTTTTTAAAAACTTTATTTTGTATTGGGGTATAGCCAGTTAACAATGTTGTGACAGTTTTAGGTGAACAGTGAAGGGATTCCGCCATACATATACATAAATCCATTCTCCCCCCAAACTCTCCTCAGTAGGTTCTTATTAATTATCTATTATAGATATATAATGGTGTGTATATGTCAATCCCAATCTCCCAGTTTATCCTTCCCTCACCCTTTCCCTCTTGTTTTCTATATCTGTGACTCTATTTCTACTTCGTAAATAAGTTCATTTGCATCTTTTTTAAGATTCCACGTGTAAGTGATACCATATGATATTTGTCTTTCTCTGTCTGACTTACTTCACTCAATATAACAATCTTTAGGTCCATCTATGTAGCGGCAAATAGCATTATTCTGTTCTTTTTCATGGCTGAGTAGGGTTCCATTGTGTATAGGCACCACATCTTTATCCATTCCTCTGCTGATGAGCATTTAGGTTGCTTCCATGTCCTGGCTATTGTGAATAGTGCTGCAATGAACACTGGGGTGCATATATCTTTTTAAATTATGGTTTTCTCTGGATATATGCCCAGAAATGAGATTACTGGATCATATGGTATCTCTATGTTTAGTTTTTTAAGGAACTTCCACACTGTTTTCCATAGAGACTGTACCAATTTACATTCCTACCAACAGTGTAGGAGGGTTCCCATGAGACTGTTTTAAAGTTCACTGAGCATCAAGCTTTTTTTTTCCCCCTAATTTCGTTTTTAAATTCCTTCTTGATTAATGGACCACTGACTACTCCCAAGGGGCTAAGAGGGTATTAGTGATTGTCTGGGAGCTCTTGGTATCTTTAGACAATCTCTTTCCATGAAATTATTGGATGCTGTTAATGATCTCCTCTGGTCTCCTCTGGGTACCTTTGATCTTTTTCTTCCTGGCTTCACATATTTACATCAGCAGTTTTCTGCAAGAAAGGAGGGCTCTAGAACTGTGTTTATCTTATCAGCCATTGGTTTCCATTTGATGGATGTCGCCTCATGAAGCACAATTGTGAATAACATACAGTTCCCATTCGAGGTCACATAAAGGGGATGGTGACAGGAGGCTGAGAGGGCTGGGTCTGTGATATTTCAGTAAGTATATATTTTAACACAAAACCTCTCTATTACCACTGATCTTTCTTTTCTGCCATTTTGCCTTCATGCACACAAGGAGCAGTCAGATTTAATATTCATCAATTCAACAGACTCCATGGAAACAATAGTGATTTGTAAGATGAAAAAGAATTACGGATGCATGCTGATCATATTTCTTGGCTGCAAAGCCCCAAATTCTGACTCATCAAATTAAATTACTCATTAAAATACAGGCCAAAAAACTATAGCCTGCATTCAGGTACTCTTGACTATCAGATAAAACAGAGAATGAGATAATATCATGAAAGAATAATTCACTCCCCTGCTCTCTTGGGCAGAAGTGCAGCACACTTTTCTGGGATCACTATTAATTTATGAAGGCCACACAAGATATGAATTAAATTGCCCCTGTCCTTTGTTTTCAATAATGTCTAAGGTGCATATTTTTATACTCCTCAAAGTGGACATTTTATTATTTTTCTCATGAGAGGGGCACTGAGACCCCGTTGGGGCTTCAAATGGGCTCCTGAGGGCACAGCATCTGGGGACAATATCCCCAGACAATAACTCACTTAGGGTGGTAACTCTCGTGTTTGGGTTAGAGTGGAGCGCCCCTTGGCCCTCTATACTGTGCCTTCAGGCTTCTGGTTTGCGGGACGCAGGGTGACAGGGGAGTATGAGGCCCGGGAAGGGTGAGGGCAGAGGTTCCAGAGAGGTTCCACCTTCCAGAGAGGTTACCCACTTTCCAGTGGCAGAAGACTTTCACCTTATAAAGCTGGTCTACAGAAGCTATAAAACTCTTAGAGGAAAACACAGGCAGAACACTCTCTGACATAAACCGCAGTAAGATCCTCTATGACCCACCTCCCATAGTAGTGGAAATAAAAACAAAAATAGACAAATGGGACCTAATTAAACTTAAAAGCTTTTGCACAACAAAGGAAACTAAAAGCAAGGTGAAAAGACAGCCTTCAGAGTGGGAGAAAATAATAGCAAATGACACAACTGACAAAGAATTAATCTCCAAAATACACAAGCATCTCATGCAGCTCAATACCAGAAAAATAAACAACCCAATTAAAAACTGGGCCAAAGAGCTAACCACATTTCTCCAAAGAAGACATCCAGATGGCTAACAAACACATGAAAAGATGATCAACGTCACTCCTTATCAGAGAAGTGCAAATCAAAACTACAATGAGGTACCATCTCATGCTGGTCAGAAAGGCTGCCATCAAGAAGTCTACAAAAAATAAATGCTGGAGAGGGTGTGGAGAAAAGGGAACCCTCTTACACTGTTGGTGGGAATGTAAACTAGTACAGCCGCTATGGAGAACAGTGTGGAAATTCCTCAAAAAACTGGAAATAGAACTGCCATATGACCCAGCAATCCCACTGCTGGGCATACACACTGAGGAAACCAGATCTGAAAGAGACACGTGCACCCCAAAGTTTATCACAGCACTGTTTACAACAGCTAGGACATGGAAGCAACCTAGATGTCCATCGGCAAATGAATGCATAAGGAAGTTGTGGTACATATACACAATGGAATATTACTCAGCTATAAAAAAGAACACATTTGAGTCAGCTCTAATGAGGTGGATGAAACTGGAGCCTATTATACAGAGTGAAATAAGTCAGAAGGAGAAACACCAATACAGTTTATTAATGCATATATATGGAATTTAGACAGATGGTAATGATGATCCTATATATGAGACAGCAAAAGAGACGTAGATGTAAAGAACAGACTTTTGAACTCTGTGAGAGAAGGCAAGAGAGGGATGATTTGAGAGAGCAGCACTGAAACATGTATGTTACCATATGTGAAATAGATGACCAGTGCGAGCTCAATGCATGAAGCAGGGCACTCAGAACTGGTGCTCTGGGACAACTCGGAAGGATGGGGTGGGGAGGGAGGGGGAGGGGGGTTTCAGGATGGGGGGACACATGTACACATGACTGATTCACACCAATGTATGGCAAAATCCACCACAGTGCTGTAAAGTAATTAGCCTCCAACTAAAATAAATAAATTACTTTTAAAAATAAAAAAGAAAAAATCGGTCTAATTCTGTATCCCCCTTACCCTACACACATTAGACCTCCTTGTCCAGATGTCCAGCTCCATCCCAAACTAATCAAATCAGAATCTCTAGGGTGGGCCTGGGGCACTGATAGTTTTAAAACTTCCTAGGAGACTGATGAATGGCCTATGTTAAGATTTCCTGAGTCTGATTCTGAGGTTAACAGGTGAGGAATCCCTCATGACAAGGGCCTGGGGACTTCTACCAGCTCCTTTCAAAGGACTTTCTTGATATCACTTAATTTCTTTCCTCTTTAATTACATATACCAGGAATAAGAGTATTAAACCAAATTTCATACATATTAGAATTAATGGCAGTTTAAGGCTTCCCAGGTGGTGCTAGTGGTAAAGAAGTCACCTGCCAATGCAGGAGACTAGGAGGCTTAGGTTTGATCCCTAAGTTGGGAAGATCTCCTAGAGGAGGGCATAACAACCCACTCCAGTATTCTTGCCTGGAGAATCCCATGGACAGAGGAGCCTGGTGGGCTACAGTCCATAGGGTCGCAAAGAGTCAGACACAACTGAAGCGACTTGGCATGCATGCATGAACTCCAAAGGACTTGTTGGTGTCTGTAGGTCAGAAAACAGGACTGTCTCCAACGCTTAACAGGACCCATCTCCTTCTGCCCATTCTGCTTTCTAAAATACTTCTTTCCCTTGACAGGGTCAAAGGAAATCAGATCACTTAAGAAGAACTCAGTGACTCACAGAAGACATCTTAGTGCATCTGAGACCCTCTAGCCTTGACTCACTCAAAGACGTCTTAGCCTTCCAGCTCTGGAGCCAAAGTAATCAAGAAGACCTTGAGCATCCTTAAACACTGCAGCTGATCCTGATTACTCAGAGGAAACTAACTACATCAGGACTTGATCCACCGGAGTTTTAGAATAGACACCTAACTACTTGTCCAGAAAATTCATTCATTTTGAGTCATTTAGTCTCTTTATGTTCATGTGTGTTAGTCACTCAGTGGTGTCCAACGCTCTGCGTGGACTGTAGCCCACCAGACTCCTCTGTCCATGGGATTTTCCAGGCAATAATACTGGAGTGAGCAGCTATTTCCTCCTCCCGGAGATCTTCCCAACCCAGAGATCGGATCCGAGTCTCCCACATTGCAGGCAGATTCTTTACTGTCTGAGCCCCCAGGGAAGCCCTGTTTTTGTTCATAACTTAACAATTTTAAGCAAAAGAGCTACATTTTGGGTCCTGGTCTCTGTTCTGTATCCTTAAGATTGCACATTTATTCCTAAAATCTGGAAACAAGAACTCAAGAGTCTATTCAAAGTGGGATTACAATATTCATCAGCTTTATCTACTGAGGGAGCTTTATATTAAATTCTACATGGTAGGCATGTGCTGTCAAGAACAATATCTAAGAGCCAGATCAGCAAGATTTGTTACTGCTGTTATTCACTGTCAGCTTCTTCTGCTAGTT
Organism: Muntiacus reevesi; assembly: GCF_963930625.1. NCBI lineage: Eukaryota > Metazoa > Chordata > Mammalia > Artiodactyla > Cervidae > Muntiacus > Muntiacus reevesi. Next base: position 35,678,782 of record NC_089260.1, on the reverse strand, counting down.
TGGTTTATCTGCCTCAGGGAAAACTAAGAAAAGCCAATTAAAACACTGCTTAAACTTTATCACACTTCCATTTGTAAGTTGCAAAGGCATTCCATACTCTTTAAACAGCTCTAGTAGTTAAAGCTTCTCTGAATACTTTTTTGAGGTAATGTAAAAGCCCCCTTGGTAGGAAAAAGTTTAAGTAGAAAACATATATCTGAAATATCTTAAGTCCAACCACAGTCCAATTCTCACCTTCAAGTGAAAAGTGGAAGTGTTTGTTGCTCAATCATGTCTGACTCTGTGACCTCACAGACTGTAGCCTGTCCATGGAGTTCTCCAGGCAAGAATACTAGAGTGGATTGACATGCCCTCCTCCAGCGGGTCTTCCCGACCCAGGAATCGAACCTGGATCTCCTGCATTGCAGACTGATTCTTTACTGTCTGAGCCATCAGGGAAGAAAAGAACAGAGCTAACTTTGCACATAAATGTTGAAGTGCGCACAGGTGAATTTTTCTAGGATGACACTTCAGAGCATTCACAAAGTTGCCATCCCCTAGAGATTTTTCATTCACTTATTAAACTCAGTGTTGTCCATAATATTCTCAATGGAGTTCACTTTACCTGGAGTATACAACCCCTCAGCGTGGCTAATCCATATCCTACCTGCTCTTTAAGTTCTCTCAAATTCCATGTTCTCCAGAAAGTGAAAACTAATTTCCCCTGCTAACATCAATTACCTTCTATATTATGTCCCCCAACACTTTGAAATTCTATTATATCATTGTGGTAGTCGACATCATTCTTCCCAGTCCCTCACTTTCCCCTGAATCCATGCCCCTTTTGAACTGACACTTTTCTATTCTCTAGAGCAGCGGTCCCCAACCTTTTTGGCACCAGGGACAGGTTTCGTGGAAGACCATTTTCCATGGACCAAGGGGGTGGGGATGGTTTGGGGATGATTCAAGTGCATTACATTTATTGTGCACTTTATTGCTATTATTATTACATCAGCTCCCCCTCAGATCATCAGGCATTAGTTCCTGAAGCATGGGGACTCCTGCTCTAGAAGCTGAGCATTCTTCCTCACCCCATTGTTTTGGGTGTGCTAGTTCTGACCTTAGGCTTCAAGGGGGGTGGGCATTGCAGGTTTCTGTTCTCCCCTGTGGCCATTTCGCCATCACTATGAGAACATGCTCTGGCTAGCTTGCTGGTCCAAAGAGGAGGAGAGTCATATGGATCAAACCTGAACCCAACCTGCAGTTTGATCCCCAGCCCTACCAGATCCAGTCTAGATCAATTGACCCCCGATCAGCCTATATGAGTAAGTGAGGATATATAACTGTGGGTTGGTTTGCTCTTTCATATTTTTGTGCCAAAAGCTAATGGATATGATTTTTATACAGTATTGTATTTTAGCTTTTCATATACACAGGTCTGTTCCTTCCGGTAGGCAGAAGCCACACTCTTCATCTTTATACTCTTTAGCGACTTAGCTTCTTTCACTGAGTGGGCATTCTATACATTGCCATTGGTTTCAATCAGATAATAAAAGATTTTTTTAAGGTTTAAAATCAACAGAGGGAGCTCTTGGCTAGTGATGTCTTGATTATCATCAGAGACTACCTCGTGTGCTCTGCATGGCGGTACCAAAACAATTTGACAAGCTTCCATGGAATGCTTCCAGGAAAGATCAAAGTAACAATAACTACTGATTAGTACACAAGTAACTCCTAGTTGCTAGGCCAATAATGGCAGGGTTACTCTTTTCACAATGTGACATAGGTCAATTATCACAAAGCTTTAAGGAGATGGGACAAAGGAACCATGACTTGTCTTGTAAATAGCAGATTTGGGGGTCTTTGACATGTGCTCAAAGAGGTTTCCAGTTTCCACAAACCTTTGAGGCTTTTTTCTTCCTTTTCACCAAGCATTTTGGCTAGTTCGTGGCTGTTTAACTCAAAAGAGGTTTGTTTACCACTTTGTTTTTAGGAGCTACATTAGGAGCCGAGGGCTGGGAGAAAGCAGGTCACTGACAGAAGTATTGATAGGTTACTGAGTACATGAGCAATGAGCCAACTCCAGTCGGAGAACTGGGTCTGCCTTCCAGCCTAGAGTGGCTTCCATAGAACAGATTGTTTCAGGAAATCTCTTAGCTTACATGACATGGAAGGAACCATTACTGATGGGATGCAGTCATTGGTCTTATATTCTATACATGCTGTCTCCTTTCATCCTCACAGTAATACCATGGGAAAAGGGAAGAGCTTTAAAGATGCTCATTCATCCGAGACTGCATGTGTATTCGGAGAAGGCAATGGCACCCCACTACAATACTCTTGCCTGGAAAATCCCATGGATAGAGGAGCCTGGTAGGCTGCAGTCCATGGGGTTGCTAAGAGTCGGACATTACTAAGTAACTTCACTTTCACTTTTCACTTTCATGCATTGGAGAAGGAAATGGCAACCCACTTCAGTGTTCTTGCCTGGAGAATCCCAGGGACGGGGGAGCCTGGTGGGCTGCCGTCTATGGGGTCGCACAGAGTCAGACACGACTGAAGCAGCTTAGCAGCAGCAGCATAGGTATTAACTAGTAAAGCTCAGGTTTACTTTCAAGTCTGTCTGTCTGCCACTCAAACTCAAGTTCTTCCTAGAACACCAGTGTCCTCTGTTGGTGATCCCTGGCGCCTTCTTCCTTCAGCAGATGTGACTTCCTTGGGTATCAGCCTCAGCCCAGGTTGCATCTGGCGTTGTCGAGCCCCCTTCATGGAGAAGTATATTTCTATGTCCCACATCCACTGGAAGTCAGTCCTAAGGCTTTCAGTCCCAGCCGCCAAGCCACTTCTATTTTCTGTCCTTTTTCCTTCCTTCTCTCACAGTTTCAGTCAAGGTCACACAGGTATGAGAGAACTCCTGAACTTTCTTTTTATACATGTTTGTATATGAAAGCGAAAATTGAAAGTGAAAGCTGCTCAATCGTGTCCGACTCTTTGCAACCCCCTGGACTATACAGTCTATGGAATTCTCCAGGCCAGAATACTGGAGTGGGTAGCCTTTCCCTTTTCCAGGGGAATCTTCCCAACTCAGGGATCGAACCCAGGTCTCTTGCACTGCAGTCGAATTCTTTACAAGCTGAGCCACAAGGGAAGCCCAAGAATACTACAGTGGGTAGCCTATCCCATCTCCAGCAGATCTTTCAGACCCAGGAATGGAACTGGGATCTCCTACATTGCAGGCAGATTCGGTACCAACTGAGCTATCAGGAAGTGCTAAAGTATGAAGTGAATTTTCAAGACTAGTTAATAGTCTCTGCATTGTGGCCACAAGAACTTCCTATATAAATTTCCTCCTGTATTATTCCACAATGATCAATGTTAGTAACTGAGCATGGAGAAGCCTAAGTATCTGGGAAGGAAAGGAGTTGTTCTCCTGCTGCCTGTGATCTTTTCCTTTCAACCATACCTAGCAGCAGCAGTTAGTCGCTCAGTTATGTCCAACTCTTTGTGACCCAATTGGCTGAAGCCCACCAGGCTCCTCTGTCCATGGAATTCTCCAGGCAAGAACACTGGAGTGGGTTGTCATTCCCTTCTCCAGGGGATCTTCCCGACCCAGGGATTGAACCCAGGTTTCCTGCATTGCAGGTAGATTTTTTGCTGTCTGAGCCACCAGCAGCCAAAGCCATGAGGGAAGCGGGAACACAGCAGAAAGTTCATCTCATTTCCCTCAGTGGTAATGTAGGAAATAGAAGGATGGTTCCCATCAGCCCCACTTTCTCATCCAGAAGGGAAAACTTAAAAGCAGGTAAGAAAGCCCTGCAATTAGCCATTCAAAGATGAACCAGCTATTGCCCTTTGGTGAATCTCATCAATCTCAGTCAACCAGCTCACCATCAAGGGAGTTAGTGAAGTCATCAGTCCACCAACCAGGCAATCAGAAGCTCCTGGACCAGGCAGAGAGGTCAGGCATTTACAACACAAAGGCTGATATTAGATGCCACCTCATCTTCTAGGCTCTGCCAGGGCATCTTTCACAAAGTACCTACACTGACCCACTTGTGTCACTTTTCAAATTTGATTTTGGATTTAGTTGCTCACACCTTCTTCTCAACTATAAGCTCTGTGAGGGACAAAGCATTTTGTTTTTTGCTCCTATTCTACTGAACATGGAACAATAGACTGGTTCCAAATCAGGAAAGGAGTACATGAAGGCTGTATATCATCACCCTGCTTATTTAACTTATATGCAGAGTACATCATGCAAAATGCCAGGCTGAATGAAGCACAAGCTAGAATCAGGATTGCCAGGAGAAATATCAATAACCTTAGATATGTGGATGACACCACCCTTATGGCAGAAAGTAAAGAAGAACTAAAGCGCCTCTTGATGAAAGTGAAAGGAGAGAGTGAAAAAGCTGGCTTAAAAACTCAACATTCAGAAAACTAAGATCACGGCATCTGGTCCCATCACTTCATGGCAAATAGATGGGGAAACAATGGAAACAGTGACAGACTTTATTTTCTTGGGCTCCAAAATCACTGAAGATGGTGATTGCAGCCATGAAATTAAAAGATGCTTGCTTCTTGGAAGAAAAGCTATGACCAACCTAGACAGCATATTAAAAAGCAGAGACATTATTTTGCCAACAAAGGTCTGTCTAATCAAAGCTATGGTTTTACCAGTAGTCACGTATGGATGTGAGAGTCAGACTATAAAGAAAGCTTAGCACTGAAGAATTGATGCTTTTGAACTGTGGTGTTGGAGAAGATTCTGGAGAGTCCCTTGGACTGCAGGGGATCAAATCAGTCAATCCTAAAGGAAATCAGTCCTGAATATTCATTGGAAGGACTGATGCTGCAGCTGAAACTCCAATACTTTGGCTACCTGATGTGAAGAACTGACTCATTTGAAAAGACCCTGATGCTGGGAAAGATTGAAGGCAGGAGAAGAAGGGGATGACAGAGGATGAGATGGTTGGATGACATCACTGACATGATGGACACGAGTTTGATTAAGCTCTGGGAGTTGGTGATGGACAGGGAAGACTGGCGTGCTGCAGTCCATGGGGTTGCACAGTGTCAGACACAACTAAGCGATTGAACTGAACTGAACACAGAGTCTGGCCTGTAGGTAATGCTTGAACAGAGATTTGCAAATTAAATGTTAAATTTTGAGAAAGCTAAATTTACTTTGGAATGATGTAACTTTAAGGAAACAGAAAGAGGAAGAAACCTGAGGTTCCTTAATATAAAAAGGAAGGATATATGCAAATGTTGCAGTCTGAATATCTTAGATGGGCTAAATAAAAGTGGGGAGTTAGGGAAGAATGGAAGGTTCAATAGCAGAGGATAGAACAGCTCAAGGATACTTAGAAGTTGCACTGGGGTTTGTCTGTTAAATTAGAATATATTGATCTTTACAGTGCTCACAATTCTCTGTGATGTACCTAAAGGGATTCTGAGAACTTTTTAAAAGGCACACTATAAAAATACATGTCATTTTTGGCAAAAATTAGGAGAACTTGTTCAGAGCTGCAGAAAATACTTTAATATTCATTTTCACCAGGTATATAATGATTTATTATGTTTTTGTAACCAAACTGGCTAAGCAGCTTTTGAACACTAAGAGGTGCATTGCATCATTCCTGACTTGCAGTTTCTAAAATAATAACCACAGCTTATTATTTAACATTTATAGTCCTGCAGAAAGCCCCTTAACATGCTTGCCTGATCAGTTAATCAAAGAAACTTATTAAAGAAGAAAATGATAAAAACGCTATAGGAGTGTAGTGTTAGTCACTCAGTCATGTCCAACTCTTTGCGATCCCATGGACTGTACCTGATGCCTCCCAGGCTCCTCTGTTCATGGAATTCTCCAGGCAAGAATACTGAAGTGGATTGCTATTCCCTTCTCCAAAAATGCTATATATGGGCCTTATAAATTCTATTTTTAATTCAAAATCATGATCTTTGAGTAGAGGTTTACTTATTAAGAATACAGACTCTGGAGCAAGAGTGCTTGGTTGTGTCATTATTAGATGTGTGATCTCTAGCAGTTACTGTCTCTCCATCTCTGTTTCTTCATCTGTAAAATGGGAATGAAAAGCTATCTACCTCATGGGGTTGTTGTGAGGATTAACTAATGAATACAAACAAATTAGTTAGGTAGGACCATTCCTGGCACATGGGAACTGTGTTAATTAACCTCTAATAAGTGTTAATTATTGTTGCATAAATCATGCATTGTATAAAATAATTAGTTGTGATTCAAAGTAAAACAAGAATTTAAAGACATTTACCAAGCAAGATAAGTGTCTAACTCAAAGATTTTTCCAGTCTCTTAAGTTTTGTAGCATCTAGCATGTGATTAATTGTTAAAGCAACTTGCCTTTTTCAAAGCAATTAACTTAGTTTTTAATAGAAATGACCTCTTACTACACTCCTTCACTTGTATACACATCTTCTAACAACTGGTCTGAGAATATATTTGCTATCAGACAGGGGGAGTTCTTTCTGTCTGTATCCCAAAGCACCTTGTCCCACTTTATCAAAAAAGGCAACTTTTCATCTATCTGTAAATTACTCTTCCCTGGTAGCTCAACTGGTAAAGATCCACCTGCAGTGCAGGGGACCCTGGTTTGATTCCTGGGTTGGAAAGTTTCCCTGGAGAAGCAATAGGCAACACACTCCCGTATTCTTGCCTGGAGAATCCCCATGGACAGAGGAGGCTGGTGGGCTGCAGTCCATAGGGTCGCAAATGGTTGGACACGACTGAGTGACTGAGCACAGCACAGCACATAAATTTTTCTAGTGTAGTAAGATCTCCAGGGTGGCAACTGGAGTCAATTAGAAAAATTAGTGTTGGTATCAGAAAAAATGAATGACTCTGAGTATTGGATTTTAAAAGTTCTTTTGCAATTTAAGTGGTTTCCAATTCTTTGGTTTCAAGAGAACTGAAGGAGAACCTAATCAAGTCAGATCATTAAAAAGTTTTTGATGATTCAGTACTGTGATATTTGGCATTTATCTCTCTTGAAAGCAATTTCATTAATTGAGTGACTCTGATATAATGGGCTTCCCAGGTGGCTCAGTGGTAAAGAATCCGTCTGCCAATGCAGGAGACACAGGTCTGATTCCTGGGTCAGGAAGATATCCTGGAGGAGGTCATGGCAACCCACTCCAGTATTCTTGCCTGGAAAATTCCATGGACAGAGGAGCCAAGAGGGCTACCGTCCATGGGGTCACAAAGAATTGAACATAAGTATGACTGAGCATGCACGCACAATATAATGAAACTCTCTCTTCCTATTTACCTGTCTATGTGTACAAATTTTTTTTCAGTGCTCACATTAAAAATGAAAAATGGGAATAAAAATGCTGCTGAATAGTATCTCATTCTCATAATATATAATATTTTCCACAGACAGATAATTAACCTAAAAATCCTATATCTCATTAGAGATGTGGTTTTAATAAAACTGTACTTTATATTCACTTGTTTATCAAAACTTTAGTGTGTTGTGTTGGTCAAATGAGTACTACTAATAATTTTAAATATAGCTTACACCAGAAAAAATGTTAACTACTCAGAAACATATGGTCACAGGAAATGCAAAATATTTTAATTTAAATTTATAAATATATTTTTCTTGCAGAGAACTATGGTGGGATGACCAATAAAAATCTTTAAAGCATAAATATATTAGGATAAAGTTCTGTGCACAAAGAGGAATGGATACTGAACTAAAAGGAAAAGGAATAAATAGAATTTATGCCAGTTAAAAGTTTGTGTATTATAAAAAATGCATGATGGTATGTATTAAGTCTCTATGGTATTTAGATTCCATTAGATACTTTAGAAGTGATGTTACAGCTTTTTTCATCAAAATATCAATATTATTATTTAAATTACTATTAAATTACTACTTAAATCTACAATGTAAAATTTAAGATGTCAACTTTAAAATGTGTGAGGGACTGCATGGTTTTCAAAATTCTCTGAATTTTGCTCAGAAATCATGAACAAAAAGTCTCCAATACCCTCATCTAGAGAGTAGCCTGACAGTTTTGAGTTTAAGCCTCAAATGAAAAACACTGGTTAGTCCAGTGCTGTGATAAGTCACTTCAGTCATGTAAGTCATTTCAGACTCTTTGTGACCCCATGGGCTGTAGCCTGCTCCTCTGTCCATGGAATTCTCTAGACAAGAATACGAGAGTGTGTTGCCATTTCCTTCTCCAGGGCATCTTACCAACCCAGGGATCGAACCCGTGTCTCTTATGTCTCTTGTACTGGGCACTAGAGCCTCTAGGAAGTCAGTTAACAGATATTCTATTGTTCTAAGGTTTCAAAAACCTTTATCATAGCTTAGTTATAAATGAGGGAAATGGTATTTGGTGGTGACTCACACCCTGACTCTTATCAGCTTCTACAATTCCAAAGCCATTACAAGCCTTTAGGTAGAAACGTATTATCTTTATGCATGTACATAAAAATAGAACTGCTTTGAAGATTCTTAAAAGGGATTGCTTTTAAATAATATTTTATCATCATCAATAATTATCTTGTGATTTTGGAATTTCATTTTTTTTTCTCTTCCATCTATACAAATTACTTTGTAGACTGTATTCAATTGGTCTTCAACAAACCTGATGAAATAGGTAGTAGGTGGTCAGAAAGGGGTTAAGCGATCTTTCTTTAGGAAGTCAGAGATAGTGTCAACAGTAAATCAAATCAAATGATTGACTCTCCCTTTTTATAAAAACATTCTGGATATAGAACTGGAAGGCGATATTAATGACTTATTATTCCCTTTCCAGGCTGATGCTAGGTTTGGGCTCACTCAATCATTGCTGGGAGAAATATCAGTAACTTCAGATACACAGATGACACCACCCTCATGGCGAGGGTGAACTCAAAGAAGAACTAAAGAGCCTCTTGATGAAAGTGAAAGTGAAAGTGAAAGAGGAGAGTGGAAAAGTTGACTTAAAACTCAACATTCAAAAAACTAAGATCATGGCATCTGGTCCCATCACATCATGGCAAATAGATGGGGAAACAATGGAAACAGTGACAGACTTTATTTTCTTGAGCTCCAAAATCACTGCAGGTGGTGACTGCAGCCATGAAATTTTTTTTTTTTTTTTTTCAGCCATGAAATTAAAAGACGCTTGCTCCTTGGAAGAAAAGCTATGACCAACCTAGGCAGCATATTAAAAAGCAGACATTACTTTGCCAACAAAGGTCCATCTAGTCAAGGCTATGGTTTTTCCAGTAGTCATGTATGGATGTGATAGTTGGACTATAAAGAAAGCTGAGCACTGAAGAATTGATGCTTTTGAACTGTGGTGTTGGAGAAGACTCTTGAGACTACAAGGAGATCCAACCAGTCAATCCTAAAGGAAATGAGTCCTGAATCTTCATTGGAACGACTGATGTTGAAGCTGAAACACCAATACTTTCACCACCTGATGCGAAGAACTGACTCATTGGAAAAGACCCTGATTCTGGGAAAGATGAGAAGGGGATGACAGAGGATGAGATGATTGGATGGCATCACTGACTTGATGGATATGAGTTTGAGTAAGCTCTGGGAGTTGGTGATGGACAGGGAAGCCTGGTGTGCTGCAGTCCACGGGGTCACAAAGAGTCAGACATGACTGAGTGACTGAAATGAACTGAACCATCTGCAGATATATAAATACGACAAATATGTATCTGCAAAATGGCATTTTCCAGGCCCCCTTCTGATTCAATTTTATACTCTCACTCTTTGCTGGCTTCATCTATTATCATGGCTTTAACTCTCAATGATTCCCCCAATGACTCTCTGATGATTCCCCCAAATGTCTTCCTGTCCAGACCTTCTAAAACCGTCCTCCTCCTGTGCTCCAATGCAGTGGTCCCCAACCTTTTCGGCACCAGGGATCCGTTTCGTGGAAGACAATTCTTCCACCAACCAGAGTGGGAGCATGAAGGGATGCTCACTTCATTAGCATAATGCTCAGGATGATTCATGAGCATTGTATTTATTGTCCACTTTACTTCTGTCATTATTACATCAGCTCCACCTCAGATCATCAGGCATTAGATCCCAGAGGTTGGGCACCCCTTGCCTAATGGAATCTTGTCCAGACGGCTGTAGAACCCATAAACCTGGGAGTGCTCCAGGCCTTGTTCCCTTCTCCCCCCACCCTCATTCTTGAACTCATACCCAATCAATCCAAATTTTTACTGGTTTTACTTCAGAAATAACCCTAAAATGTTTCTCTCATTTTGATGTTTCACCACCACTGCTTAATACCAGCCCTGGTCCATCCTCCCCAAACAATAGACACTTAACTGGTCTCCCTGGTCTCCACTTCACTTAACCCATTATCCACAACGCCATTCAAGCAACCTCTTCAGAAGTTAAAATGAAATTGCCCCATTCCAGACCTGAAAATTTCTGATGTCTCTCCAATGTTTATCATTTGAATTCACATTTCTAAGTGTGCTTTATGAAGCCCTTCATCATCTGTCCACTGTCTGCTTTTAGAATGACACTGCCCAGCTAGCATTTCTGGTCATTCCAATCTTCTTGCTTTTCCCTGAGTACACCATGTTCCCTTCATTCATTCATGCAACTATTTATCAAGTGCTCCCTCTGTGCCCATCTCGAGTCAAGCATGGGGTCATATCAGTGCAGACAAGATCAAGTTCCTATCCTTACAGAGACCACATTCTGGGTTTTTTTTAGTCCATTCTTTTGTACTTGACAAGCTTTCTTCCTGGAGTGCTCATTTTCTACCCTTCACCTGTCTAGCAAGCTCATACCTTACTCTAGGACTCAGTCTATTCATGAAAAATCTTGGAAGGCTTCCTAGAAACTCTCATTCACATCTACCCATTGGATATTCCTTCTTCAGGAAAGGAACTCCGGGGAAACATAGGCTTTCCTTGTACACAGTTGCATGCTCAGGGCCTAGAACACTGCCTGGCATGTATTGAGCTTTTAATAACTATTTATCAAACACATCAGACCTACCAAAATACCTACCTAGTTATGTGTTTCTACTTTGACACCATGAGTTATGTGTTTCTACTCTGACAATATGTGAGCTCCTAACGATCAGAAACTTACCTAATTCATTCTTTACCTCCACTGTTTATCACAGTGAGTGGTACATGGTTAGGAATGAATAACAGTGAATATAGGCCATACAAGTTTATATGGAGAAAACAAAACAAACTCAAAAGCAGTGAGAAAAATACTATGAGGGGTTAATGTTATCCAACCCCTGGAGTGGAAAGACAGAGTGAGGTGTAAATGCTAAATCTTAGAACTCTAGGTATAAGACACAGTGTTTGTGTATGAAGTGGCCACACATATGACCAGTTAAAACATACTAGGGTGTTTTTGTATGTAATTGGAGGTTCCAGCAAAATGCTGTGGTAGCAGAGTGTAGAGAAGGCACTCAGGAAGGCTTCTGGGAGGAAAAGCCAGCCCTTGAAAAGTTTCTTTAGGTTAGCACCATCAGATAAAATCCAGGACTCTCAGTTAAATTTGAATTTCACATAAACAGTGAATAACATTTTTGAATTAGTACAGTATGTCACATGCAATATCAGGGATATGCTTATACTAAAAATGTACTCATTGTGTGTCTGAGATTCAAAATTAACTGGGCCTTCTGTAATCTTATGTACTAAATTCAGCAACTCCACCTCAGATATGCGGAATAGCTTGAGAAGAGCAGGGGTGGAGACGCATAGAGAATGGCCAGTTGTCCGACACAGCTGGAGTCTCAGGTATATGGGGGATGAGGGAACAAAAAAGTTATGGGGATACTGCTAAGGAAGGAATGAGGCCAGGCCAGAAAGCCTTGGAGTGACCTTGACTTGTCAAAGAAGGATATGATGTCATGACGGGAACTTATGCTCAGAAGTGAGAGACTATATCCTTCATGAAAAATAGAGTGTACATAAATTTTTTGTGGACATAATCCATGCCTCCCTGGAGACTTACTGTAACACTGATTATATGAATTTAAATACACCAGGATTCGCACAGGGCTTCCCCTTAAATGGGAAAAGATGTATTTTCTGAAAGTTAAATTAAATGTTTACATTTAACCAAGAACAGCTATTGGCAAACTGAATGCTAAAAATTTTTCTAAATAAATTTCTACTGTATAGTGATTTACAGACGTTAAATTAAGAGGAAACAAGCTAATGAAAATGCAGCAAAAAGAATAAATTATGATCTTATTTATACACTAAGTGCCATTTTAAGTAAGATTTTAAAGTCATGTTTAGATAATGAGCACATCAAAATATTGGCTATCTGAATCACAAATACAAAACTTATGACTAAAAAATTAACACATATTTATTATTTGTCATTCTAGTCAGTACAGAATCTCTTACTTTAAGACAAATCATTCAGATTAACAATTGACAAAAACAAATTAGTAATCTGTTTCGGTCCTACTGCATAAATATCAATATTTGTGTTTACTAATGTTTGAAATTTAGCTCTGAAAAAGCCAAGAATCCACATATTTAGAAACCCCTTAAAAAGTCTAAGCATATTTTATGTGCTTTTATTTTTAAGGTATAAAAAGATGTTTTTGAACAACTGGGGAAATTTGAATAAGGACTGGACATTACATGATAATAAGGAACTATTTTAACATTGTAGGGTTAAATTAAAAATAAAATCTTTTTCAGTTAAAGTATTACACACGCAAGTATTACAGGTGTGTGTGTGTTCAGTCGCCTCCGACTCTTTGCAACCGCATGAACTGTAGCTGCCAGGCTTCTCTGACCAGAGGATTTCCCAGGCAAGAATACTGGAGTGGGCTGCCATTTCCTCCTCCAGGGGATCTTCCTGAACCAGGGATTGAACCCGAGTCTCCTGTGTCTCCTGCACTGTAGGCAGATTCTTTCCCACCAAGCCACTGGGGTCTTCCTTACACACACACACTCAAGTACTACAGGTACAATGATTTAATACTTGGGATTTACCCTTAAAATACTCCTTGAAAAGAAAGGGTGGAGAATAAGTGAAACAAAGCTGCCAAAATGTTGATAATTGTTGAAGTGGCGTGATAGGTATGTGGGGGGTTCAGTATATGATTCTATTTCGGTGTATACTTGAAAATTTCTATAATGAAAGGTTTCTCTTGCAGTGAATGGTTAACAAAGCAGTTGAGCATATATATATTTTATTAATGATCACTCACATGGATTGAGCACATTCCATGAACCAGGCACGGTGCTTAGTGATTATCAGGCAATAGTCATTTAATGTCTGCAGCACTCTTTTGATCCAGGCTTGACTATCATCCCCATTTTAGAGGTAGAGAAATTGAGGCTTGGAGAGGTGACAATTCTCACCATCCTAAAGATACCATATGTGTCTGTGTTGAGATCCAGGCTCAGGATCTCTGAAGCTAAAGTCTGTATGTTTAACCCCTCTTTATAGAGTCAGGTAGATTAGCAGGAATGTAAATAAACTCACAATATGTGTAATAAGGAAAAGAATGTGGGAAATGGTTCCCATATTTCTCTCTTGCCCCAGCCATGGCTCAGGACCAGATTCGTGATCCTCTGAGATCTAGCAGAAGACCTGGGTTCGATCGGTGGGTCAGGAAGATCCCCTGGAGAAGGAAACAACAACCCACTCCAGTATTCTTACCTGGGAAATCCCGTGGACAGAGGAACCTGACCGGCTACAGTCCACCGGGTTGCAAAGAGTCGGGACCCGACTGAGCGACTAACTGGCACATAACACAGATGCAGCCTGGGTTCAGTCACAGATCAAGCTGTTGTTTGAAGCAGAAAAGGGGAAAGGCTGATGGAGGCAAAGAGGTGAAGCAAAGACAACCAACACAAGTCTCTTCTCGTTGACAACAGTTCTGCAACCGTGTTTTTGTTTTTTTAATACAAAATAACAACAATGCACGGTTTGCCTTTATTGTGTGCCCTCCGGTGCCTGGTTATATTTTGCAGGACTTCACCTCCGGTTTAAAGCATTCATCTCGCAGTGCCTCTCTTCGGCGCAGGCGGCAGGAGGTGGGTGGAGGGGGCCGCGGGGAGAGGCGGCAGGGGGACGCACATCCTACAAGTAAGGGGCCCGCGCAGCTGCAGCCCTGCGAGACCCCGCCCCATGAGCTCATCCCCTGGCAGTGCAAATTAGGATGACATAATGCTTCTGGAAAGCTCCTGCAGCCCACCGCAGTGGGAGCGCTCTCGCTTTTCCCGAGCACAGGAAAAATTAGCATCGGTATTTCTAGCTGTTCCTGAGGAAATGGCATTTTATTCAGAGGTGTCGAGGGAAACCGAACACCCTGCCTGCGTTAGGATCAGCTTCTGTGGCAAAGGAAGACAGAGCTTATCAGTATAAATAAGTCACTGATTAGACTAGGAAGGTAAGCGGCATTCTTCAAAAATAGACTCCGATTAAAATGGCAAGAGGTAGCCTTCCAGTTTCTTCAAAGTTATTTTGGCCAAAGAGTATTAAAAAAAAAAAAAGACAACACCGTAGCAAAAATATTAAGTAATAGTAGCAATCATTACCACTTATTTAGCTCTTGCTGTATGCTAGGAACTATGTTAAATGTTTCACATATTTTATCTAATTTAACCCCGTGTGTGTGTGTGGGGGGGTGGGGGGTGGGGCTCAGTCATCTCCAACTCTGCAATCCCATGGACTGTAGCCCGCTAGGTTTCTCTATCCACGAGTTTCTGCAAGAATACTGCAGTGGGTAGCCATTCTCTTCTCCAGGGGATCTTTCCTGACCCAGGGATCAAACCCAGGTCTCCTGCATTGCAGGCAGATTCTTTAGTGTCTGAGCCAGGAGGGAAGCCCTATTACAAGCTTACTAAGTAGGCATAACCCCCCATTCCTCCCCCCCCCTCCACACACACACTTTAAAAATGACACAGCTGAGGCTTGGAGAGGTAGGTAATTTCCCAAGGTCAGAAAGCAGCAGTTGGCAAAGCCCAGGGATTCGAGTCCAAAGTCCAAAGCATCGTTAATCACTGTGCTGCCCTGCTCTGGAGGCCCTGGGACAGGCCTCTGCATGGTGATGTGTAATAACAACTCAACAAAATATAGACGAGAGAACTGTTTCCACCAAGAACTCACAGGCCAAAGCTTGGCATGCTTGGCATGCCATACCTGCCACGCTTGGCATTTCTCATCTCATTAGAAACCCCCTCTGGTAAAGGGGTAAGGAGGGTAGAGTACCATTTATTAAGAACCTAAATGGAGTTTCCCTGGTGGCTCGGTGGTAAAGAATTCACCTGCCAATGCAGGAGACGTTGGTTTGATCCCTGGGTCAGGAAGATCCCCTGGAGAAGGGAATGGCTACCCACTCCACTATTCTTGCCTGGAGAATCCTCTGGGGAAAGGAGACTGGCAGGCTCCAGTCCATGGGTTTGCAAACAGTTGGACACAACTTATTGACTAAACCACCACCACCTTCCCACATAGTTTGTCCTCTGCATTTCTTCCATCTGTATCCTTTTCTGTTTATTTTTATATATATTTTTCAAAAATATTCTTTTCCATTATGGTTTATTACAGGATACTGAAGATAGTTCTCTGTGCCATGCAGTAGGACCTTGCTGCTTATCCATCCCATATATAAAAGCCTACGTCTGCTACCTCTAGCCTTCCACTTCATCCCTCCCTCATGTCTCCCCTGATCCTTTTATTATAAACCAGCAAAGGGTAGGTAACTTTTCACTGATGCTGTGAACTACTCTAGCAAATTAGTTGAGCCAGAGGAAGGGGTTGTAGGAACCTCTGGTGTGTAGTTAACTGGCCAGAATCCGGGCTTCCCCAGGGCCTCAGTGGTAAAGAATTTACCTGCAATGCAGGAGACACGTGTTTGATCCCTGGGTCAGGAAAATTCCCCTGGAGGAGGGCATGGTAACCCACTCCAGTAGTATTCTGCTCTGGAAAATCCCATGGACAGTGCAGCCTAGCAGGCTACAGTCCATGGGGTTGCCAAAGAGTCAGACATGACTGAGGGACTTAGCACGCAGGCATAGTTAAACCTAGACTTGTGATTGGTGTTGGCAGTAGGGGGCAGTCTTGTAGGACTGGGCTCCTTGCCCCATTTCAGATGCCAGTGGAGGAGAAGAAACAGTAGAGAGAGAAGGTGGGATGAAAGCTACCAAAAGGGGAGGAAATGCGATGTGGCATGATGGTTATGTGTGGGGTTCTGGAGTCTGGGGGATTTAACTTTGGGTACAGGCTCTACTACAAACTCTGGGTGGCCTTGTGCAATAGACTCAATGGGTTTGAGTCTCAGTTTTCTCATCTGGAAAATGCAGGTGATAATACACTCCTCATGGTGTCACTGTGAAGATCACCTTTGTGGTAACTGAAATCTTGTGTCCTCTTGGCTCGCAGAGAGTAACCATGTTTCACTGGATTAAGTGAGAACTGATCACTTTTCTGTGAATTTGGGGGAAGATTTTCACACCAGAAACCCTTTCACTCCCAGCCCACTGTCTTTTAAGCATTTTGGTTCTAACAGGGGTTGCAGTTGGGGAAGTGCCACCCAGTTGGCAGGTAACTGAGCACTTCCACTCAATTGTAGCGCTGATCACTGATCAGAAACGCAATCATGGTCCTGGGGGATTCCAACTGGGCAGAGAATCTATTCTCTATGTGTGAGATTTCATTAAATCTGGGCTTATTAGGTATAATGAAATTTCACCCGTGGAGAAGAGATTTTGATTACTACTAGAAACCCCTGGAGCCAGGATCAAATTCTTGATTAGCTCTACCACAGAGAATCACCTGAATGGCAACTTATTATCTGTGCCTAATATATCTGTCTGTAAAATTACATGCCCAGTTGTTAACACTTATTAAGCTAATAAGGCAGCGTGATTTTAATAGCATCAAAATCTCTTCCTTAAGATGCCAGAAACAGAACACTCCTGGGGAGATGTACTAAGAGAGGAACTTTAAGCTTCAGTCACATGGCAAGGAAGTAGACGAAAAAAATGCAATTCCTATGAAAGCAATTTTTGTCTTATGCTTAAAAGGAGAAGTACACATACTTCCAGAAAATATTGTTTGTATACTTCATGACTATATCTGAAATCAGGCTGTACTGGTTTATCAATCTTTCATAATAGTTGTAGATTTAGCTAACTGTGGTTCCAGATGATAAAGCATAATACTTACCAACAGTAAAAAATATGTTTTAATTTCTAATTAAAAGAAATACCAGGCTGGATGAAGCACAAACTGGAATCAAAATTGCCAGGAGAAATATCAGTAACCTCAGATACACAGATGATACCATCCTTATGGCAGAAAGTGACGAGGAACTAAACAGCCTCTTGATGAAAGTGAAAGAGGAGAGTGAAAAAGTTGACTTAAAACTCAACATTCAGAAAACTAAGACCATGGCATCTGGTCCCATCACTTCATGGCAAACAGACGGGGAAACAATGGAAAAAGTGAGTGACTTTGTTTTCTTGGGCTCCAAAATCACTGCAGATGGTGATTGCAGCCATGAAATTAAAAGATGCTTGCTTCTTGGAAGAAAAGCTATGACCAACCTAGACAGCATATTAAAGAGCAGACATTACTTTGCCAACAAAGGTCTGTCTAGTCAAAGCTATGGTTTTTCCAGTAGTCATGTATGGATGTGAGAGTTGGACCATAAAGAAAGCTGAGCACCAAAGAATTGATGCTTTTGATCTTTGGTGTTGGAGAAGACTCTTGAGAGTCCCTTGGACTGTAAGGAAATCTAACTAGTCAATCCTAAAGGAAATCAGTCCTGAATATTCATTGGAAGGACTGATGTTGAAGCTGAAACTCCAATACTTTGGCCACCTGATGCGAAGAACTGACTCACTGAGAAAGATCCTGATCCTGGGAAAGATTGAAGGCAGGAGGAGAAGGGGACGACAGAGGATGAGATGGCTGGATGACGTTGCCGACTCAATGGACATGAGTGTGAGCAAGCTCTGGAAGTTGGTGATGGACAGGGAAACCTGGCATGCTGCAGTCCACAGGGTCACAAAGAGTCAGACATGACTGAGCGACTGAACTGAACTAAAAAGGTTAGATTTCTTTTCTCCAACTGTGGGAGCATCTCCTTCCCCACCATTTTAAACTGGATGTTTGCAAACATGAATTCTGACCTTTGCTCTGGTACAATGAAGCTGGTGTTTTATACTAGGGGGAAGTTACTCTTTGTAGTGAAACCGAAGACCCTCAAACAACAGGAGTTGAATTTATTACAAATTGGGAAATGAAAGGTGTGATAAGAATGCCTCATGTGCCCAAGTTTTTATTAAACTTTGAAGAAACACATAGAAACATAAAGTTTGATAAGTGAGATGTTCTTAAGATATTTACTTTAAGTACTCTCATATTTGGATAAAAATAAGTTCATCTGAGAATTTTTTTGAACGAGAGGCCAGTCTAAGACATAATGGGTTAAATACTATCTGTTTAAAGTTGCTCCTTATGACAACCACCAAGTCATTAGTTGCAGCTGAATGGCCATCTGTCCCTACCTGTGATGAACAAGAACCAGATTCTATCCCAAAATGGACAGCATCCTCTAAATAGGCAATCCATACCAACATTTTGGGAGCTTTATGCTATTCAATTTATATTGTTAAATTCTTGTCATTATTTTAAATATCTGTCACTTAAAAACAGCTAGTAGAAGCAAAATTGGCAGTTTTTCTTTACACAAAAGAGTCAAGTATGAATCAAGTTAAGTCTCATTGATACAGCACGGTCAAGGAATGGTGTCTGTGGTTATTCATACACTCAATTACCAGTGCTACATGGTCAATTTCTAATGAACTGGATTAAATGATGATGTATTGAACCCCCAAATATAACAAATACATCGTAATGTTAAAAGACCTCTTCATGGATCACAGCCTTGTCATGCCGAAGGGGCTTGTGTAACTCAATGAAGCTATGAGCCATGATGTGCAGGGCTACCTAAGATAGACAGGTCACAGTGAAGAGTTCTGACAACATGTGGTCCACTGGAGAAGGAAATAGCAACCCACTCCAGTACTGTTGCCTGGAGAATCCCATGGACAGTACGAAAAAGCAAAAAGATATGAGGCCAGAAGATGAGCATCCCTCCCACCCCCTGTAGGAAGATCAAATTGCCAACATTCCTTGGATCATGGAGAAAGCAAGGGAGTTCCATAAAAACATCTACTTCTGCTTCATTGACTATGCTAAAGCCTTTTACTGTATGGATCACAACAAACTGTGGAAAATTCTTGAAGAGATGGGCAAACCAGACCACCTTACCTGCCTTCTGAGAAACCTGTATGCTAGTCAAGAAGCAACAGTTAGAACCAGACATGGAACAACAGACTGGTTCAAAATTGGGAAAGGAGTATGCCAGGGCTGTATTTTGTCACCCTGCTTATTTAACTTCTATGCAGAGTACATCATCTGAAATGCTGGGCTGGATGAATGACAAGCTGAAATCAACACTGCTGGGAAAAATATCAACCTCAGACATGCAGATGACACCACTTTAATGACAGAAAGCGTAGAGGTAAAGAGCCTCTTGATGAGGGTGAAAGAGGAGAGTGAAAAAACTGGCTTGAAACTCAACATTCAAAAAAATTATGATCATGGTATTCCGTCCCATCCCTCCATGGCAAATAGAAGGGGGAAAAGTGGAAGCAGTGACAGATTTTCTTTTCCTGGGCTCCAACATCACTGTGAATGGTGACTACAGCCATGAAATTAAAAGACGCTTGCTCCTTAGAAGAAAAGCTATGACAAATCTCGACAATATATTAAAAAGCAGATAAATCACTTTGCCCACATAAGTCTACATAGTCAAAGCTATGGTTTTTCCAGTAATCATGTACAGATTTTGTGAGAGCTGGATCATAAAGAAGACTGGGCACCAAAGAATTGATGCTTTTGATTGTGGTGCTGGAGAAGACTCTTGAGAGTCCCTTGGACTTCAAGGAGATCAAACCAGTCAATTCTAAAGGAAATCAGCCCTGCATATTCATTGGAAGGACTGATGCTGAAGCTGAAGCTCCAGTACTTTGCCTGCCTGAGGTGAAGAGTCAAAAAGACCCTGAAATGACTCACTGGAAAAGACTCCAATGCTGGGAAAGATTGAAGGCAAAAGAAGGGGGCGACAGAGAAAGAGATGGTTAGCTATCATCACCAACTCCATGGATATGAATTTTAGCAAACACCAGGAGATAGTGGACAACAGAGGAGCCTGGTGTGCTGCAGTCCATGATGTTACAAAGAGCTGGACATGACTTAACAACCTTAAAAGAAATATTCTGATGATATTTCAAAACTTCAGAGTCATTTTTACAAATTTCAAATGTCACTGCTTTCTACATGTGTGAAAGTACCAGTTATTATTAACTGAATACTAGACATCTAGATAACATCAAGTTAAAGAGAGTTTTATTCTTTGTTACACTGCACATTTTCCCTTTAAATACTTTGGGCTGATCCAAAACCTAGTTACTAAGGACTAGGAACAATTAAGAATGAAACACAAACAATATCAAAATTGCACATCACATTAAGGAAGAACTTTTCCAAAATTACAAAAATGAACAACCCCATTCAAACCAGCAACAATGTTTTCAAACAGAGGCTAAAAATATTAAGTAAGCAAAGACCGATTATATGTCCACATAGTGCAGGAGAGACAATGATTTTGTAATTTTATCCTGCTTGGAACTCATAGGGCTTCTTGAATTTGTACCTTGAAATCTTTCAACAGTTTTAGCAGAATCACAGTTGTCTCTTCAAATACTGCTTCTGCCTTAATCTCTTGCCTCTGAAAATCCAGTTACATATGATATCCACACCCCCACTTCTGGATTTTCTATCTCTGTTTCTTTGTGCTCTTCTGTGATTCTCTTTCCCTGTTTACGAATTCCTCTACTGTGTCTACTCATGGCAGCCATTATCAGGTGAGCTCCCTGACCTCAATAATCCTTACCATCTAGTTTTCACACCATGAGTAGCTTCCTTTTACGTTAGAGCAGGGTTGATTTGTATGACCAGATGGGTATGACAGAATATCATAGGGTCTACAGAAGTGGTGGTGTGAGACTTCTGAGGCTAGGTCATCAAAAGCATTGCACCTTCTGGCTTATGCTCTTGGATTTCCAGCCCTGAGGAAAACCAGCCACCATGTTATAAGGACACTCAGGCGGCTCCCTAGAGAAGCCCACATTGAAAGGAACCAACTTCCCATCCATGTGAGTGAACCCCCTTTAGATGGTTCCAACCCCAGTTAAGTTTTTAGATGACTGTCCCCCAGCCAATTATCTGATGGCAACTTTATGAAGGACTTTGGGCAGTAATCAGCCAAATTAGCCATTCCTGAATTTTTGACTCACAGAAACTATGAGAGAGATTAGGTGATTATTGCTGCCTTAAGTTACTAAGTCTTGGGATGATTTGTTACATGGCAATAATTACCTAATCCACCCATCAATCAAGTTTTAAAATTCAGATCTTGGATATTTCAGGTGGCTCATTGTGAGAGTTTCTTGTTCTTGTCTAAAATTTCCAGTCTTTTAAAAAATCTCACAGAACATATTAAGAATATTTTTTGGAAGTCTGTTTGTGCTAAATTATGTGGAGCCCCATGTTTCCATTTCGTGTTGTTTTTCTTATTTTTTTCATCCATACTGTTTGCTTTCCTCATGACCCTATTATTGAAATAGTGGACATGGTATATGAAAATTTGTAGAAATAATATGAGATCTTGATAACATTCTCTTTATTGAGAGAGATTTTACTTTGCTTTGCTATCAACAGGTTTAGAAGCCAGCAATCTGAGATCATCTTGATTCAATTTCAAGGATTAAAAATGACTTAAAGTTGAGTTTCCGGCTCTGAGAGGATAGTCTATTTACAGTTTAACTTCTGGTGGGTAGATGTTTAGTGTTTCAGTACAAAGTCTGGTATATTTACCAGCCTCACCTCAGCTTTGGTGGGTCCTGGAGTCCAGTTTTATTCATCTAGTTCATGGGGCTGTTAGGAGTCCCATTCCATTTCTCAGCCTTTCAGTTACTTAGCATTTCAGTTATGTTTTCTGGGGCCAGCAGACATCTGAGAGAAAAAGTGGCCCCTCAAGGCAGGCTCTCTCCTCTAGATTTTCTTATTTCCCACATTTTCCCCATAATTCTGCCTGGTTAGATCTCTCATGTTTCCAAGCAAGTCCAAGTGAGTATATTTCATCCAGGTTTTATTGCTCTCAGTAGGAGGATTGGCCTAAATTTTGACCGTTACAAGAAGTAGTTTTCACGTTGTTTTATTAGCTAATCTAGAACACCTCAGACGACAGAAACAAAATATGTACTTTCTTTTTTTTTTTTTTTTTGCTAAGGGCCTAATGGCATCACTTTTTCAAACCACTTTACATAGTATAGGAATAAGTATTCTTTAGGTAAAGTTGTAAACATTTACTACAAGTCAGCCTGTCAGAAGAGTATAAAAAAACTCCTATTGACAGAAATAAACTCTTTCTAGAGAAGGTCAAGCCAGTTCCTCCAAGGCCAAATCACTAGACAGGCAGGCTATTGCTCCTCACATTTAGCCTTCAGAAAACGGCACTGGCCTAGCTCTGTGGAGAGCCTGGCATTCATGTGAGACACTCCGCACTGTGGCGAGGCCTACAGGCCACTGAGAATATTCCCCTCCCATCTCTGGGTTGTTTGATGCTGTCATTACACCAGAAAGCATAAAAGCTAGTTACTGAGAAAATGAAAGAAGTATCTCAAACATGTAAAGAAATCTTATTTTTATAGTTATATGACTATTAATAACAATTACACTTCCTGTAAGGGTCAAAATTTAGAACAACGCTCCTACTTAGACTATTAGATCAAACAAGATAAACTAGAACTTAAAACATTTTTGATTAGGAATGGAGGAGACAAATTCCTACATGTAACAAGGTCATTTTAAAAAGAATATTTTAAGTTTGTATTATAGACAGAACCTCTTTACTGCTGAAATACAGTTTATCTAAAAGAGAAAGCTGGACATTTAATGAAGATGTCTTTGCAAGTTTTATCATGTATCCCAATTGAATTACAGGATTTTATAAGAACTACAGGACTACAGACTCACACTCTTGGTTTATTGATTCGGGACGCGAATGTTCAAAGTAGGTTTTTTTTTTTTTAACTTTTTATTTTATACTGGAGTAAAATCCATTTACAATGTTGTGCTAGTTTCAGGTGTATAGCACAGTGATTCAGTTGTACACACACACGGAGCTATCTTTTTCAAATCCTTTTTCCATTTAGGTTGTTACGTAATACTGAGCAGAGTTCGCTGTTGTATAGTAGCATCTTGGTTTTCTATTTTTAAACATAACAGTGTGTACATGACCATCCCAAACTCTGACCATCCTTTCCCTCTCTCTCCTGCCCCCTCCCAACCACAAGTTCCTTCTCTAAATCTGTGAGTCTGTTTCTGTTTTGTAAATAAGTTCACTCGTATCATTTTTTAAAGATGCTGCAGGTAAGGGCTATCCTGTGATATTTCTCTTACCCTCTCTGACTTACTTCACTCAGTATGACAATCTCGAGGCCCAGCCACGTTGCTGCAAATGGTATTATTCCATTCTTTTTAATAGCTAAGTAATAAAATAGAAGTACAGATAAAAGGAATGGGATAGAAAGTCCAGAAATAAACTTATGCACCTATGATCAATTAATCTATAGCAAAGGAGGCAAGAATATACAATAGAGAAAAGACAGTTTTTTGAATAAATGATGCTGGGAAAATTGGACAGTTACAGGTAAAAAAAATGAAATTATAACATTCTTAACATCATACATAAAAATAAGCTCAAAATGGATTAAAGACTTAAATTTGAGATTGGATACTATAAAACTCTTAGAGGAAAACACAGGCACACCATTCTCTGACATAAATCACAGCAATATCTTTTTTTTAAAATCCATCTCCCAGAGTAATGAAAATAAAAACAAAAATAAACAAATGGGACCTATTTAAACTCAAAACATTTTGCACAGCAAAGGGAACCATGAATAAAACAAAAAGACAATTCTCAGAATGGGAGAAAATACTTGCAAATGAAGCAACTGATAAGAGATGAATCTCCAAAATATACAAACAGTGCATGCAGCTCTGTATCCAAAAAATGAACAACCCAATCAAAAAACAGGCGGAAAACTTAAATAGGCTTTTCTCCAAAGAAGACATACAGATGGCCAAGAGGTACATGAAAAGATGCTCAACATCACTAAATATTAGAGAAAAGCAAATAGAAACTACAATGAGGTATTACCTCACACCAGTCAGAAAGGCTATTATCAAAAAATCCACAGTTAATGCTGGAGAGGGTGTGGAGAAAAGGCCAACCTTCCTGCACTGTTGGTGAGAATGTCAATTAGTACAGCCATTATGGAAAAGAGTATGGAGATGCCTTAAAATAGAACTAAAATAAAACACTAAAAACAGAACTACACTATGATCCTGCAATCCCATTCCTGGGTGTGTATCTGGAGAAAAACATGGTCTGAAAGGATATATGCACCCCAATGTTCATTACAGCACTGTTTACAATAGCCCAGACATGGAAGCAACCTAGATGTCCATCGGCAGAGGAATGGATGAGATGTGGTACAAAGTAGGTTATTTGTTGACAGAAAGCCCAGTGTTTTTATCTCCATCACTATCTATTGATGGCGATTGGCCACATGAAGCTGGCCCTCAGATTGAGATGCACCCACTAAAGGGAGACTATGCATCTACTAATAAATAATCATCCAGTTTCTTTATTCATCTCTACCATGTCTGCGATTTGTCTCTCTCTAATTTTCTATGCTTTCTACATCATCCTGCAAATTGCTTGCTCCTACCCTTTCTCCTAAAGAGGCCCCCCCTCTCCATTTCAAACTGTTCAAGAATCTTCAATGATTTTCTGGGTACTTACCCAGATCTTCAAGGATCTTCAACATTATCTGGTCTTGGTCTCCTTATTCTTTTTCAAATAAACCTCTACTTTATATGTCAGTCATTTCACCACTCCCCACATGATGCTTATTTTTGCTTTTGTGATTCTTTTCCAGCTTAGATGCTCTCCTTATTTATTCAAACTATATTCAAGATTGGGTCATCAAATACCAAGGACCTAGCACTCTTATTTATTAGAATCAAACACTACTGTTACCTACATATCTTTTCTATCAAATCTGATCCATGCTTGTAATTCTTTTCATTGAAATTATTTAAAATGCAAAAACTTGAAGTACATTATATACCAACCTTCGTTTTATCAATGGTATTTGCAAACCTGCTGAGTCAGAGGCAGAATCTTCGTAGTCTTCTAAAGTGCCACTCACAAAATCTTCATTCAACAAATGCCTTTAAGTACATTCTACTTAGTGTCCAAATCTAAGCAAGTCTTTCACTGGACCATAATGAGACTGCTTAGCTCAGAATTATCATTTGATTCGCTCCTTTGCCAATAAGTTACCCAGGTGACAAAATAAAAAGGTCAAAACTCATTTTGATAGAGACCTAATGCCTGGTGGATTATTTCCTTCCTTGGGTTATGCAAGGGGATGAAATGACAGACTCTGCTATGTTAATTATAGATTTCCTATTTCATGGTTCCATATTTTCAGTATGAAATATGCAGACCTTTTTTTTTTTTTTGTCAACTAAAGAATATTTAAACAAGTTTGCAATTAATTTTTTCCTAGATGCCTTAAGCAAATCATTCTCTTAGATTCACGTTCAGCAAATGCTTCTTTGATACTTATGCTTGACAGAGAGAAAGAAAATATAAACAGGAAAGAAGGAATTCCAGTTCAGCATATTAACCAAGGAAAACATTAACTGTCCTTCAGAATACAGTCCACAAATAGTCTGTTTCACTGCCACAAGGTCAACAGAATTATCCTGTGGTCTCTCTGCCTAGCTGATAAACTCTTAGTTAAAGATTGCTTCATTCCTTTCAAAGGAGGCTGGTATAAGATAATATGCTATTTCAGTGGACAACTTTAAATTTTCTCTTTGTTTGCAATACATTTTCCTTAATGTATAAAGCCTATTTTGATGAATTAGCAAGAAATAGCACTTTATGCTCCTAAAGTCAGAGGTCTTAGAATTTTAGTAGCCCTTATTTAAGTATTAGTGTTTCTATAGCAATGGTCATTTACCCTGTCTGTCCATGAAAATTACTATGGGAGTTTTTAAAACATTGATTTTTGAGCCCACCCCAGAATTCTTTATCTAATTAATCTAGCCTAAGACTATAGGCCTTAAGGTTCTTTTGTTTGTGGTTTTTCAGATGCTGTGGTTTCTGTTTTTTTAATTTAATGTGCAATAATGGTTAAGAATCACTATTCCAAGTGGAGAGCAAACGGGAGGACCAGAATAACTGGGTAAGAGAAATAAGTTTTGAAACAAAAAAAAAAAAAAAAAAGGCGGGGGGGGGTTGGTTTCCTTGGTGGCTCAGTGGTAAAGAAGCTGCCTGCCAATGCAGGAGATGCAGGTTCGATCCCTGGGTTGGGAAGATCCTTTGGAGAAGGAAATGGCTACCCACTCCAATATTCTTGCCTGGAGAAGCCCATGGACAGAGGAGTCTGGCAGGTCTCCATCCATGGGGTCCCAAAAGAGTTGGACATGACTTAGTGACTAAATAACAACAATAAAAATAAAAACTATAATTTATTCAGTACTTATATATGTATACCAGACAGCATGCTAAGCATGTTTCATATTGCATCAGTTATCTATTGCTGCATAACAAATGACCCTAAAGCTTAATGGCTTAAACAACAAGCGGAGTCTCATGGTTTCTGTGATCAGAAATTTGGGAGTTACTTAGCTTGGTGTTCTGGTTCAAGGTTTCCCTTGAGTTTGTAGGCAAGATACAAGCCAGGACAGTAATCATCTGAAGGCTTGACTGAGGCTAGACAGACCTCTCATAGAAAGGGTCAATGGCTAGGGGGTGGCAGGAAAAGGCAGTTCTTTGCTGACTGCGGGCAGGATCGCTCAGTTCTTTACCATGCGGGCCTCTTCACTCAGCTGCTAGAGTGACTTCACAACACGGCAGCTGGCTTCTCCCAGAGTGAGTGATTCCAGAGGGAGCACAGAGGAAGGCATTTGCCTTTTATGACCTCGTCATGGAAATTATATATCATCAATTGTGCCACATTTTATTCACTATACGTGAATCACTAGACACACTCTAGGGAAAGGCAGTCAAGCGCCATCTTTTGGTAGTAGGAGTATCCAAGAATTTGTGGAGAGAGAGATATATATATACACACATATAAGTGCATATATACACACATATATGTGTGTATATATATATATACATATATACACATATATGTATACACACACACATATTTAAATAAAGACAAATGTATTAGGTTACAATTCTGGAAGTCAGAAGTTCAAAGCGGATCATCAGGACTGCATTCCTCCTGGAGATGCTGGGGGAGAAACTGGCTCCTTTCCTTTTCCAGCTTCTGGAGGGAGCCTGCACTCCTTGGCTTGTGGCTCCTCCCTCCAGTGAAGCATCTTCCAGTCTCTCTCTACTGCTGTTGTCACACTGGCTTTTGACTGACCCTCCCCTTCCCTCTTATAAGGATCTTTATGACTACATTGAAGTTGAAACCGAATATCCTACCCAGATATTTCAGAATCGCCTGACAACTCAATATTCTTAAATTAACACATCTTTAAAGTCCCTTTTTCAATGTAAGGTAACATATTGCACATGTTTTAAGGATTAACACATGGACATTTTGGGGGGACCATTATTCTGCCACACTGTCTATGCTGCTGGGTATAGACACCTTCCAAAATCCATTCCATCTGAGTAAACATCCCAAAATATTTCTAAGTTGTGTTATACAACTAAAACTGAAAACAAAAATGTATTCTCATTGTAAAATATGCAAATACTATTATAAAACTGATTTTACTTCACCATCACATTTAATTTCCTTCCATCTAGGTAACTATTATTATAAATGAGCACTATCTATGTTATGAAGTCTATCTACATATTTGCATTAAATAAATGGACATATATATTTTTAAATTAACTATTTGAAATAATTTTTCAAGTAGATTTATTGAAGAGTTGTATAAAACAATACAGAAGGGGACTTCCCTGGTGGTCCAGTGGTTAAGACTTCACACTTTCACTGCAGGGGGTTCAGGTTCATTTCCTGGTCAAGGAACTAGATCCCCCATGCCTCAATTAAAGATCTTGAGTGCCACAATTAAGACTTAGCACAATCAAAAAAATGACAAGTATCAAAAAAACAATACAGAGATTTCCTGTATACCCCTAGCTTCACTTTCCCCTAATGTTATCTCACATTACTCTGATATGTTTGTCAAAGTTAAGCCAAACTAGAACATTACTATTAACTAAACTCCAGACTTTATTCAAATTTCCCAACTTTTTTCATTACTATGCTTTTTTTCTCTTTCAAGATCCATCCAGGATACTACGTTGCATTTAGTTGCCTTATTTCCTCACATATTTCCATCACACACATAATGTGTGATGATTTCTCAATTTTTCCAAGTTTTTCAAGACTTCAGTTGGTTTTAAGGAGTGCTGGTCATTTATTTTGTAAAATGTCCCTCAATTTTGGCTTGTCTGATGTATTTTCTCATGATTAGCCTGTGGTTATGTGTTTAGGGAGGGATTACCAACAGAGGTAAAGTGCTTCTCTCATTACACTGCTGCAGAAGGGAGATCTTATCAACATGATGTTTCTCTCATTATATTCTTCTTGAATATATTCTTTTATCCTTTAGGGATATCTACCACGCTTCTCCACTATGAATTTAATATTTTTTGTTTTCCAGACTCTTTTCTTTAGAAGTGAATCACTAAGTCTGGTTCATACTGAAAATGAAGGGAGTTAATATCTACCTCCAGGAGGAGGGTATCTACTTAAATTATAAAGGATTTTCTGTAGGGAACATTTGAGTGGACATGTTATTTGGTTTTTACAATGACCCCAGAGGACCATTGCTATTCCTACTTTATAGATAAGAAATCTATACCTCAAAAAAGTCAAGTGATATGCCAGAGGTGACACAGCCAGTAAAGCCTGGCTTTTAATGTGAGGTTGGTTTGATACCAGAGTCTATATTCTTTTGCTGAGCCCCTTGACCTGTGTACTAGTAAGAACCTGTTGTTGGTACTATTCAAATGTATTTTTAATATTCTACAAAATTCTCAAGAACTTGTTAGAAAAGGCAGTACAGGGATTGTGCTCAGTTGCTCAGTTAAGTCTGACTCTTGGCAACCCCTTGGACTGTAGCCCGCCAGGCTCCTTTGTCCATGGACTTTTCCAGGCAAGAATACTGGAGTGGGTTGCCATTTCCTCTTCCAGTGGATCTTCCTGGCCCAGGGAATCAAACCTGAGTCTCCTGTGTCTCCTGCATTGGAAGGCAGATTCTTTACCACTGAGCCACCTGGGAAACCCAATTCAGGGCTTGCTTGCTTCTATCTTATTGTGTACTGTTTCCCTGATGTACGTCTGACTTTCCAATCGACTTTGAAAACAGGGACAAGTTTTATACACTCTGCCTCTTCTGAACACCTAATACACAGGTACTCAGCAAATACTTCTTGCCTGAAAAGAAAGTGACTCCCTTTCCTCACAGTTTCCCATACTGTCTTGAGCATCTACCAGGGGACATCTAAACTTACAGTGGTTGATCCCTTCATGCTCAGCCCCAAGATATGACAGGTTCACACCAGAATAACAGGCTAGAACTGCAAGAAAAGCAAGGAATGTTGAAATTTTCCCTCTTTCTACTCTAATGTGCAATTAAGGATTTATTGAGAACAGATACCAATTTGGATTATTTAACAAATGCTCAGCCCAGAGATCCATCAGGCTATGAGTACAGTTTTTGGATTTCTAAAGTAGTGCATTATTTCCATCCCACCAAAGATTAGGAATCATATTTCTGGGTCATACATAACAAGTCATTTTCTCCAGATCTTGGGTTATTTGGGAGTCTTGATTCCAGGAAAACCATTAGTCTTTCTGTCAACCATTCTTCCATGGCAGGTATCCATGCGGCTCAGGTGGGTGTCCCAAGCGTGTGCCTGCTAAGTCGCTTCAGTTGTGTCCAACTCTCTGTGACCCTATAGGCTATAGCCCACCAGGCTCCTCTGTCCATGGGATTCTCCAGGCAAGAATACTGGAGTGGGTGTCATGACCTCCTCTAGGGGGGTCTTCCCGACTCAGGGATTGAATCCATGTCTCTTACGTCTCCTGCATAGGCAGTATTCTTAACATTAGTGCCATCTGGGAAGCCCACACTTGGGTTTAGTTGAATCACTCTGTCTCCCTGGGATACAGAAGCAAACCTTTCCTCTGGAGAGGAAGGCAGTAAAGTTCCAGTCTTCTTTCCCCATCCTTCCTGGCCTTGTCCTATTTGCTGTGTAGTTGTACAAACAGAAGCAGTCCAAGGGAAGGGGCTAGCTCTGGATAAGCATATTTGTCAACATGCTAACAAATTTACGGAGAGTTAACAAAGTTCTCCAATGAAAGATAATAGTGCATCAGATCAGTTACATTGCAAAACATTTTCCTTCTCTTTCAGCCTTTTAGCAAGAAAGTATGTTCAGAAATCATGTCCGGTTTCTCTCTCTCCATTCAAAGCACTGTCTCCTGGAGCAGCCGAAAAGGAAAAGAAGGTTGTTTCCTCACCTACCTCTAGCCTTAAGAGACTCTCAGGTCTAGATCCTTACTCACAGACTCCAGAGAAAAAGAAAAAGCCTCCTCACCAACCAATGCAGGGCATAAAGACTCGGCAACATTTACAAATATGCTTAAGGCTGTGTCTCTATGATGGTAGTGAGTAAATATCCTTACATGTCTTAGTAAGTAAATATGAACTAAAATATAAATGTGTTCTGGAAAGAGAAAAACATGGGCGTGGGGATGTTCAGAAAAGCAGGTAGTTTTCAGAGCTAACCTAGCTAGTTTCCAGCTGTGAGGCACCATTGTGCATCTTCTCCATTCCTACCTGATGTCTGAGGGTTCCTGGGAACTCAGTCAGTCCGGGGTCCCCTCTCCAGCCCGGAATCCTCTCTCCAGCTCATCACTGTCAGCACAGTAACTCTGCCACCTACTACCCACGTGACCTTCCCTGGTGAAACAATCTCTCTAATCTTGACCCTGCCACCTACTACCGACGTGATCACCTGGTAAACCAGGTGAATCAATCACTCTGAATCTCTGAATCACTCTGAATACTCGAGAGTTATCAGTGCCTAGCTGCATAAGGTCACATGAGTGTAAATGAGTTAACTAATTAGTGTAACATGCTTAATTAGCACAGTGGATGGTTCAGTCTGTGATGGCTTTTATAATTATTGAAATGTCCATTCCTAATGATCTTAAGACTTCAGGATAGTGAAATGTGGCTCTAAATTAAGGGGAAAAGTTAGGAATTTTCATGACAAAATCAGTGAGTGGCTTCCAGGTAGCAGGATAGAGAGATCTTTCTAGACTTGAAATAAAGCTAGTCTAATTTGAGGGGTGTTGTGAGTGTAAAACAAATGCCAGATTTTGATGACTTATTTTGAAAAAAAACTAAAACTAAAAAAAAAAAAAAATCTAAAATTATTAATAATTTAAAAATATTGATTACATGTTGAAATGATACTGTTTCAGACATGTTGGGTTAGATAAAATATAACTTATTAAAGTTAATATCACTTGCTCCTTTTCATTTTTTAAAAATGTGACTATGAGAAAACTTAAAATGACATATGTGTCTTGCAATATATTCTTTTTTTGCACTGTGCCATTCTAGAACACTGAAATAGCACTGAGAGAAATACTCCATTGGATTACACCCTAGGCCATGAAAGAGTTAATGCATCTCCCCAAGATACTGCTTAAAAGTTACCCAGTTACAATGGAGCATGAAGCCAAATATGTCACAAACTGCTAATCACATCATTAAATATAGTTTCCCCTACTGCATTGTGTAATCACTTATGAGCAAAGAGCTTAGGGACTTTCAAATTACAGAAAATTTCAAATAGCCATTTAAGAAATGTTCTTGTCATCCCTGCTACATTTGTCTTGATCTAATCTGGCTGCAATTTAATGCATGGCATTTTTATCACAATCCACAAATGCACTCAGCTAGCACAAATACACTTACTTATGCACAGAGCCAGGGAAAGGGTTATCTATGGTTAAAATAATGTGTTTAACTAATGAACTGTCCCTTTAATTGTTGGGGAGGCCAGAGGTAATGGGCAGACACACATGAACTAAACCAATACTAAATCTTCACACAGTTAATTACATGGTTTACATGAACCAGATGATAAACAGATGCATCTTTGTTTTTTATGGATCCTCAAAACTCAGCACTAGTTCCTAAACTTTTAACTTACCCCTTGTGGTAGTACATTGCTATAAAAAGGAATCAAAACAATATAAAAGAAACAAACAAAAAGAAACTACCCCTGTATGCACTGATGAACTCTCTTTTAAAGAAATCTACAGTCACTCATTTAAGAAAAACATTTACAATTGAAATGGTCAATTTTTAAAATGTGTAAGTAAATTTAGAATGAAAATTGTGTGTGTGTTTTTAAGAGGAGAACCATCTCTTCCACTCCTATCACATCATGTAACATTTCCCTAAAATATACTTTAAGTATAGGTATCATCCTCTCAACATACTTAATATAAAAAATTTAAAATTCCCAAATTCATAATTAAGGAACTAAATAATTTTACCTCTTTTGAGTCCCTGTGGAATTAAGCAGTGTTACATTATATTTTTCATGGCACCCTTTACTTCTTCAATGTTATTATCTATTATATTAAACTTTAAAGATAATCAAGATTAAAAAAATTTCAATTCAAGGAATCCCTTGAGCACAGAGGGAAATTCCTTAGTTACGGTTGATAAGGAGGTGGCAATTATGCAGCTCAGTTCTAGCACCAGAAAAATGTTCTAGAGAAATCTAACTACAGATGGGCATAACAGCTTCCAGGAGAAGTAACGCTCTGTGTTAATAATGTCTGGTATCTTAATGTATTGGCCACCCACTTCAGCCAAAGTTTATTTGAATAGGGGAGACACCCTAAACTTACACTAAATAGAATACTCTAAAAAATTTATATGCAATTTTGCTAAAAAGCATGTATATCACAACAGGAAGGATTCCTATACATTTAAGTGTTTCCATTTAAAAAAAAAAAAAAAGTACTTTGCAAACTTTGCCAGTCCTCTTTCTGGGCCTGGCCAAATTCCACAGATCAGATTACAGCTGAAAAAACACCATACTTCAAAATGAAGTGGAACACGAGCTTGGAACTAAGCAGATTCTAAAGACAGACAGAGTGTATGAAACAGGAACAAGCAGGCCCTTTGGAAAGATAAGGAAAACATCAAAATCGTCTCAAGTACTCTTAGCTGATTAAATATATTTCTGCCAAGGGAAAGTAGATTTAATTTCCTAGTACAACTCAGACTTTCTCAGGACTCTTGTGAGGATTGCAAAATGGTGCAATCGTTCTGCAGAACTGTGTGACAGTTTCTTATAAAATTAAACAAATATCTACTCTGTACTTCTAGGTGTTTACCCAAGAGAAACGTAACCTCACACAGGACTGTTCTCAGGGCTGTTGCAAAGATTAAATGAGATCATGTGTGTGAAAGTGCACAGAGTCGGGCACGTGGTAGGATCTTATGAAATAATACTTTCAATCTCCTTTCATGTTTTTGGATATAACAGCATATATAGGATTTCAGCAGGGCAGACTTTCATTTATATCCTGGTTCTGCTATTCACCTGTCATATCCATTCATCCAACCTTTTTTGAGTACATACTCAGTGCCAAGCATGCTTCTAGATGTTGCGGGTACCATATTGAATGTGATAGCTCTAGTCTTTACTCTCATGGGGTTTACATTCTAGTGCCCTGGGCAGGATGATTAAGTTTTCTTCACTTCCCTTTCCACCTTCATAATTCAATTCAGTTCAGCACCTTTGACCGACTGAGCTGGAGGACAGAAGAATCAACTAGATACAATCCGTGCTTTCAAGTATTTTACAAACAGTGGAGGCAACAGACAATGGAAGCAAATTCAATGGTGAATTTTGGCAGTAGGTGCTATGAGAGGGGAAAGGACTCAGTGCTATGGGGGATGGGCTCTGAACTCTGCTTGCTGGCAAGGAGACTGGTCACAGGAGTGAACCAGAGAAGCCTTCCTGGAGGAATAGCATTGAAGTGAAATCTGTAGAGTAAACCAGGCAAAACCTACTCACAAATTCACCATATTACCAGAAAGATAAAATGAGAATATAGTTGTAAAGGCACTAATCAGTCCATAAAGTTCTTTTAATTAAAAGCAGTTCTATTTCCACTTTTAGAGCAATAGTATTAAGATGGAAAATTGGTGGGTAGTCTTGAATCCAGTTCATATTCTCTCTGACAGTATGTTTTCTTCCTAACACATGTGCTTAATCTGGGCTTCCCACATCTACCCCCTGGGATCCCAACACTTCAAGCTTTCTGCTTGAAGGGAGGGGGTCACTGAAAAAATTGTAATCATACGGGGCCAATTTTGACTTCTAGTCAAGTTTCTGGATTTGCTAAATTTACAGTCTGTGGTATAGCTCTGTGGTTGGCCACACTGGCCTCTAGCCATGAAACAGGCTTTTGCAACAAACCAAGATTCTTGCTCTTCAGAAACCCATTGAGTACTTAATAATTTGTGTTTTTCAATTTAATTGAAAGGCTCTGTTTATGGGACTCAAATGAAGTTTATATCATAAATAATCAGAACTTTAAAGCCATACAAAAAGCACCAACTCTGTTGGAAAACTTTTGATCTGTGCTTGATGCTTTGTTTTATATGCTACATACACCTCTGGGAAAAAAAGGGAATTAGGAAGTAGGACTGGGGACACTTGTGCAGAAAATTCCTGCTTCCAACTACTGAGGAATTAAAATGAACTTGGAAAAGGATGTCATTAGAGAAATGTAGACTACGTTCAGTACATCCTCAGCCCATGGTGTAACTTAGGCTGACCGAAGGCCTTCATGATTACATTAGCAATAAGGATGGAAGTCACTCCAGCTACACGAAACTTAAACCATTTCAGTAACTTTAAAAAATATTTAAAACACCTCATTTTCCTCTTGGGAGGTTGTGATAGTTAATAAAGCAATAATTCTTGCAATGACAAGGGTTTATGAGATAATATAATTCAAGGTTAGAGATGTTTTCTGGATTTTCAGGAGGGAAAAAAAATGAATTATGATAAAAGATGCCCCTTCCTCAAATAATGGCAAGTAGATACTCAGAAACCAAATCAGTGGTATATCCAACAAAAGTGGGCCCTATGCAAAGTTTAATATAACCCTCTCCTCAACTGGGGTACACTTGAGCCCTCTCATGTGAATAGGGAAAGTATTATGATGCAAGATGAAGGAAAGATTTTTTTATTTTGGGGGAAGGACAAGCTGAAACCAAAAAAGGTGCCCAAGGCATCTAAGTCAAGTATATCAGTCAGTCCTGCCAGCCCTGGCATCAATGCCTTATACTCATTTGCAATCAGACTTCTGACTTCAGAGTTCTCACTCTGCCCTGAAGAATCTCACAGGCTTCCCTCATAGTCTGATGACCCAAACCAATGATTTAGCAACATCCTCTTCTTTTTTAAGCCAGTATATAAAAACAGTGAAGGACAGGGAGGCCTGGTGTGCTGCAGTCCATGGGATCGCTAAGAGTCAGACACAACTTAGCTACCGAACAACAGCATATAAAAACAAACATCTCAGATGAGTGGAAATAGATGAGGAATGGGCAATGATGGTGGGAAATAGCAGGAGAAAAAGCAACTTGCTTTTGGGTGGGAAAAGGAATGAGCCGGAGAAAGTTCTGGAAAGAAGACTGACTAGAACAAGGGAGACTTGGCTTAGAATCAGAAAAGACAGCACATTTTGGAAACAAAGAAGAGGAAGTTAGCTAGTTTGAAGATGTCTTCAAGTTCTAAGCCTCCAGGAGCCATGTCAGGCCTGGAGAACAGAGAGGAGTACAGAATTTCACCTCAACCATCATTTATTTAACAAATACATTTTCAGCACTTAACTGTCTAATCATTGTTTTTGGTGCTGGGGATTCAGCAATGAACCAACAGAAACAAAACCCCTTGTTCTCATGGAACTTACGTTCCCTGGGCAGGTCTAAAGCAGCTGGATATCCAGGTTCCTCTTCCAATGTGAGTGAGGGTGCTTTTGAAATTAAGCAGGACCCTATGGTCCTTGCCCCCTGCCCATGTCCTCTGCCTGCCTTTCGCCTGTGGAAAACTTTAGTCAAAGAATAAGTTTAATCAGAGAAGTGAGAAATGCTGAAATAAAGGAAAACAGTCTAAGGAGACTAAACAATAATAGTACAGTCATTAAGCATAGTCAAGGACCTTTAGTTCTTTCTCAAGGGCTACAGATAATATTCTGAGCCATATCCTGTGAGCTGTCTTAAAGATACTAAAACACCCGGTGGAGAAGTTAACTACATTAACAGATGACCAGACTATACCCAGGGCATGAGCTGCCACGATTTTAAGAACTGACTGCAAAAAATGGGAACAAATGGACCCTAGAACTGAAGACTGACTGTAACTAAAACAATGAAGATGGTGCTGGTCAGACCACAAATGACCAATTCAAAGATGACTGTTAGAGATCATGTAGCCCCCTACCACACTGTCTATAAAAGCTCTCACCCACTGCTTGTCAGGTGGGGGGGAGTCAGCCTTTGGATAGATGTCCACTACCCTCCCCACCACCCCTAGTTGGCAGCATCTGAAGTAAAGCCAATTTTCCTTTCCACCAACCTGGTCTGTTTATTGGCTTTTGAGCAGTGAGCAGCCAGACCCCATACACATACCTTTCGGTAATACTTTCAGACCCTCCACCCACAAAAGAGTTCCACCTTCTAATTCCTAAGGCCTGTTCCATTTTCAACTCAGTTCAGTTCAGTTCACTCGCTCAGTCATGTCCGACTCTTTGCAACCCTATGAATCGCAGCATGCCAGGCCTCCCTGTCCATCACCAATTCCCGGAGTTTACTCAAACTCATGTCCATTGAGTCAGTGATGCCATCCTGCCATCTCATCCTCTGTCATCCCCTTCTCCTCCTGTCCCCAATCCTTCCCAGAATTAGGGTCTTTTCCAATGAGTCAACTCTTCGCATGAGGTAGCCAAAGTATTGGAGTTTCAATGTCAGCATCAGTCCTTCCAATGAATACCCAGGACTGATCTCCTTTAGGATGGGCTGGTTGGATCTCCTTGTAGTCCAAGGGGCTCTCAAGAGTCTTCTCCAACACCATAGTTCAAAAGCATCACTTCTTCAGCACTCAGCTTTCTTCACAGTCCAACTCTCACATCCACACATGACCACTGGAAAAACCATAGCCTTGACTAGATGGACCTTTGTTGACAAAGTAATGTCTCTGCTTTTTAATATGCTATCTAGGTTGATCATAATTTTTCTTCCAAGAAGTAAACGTTGTTTAATTTCATGGCTGCAATCACCATCTGCA
Source organism: Muntiacus reevesi (assembly GCF_963930625.1). Classification (NCBI taxonomy): domain Eukaryota; kingdom Metazoa; phylum Chordata; class Mammalia; order Artiodactyla; family Cervidae; genus Muntiacus; species Muntiacus reevesi. Next base: position 35,641,183 of record NC_089260.1, on the reverse strand, counting down.
GTGATTTTGGAGCCCCAAAAAATAGAGTCTGACACTGTTTCCACTGTTTCCCCATCTATTTGCCATGAAGTGATGGGACCAGATGCCATGATCTTAGTTTTCTGAATGTTGAGCTTTAAGCCAACTTTTTCACTCTCCTCTTTCACTTTCACCAAGAGGCTTTTTAGTTCCTCTTCACTTTCTGCCATAAGGGTGGTGTCATCTGCATATCTGAGGTTATTGATATTTCTCCCGGCAATCTTGATTCCAGCTTGTGCTTCTTCCAGTCCAGCGTTTCTCATGATGTACTCTGCATATAAGTTAAATAAGCAGGGCAACAATATACAGCCTTGACGTACTCCTTTCCCTATTTGGAACCAGTCTGTTGTTCCATGTCCAGTTCTATCTGTGGCTTCCTGACCTGCATACAGGTTTCTCAAGAGGCAGGTCAGGTGGTCTGGTATTCACATCTCTTTCAGAACTTTCCACAGTTTATTGTGATCCACACAGTCAAAGGCTTTGGCATAGTCAATAAAGCAGAAATAAATGTTTTTCTGGAACTCTCTTGCTTTTTCGATGATCCAGTGGATGTTGACAATTTGATCTCTGGTTTCTCTGCCTTTTCTAAAACCAGCTTGAACATCTGGAAGTTCACGGTTCATGTATTGCTGAAACCTGACTTGGAGAATTTTGAGCATTACTTTACTAGCGTGTGAGATGAGTGCAATTGTGCGGTAGTTTGAGCATTCTTTGGGATTGCCTTTCTTTGTGCCATTTTAACCATCTTCAAATGAGCAACAGCCTTTACCCTCCTAGTAGATTATAATCCCTTTGACTTGAAAACCGTATCTCTTATTTTATATTTAAAGCACAGAAGGAAGCGTAGAGCCTGGATCACTTAACACATGTGCAGTTAGCGTTCAGCAAATATCGTCTGAGCGGAACAGTCCCTGAAGAGAGCAGCAAGGAGCAAGCCCCTGGGACCCTGCCCGGGGGTGTCAGTCACCGTTGAAGGATGGACCTGTCCTCCATCCCTTCTTCCTTCCTGCTTTCCTGACGTGACTTTCCAAGCTGGATTTGGTCTGTTTGGGTTTTGTGAGGGGTGCAGATCTTCTCTTGCCAGGGCTGTGCCAACTTCTTCTAGGTGGAGGTACTTACAAAACTTCTTTAAGCTTTGGCCTGAAGTTAGTGCCCAGCAAGCTTCTACTCAATATCCTTCAAGTGGATCAAGAATTCTTCCTGGGTGGGCAAGGAAGCTGAGGCCGGGAGTTCAGAGGATGCTTTCCCACTATGCCCTTAGTCCTCCCCAACACACCCCCTCAGGCAGCTGCAACACTGCTCAGGGTTGGTCCAGGAAATCATCCCTTGGGATCACTCAGATCCACCCAGTGTACACTTAGAAGAGGCAATGATCACCAAGTGGTAGAATTAGGGGCCAACTATCATTCCTCACTCTCACTGACTTGGGGTGGTCAGCGGTGGTCTCCTCCTGTTCTCAGGCACCACTCAGGAAACATCTGTCCAACAGAGACAATGTAAGCTGCTTACGTCATTTCAAATCTTCTAGTAGCCACATTAAGAAAAGGAAAGGAGGAATTAACTTTAATCATGCCTCTAATTTAGCATAACATATGTAAAATATTGTCATTGCGATTACATTGCAATGACAATTGTGATTACATTGTCAACATGTAATCAACATAAAAGTTACTGAGATATTTTCATCGTTTTTTTCCTTACAAAGTTTTCAGAACCCACTGTATATCTTAAACTTGGAGCACACAGCTACCTCTTAAAACTCAACATCCACAGAGGCCCATGCAACTAGAGTAGAGAACTCAGCTCAAAGGAGTTTTGTGAGCTCTCTCAGGGCATCTTGTGTGAAGACAAATCTTTTCGCATAAATGTCAATTTAGGAAAAACAAAATGTTTAAAATAAAGTGGAAACAGTGACAGACTTTATTTTCTTGGGCCCCAAAATCACTATGGACGGTGACTGCAGCCATGAAATTAAAAGACACTTGCTCCTTGAAAGAAAAGCTATGACAAATCTAGATAACATGTTAAAAAGTAGAGACATTACTTTGCCAACAAAGGTCCTTACAGTCAAAGCTATGGTTTTTCCGGTATTCATGTACGGATGTGAGAGCTGGACCATAAAGAAGGCTGAGCACTGAAGAATTGATTCTTTGAATTGTTGTGCTGGAGAAGACTCTGAGAATCCCCTGGACTGCAAGGAGATTAAATCAGTCAATCCTAAAGGAAATCAACCCTGAATATTCATTGGAAGGACTGATGCTAAAGCTCAGACTGATACTTTGGCCACCTGATGTGAAGAGCTGACTCATTAGAAAAGACCCTGATTCTTGGAAAGACTGAAGGCAGGAGAAGGGTGACAGAGGATGAGATGGTTAGATGGCAACATCAACTAAATGGACATGAGTTTGAGCAAACTCTGGGAGATAGTGAAGGAAAGGGAAGCCTATCATGCTGAAGTCCATGGGGAAGCAGAGAGTTGGACATGACTGAGCAATTGAATAACAACAAAATGTTTACAAAATAATAGCTCTAATAAATTTTGTGTGGAAAAACTTTATTTTTGCAATATTGACTACTAATTTATTTTAGCCAAAGAATGCTATCGTGAAACTTTTGCTCCTTATCAGCCACTAAAATCTGAATATCTGGACACAGTGGAGAAATTATGTGGCAAAGCTGAGGAAGTTTTTAGACCTTCAGCCAGCTCCTCACCGCTGGGGGCATTCTGCCCTGACCAAAGAATGATTCCATGGGTCTGTCCCCAGATTCTTCCTGGGTCTTTGCTTATAGTGGCAAGACAAGAGCCCTATGAAGAGGCATAGAAATAGATTGCATCTTGGTTTCCACCATGTGGGCCCTGATGTTTCTGTAGTCTGCCTGGACACTAACAACTGTCCCTCAGATGAATAATGTTTGCTTCCAAGGTGGTGCAGTGGTAAAGATTCTGCCTGTCAATGCAGGAGACATAAGAGATATAGGTTTGATCCCTTGGTTGGGAAGGTCCCCTGGAGGAGGAAATGGCAACCCCCTCTAGTATTCTTGCTTGGAAAACCCCGTGGACAGAGAAGCCTGGCGGGCTACAGTCCATGGGGTCACAAAGAGTTGGACATGACTGAGCACTCATGTACTGAATGATGCTTAATTTTCAGTAAAAATTAGTTATTGACTACTAAATATGAGGTGAACATGGTTTCTGGGGCTGCATGTTGTCTCCCACATATTTGTACTATTTCCCAAATACAGATGGAAAATATTATAATAAGATAAAAATCCATGTAAAAGTATTAGTGAATTACTATCAGTAATTACTGATATCTCTCTCACATTTCCTATAATTAATGGAACCTAAAAGTACATGTAAGTATTCATGAAACTGCCTGGTTCTAAAGTATGGCCTTTCAGCATCACAAATCACTCTTTACCGGTTGGTTGGCATTAATTCAGTTTTGCTCTGGTTCAAGTGGTCCAACTCATTGCCAGCCAGGGTTCTCCTGAGATGGGAACCTCCCACTACTTCTCTGTAACTGGGTTCATGTCTCTGATTAAGAAAACCTGGGTTCAGAACCAACTGTGCGCTATGATTAATTGCTCAATACTAATACATTCAACATAGATAATTGCATTACATAACACGTACCAGCTACTTTGCAGTATTTCCTTAGGCATAATAAGCTTTTACCAGTAAAAACCAAATCAACATTAATCTGTAAAGCTGTCATTTTATGTCCACTGCCAAGAAAAACAAAGAAGAAAAACAGAGTGAGATAAAGTAAACCTTATCAAGGAAGTGGACCCAAACAGTTGTCCAATCAGTGCCCTCCATCCCCTTCAGGCAATCTGATTCATATAAACTGAGGTTCCAAAGTATGTTTTATTTAATTGCTGAGAGCAAGAGCTTGGTAGGCAATTTTGAGCTAAGTTGTTTATTGTACTGACCTGCTCTGCTTTGGGGGAAAACTGAAAAGTGATCTTCTAAAGTTAGCATTTCCAAGCTGGTCTACTTATTCTCTACGTGCTCTATTTCCTTTCAATTGCATCAAAAGGAAACAGGTAGGAAAGATGAAAAGTCACCCTTGCGAACAAGAGCAAAATAGTCAAGTTTCAAAGCTTCCTGGCAGACAGTAGCTAGCAACACCCTCTCATATTTCCAAGCAAACACAGGCGAAGCCACATTTTTTCCTACCTCCTGTAAACAACTGTGTTGAAACAAGGCATCTACAATGCCTTCACCCCGGTCTCTAAAAGCTGGCCGTTGTTACATGTTTAATCACACATCTGAATCCTGAAGAGTAAAGAAGCCAGCTAGGTGGGGACTGTTTGATTTACACCTCTTGGCTGGAGGCATGAGTGCCAAGCCGACTTGCCCTGTGTCTGTCTCTGCAGTCAGACGGGGAACCCCCTGCAGGAGGGCAACTCAGCCAAAGCTGCCCCGTGCCCCTGAAGGGTGGTGGGGAGTATGCAGCACTCACCAGTTGCGTTCATGAGGAAACCATCTTCCTGCCCACCCAGCACTATATTTAGAGCCATCTCTTGGCATGCAAACTTATATTTCTGGGCTTTCTGCCACTCAGACAGGGGGGAGGGAGGAGGACCAGAAAAACTGGTTTGGTTCCAATGCTGAACCCAAACAATAAACGTTGAAAGTGGCCTTCCCCACCGCTGCATGTCCATGTCAAACATCACTCCTTGTGGCTCTGGAGAATGCTTTTTTCTTCATGACCCTAATGAGGAAAATGTGTACTACTCTAAAGGAAGCAGTGAAGCAAATTTCTATGGAAAGGACAGATGATGTTTAACTTTTTAATGTAGTATCATCCAGGCTGGGGTTGTCAACTTCCCCAAAGATGTGTTAGCCCCTGAACAAAAGTGAAAAAGTGTTGGTCACCCAGTCATGTCCGACTCTTTGTGACCCCATGGAACTGCAGCCTACCAGTTTTCTCTGTCAATGGAATTCTCCAGGCAAGAATACTAGAGTGGGTTGCCAATCCCTTCTCCAGGGGATCTTCCCAACCCAGGGATTGAACCTGGGTCTCCCACACTACAGGCTGATTCTTTACCATATGAGCCACCAAAAGTCACTTCCTAAAGCTAGCTCCAAAGTGGATCTAAAAAGAACATGCAATACTAAATTGTATGGCCTCTCCAAGCCTCTAGTGAAGACCCAACAAGAAATATTCCCGATCATTTTGCCGTTTGGCCATAAGAACATCTTGCATTTGGGAACATCTGAGTTCTTTACCATGAAAAGAATTGACATAGGAAGGGACCTTGATACACACCCACCCTGAGCCAGTAGCTACAAGTCTTACAAACACCAGTTCCAAACCATGGAGGGCCTGGCCATATGAAAAATGAACAAGGCAAATGGCTCTCTTCAACCTAAGGACCCTTCCCAACTTTTCTCTCCCAGTGTGTTTTTTTCTTACAGTCATATTTACTGAGTTAATTTCAGTAAGTCTTCTTGCTCAGTATCCTGCCATAGCACTCACTGCCTAGAAATAGAGTAGTGGGACAGCCCATTTCATCCATGAACATAGCTTGAGCAGTACAGTCATTCCATGGTTTGGGTATTTCCTCCTCGTCAGCACATGTCATCAGCTCTAATGACTTTAACAACTATATTAAAGGAAAGAATAAAAATATTCTTTCTGCGGCCATTCCTCCAACCTAAAACTAATAATATGACAAAAAACTAAAACAGTATTAAACAAAACAAAGCCCTCCACAAAATTTCTTGAAAATAGTAAATGATATGCATGCAAAACAGAGTCACTGGACGTGAAGTATGAACACTTCTGAAAGTTACAGTTCTATATAAAACCTCTAAATGCCAGTGGCTCAGTCACAAAGAATCCGCCTGCTATACAGGAGACAAGAGTTCAATCTCTGGGTCAGGAAGATCATCTGGTGAAGAAAATGGCAACCCACTCTAGAATTCTTGCCTAAGAAATCCCAAGGACAGAGGAGCCTGGTCAGCTACAGTCCACAGGGGTTGCAGAAGAGTCAGACACAATTTAGCAACTAAACACCACCACCACCAAATGGACAAGTGCAAAGGAAGCTGACTAGCAGTCAAACAAAAAAACACGCTCAGTGTTTTGGGGACTTCAGGACTGTTCACAAGGCCTCCTTCTTCTAGGCCCAGGTGGAATTCAAGCCCTGCTCCCCTGAAGCTGGGCACAGCCACACAATTTGCTTGAGTGAGAAGAATGTGAGTACAAGTGACCAGTTTCACCTTTCTAATACTGGTGTTCACGTCTCTGTTCTCTTCTGGGCCAGATGCATCTGAGTTCTAGACGGATTTGAAGCATAAGCCAGAAATAAACCTTTGTTGTTTGAATCCGATGAGATATGGGGGTTGCTTGTTACCATAGCAAACCAAGCCTAACTGATCAATACAATAAATTAGTAAAGAATGAATAATAATTAGCAGAAGATAATTGCATCACAGGTCCCTGTACTGAAAAGGCACCCAAGTCAATCCTTCCGGGGGCTCCCTCCCACCACAGCTTAATAATTGTAGCCAGTCAACTTCTAAGAACTGTGGTGTTGGAGAAGACCCCTGAGAGTCCATTGGACAGCAAGGAGATCCAGCCAGTCCATCCTAAAGGAAATCAGTCCTAAATAGTCATTGAAAGGACTGATGCGGAAGCTGAAACTCCAACACTTTGGCCACCTGATGTGAAGAACTGACTCGTTTGAAAAGACCCTGATGCTGGGAATGATTGAAGGCAGGAGAAGGGGAATACAGAGGATGAGATGGTTGGATGGCATCACCAACTCAATGAACATGAGCTTGAGTAAGCTCCAGAAGTTGGTGATGGAGAGGGAAGCCTGGCATGCTACAGTCAATGGGGTCGCAAAGAATCGGACATGACTGAGCGACTGAACTGAACTGAACTCAACTTCTAAGATATCTCTTAGCAGCTCTATTGAAACCCAAAGCAAATAAAATGTTCAAGAAAAAACAAAACAGAAAGGGTCCAGCTTTGAAAACAGACACGACTGGAGAGAAACGAAGTGATCCCAGAATCTCTAAATCGAATGCTCTCAATCCTATGCGGGCCCGGCCCCAAAGATTCAATGGCTTCACTTGGTTTCAGTTAGAATCCAGGCATCTGTACTGCATGGTCTCCCTCTGTGGTTTCAGCGTGCAGTCCAGTTTAAGAACCATGGCTTCCGTGGCTGGGCTCTGTTATTTTCCAAAACTCAGTCCTGAGACATTAAATATTATAGGAAAAAAAGAAATGCCCCCAAAACAGTGTCCTTAACTGTCATGTTCATGTTACACGAAATGAGTGTTTTCAAGTGCTGAGATTGTCAGTTTTCCCCTGGTCCAGCAGTAGAACATGTTCTCAATCCATGGTTAGTGGGTCATTTTGTACTCTTAGCATTCCATCCTTGGAGTAGCTCTAATAGTAACTCTAAAGAGGCAGTAGCTCTAATATCGTAGTATGTGACATTCAACAGTCAGGGAGTCAGCTGTCCTACAGAACTCTGAACACAAGTTCAGTATGGATTCAGCTTCAAAGCAAGAATTCAGCTGGGTGAAGGGACACTATAGATGCATGGGATATGTCAGCAGAGAAAGGGTAGTTGAGGACCTGGAGAATCATCAGAGCTCCTCAAAGAATACATTTAGCTACAACAGAAAGCTAAGTCTTTTGGAGACCAGGAGAGACTCCTAAAGAGAACTGTATCATCTCTCTTCCCCCTAAGAACATCCAGAGCCTCCCCATGAGGAGGTATTATTCTCATTTCCATTTTAGAGACCAGGCAATTGAGACTACAAGTTTAAGTGACCTGCCCACCATCACATGGCCATGAACATCACTGAGGAGTAAAGAGAACACAGGGGTTCACAATCAACCCCATGGTGTGGAGTAAAGCTGAGAGACAGGGGGCTTCTAACAATTTTCTACTGCTCTTCCCATTGGCACAATACCTATTTCCTAGGAACTTGGTATAACCGAAAGAGCATGCCTTCATGGTAGACCCATAATGCAGAATTTTGACAAAGATATCCCCGAATAATTATTTCTGTTCAAATGTGTTTATTTTAAATTGAAATTTTGATAAAGTGTGGTATCAGTATACATAATTCACTCCCCTAAGGTTAAACATCATTTACTCAACCATCCATGAAGATTTTAGAACCTTCTGAATGTTTCCTACTGCATACATAAGAGGAGCAGGAAAGACACAATCACCACCCCCTCAGAGCTTACAGTCTGGCTAGACACACAGACAATTAAATAGCAAGAAAACTGTGCTAAGGGGTATGAAGGGACAAGTGTTATGAAGTCTTTGAGCCAAAGTGTCCATGGCTTTCCTAGTGGCTCAGATGGTAAAGCATCTGCCTGCAGTGCAGGAGACCCAGGTTCAATATCTGGGTCAGGAAGATCCCCTGGAGAAGGAAATGGCAACCCACTCCAGTATTCTTGCCTGGAGAATTTCATGGACAGAGGAGCCTGGTGGGCTATAGTCCATGGAGTCGCAAGAGTCGGACAAAGCTGAGTGACTCACACACACACACACACACACACACACACACACACACACAGACAAAGAATGGCCAGCTGTCCTTCTAGACATTTGAAGTGCACTGGGCTTTGCTTCTCATACACACAGCCAATTTAACACATACCCTCTGTGTCCAGGCTTTGTGCTTCTCTGGTGCTGTCTTAGAGCTCTGCCTTTAAAGCAACTGATATCAATACCACGTCGCTTCAAATAGCTCTTCACTGTCATTGGAAGCATTGCCGGCTTCAAGCATAAAGGCCTTCCTTTGGTTTACTCTGGAGCAATTGCTCAGCCAGTCGCCAAGTTATCAGCTATCACAGGAGCAGGCAACCGAGCGGAGCTGCATTAAAAGCTGGCTTTCAACCTGTTGAGTTACTAAGCATAATTTGGGCCTTTATTCTACCTTCATTTAAGACAAGACTTGTGGGAAGCACACTTCCCACCAAAAGCCCTTTGTCAAGTGTTACACTTATTAAGCTTTTTGAACAGAGTCATAGCTCTGAGACAGACATTTTGCCAATATCCCACTCCTTATCTGCAAAAATCAACACTGGCTTTGTAGATCTGGTCTGCAACTCAATTTCAGACATTAAAAAAGAAAACAACTTACAATGATTTGCTTTCAGAATTTCCAAGATTACCATTGCTAATGACAATGAAATAGCTAATATTTATTGGGCTCTTACTATTTAAAAAGCACCATTTGCTAGGTGTTTTATGCATGCTATCTCATTTAAACTTTATAAAAACCACATCAGATCAGTACTAGGACAATACATACATTCTAAAGCACACATTTTCCCCACATTCTATGTTAGTAAAGAGGGTACATCTTAGAATAAATCAAGTTATATCACAGTGTAAGACTCACAGGTATCGAACAGACTTGTGGTTGCCAAGGAGGAGGAGGGTAGGAGACAGATGTCTTGGGACTTTGGGGTTAAAGGTTGCAAACTATTATATATAGAATGGATAAATACCACGGTCCTACTGGATAGTATAGCGAGCTATATAGGATTAAACCATAATAGAAAAGAATATAAAAAAGAAAGTATCTACCTATCTGTCTATAACTGAGTCACTTTGCGGCACGGCAGAAGTGAACACAACATTATGAATCTACAAGACTTCAGTTTTAAAAAGCTATATCTAGTTTAACAGGTAGCAATTTTTCTCTGTGAATTATACATCAAATAATGGTGCACTTTAAAATCCAGGGTGCCTCAGATGGAAAAGATTATGGCATTATTAGCTCCATTTCACAGATGAAGAAACTGAGGCTCTGAAAAATTTAAATATCTGGCCCACCGTCACATAGAAAATAAATGGCAGAACAAGGATGTGATCCCAGGTTTTTCTAGCTCCAAAGTTTGTGCTCTGGACTGGAAACATTGTACTGCTTCAATACAACCTTTAATAAACATGAATTCATTAAGTTCCTAGCATCTGCTATGAGTTAGTCACCAAGTTGGGAATGCTGGAGGTACAGGGTAAGACACCTCTTCATAGCACTATTTAAGGACTGTGGGATTCTGAACAATGAATTAGAATGTTAAGCTTCATATACTTTTGATGGACTCCAGTGTAACACCAGATCTAAGCCTGGACTTTCTTTTGGAAGTCTTTTCAGGGTCATTTCCCCGCGCCCCACCCCCACCCACCCCCACTGAGAGCTGTTTTTCATTAGTTAAATACCTTACTTCTAGCCTTACACTGGGTGAATATTATGTAAATCAACATTTTAGTATGACAGACAGATGCTGAGTTGCCCATCAGTGGTATTTCCCCACTACTATTCACACCTTGTGTAATATCATCCCCATGAGTGTGGGCAGGACCTGTGACTTACTTGTGACCAATTGTCATTGCCCGGTTGCCCAGTCAAGTCCAATTCTTTGCAATCCCATGGACTGCAGCACACTAGGCCTCTCTGTCCCTCACCATTTCTCAAAGTCTGCCCAAGTTCATGTCCATTGCATCAGTGATGCCATCCAGCCACCTAATCCTCTGACACCCTCTTCTTCTGCCTCAATCTTTCCCAGCATCAGAGACATTTCCAATGAGTCAGTGGTATACATCAGATGACCAAAATACTGGCTTTTGAGCTTCAGCATCAGTCCTTCCAACAAGTAGTCAGGGTTTATTTCCCTTAAGATCGACTGGTTTGATATTCTTGCTGTCCAAGAGACTCTCAGGAGTCCTCTCCAGCACTACAGTTCGAAGTCATCAATTCTTCAGCTCTCCACCTTTTTTACGGTCCAGCTCTCACAACCGTACACGACCACTGGGAAGACCATAGCCTTGAGTATATGGACTTTTTTCAGCAGAGTAACATTTCTGCTTTTCAACACACTGTCTATATTTGTCATAGCTTTCCTGCCAAGAAGCAAACGTCTCCAAGTTTCATGGCTGCAGTCACCATCCACAGTGATTTTAGAGCCCAAGAAGAGGAACTCTGTCACTACTTCTACCTTTTCACCTTCTACTTGCCATGAAATAATGGGGTCAGGTGCCATGATCTTAGTTTTTTTAATATTCAGTTTTAAGCCAGCTGTTTCATTCTCCTCCTTCACCCTCTTCAAGAGGCTCTTTAGTTCCTCTTCACTTTCTGCCATTAGAGTGATATCATCCACATAGCTGAGACAGTTGATGGTTCTCCTGCCTCTCTTGATTCCAGCTTGTAAGTCATCCAGCCTGGCATGTCTCATGATGTGCTCAGCCTTTAGCTTAAACAAACAGGGTGACAGCAGACAGCCTGTCATATTCCTTTCTCAATCTTGAACCAATCAGTTGTTCCATACAGGATTCTAACTGTTGCTTCTCGATCCACATACAGGTTTCTTAGGAAACAGGTAAGATATGGTCTGGTATTCCCATCTCATTAAGAGTTTTTCACAGTTTATTATGATCCACACAGTCAAAGGCCTTAGCATAATTGATGAAACAGAGCTAGATGTTTTTCTGGAATTTCCTAGCTTTCTCCATGATCCTGCAAATGTTGGCAATTTGATCTCTGGTTCCTCTTCCTTTTCTAAACCCAGCTTGGACATCTAGAAATTCTTGGTTCACATAATGCTGAAGTCTAGCATGCAAGATTTTAAGCATGACCTCACTAGTGTGGGAGATGAGTGCAGTTGTCTGATTGTTAACACATTCTTTAGTACTACCTTTCTTGGGAATTGGGATAAGGATTAACTTTTTCCAGTCCTGTGGCCACTGCTTCCAGATTTGCCGACATATTGAATACAACACCTTGATAACATCACCCTTTAGGATCTTGAATAGTTCTGTGGCAATAGAATATGGCAAAAGTGATGGGCTGTCACGTTTGTGATTAGGCTACATGACTGTGAATTCTATCTCACTAGCAGACTCTCCATCTTACTGCCTTTGGTGAAGCAAGTTGCTGTGTTGCGGAGACCCACATGGCAAGAAGTTGAGAGCTGCCTCTAGACAACATTCGGCTAGGAACTGAGACCCACAGTCCAGCAATCTTCAAGGAAGTGAATCCTGCAGATACCCATACAGGTGAGCTTGAGAGAAGACTCCATCCCCAACTGAACCTCTAGATGAGACCTCAGCCCTGGCTGAAAACTTAAATGCAGAGAGACTGATGAGACAGACTTGGAGCTAAGCTGTGTCCAGATTCCTGACCTACAGAAACTATGAAATAAAAAATGTGTTATTTTGCACTGCCAAATCTGTCATAATTTGTTATGCAGTAATAGCTGAGTGCTAAAGAATTGATTCTTTCAAACTGATGCTTCAGAAGACTCTTGAGAGTCCCTTGGACAGCAAGGAGGTCAAACCTGTCAATCCTAAAGGAAATTAACTCTGAATACTAATTGGAAGGACTGATGCTGAAGGTGAAGCTCCAATACTTTGGCCACCTGATGCAAAGAGCTGACTCATTGGAAAAGAGCTTGATGCTGAGAAAGATTGAGGGCAGGAAGAGAACAGGGCAACAGAGGGTGAAATGGTTGGATGGCATCATAGACTCAATGGGTATGAGTTTGGCAAACTCTGGGAGATAGTGGAGGGAAGCCTGGCATGTTGCAATCCATGGGGTCGCAAAGAACTGGATACAACTTAGCTACTGAACAACAACAATAGCTAATATACTTGGTGAAAAGGCAAGTTTCTTTGTTATGGACCTTTATGATGTTCACAAATAGTTGATATAAAAAATCAGCTACCACTTACTGAGCATTCTCTGAGTGCTAAGTAAGTTCTAGCATGGTATTAGTGAACCAAGGGCCACAATTACCAAGCAACAGCTCATTAGTGCAGTTAACTGCATATATATTAATATTCACTTCATTTCACAATTAAAAAAAATGTTAGTGGACTTTATCATTTTATTGTCTATTCCCCTTCTTTTGGTAAATGTAATCTTTCCTTCTAGAAAATGCTTCTTCCTCTAATTCTAGTCATGTTCTTCTTATCTAACCCACTCACTGCTCAGTGGCTGATCCAAGCTTGGGCACCTCATCACACAAGGCTGGGCTAACAAGCATCTTTCTCTAACCCTTCTTGAGTCTTACTGCTGTGAGATCCCAACGTTGAATTCTCAATGGCCAAGCTCCCTGCAATTTGCAGGAAGACATTCTGCAGGAGGAGAGAACGGCCTGATACTCAGAAAGAAGCAGAGACAGATAGGAAGAGCCTGCTTCCTTCCAGTCCTTGCTGATGGAGTCCCCAAAATCCAGCTGCGCCCCTGCCCTTTCTCCAGGTCACAGAAACCTAACTGTAAACTTACTCTGAGATCCCAGCCAGCATCCATCAAAATTCAGTCCCTTCCACGGAAAAAGACTCAGGTAACACATGGATGAAGATTTTTCACTGTTTTAGACTGTCCTTTCCTGATCTATGTTGCTGACATTTTGAAATATCTGGGCCCCTCGTGTTGGTTTAAAAATAATTGTTCTATTACTGAATTACACCACACCCAGCTGATTGCTGCACCACAGAATGTTAAAGTGGGAGAGACATTAGGGGTTATATGGTCTGACTCTCATTCAAAAAAGAGGGAACTGAACCTAGGGAGGCGAAGCTACTTTCTTTCCAAGATAAAAGTGAGTTTGTGCCACAATTTCCTAAAACTTGACCTTTTGTACCCATTCCAGTGAGTTCTACCACATAGCTTTATTTTGAAGAATTTATAGAGGCTTAACTTAAAAGAGTTTGATTTTTGTTATAAAGCTCCTTCAAAAATCTGTCACCTCTCAAAGACTTGTAATTAACTTGGCTAATTAATAAATAACATAAAAATTAAGAACAGTTTATTTGACTTCACCCATAAAAGCACTTAATCCTGATTCTAACCACATGTGAAACAAATGGTCACCAATTTTCAAATGATTTAAATATAAGGAACTCCGTGTTTACTAATCTATATTCTGGTTTACTTTAAGCATTTTATTTTGGACTGAGTGGTATCTGCTACACAAATAAGAATAATTAAATTTATTTAATAATCAATAATGCTCTTTCATTTTCTAATTCTGTATGATTTTTTCAATCACAAAATAATGCATATTGAAGGAAATATGAAAAGGCAGAAAGAAAACAATGACTTATGACATGTCTGAATTTGATATAAGCAATGACCTTGAATTATGTAATTCTTAGGCTAGTTTTTAGAAACTTTTTAATACGGAGTAGTTAAAACCCAATGTCCCAAAGAAACAGATGTTAACATGTTAATCAATACCCTGGGTGTCCTCTCATAACCATGTTTAGAAAGAAATTCTCCCACTTCCCTCTACTCAGCTTTTTTGCTGCTTTCAAAACTGCCCTCCTCAAGCCTGTGTCATTAAATCACACTTCCTATAGGTTCCTTTGCTTGCAGCACAAATGTTAAGAATCCAGGTCTACTAAACACCTTGAGCTTTAGAAAATACTAAAGTGGCTTCTCTGAGGTTTTCTTGGACCATTTGGCTGCCTTGAAGTCTCTAGAACAACCCAAATACACAGATATCTTTGGCATAGATACACCATGCCAAAGCAAGCAGAGATTGTGGCCAAAGGGCATGTGTGTTGCAACACAAGCTTTGAGTGTAGATTATGTAGCAGCTGCAAGACAGAGTGAAAAGAAAATATTGTCTTTGAAACACTTTTCAGAAACATTCAACAAGACTGAAAACAAGCAGAGGGTAAGGGTGATTAGAAGTTAAGTCTTTAATACTGAGAAACAAGCCCAGAGTACAAAGCCAACAGACTTCTCCTTTTTTGATTCCTTAAAAACAGAAAGTTTTCTATTGTATGTCCTTTTAAGTATATCACCCATAAGTCATCACCCCCAAGAATAAATAAAAAGGCACATCATGAAAACTTCGGCTACTTCCACTGTGAATTGGACTTAGTGTAAACCACTGTAATTCACACTTTTCTTAGCTCTCCATGCAGATGTCCTATCCATCATGAAAAAGAATCTGTATTTACCAGCAGTAAGCCATGTTCTTTTTTATTTCTGTTTGCTAGATGGAGATCTTGGATTTATTCTGAGCCAACTATTTACTAATTCTCATTGGATCTCTTAAGCCAATATAATATCCTTGTTGAAGAGACTAGGGAATAACTTGATGCTTAGTTCTGTTTTTAATTTTAACTGGATGACGAAAGGTTGATATCAGAAAATAAGAGTACATAGTAATACACAATGTCCAACTCTGTTTTGTCCAGCTCATACTGGCTCATGAAGGGTGATCATTAACACCACTTCTGGACTCTATGTAGTTAGACATTAGACACTGTGAATTGATTGAAAATGACCAAGTAGAAGTATTTAAACCAGAGAAATCAGCAAATGATGTGAATCAGCTTTTTTTTTTTTTCTTCTGGAGAGTTAATTATTAAACATTTACCAACAAAACCATTCATCCATCCATCCAACAAATTTTTATTGAAATCTAATATGTGCAAGCTAGACCTTGTGATAAAATTTGAGGGTACAAAGACAGTCTGGACAAAGACAATGTCCCTTCTCCTCCTGCCTTCAACTCTCCCAGCATCAGTCTTTCCTGTATTATGACTGATTTTCCATTGAAACCTGGACATTTGTGTACGATGTATGTGATGTAGACTTGGGACGCCATTTAGGCCTCCTGTTTTAACTGACTTTCCTTGACATGCCTCTGGCAGGGAAGGTGGGGAGGTCCTGTGTGGCTACTGCATAGTGGAGGAAGACGTCCAGGTACCCTGCCTGGGTCTACTGACAGCCGAGGTAGGGGGCACCTGCTGGTTGGTGGGGGAGTTCCAGTTCTCTGCATGGTCTCCACTGAGGGGGCTTCATTACTGCCTGGCGGGGATGAAAACCTACTTGGCCTTTTCTGGAACACCCCAGTGGGTAACTTTTTTTTTTTATCCCACTCATAGCTTCATAAGGGTGGAGATCTAGGCCCTCCGCTGTGCTGTGGATGGGGCTGAGCCCACAGTTTTTTCTGTGGTGTTTGGTTGAAATAGAATGGCTATTGTCTAAAAGTTTTCTGTCTTCTGAGGTTGCCCCTTTCCTGTCTTTGGACTAAGAGAACAGGCTTTTCTGTTGTTAGAGCTTTTTTTGGTCTGTGCCATTGGTATTTCCTGACTCCCAGTTTCTTCAACAACAAGTCTGGGATATATGAAGCAAAAAGAAAAGCCAGAAAACTCAGCCCCATGTTGTTCCTCTGATCCTGAGGTTTCTAGCCAGTCTACCTTCTCTCCATTTTTCACCTTTATATTTGTTTCATATAAAATGTCCAGAATTTTTAGTTGTTCTTAGGGGAAGGAAATACAGAAAAGTATATTTACTCCATCTTCTGGAAAACTTGTCTTCCACTTAGCTATTTTTTAACTACCTTGTCATCTGAGAGATTAAAAAAAAAATCAGTTGATATTCTTGGCATAATTATAAAACATCAAATATCTTGCTTAGATTAACTGCAAGGAATTTACTGCTAATGTGTAGAGAAGATTATGGATTTTGTGATATTTGTTTCATTCCCTGTTTACATGACATAGAATAGTTTTTAAATTAGAATATCAACTTTTCTATCTACAGTAGGATAAAAAGCATTGCTGTCCTCTAAGTCTATGTTTCTAAATTTGTAATAATGGCATCTGAGAGGCCATGGAAAGTGTTTGAAGGTAAAATAATTATAAAGTTGCTTCCAACAAGTTATTTTTCACTGTTTATAGAGTAGATACACTCCGTTTTATGGGTAGACCTGTGAGCTCTGTACACAGTTGGGACCAAATCTATGGTAGGCAAAATTTTAGAATAGTAACCTTTAGTTAGTGGAATATCCCAAATATATCATTCTCTGGGAATATCTTCCCTCAGTCTGCTTGTTGATTTACTCACGGTGTGGTAAAAATGATAGGGTAGAAAAATGAGAAAATTATATAGCAAGTACAACAATAAAATACAGTTATTTAAATACTTATCTTTCTGGACAATTCTAGAGAAAAATGGCAAGTGATGAAATTTTGCTCTAAGACATAGATAAATGCTGCCTTTTATAGGAGACTTCATTGAACTATTTTTCTTCCTTGATGGAGGAAAAAAAGATAGACTATAAGGAGATAAACTTTGGAAAGATGAGCAGATTTTTATCTTAATGATAAAGAGCCTCTCGGAAAGTTGACTTTAAGTATATCATTTGTATTATGCATGTAATTTTTCAACATTTTAAAACTTCACATTTCAAAGGAATATTTTTCATGCAATTGTCATAATCATTATTTTAATAGGTGCACAATATTCCTTTGGGCATTATATCATAATTCATTAAATAGTCCATTATTGCTAAACAGTTAACTCACTTGTAACATTTCACTTGTATAAATAATGAGTGACATGTTTTTGTACATAGTTTTCACCCTACCTACTATTTTGGATTATTTTTTTAAGCTAGAGCCTGTGAAACAGAATTACTGAATCGACAGTATGATGATTCTTATGACTTATAACAGGAACCACTAAATTATTTCCCAAAGGACTTGTATGCTTTTATAATGACATCAACAACATAAGAGAACAGGAGCTTAGCATCCTCTCCAGCAAGTCACTGTTACTGAAAAAAAGAAAGTGACTTTAAGGTTGAAATACTAATTGCTTAATTTTAATGATTGAGTTAGCAGTTGTTTACTAGTTTTATTTCTTTTATGAAATATCTGTGGTTGACCTTTGCCATTCATCTCCTCAGATTTGGGGATTATTTTAAATCAGTTTGAATGAATTCCTTATAGTAATCAAAATATTAACCTACAGATTATTTTCATATTTTTAATGTGCTAAGGTTTTCATTGTGATAGAGTTAAAATTTCTGATTCTTTGTGATTTGTTCAGTTTATTCTAGGTTTAGAATGTCATTCACTATAATTCTGCTTTTCTTTTCCTTTTTAAACTTATGTATATTTTAAACTTTTTATCCAATATAATCTAGCTCAGTGTTTGTTTTGAGCGGATGGGCAAAGCTGATTTTTTTTTGAAAATTGCTAAGAATTTATCTCACTATGATTTCATGAATAATCCTACCCTTCACTATTGATTTATCATGTGAGAAATTTTTAGTTATGCCAAGTCTTTTGACTGTCTACTTCAGCTCACTGACCCTTATTTAACCTTGTGCCATTACTGTTTTAAACACTGCAGGAATATAGAACATAGCATGCAGTCGATGACTACTTGTTCAGTGAATACAGAATCTGGCAGGGTTACTAATTTTCTAGAATTTTCCTTAACATTGTCTCTCCTGTGTGTTACTCTCTGCCCCCACATGTTTTTTTGACTAATTTAAAATCAACAAAGAAGCTAAAAGAGGGCTACAAGTAATACCTATATACTCATCACCTTGATTCAATTACTAATTTTATTTTCTCTATACATATTTGTATACAAAGCACAGATATACAAACTTATTACTTTTTTGAACTCTTTGAAACTGACCTGAAGACATCATATCTCATTTCTAGATATTTCAGTGTACATCTCTTATGAACATGGCCATTCTCCTTTATAACCACAATACATTATCACAGCCATTATTATTATCCAGTTTAAATTTCCTCAATTCTCCCACAATTAACTTTATCAGTTCAGTTCAGTTGCTCAGTCATGTCCGACTCTGTGACCCCATGGATTGCAGCATGCCAGGCTTCCCTGTCCATCACCAACTCCCGGAGCTTGCTCAAACTCATGTCCATAGAGTCGGTGATGTCATCAAAGCATCTCATCCTCTGTCATCCCCTTCTCTTCCTGCCCTCAATCTTTCCCTGCCTCAATCTTTCCCAATAGAAAAGACCCAATCAGGTTCTTTTCTAATAAGTCAGTTCTTTGAATCAGGTGGCCAAAGTATTGGAGTTTCCACTTCAGCATCAGTCCTTCCAATGAATATTTAGGACTGACTTCTTTAGGATTGACTTGTTTGATCTCTTTGCAGTCCAAGGGACTCAAGAGTCTTTTCCAACACCACAGTTCAAAAGCATCAGTTCTTCGGGGCTCAGTTTTCTTTATGGACCAACTCTCACATCCATACATAACTACTAGAAAAAACCATAGCTTTGACTAGACGGATATTTGTTGGCAAAGTAATGTCTCTGCTTTTTAGTATGCTGTCTAGGCTTGTCATAGCTTTTCTTCCAAGAAGCAAATGTCTTTTAATTTCATGACTGCAGTCACCATCTGCAGTGATTTTGGAGCCCAAGAAAATAAAGTCTGTCACTGTTTCCATTGTTTCCCCATCTATTTGCCATGAAGTGATGGGACCGGATGTCACGATCTGTTTTTTGAATATTGAGTTTTAAGCCACCTTTATACATATATAAATTAACTTTATAGCTTAAAACAAACAAAAAAGATCTGACTAAGAATCACTCATTACATTTAGTTGATGTTATGTCTCTGACCTCTTTTAATACCGGTCATCTGACCACCTTCTCTTTCTCTTTGTCTCACTCTCTGCCCCTCCTCTCCTCTCCCTCTTTCTTCCCCTCCTCATCCACCTTCTTGTTCTTTCTCTCTCTCACTCTCACTCCTTGTCTCCATCGCTCCCTGTTCCTTCCTCTCTTTTTCAATTTCATGGCATGACATTTTCAAAGGTCCAGGCCAGCTGTTTCACAGAATATTTTAAAATCTGTATATCTCTGAGAGTTTCCTTACTTGTGTATTATTTTAAATACATTTTGAATTCTTTTAAGCTTCAGTCTCATGTTTCTCTCTTCACATGTAATTCTACCATCAAAATCCTATTGGAATTTGATCAGTACTACAAAATATAAATAAAATTGTTTAAGTAGTCCAGAGAAAATTGTACTGGATCTTACAACAAATTTATTAAGAATGGACATTTTTATATTATTTAAAAGAGTGTGTATTTCTTTAAGTCATCTTCTCTTATAACTCAAAATTTTGAAAAATTCTTCATATAGAACATATACTAGAAATCATTATTTTGTAACAGTTACACTATTTTGCAATTGAAAAACTTTTTTGAGAATTTTTTAAAGTTACATTTCCAACTAGAAGGTGATTGCTTTTTTTAAATTGGTCTTATTTGTAGGCAGTTTACTAAACTCTGAATTACTTCTACTAATATCTTGATATTTAAATTTTTCTAGTATGTGATCAAAGTACCTGTATATAGTAATAATTTTTATGTCTTCTTTCTCAGCATTTATAAATATTATCCTACTAATGTGACCAAAATGTTTTAAAACAGTACTAAATATGAAGATGATAGTGACCATTCTTCTCTTAAAGACATTGAAAAAGATGCTTCTAAAAGAATTCCAAAAGTATTTTTAACAAAAACAGGCTTAGTGAAAACCAGGAACTATAATTACTGAATAGTCATATAAGTATTTTAATTTATAACTCATTTGATGGAATACATTTTTGTATTTTTGTTATTTAAAGGTTAGTTTTGGATGCTCTTCATACATCTATTTTAGCCCCAATCCAGCATATTATCTTTTTCAAAGAACTTTTAAAATAAAAGTAATGCATTAACCAAGAAAATAGAAAGTATTTCCTGTTACTTTGTGTCTATAATCAGAAGGATGTACTTACAGACAAAACCCAGGGTGCAGTCAAGTTGCTTATAAAACAAACATTAGCAGTTGCCATCTCTACTTCCACCCCTGCTCCACTCCAGCCCTATTCACCCATCAACATTGCTTCTCCAGAATCCCACACAAGCCATCTCACCTCTCTTCCTTCCATCACCATTTTTTCTCCCTTATAAAGACCATGTACAAGCCACGTTTTCCCTTTCCAACACTCACAGAACATCAAAGTCATCACAAGAGACTGTTATTCAGAGCATGAGAGTCTTCGCCCACGCTCAGCTTCCCCAGGCTGACTCTCATTCCTACGTGTCTCATGAAAATCACTCTTTACTTCACTAGGACAAGTACCAAGAAGACTGCACTAAGAAATAAAGTGAAATGAGACTTAATATAACTTCAGTTCTTTGAACCTGCCTGTAGACACTGACAAATCTCTACCTATATTCTCACTCTATGTATTCCTCTAATTAAGCTTGCTTTTCTTTCCTTATCAGCATCAAGAGTAAGAAAGCTCATCTTATTGACTTTTTCTGTTATCTTGCTTTGTTTGAATGAAAGGTATTGAACTGGCTCAGCTTCGGTTAACAGCAGGGCTTGGGGACACCACACGATCACCTGCGTGGTATAGTCGGGGCAGAGGGGAACAGATGTGGAGATGGATGAGGGACAAATAGGAGAAGCTGGGGTTCTGGAAAGTCCATGACAAAAGCAGCAGCTCTGGGGAAGGGTCAACATCACCAGTCAAGTCCAAGTGAGAACAGGGCAACGCCAAGACCAATGGCAGCTGCAGATAATAAGGTGGGGGCAGTAGAGCATCCCTGGGAGCAGGACGTCGGTAGAGCTAATTGCCTGGAGGTCATAAGTGAAAGTGAAAGTCCCTCAGTTGTGTCCGACTCTTTGCAACCCCATGGACTATACAGTCCAAGGAATTCTCCAGGCCAGAATACTGGAGTGGATATAGCCTTTCCCTTCTCCAGGGGATCTTCCCAACCCAGGGATTGAACCCAGGTCTCCAGTATTGTAGGCTTTTTCTTTACCAGCTGAGTCACAAGGGAAGCCCAAGAATACTGGAGTGGGTAGCCTATCCCTTCTCCAGTGGATCTTTCCGACCCAGGAATTGAACTGGGGTCTCCTGCACTGCAGGCAGATTCTTTACCAGCTGAGCTATCAGGGAAGCCCCCCTTGAGGTCAAAATAGAGTATTATATGGAGAGTACAGTTGTAACTAGAAAAATGCATCTAAAAAGTTGCACAGAGAGGAATGAGGGGAGGCCAGGGTCTGGAGCTTAGACGCTGGGGATGGACAGCCTGGGTTGGAATCCTGGATCTCATTTTGTTATCTGTTTGATCTCAGCATCTTTCTTAACTTCTCTAGTGCTTTGGTTTCCCTTATCCAGAAAATGGTGATAACAAATCTCATAGAGCTGTAAAGACTAAATGAATCAACATCCGAAAAGTGTTTGGAACCGTATCTGGTATATAGTAAATGTTATAGGTACATTAGTGTTTATTTGTAAAATCATTATTATAATTATTCTTCAGAGTTTCCAGATTGAATGAGAAACCCCACATGCCAGACCTGGATGTAAACTGTGCAAAGGAAACTACCATCTGAGGGTCCCTAAAATCTAGACAGCTTTAGTTTTCAGCCAGAAGACTTCCCAAATCCCAGAACAAAGAGAGAGTTTGAGAGAAAGATGACAATTACCTACTTGGCTGTTCTGCCCTGGTTTCTGAGGATGAGATTCTTGCCAGGTGGCAACATGCTCCCTGTGGATAGGTAGGGTGGGCAAAGAGGGACAAGTAGTATGCTTTTAAGGATATATTTTATTGTCAATGTATTACATTTTGGCTACATTGTGGGTTAAAGTGGCTTTGTTGTTTTTGTTTCTTTTTTAAATTATCCTTAGAAGTCAATTTAATAACTTTGCTTCCATGAGGAATATATACATTAAATTCCACAATAAATGACTCATAAAGAAGGAAAATCCATTTGTTGGTGAATTTATGCATGTCTGGAAGAAGTTTATTACCATCTAAAAGGGCCTGCAATAGGATTGCTCAGTAAAATCCCAAAGAACTTCCAAAGAGCAAAAATCCTGTGGGACCAGAAAGCCTGACATGAGAACCCAGCGTCAGGTTAATCAAGTCCCTGCTGTACAAACTGCAGTCTCTGAACAGGGGCAGACTGATCGTGGCAATCCAACTGTATTGCCAAGTTCTATAATTATAGCAACTCCTCCAAAATGTGTTCAAAATATGGTTTTGAGCTAGAGCTCTGCCCACATTCCTTTACTACTTCTGATCAAGATACCCAGAATTGATATTTTGAAGAACACACCTTCAATCCTCTGTAGAACCATGTTCATCAACGAGGCTAAAAGTCTTAAAACCAGCCACCTTCTAAACTCACCCAGCCTCAGAAGTCTGCCTTCAAGGCACCCCCTGAGGCCACCAAGAATGCCTTCTGCCTGGAACCCATGCCCTACAGAAGAACTTGTTAGATCATGAAGTAAGTGCAGTCTTCTGGGGCCATATTTAGTGGGAGTTGCTACAAGGGCACTCTTCCTTAGGATTGTCACTATACTCTGAAAAGAAATCTATAAATTACCAGTGACTAGCAGGTATCATGGAAAAGGCAATGGCAACCCACTCCAGTACTCTTGCCTGGAAAATCCCATGGACAGAGGAGCCTGGTAGGCTGCAGTCCATGGGGTTGCTAAGAGTCAGACACAACTGAGCGACTTCACTTTCACTTTTCACTTTCATGCATTGGAGACGGAAATGGCAACCCATTCCAGTGTTCTTGCCTGGAGAATCCCAGGGATGGGAGAGTCTGGTGGGCTGCCGTCTATGGGGCCACACAGAGTCGGACACAACTGAAGTGACTTAGCAGCAGCAGCAGGTATCATAGGCCCATGGCTCCTTTCCTTTTCCCAGGTACTTGCTCCCATCAAAGGACTTCATGAAAGTTCCTACTCTGTGGTTACTTCAGGCTATTTGGTGTTTGGCTACAAACTAGGTTGTAAGAAAGAAATCACCAAGAAATGAAAATCATATTTAACCACCAATTATCCATTTGATGGGCTTCCCTGGTGGCTCAGATGGTAAAGAATCTGCCTGCAATGTAGGAGACCTGGGTTCAGTCCCTGGGTCAGGAAGATCTCCTAGAGGAGCACAAGGCAACCCACTTCTAGTATTCTGGTCTGGAGAATCCCATGGACAGAGGAACCTGGGGGACTGCAGTCCACGAGGTTGCTAGGAGTCAGACACTGCTGAGACATTTTCACTTTCTCTATCCATTTGATGAAGAGAAACAGAGTCAAAAACATTGTGACAGAATTTCTAAGAATACTCATAGCCAGCAAAAGACAGAAATTTGGTTTACTTATACTGGTTCTTGCTAAAAACATGTCATACCTAGAGAAGGGGTCCAAACAGAAAACCTCAGGTCACTGTTTCTGGTTTCAGGTTTGAATTGGATCAGTTAAATTCTATACACATGTATTCAGTACCTATCTAAGGCGGTCCTTGTGTTGGCATCAGGAAATAGAGATAAGACAATAATGACAGCTAAATTTTACATGCTTACTACTATATTCCAGGTACTTTACATGCCTTTTCTCATTTAATCCTTAAAATCCCAGAAAGGAGTTATTATTAGTATTGTCCCTATTTATCATGAAAAAACTATAGACATTAAATAATAAAAACTCAGATATTAAATAATCTGCTGAAGGATACATAGTACTAAGTGCCTGGAGGTCTACTAGGCAGTCTGAGTCAGAGCCCTAGGTCTCAACCACTGAGCAATACTGTTTCTCACAGTCCCTGACCTGAGGAGTTTAATCTAGAGGAAGTTTACATCTAAAGCCATGATAATGCAAGTACAGACATTATGACATGAGGTAAGGTAAGGTAAATACCATAAAAGGTGCAAATGGTTCTGAGATTCACATCCAGTGGGAAGAAGTGGTAAAGCTCTCAAGGGGAAATGGAACCTCAGAAGGGCTTCGAAAGATGCTTAGGTCCTAAGTGATGCAAGAGTGGGGATGATGATGGAGGAAAAGCCAGTCCCCTGGTCTTCCAGGAGGAAGGAACAGTGTGGATGAGTTCAGGAAGAGGACAGAAGTGGGGAGGGTGACAGCAAATAGCACAGTGTGGTTGGAAGGCAAGGGACACATAAGGAGAAAGAGCAAGAATGAAACAGAAAACACCACTGGCAACATGACTGCAGAAACTCCTAATTCCAGGCTCAGAAATGGATCAAGAATTTGTAAAGACCAGGTGGTAAAGAACCAACCTGCCAGTGCAGGAGACATAGAGACATGGGTTCAATCCCATGGGTTGGGAAGATTCTCTGGAGGAGGGAGTGGCAATCCACTCCAGTATTCTTGCCTGGAGAACCCAACGGACACAGGAGCCTGGTAGGCTGCAGTCCACAGGGTCGCAAAGAGTTGGACATGACTGAAGTGACTTGGCACACACACAGGACACCATCATAAATCTCTGTGTCAGGAATTCCTGTTGACAGAATGGAATCATAACAATACTGGAGAGGGAGCGATGGAATCTTGAAGACTCAGAAACTGAATGGACAATGGCACCTGTACTGGGTTGGATGGTGGCATTCCAAGAGGTCCATCCATTCCTAATCTCTGACCTTAATTTGGAAAAAAATGTCTTTGTAGATAAAATCAAGTTGAGGATCTTGAAATGAGATCATCCTGGATTATCTGTGTGGGCCCTCTATCTGACGATAAGCAGCCTTACAAGAGAAAGACAGAGGAAGATCTGAGGAAGAGAGGAAAGCCATAGAGAAGAGGAGGCAATGTGGCCATGAAGGCAGAGATTGGAGTGATAAGGCCTCAAGTTAAAGAATGCCAACAGCTACCAGACCCTGCAAGAGGCAAAGAAGGAACTCCTTCCCTAGGCCTCCCAGAGAGAACACAGCTTTCCTGGATTTGGGATTTCTGGCTTCTAGAACTGTGGGAGAATACCTTTCTGTTGTTTTAACCAATTTGCGGTGATTTGTTATGGCAGCCTTAGGAAATGAATATAAACATTCTTACTAAAAGATAGACAAGTCTGGATGAGAGCTGATTTTGAGAAGTGCTTAGAAACTGATTGATATAATTTATGCAGTTTGTAGAAAAATTATGGCCCATAGGATAAGGGAGTAAGATGGGCAGAAAAAGAAGGGTAGCATTTCATCCTTCCATGCATCTGGCTCATTATCTCTAGTTTTGTCTTTAGTGTTTGTCTAGGTGTGCACTACACGAGCTTGGGCCCCATCGCCAGGTTCTGATCCCTTTGGTGTGGAGTGGGCTCAGGAAGACAGTTTCAAAAACATCCCAGTGAATCTGATGCAAGTGATCCTTTAACACGTGTGTGCTAAAGTCGCTTCAGTCATGTCTAAATCTTTGGGACCCCCACGGACTGCAACCCGCCAGGCTCCCCTGTCCATGGAATTTTCTAGGCAACAATACTGGAGTGCATTGCCATTTCCTCCTCCAGGAGATCTTCCTGATGCAGGGATCGAACCTGCCTCTCTTGTGTCTCCTGCATTGGCAGGTGGGTTCCTTACCAGTAGCACCATCAAACTTTATCTATGAAGGACTAGAAAGTAAATATTTTAGGATTCATGGGTTGTAAAGTCTCTTGCAAGTACCTGAATCTGCTCTTATGTCACAGAAGAAGCCATTGACAATATGTAGCAAATGAAAGGGACTGCATTCCAATAAATTTTTATTTTGCATACTGAAATTTGAATTTCACAAATTTTCATGTGTCATGCAATATTATTCTTAAAAATTTTTGTTTACCCTTAACCATTTAATGATCTACAAAAACAGGTGGTAAGCCAGATTTGGTCCACAGGCCATGGTTTGCCAATCCAAGCTTTAACATGCTGCAGTTGGCAAATTGCAGCTTTAAATGTTAGAGCTGAGGTTTTTCTAGCCAGTGGCATGCCATGAAGCAGTAGGAGAGAGAGGAGTGGTGAACATCTGATGCACCAGGATCAGCCTCAGCCTGCTGGCAGCCTCTGCTAACGCAGCAGCCGTGACGTGCACCCACCCTGCAAGAGGGCACCACTCATGGGAACATGATCCCCCAGGCATACCATGGACTTCAAAATAGACGGAGGGCCACTGTGCTGGAGCAGTGATGGGCAAACCTGGTGTATAGGCCGGAACCTATATGAGAAAACTTGGTTTCCACTGATTTCATTCCAGTTCTTTCTTTCCCCCTGAAAAGTATTTCAGAGAATGAAAGGGAGTGGGAGGAATGATAAAGATGCTTTCAAATTCACTCTAATTTTTAAGTCTCTGAAAAATTTCAATTTGTTAAATGCAATTAGCGATGGATGACTTTCAGTATACTTTACCTGGGGGCTTCCCAGGTGGTGCCAGAGGTAAAGAAACCACCTGCCAATGCAGGAGATGTAAGAGATGTATCTCTGGGTTGGGAAGATCTCCTGGAGGAGGAAATGGCAACCCACTCCAGTATTCTTGCCTGAAGAATCCCATGGACCGAGGAGCCTGGCAGGCTAGAGTCCATGGGGTCACAAAGAGTTGGACACGACTGAAGCGACTTAGCAGCATGTATACTTCTCAATGGCAGGTCAAATTGTGACCTGACACACACACTCACACACACACACACAAAAAATAGTACAGAATTTCTACTTTGTTAGAGAAGACAGGTTGTCTTCTCCATTCCTGGGCAGTCCTCATTGCTGTTTTCTCCTTGTTCCCCTGCCTTGAGTTAGCCCAGATGGGATAGATTTTTTTGCAAGCTTCCTCTATCTGGGTCATAGACATAAGCAAGTACACATAACAGAAATCCACGACTGAACCAAGATTCAATAAGATCTCAACAGGCTGGAAAATAATAAGATGAAATTTAACTAGGACAAATGTAATTGTCTGCATTTACATTTAAAGAGATTCAATTATAAAAGCACAAGTTGCAGGAGAGACTTTCTGAGCAGCTGTGTGATGTACCAGTTCACAGGATAAAGGCCTCAGGGATGTTTTTAACTACAGTCTCAACAAGAACTACTGAGATAGGGCTGCTAAAGTCCTTAATGCAATTTTTGGCTGCATTAAAGCGATGACAATGTCCAGATGAACACAAGAGTCCACTGCACTCTGAAATAATCAGATGACACATAGAGTCTTTGGCAATTCTGGGCACTAGCTTTTAAGAGGAACATTAAAATAAAATAGTAGGAAAGCTATTTAGTAATAGGAATGTAAACAGAGGAGGAAGAAAAGAATAAGAGAGAGACTGAAAAATACATTACATTGAGAATATTCGAAGGGGTTGGAGCTGTCAGTGGTGTTTTTGAGGAAGTACTTGGAAATATTTGGCAACGAAGGAAATGTTACATTTTGAAAGTTAAACTACACAATCTAAGCATAAAGAGTCAAGGCCATAAAGGTATAAAGTCTAGATGCTTGGACTCCTGGATAGCAGAGCTGAAGGTACTGGATAGAACAAAATGTGTGCTCCAGTAGAGGTATGGATGTCTATCAAAAGGCAGCAACAAAAGTGAGTCACAGAAGCAGATACTCGTCTTGCCCATCCTCCACTGCGCAGGGAGAGAAGGCCTGTCCATCCAAGAAAGATGAGCACACTCTATTACTGGAGTTTGAAGTCATTTCACAATTTATTGCCTATGTTTTTAATAGAATGTACTTAATTTTGCATGTGTATGCTCAGTTGTGTCCAACTCTCTGTGACCCTATGGACTGTAGCCCACCAGGCTCCTCTGTTCATGGGGATTCTCCAGGCAAGGATACTGGAGTGGGCTGCCATTTCCTTCTCCAGGGCACAATTTAAGTCATACAACGTAAGTCTCTTCTTGTTCTTACTCCATGTTCTATCAACCTGGTTAACCCTGGGATAATCTGACCTCCATTCAGCTTTCCTACCAGGAGAGGATGTAATTTAAATTATTTTAAAAAACAATACACTTAATTTTTTCGAATGGTTTTAGATTCACAGCAAAAGTGAGTGAAAAATCAGAGTGTTCCCACATATGGACAACCCCATCCACTACAGGCATCCTCCACTACAGTGGACCATTTGCTCCCATCAATGAACCAACAATGACACATCATTATTACTCAAAGTCCATAGTTTATTTTAGGGTTCACTCTTGGCCTCGTACATTCCATGGCTTTCCACAACTGCATGACTGCCTGTATCCATCCTTGTAGTATCACAGAGTACAGTTCACTCTGAAAATCCTCTGTGCTTTGCCTGTTCATCCCTCCCTTATCCCTGGAAAACCACTGCTCTTCTTACTTTCCCCACAGTTTTGCCTTTTCCAAAATGTCCTATAGTTGGAATCATACAGAATATAGCCTTTTCAGACTGGTTTTTTTCGCTTAGTAATATGCATTTCTGTTTCCTCCATGTCTTATCATGGCTTGAGAGCTCATTTCTTTTCAGTGTTGAAAAATATTCCATTGTCTGGATGAATCCCAGTTTCTTTATCTATTCACCTACTGGGTGACATTTTGGCTCCTTCCAAGTTTTGGAAATTATGAATTAAGCTGCTATAAACATCTGTGTGCATGTTTTTGTGTGAACACAAGTTTTAAACTCCTTTGGGTAAATACCAAGGAGTGCATCTGCTGGTTCACATGGTGAGAGTATGTTTAGTTCGGTAAGAAACTGCCAGGCTGTCTTCTAAAGTGGCTGTATCATTTTGCATTCCCAGCAGTGAATGAGAGTTCCTGTTGCTCCACATCCCTGCCAGTACTTGATGTCACCAGTGTCCCAGATTTGGGCCATTCTAATAGGTGTGTGGTGGTATCCCATAGTTTATTACAAAATCTGAATTTCCCAATGATATATGATGCTGAGCATCTTTCCATGTGCTTATTTTCCATCTATGTATCTTTAGTGAGATGTCAGCGAAGGTCTTCTGCTTGTTTTTAAATTAGGTTGTTTGTTTTCTTATCATTGAGTTTTAAGGGTTCCTCGTCAATTTTGGATAGAAGTCCTTTATCAGATGTGTCTTTGGCAAATATTTTCTCCCAGTCCATGACTTGTCTTCTCACTCTTTTCTCATTGTCTTTCACAGAACTTTTCCATTTGAATGAGGCCCAGTTTATCAATGACTTATGTATTGTGCCTTTAGTGTTGTATCTAAAAATGCATCACACACCTAAGGTCTTCCAGGTTTTCTCCTGGGAATCTTTTACTATTTTTTTTCAAATAAATTTTACTTTTTAGAACAGTTTGAGATTTACAGAAAAACTGAAAAGACAGTACAGAGTTCCTCTAAACCCCCTCATCGAGTTTCCCTGATTACAAACTACTTACGTTAGTATGATACTTCTGAAACAATTAATAAACTAGCATTGTTGCTGCTGCTGCTTAGCCACTTCAGTCATGTCCGACTCTGTGCTACTCTATGGACCGAAGCCCACCAGGCTCTTCTGTCCGCGGGATTCTCCAGGCAAGAGTACTGGAGAGGCTTGCCATGTCCTCCTCCAAGGGACTTTCCAAACCAGGGATCGAACCCAGATCTCCTGCACTGCAGGCAGATTCTTTACCACTGAGCCACCAGGGAAGCCCATATGGTATTGATACATTATTATTTACTGAAGTCCATAATTTTTATTAGGATTTCCTTAATCTGTCTAATGTCCTTTCTCTGTTATGGATTGATCTAGGATACCAACACTAAATACAGTCAATATATCTCCTTAGGCTCCTCTTGGATATGCCAGTTTCTCAGACTTTCCTTGTTTTTGATAACTTACAGTTTAAAGGACTACAGGTCAAGTGTCATAAAAACACCCTCATTTGGGATTTGGATGATGCTTTTTGCATGATTATACTGAAGTCTTTGGTTTGGGGAAGAAGACCACAGAAGTAAACAGCCCTTTTCATCACATCATATCAAGGGTACGCAGTAATAACAGGACTTACCACTGTTAATAACCTACATGAACTATATTTGTTAGTCTTCTCCACCAGTTATCATTTTTTCCTCCTTTCTATACGATACTCTTTAGAAGGAGGTCACCTTCTGAGCAGCTTATACTGACAAAGCAGAGGATTGTATTATGCACTATGTCCTTGAGGTGGGAATATTTGTATGAATTCTTTGGAATTCTTCTGCCAAGAAATTTATTTAATTTCTCCCCTGTAATTCATCAATTTTTTCATATATGTATGTATATATATACTTCATTGTTTACATGGTTTCTGCTTTGGACACTGGAAGCGCTTTCTGTCAAATCTGGGCTCGCTGATGTGCACCCAGCAATGTAGCTTTTTTGTTTGTTTGACTTCTGCTTTGTTCTTCCTTGCTTTCTGGCATGATGAGGTTCTCCAGGCTCATCCTGCATATTTCCTGCCAAAGTCCTGGCGTCAGTCATTTCTCCAACCCTCGGTTTCGAAAACCAAGATCTGAGCGTGAGGTGCACTTGTTGCTGCCTCTTGAGCATCTCAGCTGACAGAAGGAGATATATGTGTGTCTACTCACCCACGTAAACAGACATGTTTATAAATTCTGCCTCTGCACTTAAACCCTCTTCTCATATGAGCTGCCCAGCTGCTGAGTTGCACATAATTATCTGGCCAACTCTGAAGAGCTTCTACTCTGGTGTCTGCCTGAAGCCTACTGGCGTTTATTTGGAAAAATAAACGCCCTGCTACAATGTCACATACTACTCCTCCTTTGCCTCAAACACCCATAGGGGTTTTTAGTCTGGAGAGGAAAATATTTAGAAACATTTTAATAGTTGCATTCAAACATGTGAGTGTTTCATAAAAGAGAGATAATTTGGGGTTGCTCCATAGGGAGGAACCAGAACCAACCATTAAGTTTTATGGAAGACAATTTGAAGTTAACGTTAAGGAAAAAAATATGTAAAAATCAGAATGTTATTTTAAAAAGGAACAAACTGGTTTTGAAAAGTCATCAACACTGTATAAATAGATGTGCTCTGAGACTGGATCACCATCAGCTTGTCCTGGAGGTTATGATGGAGACCCTTGTACTGGGCATAAACTGGACTCATTGAGAACCATGAGTCTTAAACCAAGAGCTGCTTTTATAAAAATGATCTTAAATTCTAAAACCATAATCTAACCCCCCAAGACTGAGATTTATTATCAATAAATGAATAAATATGACTCCTGATTATTATTATATTAAAAAACCTATATTTTAATAAGTCTCTTTTAGTTGTTAAATATGGAACTAAAATATACTAAAGAACAGAAGAGGTTTATTTTTATTGAATAAGTATGAGTGAAGTAGAGGTGGATAGTATACACTTTAATTGCTAAGATTATAGCAAATATTTGAACCATTGCAATAACCTCATGCAGAGAAAAGATTTCAAGCACTATTTTACATCTGCTCTGAGCTGTGTGCTAGTTCATCTGATGAGATGTTTCTGGGATAACATCCAAGGAAATCAGGCAATTCTGAACACCTTTTTCAGAAACGCTGCCAGATTTTTTTTTTTCTCTTTACCTTTCCTTTTCCTTAAAAATTATGCATATGGGAGCACGGATAGGTGCAGGCACACACATACACTTCCACTCTCTTTAAATAAGTGATAAAGATCTAATCATGTCACCAACACATCACCAGAAACCCAGATGTTCATACTCAGGAAAAGAATAACACAAGCTCTACAATAGTTAGAAGATGAAAGTGCTTCCTAGGTGAAGCTTTCAATAACCACAGCCATGGCATCATGTAGAGGGTAATTGTATACACACAGGCAGCTAGCTATGTTCTTATAAACTATGCAGGATGAAGTCATCAGAAATTTAAATGAAAAAAGAAGTACTTCAACTGAGTCAATAAGAATGGCTGACTCATCTAATTTTCGTCAGTTAAAAAGAAATATTTAACAGCAAGACAAATTTTTATTACCTTGTGTTCATCCCTTCCCAGTATATTTTCTGGTGACAACAATTACAACTCAGTTACTATTCTCCATCTCCCCAAATTCTGGGATCTGAGATCCACCATGGAGCTTTGACTGAAAATGACCCATAGGTGACACCAGTATGTTGTAAAGAGAGAAGAAAAAATTATAAAGAAATGTATTTCTTTAAAAAAGGGCCTTTCATAAAATCTTAACTACAATATATTTTCCATCTAAAAAATGCCCACTGTGCTAAGAGGGGAGAAACAGTTTCTTTGCCATATTGTAGCCATAGTGATTCAGCAGGTTCCTGTTTTCCCATATTAGTGGGATTTCAAGAATATTTGCAAATCTCAAAATCAAAACACCAGGCAGCACGAAATTATGACACATTTTATTTTTATTAAAAAAATTCCATGCATGACAAGAATCAGAATTTTGTACAAATGCAGTGACATGATTTCTAAAAAGTGTTGGATTAAGTACGTGAATACTTCTAAAAACAGAGAAAAAAGGAAAATCAGTACAGTAAAACTCCACTCAGTTGAACCCAACACATTTATAATTTATAAAAATCTAGCAAATGCCAGTTTTGAGTTAACAACTCTTTTTTTGTTTATATTTTCTTTTGTTTTCCTTTTTTAAAAATTGACTTTTAATGAGGGAATAATTGCTTTACGAGTTAGTAACTCTTTTAAGATGATAAAATTCTTAAATTTTAGCAACAAATTATGATAGAAAAAGTAAAACAATGAACTAGAATGGTAGACACTGCTAGTTGCCAATTCTACAACCAATCCCCCTTTCTTTCTTATTACCAGGATGTTTGGTTTATTTGAGATGGCAATGTTCCCAGCTAAAAAATGACATTTCCCCAGTTGTAGAAGTGGCCAAGTGACAATTCTGTCCAGTGAGATGTAACTGGAAGGCACAAGGCAGGCTTCGAGAAAGGTAAACTCTGGGAAAGCTCTTCAAAAGGGCAAACTCAACTTGTTACCATTTACTCTTTATCCTTCCTCCTATCTCTGCTTGGAAAAAAAGATCAACGTTGGAAGCTAAAGAAGGAATCTTGAGTCTATGTGGACGACAGTCATGCATGAAGGAAGGTAGAGAGTGAAGTCAAGAAGCATGGGCTTCCTGTGACATCCTGGATGTTATTACATAAACTCTGCATATAATAACATAGTTATTATATAAACTATGCAGTGGTTCTTAAAAGATGTCTTGTTACATGAAGGAGGAAAAAAGCTAACTTGTTTAAGCCACTCTTAATGAGGTTTCTACAACATGTTGCCAAACCAATTTTAACTATAAAAATAATGTTGAGCACCCTTAAGTAATTTAAAAACACCCACTTGAAAATAGCTAATAGACTAACCACTACCCAACTGTTCTCACAGCAGATCTCCTGAGGACCTCTACTCTAAAATATGACTGAGCCTGAATAATTTGTGCTCCAGCAAGTAATGTACTGTTTTCATTAAGAATACTTTAAAATTAAAATCATCATTGTTTGAGGGATAATGTACACCAGTGTTCAAGTAAAATGAAATACTGTTATGTGTACAGTAATTGGTGTCAGTTATTGAGCTTTCCTATACACAATGGCACAATGCTAAGCCCAAGGGAAAACATCAGTAAACATACTCCAAAAACACTCATTAGGAAGAAACCAGAATGATTCGGTGACAGAAAATGCTGCCTCTCACAGCATTTTTGATGAGAGTTTTTAAAGTGAAGAGATGACTAAAAACTGGCCTAAATTTGTGGGGAGTTATGCAGCGGGCACCTCAGCATGTGCTTCTGAGAGGGTCTCAGCGTAACTGCGAAAGGCTCTGGTGGGACGGGAACTAACTCTTGATTCTCATGACTAATTTGAGTTATCACACTTAGATTGATATATCAACAAACAGAATATATATTGTAGACTTAGATGAAGTCTTGTTATGGGCTAAATTAAATTGCTTGTTAAAGATGGTGAGCACCAAGAACAGTCCAAGGATCATAAATACTAACCAAAACAAAGCCCTGTGATTCATGTTCAACAATTAATATGGATGAATCAAATAAAGTAAGTGTCCCCACAGCTTCTGCCATTCTCCCTAGGTTGTACTTCTGTTTGATGGGGACAAAGATTATCAGACTTAACAAAGGCTGTCAAGAAGAAATAGTTAGAGGAAGGGTAGATCATCTCAAATGTGTTATTTGTATGTTAAAGACAACATGTCAATCAACAGACATTTAGTGATAAGTGTGCACTTCAGCATCCGGTCAGAGAACAAAAGTAAACAAGGTGGGGAAAAATTCCGTGTGGGACTGTGTGGAGCTGGTTATAAATGCGGTAACATTGCTGGCATGTTGTATCAGCCAGAAGTTGTCATTCTCACTCCTGAGTGCTTATCTCAGTGGGAATACAGAACAAAAACAAAGCCTGAGTCCCATCCAAGAGTTCAGGTTTCAGTTGTTCCAGGACCCAGTCCAGATAAAATATTATTTGAGAAACACCTCAGGTGATGTTGCTGTCAGCCAGGGTTGAAATTCCTGGACTGGAATGATAGGGGATGGGTCTTGAGTTGGACCTTGAGGGTGGACAGCACAATAGATCAGTGGGGAGAAGGAAGATGAGTATCCTAGAGTCTACTAGATCTAACAGGTCTAATCTAAGAAAATTTAATAGATCCTGGTATCTATTTCCTACCCTAGGAAATAGAAAAGGGATGGAGGAAGGGATAACCAAGGACAAAAGACAGTGATGAATAGTGGAGACAGCATGTTAGAAAGTTCTAGAAAAGAAAAAACACATACATATGAGGCATATATACATAAGACTGGACCAGTTCACAGACATTTTTCAAAACAGAGGTAGGAAGTGGGAAATTCTGGGCAAGGAAGTGACCAGGTAATGAGAATAGTAGGTCAAGAAGCGTAATGAATTAGGGCCAATGCTGAGAAACAGGAGCAGGAAGAGCAGCTAAAGGCAGATGCAGAGGTCCCAGGTGGAATGAGAGGTGCAGGCCTGAGAGGGCCAAGCTAGGCAGAGTGGACAGCCTGGAGGAAAAGCAGCTCTGGGCGTATGGAGCCGAGAGGATATTGGAGGATACTGGGGACATCAAAGGAAAAGGGCGAGGAACAAAATGACAAGAGGTGACACTGAAGGAGCTACAGACAACTAAGAAAGAAGTAACCACAACTCCAAGCTGAGAGAGCCTTGTGAAAGGGAGAAAAGAAACTGCACAGGGCAAGCCCCCTGTGTCAGAGGGGAGAGAGGGTGAATGAAGAAGCAGAGCCCCCACAGTATTCAAAGATGCAGTAGAAGATTAGCATAGTTTAGTTGCTAAGTCCTGTTCAACTCTTTGTGACCCCATGGAGACAGGGGAGCCTGCTAGGGATTCCCCAGGCAAGAATACTGGAGTGGGTTGCCATTTCCTACTCCAGGGGATCTTCCGGACCCAGGAGTCAAACCTGTGTCTCCTGCACTGGCAGGTAATTCTTTAACACTGAGTCACCTGGGAAGCCCATTATGAGCTTGGGGGAGGGAAACTCTGGCCAAGAATTATGGTTGACGTGGGGTTGGTTTGCTAAATGCATCAGTTCATGGAGAGTGAAAAACAATTGCTCTGCTCAATGTATTCAGGTGAAATGAAATTAAAGTGAGAATACAGAATGTATAAGAATTTATTTTCCATGTGCAAATTTACCTGCACTTTGGGGTAAGGGGGTAATTAACAAGGACCTCCTGTTCTAGGTCTGCGATCGTGAGAGAGGAGTGTGTACAGGGGTGAAGTGGGATGATGGTATGTCACTAGCTAATGCAGTCCTTGTCCCTAGGGAAACTGAAGCAGGGAAAAAAAAAAAAAAATTGCAGAATCTTCCCAGAAAATGGTAAGGAAATTTCCATCTCCAGTCAGAGCAGGTGATAAGTTCAGGATCCGGAGTTACAAATGATCAGTGGCGAGGTCCATCACAGCTGCAGGAAATGAGCTGGGTGGTGGGGCTGGGGGGAGTTTGGTGGCTTACCCAGGGGCATTCTTAGTGAGGAGGTGACCACTGAATCTCAGCCACGGGAGCCCTTGGCTTATCGCTCTTATTAGCAGACTGACTTGGCATACACAGCTCACTGAACTCCCCTACACTGAAAGCAATGCCTACCTATACCTCCAAAGCCCTTCGTGACCCTGTGCAGGGAGAATAGGCTGAGGCTGTCACTGCTGAGACTTTCTGTGTGCAGTGAGTGACCTGGCCTGGCAGTACTGTCAGCAAGAGCGTAGGGGGCAGCCAGGAAGGGAAGTAGCTGTCGCCAGGAGGAAGAGAGGACCAAGCAAGTGATGCATTTGGTTGGAGAGGTTAAGTCTGAGGCATGTCCAGGATGTCCAGGTAGGCACAGCTGAAGGTGGCCACACTATTGGAGCAGAACCCAGGAGATGGCCTGGCTGGACTCTTGCTTGGAAATTCACTCACAGTGGGGTGTGCCTGTCCCATGAGTGGGTGGAGCTTCCTACAGGCACAGCACACTGTCAGCCCTCCAACATCAGCTGAAAGACTGGAGAAAGGAAAACGGGTCTTCAGACTGAGCCTTCAGACACATCTTATGGGGGCAAGGGGAGTAGAAAGAAGAAATAAAAAGGAGACGGTCAATGGGCAAGAATACTAGAGTTCAACACCACAAAAGTCAAGGGGAGAGATTCAAAGGAGTCCCATTTTTTTCACTTATTAGACTGATAACGACTGTAAACAGAGAGAACTGCTCAGTTTTTTGGAGAGTTCAATTGCTGTTGGGGATGCAAGCTTGAACAACTTCTGCAAAGCGATTTGGCAATAGACATCAAAACCTCCCCAAAGTACACACAGCTTTTGATCAAGAATTTTTTCCCTTGCGTTTATCAGTTGGAAATATGAATGCATATGCATGAGGCTCAGCTACAAGATAGTTAATATGGCTGGCATGCTCTAAGATGAATCCCAGTGATCCCTGCCTCCTGGTAGTCAGTCACACCCTGGTAAAATACCTTCAGCTTGACTCTGGTCTGTGCTAGTGATTTGCTTCTAACAAACAGAAGGCATTTGTTTGGGTTATGATTAGGTGGCATAACATTGTGACTTTTGTCTTGCTGTACTCTCCCCGGTATAGTAAGCGCATGCTATCATTTTGACATGTCCAGGGTAAAAAAGGATTCTTCTTGCTGGCTTTGCTGAAGCAAACTGGCATGCTGGGGAGACCCATATGATAAGGACTGGAGAGCCACCACCAGTCCACACCAGCTGTGAACTGAGGCCCTCACCTCAGCAGCCTTGGAAGAAGTGAACTGTGCAACAGTCATATGAGCCTAGAAGGGCATGTGTCCTTGACTGAGTCTTCAGACGAAACCCAGTTCCTGCTAACACCTTAACTCTACATGTGTAAGACTTCCTGAAGCAGAGGACTTAGCTAAGCCACGGCCAGATTTTTGATCCACAGAAACCGTGTGTTCTCTTAAACCAATAGGTTTGAAGGTAATTTTTTATACAACAATATGCAACTGAGTTAACTACAGTGCTATGTTTAATAAGAAAGAAATGGAAATGACCAGGTAATGATTGAAGTAAAAAGTATAGAGACATGATAAAATCCACCCATTAAAGTTATGCTATAGACAAATATAGATAAATATTTGTGGAATATGCAGTGTATTCATTACAATACATATTTTAAAGTTGAAAATACTCTTGTGCTATAAAAACATTATTTGAATTATGTCTTTTTATATGCAAATATAAAAGGGTGAGCAGAATTATACACAGAAAGGTGCTAACAGTAGTTATCACCAAATCATTGCATTAAGTGTATTTTGGGTTTTTTGGTTTTATTTCTTCCGCTGATCTATACTCACAAATTGTTTACTGTACTGTATATGTACTGACTGTGTACTGTATGATAATAAAAAAGCACAATTAAATGCATGAGTAAAAGAACAACAACAACAACAACATAGAATACCACAAGAAATTAAGGAGGTCTCATTCATTTTTTTTATCGGTTGCCTTCTATGTGCCGGGATGAAAACTGAGAAGAGTTATATGATTTAATTTGACAGGAAAGAACATGGAAATGAAACTGTCTGTCACTCAGTCGTGTCTGACTCTGTGACTCCATGGACTGTAGCTCACCAGGTTTCTTTGTCCACTGGATTCTCCAGGCAAGAATACTGGAGTGGGTTGCCATTTCCCTTCTCTAGGGGATCTTCCTGGCCCGGGGATCAAACCCAGGTCTCCTGCACTGCAGGAAGATTCTTTACTATCTAAACCACCAGAGAAGTCCCATGCAGGAAAGGAACAACTGGTTAACTACGACAACGTGGCATTGCCTCTTCATCAGTGGAAGAAGGGTAAGTGATTCGCTCTGACTGGCTAAATGCACCTGATCCTATACAATATAGATAAAGAAAGGAAAGAATTTCAAAGACTGTTACAAAGACATCATAATTGTTACACATGGATAGGATTAATAGCCAACATCTGAAATTGATGTATGATACAAAAAATAAGAAAATTGAAAACAATTAGACAAAATAGAGGTAAAAAAATTACAAAAATAAGAGGGACTGAGAAGAGTAAACACAAATAGATAATATGTGTACACAGGACAGAGGAAGAGAAAGATATTACTGTTAAGGAAATCTTTTTCTTTTATTTTTTAATTGAAGGATAATTGCTTTACAGAATTTTGCTGTTTTCTGTCAGACCTCACCATGAATCAGCCACAGACATACATATATCCCCACCCTTTTGAAACTCCCTCCCATCTCCCTCCCCATCCCACCCCTCTAGGTGAGCCCCTGTTTGAGTTTCCTGAGCCACACAGCAAATTCCTGTTGGCTATCTATTTTACATATGGTAATGCAAGTTTCCATGTTACTCTTTCCATATATCTCACCCTCGCCTCCTCTCTCCCCATGTCCATAAGTCTATTCTCCATGTCTGTTTCTCCATTGTTGCCCTATAAATAAATTCTTCAGTACCATTTTTCTAGATTCCATATATATGCATTAGAATACAGTATTCTCCTTCTGACTCACTTCACTCTGTATAATAGATTCTAGGTTCATCCACCTCATTAGAACTGACTCAAATGTGTTCCCTTTCATGGCTGAGTAATATTACATTGTGTATATATACCGCAACTTCTTTATCCATTCATCTGTCGATGGACATCTAGGTTGCTTCCATGTTCTAGCTATTGTAAACAGTGCTGCAATGAACAATGGTACTGGGAAAACTGAACAGCTACATGTAAAAGAATGATATTAGAACACTTCCTAACACCATACACAAAGATAAAGTCAAAATGGGTTAAAGACCTAAATGTAAGACCAGAAACTATAAAATTCTTAGAGGAAAACAGGCAGAACACTCAATGACATAAATCAAAACAAGATCCTCTATGACTCACCTCCTAGAGTATAGGAAATAAAAACAAAAGTAAGCAAGTGGGATCTGATTAAACTCAAAAGCTTTTGCACAGCAAAGGAAACTATAAGCAAGGTGAAAAGACAACCCTCAGAATGGGAGAAAATAATAGCAAATGAAACAACTGACAAAGGACTAATTTCCAAAACATACAAGCAGCTCATATAACTCAATACCAGAAAAACAAACAACCCAGTCAAAAAGTGGGAAAAAGACCTAAACAGACATTTCTCCAAAGAAGACATACAGATGGCTAACAAACACATGAAAAGATGCTCAACATCACTCATTATTAGAGAAATGCAAATCAAAACCACAATGTGATATTATTACCTCACACATGTCAGAATGGCCCTCATCAAAAAGTCTACAAACAATAAATGCTAGAGAGAGTGTGGAGAAAAGGGAACACTCTTGCACTGTTGGTGGGAATGTAAATTGATACAGCCACTATGGAAGACAGTAAGGAAATCTTAATATTGTTTTTTTGCTTTGTTTTGTTTTGTTTGGCCTGGCTATCTCTTTCTTTAGTATACAGATCATTTTAGGGCAGAAACGAGTTTCTTCAATTCTATTGACCTTATGAAGAAACATACCTGTACAGTAATCAATCAGAGTTTGATTCTAACGATAATTATGTAAGAAAAATATTAGATCAAGTTAACTATCAAAGGAAACTATTGTTCATTTTGTTGCTCTATATTTCAAATAGACTACCCAATATAAAAACATTCTTTAGAAGACAAATCAACTATCTGGAGGAGCAAGATATGCTGAAAAAAGCTAAAAAGTTTTTTTTTGCATTAAAAATATTGGACTATAGTTGATTTACAATGTTTCAGGTATATAGCAAGGTGACTTAGTTATACATACATACATATATATACATTGGTGTATATATATATTTTTCAGATTATTTTCCCATATAGCTTATTATAAGATATTGAATACCATTCCCTGTGCTACACAGTAGGTCCTTGTTATCTATTTTATATACAGTACTGTGTATTCAATAATCCCAAACTCCTAATATATACCTTCACCTCTTTCCCCTTTGGTAACCATACGTTTGTTCTCTATGTCAGTAAGTCTATTTCTATTTTGTAAATAAGTTCATTTGTATAATTTTTTTTTAGATTTCACATATAAGTGATATAATATTTGTCTTTCTCTGTCTGGCTTATTTTACTTGTATGATAATCTCTAGGTCAAGCCATGCTACTGCAAATGGCACTATCTCATTCTTTTTTAATGGCTGAGTATAAAAATTTATTTTAATTTTCCAACATGTCTCCCTTATCCCCAGGGAGAAAGCTATGAACATGAAGCAGCAGCTCCTAGACCAAGCAACTCAAACAGTAAAACTACCAAGGTCTTTGCAGACATGTGCAGAGTTACTTACAATTCTATTTTTGTTTGGACACACACAAAGCTGTGTCTGGGTACAAACCAACAAATGGATGTTAAAAAGCTTTGAATAAGTGAATCATTGGTGGTAAATGTATAAAATGATGAAACTGCAACTAAACTTGGAGGCTCTGAGTTAGGATTATTTTCCCTTTCTGGTCTCTATGGTTCAATGAGAAGAATTCAAAGGAATTTTTTTCATGCAAGTTTATAAAAACACATCTGAGGAGCCACAGCATAAATGTATGGTACATGAAGCCCCAGGTGGCGCTAGTGGTAAAGATCTTGCCTGCCAATACAGGAGAGGTAAGAGACGTGGGTTTGATCCTTTGGTCTGGAAGATCCCCTGGAGAAGCAAGCAAATGGCAACGCACTCCGGTATTCTTGCCTGGAGAATCCCATGCACAGAGGAGCCTGGAGGGCTACAGTCCACAGGGTCACAGAGTCAGACACAACTGAAGCGATTGAGCACGCACACACCCACACACATGGAGCATCGCGTGGGGATAGAACCACAGAGGGTGAACACAGAACTGAGAAAGCCTGCATTCAAACCCAGAAAATGAATGACATCTTACTTCCTGGATGCAGAGAGGATCCAGCTGTCTCTCCCCCAACCCTCAACACACATGGAGAACCTACATGAATAGCAGCAGAGATAATCAGCTGGGACAGCCAAGAAACGCCAGCACCCCAAATGTAGACAATTCAAATGAATGACCCTTGGGTTTCTGAATGGAACTTTTTCTTTCTAAAAAACGTTGTTCATTCTGTTTAAATGGCACAGTATAAAAATGGCACTGTAGCTTGTAATTTCAAGATATAAAATGTGAAACAGAAAACAAGGGGTTATAAATCAGCGGGAGACCAATTAAAATACTTAGACTGTCATTCAAAAACATTCCACAGAATGTAATAAAATGAGTGGGTGGTTGGTTCTATTTTAATAACTGAAGGCTGCAGGAAGATTTTATTTCTTCAAACTATCAGCCAAATATATCCAGGACTGGCTGGAACATGGAAAACACAGTTTTACATTATGTTAAGCTAAAAAATAAAATGTCTCAGAAGACTGCATCTGAACAGTGTTCTGATTCACAGAAGGCTCACTTGAGGATAAGCCACCCTTTATATGCAGTATTTTGCGCAGTTAATCTCATAATCAAATTGTATTCAGCTGTTATTCTACAATTTTGTCATAAACATAAAAGCAACCAATGTTTCGCAATGAGGGTGGGCTGATATTTGGGGCACGAGAATTCTTTGTTGTGGCAGACTATTTTGCACAACTAAAACTGCCTCTGAGACATTTCCAAATGAAGCAGGGCAAAGACTAACAGAATTTTGTCAAGAGAACACACTGGTCATAGAAAACATCCTCTTCCAACAACAAAGAGATGACTCTACGCACGGACATCACCAGATGGTCCATATCAAGCTCAGACTGATTATATTGTTTGTAGCCAAAGATGGTGAAGCTCTATACAGTCAGCAAAAAAAAGAGTGGGAGCTGACTGTGGCTCAGATCATGAACTCCTTATTGCCAAACTCAGACTTGAAGAAAGTAGGGAAAACCACTAGGCCAATCAGGTATGACCTAAATCAAATCCCTTATGATTATACAGAGGAAGTAACAGATATATTCAAGGGATTAGATGTGATAGAGTGCCTGAAGAACTATGGGCGGAGGTTTGTAACATTGTACAGCAGGCAGTGATCAAAACCAACCCAAAGGAAAAGAAATGCAAAAAGGCAAAATGGTTGTCTAAGGAGGCCTTACAAATAGCTGAGAAAAGACAAGAAGCAAAAGGCAAAGGAGAAAAGGAAAGATATACCCATCTGAATGCAGAGTTCCAAAGAATAACAAGGAGAGATGAGAAAGCCTACCTAAGTGAACAATGCAAAGAAATACAGGAAAACAATAAAATGGGAAAGACTAGAGATCTCTTCAAGAAAATTGGAGATATCAAGGGCACATTTAACACAAGGATGGGCATGATAAAGGACAGAAATTGTAAAAATCTAACAGAAGCAGAAGATATTAAGAGGAGGTGGCAAGAATACACTGAAAAACTATACAAAAAAGTCTTAATAACCCAGATCACCACAATGGTATGGTCACTCATGTAGAGCCAGACA
Source organism: Muntiacus reevesi (assembly GCF_963930625.1). Lineage (NCBI taxonomy): Eukaryota > Metazoa > Chordata > Mammalia > Artiodactyla > Cervidae > Muntiacus > Muntiacus reevesi. The sequence goes on along the minus strand of NC_089260.1, from coordinate 35,597,691 downwards.
TCCTGGAGTCAAATGGGCCTTAGGAAGCATAACTACAAACAAAGCTAGTGGAGGTGATGGAATTCCAGTTTCAAATACTTAAAGATGATGCTGTTAAAGTGCTGCACTCAATATGTCAGCAAATTTGGAAAACTCAGCAGTGGCCACAGGACTGGCAAAGGTCAGTTTTCATTTCAATCCCAAAGAAGGACAATGCCAAAGAATGTTCAAACTACTGCACAATTGTGCTCATTTCCCATGCTAGCAAAATTATGCTCAAAATCCTTCAAGCTAGGCTTCAGCTGTATGTGAACTGAGAAGGCTGTATATTGTCACTTACATGCAGAGTACATCATGTGAAATGCTGGGCTGGATGAATCACACACTGGAAGTAAGATTGCTGGAAGAAATATCAACAACCTCAGATGTGCAGATGATACCACTCTAATGGCAGAAAAATGAAGAGGACTTAAAGAGCCTCTTAACAAGGGTGAAAGAGGAGAGTGAAAAAGCTGACTTAAAACTCAACATTCAAAAAACTAGCATCATGGCATCTAGTTCCATCACTTCATGGCAAATAGAAGGAGGAGAGGTCGAAACAGTGACAGATTCTATTTTGGGGGGCTCCAAAATCACTGCCAACAGCCATGAAGCCATGAAATTAAAAGACACTTGCTCCTTGGAAGGAAAACTATGACAAACCTAGACAGCGTATTAAAAAGCAGAGACATCACTTTGTTGACAAAGTTGATACAGTCAAAGCTATAGTTTTTCCAGTAGTCATGTATGGATGTAAGAGTTGGACCATAAAGAAGGCTGATGCTTTTGAATTGTGGTGCTGGAGAACTCTTGAGAACCCCTTGGATTGCAAGATCAAACCAGTCCATCCTAAAGGAAATCAATCCAGAATATTCATTGAAAGGACTGACGCCAAAGCTGAAGCTCCAGTACTTTGGCCACCTGATGCCAGAAGCCAACTCGCTGGAAAAGACCCTGATGCTGGGAAAGATTGAAGGCAAACAAAAGGGAGCAGCAGAGGATGAGATGGCTGGATGGCATCACTGACTCAACGAACATGGTTTGAGCAAACTCTGGGTGGTAGTGAAGGACAGGGAAGCCTGGTGTGCTGCAGTCCATGGCGTCACAAGGAGTCGGACATGACTTAGTGGCTGAACAACAGCAACAAGAGGTCACTACTGTTTTAAATTGCCTACAATTTAAATATGAAAAACAACCTCTCACCTGTGACCATGATGTCATAAAAGAAAAGCCACTCTAACACCAAAAAGTGTAGAACCACACAAAGAACAGCCTGTTAGACTGAAAACTTCATCCTGGCCCAGTGTGTGACGGCTCCAATATACCGCTTGATTATTTTACCAATTTCTTATTTGTGATCCCCATTGCAGGCATTCAGTCAGTGACTACTAGGTTTATTAGGGCTTTTAAAAATGCTCTTGGGGGAAAACATTGATATTCCTTACGATTTGCATAGCTCTATTCTATTAAGAAAGAGTTTTTGAATAGAAATATGATTTTCAAACTATGATACCAAAAAGGAGAAAAGAAATCAACATCCCTGTAACTCTGCCCTATCCCACTTGAAGGTTAATTCTGATAAGATTTAAGTCATAGACTGAATTCACCTCATCTATGAATAGAAGGAACAGCATTATATTCAGTCATGCATGGCATTAAAGAAAGATCTTACAGCCAGACTAGTCATTTCATAGGAAGCCATGGGGAATTATGATTTTAGAAAGACTCTCCCACTAACCAGAAAAAAAGTGCATTCAGGCTAAGGAATTTGCTCAGTGAAATGAAAAAAGTGAAAATGCAAATATACCAGGCTGTCATTACATGCTAAGCAAAAAAAAAAAAAAAAAAGCTACAGGGATGTAACTATCAGTAGTATGATTAAACTGTAAACATTAAATAGTTCACCACTGAAATAAGTAAGTTCAGTTCAGTTCAGTCGCTCAGTCGTGTCCGACTCTTTTCGATCTCATGGACTGCAGCACACCAGGCCTCCCTGTCCATCACCAACTCCCAAGAAATACGTAAAGCCTAGGTATATAAAACTTCATTCTTCCTCAACAGACTAGTTGCCTGCTGTGAAAGTTTCAAGCTTGGGGGACTACTTTGTCATTTAACGAAACGATCATGATTGCCTTTGAAGCAGTCATCCCATGCTTTTCCTCGGCACTTCTGGCTTTTGATGCTGCAGCTCTGGTGAACATGAAGAACAAAGAGGAACTGGGAATTTCCTGCTCTCTGAGAAGACACTGCTCTGTGTTCCTGTGTCCACAGCCTGAGACCAACACTAACTCAACAGCAGGGTCTTTAATGAAATCATGGGGGACCCAGCCTTGATCTAACATGCCCTCTTAAATAACACAGGGAAGGTTTCCTGGGAGCAATTTCAGTCAACTCAGGGAAAGAAAGCCCCCAAGAGTCAAGGAATGAACTTTAAAACTAGAGTTTGGGATTAACATAAACACACTGCATGCATGCTAAGTCACTTCAGTCATGTCCAACTCCCTGCAATCCTATGGACTGTAGCCCACCAGGCTCCCCTGTCCATGGGATTCTCCAGGCAAAAACACTGGAGTGTACTGCCATGCCCTCCTCAACATTAACACACTACTAGATATAAAATAGATAACCAACAAGGACCTACTGTATAGCACAGGGAACCATACTCAATATTTTGTAATAACCTATAAGAAAAAAGAGGGCTTCTCACGTGGCTCAGTGGTAAAGAATCTGCCTGCCAATGCAAGGAGACACAGGTTCATCCCCTGGGTTGAGAAGATCCCCTGGAAAAGGAAATGGCAACCCACTCCAGTATTCTTGCCTAAAGAATCCCATGGACAGAGGAGTCTGATGGGCTACAGTCCATAGGGTCACAGAGTTGGACACTACTGAGCACACATGCATGGATAAGAAAAAGGAATCTGAAAGAGAATAGGTTGGATGTATATGTATTATTGAATCACTTTGCTGCACACCTTAAACTAAAGCAACTACATTATAAATCAACTATACTTCAATTTTTTAAAAAAACTAGCTACTCCATCTTTCTTCCTATAGGATTACTAATTTTTGTTTCTTTCTCACTAAGTTTGAAAATTTTTCTTCATTTGTTTTTCATGTCCAAAGGTAAAGGAAAAAGAGAGCAAAGATACAGTGTTCCATCCATCAAATTAAACATCCATTTCCCCAAATGATCATAATTCTGACTAGAGTAACAGTGGGCTTTTTAATATTCCCTAGAACGGTCAGATTTACCTGAAATCATCACCTGCCTTTGACTTTCAGCTTTTCCCCTTTACTCTAGGATTCTCGTTGGGCTCCTGCACATCTCCACGCAGCAATGGATCACACTGGTTGCACTGGTCACCCCCTAAGCTGCCACCTGCTATCACCTCCCACCTTTGATCCTTTGCCATCATCAGTGGAGCCTTCAAACAGCACTGCTGTGTTCTCACTGCAAAAACAAGTGCACTCCTCAGTGGAAAAATACCGCATTCCAGCTTGCTAAAGCAGGTGGTGTGTTTCAGAGGATGGAGCAGGAAGTAGTGTCTCTTCCTCTCAAACAAGAAGGAAGACTATTAGCACATCCGCAAATAAAGTCCTGCTCGATGAATTTTAAGTGCTGCCTCACAGATGAAAATGTGGCAAAATCTGAAAACTCAGCTTTTAGCGAGAGTGCTTCAGTCCATTTTATAATCCCAAATTCTGAACTTTCTTTTAAACCAATCTTCCTATCTTTCAAATAATGTGGAAAGATTTTCAAGGTGCTCATACTTCTTTTTGCTCTGTGAGACAGAAAACCCTGACATTGGCTTAATACAATGACCATCACACCCAGCATTACTCTGGCACACACAGGGCAGATGCCTGACGTGTCTTAGAGGTCTCATTCGGACGAAATAGCCTGTTTCATTGCTCTCCCAGGAAAGCAGAAGAAAAGGCTTGTGTTTTCACTTTATTTGGATAATTAGAATTTATATAATTAAATTACTCAGAGTCTGGGAAACAAAAAGAAAGCAGCAATCATATTTGGATTTTGAAGTTTCAGCTATAGGCTCAGAAAAACTTAATTTTCTTTTTTTTCATTTCTATTCTTAGAATAGAAATGAGGTTTTTTTCCCCCTCTATTAAGGCTGGTTCCTTTGCAGCCAAATAGGACACATGGAGTTTCAATAACGTGAAGACAAAACCCCATAACCGAGTGGGAACTGTCCCTCTGCCACTGACAGAACTTTATAAATGCAGAGAATTCTGCCCAGTTTTGATTGGGGCTAATAAAGAAGACACACCAAGCAAAGAGAAGTCCTTCATGGCAAACACCTCAGCACTGGGAAAGTACTAGATGTGACAACTGCTGTCCTGGGTCATGCTGTCATCAGACTGATGTTTTTCATTTTTGCACACAGTTTCACCACACACAATGAAGCAATGGCTGAAGCAGAAGTTACTTCTTTTTTTTTTTTTTTGCCACAGATACTGGAGCACGCTTGCAAACTGGTGGATTCACATTTGAGATCAAAGGAAGCCAGCATCAGACTCAGTCAGCTCAACTGGGCATGATTTCGAAGGAAGTGTAAGCAGCTTTATAATTCCAACATAATAATGTCTCCCTCTATTTACAAGGGTGGTAGCAGAAGGACTGATTCAGTACATACAGAAAATTCTGAGTCTGGAAACATCAAACACATTAATGAAAAGCTGTGGAAACCTGTTCCTTCTGGATGTGGTGCCCTGGCCCCCTCCTGCTCGTCCAGAGGGTACGCACTAACCTTGTCTCTGGGTGACACATTCAGGTGGCACCAGTGGGGGCTGCTCTGTCACCGCTACATGGAGTTTATCATGACGTATGAATGAAGCAGGGAATCCTCATGGCCAAGAACAACGGATAAAAGCTCATTTAATCAGATTCCTACAGAACACCAACTCACTGGAGAAAAGTGTGTGGTTTTCCTTTTTTTAATTGAAACATATTAGTTGATGTATGTTAGTTTTAGGTGTACTCTTTAATGATTTGATATTTGTATATATTATGAAATGATCACCATAGTAAGTCTAGTAACTATCTGTCCCCACACAATGTTATTATATTGAATAATTTTACTGAGCATATTTCTTATGCTGTACAGTACATCCCTGAAGCTTATTTATTTTATAACTGGAGGATTGTGCTTCTTAATCCCCTTCACCTATTTTCCTTACTCTCCCAACCCTCCCTTCTCGCAACCAGAGATTTATTCTCTGTATCTATGAGTTTACATTTTGTTTTGTTTGTTTTGATGCACATATATGTGAGATTATGTGTATTTGCCTTTGTCGGACATTTCACTTAGTGTAATAACATCTAGATCCATCCATATTGTCACAAAAGGCAAAACTTCATTTTTTTTTTTAATGGCTAATGAAATTCCATTGTGCATATATGCCACATCTTCTTTATCCATTCAACCACCAATGAACACTTAGGTTGCTTTCATATGTTTGGCTATCAGAAACAATGGTGCAGTAATGGAATGCATGTTATCTTTTCAAAGAGTGCTTTCTTTCTTTTGCTTAAGTACCCGTAAGTGGGATTGCTGGATCATATGGTAGTTCTATTTTTAATTTTTTGAGGCATCTCCATGCTATTTTCCATAGTAGCTGCACCAACTTACATTCCCACCAACAGTGCACATGGGTCCCCTCTCTCCACATTCTCACCAACACGTGTTCTTTCTTGTCTTTTTGATGACAGTTACTCTGACAGGTGTGAGGTGATATCTCATTGTGGTTTCAATTTGCATTTCTCTAGTGATTAATGATGTTGTGTATCTTTTCATGTGCCTGTTGGCCATCTGCACATCCTCTGCCCATTTTTTAACGAGGTTGTTTGGGTTTTTTTGTTGATACTGAGTTGTATGAGCTCTTTGTATATTTTAGATATTAACTCCTTATCAGTTATATTGTTTGCAAACATCTCCCATTCAGTAGGTGGACTTTTTGTTTTGTTGAGAGTTTCCTTTGCTATCCAAAACTTTTTCAGCTTGATGTAATCACATTTGTTTATTTTTACTTTTGTTTCACTTGCCTTTTTGTTTCACAGATCCAAAAAAAATATTATTACCACTGATGTTAAAGAGCATACTGCCTGTTTTTTCCTAGAAGTTTTATGATTTCAGGTTTTAGAATTAAGTCTTTAATCCACGTTATTTTTTTTTACATAGTGTGAAAAAGTAGTTCAGTTTGATTCTTTTTCATGTAGCTGTCCAGTTTTCCCAATATCATTATTGAAAAGGCTGTCTTTTCCCCATTGTAGATCCTTACTGCCTTTGTCACAGATAAATTATCCATAGAGTATGGACAACCAGAGTTTTTTCTGGGTTCTCTGTTCCATTCCATTGGACTATGTGTCTGGTTTTGTGCCAGTACTATACTGGGTTTGTTTGTTTGTTTTGGTATTTTAAAAAATTCATTTTTTTAATTGAAATATAGTTTTTTTCTTTTAAGGTTCTTATTAGTTATTTATTTTATACATAGTAGCAATACTGTGTATATGTCAATTCCAATCTCCCAATTCATCCCACCCCGCCTTTCCCCTTGGTATCCACACATTTGTTCTCTATGTCTATGTCTTTATTTCTGCTTTGTAAATAAGATCATCTATACTTATTTTTTCAGATTCTGCATATAGGCATTAATATATGGTATTTGTTTTTCTCTGACAGGTCTGAGAAAACATGTGAACTCTAGTTGATTTACAATGTTGTGTTAATTTCAGGGGTACAATAAAGTGATTCAGCTATACACATTCTTTTTCAGATTCTTTTCCCATATGGTTCTTATAAAATATTGAGTATAGTTCCCTGTGCTATATAATAGCCTTGTTGATAACCTGTTTTGCATTTAGTAGTGTGTATATGCTATTCCCCAAATCTTAATTTTTCCCTTTCCCCACCTTTCCCTTTGGTAACCAAAAGTTTGTTTTCCATGTCTGTGAGTCTGTTTCTATTTTGCAAATAATTTTATTTGTATCATTTTTTTTAGATTCCCCATAAAAGTGATATCATATTTGTCTTTCTCTGACTTCACTTATATGATAATCTCTAGGTCCATCCATGTAGCTGCAAATAGCATTATTTCATTCTTTTTTATGGTTGAGTAGTATTCCATCATATATATACACCACATCTTCTTTATCCATTCATCTGGCAATGCACATTTAGGTTGCCTCCATACCTTGGCTATTCTAAATAGTGCTGGTATGAACATTTCAGCACATGTATCTTTTCAAATTAAGGTTTCCTCAGGATATATGACTGGGAGTGGGATTGTAGGATCATAAAATAACTCTCTATTTTTAGTTTTTTGAGGAAACTCCATACTGTTCACCATGGTGACTGTACCAATTACATTCCCACCAATAGTGTAGGAGGGTTCCCTTTTCCCCACATTCTCTCTAGCAATTTATTATTTGTAGCCTTATTGATGATGATTCTGACTGGTATAAGATGACATGGCATTGCAGTTTTGATCTGCATTTCTCTGATGATTCCTGATGTTGAGCATCTTTTCCTGTGGCACTTGGCCATGTTACCATACTGTTTTGATTACTATAGCTTTGTAGTATAATTCGATATCAGGTTCATGATGCTGTCAGCTTTCTTCACTCTCAAGATCACTTTGGTATTCAGGGTCTTTTACGTTTCCATACAAGTTTTTTATTTGTTCTAATTTTCTGAAAAATGTCATTATTATTTTCATAGGAATTGTATTGAATCTATAGATTGTCTTGGAAAGTATGGTCATTTTAGCAATATTAATTTTTTCAATTCATGAGTAAAGTATATCTTTCCAATGCTTGTGTCTTCTTCAATGTCTTTCCTCAATATCTTTTAGTTTTCCAAGTACAAGTCTTTCACCTCCTTGGTTAGATTTATTCCTACATATTTTATTCCTTCTGATGCAATTATACACGGGAGTTTTTCATTTCTCTTTTGGTAGCTCATTGTTAGTGTACAGAAACAGAATAGATTTCTGAAACTTTATTATTGAATTCATATATTAGTTTTAATAGGTTTTTTTTTTTTTTTTGGTGTTGTCATTAAGTTTTTCTATATATAGTATTATGTCATCTGCAAACAGTGACAGTTTTACTTCTTTTACAATTCAAATTCCTCACTTTTTTTCTTCTCTGATTACCATGGCTAGGATTTCCAATACAATGTTGAATAAAAGTGTTCAGAGTGGACATTCTTGTCTTGTTCCTGTTCTTAAAGGAAGCTTTTTCAGCTTTCCACCACTGAATATGATGTTGGTTGTAGGTTTGTCATGCTATTGTTGTTCAGTCACTCAGTTGTGCCTGACTCTTTGTGACCCCATAGACTGCAGCATGCCAGGCTTACCTGTCCTTTGCCATCTCCCAGAGTTTGCTCAAACTCATGTCCATTGAGTCGTTTGTCATATATGGACTTTATTATGTTGAGGTGTGTTTCCTAATACCCAGTTTGTTGAGAGTTTTTAATCATAAATGGATGTTGAATTCTGTCAAAATTTTTTCTGTATCTATGAATGAGTTTTATTATTCAATTTGTTAATGTGGTGTGTCACACTGATTGATTTATGGACACTGAATCATTCTTGCATACCTAGGTTAAATTCCATTTGATCATAAGCATGAAAAAAGTGAAAGTGTTAGTCTCTCAATCATGTCCAACTCTTTGCAACTCCATGACTAACCAGGAGTAGCCAGGCTTCTGGAACTTTTTCAGGCAAGAATACTGGAGTGTGTAGCCATTCCCTTCTCCAGATGATCTTCCTGACCCAGGGATAGAAGGTGGGTCCCCTACACTGCAGGCAGATTCTTTACTGTCGGAGTCACCAGGGAATGTAGTCCTGAATTTGATTTGCTAATATGTTGAGGATTTAAGCCTTCCTCAGTGATCAACGCAAAGAAATAGAGGAAAACAATAGAACAGGCAAGACTAGAGATCTCTTCAAGACAATTCGAGATACCAAGGGAACATTTCATGCAAAAATGGGAACAATAAAGGACAGAAATGGTATGGACCTAACAGAAGCAGAAGATTTTATGAAGAGGTGGCAAGAATACACTGAAGAACTATCCAAAAAAGATCTTCATGAGCCAGATAACCACAATGGTGTGATCACCCACCTAGAACCAGACATCCTAGAATGTGAAGTCAAGTGGGCCTTAGGAAGCATCACTATGAGCAAAGCTAGTGGAGGTGATGGAATTCCAGTTGAGCTATTTCAAATCCTAAAAGATGATGTTATCAAAGGTCTGCACTCAATATGCCAGCAAATTTGGAAAACTCAGCAGTGGCCACAGGACTGGAAAAGGTCAGTTTTCATTCCAATCCCAAAGAAAGGCAAGGCCAAAGGATGTTCAAACTACTGCACAATTGCACTCATTTAACATGCTAGCAAACTAATGCTCAAAATTCTCAAGGTAGACCTCAATAGTATGTGAACCAACAACTTCCAGATGTTCAAATTTGATTTAGAAAAGGCAGAGGAACCAGAGACCAAATTACCAACATCCATTGCATCATAGAAAAGGCAAGAGAGTTCTAGAAAAACATCTGCTTTATTGACTATGCCAAAGCCTTTGATTGTGTGGATCACAACAAACTGGAAAATTCTTAAAGAGTTAGAAATACCAGACCACCTGACCTGCCTCCTGAGAAATCTGTATGCAGGTCAAGAAGCAACAGTTAGAACTGGACATGGAACAATAGACTGGTTCCAAATAGGGAAAGGAGTACGTCAGGCTGTATATTGTCACCCTGCTTATTTAACTTATATGCAGAGTACATCATGCAAAATGCCAGGCTGGATAAAGCACAAGCTGGAATCAAGATTTCAGGGAGAAATATCAATAACCTCAGATATGCACATGACACCACCCTTATGGCAGAAAGTGAAGAAGAACTAAAGAGCCTCCTGATGAAAGTGAAAGAGGAGAGTGAAAAAGTTGGCTTAAAACTCAACATTCAGAAAACTAAGATCATGGCATTTGGTCCCATAACTTCATGGCAAATACATGGGGAAACAATGGAAATAGTGTCAGACTTTATTTTCTTGGCCTCCAAAATCACTGCAGATGGTGACTGCAGCCATGAAATTAAAAGACACTTGCTCCTTGGAAGAAAAGTTATGGCCAACCTAGACGGCATATTAAAAAGCAGAGGCATACTTTGCCTACAAAGGTCCCTGTAGCCAAAGTTATAGTTTTTCCCGTAGTCATGTAAGGATGTGAGAGTTGGACTGTAAAGAAAGCTAAGCACCAAAGAATTAATGCTTTTGAATGGTGGTGTTGGAGAAGACTCTTGAGAGTCCCTTGGACTGCAAGGAGATCCAACCATTCCATCCTAAAGGAGATCAGTCCTGGGTGTTCACTGGAAGGACTGATGTTGAAGCTGAAACTCCAATACTTTGGTCACCTGATGGGAAGAACTAACTTATTGGAAAAGACCCTAATGCTGGGAAAGATTGAAAGCAGGAGAAGGGGACAACAGAGGATGAGATGGTTGGATGGCATCACCAACTCGATGGACATGAGTTTGAGCAAACTCCAGGAGTTGGTGCTAGACAGGTAAGCATGGCATGCTGCAGTCCACCGGGTCACAAATAGTCAGACACTACTGAGCGACTGAATTGAACTGAACTTCTCATTTATTTTGAATAAATCAGGAACATTCATTTCTTGTGGTGTCCTTGTCTGGTTTGGTATACAGGTGATGCAGGCCTTGTAGAATGAGTTCTGAAGCATTTCTTCTCCTCAATTTTTTAAAGAAGAGTTTAAGAAGGATAGATGCTAACTCCTTAAATATTTGGTAGAATTCACCTATGAAACCACTTGGTTCTGGACTTTCATTTTAAAATCACTGACTCAATTTAATTACTGGTAATTATTCTGCTCATACTTTATATTTCCTACTGATTCAATCCTGGGAAACTAAGTTTTTAGGAATTTATTCACTTCTAGTTCATCCATTTTATTCATAGTAATCTCTTATGATCCTTCAGATTTCTGTGGTGACAGTTGTAACTTTTTCATTTTTGATTATGTAGGCCCTTTCTCATTTTTTCTTGATGAGTCTGACCAAAGGTTTATCAATTTTCTTTATCTTTTCAAAGAATCAGCTCTTAGTTTCATTGACCTTTTCTATTGTTTATTTTTCAGCCTCTATTTCATCCATTTCTACTTCAATCTTTATGATTTCTTTCCTTCTACTAACTTTGGGTTTTGTTTATATTTTTCTAATTCCTATAGGTGTAAGAATTAGAGTGTTTCTTTGAGATTTTCCATAGGTAGGTTTGTATCACTGTAAATTTCCCTTAGAACTCTTTTTACTGCCTCCCACGGATTATAGATTGTTATGTATCCATTTTCGTTTTCTCCAATCCTCTTACATTTTCAAATCCTCTTTGATTTCTTCAATGACCCATTGGTTGTTTAGTAGCATACTGTAAACATGTGAAAAAGCCTTCATGTGTTTGTGTTTTTGCAGTTTTCTCCTTGCAATTGATTTCTAGTCTCATGCTGCTATAGTTGAAAGAGATGCTTAATATGGTTTCAAAGTTCTCAGATTTACTGAGACTTGTTTTTGTGGTCTATCCTAGAAAAAAAAGTGTGCTTTTCCAATAATGAGAAAGAAAGCTTACTTAATTCTATACAGGATAGACCCTGGTACAGCATACTATACATTAAGAGGATACTCAATAAACTTCTAAGTGGTTATCCAAACAGTTGACTCTTGAACAATGCAAGGTTTGGGGCACCAACATCTGTGCAGTTGAAAATTCATGTATAACATTATAGGCAGCCATCAATATGTGTGGTTCCACATTTATGGATTCAACCAACCACCAATTGTGTAGTACTTTAGTACATATTTATTGGGAAAAAAAAAAACCGTGTATAAGTGTACCCATGCATTTCAAACCCATGCTATGTTGTTTAAGGTCAACTGTAATTGATTTTAATAAAAGTTCTCCAATAGGCAATGAAACAATGTTTTTAGAGGAGAAAGTGTGAGCAACAGAATGTGCTTGTGAGAGAGTCATTTCCTAGGCAGGTTGATAAGAAGTCTAGGGGTCCCCAAGGAGAGAGAGGTCTGGGATATCCAAGGAGGAAGAAAGGGCAAACTTTTTTACTTTTTTTCCTCTACATTTCTTAGGATTATATAACAATAATGTGTCCTGCCTGAGGACAGTCTTTGGATTAAACCCTCTGGCTAATTCTGTTATCTTAGAACATAAATTATGGGAGTAGGTCTGGTCTTTACAAGGATGTGTCCTGCCTGAGGACGATCTTTGGATTAAACCTCCTGGCCAACTCTGTTATCTTAAAATGTAAATTATGGGAGTAGGTCTGGTGAGGTCTTTACAACCTCCAGACATTCTTTGGATTCATTGGAGAGTATATAACTCCATTGCTAACACTAGCAAAGGGGGTACTCCTTTGCCCCCTTCTGATGCCTATGTCAGAAGCTTTCTCTATCTCCTTTATACTTTAATAAAACTTTATTACACAAAAGCTCTGAGCGATCCAGCCTTGTCTCTGGCCCCGGATTGAATTCATCTCCTCCGGAGGCCAAGAATCCTGCGTCTCATCGTTCAGCAACAACCTTTCACTTGCTTAGCTTATAAATATATCAGCTCTGCTTAATGGTCTTTTTGTTTTTATAGAGAAATAGTTGAAGTATAAAAAGTGTAAAGATATATATAATAGATCACTGACTGATATACCGAGGAGAACGATGACCCTTTTGCATATTCATTACTTAGTTACAAAAAACTGTTGATGATTTATTTTAGCAAACTAACACTTTGAAATCTTGAGTTGAATATATTCATATTTTTGAATGGGTTTTTACTTCTTTTTAACCTTAGGATATTGCTGAGTCTTCTAGCTTTGAAGGAGATAATAAAGACCCAAACCTTCTTGGTTTCTATTATCCAGTCTGATTATATCTATGGGAAGCACAGCCTATTTCACAAGATTTGGACAGTGTTCAGAGAAGGGAAACTCCCTGGCTAGCTCGAGAGAAGCTGAGACACAGCCAGAAAGTAAACCATCCAAGGGGAAGAAGCATGGACAGTGCCTGACCCTGGACACATGGGAGAAGGTCAAAGGATTTCCTAAGATCAAAAAGCAGGAGAACCCCAAATTCCTCCCTCCTAAACACCAGTTCTATTTTTAAAACTACTTTATCTCTAATATAGAAACAAGCTTTTCAAGAATTTTCTTATTCCTTAAAATTATATTTGTTCCCAAAGTGATCTGAAAGTGACAGCAGACTTGTTTTTTACTTTATTTTGTTTACATTGCCTACAGAGAAAGGGACAGTTATTAATTGAATGTGAAGATGAATTTGAGACAACATATTGGTGGAAAATCACAAAAATTCATTACTTCTCAAGTTTTCAGCAGTTTCTCTGCAAATGCAAATGCTAATTTTCACTCTGTGTCATTATCTGTAGATATGTGGAAAATATGACTGCATAGTTTACTCGTTAGGGATGAATCAAAACAGACAAATAAAGCTTGTTTTAGTTCTGAAAAATAAACATGTGGGGGAACACAATTCTTAAATACAGCTTTCCCCAACCTTTTCGGGGGGGGGGGGGGGCGCGGAATATAGCTTTCAGCTTTCTGTGAAGATTACAAAGCACAATACAGGCTAAATGCCATGCTCCTCATGCCTCTAACCCTCCTTATAAATGTGGTGCAGCTGTCTGGCACTTTCACCAGTGATAGCTCTGTGTGATCATTAACACTACCTGCTTAGTATTTGTGAAATTACATTGTATGTGCAAAGAATTGAGGTGATATTTTGAAACCCACATGGTTAATACATTTACCAATTTGTGGTTAGAGAGCATGGTTTTTCCAAAAACAGTATTCAAAGTTGTGCTTTATTCAGTGACTTGGCACAGTGGTCACATTCAAGTAACCTCAAAGATTAGAGTTATCCTGATGAAATCAATCCCAGGGAACAAAAATGCCAAGTTTGAAGCTCCAAGACTTTGGCCACCTGATGTGAAAATCTGACTCATTGTAAAAGACCCTGAAGCTGGGAAAGACTGAGAGCAGGAGGAGAAGGGGCAACAGAGGATGAGATGGTTGGATGGCATCACTTATTCAAAGGATATGAGTTTGAGCAAACTCCGGGAGATGGTGAAGGACAGGGAAGCCTGGCGTGCAGCAGTCCATGGGTTTACAAAAGGCCGGAAACAACTTAGCAACTGAACAACAATGTGATTTGATGAAATCTCATATTCTGAAGATGAAAGCCACATTTTATTTATTTTCTAGTACGTGGTCACAAATTGGATATAGAGAATAGCAGACAACCTTATGATATGTTATTCTTAGAAAGGGGCAGAGAAATTAGGCAAATCTATCAAGTGACTGGAACTGATTTAGGAATGTGACTGAAAGTGATGATTTAGGAAAGGGGAGTGCATGCACTCCATTAAAGAAGCAAATGTTTGTCAAATCTGGTCAAAACAAACCCTGAGCTGAGGAGAGTCATCAAAATCTTTTCATCATTCAGAGATTAAACTCGATGAGCAGCTCTTGCCTCAAGAAAAGCCAATATGTGAATATCAAGATGTGGAGAAATGATAGCTATGTTAAAATAAAATAAACTAGTAAGCACATCTAGTAATGTGTTTACATTATGACTGTGCTTTGACTGCTTCAGTTGGTCTATATACTATTCTTCATAAATACATTTATTATTCATATGACTTTTGCTCAGAGTACAGGCCTTTGTTACTATAGTTTTATTGTTAAAGGTAATTTGGATTTAACATGTTTAAAACCAAACCCCTTTCCTCCATCCAATCTATTTTCTCTTGTATTACTTCTGAATTACTTTTTTTTTTTTTTAAACAGCATCACCAACCACTTTATTCATCCAGATATGCACAACACAGTTTCTGGAACCATCCCGAGTACTTACTTAAGCTTCCCATCTGCTTTATTTCCCCAAGTTCTGTAGAGTCTGCGCTTCACACTCTTGAACATAGCCCTCTGCTGTGATGCTTCTGTCCTAGTTAAAGGTTCCACAATGATCTCTTTCAGATTTCTACATCTGCCTCTTATTCTTTCTGCCTTCAGTGTCAGAACTTACACAGATGTCCTCCCTACCTCCTCATCTCCACAGATACCAGACGACTTTTCTGAAATGTCAGTCTATCACTTGAATAACTTAACAGTTAAAAATCAAATTCTGAAAAAAAAAAAAAAATCAAATTCTGAAAGTATTTCAAGTCAAGCCTAACTCTCCAGCCTAACCCCTTATTCCTCTTCCACCCAGAAATCTACACATAGGAGGAGAAAAAACAGGTCAATATTTAAAAGAAGAATGATTAATAGCTTTAAGTTGGAAACAAAGTAAACCATTTGTTCTTTGGAGTCTTTCTAAAAAATGATATATTTGTTGTATTTTCTACTTTACCAGTAGTATGCATTCATTAACTATTTTGTTACTATATTAAAAAAAAGTCATAAGTAATGCAATAAGTGTGACAATCAAGGTCCAAGCCTAAAGTCTTGACTTGGCCTGTTAGAACTGGTAACAGCTGCTACGGTAGGGAATGTCAGAGTATCTGGTAACAACTAAAGAGCCATTTTCAAACTCTGGAAATGAAACTGCTTTCATATTTTAAAAAATGTCAGCACTGTGGCTATATCAATTTAACCTTTCTTTTACTTGGATGGAATTTAAATATTCTCATAGTAATTATAATTGTACAAAAACATTAATTATTCACAACTGGAAAGGAAGGGACATATCTTGGATCTGTGCTGCAGATTTTTTTCTAACTAAATATTCCCTGATCCACAGACGCTGAAATTCTCTGCTTACATGGGCTACTGCTGCGTCCCTCACTAACCCTTAAGAAACACTGCGGTAGAAGGCTACTGTTCCACTGCATCGCTGTGAGTGAGGCATTTTCTTCATGTGTGTCGGAGCAAGAATAAAAGAGAAACCCCTGTCGTAGGGATAAAGGATAAGCTGGACTGAAAGGTATAATAACCAATGTTTTACTCTGAACATGCACTGTCCAATAGTCATCACAACCTCTGTAGCTACTGATCATTTGAAATGTGCCCAGTCCAAACTGAGCGGTGTTGTAAGAGTAAAATATGCATTACATTTTTTAGACTTAATATGCAAAAAAGAATGTAAAAATCTCACTGTTGTTTAGTTGCTAAGTCATGTCCAACTATTTGCAACTCCATGGACTGTACTTCTGTTCATGGAATTTTCCAGGCAAGAATATTGGAGTGGATTGCTATTTGTTTCTCCAGGGGATCTTCCTGACCCAGGGATTGAACTTGTGTCTCCTTCACTGGCAGGCAGATTCTTTATTGCTGAGCCACCAGGGAAGTAACACTTTATATTGATTAAAGGGAGATAATGATATTTGGGATATGTTGAGTTAAATAATACCTAGTATTGAAATTATTTTCACCTGTTTCTTTATCCTGTTTTTAATGTAACTATTAGAAATTTTAAAATTACATATGTAGCTCATATGAAAACTCTATTGTACAATGCTGCCCAGACATGATTTGTTTTAAATAAATGACCAACATCTTGTTTAATTATTATTTGCCTTTCTGTAATTAAAGCAGAATACAGAATTTATATTGGCAGGAGGAAGTAGGGAGTGGGAGGTAGTGGGAATCCAATTGTTTCTACTCCCTCGTTGTTTAAATTTTGAACAGAAGTAAGGAGGGGGAAAAAAACAGATGTGTAAAATCTAAACCTAAACCAATTCTTCAGAGGCAACCAGTGGCATCAGAAAAGCAGAATAATGGCACTCTTAAGCATTCTGGAATATTCCCATTTACCCAACTTGTGCAACAAAGTCAGTGGTCCACTCAGTACAACAAAGCTACTGGTCCACCAAAAGCTTTGGGTATTAAATTTTCTCCATTTTGATGCTAGAAATTATTTTCACAGAAGAGCATTTATTAATTATCTAAGGACTCCCTGGAGGTGATGCCTGAAAATGCTTGAATGTCACACTTTTAAAAAAACTGAAGTAGAATTGATTTACAATACTGTGTTAGTTTTATATGTTCAGCACAGTGATTCCATTTTTTTTTTTGTTGCATGATAGGTTATTAAGAAATACAATAATCTTATAATTAACCTTATAAACTTGGGTATAATTCCCTGAGCCATACAGTAAATCCTTGTTGCATATCTCTTTTATATATAGTAGTTTTTAATCTGTTAATCCCATACCCCTAATTTTTCCTTCCTCTCTACTCTCCCCTTTGATAACCATACATTTATTTTCTATGTCTGTGAATCCATTCCTTGTTTGTATATAGATTCATCTGTATCATTTTTTTAGATTCCACATATAAATGATATCATATAATTGTGTCTTTCTCTGTCTGACTTATTTCAGTAAGCAAAATACTCCCAACGTTAAACTTCCAGTATTTTACTCAGTACTGCCCAACTGATGCGGAGAGAATATCCTTCATTAATAGCAAAAGGACTTAAATTACTTATCATTTAAAAATCCACATCAATATGCAAAATTCAAAATTCACAATGAAGTTATAAACAGGTGGCACATTCTAATTTGGCACTAATGTGGTACTTATAATAAAGGGATATAACACAAAATGATTGTAAATGAGTGAAAAGATCCTGATGCTGGGAAGACCAGGGCAAGAAGAGAGGGGGGATGACAGAGGATGAGATGATTGAATGGCATCACTGACTCAATGGACATGAGTTTGAACTCAAACTCTGGGAGATAGTGGAGGATAGGGAAACCTGACGTGCTGCAGTTCATGGGGTCGCAAAGTGTCGGATATGACTTAGCAACTGAGCAACAACAAATGCCATGTTTAAAGTCAACACAAAAAGTGTGTAAAGTTGTCTCACACATACACAATCTGAGCCAAACTTATATCACAAAACACAAACTTTCCTAAGTTATCAGTAAGAAAATATTGCCAGCCAATGTCATCAGAGTCAGCACAGGAAAGAACCACTATTTTAGAATTGCTGGTTCCTGACTCACCTTATTAACAACTTTCATAATTTCATAGACAATTATGAGAGTAGAGTTGTAGCATATGTGCATTTAGATCACAGAAATTCAGCTATAAGCATTTGGCAGGAAGAGAGAACCTTAAAAAAAAAAACACAACAGACAGCAGTCCTACCACTCGGTTCAATGAAATTTTGTGTAGGAAGGGAGAGAATAATTGTCTTTTCTTTTAATTGGTTTCTGATCTCAAGTCTTTCATGGAGGGTGCTGGTCTCACGGGTGATCAAAGACATTGTAAATAATAACTTTGTTTCTATTTAATCTTGATTTATTTGTTGACTTTAAATCCCCAGTAAGATGTGACTTGATGGTGTCCTGATAGCACAAAGTGTTTCATTAAATCCTGATGTCAATTAGGTGGGTTCCTAGCAACCTCCTGTCTCTGTCCTCTATCCACATCATTGTACCTGTGCTTTGGGAAGATCATTTTGGCTGCTGTGTAGGAAACAGACAGACTGCAGCAAGAACAGGAACAACAGTTATTTGCTGACCTGAATTACTGAAAGGATAGGAAGGGATGCAAGTGGATAAAGCTTTCCTGGAAAAGATGGTCTTAAAAGCTACTCTATAGAGATTGCTTTGGTTCTTAACAATTACATAGCATTAGTCTTTCTCCAACATAGGTAGGTATATTTATATTGCCCTCCCAAGATTCTTTGCTAAAAAGAATATGTTCAATGAGATTCTTTGAGACCTTTAACAGTTTCCTTCTTTTCAGTAGTTTCTTACTGGTTACAGAGTTTGTGACCGGAAGTGTTTTTAATACATTTAAACATTAAACAGTTGCTCCAGAAACTGATATGCGTCTGGTGATTCAGAAATAATGATCGCAATCTTGCCTTCTCTATCACTTCATTCCAGGTTAGACATAAAAGACTTTTCTATCAGTCATACACAGGACATGAAAGACAAAGAAGAAAATGTGGGGAACACCACTGAGAATGACAGTCCAAATTAGTTCACAAGTTTCCATGTACACATAAGATATTGCTTGTAGCTCAGATCCTTTCCTAACTTTGAACTCAAAGGTTAACAAGCTTCTGAAGTTCTTTTTCAATGATACATAATTCCCAGAGAGGCATTCTATAAGGAGAAGATGACTTCATTTTACCCAGCAAGTGATATATCTGACATCACTATATTTTAAAACCCTGCAAAACAAACAGGGCCGTATGGCTCCATTTTTTTTCCAAGAGCAATCTAACAATCTGGAGGATTCTAATAAACTGCTGTTAGGTCTAGGAATGTTTGGGGCCAAAATTTTCTTTTTTTCCCTCGTTAAAACTAGTTTGCTAATAGATTTCTTTAGCTTTAGAGTTATAATTAGAAGACAGTTACTACTTTGCATAATCACATTGTAATTGCTATTTGGGTGAAATCCAACCAATTTAAGCATCAGTACTTCCAAAAAAACAATGTCTGGCAAAAAGAATAACAAATGCCATGCTCTAATGGGTCCAGGTTATCTAATAATGTTTGCCTAATGGTTTAGTCATTTTTTTTTTAAGAAGCTCAACATCAAGTAACATTAGAAATCAATGTATTTTAAGGCATCACAGTTGTAACTGGCAATAAGTTAATGTTCTCTGATAAACACTAATGATGATAGTAAGAAACAAAAATTCACGTGGGGTCAGAAACCTAGCCGCCGTAGGTCTGTCATCTGTTAAATTTGTGTTCCAGTGGCTGAATTTATTTCTAGTGCCTGGAGAATTTCCAAACACACACATCTCTTGCTTCAAAAGCCAAGGAGCTCAGTGGTAGGCCCCAGTTCTATAGAATGAATGAACACAACTATGTTTCTAGCTGCCCACCCTCCTATCCACTATTTAAGTTGTTTATTCAGCCTTCCGAGAAACTTCATAACTCTTTCAGGAAATTCCATCCTTTGTTCAATCAGCCAGCCCTTTGCTGTTGCTTACAACCAAGAAACCTCACATCTACTTCAAAAATATGCATGCGTCTTTCCACTTCATGTCAGCTGTCATTACTCTAGTACAAACTCCCATGACATCTCTTCCGTACTAAAGCAGAAGCTTCCTGACTAGTCTTGCTGCCTCCATTCTTGTCCCTCTACAACCCAATCTACGCATGCTAAGTCACTTCAGTTGTGTCCGACTCTGTGACCCCATGGACTGTAGCCCACCAGGCTCCTCTGTCCATGGGATTCTCCAGGTAAGGATACTAGAGTGGGTTGCCATGTCCTCCTCCAGGGGATCTTTCCAATCCAGTGATTGAACCCGCGTCTCTTATGTCTCCTGCATTGGCAGGCGGGTTCTTTACTGCTAGCACCTCCTGGGAACCCAATCTATATGTAATGTGATCTAATGTGATCACACCTAAACACAAAAGGAACATTAACCATTCTTTTCTTATCAACCTAAATATATACTTTAAAAATCTTTACCTCAATCAATATAGCTCCACGTGATGTGGCTCCTGCCTGCCTCTCCAACCTCATCTCTGGCCGCTCTCCCCAATTCTCTGTGGTTCAGCCACATAGGCCTTCCTTCTTACCTTAGAGTTTTCATGAATATTCTCCTGTCCCTGGAACACCTTCCTCCCTAGTCAATATAACTCTTCCTCATTCTTTAGGTGTCAGCTAAAATGTAGTTTCCTTAAAGAGAGCTTTCCTTATGCTTCAATATAAGTCTTCTTACTTATGGACATCATAACGTCCTGTACATTTAATAGATTGAATGTCTTGGACATTATAAATTATATAATTTATAATTATATATTTATATTTGTATTATTTATAATATCTCTCTCCTCAATTCTATGACAGCAGGAAATATATTTAATTTACTCTACCTTGGATTTCAGTATCTGGTACATAAAAATCCACTTAACTAATAAATATGCTGAATAAATTAAAGAAATGCAGATTACTCAGTGAAAGAAGCCAATCTGAAAAGGCTGCATAGTAGATTATTCCAACTACAGACATTCTGAAAAAGACAACTATGGACACAGTAAAAAGATGACTGGTTTCCAGGAGTTCAGGGTAGGGAAGGTATCAATAAGCAGAATATGGAGTATATTTTATGCAGCAAAAAAATAAACACTCTGTATGATACTAAAATGAGGGAAACATGTCCTTATACATTTCATGCACAACACAAACATGTATAGAAGTAAAATTTAGGACATATGACAGATGGAAGGGTGCGATGTGTGTGTGGGGACACAGGGTATGTGAGAAATCTCTGTAACTTCCTTTCAATTTTGTTGTGAACCTAGAATTGCTCTGAAAAATAATAAAATCTTTTAAAAGATAAGGTATTGAGGAACAAATCCAATAGAAAATGAAATAGAATGTATAACTTTATAATCAAGCTAAATGAATTAAACAAAAGGTAGGAAAAAGAAAACAGAGCAAAGCATCGTTTAAAAAAATTAAGTTGCCAAAATTATCAGTAATTACAGTGAATCACATATCAGTAATTATAATGAATGAAATGAGTTAAATATCCTATTTTAAGAATATGCTGCATATTTCTGTGTTCTGGATTGTTTTCCCAACTACAAATAACAAGATGAAAAATGTATCTTTTTACTTTTTAAAAATACCTAATTATAATAATCCAATTTCGAAAAAGAAACAACTGAACAAAATTTGGGAAGTACATAGAAAGAAGTGATTTCCCAGGTGGCTCAAAGGTAAAGAATCCACCTGCCAATGTGAGATCGGTTCAATCCCTGGGTCAGAAAGATCTCCTGGAGAAGGAAATGGCAACCCACTCCAGTATTCTTGCCAGGGAAATCCTACGGACAGAGGAGGCTGGTGAGCTATAGTCTGTGGGGTCACAAGAATTGGATACAATCTAGAGACTAAACAACAATATCAAGAAGTGCTTCAAAGGAGTCATAGCATATAACTTATAGTTGTAAAGAAGAAAAGCCTATAGTTAACAATCTAAAGCTCTGCCTTAAGAAACTAGAAAAAGAGGAGGAATTTAAACTCAATAAGCAGAAAGAAAGAAATAATAAAAAATAAATCAGTGAAATAGAGAATGGACAGACAACAAAGTCAACATATGCAAAAGCTGGCTCTTTGAGAATAGCCATAAAAGTGATAAACTGCTAGTAGACTGGTTAAAAAAAAGATAACACACTGACCAATATCGGAAATGAGAGAGGGAGCATTCCTGTAGATTCTCAACATTTTTTTAAAAGGCAATATTATGATCAGCTACATGCTAACAAATTTAACAATTTATATGTCATGGATAAATTCTTTGAAAGACACAAATTACCAAAAAATTGACTCAAAAAGAAACGTAAAACCTGAATAGCACTATAGTTGACCCTGGAACAATGTGACGGTTAATCTGCATATAATTTATAGTCGGCCTTCTGTATCCATGATCCCTCCACATCCGCAGATCCAACCGAGGACCATGTAGTGCTGTAGTATTTACTGCTGAAAAAGATCTGCATTTAAGTGAACCTGTACAGTTCAAGCCTGTCTTGTTCAAGAGTGAACTGTATATCAATCTTGTAAGTTGAATCTGTAATTAAAAAAACACTTCCATAAAGAAAACTCCAGGTCCAGTTGGTTTTACCAGTAGACCTACCTTTTAAGGAAAAAAATACCAGTCCTAAAACAAATTCAGAAAACAAAGAGGGGGAAACACCTCCTAAACCATTTTATGAGGCCATCATTAAATTGATATCAGAACCACACAACAATCTCCAAGAAAATAAAATGATAGGTCAATGGGTGGAAATGAATGAATCCTTAACAGATTTTTAGCATAAATTTTGAATTCCAGGTCTCTTAATATATAAAATGGTCTAATGAAAATTTTCCATGGAGTAAGTTCTATAGAATTGCAAACTGGCACCAAACTATGTGACAGTGGCAAGTCTAATTCTTGTCCTACAAACTTAGGAAAAAAATAAAACCACAGCTCTTCACATTCAAATTACATGTCATTCATTTTACCTGTGAGTCAACCAAATAACAGATATGAATTGAAGGGCTTGTCAGGTTCAGGTCATGATAAGACATTTCATAGTGAACTCCCAGTTAAGGAATTAATCCTAAAGAATTTAGCATGTACTTTATATGAAAAAATTAGACAAGCAAATAATTCCAAGTAGTTAAGCAGAGGTAATGAACATATGAAAAGTTTCAATTAAAAGCTAAGGGAAAGAAAGAGGCCTATAATTTTACAAAGTTTGACAAATTTGATAGCAGAATAGAAAAATATGTAGTTTTTTTAAGAGAAGAGACTTATGATTTCATATAAAAAGAAATGAAATTCTAATTACAGGCAGTGAATAGGTAGAAAAGGAATATTTATTCCTTTTCCAAAGATACTATTTTTCTAGTTAGCTGTCAGAAACCACTTGCACAAATGCAGACCTTCTACCAACAACTGCTTATGAAGTTTCATTATAGATGATTTTTGGTAACAAAATATATTTCACATATTAAAAATTAGCAAGCTTTCATGCAACAGCATTTCCTTTCTTTTCTCCACTCAACAAATATTTACTGAGCCCTTAATATATGATTAAACATGGTCCTAGTGCTAGAAATGCAGCATAAACAAGATGGACTAAAATCACAGCCGACATGGAATTTACTTTCTATCTGAGATACATGAGAGGCCAGAAAATAAGTTAAGTTCTAGCATGTATATTCTACTACTGTTCCACTGTCACTCTGCCATAATATTATCCTCTGATTCAGTGCTGTTGGATGCGGTTTAAGTAGAATTACAAGGTGATAAGAGCCTTTTGATATTGCAGATAAGCCCTCTTGGCCCAGTTCTAAGCTAGATCTGTCTTAAAAGGATTACCATGATATAAACCAGGAATCACCAAACTTTTCCTATAATGAGTCACATATAAATATTTTAGGCTCCACAGGCCACCTATGATCTATACTCCATATTCTTCATTTTTTTAATCCTTTAAAAATGTAAAACTGTTCTTATCTGGCACGGAATTCTCCAGGCCAGAATACTGGAGTGAGTAGCTGTTCACCTTCTCCAGGGGATCTCCCCAACCCAGGGATCAAACCCATGTCTCCTGCATTGCAGGTGGATTCTTTACCAGCTGACCCACCAGGGCAGCCCTCTTATCTGGCAGGCCAAACAAAAACGGGCCAGGGGCCAAATCTAATCTGCAGCCACAACTCTCCAACTCTTGACCAAAGGATCTCAATATCCTTGCTTGTAAGTGGCTATGCTCAGTCCTACACTTTGTATTTCTTTTAAATTTTTTTTAATATTTCTTCTCTTGCTGTTTGTTGTTTATTTGCCAAAATCTAATAAAACATGCTTTTCTAGAGCTACAGTAGTTCGACCGCTATAGCCTCAAAGTCAGCTCTGAAGAACAGAACCACCTGCTCCATTTCACATAAGTAACAGAAAGATGTTCTCAGCAGAAAAGCCTTCTATGTCTGCATACTTTAGAGAAATACAGCAGAGACAGTACCTGCTCCCCACTGACTTCCTGGGGCAGACACATACAAGGTCTAATGGTCCCTTACCTTGCTGGAGGAACATCAATATTGGAAGAAACAACTTTTCGTTTTTGCTCAAGGAGACAGATGGAGCGAGTGTTTTCTTTTTCATGGTCAAGTGCTCGGTTGGCTTTTTTGGTGTCTGCTGTTTTCGCATCTTCCTCCATGGCCAAGGGAAACAAGTGTTGATGGGACATTTTTTTACTAGAGTCACGTTTTAAGTCCTCTGTTTGAAACGTGAAGGTCATTTCCCGCTTAATGCTCCCCACCTGTGAAACAAAACACAAAAATTCTCACTCACCCAAAATATCAGCTTTACATGACTATGTGCAGATGGCCAGAGGACAGACCACAGACATTGCTGTCCCTGTTCATCTTGAAGATTTTTTAACTTAAATGGGGGAAATCTAACATGGAAATAAAATAACTGACTTTACAAAGTAAGGTACAATTGACGTGCTGCCTGTCATAATGCAAGCAACAAGCATCATGAGCACATGAGAAGCCTTTCAGATGGGCAAACATTTTGAAGACTTGAAAGCATGAGGCTTCTAAAAAAAAATGAGAATTTAGAACATCATTGTTTTCTCTTCTACAACTGAGAAAACTCAAATAAACAAGTTCTTAAATATTTCATGCTGATTATGCTTAACAGAGGTTCAGTCCCTGGGTTGGGAAGATCCCCTGGAGGAGGGCATGGCAACCCACTCCAGTATTCTTGCCTGGAGAATCCCATGGACAGAGGAGCCTGGCGGGCCTCGGCCCATAGAGCTGCGAAGAGTCGGACACCACTGGGTGACTAAGCGCAGCACATGCCTAACAGAAGAGAGCTATACATATAAAAAAATCAAGTCTTAAATCTTTGACTATGAATAATGACCTTAACCCCACTCTTTACCTCATGAAAAATGGTTTTTTTAATTCTTTATCTATAGCAGTTTGATCTTAAGGAAATCCCTTCATTAGTATGACAATTAAAAAGTCATAACACTGGAACTTCCCTGAAGGTCCAGTGGTTAAGAAGCCACCTTCCAATGCAGGGGACGTGGGTTCGATGCCTAGTTGGGGAACTAGGGCCCCACATGTTGCAGGGCAAATAAGCACCCACATGCTGCGACTATGGAGCCCAAGCTCTGGGGCTCGTGTACCACCACTGGTGTGCCCATACGCTGCAAAAGTCATAATAATATTTATTATTTTTGACTAAATGCAATGTTTAAGACAAATGTAAATTTAAAAGTCAAAGGAATTATATCTGGTGATTTCAGAGTTTAGAATGGTGATGGATGAAAAAGGAGACTAAAGTTAAAAAAGGGGATTTTGTATTTTTAAGATGACTGGCACTGTTCGTGAAGTTTAGAGTGACCCTGTTAAGCCCTGGGTTTCCCAGGTGGCTCAGCTGGTAAAGAATCCGCCTGCAAATCGGGAGACCTGGGTTCAATCCCTGGGTTGGGAAGATCTCCTGGAGAAGGGAATGGCTACCCACTCCAGTATCCTGGCCTAGAGAATTCCAGGACTGTATAGTCCATGGGGTCGCAGAGTCAGACACAACTGAGCAACTTTAACAAAGTAAAAAGTAACTTTTTACTTTGTTAAAGTCCTAAGTGTACAAAGAAGAGCTGGACTATCTGTCAACAGGGAGCCTCACTAATCAGTGAAGAATGTTTCAAAATGTGCGTGTCTATGAGACATTTCACAGGTCAGAGTCACTTTCTCATGAAGTCCATGTGTAGTCAGTAAACCTTCACCTACCCACTTTAATACAAAGTATGCTCGTTTGTCTCTTTTTGATTTTAGGTAGGAGGAAAAGCACAAAGAATATGATCAAGTAGATATAGAATTTATAGAGCTAAAGCCACAAATATAGGGGATTTTTCAGAATGAAATGAAACTCTGTGTGTTCAGTGAAGCAGAGACGGGCAAAATATGGTGTGAATGGCTAGAAATTCTCAGACTGCGAGAAAACTTGAAGCTATATGTTTGTTGGAGCCACAGAACGGGCTCTCATATGTATTCTCCTTGAGCCCAGGGGTGACTTGTGAGCCTCAGGATCACCGTGGCTGGAATGTATCTTTCATATGAACCTGGAGCCCTAAATTGAGCTCCCTGCTCACGTTGGCCTGCACTTGTCAGGCAGAAGAGACTGTCTTCCACGGTGTTCCGGCCACACTGAGCCTGTGCACCACAGGACAATTTGGTGCATCAGTCACTTTGGTACATTTGCAACTCATTAAAAAGTTGCCATATTTCTTAGAATGTATTAATGAATGAACCAAAGTAAGAGTCCAAGAAAAATGAGTGCTTTTAAGAGCTGTTTCAATGACATCAATACTCAATAGAGAGGAATAAGAAACTATTGCATACTTCTAAAATTCAATACATTTTCAATAAAAACGTAGTTTGGAAAACTAATATAATTATAACTGTTTTAAATATCCATCACTAATCACTTTCAGTGCAACTTCTTCTGCCTGGAGGTGGAAGGGAGTGGGAGGCAGTTTTTTCACTTCTATAGCAGCTCATTCCCAACTATGTTACAAAAGGAATACGCCAAACATCAGTCACAAAAGATGAAAACAAAGGCCTGGTTTTGATGATTATAAATAGTTTCTCCCTAAGTGTCAAGTATTACATTAATTAAATATTTAAGTAGTCATTAGTATTAAGTTGTAGCAATAATTGACATCCATACCTCCCCAGGGGCCAATTTATCTGATTAAAAGAATTCAATCCAAAGAGAGGTGGGGTTGAGGGAGAATATTACAGGAAGGTTAGCTTTTAGCTTCAAAACTTTAGGGGAAAAAAACAGCATTTGAAGCAAATTAATACAAAGTAGAATAAATTTCCTGTAGAAATGATAGTATAATCATATATCATGCTCTTAGCCAAGACTTCATAATAAAGTAAGCTATGGTAATATTCAACAATGTAAGCTATAAATCTTCCATAATACATTCTAAACATAAAATTAATCTCTAAATGGTAATCAGGAAAGTTTAGCAATGTGATTAAATTCAAAGACTATTCAGCCCAGACTCCTTCTATAAAAGTGGAGTTAAAATGAGTTAGCTAAGATCAAAGAGGACAAAAAAAAATGCAGAGATGAGCAAGACATTTTTGATACTTTGAGTCATGTGTTCCACTGTTTGTAAGGCTGGTGGAAGGAGCGGGTGACAGATGTAGATGTTCATTATATCTCTATGCTTTAAAGTTTACATATATATATATATATATGCTCTTTTTAATGTTCTTCCACTCATATCAGATACTACATTCTTTCAAATTTTAAAAGGAACAGTCACAGGGGAGAAGAGAGTAGAGAGAGAACATGAAGTCAAATCTTGAGACATGGGCTCAGAAATGGCTCAGAGAATATGGTGGTGGCTGAACAGGATGCTGAACCAGGGAGAAGGTTCTAAGACAGAAGGTAACGGAGCATGTCTGAATGCTGAGGCCGGATGGAAAGAAAAGGGTGAGTGAGGGTTTGTAGGAGCAGCAGAAGGAGGCAGGGCCACATCCAGCCACCACACCACCAGCAGATCAGCAGAAGAAAGCAGCAAAAGCAAGATATAACCCCAAATCAATTTGAACCCCTATCAGATTAGCAGAGGAGAGCAGCTAAGGGAAGATAGGATCCCACTTACATGAGATTTCCAGAAAAGGCAGAGCTATAAAGACAGAAAGCAGATCGGTGGATTGCCTGGGGCTGGGGTTGATAAGGGAAACTGATTGCAGATGGACACCAAAGATCTTTGTGCCGTGATGGACATGTTCTAGAACTAGACTGTACCGATTTGTACCATGCTATGAATTTATTAAAAAAAACAAAAACCTGAACAGTATTCTTACAATGGGATGAACATTATGATATGTAAATTGTACCATAATAGTACTGTTGATATAAAAAAAAAAGAAAAGAAAAGAAAGAACCAAACCAGGAATAACTGGTGTAGAAAGTATATTTCCCAAAAACCCCCAGACCAGAAATTGGGAACCTGTGCTGCAAACAGGCAGCCACGGAGTGCTCTGACAACGCAGGCTGCCGCAAGCAGCTGTGCTAATATATCCCGTTCACAAGTAAGGCTGGTTAAAATCCAGTCCCTCCTCAAGCCAGGTCCCCAGGCCTCTTCACCCATAGAAGAGGGACATTTTTCTAATTCATCTGGAGAAGAACTTTTTATCTATTTGCCCAAAGAGGGCACTCTTTCTTGTTTTTGTTCGCAATTTGCACAATGCCCTGGTGACAAAAGGAAACCCTTCTGGTGGTGTGGAGGGCCTGCGCCAAGTTAGCTTCCTTCCTTGAAGCTGATTTCAATTAATGATGTGACTCATATGAGCTGATATTTTAAATAATAGAAAGCTGAGGAAATCTGAAGAATCTTTCGTATCACAGCTCACAAGGAGGCAAAGGGTTCAACAATACAAGATACCCAGAGAAAACAAAGAAACTCCCCAAATCTAGAAGTCCTGGATGGCAAATAATGAAGAAAAACAGCAAAACTCTTAACTAGGAATTTTAAGAAGAAAACACAAGGCAGAGGTTTAGGAATAATCTTAGTCTAGATTTTTAAAAATGCGTCTTTTGCATGAGGAAGGATTAATCTGATTGTATCCCACAATGACGAGAGTGTAAGTTGGAAGGCAGTAGTATTTGATTCTGGTCGTTAATTTCAAGATGGACATTGACAAACCGGAACAAACACAACAGGGTGATCAGGATGACAAAGGGTCCTACTGGGAGGAACTGGGAATACTCCATCTAAAAGTCAGAAGGTTTAAGACTCACAGTGGCAGTAGGGATAGTCACTCAGTCATGTCCAACTCTTTATGACTCCGTGGGTTGTAGCCCGCCAGGCTCCTCTGCCCATGGGATTCTCCAGGCAAGAATGCTGGAGTGGGTTGCCATTCCCTTCTCTAGGGGATCTTCCCAACTCAGGAGTGGAACCCGGTATCCTGCATTGCACGTGGATTTTTTACCATCTGAGCCACCAGGGCAGGCCCACATAGCTTCTCTTAAATATGTGTAGAGCCCTCTTAAAGAAGAGGAATTTGAGTACCGTGTTTCTTTGGAACGAGGGTCAATGGCGCCCACTTCTGCTTCCAACTGACTCCGTTTTGACCATACGGTTTACTCTCTCTTCCTCTTTTTTCTCACTCTTCCACCACATTGTGAATGAAACATTCTGTATCTATAAAGAAGACTACTTTTCACCTGACTGATTTCATGAACTCATAACCTGTGAAGCAGGCATTATCTTAGAGACTATCTAGTCTCACTTCAATGTTTTCTTTTTCATTGTTCCTGTAGAGCCTGAATGCACTTTTCATTTTTTTCAAACATTCATTTATTACAAAATATATGCTTGTTGTTAAAATTCCCATAAAAATGTGTGTAAAACAATATGGGGACAGCTTTATATTCCTCCCCATTCTCCTCTCAACCCTGCCCAGTCAGGTCCAACCCCTAGAAAGAACAGCTTTTAACAATTTACTGCAAAGCCTCCACTTATTTAAAATGCATTAAATTCCTAACTGTGTATATGTTTGTTTGGGGTGTCTAAACATGAATGTACTGCATGTATCATTCTGCAACTTATTTTTTCACTTCACAATAAATCACAGGCGGCGTTTCATGTTAGTAGTAAATGTACTATATTTAAGTTTTGAATACAGTAACATTTCACAAGATCACATGGTTTAGCCTGTCTTTTCCTCCCAGACATTGAGATACTTTTCAATTTTCCAGACATTGAGGTACTTTTCAATTTTTCATCATTAAACATAATGCCACAATAAATACCATTGTTGTATGTATCCATGTACCTCTATACACTTGTGCAAGTCATTTTTGTATGAAAAATTCCTGGAAGTTAGAATTGCTGAGTCAACCAACCAAAATTTTTCCTTATGGAGGGACAAACTGTGAGAAATCCATACAGTGGACATACCACAATGTCACTAAAAAAGAACATCAGAAAAAATCCATGATGTATTACGAGGAACATATTCACTCACAATTTACTAAGAGAAACAGGTAAGCTGCAGACTAATATATTAGGCAGGATTTCACTGCTCTTTGAAAGCAAAGTAGTTTGTTAAAAAGTTACACACCTTGTGGGCCAAGAAGGTTCTACCTCTTTCCTTATATAATTAGATGCTGCATACACACACACAGACAGACACACAAACAAGTCAAAGCGGTGAGATTTATGGGTACTTTTTAAATTTTTTTAAGGTTTTCAAATTTTTAAAATTTAAACAAAGATACAATTTTATAGAGATTCACAAAAATTGTGAGGAATAATGCTCTTTGCTGGTCAACATATGAGGGAACTGGCACTCTCAATCGCTGTTGGTGGGAACATACATGTTGGAGGAGGCCACCATGCAAAAGGCAATGAATTTAATGGTACATCCCTTTGATTTAGCAGTTCTATGTCTATGGAGAAAAAAAATATCTAGAAAAGCACACAAGAATGTTTAGCACAGAATTTCTTATAATACTAAAAAATGCAAATTCCTAAACATTCATCAATAAATTGGGAATTAAATATGAACAAATAAAATGTATAGTTAAAAACAAAGACATATTTCTGTATTTATTGAAATGGAAAGACATTCAATATACTATTTGAAAAAAGGAAATCCAAAAGAGTCTTATGTAATATAATCTTAGGGAGGAGGGAGATATATATATATATATATATATATATATATATATATATAGTGAGAGAGAGAGAGAGAGAGAGGGAGAAACAATTCTGAAAGGACATTCCAAAATGTTAAGAATGGTTTTCCTTGGAAGCAGATTTACAGTCTAATTTTGCTTTTTACCCTGTTTGCAATTTTTACAATATTCATGTATAGCTTAGTATTTTAAAACCTATAAACTTATTCCAAAAAAAATACACATTACTGTTATATAATTTTCTCAAGAATACAGTATTTACATAATAATTTTTTTTCCTTCTACCAGCTTTCAGTTATTAGTATATATGTATATGCATGTATGCATGCTCGGTCGCTCAGTCATGTCCAACTCCTTGCAACACCATAGACTGTAGACTGCCAAGCTGCTTCTGTCCATGGAATTTTTCAGGCAAGAATACTGGAGGGGGTTGACATTTCCTCCTCCAGAGGATTTTCCTGACCCAGGGATCGAACTTGTGTCTCCTGGCGCTCCTCCATTGGCAAGCAGATTCTTCCCAGAGTCACCTGGGTAGCCCATATTTGCCTATACTAAAGGGGGAAAATTAATTACTTCAAGTTATCCATCCAGTTGCACTATTACTTCCCTTGATCACCAGTACCTCTCAGCTATATCGTACTACAATGATTACCACTGAATTCCTTCTTCCTACCCAACACAGAAGCCCTTCAACAGCACATCACAGACACATACTTTATTCAGTGCAATTTCTTGCAAGAGAACAAAGCTTCAGTGTTTGATTATATGAGAATACTACCAATTAACAAGTTAACTAACAAATAAAATTCAAAATTTCTATTTTGATGAACAGCTTTTGTTTTCCTAGACAAAGATAATCAATATATCTATAAATATGATATACTTGGGGAAATTGCAACTTTTTAAACAAGATGC
Source organism: Muntiacus reevesi (assembly GCF_963930625.1). Classification (NCBI taxonomy): domain Eukaryota; kingdom Metazoa; phylum Chordata; class Mammalia; order Artiodactyla; family Cervidae; genus Muntiacus; species Muntiacus reevesi. The sequence goes on along the minus strand of NC_089260.1, from coordinate 35,565,493 downwards.
TAACAGTATGTATTTCCATCTTGAATTTCTCTAAATGGTGTCCTTTGTAAACTGGACTGAAGCTCACTGGCTTTCTTCAATACAAAAACATCTGCTTTCCATAGGAGGCCTCTAGCAGCACAACAGAAAAGAGAATGGCTTCTAGCATCAGCCCATTTACTCGATCAATCCTTCCTTCTGTCCACACTCAAGTGCATTCCAGGCTACCTTAAACCCAATACCCTCCCTATGAATATATGATAATAAGGTGCCAAAGTGCATGAGTCAATATTCACTCTCAGAAACTTACTCATCCCAACCCAATAAGATTTGAGGAATTGGCTTTGGAGATTAATTGGATTTCCAGGAATAATCTAAAGAAAGTCAACCCATTTGCCTTCTGGAACTTTCTGAATAGTAAGGAAGTAGTAGAGACATTTTAGGAAAAGAGAATCACATTCAGGCCACAGCAAAATCCACTTTTGGGGAGCAAGCCATGGGAGACAAGGGAATGGACCTCTTGACCAAGCAACTTTTTTCAACTGACTCTTCCATTCACCAGGCAAGCACACAGTCACATTTGACAAATTATAAGAATTTTCCCTATTTCAGATTGTGCTTCCACACCTTAGTATTTATTTTTTTAACTTGCTTTAGAATACATAAATATGTATGTTTAGTGATTGATGACAATGACACATCAACCACAGTGTAAAGCATGTAATCAGACTCCAACATTTTAAAATATGCTACGAAAGAAGCAAAAGTTATATTAATAATAGGAGCAATTGATTTTTAAATTAATTTAAAATATTGCAACTAAAGGTCATGCTCAAAGAAAGACCAGACTCTTGAGTCAAGTGATAAAGACTGCGTCTAAAAATAGTCAACAGAACTCTGCTCATCACTTCAGATTAAATTCTTCAGATTTCATGCTAGATACACAAGAAAATAAGTTGGAGGGCAAATCTATCCAGTCCTAGTGATTAGTTGTAGTAGAAACAGTTTAAAAATAACTGCTTCCAATCGCTAGCCCTTTGATTATATTATTCCTTAAGCTCTCTGAAAAGAATGAAGTGGTTTTTTGACTGCTTTAACTTCAAGTTTATAATTTCTCAATACCAACACAGACTAACTGGCTGGTGAAAATCAGCCTGGTTTGGCAGTGTGTTGATGGGTGAAAAGTAAAACAGAGTTGAGATCCTGTGATGGCAACCACAGCGCTACACCACTGTAGCCATCAATATTACTAATGCCGGGATTCCTAGAGGGACCTTCACCTCTAATATCTTGACAATTTAATGTTAAACAAACCATGACTTGGCATGCCTAATGACAGATTAGTCAGCCACACATTTAAGAAATTTATTGCAAAAACTTTTGGTGGAAGACAATTTGGCCGAAGTTTCAAACCTTCTATTAATAGTAACATCATGCAAGTGAGAACATAGTATGTAAGTATTTAAAAAACGCTTTCTGAAAAATTCTGAATAGAAATAACCATCTCCATGAAGTCCAATATTAAGGTCAAGCTGGGCTAAAGTCACCCATATATTTTTCCAAACAAATGTAAGGAGAAAGAGGAAACATCAGTATGGGTTGACCTCACTTTACTTTACTATAGTAAATTTAACTTTACTTTAGAGATTTAACTTTACTATAGAGAATTTTGAACTTCACACAGTAATTAGATATTCCACTTATTTTATATAAGTCAAAGTTTAATTCAACCCATCACACCCAGCTCAAGTGAAAACTCTGCGGCCTCTCCCTTCAGAATACATCCAGAATTCAGTCACTTCTTACCACCTCCACAGTTACCATCTTGGTCAAGCCACCCTTATCTCTTGCCTTGATTTCTACAATAGTTTCTTCCCTGGATCCCCATCTCCATTCTTGCCCTGTCTTTCCCACACCCCAGTTCCTTCTCAGTAGTAGTAGCCACCTTATCCCACACAAACCAGAGTCAAATCATACCCTGCTTCAGCTGAGAACCTTCCAGTGACTCCCCATTTCATCCAGAATAAAATCCAAAGTCCTTGCAATGGCCTCCCAGGCCCTGTTTGTTTTTCCCTGCCCCTCCTCCCATATCCTTATTTTCTCCCTCTCCTCTTCTTTCCTCTATCCTTACCTCTCCCTCCCACACTTGCTGGCCTTGAATCAGGCCAGGCACACCCCTGCCTCAGGCATTCTCACCGGCTGCGCCATCTTCCAGGAATGTTCTTCATACCTCCCACTGCTGGCTTCCTCACCCGTTCAGTCTTCATTCAAAAGTCTCTTTCTCGGTGAAGCCAACTCTGACCCCTCCTATTTAAATTTCAGTGCTCCTTACCCCATCCTCATCTCCCATAGTCTACTCTACTGTTCTTCTACAGCACTTATAACAAAAGTATAATTCACCATTCCTTATGTCTATTGTCCAGGATGTTTTTGTGTATTGATACTTCCAGTACCGAGAAGAGTATCTGAAACAGAGTGGGCCCTGAATAAGCATTTGGGGAACAAATAAATGAATGAATTTTCAGGTGATTATATGTGCTATATGGTAGCAACTACTAACAAAAGTCTAAGGAGGCTTGATGCCAACTTGCTGGAGCTGCAAAGAGTAGAGTCATAGTCAAGAGAAATTTCCTAAGCTACCAAGAAAGAAAGAGTGAATTGTGCTATAATTTGGAGAATAGGTGGAAAATAATTACAGGAGAGCTACCATATTAATCTTTTCTTTACCAAGTGTTCAGTTTCATTTCATGGAGGATTTTCTCTCCAGGAATACAGTACTTATTTTATAATAAAATCTACAAAGCTCAGTCGGTAAAGAATCTGCCTGTGGTGCAGGAGATCCAGGTTTGATCCCTGGCTTGGAAAGATCAACCCACTCCAGGATTCTTGCCTGGAGAATTGCATGGACAGGAGAGCCTGGCGTACAGTTCATGGGGTCGCAAAGAGTAAGACACGATTGAGTGACGCAACCACCACAGAGAAAATAGGGTTGGTTTTGCTTTTAAATTAAGGGACTCTGAACCTTCCTTCTACAAATATCACCCAGCTATATCAGGGCAAACCTGTTGAGAGATGAGGCAGAATTTCAGAATCAAGTCACAGTTAAAGTTCTCTACTTTTCAAACTCCTTGGCAGCGGAGATTCCTATAAGGGGCAGGACCCGGAGCAGCCTGGTCTCCAGGGAGGCCCAGGAATGCTTCCCCCTCCTGTCTGAGGCTCACTGCACAACCAGCCCACTTACTCTGTGAATTCTAACATCCACAGTCAAGAATAACAATGCTGATAATCACTGTCATCTTTAATTTCTTCCACATTTGGCTCACAGAGACTATTTCTGCCGATGGGATTTGGGCCCCTCCGGAAGTATTTTCTTAGAAGTTTCTTTCTGAAGAAGAACAGGCAGCTGTGTTGCTGAGGGGCTGCTGACCTATAGAAGACCTGTCCACTCCAGCTGCTGTGGCTATGTAGAGCCCAGAACTGAAACTCCTGCAGCCCCTGCCAGGAGGAGCTGGATCCCCAGACACGAGCTTCGCGGCCTCTGACCTCTTCTCACGGCAACTTCGCTCCAGGGGAATCTCACAGTCTCCATTCACGGGAACCTTCCTCAGCCCCTCACACAGAGAGGCTACCCCGGAAACTAATAGTTCACAGAGCCTTTTCCAAGTCCCTACTGGAGCCCACCCCCATGTCCCAGAATTCCTCTCCTCACTCCCACTGAGTGTCTCTGAGCAGCTCTTTCTCCACCTGGCCTGAATCCTAGGCACAAACACACACAGCAAACAAGAAGAGATTCTTGGCAATTCAAGGAGTGCGTTAGAGTTCATTTTCTTCAGGGGTTACCGGTTTTTTGCCATTGACCTGGGACCCAAACCACACTCTAAAATGTGATTTTTCTGATCAAACCACACATTTCTCCAAAGTGGTTAGAAAAGAAGTTTTTGTTATTTTGGACAATGTAGTTCTGATAGGTATAAATTAACCCTAGTGGCTCAGACGGTAAAGAATCTGCCTGCAACGTAGAACACCAGGGTTTGAACCCTGGGTCAGGAAGATCCCCTGGAGAGGGGAATGGCAACCCACTCCAGTATCCTTGCCTGGAGAATCCCATGGACAGAGGAGCCTGGCGGGCTACAGTCCATGGGGTTGCAGAGAGTCGGACAGGACTGAGCGACTATCACTTTCACAAAGGGTGAATCAGTTTTCAAAAAGGACAACGCACAATTTCTCTGGGCACAGAGGACCAAGACAATCCTTTCTTTCAGTAGCCTAGGCTGAGGGACCACAAACTGAGGTCCAGTAGCCGTGGAGGCTTGGAGTGACGGTGTGATCAGGCTGTTAAGGGCATGTGAGAAAGTAGAGGACACCAGGTTAGAGGGAGGAGGAATGGGGTGCTGCCGGCTTTGGAGAGAAATAGAAACATGGGACGGGGGTGCGTGTGGGGGGCTCAGAGAGACGAGGCGTCTGAGAGCTGCCAATGCCCCTCCCCAGCCCGTCAGATCCACGCCCAAGCACACTGGTTGCAGGTTGTCTCTGCGCCTGCTCACCTGCCTCTCCCTTCTCATCACCAGAATCCCCACACCACCCACCTCACCCTACCTTTCTTTTTTGCAAAAAAAAAGATTTTTTTTATTTTTAATTTTTATTTTTTGTTTCTTTTTGTTTCAACTTCTTGCAACAAAAACAGTTGGACTAACTAACCCAATGCCTTGAATTCCTTTGGCAATAAGAACTATAAATAAGGCTTCTCCAATTCATCAGTGGTTGTCACAGGCTAACACAACTTCTTCAATTTTTCAAGGCAAATTAAGAAGCCATTTTTAAGTAAAAAAGAATGCTGGTTGCTAAGGGTTCCTCCTGAAATAAACATTTTATTTAAATACAATTTGTCCTTCCTTTGAGCAGTAAACAGCAGGTGAAATTAAAAACTGAAGTTGAAAGCTAATGAATTCACATTTTAGCTCGAGTTGTGCTCTTAACTCACAGACAGCCAATTACTTCTACTAGCTGCACAGATGACTAAATAAAATCTGCTAATAAATGCAGCTAGAGTGTATTCAAGAAAGTAAACAGTACATATTAGAATAAATCTGTATATCTGCTTATCATAAATTTAATTCTTTAGAATAAAGGTCCAACAGGTATTTGGGAGAGTGGATGGGAATATGAGAGAGAAATACCTCCCACTTCAACACAGTCTTTCACAAGAAGGTAGATGGCTCAACAGAAGAACTGGACTGACCCAGGATAATGAGTATAGGAGGATCTTAAGATAGAAAAGCGTGCTCGTGGGGTTTCAGTCTGGTCACTATCCTTCCTTCCTGCCTTGCTGCCTATGGACTTTAGGCTTGCTTAGCTAGCTATAATAAATATACAAATATGTGTGCGCATGTATGTATTCATGCATGTATGTAGGAATGAATAAATAGAACACACACACACACACACACACACACACACACACACCTCCTAGTGGTTCTGCTCCTGCTAGCACTCTGACTGATATAATATAAAACTTGGTATAAAGTAGTCATGCTCCCCCAGCCCTCTCCTCTAGTGTTCCAGATGCTAGTTAGAGGTGGAGAACAAGTTCTGCTCAGTTTTGTGTCCCAGACACCTAATGTATGCATATTTGGCACATTCAGGTGCTTGATAAATGTTTACTTAATTAATGTAATTAGTGATGATAAGATGGCAATGGGACCAGCTTGTAAGAGCTGAAAGGAAGACTTGTAAATTCAGAAGACAAAATGATTCCATATTCACAAAACTCTAAGGTATACAGAAGACAGTAACAATAAAAATAGTAGTAATAGCAATAATACTAATGGCTATGCTTATGAAGCCTTTCCCTAGAGTAGGAAATGGAAAACCACTTTAGTATTCTTGCCTGGAAAGTTACATGGACAGACAAGCCTGGTGGGCTAAAGTCCATGGGGTCACAAAGAGTGGGACACGACTGAGCAACTGAGTATGGTATTAAGCCCTTATTGAGTACTAGACATTGCATTAAAATTTCTTCATGGACATTATTGCACTCCAACCCAAAAAAACTCTAAGACGAGGATCTTATTATCTAAATTTGTTAAGGAAACTAAGGCAGAGAGTGAGTCAGTTTGTCACTCAGTAGTGTCTGACTTTGAGACCCCATGGACTGTAGCCTGCCAGGCTCCTCCGCCCGTGGAATTCTCCAGGCAAGAATACCGGAGCGGGTTGCCGATTTCTTTTCCAGGGGATCTTCACAACCCAGAGATCGAACCCAGGTCTCCTGCGCTGCAGGCAGATTCTTTACCAACAAAGCCACCAGGGAAGCCCTAAGGCACAGAGAAATTATGTAATTGACTGAGGTCTCACAGATATTCCCCCTCATCTCTCTCTCCTCTCTTCTTGATACTTCCCATCAGCAATCAAAGATGCTCCACTACCCCTTATCTTTAAAAAAACAAAACAAAACAAAACAAAACCTTCTGACCTCTGATGCTGCTCAATTACAGCACCTCTACTATATTCCCTGTCATAGTCAAGTTATCAATAGAGACATGTGCATGAGCTGCCTCCATTCCCTACTTACTGTTTACTCGTAAACTTATTGTCACTGATTTCTACTTACTCTGAAACAAACAAACAAAAAAAACCCATGCTTTTGCTAGAGTCACAGTGAATTATATATATATATATATATCACTAAATTTAATAAATATATACTTTAAAATTTCCATTATTAATTTAATTTCCATTCTCTCAGTACTAGACACAATTAGCCTCCTTGAAGCTAACCAGCCTCTTCTCTCTTTATCTTCTTTTGACTTTATGATAGCAGGACCAATTGCAATTCTTATTTGTAGAGCAAGACAACAGATTCTCTAAGAAGCCTGGGGGATCAGGCTGGGCTGCTGAACAAGACAACCACACAGAGCCAAAAGGAAGGTCCAAACACACCACAAGCCTGCACTAGCACATGTACCACAGCACTGCCTCCCAGCACTCAAATCCCATGACAACAGGCACAGAAGGCTAGACTTCCACGATAGATGCCCCTGCAACTCTAGGAAACCATGACACTGTATTTTGCCGGAAGATCAATTTGGCACACAGCGACCCCTCACTGTCTTCCCTGTGCCTCGTCACATGCCTCACGTGGGTACACTGCTTTGACAGAAGCTAAGTCACACAGAATTCTAGCTGCAAGGTATTCCGGGAAGTTCCAGCCACAGAAGTACAGAAATATAATATAGGAAGGGGATGCAGAGGTATTAAATGAACCAATACACAATATTTCCCATGCCAACACCCGTTTCTGGACTTTTTTATTTTCTTCATTTTTTAACTGGAGGATAATTGCTTTACAATATTGTGTTGGTTTCTGCCATACATCAACATGAAGCAACCACAGGTATACACATGCCCCCTTTCTCTTGAACCTCCATCCCACCTCCCACCCCACCTCACCCTTCTAGGTTGTCACAGAGCACTGGGTTGAGCTCCCTGTGTAAGACAGCAAAGTCCCATGGCTATCCATTTTACCTATGGTAAAGTGTATATTTCAGTGCTATTCTCCCAATTTGTCCAACCTTGGACTTTTTTATTTTTTCCTTGCATCCTCCTCTGTCTGCTACCCCCTGCTACATATTTTTAATCTATGTATTTTATTTCTATTGCCACCATCAATTTCTTTGGACTACGACAATAACTTCAGGCCTAATCTCCCCATTTCTGTCCTTAACTCCTCAGAATGTTATTTCGAGAAGCAAATAAGAAAGAAGGTTTCATAACTTTAACATACCATATAAAAATTAATGCTAATAAACTAGTGTTTTTAGTTATAACCATTAAATTAAAAAAAAATCATTTAAGTAGGCAACTATCTATATGATTCAACTTGAAAGCGAAAGTAAGTCTTAGTCGCTCAGTCAGGTCTGACTCTTTGCAACCCCATGGACTAGAGCCCACCAGGCTTCTTCATGGGATTCTCCAGGCATGAATACTGGAGTGGGTTGCCATTTCCTTCTCCAGGGCATCTTTCCAACCCAGGGATTGAACCCATGTCTCCTGCATTGGCAGGCAAGTTCTTTACCATCTGAGCCACCAGGGATAGTGCCATAAAGATCCCTTGTTGAGATTACATTCCAATAGCTAAGAATCATGCCAGAAATTTTATCAACAGGGTTAAACCATATTTACATCGTTAACCCAGAATCCTTGGTTAAACTGTAAATATCCCAGGAAAATGAGTCTATGTTTGCTGTGAAATCATATATTACTGGAATCAAATTCCAGCCCTGCCACTTGCTAGGTGGTTGATTGGGGAAAGTTTATTAACTTCTCTGCATTTCAAGGTCTTGTCCTCATCTATAAAATAGGGATGACAGGTTGGTAAGAAGGATCAAAGGGCAATATCCGGTGAAGTAATTGATGCATGGTGAATAGGCAATGAACTGTAACCCTTTCTCTCTGGCAGCACTTACTGAGAATTAGCTTGTGAGAGTAGTTCATATCCAGTTTGCTGATAAAGGAAAGAAAAAATGCTGCAGCAATCCGACATGCATCAAAGGGACCACAGACATACAGAAAGGAGGCTCTGCTGAAAAGAATGGGGCTCTGCTCAGAGAGAACGGATGGATCACCACGGGCAGCTAGAGGTACATAAGGCTTCTGGGGACCTTGAGTGATCATAAGGAAAACAAAAATAGCAATAAAACCAGGAAGGGATAAATAACGAAACCCACCTCTTTCTTAAAAGCTTCTGCCTGGAGTGAGCCCAATGGGTGTCATCAACATCTCTCACCATGGTCCAAATCATCCCGCTTCCTGAGCTCTAACCTCACTCAAGAAAACATAGGAAATAGAATCCGCAGTGGAAGATGGGCAGGAAGCAGGAAGTGTTTAGTGATAGCACATCATTCCTTGTTTTGCTCTATATCCCAGAGCTTATTCAACAACAGTAACAATCTTCTTCGTATCAGTGGGGTCCTGCATGAGTCTCCAAACCAGAGACAGAGGGCAGGCTGCAGGCTGGGAAACATGCCAAACAGAGGTGAACCTTCTCACCTGCTGACATCTGCTTTCGTCTTCAACTCAAGAAATGAGCCAAGAGATAACACTGCTTTGGCTGTTGCTAAAATGCACCGGTAGCAGTTTACCACTGCAAATTGTGCAGAAGAAACTACGTTCCACCAATTTTTTTAAAATGTATTTAGCCTCTGGGTTAACTTTAATTTTTGATTTTCTGAAAACAGGAACTCTGTTCTGACATAACCTTTACTAATTTAGTAGGAATTTTGCATTAGTTTGATATTCTAGAATGGTGGCATCTAATTTACTGCTTTCAAAGACAGAATAGTTAGGAGGCTGGGATTCTGCAAGTCATTTAACAGGTTATGTATATTGAAATTCTCCTTATAAACACAACTATGTGGCCCTGACATCCCCAGTATAAGAAATGAAACTTGGCTGGCAGCCAAATAGCACTATCACAGGACTCTACATAGACCAAATGACTCATATGTGTTTATGAACGTCAACGGGCACACGTTCAGTTTTTTTAAAGTTGAAGTCTTTTGTTCACATGATAGCTATTTAAGGGACATTCTATAAAAAGAAGGTAAAATATGAATAAGCCACAATTTATTCTCTAGCTTCAAAAGGCAAATAAGTTGTTTACAGCCAGAAGCATGTACAGTCTTCCAGGAAAACAGCAGACAAGTGATAGACACTATATAAACACCTTCTGCATCTCTGTGTAACACACAATTTTAAAGTATATGTTAATACATTAATTTCCAACTAAAATGTCTCTTTAATTTTCTTATTTAAAGATCATTTTCCTGCAACTCTTTATAAAAGAGGTTGTATAAAAAGATTTCAAAGGAGATAAAAATTCTAAAGCTTGAATATTTATTCAACCCACACATAAACCAATCTCTTTTTTTTAACCAGTGATAATAAGAAAGGTATTTTAGTAGACCTTTGAAAAGAGTGTTTGCTTGAAAAGTAAGCATTCATTTAACAAATATTTTTACTAGGTATTGTAGGTACAAGGGTTAAAAGTGATAAATATATATACATATACTAAAAATGTACAAAAGTCCCTATATTCCTACTTGAGATCAGTGGGAAGGAGGGGCATAAATAAGTGAACTATACAAACTGGTGACTCAGATGGTGAAGAATCTGCCTGCAATGCAGCAGACCTGGATTTGATCCCTAGGTCAGGAATGGCAACCCACTCCAGTATTTTTGCCTGGAGAATTCTATGGACAGAGGAGCCTGGAGGGCTACAGTCTATGGGGCCTCAAGGAGAGTGACTGAGTGGAAGTGTTAACTTTCTATGAAAGTGAAAGTTGCTCAGTTGTGTCCGACTCTTTGCAACCCCATGGATGTTCATGGAATTCTCCAGGTCAGAATACTGGAGTGGGTAGTCGTTCCCTTCTCCAGGGGATCTTCCCAACCCAGGGATTGAACCCAGGTCTCCTGCATTGCAGTCAGATTCCTTACCAGATGAGCCACAAAGGAAGCCCAAGAATACTGGAGTGGGTAGCCTATCCCTTCTCCAGCGGATCTTCCAGACCCAGGAATCAAACCGGGGTCTCCTGCATTACAGGTGGATTCTTTACCAACTGAGCTATCAGGAAGCTATTAGGGAAGTATCCACTTCTATACTTCCTCACAAACATAAATAATATAACAACTGCAACAAATACTCCGATTTGAGAAGTATACAGAGAAACTCTGAGCACATGAAAGGGGGAAAGTCAGATGAGAAGGAAATTCCAAGAGAGTATCTTTGTTGGTCTGGGCTGCTATATCAAGAATACCATCTACTGGATGGCTTAAACAACATTTATTCCTCACAGTTCTGGAGGTTAAGTCCAAGGTCAACTCACTGGCAGGTCTGGTGCCTGGTGGGGGCTGGCTCCCTGGCTCATATACAGCTGTGTTCCCTGTGGCAGAGAGAGAGAACGCTGGACTGTATGAGGACATCAGTGGGGCTCTACCCACCAAAGACCTCAACCAAATCCAATTACCTCCCAAAGGTCCCATCTCCAACACCATCACACGGGGGTTTAGACTTCCACATATGAATCTGCAGCTGGGGCCGAGGGACACAAACACTCAGTCCATAGCAGGAAGTGATGTTTGGAGTGAGGTCTGATGAGAGATGGTGCTATCTTGGTGAAGAGCAGTTAGGGAAGGAAAGCAGAGCAAGTTCAAGAGCTTGAAAGAAAGCCAGTGAGGCTGGTGACCAAAGTAGTCTGTTACAGGGCATGAGATGAGGTCAAAGAGATAGAGGGGGCTAGATCATATGTTATGAGCTGAATTGTATCTCCCTACCCTCCTAAATTCATGTGCTGAAACTCTCATTCCTAGTACCTCAGCATGTACCTGTATTTGGAGATAGGGCCTTCAAATAGGTAATTAACACAAAATGAGTCTTAGCTGCTGCTGCTGCTGCTGCTAAATCACTTCAGTTGTGTCCGACTCTGTGCGACCCCATAGACAGCAGTCCACCAGGCTCCCCCGTCCCTGGGATTCTCCAGGCAAGAACACTGGAGTGGGTTGCCATTTCCTCCTCCAATGCATGAAAGTGAAAAGTGAAAGTGAAGTCGCTCAGTCGTGTCCAACTCTTGGCAACCCCATGGACTGCAGCCCACCAGGCTCCTCTGTCCATGGGATTTTCCAGGCAAGAGGACTGGAGTGGGTTGCCATCACCTTCTCCTGAGGTCTTAGAGGTGGGCTCTAACCCAGTATGACTGGTGTCCTCATAAGAAAAGACATTAGGACAGAGATAACACATCAGACCAAGGGATGACCATGTGAGGACATGGAGAAAAGGTGACTATCTTCAACTCAAAGAGAGAGAGAATGCTGAAGATATCACACCTGGCCAGGACCTTGACCATGGGTTTTGAGCCTTCAGAAGTGTGAGAATATAAATTTCCATTGCCTGAGCAACAGAGTTCATAGTACTTATAGCAAAGTATGACAGCCTTAGCAAACTAAGGTTATACAAGGAACGGTAAAGAACTATGGTCTTAATGCTCAGATCATAGAATTCACAGATGGGGCTTTAACTGGGAAGAGGAAGGGTTATAGAGCTGGTGTGCCATGTGTCTCTCTGTAGGGTCAAGGTGAACTGACAGAGACTGAGTGGATATAAGGCACAGCAGGCTGAATGCTGTTGTTGTTTAGTTGCTAAGTCGTGTCCAACTCTTTGTGACCCCATGAACTGCAGCATGCCTGGCTTCTCTGTCCATCATTATATCCCTGAGTTTGCTCAAACTCATGAGTCAGTGATGTCATCCAGCCATCTCATCCTCTGTTGTCCCCTTCTCCTTCTGCCCTCAATCTTTCCTAGCATCAGGGTCTTTTCCAAGGAGTCAGCTCTTTGCATCAGGTGGTCAAAGTATTGCAGCTTCAGCTTCAGCATCAGTCCTTCCAATGAATATTCAGGGTTGATTTCCTTTAGGATTGACTGGTTTGATCTCCTTGCTGCCCAAGGGACTCTCAAGAGTCTTCTCCAGCGTTATTCAGTAGGCTGAATAATGGCCTCCAAAGACATCCATGTCCTAATCCCAGGAACCTGACCTTAAATAGCAAAGTGACTCTGCAGATGTGACTAGGTTAAGGATCCTGTGATAGAGAGATTACCCTGAATTATCCAGATGAACCCTAAATGTAATCACAAGAGTCCTCATAAGAGGGAGGCAGAGGGAGATTTCACCATAGAGGAGAGGGGCATGTAACAACAGAAGCAGACAATGGAATAATATGCTTTGAAAATGGAGGAAGAGCCTACAAAACAAGAAACATAGACGGGGCCATCAGAAGCCAGAGAAGGCAAGGAAATGGATTTGCCCCTAGAGTCTCCAGAAGAAACCACCCCTGCCTTTTGACTGTAGCCCAGTGAGTATCTGTGGATCTCTGACCTCCAAATCAGTAAGAGAATACACCTGTGTTGTAAACCAAATTCATGGTACAGTAACCTCTTACAGGGGAAACAGAACCCTAACACACGGCAAAATGAGCCAGGGGTGTGCAAGCAGTAGTCTAATGTAGAGATGCTTGGATAGTGATGGTGGGAAGAACTTGAGAAACAGGAAGTAAAATCAAAAAGAGTGGATGCTGGATTATGTTTGGGGGAGAAGGAAGGGGAGGGAGCCAGTGAGAAGCACTTGTACTCTTCTCTACCACAACCTTCAAATCCAGGCAGGGCAATGACTCTACCATCCCACTTTGGGAGTCATAAATCTGACAAGGCATCTAATGATTTGAAGGCAGGAAACAAAATCTGTTTTCCTGATTTATTAGGTTAGCAAAAAAAAAAAAAAGTAGTTCTGGTTTTTTTGTGTCATAGAAAATCTTGAATGAACTTCTTTGGCCAACCCAATACTTCATCCTGGAGTTTAAATTTTAAGTCTAATATGCTATTAATATTTTATGTGGGGACAATCAAAACTTTTAGTTTAAAAAGTACTTCTGAATGTGAAATATTTCTTGACTTTGATTTCAAGAAAGCCTGGAGCCCCTGAGGTGCTTACCATAAAGATTCACAAATGGAACGTATAGAGGACCTATTCTCTTCTATTCGCTTATTATATATTTATGCTCTCCTCAATACACTTTTAGCCTCTTAAGGCCACTGAAACCTAATACACACAGAGGAACACATATTGCTTTGCAATATATATAGCCCTACAGCACCCACGCCACACCCTTCCTCGCTTTTGCAGTGATTCGGATCCCACGGAGCTCAGGGCAAACACAGTCATCAGCACGGCCTTCCCGATGCCAAATCTATTGCAGGTCATTTCCTGCACTTGCACTTCAGTTTCCTCACACCGGAAGCTGACCTTGCTGATAAGAAGAGTCTTGGCTACACTTAGGAAGTCCATGCACTTGATGATTAAAAGTGGTGCTGATGTGACCTGTACAGTTGCCCTCGCTCACACTAACTGCCTAGCTTACATCAGAACAGAAAACAGCTAGTATCCTCCATTTTTCTGCATTCCTCTTTTAAAGTCAGGAGTGTTCCACATATCTTAGACACAGACTTCTACAAATATTATAGAGAATTTGGTAGAACCTCTCCGTGTTGAGAAAGGAACTATCAGTCTTAAAGACTGTGAGCTTTGCTGTAGTAAAGTGGTAAGACTATCCTCAGAACCATGAATTTAGACTTGGTTTTAAAGTAAGATTTTGAAGAAGAAGAGGCACACCCAAGTATCTTTAAACAGAGGAAGAACACCAAAAATCTGCAAAATTATGGCAATTGGGAGCCATTCATTCAGATGTTAATGACTCTGAGTGACATAAGAGTCTCCACATTAAAAGCATGGTATCTGATGTTCTTAAGTTGCTGTGTTCATCCTCAGTGGGGAGGGAAGTATGTGCTTTAATTTTAGAAGATTTTAATAAAAATTACTCAAGTAAAATGGCTAAGTCCTCAACCTCTGTAACACCAGAAGTTATGTTGCACTATTCATTTATAGTAATACTAAATTAATGAAATAAAGAATCTCCTGTTGGTTTCTATATTGCTGGGTTTATGCAATGAATGTTCAAGATTTTGAAGGGCAGGTTGATGCTATCTTGGGTTGTTACCAGGAAATGCTGTTTGTGAATCATGAATGACTAAATCAGGCTTTTGGTTTTGCAGAGATTTGCATTCCTCTCTAGGATATCCGAGGTCATATTGATCTCACTGATGGACTCAATTCATTGACAATGACTTACATACTCTTCACTGGTGTTTTTTTAGCAGGTGCTCATGAGGGAAATATACATGTAGTTTCTAGCAGCAACTATTTATTTCCTAAGCAAGAACTTTAAAATATAATAGATATTTATCTTGGAGGCTACAAACTAAAAGACATTCCAGATTTATTGAGTAATCCAGCTCTTAAAGTAGAGAGACTTAATACACACACACACACACACTTATTTAAGTCTTGATTCTTCTACTTTGAGAATATTGTTACCAGTACATTTTTAAAGGAATCAAGAGATCTTGGGGCTTTACTAGGGAACTGAATAGATTATCTAAATCAAGCAGTATGTCTTCCAGGAAAAGCTAACTATGGCACTGTCAGAACTCTCAAAGGAGGAGGCATTTTCTAGGCAAGTCTACTAAAGTGGTCCCGTTTTGGGTTAGTAAGTTCTTCTGGTTGGACTTGGGCTCCCCTCACGGATCAGATGGTAAAGAATCTGCCTACAATGCAGGAGACCTGGGTTCAATCCTCTGGGTTGGGAAGATCTCCTGGAGGAGGAAATGGCAACCCACTCTACTATTTTTTCCTGGAGAATTCCATGGACAGAAAGACTGGCAGGTTTTAGTCCGTTGGGTCACAAACAGTCAGACACAACTGAGCAACTAACACACACAACCTAGTTTCTACTCCAGAAAACTTAACTTGGTTTCTACTCATTCCATCTTCACTGCAGATAAAGAACAATTATTCACTGTCCTTTTAGATTTTCCAGAGCTAAAAGGATTCCAAATGTAGCTCACCAAGGTCACAGAATACAAGATGAACAATGCAAGAGACAATCACATTTCTATATATTGCAATACTTATAACAAACACATGGAAACTGAAATTTAAAACACAGTTACACTTACAATCACTCAAAATAAAATTAAACACTTAGGTATAAACCTAGCAAAAACATGCAGAGAATAATCTGTTTCCTGAAAATTCAAAAGACTTCAAAAAATAGTTTATTTATAATGTTATGTTAGTTTCAGGTGTACGGCAAAGTGATTCAGTTATATATATTTAATATATTTGTATATTAAAATGTTCATTTTCAAATCTTTTTCCCTTATAGGTTATGACAAAATATTGAGTACAGTTCCTTGTGCTATACAGTAGGTCCTTGCTGGTTATCTATTTTATATATAGCAATGTGTGTATGTTAATCACAAACTCCTAATTTAACCCTCCCTCAAACCCCCTTGGTAACCATAAGGTTATTTTCTATGTTTGTGAGTCTATTTCTACTTTGTATATAAGTTCATTTTTTAAGATTCCACATATAAGTGATATATGATATTAATATTTGTGTTTCTCTGGCTTACTTCATCTAACATGATAATCTCTATATATGGACATGCTCACTCTAAAATGTATATGGAAAGACATAGAGCCTAAAATAACTGAAACAATTTTGATAAAAAAGAAAAAAGTGAGAGTAGTCACTCCACTGTGCATAAAGGTTTATTCTATAACTACTATACTCAAAACAGTGTGACATTTGCAGATGGAGAGACACAGAGGTCCACAGAACACAACACAGAGCCCAAACAAGACCCATACAAACTCGCCCAACTGATTTCTGCAAAGGTGAAGATGCAGTTTAAAGGAGGAAAGACAGCTTTCTAACAAACGGTGCGGAAGTGCCGCACATCCCTAAGCATAAGCATGCATCCCTCAACCGACACCTCACAAATTTAACTCGAGACACATCGCTGGTGTGAATTTAAAATGACATAGTCACTACAGGAAAAACTATGGCAGTTTTTTACAAGACTAAACATACATGTTCTTCCTATAATTGAACCAGCAACTCTACTTTTGGACATTAAGCCTAGAGAAACAAAACTTTATAAAAGTGTACATTCATGTACAAAATGTGTATAAGAATGTTCACAGTAGCTTTATTTATAAC
Organism: Muntiacus reevesi; assembly: GCF_963930625.1. NCBI lineage: Eukaryota > Metazoa > Chordata > Mammalia > Artiodactyla > Cervidae > Muntiacus > Muntiacus reevesi. The sequence continues at coordinate 35,548,849 of NC_089260.1, read as the reverse complement.
AGCCCAGAACAGGAAACAAACCAAATACTCTCCAATTAGTTAAACAAACTGTGATATATCCATACCATGGAATACCACTCGGTAATTAAAAGGAACAAACTACTGATACATGCAACAACTTGTGGTTTGTTCAAAACCTCAGAATCTTCCTGGGTGAAATCTGGAACTGGTCTCCATACATAGAAAGAAACGGAAGAAAGAGGCAGCCACTCCAAGTGGCGGGTGGTAATTTCAATAAACAAGGGAATTTACATAGGAGGCTTGCCTTGGGCAGCTACCAGATGACTAAATCTCTGCACACCCACCAGAATCTTAACAGCTTATTCTTGTTGTTGTTCAGCCACTAAGTCATGTCTGACTCTTTATGACCCTATAGATGGCAGCATGTCAGGCTTCCCTGTCCTTCACCATCTCCTGAAGTTAGCTCAAACTCATGTCCATTGAGTCAGTGATGCCATCCAACCACCTCATCCTTTGTTGCCCCCTTCTCCTCCTGCCAGCAATCTTTCCCATCATCAAGGTCTTTTCCAATGAGTCAGCTCTTCACATCAGGTGGCCAAAGTATTGGAGCTTCAGCTTCATCATCAGTCCTTCCAATGAATATTCAGGGTTGTCCAGAGGCTGTAACTGAGTTCAGTCACGATCTAATCTTGATGGTCTCAGCAACACCTTACTCTTCTAAGGCTGCTTAGAAACAGCTCCTACTGTACAAACAGTGGGCAGAATGTACACTCCAAGGACAGGGGAGGGGATGAGGAGCCTCCCGTTGCCCAGGTCCAATCCTTGGGTCACATCTTCTTGATGACCTCCTCCACTTGAGTGGCTCTCAAGGGAATTAGGATAAGGCAATGGCACCCCACTCCAGTACTCTTGCCTGGAAAATCCCATGGACGGAGGAGCCTGGTAGGCTGCAGTCCATGGGGTCTCGAAGAGTCGGACACGACTGAGCGACTTCACTTTCACTTTTCACTTTCATGCATTGGAGAAGGAAATGGCAACCCACTCCAGTGTTCTTGCCTGGAGAATCCCAGGGACGGGGGAGCCTGGTGGGCTGCCGTCTATGGGGTTGCACAGAGTTGGACACGACTGAAACGACTTAGCAGCAGCAGCAGCAGCAGAGGCAGGAAAGAGGTAGGTGTGGCTATCCGAGGGCAACTTGGGGGCCCCTTGTGCTGGGACTGCTCTGAACCTTCAATGTGACATTGGTCACATGATGCACACATGTGACAGTACTGCACACACACAAGTGCATGTAAAACTGGTAAAATGTGAATAAGGTCAGTGAACTGTATCAATGTCAATTTCCCGGTTGTGATACTGTACTGGAGTTATGCAAGATGTACTCATTGGAGGCAACTGGATGAAGTATACACAGGATCTCTCTGTATTAATATTATTTCTTAGAACTGTGGGTGAATTTACAGTGATCTTCTTAAACTTTTTCAAATAAGGAAATGTAAAAAAGAAAAATATATAGTCTACGCCCATTTTACAGATGAATGAAGGAACAAGAAGTAAAGAAATTTACACAATATTACACTGTATTCTTTTAGTTAGGAGGTAGGTCAAAAATAAGACTTAGGCCTCTGAATTTCCACTATGCCACAAACCTTAACACAAATAATAAAATAAGCCATCACTACTGTCCCACTCCTATTGGGGGATTAAAATAATAAAGGTATCTTTAAGCAGCTAAAAATGTAGTTTAGGATATACAGAATAATATTAAGGGAATAAGTGAGTACTACATTTAAGAATTATATGGCACTAATTTAAATATAATAATACATATAATAAGAACTCAGAGAAAAAAGGTACAGACATTTGTCACACTATTCTACTGCAAATCTGAACAAATCCAAGGCAAGTAACCTCATTTATATATAACACACAGGAAAGAGACTTCTTATTCAGATTTACCTCCAACTATGTTCTATGCTTAGAATACCGTGTTATGGGCAGAAGATGGACTGCCACAGATGTTAACCACAGGCTACTGGTTACCAGACACCCCTGCGCTACCCTGCCCCTACCCTCCTCGGTGGCAAGTCCAGCAACACAAAACATCCCAGAAAAGAAACACGCCCTTTTGGTCACAGAAATAAGCCATATGCAACAAACGAATCCAGCCCATCTGAAGCAGAATTCATTACTTCTCTCAGACTCAAGATTTAAATTTATTAGTATAACAATCTGTGGCCCAGAGATGAAGACAAAGGCGTTACCCTGCAACAGAACACTATAAAGAATGGAGGCGTGGTCCCCCTGCACAGGGCGCGGACTAAATTTGCACTGCAGTGAGTTCCAAAAATGACTTTTTAACACTGAAATTCTTTTTAAAATTTTTTTATTTATATATTTGGCTGTGTCAGGTCTTATTTGCAGCACGAACAGCCTTTTATTTGCAATATGCAGGGCATTAGCTGCAGTATGTGAACTCTTAGTTGAGGCACCTGGGATCTCGTTCGCTAACTTGTTTAGTCGATAAGTTGTGTCTGACTCTTTTGCGACCCCATGGACTGTGTAGCCCGCCAGGCTTCTCCGTCCATGGGATTTTCCGGGCAAGAACACTGGAGTGGGTTGCCATGCCCTTCACCAGGGGACCTTCCTGACCCAGGGATCAAACCCTCCTCTCCTGTGTCTCCTGCATCGGGAGGTGGAGTCTTTACCGCTGAGCCCCCCTCCCCGTCCCCCGGTGGGGGGTGGGGGGCGGAGCCAGGGATCAAACCCAGCGCCCGCAATGGAAGTGCGGAGTCAGCCATTGGACCACCAGGAAGTCCCAATGATGATTTAGATTATGGTAATGATGTGGATTTTCAGTCTCTATTTACCTGGCTCTGAAGGTGATAACTTTCAAGTTCTCAGGATGAAGATGAAAACTTTTATGATATTTTTGTTACCATTTTGAGAGCTTGTTATATAGCTTAAATGTTCACTGAAATACATTTCTTTTTAGAAATCCATTTTTCTTTCCCAATAAAAGATATGCTTTTACTGTACCGTGAGTGGCACACCAGGATTCCATTCTGTTTGTTCTACTATGTTTCACATCATTTTTCCCGAAATAATTTTTTGAAAAAAATTTTTGCACTCATATTCAATGGTAAGCAGGACTTTTCTCAAATTTTTTTGTAATTTTGCTGACTTTGTACCTTTATATTTGCTTTTCAGTCATGTAAGTGGATAAAAATGCATTCTTAGAGACTGATTATTGTTGTGGCTTGCTTTTAAATTACAGCCCCATTATTTGTTTTATAGAACATGCATGGCATGCACTTAAACTCACCAGAAAGTTGTCTTTTCTGGTTGTTTGCATTCTCTAAAATAGAAACTTCCCTGTTCACACTTTTTTTTTTCCAGAATCGATAGGCCATCACAGTCTTTCCACAGCTTATTATTTCTGTATTTATATGAATACATCTTAAAAATCATGTACAACATGCACATGGGACAAAAGTACTTAAGCACTCCTCTCCTGTCCCCCTCCCCCAAAAAAATGTCCTTATAAAACTGAAATGCTTCTCACAGGATGGCATGTCACCAGCAAAGTCAGCAAAACCAGTGATGTCTGGCACTAAGGCTGGCCGCCACCACCCTGTCCTTGCACCAGCCTCCTTCCTGGCCCCTGCTCTCTGCATTTGCTCTGTGCTTCTCACTGTTGCTTTGTTCTGCTTTTTGTCTAGGGGTGTCATTCTCCTCCTTCTCCACTTTACAATCTCTTTCTCAGGCTTTAGACTTAGTTCTAACATCATTTATCCCAAAGCCTTTATGAGCTCCCCTGAGCAGTTAACTTCCCCCTTTCTGTGTTCCCGGAACACAGCGGAGCTCATTACTGCAGAACTCAAAAGGCTGGACTGTGAATGTCACAAACATGTCTGTTTCCCCCATTTGACAGGAACACCTCAGGTGGGGACCATGGGAACACGCCTGACACAGAACAGGTGACAAAGTGAGCAGGCTGGCTTCCTGATCGGCCCTAGCCCTCAGCCTGCTGGTGTGAGCTATTGTTTCATTTTTAGAAAACAGGGGCAAGTTTATTCTCATGATCTAGGGAAAAGGCATGAGCCAAGTACACAGGCTGGGGCTTTTTATTTTTCCAGCTGACCCAGGCAGTGATCTCTCAGGACTCCCATTTAGAAGTAAGAGCTGAGACAGAAAATCCATGTTTGCTGAGAATCCTTTATGTTAGGAGCCCTGTGAGGGTAGGACTTGTTTTTCTGGTAGGTGAATCTAGAGGGCAATACAAGTTGCAAAGCAATATCTAAGGAAAGAATCCAGTGTCCCTGGTCTTGAAAACACACTCTGTTATAAGTCTGGTGTACTCTGGACACTAAGGTTAGAATATCATCTCTTGGATCTTTAAGATCTGCCCTTGAGAAGGAAGGGCAGGAAAACGACATGGAGCTTTGCAGACAAGAACCGTTAGACAACTGCTGAGGATGAATAAAGTCATTTGGGGGTGCACTTCCATGCTGGTGTACACATAGTAAAAACAGTAAGTCTAACAATGATGGTGCAGCTATGCCACATAAATCAATTCTTAATATAGGAAGTTTCTACTGCTTTGACCAATAAACTTGAACCATTTTTGTTGTATGTTTCTTGGAAATGCATTAGTTACTTCCTTGTTTTTCTACTGAACAAACTTCCCTTGATGGTACAATGTCATAGAAAGACTATAAAAAACTGTAACATGGAGTCATATGCCCTCAGGAACTCCTTGCAACCATATTACATGACTCCAGAGTTTTAAAACTATTTCATATGCTCACTTGCACACTGTTTTAAATATAGATTCCATATGTTCCATCAACGTCAGTTATATGCCTGCTGCTCTTAGGACACTGACTGTTAGTGGAGAGATGTACTGTCTTTCTACTTCCCAGGTTTTCATTGGCTGTGGGCCAAGAAACCTCACAGACTTCCCAGGTGGCTCAGTGGTAAAGAATCCGCCTGCCAATGCAGGATATGCAGAAGACTCAGGGTTGTCGGAGGAGGAAATGGCAATACACTCCAGTATTATTGCCAGGATAACCCCATGGACACAGGAGCCTGGTAGGTTACAGTCCATGGGGCCGCAAAGAGTCAGACAGGAGTGAAGCACCTGAACACACACATGCAAGAAACCACATTTTTGGGGACTGGATGTTAAGATTGAGTAAGGCAACAGGTTCGTGTTTCTCACTGGATTGAATATTCCTAGAAAATAACTAATCATTGCTACCTTTGAGCCTCCAAAATGTCTAGCATGGTGTTTTTATACCATGGCCCTAAGGAAATATTTTCTGATTTGAATTAAACAAGTATGAGCTGTGTTTTTTTTACATCTACTTCAGCTCCTCAAGCATTGTTAGCTTATTTTTTTTAAGGTAGGTTGCCAAGAACAGAATTTGCAAGATAAGTGATCTCCCTATAAATGACATTATTCTTGTGGTCCAGAAACATAAACACAGCAAGGTGAAGGATCAGTGTAATTCTAAATGATTATTAGTTCCTTCTTTTGTCTTATGAGGACTTTTGAATTATCAGGATAAGAACTGCTCCTATGATGTGAAAAGGCTACATAAAACCAAAGATTATTTTAGCAGTTTTGTGGAAAACAGACTTTAATGAGAAGGGAATGGAAGCAACGAGGATACTATAGGAATGAAGACAGTGATTTTTAGGGAAGAAAAAAACATGGTAGAAAAAAATAAATAATGATCTGGTAATAAATAAATAAGATACAGAGAAAGAAGGTGGTAGAGGAAAAACAGAGAATGTTTGTACAATGGCATGCTTATTCTTTCATTTTCCGAGCATATAAACATTTATTGAGCACCCACTCCTACTCGAGTAAGTTTAGTGGGGTCTAGTACCACTAACAATGGAGAAAATCAGAATCAAAGGGTGGTTTCAGAGGAAGGGAAGACAATGATGGCTTGGAAGTTACTGGGAAACAAAATAATTATCACTAGTTCAACATGGGTAAACAGAAGACTAAAGCAAGAATAAGTCATAGTTGAACATGTCAACATGAAAATCTATAAATATATGGCAGATGAGACAAAAATGGGGAGAATCAGAAAGAAAGAATTCGAAGTCATTTATGAAGTCATCTTGAAATAGTCATTTAACCTCTAGCCAGGGTTGCCTTGTGATTTAATTGAAATGATAGTGACTGTCAAAAACATAAGAAATACAAAAGGTACTGTACGTGAAATGTACTAAAGAGTACAAAGCACTGTGGGGACAGACATAAGACACAATATATATTTTGGCCACAAATGCAAGGGTAAAAAGAAGGACAAATGTATTCATTCCCAATAAATGTTTACTTTCAAAAGTAAAGTCTTCTCTCCAAGTGAAATGCTCTGAGTCCTATCTTTTTCTCTGCACTTCCCAGCACCTTCCTTTGGAAAAAGGACAGATTGCTTAGCAAAGCACAGATGAGAGGGGCCTGCCTAAAAAGAGCTCTCCTTTGCAACTCACTGGGCACTATAGGCAAGAGAATATCCTTAGAGAAACTTACCTAACTTTGATGTTGACATCATAGTTTGAGAAACTAACTTCAAAACAAGGCTTTAAAATGGCAACATTGAAGTGGAATTTATTTAAATAGCTCCAATCCCATTTCTCTTCTTAGTAAACTAGAAGCATGAATACCATTTGCTACTTGATCCCTGGCCACTAAGCTTAAGTTTAAAATTCCACTCCCTTTGCTTGGAACAGAAATTTTAAAAAATAAAAAGGCTGAGGGCAAGAGGGGAATAGGTGTCAGCAAATATGAGTTTAGACTGGCTTTGCAACTTAGCAAATTATTAACCACTGCCCGGTTTCTACATTTGTAAACTAAAATCATAATATGAGTTTTACACTTTCACCATCCTTGCACTTGTCATTTCACATTATAATTATTTATTTGTCTCTTTCTCCCACTAAATTGAACATTTCATGAGGACCACACCTTTCTTGTTAAATAGTATATTCTCTGCATTCAGCAAAGGGACTGTGCAGAGTAAACACAAAATGAATGCAATGTTTGGATAGTCCCCCAAAAAAAGTAGTAACAGAGGAAATCTATTTAATTATTAACCCAGTCTCTTAATTGTCTTTTGATGGTCATACATATTTAAATTTTATAAAGTCCAATTTAATTGTTTTTTCTTTTATATCTCAAAAGTCGTTACCTACCTTGAGATTGCAATGATTTTCTCTTTTATTTTCTTCAAGAAGCTTTATAAAGTTTTGGCTTTGATGTTTATGTTTATGTTTCATTTTGGAATAATTTTTGGGTATGGTGTAAGGTAGGCGTAGAGGTTTTATCTTTTCTTTCTAGGGCCATGAAAACACTTTGCCACTGAATTTCTTCAGTGCCTTTTAAACCATTTCTGTGTGGGTCTATATTTGGCCTCTCCTCTTGCATGAATCTACCTTTCTATCTTACAGTACACGTGTAGCACACTATTTGGATAACTCTCACTTTATAGCAAGCCCTGAAATCAAGTAGAGTAAGTATTGCAATTTTGTTCTTATGTTTCTTTTGTTTCCATAAACATTTTCTATTAGCTTGTGAATTTCTACAAAAATTCCTGCTGAGAATTTCATTGGGATGGCATTGAATCTATAGATCAATATGTGGAGAACTGACATCTTAGCCATATTGAATTCTCTAATTGAACATGGCGTATCAATTCATTCGTTTAGGTCTTCTTTAATAACTCCCATTAATGTCTAGTAGATCTTGCACATAAAAGTAGTAGTGAAAGTCATTCAGTCCTGTCCAACTCTTTGCGATCCCACGCGCTATACAGTCCATAAAGTCTCCAAGCCAGCATACTGGAGTGGGTAGCCTTTCCCTTCTCTAAGATCTTCCCAGCCCAGGGATCAAACCCAGGTCTCCCACATTGCAGGTGAATTCTTTACCAGCTGAGCCACAAAGGAAGACCAGGAATACTGGAGTGGCTAGCCTATCCCTTCTCCAGTGGATATTCCCGACCCAGGAATTGAACTGGGGTCTCCTGCATTGCAGATGGATTCTTTACCAACTGAGCTATCACTGGGATGCCACTGAATCTATAGATCAATATATGGAGAATTGGCATCTTAACCATATTTAATTTTCTAATTGAACATGGCATATCAATTCATTCGCTTAGGTCTTCTTTAATTACTCCCATCAATGTCTAGTAGATTTCACACATAATTTTTGCACAGTTTCATTAATTTTATTCCCAAGTGTTAGATTTTGACACCTCCGTAAACAGTTTTTTAGATTTCATTTTTCCAGTGAAGTACACACAACTAATTTTTGTAAACTGACCTTGTATACTAAGTTCACTGATTAGTTCTGGTAGTTTTGTTAGGATTTTCTATGAAGATGGATCATATCATCAACACACAGAAACAGTCTTATTTTCTCTTTTCCCCTAATCTCTGTGCCTTGCACTTATTTTTCTTCACTTACCACACTGGTTAAACCTCCAGCACTATGTTGAATAAAGGAATTAGCACACACATCTTTGTCTTGTTCCTCATAGTGGTGGAGGAAATTATCTTTTGCTATGAAGTGTTAAGATGTTACAGGTTTCTTATATATGCTGTTTATCAATTGAGACTTTCCATCCTTATTTGTTGAGAGGTTTTTCTTTTTTAAATCATGAATAGGTGTTGAATTTTGTTTTCTCTGCATCTATTAACATAATCATGTGCCTTTTTCCTTCCTATCTAATATAGTAAATTATACCAATTGATTTTCAAGTATTTAACCAAAATTACATTTATGAAAGGAAAAAAAAAAAACTTTGGTCATAACCTATTTTCCATTTCTATATGACTAGATTTGATTTGCTAACCTTTTGTTTAGTATTTTTGTGTCATGTATAATAAGAAAAACTAACATGTTTTTTATTTATGTTATTGTATGTTTTTAGTATTAGAGTTATGTTGACCCCATAAAATGTATTGGGAATATTCAATCTTTTCCTTTTTTGGTAAAGGCTTTTATACTGAAAGTGAAAGTGTAGCCACTCAGTCATGTCCAACTCTTTGCGACCCCATGGACTGTAGCCCACCAGACTCCTCTGTCCATGAGATTCTCCAGGTGAGAATACTGGAGTGGGTTGCCATTCCCTTCTCCAGAGGATCTTCCCAACCCAGAAACTGAACTCGGATGTCCCACATTGCAGGCAGATTCTTTACCATCTGAACCACCAGGAAATTGTACCTTTGTAAGATTAGTATTACATATCTCTTCCTTAAATATTTGACAGATTTCACTAGTAAAGCATTCAGGTCTGGAGTTTTCCATGTGCAAAGGTTCTCAATTACAAATTCCATTTCTTTAACAGATGGTAGGTTATTCAAACATCCTGTTACTTTTAGTGGTCAGTTTTGTTAATTTGTATTTTTCAAGGAATTTACCCATTTCATCCAAGCTGTCAAATGTATTGGCATAAATTCCTCTACTAACATCAAGTAATATGTCGTAATTATTCTTTTAAAGTCTGTAGCTCCGTATGACATCCTGTCTTTCATTCTGGATTGTGCTTTCTCTCTGTGCAAAATCTTTATAAAACTAGGAATTTATCAATTTAATCTGCTCAAAGAATCAGCTCTTGGCTTCATAGATTTTTCTCTATTGTTTTCTACTTATTTCACTGATTTCCTACCATATCTTGTTTCTTCCCTCTTCTTTTTCTAGCTTCTTTGGATGGAAGATTAGATCACTGATTTAAAGCAATATATTTCCCTCTAAGCAGTGATTTAAGTTCTGCAAACTTTGATAGGATACATCTTAATTTTCAATTAAAGTTATTTTCTAATTACCATTGTGATTTCTTCTTTCTTCCAAGTGATTATTTAGAAGAATACTGATTGATTTTCACATATTTGGGGATTTTCTAGTTTTTTAAATTGATTTTCAAATTTAATTCCATTGTGGTCAAAGAATATACTCTGTTCTATTTCAAGCCTTTGAAATTTACTGAGACTTGGCTTTGCCCCCAGTATATAGTGTATCTTTGTAAATATTTATCATACAATTAAAGGCAGTATTTATATTTCAATTATTCACTGTGGGGATCTATAAATGTTAATTAGGTTAAATTGGTTGACAGTACTATTCAGTCTATATTCTTACATTTTTTTGCTATCAACCATCAATAAATGAGAGAGTAATTAAAATATTCAGCTATACTTGTAGATTTGTCTATTCCTCTCTCTTTGATTCTATAGACTTTTGCTTCATATATTTTCAAGCTATATTAGGTGTATTTAGGATTTTATGTCTTCTTAATAAACTGACCCTTAGCAGAGACATTACTTTTCCAACAAAGGTCCATCTAGTCAAAGCTATGGTTTTTCCGATAGTCATGTATGGATGTGAGAGTTGGACTATAAAGAAAGCTAAGTGCTGAAGAATTGATGCCCTTGAACTGTGGTGCTGGAGAAGACTCTTGAGAGCCCCTTGGACTGCAAGGAGATCCAATCAGTCCATCCTAAAGGAGATCAGTCCTGAATATTTATTGGACGATCTGATGCTGAAACTCCAATACCTTGGCCACCTGATGTGAAGAGTCAACTCCTTGGAAAAGACCCTGATGCTGGGAAAGAGTGAAGGCGGGAGGAGAAGGGGACGACAGAGGATGAGATGGTTGGATGGCATCACTGACTCAAGGGACATGAGTTTGAGCAAGCTCTGGGAGTTGGCAATGGACAGGAAAGCCTGGTGTGCTGCAGTTCATGGGGTCGCAAAGAGTCAGACACGACTGAGTGACTGAACTGAACTAACATAATAAGATATTCTTTTTTATCTCTGATCACAGGTTCTAGGCTCTAGGGCTAGAAAGCGGCCTGGATAGGACAGCTGTTTTCCTGTTGAAAAGACATGCACGTCCCACACTAAAGTAAGAAGATAAAACATAAGACCAGGTTAATAGGCTCAAGAAGCTACTACTTTGTGTGACAGGACTCTCCAGGCAGGGCAGGGCTGTTTCCCTGTCTTGTCTTTCCCATGACTCACTGATGGTACAGGGTGCTAGGAAAGATCATAAGCCACGGGAGATGCTAGCAGGAAAGATAAAAGGGGAGGGACTGGGGTAGTATCTGAAGGCCTGCTGCCTCAGGCACGGTTCATTCCCCTGCCGTTCTGATCTACTACACATTTATTTGCTCATAACTCTGACTTGGGTCCAGCTTCCGTCAGGGGGCTGATAGCACTAGCTATGCAGGAATGACATTCACTGTGTACTGAGTCTTTTCTTCATTTTTCTTAATATAACTCTTCTTTGTATCTTTGAATACATTATTCTGAGAGGCCCTCGTGTGCACACCGCGCTCTCAGGTGTAGGAGGAATCTCAGGGATGAGTAAGTCAGTAGCTCTGGGTCTGTAGAGCAGGACCAACTTTAAAGAACAACTCTGACTTACCTCTTAGATGTATGACTGGAAGTCAGCCCTGAACGGGAAGTGACACAGAGGTTAGAATAAGTCAGAGTTGGCAAAACAGTGTGAGTGAAAACAAAAAGGCCTGTGTGTGTGTGTGCGCGTGTGTGTATGTATATGTGTGTGTGTGTATTTTAAGAATTCCTGACCAAATATTTAATCCTGGGACACTGACTCACTTTCCACATGAGATCTTACCTTCTGCTGGATCAGGCTGTCTACATTACCCAAAAGTGGGTGTAGGATATGTGTGTGTGTGCACAGCCACACTCACGCTTGCAGTATAAAGATCTCAAGATAGTGTTAGGGAAGCAAAATTTTAAGAATGAAACCTCTGTACTCTCCCATGCTGCCTGGGAGGCATGCCTGGAACAAAATTAGAATCCTTAACCTTTCAAAACTCTGTACTTTTGTATGGCTCCCAGATGATCCTCTAAACAAGAGCTTCTTTGTGATTCCAGGGCCAGTGTCCCCTGCTGCAGTGATAACAACAGTGCCAGGGTAGCTAATGGAGAAAGGACAAATTAGGAGATCAGCACAGACCTACCGCACCGACCACTGTGTGCTAAAAGATGCCAGATGAAATAGGACACAATGAACAAGGCATATCACCCTGGATGCTAGTTTCCTCCAGTTTCTGGGTTTATATGAACTTTGCAGGACTTCACAAGTTACCATTTGGTGTGATCTATTTTGTGTGATATTTTATGTGATCCAGTTTGTATAAGTATAATATGCTGGCATTTCTCACGTTGTTTGGGCGTGTTTATTGTTTACAATTTTCTTTATGTATTGAAAGAAAAATAATCAGAGCATTTTTGTGAAAAGATTCTGCACCAGGCAAGATGTGACCTGTGAGGTTGGTGCCACTTTTCACAAAGCAGGAGTTCCTCACCCATTCTCTCATTCTTCTCCATCCCTTACTTCCTATTTTGGACAAGTTTTTTCATCCTGAAAACTTGACTCCATCCCACCTTTAGCCAAAACAAACAATAAGACTCTAAATCCTAAAAGATCTGCATAAAACCTCAACATACTAGGAACTCTCTACCCCTCATTTCCAATGCCAGAAAGGGGCTTCCACGTAGAAACTCAGAGTGGGAGGCTGAGAAAGGAAAGAAAGTCTGCCCAATTCATTCAGGGAGTTTCCTGCTGATGCCAAGAATCTGATGTTAAAGTAGACACAGGATTACCTAGTAGGATGTAGACTGGATGTAATTCAACTCCATGTTCACTGCTAGAAACCAAGTTTTATCTGGAATTGACAAGAAAGAGAGTGGGGAAGGAAAGTGAGGGCCAGTCTGTGTGCTGTCTCTGGTTCCTTTTCCCCTTTTTTTCTGAGCTCTAGGAGACTGGACTCCCTTGAGCTGTGGTGACCCCCTCACTGGGGTATATTCATCAGATGGGTGATTTTGCTGTATTGGCTTTTCTTTTCTCTTCCTCCTCTTCTTGTTTTCTAATATATGTTAACCCTCATCTCCCTCCTGCCTTCTTTCTTTCCTGAAAAAGCACAAGGAATGAATAATGACTTATTGACACTGAAAAATAAAACCAAATGAGTATGCTGCTGCTAAGTCGCTTCAGTCATGTCCGACTCTGTGCGACCCCATAGACGGCAGCCCACCAGGCTCCCACCTCCCTGGGATTCTCCAGGCAAGAACACTGGAGTGGGTTGCCATTTCCTTCTCCAGCGCATGAAAGTGAAAAGTGAAAGTGAAGTCGCTCAGTCGTGTCCGACTCTTAGCGACCCCATGGACTGCAGCCCACCAGGCTCCTCTGTCCATGGGATTTTCCAGGCAAGAGTACTAGAGTGGGGTGCCATTGCCTTCTCCGTCAAATGAGTATAGGTGCATATAAAGGAGCACGGAGTCATGACTGCTGATGGCTACAGTGTTTCTTTAGGGCTTCCCTGATGGCTCAGATGGTAAAGAATACGCCTGCAGTGCAGGAGACCAGGGTTTGATCCCTGAGTTGGGAAGATTCCCTAGAGAAGGGAATGGCTACTCACTCTAGTATTCTTTTGGGGAGTGACAAAATGTTCCAAAATTAGATTGTGGTTGATGACTGACCAACTCTGCGACAATACTAGAAAGTACTGACTTGTGTACTTTAAAAGGAGCATTATAGACCATTATATGGTCTATTATGTGAATTATGCCATAATAAAGGTATTGAGAGAGAAACAGACAGAGGAAGCATTACAACTAAAGTGTTCCAGAGCTCCTCACTCCTAGGCACCTTCCCTTCTCTACCCGCACTCTCTCCCTAGAGGTATTCTCACTGTTCCCTCACTGTAAATATTCTCCATGTGCCCATGACTTTTGATGTCCATCCCTGCTTGTCTTCTCCACCTACCTCCTGTCTACCTGACATCTTCACACGGGGGTCTAACAGGCATCTCACACTTAACACAGTTAAGACCCTTAACAACAGTTAAGGGTGAACTGTTGATTCAACCTTTCTAGCCCAAATCTTCTCTTCCTCCATGCATCTGAGCTCAGCAATGGACCACCATCCACAAAGTTTACTGTCTGTCTCTCCAGCTAGAATGTGAATAGAAACCCTTCCCAAGTCTTTTTTCTTCTGAGTCCTTGAAGCTGACAAAGAGTATAGCTGTTGAATGAATAACCACGGGATTGAATGAAGTAGTAACCCCCACCCCGCAAATTTCTTTAAACAATTAAACCATTAACTTGTCACTGAATTTAAACAAGATCTTCAAGATACCTCAATTTTAACACATAAAAAATAGGCATAGTTTACAAACAATGAAAACTACATCATTTCTATTATAGTTTTTAAAGTAAAAAGAATTTTCTCTAATAACCTCTGTGCTAGATTTCAAGAAAATTTCAAGTGACAAAATCAATACAGAGAGTTGAGAGACCTATTTGAATAGAAATCTCTTTTAGAATAAGAATAAAGAGCTGAAAAATATTGCTGTCACCCAACAGATGGCCAAGAGCGCATTTTCAGAACCTCTTAAATATCCACCAAGTACTCACGTAATGGGAAATCCAAATAGCAGTCACTGTTCTCTCTCCATAAACCCTATCTTGGATCATTTCAAACCTTCCAGTGGTTCCTCCATATCATCAACCTCCTCTTTCCCATCTAAGATGATACAGTGTTCAGGGCTTACATAGGCCCAAGGGTCCATTTTCCTCCTTTTTCTGAGACAACTTTTATTGCAAGTAATATCTGATGAAAAAGATTGTTTTTCTTTCAGATACTCTTCACATTTTCATTTTCATAAGTCCTAATAGCAAGAAGATCAAACCAGTCAATCCTAAAGGAAATCAACCCAGAACATTCATTTGAAGGACTGATGCTGTAGCTCCCATACTTAAGCCACCTGATGCAAACAGCCAACCCACTGGAAAAGACCCTGATGCTGGGAAAGATTGAAGGCAGGAGGAGAAGGGGACAACAGAGGATAAGATGGTTGGATGGCATCACCAACTCAATGGACATGAGTCTTGGAACACTCCGGGAGTTGGTGAAAGACAGGGAAATTTGGCGTGCTGCTGTCCATGGGGTCGAAAAGAGTCGGACACAACTCAGTCATTGAACAGAACTAAAGATCCTTATGCTAACATTTTGACTATTTTTCTAAGTTTGTTAAACTAGTTCTGAGTTTTAAGTATATGAACTTACTAATTGAAAACACTGTCAAAAGCTTACATTAAAAAAAAGAATTGTTAAGCTCAACTTTGGATCCTAACCCAAACTGATACAAATTAATGGTTTGTTCTTCAGCATGCACTTGTAGGTAGGTTTTAAAGCATAAACAAGCTAAGTGAAAGTGTTTATGACAACCTATAAAACTGTATTTCATGTTGTTTTAATTTAAAATTTACTCCAAAATAAAGTCCTTCTCTCCTTAAATTTCCATTGTTGCTTAGGTAACAATTCCAATTATTTTTTAAATCTGTTGGCCCCAAATGTTTTCTGAAATGTTTGACAAATATGTCATTTGGTAAAAAAAATTCTATATGTATGTGTATATATGTGTATATACACATATATATTGTCCACAAAAACTGCCCTATTGTTCTCCAATACATTTTTCATATCTATAAAATGGAGATAATAAAATCTACCTTCCAAGATTACCAAGTTAGCTATGACTTCTTGTTGTTCAGTTGCTCAGTCCTGACTCTTTGCAACCTCATGGACTGCAGCACGCCAGGCCTCCCTGTCCATCAACATTTCCCAGAGCTTGCTCAAACTCACGTCCATCCAGATGGTGATGCCATCCAACCGTCTCGTCCTCTGTCATCTCCTTCTCTTCCTGCCTTCAGTCTTTCCCAGTATCAGGGTCTTTTCCAATGAGTTAACTCTTTGCATCAGGTGGCCAAAAGTATTGGAACTTCAGCTTCAGCATCAGTCCTTCCAATGAATATTCAGGACTGATCTCCTTTAGGATGGACTGGTTGGATCTCCTTGCAGTCCAAGGGACTCTCAAGAGTCTGCTCCAACACCACAGTTCAAAAGCACCAATTCTTCAGCGCTCAGCGTTCTTCATAGTACAACTCTCACATCTATACATGACTCCCGGAAAAACCATAGCTTTGACTATACGGACCTCTGTCAGCAAAGTAATGTCTCTGCTTTTTAATATGTTGTCAAGGTTTATCATAGGTTTTCTTCCAAGAGAGTGATGAGCATCCTCCATAAATTATAATGCATTAAATGCTGGGTAATATTGAAATATTGAACAATAGCCAATAAAGAGTGCAACATAGGGTACCGGTTTTTCATAAATGATTAACCCCTTTATTTGCAGTAGTCATACTGCTATTGACAGAAAAGGTGTCAATCTTACTGAATGTATATGTTCCTTCTCATTTAAACAACTGTGATACTTTCAATCTTGTGAAAACCATATTATTAAATACACCCGCCTTGGTATCAGCACTGTGTGACATTCTGCTCCCTGGGCACCTTGTAATTCTGTCATGATAGCACTTCCCACATTTCCTGTCTCCCCCACTGGACTCATCACAGAGCCTGATTTACCAAGAGAAGTAGGGTTTTCTACCAGGTTTTAAACTTCACACCGAGGAATGGTGTTCACAGATACACAAGTGAAAATTCACTACATAGAACACTCATTTTTTTTTATAGTGAAGAAATTAGCAGCTTTATGAGGAAATATGTTTCAAAGCTTGCAAGACCCACTAACAATATTTCAACCTTGCTCTGTGACAATTTATTTCTCTAATAATGATATTTTAAGAATTTATCCCAAGCATAAGCCACTTATCCATGGGTTTCCCATTTAGAAAAAATAATTTTAAATTGGAATTTCCCAAAATGCATCTGAAGGGAAAGGTGTTCTAGAAAAAAAAAAAAAAAGGCTCCAATAAATTTGTAAATGGTCCAATAAATATGTAAATGCCACAATCTATATTCACCTTCTTAGAAATTCAAAATGGCCCTTGTTATCCACAGTGAATAATTTACGCACAGGTACATGGGTGTTATACTTCTCTTTCAATTTATTTTACATTTAAAACATTTTATAACTTACAAAAAAAAATCTATATCTTTCTTTTTAACTGAAATTCCCCTAAATTGTTAAATTAGAGTCCTTTTCTCCTCCTTCTAGATATCTTCCAACAGTGGAAGCAAGCAGTTACAAGCATTTAGAAGAATACATTGAGCTTTGCATCCCCATTTACCCAAAGAACAAAGACTTTACCAAACAAAAGTACAACAGGTCGTAGACACCAGTGCAGAGGTTTTCAGCCCCAAGCAAGTTAGAGGTGAGAGGTAACATCATTGGTATTTGCATCACAGGTCTCAGCGACACATAATTCAGTGTGTGTGGCAAGACTTTCCCCTCCTGCACGGCTTACAACCAGGCTTTTTCCAAAATAAGAGCTATACGTCTGAACAGACTGATTGAACTTGAGAGCAGGAATGTTTTCGTCCTCTTTGCACAAGTAGATAAATGGCTCTCAGCTTCCTGAGATGAAAGGGAAGATTCAAGCTCACCACTGATACAATGGAACACTCAGAGTTCAGATGAACGAAGTCACTTCAGGAAGCAGCTCTCTGAAATACCTTGGTAGTATGGAACAAGCAGGAGGCTCTACAGTCAAAATGACTGTAGGATTTTGGGTCCTTGAACAAACTTCTACAAAAGATTCTTTTCTGGAACCAAAAAGGAAATAAATTGCCATCCATCTCTAATTTCAGGAGGTCTTTGGTCATATTTAATAACAATAGGCAAATTTCTCTAGTGATCCAGTTGTTAAGATTCCACCTGGGGACACGGGTTCGAGCCCTAGTTGGGGAAGATTCCACACAGCATGGAGCAACTGAGGTCATGCACCACAATGAGAAGCCACCACAATGAGTAGCCCCCTGCTTGCCGCAACTAAAGAAAGCCCAGACGCAGCAACGAAGACCCACAGCAGCTAAAATATTTTTTTTAACTGAAAAAAATATAACAATAGGCAATGGCAAAACAATATTGTCCCAATTTTATTTGATAACACTGAAGCACTGAGACATTAAGTTACTTGATGAGGCCACGCAACTAGCAGTGGAGAATCCAGAATTGGAACCCAGAGCCTGTGTTACCTCATTTCCTGGGGAGGGGGCAGAGGGCAAGGTCATCTGCTCTGACTCAGTCATGTTCCCTCTTGCCTTACTAATGAGCCCACAACACAGATCATACTAATGGACTAAAATTACCCTGCTTACAGGTTTTACTACATGATATTTCAAGGCATATAGCCTTTAAAAAATTGGATTTAATTTAAAATGTCAAAGCACTTTTGACATTCACTTATTTTGACCATCCATCCCCAATTAGTCCTTCATCAGGAGACTCGACTTTCACTCAGCCTTCCAGAATGACAAGAACGTAAGGAAGGCAAGTGTGTCTCTGGTAAGTGTCGTGTGTAGCCTGGAAAACTCAAGCTCTTAGTACACATGGAGCTGTGGACAGGCAAAATCCTTTTAATTCTTTGCATCTCAAAGCTCCATGGTCTTCTGCAAGATGAATGAACCCCTCCTGTATGTTACTGCAGAGTTCTTACCCTAAAATTACAGACTCTCCTTCAAAACTCTAGTATGTGTGGCTGTGTGTGCACTCAATAATCTCCTGACTCTTTGTGACCCCATGGACTGTAGACCACCAGATTCTTCTGTCCATGGTATTTTCCAGGAAAGAATACTGGAGTGGGTTGCCATGTCCTTCCCTAGGGATCGAACCCACATCTCTTGCACTGCCTGCATTGGCAGGCAGATTCTTTACCACTGCACCACCTGGGAAGGCCCTTGAAACTCTAGAGCCGAGCCTATTTCCCCCATGTATAAATTTTAATTCCGGATTTTCCAAATAGTATCTTAAATGAAAAGTGAGAACTTAATCACTCTAATTCCACTACACAAACCTCAGAGTTATTACATACTGTTCCAATTCATCCAGTAAATGAGAGCAACAGAAGTTATTTGTCAAATTTATGATCTAAACTCATCCTTTGACTAATTACTCAGGAATCACCTCCTGCCCAAACCATATAATCCTCTTCACACAGACTGGCTACAAACGCTTTAGGATACATATCAAAATTCCATCCCAAACCACCAAGCGAGGTCTCTCAGCAGATCTAATCTTGATCTTGGGGATAAAGAGGAAAAGGGGCTTTGAACCTCTTTATCGATAACGTGGCAGGAATCTGCCAGGCTGTGTGTGGGCTCCCCAGAAGTGGAAATCAGCCTTATCCATTCTTGTTTCCTACATGTAAATCAGGAACATGGCATGCAATGGCCTCTAATAACCATCTCCTGAGGGAATGACCAGAAACCTGGAGAGCAAACCCAAAGAAAATCATCTTTATTCCAAAAAGAGATTCAACTATGCTGGGAGGTTGGTTACAAGTGCCTCTGAAAGTGTTACTCACTCACTCACTCATGTCTGACTCTTGTTGATGCCATGGGCTATAGCCCACCAGGCTCCTCTGTCCATGGAATTCTCCAGGCAAGAATACTGGAGTGGGTAGCCATTACCTACTCTAGTGGATCTTCCTGACCCGTGGATCAAACCCGGGTCTCCTGCACTGCAGGCAGATATTTTACTGTCTGAACCACCCACCAGGGAAGCCCTAAGGGCCTCTAAGTCTCAGATATTTCAGAAAGTCTAATGGAAACCATGAGTTTACCTTAAAGAGATGAGACAGGGCAATGAAAGGTCGGGTTTCCCCCGCATTAGCAGACATCGTATCAGGCCATGTGCAAGACTGGCTGCTCCAACGTAGACCAGAAGCTCTGACAGTGTACACTGGGGTGGGAGGGAGAGGCTCCCACACCTCTCTCCTCGGGGCCCCCTTGAGCAGGGAGGGCGGGGTAATGAGACCAGGGCAGATTTACTAATGAACAGTGTCCAGGGGCTCTCAGAGGTCAAGGGCATCCTGACTGTATCTCTTGGCTCCTTCTCACTAAGCTCAGGTGAGCAGATCCCAGGCAGGGCTGACTTCTCACCTTGCCTCCTCCTTTCCTAACCCTTGTGCTCTGGGACACTGCAGGCTCAACTAGTAAAGTCTGGTAGAGGAGGAGAGGCCCTGCTTAAGGGCTGAGTATAAGCTGTTTTCTAGGCTGGCTTACCAGGTGCACCACACCAGAAATTAAGGGAATTTGTTCATAGTAAAATGGGGTTCATCTGCCATTTATTACCATCCACTGGAGGCTCAGTGGTAAAGAATCCGCCTGCCAATGCAGGAGATGTGGGTTCAATCCCTGGATCGGGAAGATCCACTAGAGAAGGGAATAGCAACCCACTCCAGTATTCTTGCCTGAAAAATCCCATGGACAGAGAAGCCTGGTGGGCTACAGTCCATGGGGTCACAAAGAGTTGGACACAATTTAGTGAACAACTATCACAACAATGTCTGTTGTTGAACAACAACAACAAACAGCAACAAGAAGTCATCCTCTGAGTACACAAGTGCCTTGGGAACTGCACAGAAGGGGGCTGATAGGAACAGGATTCACAGAGGGTCCTGCCCACCTCCCACAGCCACAAGTGAGACCACCTCTGCCTGATGTGTTTTAGAAGGCAGAGTGTTCCCAGAATAGAAGTGGATAAACAGTGAGTGGTGGATCATTTCAGGAAACTGATTTTTCTAACTACAACTCCAAGGGAGTAAACGAGGTACAGACAGATCATTCCAGGCACAAAGGACTACTCGGCAAGGAGGGTGATAACTTGGCTTTGGCAGACCAGGTGCTAATCCTGGCCCTGCCTAACTGGCTAGTCAGCCCTAACTGGACAAGGCATTTCTGATTTCCCAGCCCCAGTGTCCTGAGCAGTTGAAGGAGGGTGTTGGGTTACCAAACGATCTGTTTCACTTCCACGTCTGGCAGTAGACAGTTCTGTGAATGACAACTTTGTCTGGTATCAGAGGCACATGCCTTCCCCTCAAGCCAACGCAGACTGTGTGCAACACATATACTTGTTAATAAACTGAAATTCAGTGCTTGCACACAGTCCCTGCCAAGGGCTTCGTAAAGTCATCTGATAGCCCAGAGATAGTCTGAGAGATGTCCCTGCAGAGCCAGCTCACGTGAAGCAGATTCCTCTTGATTAACATTTATTAAGCACTGAAAGTGGACATTTTGACATATATCATCTCACTTAAGTGCCAAAGAATTGATGCTTTCATACTGTGGTGCTGGAGAAAACTGTTGAGAGTTCCCTGGACAGCAAGGAGATCAAACCAGTCAATCCTAAAGGAAATCAGTCCTGAATATTCATTGGAAGGACTGATGCTGAAGCTAAAGCTCCAATACTTTGGCCACCTGAGGCAAGGAGCCAACTCATTGGAAAAGACCTTGATGCTGGGAAAGACTGAAGACAGGAGGAGAAGGGGGTGACAGAGGATGAGATGGTTGGGTGGCATCACTGACTCAAGGGACATGAGTTTGAGCAAGCTCTGGGAGTTGGCAATGGACAGGAAAGCCCGGTGTGCTGCAGTCCATGGGGTCGCAAAGAACCAGACCTTACTGAATGACTGCTGCTGCTAAGTCGCTTCAGTCGTGTCTGACTCAGTGTGACCCCATAGACGGCAGCCCACCAGGTTCCCCCGTCCCTGGGATTCTCCAGGCAAGAACACTGGAGTGGATTGCCATTTCCTTCTCCAATGCATGAAAGTGAAAAGTGAAAGTGAAGTCGCTCAGTCATGTCTGACTCTTAGCGACCTCAGGGACTGTAGCCTACCAGGCTCCTCCATCCATGGGATTTTCCAGGCAAGAGTACTGGAGTGGGGTGCCATTGCCTTCTCCTACTGAGTGACTAAACAACAACAATCTCACAAACCTTTCTTCCCAATTTTTCAATAGATGAACTCTTAATAGAACTACCAGCAGTCTTTCAGGTCCAGGTTTCTCCTAAACTTATTATATAACAGTACATGATCAATCTCTTCAGATTCTCTGGCTGTCATCCTCAACTAATACACAGCATCACAGAGGAAAGTCTGGCCTTGTTATCTCAGCCCCCTACTGCTTTGCCTTCACTAAGTAACAACTTATACTAGGATCCTTCCTCTGATAGATCTGAGTCCTTGTATTTTTTCTTTTATAGAAAATAAAGTTCTGGTTGAAGATATTTACCTGCTATTCATCATTCAAGGATCCAGGAGGTGAGTTTCTTTTGGTTTCGGGGGCTGTGTGTATCTTAGCATTGCAGTAAATGTGAAACTTCTTTGATCAGAAATTGACAACTATGTAACACAAAGTTTCTCTTCTTGTCTCATTTAAAGCCCAACTTAGTGTCCATGATAGTAATCAAGCATCTCAGATACTTAGTATCTATTCCTCTATTTCCTGAGCTGTAGCAAATCCTCCTCAATGTAAATGGACATAAACATCGCAAACAAATAGGGAGAGATTAAAAGCACAGGTTCTGGATGTGAACCACAGCTCTGCTGTGACCAACAGCCTCAGGTGTGCTATTCCAGGTCCACGTCGGTACATTCAGCTGGAGCAGGCGTGCGTGCATGCTCAGTCGCTTCAGTCGTGTCCAACTCTTTGCGACCATATGGACTGTAGCCTGCCAGTCTCCTCTGTCCATGGGGACTCTCCAGGCAAGAATACTGGAGTGGAATACCATGCCCTCCTCCAGGGGACCTTCCCCACCCAAGGACTAAACCTACGTCTCAGGCATTGCAGGTGGATTCTTTACTGCTGAACCACTGGGGA
Organism: Muntiacus reevesi; assembly: GCF_963930625.1. Classification (NCBI taxonomy): domain Eukaryota; kingdom Metazoa; phylum Chordata; class Mammalia; order Artiodactyla; family Cervidae; genus Muntiacus; species Muntiacus reevesi. The sequence goes on along the minus strand of NC_089260.1, from coordinate 35,526,209 downwards.
AGCCCCCAGCTGGAGCATACCAATTCCCAAATCATAATTTCTCAGGAGAGCCTCCTTCATATAAAGTATTTAGCACACTTCCTGGTTTATAAGTATTCAGAAAATATTCATTAACACTATCTTGGAATCCAAACTGTCCTGCATTTCATTCCTATTCTTTTAATGATTTTATTGGTTCCCCTTTGTTTTCTCCAATCCACTGACCCCTAACTTTTTACCAGCCCATGGCCCCTTCCTATCCTTACTTTTCTTAGGGCCCATAGTCCATCATTATAGTCACAGCAGTATCAACTTCATCAACAATATAGTCTCTCTTTCCATTGCTCAACCACCTGGCTAAACTTCATCTCTGCCAAATATAGCTCTCTGCTTTGTCTCCAACAAGAGACATTAAAGTGTAAGGCTTAATGGTACTAGATGTGGAGTTGGACTGCCCAGGGCTCAAACCCCTGATCTGCCACCTAACACCTGTGTATTTTTAAGTAAATTGCTTATCACTTCTGTAAAATGAGGATGATATAATAATGCCTGACAGGGATATGTTATGAGGTTTCAATGAGACTGTACACTTAGACTTGCACTGTGCATGCATGCTCAGTCATATCTGACTCTTTGAAAACCCACTGGACTATCTCCTGCAAGTCTCCCCTCTCCAAGAAGCAAGAATACTGGAGTGAGTTGCCACACCCTCCTCTAGGGGATCTTCCCAATCCAGGGATTGAACCGACATCTCCTGTGTCTGCTGCATTGCAGGAAGATGACCTCTGAGCCACAGGGGAAGCCCAGATTTGCGCTAGCATAGTAATTAAATAACTTAATAAACATTAGCTTGGATTCTTTTTGTTATTATTATTCTGTGTCTGAACCAATGGAATGAAGCTGGGAAAAATCACACACCCAGACAGAGTGCTTACTCTGTCCATGTAGAAGCACCAGCATCAAGCGGGTCCTTGATACTATCCAGCTGCTCTATTTGATGTCTGGTTCATCTGTTCTCCTGCTCTCTCATAGCACTACATCCTGGCTTCAGCTCTTACTTCAAAGCTCCTTCAGTCTCAGCTGATGACCTTCCCTCCTGCTGCAGGGAGAAACAGAAGCCATCAGATGAGTACCACTTTATCTGACCACCATCCAATGCACAACCACCCACATCGGGGCCCGCTTTCCCTACCTTCTCTCTAACTCAATGGAAGAAGGGTCTTTGCTTCTGTCAAAGGCCAGTATCAATACTTGGCTTCCAGGTCCCCTTTTCCAAGAACCTTCCTCTTGCAGGTGTCCCTCTTTTCTCTGTATCTTCGGTTCCTCCCTAAGGCGACCCACACAATCCTCACCTCTTGGTATTCATGCCCTTGCATATTTCCTCCCCTCAAGTGTGGGCAGGACCCATGTTTCACTTTTAAGCAATAGACTATGGCAATGATGATGGAGTACTGCTCCTGTGATTACAGTGCCTTATACGAGACTCCACCTTACCACAGACAGGGGCTTAGATTCTCCTTGCTGACTTGATGAAGTAAGAGGCCATGCTGAGGAAATCATGCAACAAAGCATTGCAGAAGTGGAGGTGGGGCTGAGGGAAAGGGGCTCCAGGAACTGAGGCCAGCCTTCATAGGGATAGGCAGCAAGAAGCTGGACCTTCAGACCTGCAGATGAAAAGGAATGGATTCTGCTAACAACCAGAGGGAACTGAGAAGTGAATTCTTCCCCAGGCAAGCCTCCCAATGAGAACACAGGCTACTCAACACTTTGACTACAGCCCTGGGAGACTCAACAGCAGACCCAGCTAAGCCTGACCCTGACTCTGACAAGGAGAATGCTTCTAAGCCAAAAAGCCTACGGTACAGTAAATCCCCTACATATGAAGGAGTTCCATCCTGAGAGTGCTTTCATAAGTCTAATTTGTTTGTAAGACCAACAATGTTAGCCTAGATACCCAACTAATACAATCGGCTCAACGCTGGGTTCGGTGTTTGTGTGTGCTCAGTCATGTTTGACCCTCTGCGGTCTCATGGACTGCAGCCCACCAGCCCCTCTGTTCATGGAAATTTCCAGGCAAGAACACTGGAGTGGGTTGCCATTTCCCACTCCAGGGATTGAACCTGTGTTTCTTGCATTGGCAGATGGGTTCTTTACCCAGGGCACCACCTGGGAAACCTGGGAAACTGTACTCGATAGGTTTATAATACTTTTCACACAAATAATACATTTTAAAAAATAACAAAGACATAATTTTACAGTACCTTGAAAAGTACAGTAGTACAGTATAGCAGCTGGCCCAAAAGGGCTGGCATCAAGTGAACAGGCAAGAAGAGTTGCTGACTGGAGGAGAGAGAGGAAGTGGGAGAGGGTAGAGCTGAAGGACTGTCAGCAATAGGAGATGGAGGGCAGGCTGCAGTATCACACTGATGACATCAAGCATGAGCGACACTGCAGCTTGCCCTCCATCGGACAGTCCTGACGTAGACATTCTCTCTACCCAGCGATGTCGGGGTAGTGGCTCTTTTTTTCTCATTTTCTTTGTCATCGATGACACAGCAGCACTGGATTGCATTCTGAACAACTGCTGCAACCTTCATGCCCTGCTCTACCTTTGAGTCCTGCGACTCAAAAACTAACAGGCCCTCCTCAGATAAAGAACATCTCCTTGCCATCTCCTGTGCTGTGACGCTCTTTGGTACTTCAGTAACTTCTGGAAGCATTTCTGGAACTTCCCAGGCAGCTCCTGTATCTGCACTCGCACTAGCTGCTTCACCACTTACTTTTACATCATGAAGGTTGGCTCTAGCCTTCAACCAATGACACCAGCCATGGCTGGCATTAAAAGATGTGCCCTTTGATTCTTCATAGTGTTTCTTCAAGTCTTCATAAAGGGTTTTAGCTTTCTCTCAAATCAGCAGTAAGCTGAGTGGGACTCTGATCCTGCATCCAAACACTGAGAAGTTTCTCCATCTCCATCACTTTTCTATGCTTCTTCAATATTATTGTGGGCATCATTGGCAGAGCAGACTTTACATGTTCCATGATCTTGTCCTTAGAGTTGTGCTGATGGCTGAATGATTCATGTTATAGAATAATTGACATCTACCATCTTTTTGCCTCACTCCACCCTCAATTATTTTCACTTTTGTTTCCATTGTTATTGCTTGGCCCTTCTTAGCAGTACCAGCTACATCACTGCTGCTTTTACACTTGCTTCTGGACATCCTGGGCTTGAAACAAAGACACTGTACTACTGTACTCTATACTGCACTATATAGCAATGCATACAGAAGCACAACCACTTGCAGAGGATGCACACTAGTGACAAAGTATGCCAGACACATGAACTAACTTACATGCTTGGACATGTGAATGCACGTTCGCATGTTTGAAAGTTTGCCACCTGAAGGTTAGTATGTAGGGGGCTTATTGTACTTTGTTACACAGCAACAGAAAACAAATATACTTCCCATACAGGTAACAGATAATTCCTACTGTGCTACAGTCTCTATATTAGAGCCTACTGTGCATGTGTGCGTGCTAAGTCGCTTCAGTTGTGTCCAACTCTTCGCAACTGTACGGACTGTAGCCCTCCAGGCTCCTCTGTCCACGGGATTCCCCAGGCAAGAATACTGGAGTGGGCTGCCATGCCCTCCTCCAGGGGATCTTCCTGACCTAGGGATTAAGCCCATGTCTTCCGTGACTCCTGCCTTGCAAGCTTACTGCAGAGTCTACTGTATCTTATCTTAAAAAAATTCTAGACCATATGTTCTCCAGATTCTCCCCCTTCTCTCTACTTTCCTTTCTAGCAAACGGCTTTTAAAAGAGTTTGAAAGAGTTTTTCACTGTGTTCTTAACTCTGCTCACTGCTCAGGCCACTCAGGTCACACCACTGACTTTACATGCTTTGGTTAAGGATACCAATGCATTGTGCATTATCTAATCCGAATGAACATGTCTCTGTCCTTGTCTTACTCAGTATCCCAGTGGTATTCAACACAGTTCATTACTCCCTGCTTCTAGAACTATATCTTCTCCTGCCTTACTGTACTTTCTATTTTCTAGTTTTCCTCTGACTTGTTTGGTTGCTGCTTTTCAATTGTCATTGCTGGCTTCTCCCTCCATACCCAAACTTAAACAGTGCTGGCCCCAGAGTCTAGCCCAAGACGGTCCTCTGGCTCGCTGTGCTTCCTTTCTTGTCCCCAGCTTCACAGGACATCAACACATCTCCCAAAATTTTCTCTCCAACCCCAACCTCTCCTCTAAGCTCCACACCTTACAACCATCTGCCTACTTGCAGTTCCCATGCCTATGTCTAAGCATCATCTCAGGCTTAACATGCCCCAAAGAGAATATTTGATTCTTTCCCTCACAAAAACCTGTTGTTCTCTAGTTTTCCAAATATCAGCAAATGGCACATCTAACCAACCTTTACACTGGGGTCTCATCCCCAATTCCCTTCTGTCTGTCAACCCCCCACTCCTTGCCACCTAATCCATCAGCAAGTTATCGCAAATGGATCTTCACAATTGATCCTGAATTTGTCCCCTCGTGTCTAACACCACTCTGGTCCAAACTGCCTGGCCTCTCACATGCACTTCAACAATCACCTTCAAAGTGGATCCCTGCCCCTCCCAGCTGCCCTCTATACCCCACACAGCATAACTCTACTAAAAAGACAAACCATGCATCAACCTAGAGGGGCGGGATGAGGAGGGAGATGGGGGGAGGTTGGAGAGGGAGAGGACATATGTACACCTATGCCTGGCTGATTCATGTTGAGGTTTGACAGAAACAACAAAATTCTGTAAAGCAATTATCCTTGAATTAAAAAATTAATAAAAATATACAAACCACTTTGTATGCCTTTACCGCTTAAAACCTTGCAAATATTTTTTCTCCACTTTAAAAAGGCCCACCAAGCTCTATGTTGCTGGCCTGTAAGCTAGCTACCTGACATACCTCCTACCTACCAAGCTGCAGTCACACTTGGCCTTTTCTCCTTCCCACCTCAAGACTTTTGCAATAGTTACTCTGGAAAGATCTTCCCAAACTACACATCTCAAATCTCAGATCAAATGTCCCCTCCTCAGGGAGGCCTTCTCTCTACTAGTTTCTCCTCCTCCTAGATGGTATCATTTCCCTTACGAGGGGATGCATCACAATCTCAAGCACCAGGCTTCTTTGTTTGTTTGGATGGTTGTTGCTCTGGTTTTTCTTGCAGGATGTGGGCATCTGAAAGGTGCTGTGTTCTAGAATAGTACCTGGCACATAGTAGGTGCTTAATAAATATGTGAATAAATGAATGCCTAAGTATATATAAAATATTGACATTCTTGGGCTTCCCAGGTGGGAAGAATCTGCACTGATAAAGAATCTGCCTGCAAAGCGGGAGATGTGGGTTCGATCCCTGGGTCGGGAAGATCCCATGAGTATTCTTGCCTGGAGAATTCCAGGGACAGAGGAGCCTGACAGGCTACAGTTCATGGGGTGGCAAAGAGTTGGACATGACTTAGAGACTAAACAACAAATTGACATTCTTAAATGCATTAGAATAAAATGACCCTATTTTATTCAGTAGAAAACCTCTTTAGATGCAGTGTCAAGATGACTTTAAAGCAGCAAAGATTATAAAATTACACCTCAAACTATTCAGTATATAAATTCCTGAAAAGTTATGGGCAACCCAAAATGTTAGAAAATAAGGCCCATTTAGAAAGAATTTAACAGAAATTTTCCTGGAGATGTGAAAATCTTTTTCTGATAATATGAATGATCACATTCTAGTTCTTTGGTTTTTATAAATTTGATTTTTTTTTCTATATTGGGTTTGCTTTGATCACAGGACATAAATTATAATTAATCTTTCCATCATAACTTGTGCAACAACTGTCCAAACTACAAGACATCTTTTCAGTATTTCTGGACAAAAAAGGTAAGGAGTCACTACTCTTGTTACTTAATGTCACTGATGCCATGTGATTTAATTCCAAACCCAGCTATATCCTGTAGCCATACAATGCAGGCTTTTTATTAGACCATGGTAATGAGGGTGGTCATGGTCTGGATTCCAACAAGCAACTGTCAAAAACTATCATCCCAAATGACCACTTGCTGAAAATTTCTCACTCCCAGAGCTGGTACTTCCAGGGTGGTCTAGGAAAGAAAGTTGTGCCCATGTCTACTCTGGGGCTCTTCAAATGCTAATATTTAACATTTCTTTGGAACTGCAATTTCATGCTTTGAGGAGTAAGACTTTTTTTTCTGGTTCCTTTTTTTTTTAAAGGTTTTTTTTTAATAGTCTCTATCTATTAAGCTCATGTATTTTTCTTCCTGAAATACCAGTATCTTGTGAAAACTCCCATCAACAGTGTTATTCAGTGGATTTTAAGCACCACTCTTCAGAAAAATCACTCACTCCATTGCTTACCACTTGCTGCCCTCAAAACTTCTTAGCAACATACACTCTGTATGAACCTCAACGTGGTTTGCTTTATCCAATCACATGCCTGAAAGCCCAGCCAGTCAGTTGTGTAATAATAAACCCCTTATCTCCTGAAGATACACAAACGGAAAGATCTCTCAGTGCTTCAGGACACAAGGGACTTTGCTTGAATTCTCAGCTGAAACTCACATCCATTTTAAATGCCAAATGACCCCCACTTCCTCTGGTCTCCTTTTTTTTTTTTTTTTTTTTCTCATTTGCAATTTTGAGGAGGGGGGAAAATACCACAAATGCTAAACAATGTCGAGTTTAAACGGGGGTGGGGGGTGGCAGGCTCTGCCAAAAGCTGCCAGCAAAATGCATGTAGAAACCCAGGGCTTGGTTTGTGTCCTGTCCTGGGCTTACCGGTTCCCTCACAGGCGCCGGTGATGGAAACTCACCCACAATTGTTCTCGGATGCAGAAGGGGTTGAGAGATTGACAAGAGAAGCAGTTTGCTAGTTTCCACGCGCTAGACTAGTCCTCGGAATAAGGGGAAGGGGGACCCTCGTGCTTCCCGGGGAGGAATATGACCTCACGGCCCCCTACCTCGCCCGTCCCCACCAGGCGCAGACCGGCTCCCACCTCGTCCCGCCTCCAAGTTCCCCGCCTCACCCGGGAGAAGCGTCCATTGCCCGCAACCCACCCCGGACGAGCACGCCCGGCCGGCCGGCCCTGGAGGAAAGGGGGAGCGGCCGCCCGGGGAAGGTGTGGGGCCCGAGCGTTGAGCTTCATCAGTCCCCTCGCTCGGCCCGCGCGGCCGCCGGACACACCCCTCCCGGGCCGGCCTCTGCGGTCGCCGGTGCCGGCCGCAGCCGGCGCCGCGCCGGAGCCCGGGGCCCGTCCCCTCCCCGCGCCCGAGGGTCCCGCGCGCGCCCCCGCAGCCGGCTCGCACCTTCAAGGCGCCCCGGGCCGGGCCCTTGGGGAGCGCGCGGCCGGGGCCGAGGGCCACGAAGCGCTCGTCGCCGTCCTCGTCGTCGTCGTCGCCGTCCACCACCTCGACGACCACCTCCTCGTCCTCGTCCTCGTCGTCGTCATCCTCCTCCTCCGCGCCCCCTCGGGGCTTTGCCGGCGCCCGCCCGAGCCCCCTCCGCCGCCGGCTCCCGCCCTCTTCGTCCTCGTCTTCCTCCCCCAGAAGCAGCAGCACCGGAGACGAGGCGGCGGCGGCGGCGGCGGCCCCGGCGCGAGGGGGGTCGGTCCCGGCGTTGCGCGGCGGCGGCAGCGGCGGCCTCCAGCTCTCCGGGGCCGGGGCCGGGGCGGGCGGCGGGAGCCCGGGCAGCGCGCCTTCCCGGGCGGGCGCGGGCGCGGGCGCGGGGCCGGGCGGCTGCAGCGCGGCGCTGCCCCGGCGGCTGCCCAGGCTGGAGCGCTTGGCTAGACGCCGCGCCTGCATGCCTGCCCGCGGGCTGCCGGCCGCCGCGCGGAGCCGGAGAGTTGGTCACCTCCCCCTCCTCGTCCTCCTCCCTCTTCCTCCCCGGGCGGCCGCTGTGGTCGCGAGGCGCCCGGGGCGCGGAGCTGCCGGGGGGCCGCGGGAGCCGCCTCCCCGGGGCCGCCGGCTGCCACTGGCTGCAGAGGCGCGGGCGCCGCCTTCGCTGGACCGGCCCGCGGGGACGCCGGCGGCTACGGCGGGGCGGCGCGGCGGCCGCGGGCGGGGGTGGGTGTGAGCGAGCGGCGCGCTGCCGCCTCCGCCGCCGCCGCCGCCCGGGAGCCGCGGGCCGCGCTGCGCTCCATGCGGCCGGCGGCCGGGCCCGCGCGCTCCGGGCCTACAGCTGCCGTTTCCCGGCGCGAGCTGTTTGTGTTGTGTGTTTTCCACCACCGCCCCCCTCTTCGCGAGCCGTTCCTCGCAGCCCTCCGGTCCCCCTCCCCCGTGCAGACAAAACCCGGACTGGATTTATCATTTCTCCAACCCGCAGCCTCCGAAAATCGGATCCCTCCGAGCAGTCGGCCCGGCGAGCCGTGGGGGCCCGCGCTAGCCCACGGCAGCTTATTCCCTTCGAAAGGAGGATCGACCGGGCTTCTAGAAGTAAGGTTGGCGGTCCAAGTCAGACTTTTGAAGGAAGAGATTCGCCACAAGTCATTTGATGATCTTTACCGGGCAAGGCTTGACTACTCTTGAGCTTGTACGAAATCTCGAGGAAGGTGTACCAACCCGAGAATTGGGGTTAATTGCTAACCTGAATCATTTGGATTTTTGAAATGCTGTTTCTGGACATTGCTCGCCAATCTCTCCGGCTTCTTGAATACACCGTTCTAGGCCCTATCTTTTGAGTTCTCTTGGCGCTGTGCTTTTTTTTTTTTTTTTGCATCTTTTATTTCTGCGTTTTTTACCTTGAGTGCCTGATTTTAACAGCTAAATTGCAAGAAGCTTTTGGCTCTCACCATTCAATGTGCAGACTGCTGGCGCTGTCCGGACCTTGAGAGAAGCAAACTGGGGCAAGGGTTCAAGATTACTTGAGTTTGTTGTTGTAAAAATTAATATGAAGTGAGATCAAGTGTGGAAACCAAGTACAGAACCAGTTTGCCACATGACATTGTCACTGTCTAAGGATTCTTAGGTGTGACAAAGAAAAGTCATTTGCTACTGTTTGGGGTTAGGCTGTATGGTAAGCCGCGTTGTTTACATTCAAATTATAAGCCAGCTCCACCTTTGTTGCTGAGGGCTCTGGAGGATCTCCAAACACTCTGCAGGTGCCTTCAGAAGACCAGTGTAAAGGATGCCTTCGCCCAGCTCCCTTTCACGGTAATGACTGTAGATTTCACATCACATGCCCTGTTAGACTCTCGAAGGCTGCTCATTAAATGCTCACTTATGGTGTCTTCCAACTGTTGAACATTTCCACTGGGATGATGACGAAGATTCTAAAATGAACTTTTTGTTCTCCCTGAATCATATTAGCTTCCTGATAGACCTATTTCAGTAATGACATTCTCATTAGAATCATTCAGGCCCAAAATAGCGGTTATTTTATTCATTCCCTTCTCTACCTTATTCCTAGAGGCAGTTGCCCACAACTCCACTGGTCTTTCTGAAATGTCTCATTCCTTCTCATTCCCAAGCTCCTACAGAATTTCATGACCATAAAAGTTAGCATTTCTAGCAAACTTCCTATACCTAGTTTCTCAATAACACACCTTCCCGTGACCCTCTCCAAATATAAGCACCAGATTCATCTTCCCCAAACTTCATTCAGATCAAGGCATTTTCTGGTGGAACTTCTCATGTCAATATTCCACTGGAGAATTCAGAGAGAGAGAGAAGGAAATGGTCTGAGCATTTTAAGAGATGGGTGTGCTTGATCAAAGCATGAAACAGCAGAGGGGTCAGCTAAGAAGTAAACTAATCAGTATTAGTGAGTGTGAAGAATGGAGGGTCACAGAAGTGATTTCATCCCAACTGCAAGAAATTTCCCTTGGTTGATTTGGAAAATGATTTTAGAGAAAGACAGCAGAGTCTTTCTCTGACCAGGAAGAATAAAGATCAGAGGCAAGGGGCTGGCTGACAGATACAAGGAGGGTGGTGGAGGGAAACAGGTGAGACAAGTGGGCTAGTGGTTAGCCACGTGGTCTCAGGAGCTAGAATATCTGGGTCTGAATCCCAGCTCTGAGCTTAACAGCTATATGCCTTTACTCACCCTACCTCTGTGCCTCATTTTCCTTATCTTTAAAACAGGGATAATAGTAGTACCTACCCAATATGGCTTCCCAGGTGGCACTGCGGTAAAGAATCCACCTGCAATTCTGGAGACTACCTGCAAGGCAGGAGCTGCGGATTCAATCCCTGGACCAGGAAGATCCCCTGGAGGAGGAAATGGCAACCCACTCCAGTACTCTTGCCTAGGAAATCCTATGGACAGAAGAACCTGGTGGGCTATAATCCATGGGGTCACAAAGAATAGGACACACAAACACATACACCCCTAATAGTTAAGTTGTTTTGTGGGATAATGAACTAATATGTATAACATCTAATATGTTATATATTAGATATATATACTAATATATATATTAGATATATACTAATATATCTAATATATTAGTATAACATATACTAATATGTATAACATGTATAAGAATGTCTATATAAGAGCTTCTTATAGTAAATGTATTCATGGTGGTGGATAAACAAGGTGTTTTGGGGGTACTGTTAAAGAATAACTAGGTAACTTTCCTTTAGCAAGTTCAGAACTGTCAGTAATATAATAACCTGCCTTTAAAGTCCAGCTAGATCTTATCAAGGGGCTGTGGGCAGGCCAAAGATAAGCTTTTTATGTCTGAAACTGTCATAGATGATGGAGAGTATTTTCCTGACAACTGAGAGGAAAGACCGAGTAAAGTGAGTTTGTGATTGGTGTTCGTGGTTTAGTGGAAGAGGTACTAATTTACACCATTGTACCTTCTTTCAAAATTGCTACATGTGTTTTGAAATCAACTGTTCTTTTGCTCAGGCCACCTTAATGGAGTCCACATATACGTGTTCCCTGGTCCCACTAGGCCAGAGATGCTCCCCTCGGAGTGGGAGAAAACGACTGACTTTCGTGTACTGGGACTACTAAGTTGAGGTTAACGTTACAGAAGAGGTTTGTTCTCAGCTGGGCTTTGAGGGAAGAGAAGGATCTAGATGGGCAGGGAGAGCAGTATTATCCAGGTAACTGCAGGCTACTGCAGACCAAGCTCATGAAACCAGAGCATATGCGGCAAGAAGTAAAATCAAATTACCTAATTCATCAGGAACCAAGAATTATGTCATAACATGGGCTGATGGCGCACTGCTTATGGTACTCATGGGCTCAGAAGTCAAGAACTATTAATATCTCATGATGCCAGACATGGGTGCCTGACAACTGCTCCCCTCTCCTCTATTCCTTAAACATAACACATTTTTACTTGTAATACTGGGAACACTTGCCATTGAGCATGAGGTGTGCCTCTTAAGTCATGGGATGCAGAAGGCATATCTCCAGAGAGTCCGGTTTAACATGTCATCATTCATGCCACCATTCATTCAATATGTATTTATTGAGCTCTGCTAAATACCATGCATTCTTCTTGGCACCGGTGTGCAATAGCAAACAAAATAACCCTCACTGGAGAGGGAAAATAGATAACCATCAAGGAAAATAAGTGAACTCTATGATTTCATAGATGCCCTAAGTGCTACAGAGGAAAATAAAGCCCGGAGGTACAGAGTGCTGGAAGTTTAAAAAAAGAAGTAAATATTTATACTTAGTATTTATTTAATGTACTTAATTTCTTCTTATTATTTGTAGTTATTTTTTAAGTAATTTTTATTTGCATATAGTTGCTTTACAGTGTTGTGTTGGCTTCTACTGTACAGTAACAAAACATGTACAGTAAAATGAATCAGTCATGCTCATACATATATCCCCTCCCTTTCGGACTTCCTTCCCATTCAAGTTACCACAATGCATTAAGTCGAGTTCCCTGAGCTGTACAGTAAGTTCTCATTAATTACCTCTCTTACACATAGTAGTGTGTATCTGTCAATCCCAATCTCCCAGCTCATCCCACCCCCACCTCCTTTCCCCTTTGATAACCATATGTTTGTTCTCTGTGTCTGTATTTCTATTTCTGCTTTGCGAATAAGACCATCTTTCTAAATAAGACCATTTTTCTAAACTCTACATATATGTGACACTTGTTTTTCTCTATTTATTGTAATGATCTATAATTATATTTATTAAAATTTATTATATATTTCTCAGGTAAGTATATATTTCATATTATATTTAATATAAATAAAAATATTAAAACAAACTGAGAAACAGTACAGTCGTAATGTAACAGTTGAATGAAACTTACAGCAGCGAGTGCTTTCAAGCATTATAGTGAACTCTGTCTTTTTCCGTGGAGCAGGATCAGTTCTCTTATGCACCCTGTAGGCTTTGTCTGAACAACTGGAGAAGGGCTGATGAGGAAGACAGATGATGGACTTTGGAGTAAGTGCCACCCCACAATCAAGGAGCAACTGGCTACCTCGTGCCTGGTTTCTTCTGATCCTAAATGATTCTTAAACCATTGAATTCTGAGTCCCAAAGATACCCAAAGCATTTTAAAAAACATGTACTAAGAAATTGTACAGAGAAAATCAGGCTCAGTTTAACATTTTGTTCAGTTTTTTTAAATCTAAGATTCAGAGAAAGAATAATCACACTCACCAGATCACAAAGAACTGACTCATTGGAAAAGACCCTGATGCTGGGAAAGATTAAAGGCAAGAGGAGAAAGGAAGGGAATGACAGAGGATGAGATGGTTGAATGGCATCACCAACTCGATGAATGTGAGTCTGAGCAAGCTCTAGGAGTTGGTGATGGACAGGGAAGCCTGGCGTGCTGTGGTCCATGGGACGGCAAAGAGTCGGAGACAACTGAGCAACTGAACTGAGATCACAAAGTATAACCATAACCAGGACAGATATGTAACAAATGCCTATCCTCACACGAGAACTCGTTTCTGTCCTTGAGAACCTGAAATAGATGGATTCCTTGAGCGTGGCAGCTCCTTTTAAAAATTACTTTAAAACTAAAAGTAAAAATCTGCCCTTTACACAAGTTATAACAGTAAGATTAAGTTAGTTTTTCCACACTTCTTGGAAACTTAAAAATGGTTTCAGATGATGACTGTCATCCCACCGTATGAAAAATAGATTAAGGTTAAGAGAATCACTCATCTATTACACCCTTCAGGCTAAAAGCCTATATAAGTCAAGCATAAACCTCCACCCAGATAAATGTTTCTTCCATGAGCAATTAACTCAAACTCTCAACAACACAGCGTACTTTCTACACAGTTCTTTAAAATATCTCCCAGAGACTTGGATCTTTTTTCAATTTCTCAATATTATTATTTTTAGTGAGCATAAAACTGATAGAATTACTTTTTTTATGAGACACACATTTGCTGTTTTGGGGTGGGGTGGGGTGGTGTGTAGGGGGTGTGTGTGTGTATGTATGTGTGTATAGAGAGAGGGGTTTTGTTTGTTTCCTGATCATGTTAGTCATCTTACATTTGCACTTGAAAGGCAATAGAAAGAAAGCTGGACTGGGATCCCAGAGACATGGGTTTGAACCCTGATCTGAGAATTATTCGCTGTATGACTAGTTATGTAATATGCTTAGTCACTCAGTCATATCCAACTCTCTGCAACCCCATGGACTGTAGTCTCCCAGGCTCCTTTGCCCTTGGGGATTCTCCAGGCAAGAATACTGGAGTGGGTAGCCATGCCCTCCTCCAGGGGATCTTCCTGACCCAGATATCGAATCCAGGTTTTCTGCATTGCAGGCGGATTCTTTATCATCTGAGCCACCAACTGGTTAAGTCCCCTGATCTCGGCAGACTTCACAAAGTAGGATTAATGAATTGTAGTCTTTAAGGCCTTTCAACTTTTGAGTACTATAAAGGAAGATATGGACCTGAAGTATGTTTTAAGATTAAGCCAAATGCCCATTATTCAGATCCACAAATGGCATCTAGTGTGTAAACCTACAAACGTATGTAGGATTTTTTATAGACAACTCCTATAAGCCAATGTGTTGTGCTGTATCTTAGGACTACCATCTCAGTTTTGATCACTCTCACCCTTAATTCCATAGTCCCTCCCTGCTTTGCTGGGAATCCAAAATTATGAAAGTGTGCAAACACTTGCTGCCATCTTATTTTACTAGTTATATCTTTGGTGCTAAGATGCCCTAATGACTACAAACCAAGTAGTTGCTCCTTTTTATTATTTGTATTAACATCTTTTCCCACAAAGTGAAGATTGCCTCCACCCAAGGTGTATATTTACTTCCTATTAATAATATTCTCATATCTCTGAAGTTTTGCTCTCATCTTTCTTTTCCTTTCGCTTTTTAAAAAAAATCCAAGATACTTCTGGTACAAGTAACTGAAGTCCCCATTCACCCAAAATGAAAAAAGAAGGGAAGGGATTTATTCGTTTGGGTAACTCAACCACATTTTAAAAATTAAAATTCTAAAACATTAAAAAGCAGAGGCATCACTTTGCCGACAAAGATCCATTTAATCAAAGTTATGGTTTTCCCAGTAGTCACGAATGGATATTCGAGTCGGACCACAGAGAAGGCTGAGAGCTGAAGAATTGATGCTTTTGAACTGTGATACTGGAGAAGACTCTGGAGAGTCCCTTGGACAGCAAGGAGATCAAACCAGTCCATCCTAAAGGAAATCAATCCTGAACATTTGTTGGAAGGACTGATGAAGCTCCAGTACTTTGGCCACCTGATTCGAAAAGCCGACTCATTGGAAAAGACCCTGATGCTGGGAAAGATTGAAGGCAAAAGGAAAAGAGGGTGACAGAGGAAGAGATTGTTAGATAGCATCACTGACTCAATGGACAGGAGTTTGAGCAAACTCAGGGAGATAGTGAAGGACAGCGAAACCTGGTGTGCTGCAGTTCTTGGGGTCTCAGAGTCAGACATGTCTGAGTGACTGGACAACAATAACTCAACCACAGATGAGCCTGCATTTGGGGAAATTTAGATTCAGGGCTTACGTGATATATGGTTGTCTGTCTTTCTCTCTGTGTGTTTGTATGACTTGTTTCATTATCTGGCCAGCTAGAACCAGCTCATAGGCACCTCTGACCATGCATCTGTCAGTCTTATAACCAGAAGCAAAGGCACTCTCTGCATCTGCAACTGTTAAAGAAATCCTAGCAAAAGACCCTGGAAGGCCCTCTGAGTTGTGAGTCTGTGTCTGTGGCCAAGGGTGGAATGCTGTGATTGGTGACCTTCACTCTACAACATGGTTAAAGGGGAAAAGGGTGATTACTGTCCTGAGCAGAAAAAGAACATAAGAGACCACTATATCTTATAAATATAGCCAATACTATTTAAAATCTGAAACATGAAAATAGGTCAAAGGAAAAAAAACACATCTAATCTAATCTCCCTACCCTAAGACAACCACTGATATTGTTTTGCTGTGTTTATTTTAATTTGTTTTCTGTGCATGCTTTTTTTGTTTCATATTGCTTTTGCACCTGTTTTTACAATGTAAGCTTTCACTCACAGGTAGCAATATAACTTGTAGATGGATTATGAGCTAGAAGGAAAGAAATAAGTCAGGAAAATATTACAAGAAAATGTGCATGAATATTTTTTATAAACCCTGGGGAATGACAGCCATTATAAACAGGATATCAGGTCAGAGCCATAGCAAAAGGCTGATAAATTTGACCACAAAAAAAGCCCCTTTAAACTTTATGGTAAAGGTACCATTAAAGAGTTTTAAAAGGCAAAAGATGGTTGACTTTCAACATAAAATCATTGATTAATATGTAGCCAAATGTAAATAATTCAACATTATTAAAGCAGTTATATACAATGCTCACCTACCAGACTGGTAGAAACGTTAAAGCTTTGAAAATATTCAGTGTGACATACAGTATGGACAAACAGGTCCTCATATACAATATATATCATAATTCTAAAATGCCCTTGCCATTGGAAACCAGTGATTTCACTTCTGGCTGTGGATCCTAGAGAAACACTGATACATGAGCACAAAGGAGCACAGAGACGGTCCTTGTTGCAGTGCCGGTTTTCATAGCAGAATATTGAAAGCAGCATAAATACTCATAAGAAGGAGAATGGTTTAAAAAGAAGCCTTTGACAACATAGGAACCATCATGAAGCAGCTAAAAAGAGTTAGGGAGATCACTGTATACCAAAAGGGAAAAGACTCAAAGTTTTAAATGGAAAAGGAAAGTGGTAAAATTTTGTTGATGCAAGCTCTCATTTGCGTTTAAAGCAAAATCCCACAGAGTATAATGTACACGCTACATACTGTGATTTCAGATGGGAAGGTGGACAGATCAATGGGAAACTGACTAAAGATACTGCGCAAACTTGGGAGAGGCTAATGGGATTGACGGAAAAAAATAAAGGAGGTCTCTTACTTTCTGTATTTTGGGTTTTAAAAAAACTTGAATTTGTATTCAGATATTGCATGGATCAGGCTTCCCAAGTGGCTCAGTGGTAACGAAACTCCCTGCCAAGCAGGAGGCGTGGGTTTGATCCCTGGGCCAAGAAGATACACTGGAGAAGGAAGTGACAACCCACTCCAGTATTCTTGCCTGGGAAATCCCAAGGACAGAGGAGCCTGGCAGGCTACAATCCATGGAGTTGCAAAAGAGTGAGACATGATTTAGTGACTAAATCACCACCATTATATCAATCACTTTAAAATAAAGTAAAAACTCTTCACAGCTTTATTTTTTGTAGAATATTCTGTCCTGCCATTGTGCCATGATTTCACCATATCTTGCTATTTTCAAGGCCACTTCTGCACAGAAAGTGCTGGACATCTTCTGGATTCCTTCCTTGGGACCAGAGCCAGAAGTGGAACCAGGGGGCCCAGGCTGTGCACATTTTCCTGATAAAATTTTACTAGACGGCTTTCTGGAGGAGTTACCACAATGGACGTTCTGACAACCATGAGAAAGTGGCCCATTTCCTGCACTCTCCCATGCTTTGATCATATCATATCTCATTCTTTCCATTATTTTCCCGCTCTTTGCTGCTTTGATAAATGTTCCATCAAATCTCATTTTGTTTTAATTTCTTTCTTTGATCATTAATGAGGAAAAGTATTTCCCCATGTGTTCAAGTTTTATTTCCCCTTCTGCAAATTCTTTTCTTATCCTTTGCCCATATGCCTACAAGAATCTGGGTTTTCCTCTCCACTGGTATGAGCTCTCCACATTAAAAGTCCTCTTGTCATAGCTTTTGCAGATACTTTTCTAACTTTGCTATTTCTTTTTAAATTTCTTCACATTTTCTTTCCCAAAGCTTTAGACTTACCTATGAGCCTTTCTTTTCCTTCCTTTGCTGATTTTATTTACAAATTCCTATCTCTGTTTTTCCCTGAGATTTGCACTAATAACATCTGCTAGACTTCATCCCTTATCATTTTCCTTCAATGCTTTTTACTTATTTATTTACCTAATTTTTGGTGCAAGGCTTCATTTCAATTTTATTTATATGTTACCCAACATAATTTCCTTATACTGCAGAATATGCTATTATTTATTCTTAAAATTAAGTTTTCAGACTTGATTCTCATTTACTTAGTATTGATCACGTGCCTTCTTGTCTGTATTTTACTAAATAACTCGATTAATAGTTCATTCAAATAAATATATTTTTAAGTTTAAATAATTCTCATCCAAACAATGATATCTGTAATAAATAATGTTTTCAAAAATACCAAATTAACCCTTTTAAAGTATTTAATATTAATACAAATGTGAACATGCAGATAGTTCATCTGCCAGCACATCCTATAAAAAAGGAATTGGTCTATAACTGTACTGTTCAATATGGTAGCCACTTGCCACAGGTAGCTCTGGAGCACTTGAAATGTGGCTAGTACAAATGAAGACCCTGAGGCTGAGAAAGATTGAAGGCGGGAGAAGGGGACAACAGAGGATGAGATGGTTGGATGGCATCACCGACTCGATGGACATGCATTTGAGCAACCTCCAGGAGTTGGTGATGGACAGGGAAGCCTGGCGTGCTGCAGTCCGTGGGGTTGCAAAGAGTCAGACACGACTGAGCAACTGAACTGAACTGAACAAATGAAGAACTAAATTTTTAGTAGCATTTAACTTTCATGAAGTTAAATAGCCTCAGGTAGCTAGTGGCTGTAGGACTGGACAGTGCAGGCTCAGACCTTCCAAGGATCATCTCTGACTTCCCAGATCCATTTTTAGGTGCACCTGACTGAGCTAATTAAAGAAACAGATGCTACACTCCTGATACTTTGCTGCAAATCCAAAATCAAAGCTACCCTTAACTATGTATTCTCATCTACCTGCCCAATTTTTGAAACCTAATGTTTTTTAATTATTAGCTTATATTTCACAATTCTCATTTATTACCTTCATCAGGCTTCCAATTGGGCTATTTTTCAGGTTTGAGGTTGATGAGATGTCAGAAGCACCCAATCTCTCCCCCTCTGCCTCCAGAACTATTTTTACCTACCCCATTTTAGTTCCTATGTTTGTTATTTTATTCTGAAGCTATTCTAAAGAAAGAAGTACCTGAGTTAACCCCAGTAACCTATTATAAGAGTCTTGAAAGCCATAAAATATAATGAGACATTAACGCATGCTGATATAAATGCCCCTGGGATTTCTTAAAAGCTAGTTGTAAATTTCTTTTTGTTGACATTATTAAGCCTGAAAGAAAGAGAGACAGACAGAATTTTACAAACTGTCTGAAAATTCCTTGGAGCTCTATACCCTCAATACTAAGATCTAGAATTTCCCCTGAACCAGTATAGCTATAAAGACTATCCATCTGGTCACATGCCTAGAGTGAAGGAGGGCAGGGGGTAAGGAGTAGTGGCCTTGGTCATCTTCAGTTTCTTTCATTAGGGATGCAAAGACTATCTGCAAGTTTTTTCTATCATTTCTTTAAAAGCGATGGTGGTGCTGCATGTCCTCCAATGTATAAACCACTTCCCGTATGTAAACCCACTAACCACAGAGCTACTGCTACTGCTAAGTCACGTCAGTCATGTCCGACTCTGTGTGACCCCATAGACGGCAACCCGCCAGGCTCCCGTCCCTGGGATTCTCCAGGCAAGAACACTGGAGCGGGTTGTCCTACTAACCACACCGCCCAACTAAATCCATCTGTTTACCTAGTCACAGCCACCACTGCCACTGGATGAGCTACTTCCATATGGCAGACAAGGAGGATTTCCAGGACCTTTGGCCTAGACTGAAATTTCAAATACAACCTGGTACAAATACTATTGTTTCTTGCTCCTTTCCAGAAGTTAAGGAAAGGGAAGAGAAGAAAGAAAAACAGAAAAGGAAGGAGGGGAAAAAAAGGCAGGGACATGAAGGGTGAACAGCAAAAAATATAACTGCCTTGGATTTTTGATAATTTACTATGCTACATATATACATAAAAGATTTTCTTCTATTTATCCTAAGTGTGTCCTTCAGAAAACTAGGTCTAATTTCCCCTTATTCAATTCTCAATAAAAAGAAAAAATTACTAGTTATGATCTTGGATATAAAAATAATGATCTTTACTATTTTTAGGGTCCAAGACGAGGCCCTAAGGAGTCCCCTGCCCACTGGCAGAGCGGGGAGGCCTTGGGCCCACACAGCAAGGGAGGGCTGGAACACAAGGGTGGTCAAGTCACAGATCCCGTCTTCCCAATAAAGCCATTTGCTGCTCAAAAAAAAAAAATAAAATAAAAAAAAAAAAAATAAAATCTTTCCAAATTTTCAATATGGCATTTCAGCCACAATGCCAGTCATTTCCCCCATGCTGTCAGATAAAGTTTTTGTTTTTTGTTTTTTACTGCTTCTATATTATTCTACTGTTAGTGATATCATTTTCTTGTTAGCTTTAGACCTCTCCCCCATTCTCACTTCATGTTCAATTTCCTGTTCTCAATGACCTCTGTATTCCTTTTAATATCTTCCAACTCATCACTCATTCCCTATCTTCCAGAATCTAAAATCAGAGGTCACCCTAAGTATATAAACTGTCATCTTTTAGAAGAGCATTCAGCTTGTGCTACTCAGGACTATAAGATATTACCAGCCGGTACTGGCTGCATAATTTGCAGAGCATATCTTGGGCTTCTTGCTCCAGATAATTGCACATTTCAAGATGGCAGAGCACTAATCCAAATGTGAGGTCTTCTAAGTGTGAGGCCCCAGGTGACAATCAGCCCATGAAGTAAGCCCCATTTCTAGGTTTATCCATGACTCTTGGAAGGATGGTTACAATACCCTTATGGTTTCTTCCACTTCCTGTTCTCCAGATTCTTCTCTTTCCTTGGAGAAAAATTTCACATTAGGAACTGAGAGTTATTTTGTGGGATATGGTGGGGACGGAGTGGCTAGGGGGATTCAGGATGTGGGGACACAAGTGTACCTGTGGCCAATTCACGTTGATGTATAGCAAAAACCATCACAATATTGTAAAGTATTTATCCTTCAACTAAAATAAATTAATTTAAAAAGAAGCAGAAATGCAAATTCTTAATCTATACCTACTGAATCAGAAAATCTGGGGGTGGGCTTTAAGAGGCCCTCCAAGCGACTTGGATACACTTTAAGGTTTGAAGAGCACTGCCTAGATCATGGCCATCAAAGTGAGATCTGCAGACAAGCAGCTAATTTGAAATGCAGAATTTCAGCCTTCCCTCCCCCAGAATCAGAGTCTGGGTTTTAACAAGATCCCCGAGTGGTTCATAAGCATATACAGCTAAGAAGCACTGAACTTAGTAGTTTATGCTCTCAAGGGGTATTTATAGATTAGCCAGTGGAGTCTAAATTGGGGGATGACTTTTAATGGAGTAATTTCAGGTTCAATTTAGATGGGAGGGGATATGTCACATTTAGAGGCTAAGTACCCTGTCTGACACCATTTACTTGCACATTTCAAATGACACCACACAGCACACATTCTGTCTTCTTCCATGCTTTATATATGAGAGCAAGATTTGAAAATATGAAACCAAACCAAACAATTGCAACTATGAAGGCCAATCTTTTCACGAAGATGGTTGAATGTTTCCTGTGTATGCCAAGGTCTTTGCTAGACTCTGAGATGCCCAGTTCCTGGACTCAGGAGCTCCCAGTCTAACAGAGGACATAGTCATGGGCTGACATTATCACAGTGCCTCTGACAAACGCGTAGTGGTAGTGTTAGTCACCCCGTCATGTCTGACTCTTTGTGACCCCATGGGCTGTAGCTCACCAGGCTCCTCTGTTCATGGAATTCTCCAGGCAAGAGTACTGGGGTGGGTTGCCATATTCTTCTCCAGGGGATCTTCTTGATTTAAGGATCAAACCCAGGTCTCCTGCGTGTCAGGCAGATTCTTTACCGTCTGAGCCACCAGGGAAGCCTGGCAAACACATAAGCATGGTCTTCAAGAGAATTTGGCAGTCTCGGAGAACAGTGAAGCCTGGCTGGCCAGAGTGGGCCAGAGATGGTTTATGGAGTGAGGTCTTGCCGGAGTTGATTGTTACAGGGTGAGTGGGGATCCACCAGATGATGAAGTGGCAGGAAGAACATTCCAAGGAGAGGAGCAGGGGAGCAGAGATGCAGGGACAGCACCAAAAATTCAGGAATTCTGCCCCGAGGATGGGAATACATTTGTGGCAATGCCAGGACACATCTCATTGAAATAACAGTCCTTTTTGATGTTTCCGATCCAACGTCTATACCGTCTTCCTTCTGAGCACAACTCATCTTGTGCAGGCATGTGGCTCAGCTGCCTGATGGAAGGATTCAACAGTGGCAGCAGCACTGCCATCACTCACTTCAAACAGGAACCAGCCGTCCAGATAGCGGGAAATCCAGATGTGTCAGGTGGTCCGTGGAGGAACCCCTCCATCATCACAACCTCTCCTCTTCTCAGTCCAGTAACCTGACTTCAGCACCACAGAGAAATTGAATACACCTGTTGGAAACATTTGACAATCTCTTTTCTCCACCAGGGGCTTTCCTGGTGGCTCAGATGGTAAAGAATATGTGCAATACAGGAGACCTGAGTTCGATCCCTGAGTTGGGAAGAACTTCTGGAGAAGAGAATGGCAACCCACTCCAGTATTCTTGTCTGGAGTATTCCTTGAACAGAGGAGCCCAGTGAGCTACAGTCGATGGGGTCGCAAAGAGTTGGACACAACTAAATGAGTCATACTTTCTTAACTCAGTGTGACTAACAACACCCCAATTTTTACCCAGGACAGGGAATGGGTTGCTCTGTAGACCTTTTTCAGCTCCATCCCAGCTTTATCTTTAAAATGCTTCTTACATCTAACCGATCCCACCACCTCCACAGTTATCATACTGATCTAGCTCTCATCATCCCTAAGGTGGACTACTGTGCTAGAACTCCAAACTAGACTTATTGCTTTCACTTTTATCTTTCTACAGGCAAGCCTTCACATAGCAGCCAAATGGCCTTAAGTACAGAGAACAAAGTACAGCCCTCTCCTGTCCAAGAGCCTCCAATAATTTCCCAGCACATGCAGAAGGAATCGAAACATCCTTGAGAGGCTTAGAAGACCCTGTACTATCCCACCTCTCAATCCCCTGCTCTCCTCTCCTTGTCCACTGTCCACCCTGCCTTCTCAGTCTTTCTTGATCAGACCGGCTCTTGATTCAGGCTCACATCAGGCTGTCTCCTCCCTTCCGCCAGAGTGCCCTCTTGCACGTCACTTGGGCATCTGCTCAAATTTCACGTCCTTAAGAGGCATTTCTTCACCACCCTGCTAAAAACAGCACTCCAAATCTGATGCTTTTTTTCCGTTAGAGCACTAATTACCAGCAGCTAGAAGGTAAGCTCCATGAGGTTAAGACATCATCTGTTTTGCTAGAATAGCACCTAGGACTTGTAGATGCTCAAACATTTCTTTCCTGAATTTAAAGTCACACTCAACTCTTCCATCTCCATTGCTACAAGAATGGTTATCCAGTCTAGTGAGCTGACAAACTGAATTTGCATCTTTTTGTGGCAAGCTTCAGTGGCTCTCAAACTTCCCCTGCCTCAGAATCACCTGGAGGGCTTATTGAAACACAGATTCAAATAAACATAATGAGTTAATGATAAGTAAGAGTTGAGACTGGGCCTCCCCAGTGGTGTAGCTGTAAAGAATCTGCCTGCCAATGCAGGAGATGTGGGTTCAATCCCTGGGTCAGGAAGATCCCTAAAGAAGGAAATGACAACCCACTCCAGTGTTCTTGCCTGGGAAATCCCAAGGACAGAGGAGCCTGGTGGGCTACAGTCGATTGGGTTGAAAAAGAATCAGACATAACAACAACAAGGAAGGTGTTGAGATTAGTAAAACTAGTACTTAATTATACTTGGAACTTTGTATTTCTTTGAATCTCCACATAAAGTATGATCTGTGATTTAATACTCGAAAAAGAAATAGCAAAAAAGAAAAACACACAGGTTAGTGGCACACAGCCTCAAAATCTGATTCCAAAATGAGGTTGGGGCTGGAAAATAGCATCAGGAACAAGTCACTGGATGCAGCTGATAATGCTGATCCAGGAACCACACTTTTGTATAAGAGATCTCTGTGCCAAACATCCCCTCCAGCAGGGTGTCTCCTTCTCTTTTGTCTCTCCCAAGCCCACTACTCTGTTCATAATTGCCAATACAGTGAGTCCCCTACACACGAATCTTCAAAGGTTCAAAGTTGAGAACTTTCCAAGATGGTAATGTGCCTTCGCGCATCCAATCACATGTTAGTTCACGCATCTGACGTACACTGGCATATGTGTACATCCTCAACAACTGTTGTGGGTGTGTTGTGTGGATATGGTTGTGCTTTTGTGTACTTCACAGTACCATATAGAGTACAGCCGCACAGTATGTTTATTTCAAGTCCAGAATGTCCAGAAACAAGTGTAAGAGCAGCAGTGATATAGTTCATATTACTGTACTTCTCAAGGTATTATAATGTTAGATTTAAAATGTTTTTTGTGTTTGTTTTTATGTATTATTTGTGTGAAAAGTATTAGAAACCTATTTCTGTACAGTATGATACAGCCGATTGTTGTTAGTTGGGTACCTAGGCTAATTTTGGGCTTCCCTGATAGAGCAGACAGTGAAGAGTCTGCCTGCAATGCGGGAGACCTGGTTCAATTCCTGGGCGTGGAAGATCCCCTGGAGAAAGGAAAGACTACCCACTCCAGTATTTTGGCCTGGAGAATTCCACGGACTGTATAGTCCATGGAGTTGCAAAGAGTTGGACACGTCTGAGCGACTTTCACACTAGGCTAACTTCATCAGGCTGTCAAACAGATTGGACTTAAGGACGCGCTCTTGGAATGGACTCATGTGTAGGGGCTTGCTGTAGTGTCATAAAGTGAAGGCGAAGGGGAACTAGTGCCTGGGCTCTGCTCCTGGGTAAGAGGGTGTCCTTGTGATATGAAGCACAAAACCTCCTCTTCTCACTCTGGGGATTTGGTGTTATTATCAGGCTCTGGAAAAAAAAAAGTCTGTGGGGAAAAAAAATGCTTGTGGAACATTATGCATTCTAATTAAGTTAGAATCTGTAAAGGGAATGCTTTTCGCTCTCACACCCTGTCAGGCTATAAGCCAGTGCTTTCTGCACCTTGTAGAATATGTCAGGGTCACCAGCACTTAAAGTTTGTGGTTGGCCACAGACAATCGAACAGGGCTCTGTGGTGGCGATTGCAAGACTAGGCACTGGCTGGTGGTTTAACTTCTGACCTGTGTATTCAGAGGGAACAGACCAGAGATTCAGTTCTTGGGCTCCAATAGGGAGACTTCTTATTTATTACAATAGGTGATGGAGGTGATGAGGGGGAGGTTTCTGAAAGTCACCTCATTTTAAAGATGTGTGCTATGGTCTGAAGGTTCGTGTCCTCCCAAAATTCATACTTTGAAACCTAACCTCCAAGGGGATTGTTAAAAGGAGGTGGGGCCTTTGGGAGGTGAATAGGTCATGAGGGCAGAATCCTCATGAATGGGACTAGTGTCCTAATAAAAGAGGCCGGAGACAGCTCCCTCATCCTTCCTACTACGTGAGGTTGCAAGGAGACGATCATTGTCGGTGAGGAAGTAGGTCCTCAACAGACACTGAATTTGTCAGGGCTATGATCTTGCATTTTTCAGTCTGTGGAACTGTGAAAAACAAACCTTTGCTGTTTGTAAGTCACTCAGTCTAGGGCACTTTGTTATATCAAACAGAAACTCAAATGGACTAAGATAGTGTGTATTTGCATGTGTGTGTGTGTTAATGCTGGCACATTTCTGGTCAATAAGAGGCTTCCGTGTTTCTTTCCCATCTCAACCTTCTTCATGCACATTGAAAGTCCAGTAATAATTCTGAGCCCTATTTTCCTCTGCTTTCTCCCTTGATGTTCTCCTACTACTCAGAGAAAAATTACTGAACCTCTCTGAGAATACAGTGATCTTGGGGGTATGCTCCATTCAACACTTGTAATCCACTAAACCCTAGCCATGGGCTTCCCAGGTGGTGTTAGTGGTAAAGAATCTGCCCACCAATGCAGGAGACCCAAGAGATGTGGGTTGGGTCCCTAGGTCAGGAAGATCCTCTGGAGTGGGAAATGGTACCCACTCCAGTATTCATGCCTTGAAAGAGGAGCCTGGCATGCAGAGTCGGACATGACTGAGCAACTGAACTGAACTGAACTATAGCAGAATTGTTCTGAATCTTGACTGTTGCGGTGATTACACAAGTCTACATGTAATCTACATCTACAGGCTTCAACAGTATACGTGAACCGTGAACTTCCAGATGTTCAAGCTGGATTTAGAAAAGGTACAGGAACCAGATATCAAATTGCCAACATCCGTTGGATCACCAAAAGAGCAAGAGAGTTCCAGAAAAACATCTACTTCTGCTTTATTGACTACTCCAAAGCCTTTGACTGTGTGGATCACAACAAACTGTGGAAAATTCTTGAAGAGATGGAAATACCAGATCACCTGACCAGCCTCCTGAGAAATCTGTATGCAGGTCAAGAAGCAACAGTTAGAACTGCACATGGAAGAACAGACTGATTCCAAATAGGAAAAGGAGTACGTCAAGGCTGTGTATTGTCACCCTGCTTATTTAACTTATATGCAGAGTACATCATGAGAAACGCTGGACTGGATGAAGCACAAGCTGGAATCACGATTGCTGGGAGAAATATCAATAACCTCAGATATGCAGATGACACCACCCTTATGGCAGAAAGTGAAGAAAAACTAAAGAGCTTCTTGATGAAAGTAAAAGAGGAGAGTGAAAAAGCTGGCTTAAAACTCAACATTCAGAAAACTAAGATCATGGCATCTGGTCCCACCACCTCATGGCAAATAGATGGGGAAACAGTGAAAACAGTGGCAGACTTTATTTTTGAGGGCTCCAAAATCACTGCAGATGGTGATTGCAGCCATGAAATTAAAAGATACTTGCTCCTTGGAAGATAGGCTATGACCAACCTAGACAGCATATTAAAAAGCAGAGATATTACTTTGCCAACAAAGGTCTGTCTGGTCACAGCTATGGTTTTTCCAGTAGTCATATATGGATGTGAGAGTTGGACTATAAAGAAAGCTGAGTGCCAAAGAATTGATGCTTTTGAATGGTGGTGTTTGAGAAGACTCTTGAGAGTACCTTGAACTGCAAGGAGATCCAACCAGTCCATCCTAAAGGAAATCAATCCTAAATATTCATTGGAAGGACTGATGCTGAAGCTGAAACTCCAATACTTTGGCAACCTGATGCTAAGAACTGACTTGCTAGAAAGACCCTGATGCTGGGAAAAATTGAAGGCAGGAGGAGAAGTGGACGACAGAGGATGAGATGGTTGGATGGTATCATTGACTTGATGAACATGAGTTTGAGCAAGCTCCAGGAGTTGGTGCTGGACAGGGAAGCCTGGTGTGCTGCAGCCCATGGGACTGCAAAGAGTCGGGCACAACTGAGCAACTGAGCAACTGAACTGAACTGAATACATAAGACAGGATTGCACAGAAGTAAATTCACACACACATGACTGTATGTAAAACTGGTAAAATATGAATAAGGTAGATTGTATTGAGGTTCGTATCCTAGTTATTATATTATACTATCACACTAGATGCTAATATTGGGGGAAACTAGATGAAGGATACACAGGATCTCTCTGTGTTATTTCTTACAACTGCATGTGGGTCTACAATGATCTCAAAATAAGCACTTAAAAGAGAAGTGCTGCAGAGAGGACAAGTTAGTTGACATCAGAATGCAGGTTCCTGGGCAGCTGGGGCATCGAAAGGGCAGTCGGCCCAGAGAAAAAGAGAGGACCTATATTTAAAGGGAAGGGAGGCACAGCCATGATAGGATATGTTCCTAAGAAAAAAATTCCTTCTCCTCCTGTTCTTAAATTGTACTGCCAGCAAAATATAGTCTATCACCAAGCCATCATTTCTAGAATGCCAGCATTTCCATCATATGCTGAAGGTAATAACAATAATAGCTGACACTTAATGAGTGCTGTCAGTAGTGCCAGTGTCTTTCCATGAGTTATCTTATTTGATGCTCTCAACAATCCTATGAGAGAGGTACTATTATTATATCCACCTTACAGATGTGAAAATTAAGGCACAGAGAGATGAAGACATACAACTATAACTGGCAGAGTCAAGATTTCTCTGATCTCAGCAGCAGCACCACCAACAATAACTGGACGCTCATAAGTGCCAGGTATACAGGCCGAAATTAATTTCTCTTCATGAGAAAGAATGTGACTAACATCCTCCCCTTATTTCTGGAAAATTCTCCATGGTATTTTGGCATTGATTAACCACATTTGTTTATTATGTGCTTTCTAAGTGCCAGCCACTTTACATAATTTATTCCATTAAACCTTCACGGAGAGTCTGGATTATTATCTTCACTTCATTAATAAGAAAATGGAGGCAAGGTCTTGTCCCAAACCACACGACCAATAGACACAGCCCTGGTAGTGGTCGTCAGGTGAGCAGACTCCAGAGCTACTGTTTCGCCTCTGAGCTCTGCTGCCACCAACCTTGAAACTCCAGACTCACCATCATTTAATTTTCCCCCAAAGCTAGATGCTTTTTTACTCTCCTGGTCTCCACTGACTAGGCCTGAATCTGTTTTATTTTGCCTCCTGTGTAACTGATAACAGATCTTGCACATTCATTTTGCAAAGCACATTCTGGGAACTTTCTTTGCTATGTTACTCTATTCTCTGCTCAAAGCTCAAGTTACCAAACCACATAAATAAAAAGAATTTCTGGTTAAGCACACATCAGCAAGAGCGATAGAATGTTTAACAAGCAGCATCATGATGATGGCAATGACATTTTGCCTTGAAGGGTTGCAGGAAGCAATCAACATCTTAAACCTCTAAGCTATCAGCAACTTCAGTTTCTCTCACCCCTGCCACTGCAGAGCACCTGTGATGGGGTATTCAGAGCTTAACTGTTCATCTATCAGTCCCCTGCCCCTTACAAGTAAAGAGGACACATTCTGTTACTCTGTGTTAGTCACTCAGTTGCTCAAACTCTTTGCCACCCCGTGGACAGTAGCTGACCAGGCTCCCCTGTCCATGGGGATGCTCCAGGCAAGAATACAGGAGTGGGTAGCCATTCCCCTCTCCTGAAAGTCTTCCCCAACAAAGGGTCCAGCCTGTGTCTCCTGCATTGCAGGCAGATTCTTTACTGCCTGAGCCACCAGATAACTCGTGTGTGTGTGTGTGTGTGTGTGTGTGTGTGTGTGTGTGTTAGTTGCTTAGTCCTGTCCAACTCAGGCGACCCCATGGCCAGTAGTAGCTCGCCACTCTCCTCTATCCATGGGATTCTCCAGGCAAGAATACTGGAGCAGGTAGCCATTCCCATCTCCAGGGAATCTTCCCATTGCAGGGATCAAACCAGGGTATCCTGCATTGCAGGCAGATTCTTTATCACTGCTGCTGTTGCTGCTTTACCCTTGAGCCTCCAGGGAAGCCCAGGGAACTTTCTATTGCCCTATGATCACAGAGATTGTACGCACGGAATCAGAAGGGTTTACCAGGGAAATTTCCTGTAAGAGTTTACCAAATAAGCTCACAGCACCTTGCCGCAGGCTCCGGGTGACCACGTGGCTTCCTAGGGCGGCGGGCCACACTTTTCTCCCGGGGCGCCCGCCCGCTCCGAGCCAGCCACTCCACGTCCTGGTTTTCCCCCGGCTTCCTCCCCGGCCGCGGCTGCCTGTAAACACGCGGGGCTGCAGGCAGGGGCGCCGCGATTGGAGGAGCGCAGCCCGGCCTCCCCTCCGCCGGCTGCCGAGCTGTCAGTTACCAGTACGGTGTGAGCTAGATTTTGGCGCCACAGCTGGGGAGTGAGGCTTTTGTTCCATAACAAAAACAAGCGCCTGAATGGCAGGGCTGCCAGCGCCCAGCCCGGCGAGGCAGGCAGAAAGGAACCGCCTGGTGAATGTTTGTGACCTGTCATTAGAGACAGCTCTCTCTATTTCTAAATGATCTCGTGGAGGCAATGTGGCGTCCCCTCCACGACCCGGCTCAAGCCTCCCGTCCGGGTGAATATAGGGCTCCGCGCTCTAATAACCGGCCTATGAGCTCAGGTGGAAATCCACCTGGGTGGGGAACCAACTACAGTCCCTTCCAGCGCTTTCTGCCTTGTCTGTCAAAGAACTTCTGTTTTCCCTCTGCGACTGAAAGACCGGCCTTCTGGCTGAGACAAGTTAAATGATGAATTCATTTATTCTAGGAAGAAAAGCGAGGCATTGAATGTCATAACGCAGTTCACGAGATTGTACTCTCTATAAATGCATAGACAGTCTCTACTATATGATTTGTTTGCTTTTGGTTAAGTTAGAACACATCCAGATCCAAGCTGCTACCTACTCCAGGAATATTCCAACAGAAGACGCCGGTTTGATCCCTGTGTCAGGAAGGTCTCCTGGAGAAGGGCATGGCAACCCACTCCAGTATTCTTACCTGGAGAATCACCATGGACAGAGGAGCCTCGTGGGCTGCAGTCCATGGGGATCGCAAGAAGTCAGACACAGCTGAGTGACTTAGCACACATCCTCATTTTAGGAAGGATACTTTAAGTTCCAAAAGCATTTAGAAGACTTGAACATTCCATACCCCATCCACGCCACAATCTAGGAAAAGGAAAAAAGGAAAAACAAACCCTCCATCTCAATTAGTGGTGCTGCTATTTAAAGTGTGATGACTAAAAATTTATTCCTTCAGCTGTAGACTCAGTCTTGTTGGAATGAAATGTTTTTAAGGAAATTATGAGGTTGAAAGGTAGTCATTTACACCTCAGTGTGAATGAGTTTAATGACTTTGCTTGAGAACAGGTTTTCAAGAAGGGGAGAAACTAGTTGCAACTGAGTTCCTGAAAAGATACAAAGCAAAATATGAGTGGCCATGAAGGCACAGAAAGAGCATCTGGATGCCTCAGAACATAGATGTTTGCTGTTTCCAATTCTGAGAAAAGTCAGCTTTTTAAAGAGAGCAGGTTTTTTGGATTTGTTCTTTCGTTTTTGCAGGACTGTCCAATAGAACTTTCCGTGACAATGGGCATGTTCTATATCCACACTGTTCCAATATAGTAGCCACTAGCCACATGGAGCCCTAAAATGTGGTTAATGTGATTGAGGATATGAATTAAAATTTTTGTTTTATTTTGATAGCCCTGTGTGGCTAGTGGTTCCCATGTTGAACAGTGCAGTCTCAAAGCATTTTGAAAGTTGAATTTGTCCACAAATCTTTAGGAATAAAGAATTGCATAAAGTTATTGTGATGGGTAGCCTCTAAGATGACAACCAATGATCCTGCTTCCTGGTAGATCTCCCCCTGGGTGAGACCCCCCTCATTTGAAGGAGGCTATACCTATAGACTTCCTTCTAAAAATAGAATATAGCAAAAGTGAAGGGATGTTATCTCCAAGATCAGGTTACACAGAGACTGTGACTCTGTCAGGAGCACCCTCTATGACTCTCTTACACCTTTGTTCTGAGGAAAGCCAGCTGCCATGTCATCAGCTTCCCAGTGGAGAGGCCCCTCAGACTAGGAACTGATGTTTCCAGCCAGCAAGGATCTGCGGCCCTTCTAAAGTCACTTTTCTAATGGCAGAGTGCCTTCTCTGCCATTAGAGCCTTGAAATGACTGCAGGCCTGGCCAACACCTTGACTGTAGCCTTCTAAGTCCTGGAGCTAGAGACACCCAGCTAAGCCATGCCGAATTCCTGACCCCCAGAAAATGTGAGACAATGAATATATGTTGTCTTAAGTCACTACATTTTGAGGAAATTTGTAATATAGCAGTGTAATAAATTTGATTGTAATATGGTTGTATGTGCTTGTGTGTGTTTAGTCACTCAGTCATGTCTGACTCTTTTGCAATCCTATGGACTGTAGCCTGCCAGGCTTCTCTGTCCATGGAATTTTCCAGCAAGAATACTGGAGTGGGTTGCCATTTCCCCCTCCAGGGAATTTTCTTAACCCAGGGATTGAACCTGAGTCTCCTGCATCTCCTGCATGGAAGGCAGGTTTTTTACCCACTGAGCCATCCCATTTAAAAGACATTTGTACTAGTTAGGGCCTCACTAGATCCAGAGAAACTGGCAAATATTAATGTCTAATGCAATAAAAGTTCCATTCTTTTAACATTCCAGTCTGGGTAGTCTTCTGATGGTGATTCAGGGGCTCAAACCCTTTTTGATTATGGCTTTACCAACTTTCACTTATGGCTGCTTAGGTCACCAACTAGAAGGTGAAAATTGCAGAGTGGAACCGGGGGGCAGGTGTCCTGGTAGAGGAAGAGACTTGGAGATGGTACGTATCATTTCTGCCCAAGTTCTACTGGCTAGACCTCAGTCAAATAGTCCCCCTGAACTGTCAGACTTGGAGATCTTGCCAAACCCCAGGGTCTCACTGGCAAGGCTCTCTTTATAAACAGCAATGATGGTGATGAAAAATGAGAAAGGGACTGACTGTGCTTCCCAGCACAAGAGGGCCACTCACCAAAGTTATCAGAACATTCTATTCCTATAAGTGACCGTAATTGAGCCCAAAGTTCACCAAATCAGAATTGTTCATAGGAAGGCTTGGGCACAATTTTGGAAATGACTGTGGGAGAATCAGGAAAAGATGTCTGTGCTTGTTCAAAGGGGACTTGGGAACCACAGAATGGGATCTGGGGTAGAATTCTGTGAGCCAAGGAGGCATCACTCAGATATGAGTCCAAAGGCACTGTCCAAAGTCTGTCATTGCTTCTGAGGCCAACTCGCATTTTCCTGGTGCTGCTCAGATGTCACCATCAGTCCTAGGGTCTATGTTCTTGTTCAGTTGCTAAGTCATGTCTGACTCCTTGTGACCCCATGGATGGTAGCATGCCAGGCTTCCCTGTCCTTCACTGTCTCCCGGAATTTGTTCAAACTCATGTCCCTTGAGTCAGAGATGTCATCCAACCATGCCATCCTCTGTCGCCACCTTCTTCTCCTGCCATCAATCTTTCTCAGGATCATGGTCTTTTCCAAAGAGCTGGCTCTTCGCATCAGATGGCCAAAGTACCGGAACTTCAACTTTAGCATCAGTCCTTCCAATGAATATTCAGGGTTGATTTTCTTTAGGATTGACTAGTTTGATCTCCTTGCTGCCCCCAAAGGAGGGACTCTCAATATCTATAGAAAAAGGCAAGGAAATACTGATTTGATCAATTTTTTTGAACAACTTTTATTGTTTTAAATTGAGGAGCTGTCACTCATATATTGATACTCTTTTCATCTCTCTGGGCCTTCCACCCACCTCCCTTCATCTCAAACTGTAACTTGTTCCCAGAAACAAGTCAGTGAAGGTGGGAATGTTTATTTAACTGAGTGTGGATCTGTCAACATGACTTTAAAAAAACTTTGGCAACATGAAGCAGTCACATAACCAAAAGAGAAAAAATGAAGGAAAGAATGGAGGGAGGGAAGGAATAGAAAGAGAAAACAAAAGAATGAAAGGAAAGAGAATGTTTGGAGTTCACCCAAAGGCAGATTTCCTAGGAGCTAATGTAGCTCAAACATCAGGGTTCCTCGCTGGCCAGTGCCCCTTCCAAGGTTTTGTGCTCTCCTCCAGAGAGGAGCAAAAGAAGCAGAAGCTCAAGCCTGTGCCTGAGGCCAGGAGAGCTGCCCTAGCCTGGGCTCCACCTGTATATACATCATTTTAAGAACTTTATTGAGATATCATACACATGACATAAAACACACTTATTTAAACTGTACAATTCAGTGTCCTATAGTACATTCACAAAATTGGGCAACCATGAGCATAATCTAATTTTAGTACACTTTCATCACTCTCTAAAGAAACCCCAGACCCATTAGCAGCCTCTCCCCACTCCTACTCCCACACCCTTAACTCAGACAACCACTAATTTACTTTTTGTTTCTACAGATTTGCCCATTCTGGACATTTCATATAAACAGAATCATATAACATATGCTTTTGTGTCTGATTTCTTTCATTTAGCATAAAGTTTTCAAGGTTCACCTATGTTGCAGCATGTATCAGAATTTTGTTTCTTTTTATTACTGAATAATAGTCCATGGTACAGATAGACCACATTTTCTTTATCTGGCCATCAGCTGATGGGAATTTGGGTTGATTGTATAATCACTTTTATGTCTATTTCGTATGTGCCTGGGACTTTCCAGGTGGTGCTAGTGGTAAAGAACCTTCCTGCCAAGTCGGGAGATGTAAGAGATGTGGGTTTGACCCCTGGGTTGGGACGATCCCCCGGAGGAGGGCATGGCAACCACCACTCCAGTATCTTTGCCTGGAGGATCCTATGGCCAGAGGAGCCTGGCAGGCTACAGTCCATGGGGTCGCAAGGAGTCAGACTACCAATCATCCCAGAGTTGTGGGTGTGGTCGGCAGACTGTCAGCACTATCTACATGTCCACCTGACCTCTTCTGACAACTCGTCTCTGTCAGTTGTCAGGGAGCTTTTGGGCTTTATTTCTGAGCCCCGGAGAAGGATCCCAGACCAAGATTGAACACTGCGCCCTGCCCAGGGTACATTATGACCCAGACTTCCGAGTGTCTTCCCTCAACCCCAGGACCACACCAACATGGATAGGAGTATGAGGGAGAGGTGAAAGGACCTGACCAAATCTAACTATGATACTGGTTGCAGGAGCCACGCCAGCTATGACAAAGAGCTGGAGTTCTTTGAGGGCTTGCTCAAGTAAGAAGCCCTGCCTGAGCAAAAACTGGATGAAGTTATAAATGTGGTATTCCTTATGACCACAACACAATTTTCTAATTTAAAAAAAAAAGTGTAGTCAACTATGCTAAAAGAAAGACTCAATCATCCTTCTACTTTTTCAATAGAAATGCATTGCAAAACTGTTTTTATATGAAGAAATAATAAAAGAGTATCCAGAGAGGAGTGATGTCAGTGAAAATGGAAAAGAATACAAATATTCTGTGTCTCCATAAAAGGAGAAACCTGGCAAAAGTGGTCAGGATCAACTTCTGCAACCCTGGAAATGAACTAATGGCTTGCAGCAATCAGGGAATGCTTACTCAAGGAAAAGGGGGGAATCTCATTTGAGATTGGCAGCTCTTTATTCTAGCCTTAGACCTGCCCCACATTCCAGCTCAGAGGTAGCCTGGAAAACAGAGCCTACATTTCCAGTACTGGAGGCACAGAATGGATATCATTTGCAAAGAATTGTAATTACTTTCTTTTTATCTGGTGGCTCCTTGGAAGACTAACTCAAAATGCTTGTCTTTATTTGCCCTGTTTTGGAACTGGCCCAGTTCAAAAGATACTTGGAGGGAGTGGGGCATTTGTCCAAAGCATTTACTGGCAAGTGTTTTAGCTGCTGCCTCTGGGGCTATAGATAACAGTTGGCATAAACCACAAATCTTGGGAGAAAAGGCTGGGAAATGAGGTGTCCCTAAAGGCTTTGAAAAGCTCACACACATTCCTGAAAATCTAGAATACTGTGGGTGCTCAGGATCAACATGAGAAGGCTGTGGGATCTGCCATTGGACTGACTTTTAGGTTCTGCACAAGAAGAAAATGAAGGCTAAGGCAGAGTTGTAAACTGTCAGGTTGCATGACAAAGGCCTGCCCACCCGCCACACCCCGCAACAGAGCCCCTTGACCAGAACTTTGAAATATTTTTGGTGTCAGTTTTTTAAGGAAATAACCAACTCTTGGAAAATACCCTGATGCTGTGAAAGAGTGAAGGTGGGAGGAGAAAGGAACGAGAGGATTAGAGGATTAGATGGCATCTCTGACTCTATGGACATGAGTGTGAGCAAGCTCTGGGAGAGGGTAAAGGACAGGGAAGCCAGGTGCGCTGCATCCATGGGGTCACAAAGAGTCAGACACGGCTGAGAGACTGAGCAACAACAAGTTTACCAAAATATCTGTTCAGTCATCAGTGGACTACTAATCTGAGCACACACAATCTAACAAAACAGTGACTTCAGTGGCCACATATGACAAAAAATACAGAGTTTTCAGGATTAGTTCATAAAAATCATTAAATAAACAACAGCAAGTAAAACAAGCAGCAAATAAACAAACAAAAAAACCTTGGAAAGAGGAGAGAACCTGATTTCTAGAGTTGCCACGTTATAGTATTCAAAATGCCCAAGTGTCAACTAAAAGTTACGAAGCGTGCAAAGAACAAAGAATACACAAACACAGGAAAAACAAAAATTAGTAGAAGCTGTCCCTGAGAAGATCCAGACATTGGATTTACTAGTAAAAGACTTTCTTTTTATTTGTTTATTATTTTGGCTTCACTGGGTCTAAGATGTTTCCTGCATGTTTTCTTTAGTTGTAGCAAGTGGCAGCTCCTCTCTAGTTGCAGTGTGTGGGATTCTCTTTGCAGCGGTTTCTCTTATTGTGGAGCACAGGCTCTAGGGTGTACATGCTTGGCGGTTCAGGTACTCAGGCTGGAGAGCCCAGGCTTCAGCAGTTGTGGCACATGGGCTTAGTGGCTCTGGGGCATGTGAGATCTTCCTGGATCAGGGATCACGTCTATATCCCCTGCACTGGCAGGCAGATTCTCAATCACTGGACTGCCAAGGAAGTCCTAGTAAAAGACTTTAAACAAACTACCTGAAATATGTTCAAAGAGCTAAAGCAAATCGTGTCTAAAGACCTAAAGCGATGTATCAGAATGATGTCTTACCAAATAAAGAATATCAATAAAAAGAAATTATATTTTTATATATAAACCAAATAGAAATTCTAGAACTGAAAAGTGCAGTAACTGAAATAAAAAATTTACTAGAGGAGTTCAACATCAGGTAGAAGAATCTACAACATTCAAACAAATCAGTTGAGGTTATCCAGTTTGAGGAACAAAAGCAAAAAATGAATAAAGTTTTAGAAATCTGTGGGACACCATCATATGTATAAT
Source organism: Muntiacus reevesi (assembly GCF_963930625.1). Classification (NCBI taxonomy): domain Eukaryota; kingdom Metazoa; phylum Chordata; class Mammalia; order Artiodactyla; family Cervidae; genus Muntiacus; species Muntiacus reevesi. The sequence goes on along the minus strand of NC_089260.1, from coordinate 35,489,791 downwards.
GTGAGTCCCAGAAAGAGAGAAAAAAGAGAAAGGAGCAGAAAAATTGTTGAAGAAATATTAAACTAAAATTTAATGAAAGGCATAATCTATACATTCAAGAATTTCAATAAACTCCAAGTAGGAGAAACTCAAAGAGATTCACAATGTTGTTGTTATTCAGTCAGCCAGTCACCTCCGACTCTTAGTGAACCCATGGACTACAGCACGCCAGGCCTTCCCATCCCTCACCATCTCCGGAAATTTGCCCAAGTTCATGTCTGTTGCATCAGGGATGCCATCCAGTCATCTTGTCCTCTGACACCCTCTTCTCCTGCCCTCAAACTTTCCCAGCATCAGGGACTTTTCCAATCAGTCAGCTGTTTGCATCAGGTGACCAAAATACTGAGACCCACAGTAAGACACATCCTAATTAAACAAATCAAAAGACAAAGACAAAGACTCTTGAATGCACAAAGAGAAAGATGACTCATCACCTACAATTGCATCTCAATAAGATAAACAGCTGGTTTCTCATCAGAAACCAGGGCGTGAAACCAGGAAGAAGTGGAACAAGGCATTTGAATTGCTCAAAGGAAAAAAGAAGTCAATGAAAAGTTTTATATCTGGCAAACGTATCTTTTAAAAATGAAGAGAAAATAAAATATTCCCAGATAAACAAAACGAGAGTCTGTTGCTGGCAGACTTATCCTACAAGAAACGCTAAAGAAAGTCCTTTGGGCTGAAAGAAAAGGATGGGCACAAGGGGGTAATTTGTAGCCATATGAAGAAATAAAGATTTCTGATAAAGATAATTACATGAGTAATCATAAAAGACAATATGACTGTATGTTTTGTTTGAAGCTGTATTTTTTTCTATCTGATTTAAAGACCACTGCATAAAGCAATATTTATCAACATATGTTAATGGGCACACAATGTATAAAAATGTAATTTGTTATAGTAACAACATTAAGCAGGAAAAGAGGCAGAATTGAGCTATGTAGGAGGAAAGATTTGGAATACTAAAATTCAATTGGTGTTAATCTAAATGAGATTGTTATAAATTGAGAGGGTTATTGTAATCCTCATCACAACCACTTGGAAAATAACTTAAAAAATTTATAGTGAAAGGAATGACAAGGGAATGAAAACGGCACCTAGAAAATATCTATTTAACATAAAAGAGCATTAATGGAGGAATTGAGAGACAAAAACTATCTAAGACATATGAAAAACAAACGGCAAGATAGCAGAAGTTCTCCTTCATATTCAGTTGATACCTTAAAAGCAAATGAATTCAACTTTCCCATTAAAAGAAAGTGATAAAATGGATTTTAAAAATCCAATTATATGTCATCCTACAAAAGACACATTTTAGATTCAAAGATTATAAATAGCTTGAAAGTAAAAGGATGGGAAAGGATATTTTGTATAAATGGCAACTAAAAGAGTTCAAGTGGACATAGCAATAGTCAAAACAGACTTTGTTACTACAGTAAAGGATATTTTATAATAATAAGGTTATATCCATCAAGAAGATATAACAATTATAAACATGCACACACCTAACAGTGGAACTCTGAAATATTGAAACAAAAGCTAGCAGAATTAAAGGAAGAAATAAACAACTCAATAGTTAATTGTGGGAGACTTCCATATTCCACTTTCAATAATGGCTACAATTAAAAGATCAGCAAGGAAACAGAAGAATTGATAGTAGCAAAGAAAACAATAAAGAACACTTACAACTCAATGACAAACACCCTGATTAAAAACGGGTACAGGATCTGAATACATATTTCTCCAAAGAAGATAAGCAAATGGTCAAAAAGTAAACCTAAAGATGTCCAGCATCATTAACCATTAGGAAATGCAAGATAAAATAATAATGAGATACCATTTCACACCCACTAGGATGATCATAATAAAAAAACAGAAAACAACAAGTGTTGAGGAGGATACAGAGAAATTATAGTTTTTATACATTCAGGTAGAAGCTAAAATCCCTTAGCTGCTTTGGAAAATGATTTGGCAGTTCTTCAAAAAGTTAATGTAAAATTACCATATGACTCAGTAATTCCACTCCTCAGTATGTACCCCAGATAATTGAAAATGGCTAGTCAAAGAAATCCACATACACATATTTTAGTAGTACTGCTTACAATAGCCAAAAGGCAGAAAAAACATATTTCCATCAGAGTAAGAGTGGATACTTATCATACTGTTCATGGGGTTCTCAAGGCAAGAATACTGAAGTGGTTTGCCATTCTCTTCTCCATGGCAAATAGATGGGGAAACAGTGGAAACAGTGACAGACTTTATTTTTCTGGGCTCCAAAATCACTGCAGATGGTGACTGCAGCCATGAAATTAAAAGATACTTGTTCCTTGGAAGAAAAGCTATGACCAACCTAGGCAGCATATTAAAAAACAGAGACATTACTTTGCCAACAAAGGTCCGTCTAGTCAAAGCTATGGTTTTTCCAGTAGTCATGTATGGATGTGAGAGTTGGACTACAAAGAAAGCTGAGCGCCAAAGAATTGATGCTTTTGAACTGTATGTGTTGGAGCAGACTCTTGAGAGTCCCTTGGACAGCAAGGAGATCCAACCAGTCCATCCTAAAGGAGATCAGTCCTGAATATTCATTGGAAGGACTGATGCTGAAGCTGAAACTCCAGTACTTTGGCCACCTGATGCAAAGAGCTGACTCATTGGAAAAGACCCTGATGCTAGGAAAGATTGAAGGCCAGAGGAGAAGGGGATGACAGAGGATGAGATTGTTGATTGGCATCACCGACTCAATGGACATGAGTTTGAGTAAACTCCGGGAGTTGGTGATTGATGGGGAGTCCTGGCGTGCTGCAGTCCATGCTGTCAAAAAGAGTCAGACACAACTGACCAACTGAACTGAACTGAAGAGTGGATAAACAAATTATGACACATTCATACAATGTAATATTACTAAGCCACAGTGGTGGTGGTGGTGGTTTGGTCGCTAAGTCATATCTGACCCTTGCGATCCCATGGACTCTAGCCTGCTAGGCTCCTCTGTCCATGGGATTCTCCAGGCAAGAATACTGGAATGGGTTGCCATTTAAGCAATAAAGTACCAATATAGTCTACAAAACCTTTTGTGAAATGATAGAAACCAGATACAGACAGTAACATACCATATACTTCCCTTCATGTGAAATAGGTAAATCCATAAAGACAGAGATTAGATTGGTGGTTGCCAGTGACTGGGGGAGGGGAAAAGGAAATAACTGCTTAATGGGTGTGGGGTTTCCTTTAGAGCTGATAAAACTGTTCTGTAACTAGATAGAGGTGATGGTTGTACAACACTGAGAATGTACTAAATTCCACTTGAATTGCTCACTTTAAAATGGTTAATTTCATGTGATATAAATTTTACTTCAGTACATTTTTTAAAACATATAAAATCCTCTACAACATGGATGAACCTTAAAAACATTATGCTAAGTGAAAGAAGCCAGACACAAAAGATCACATACTGTATGATACCATTTCCCTGGAGAAAGAAATTGCAACACATTCCAGTATTCTTGCCTGAAATTTTCATGGACAGAGAAGCCTGGCGGGCTAAAGTCTATGGGGTTGCAAAGAACTGGACATGACTTAATGACTAAATGACAACAACATGACACCATTTATATGAAAAGTTCAGAAGAGACAAATTTATAATGACAGAAAATAGATTAGTATTCCTAAGGGACAGGGAGTTGGGGATAGTGTTGAGACTGACTGCCAATAGTGACAGAGATTTGGGAGGCATGATAGAAATGGTTGGTAATTAGATAGTGGTTATGATTCCCTGATAGCTCAGTTGGTAAAGAATTGGCCTGCAATGCAGGAGACTCTAGTTCAGTTCCTGGGTTGGGGAGATCCACTGGGGAAGGGACAAGTTACCCACTCCAGAATTCTTCCACTTCCCTTATGGTTCAACTGGTAAACAATCTGCCTTGTATAAGGGAGACCTGGGTTCAATCCCTGGTTTGGGAAGATCCCCTGGAGAAGGGAAAGGCTACCCACTCCAATATTCTGGTCTGGAGAATTCCATGCACTGTGTAAGTTCATGGGGTTTCAAAGAGTTGAACACGACTGAGCAACTTTCATTTTCACATTCATGGTTGTATGACAATGAATATACTAAAAACCACTGAACTGTACACTTTGAAACAGTGAACTTTATGTTACTTGACTATTATAAATAAATGTCCAAGCAGTCTCCTGCAAAGAAATTAAAACTCAATTTAAAAACAAATACTCAGAGAAAGGATGTCAGGCTCCTAATTAATAATAATTATAAGAGAGACTTCCCTGGTGGTCCAGTGGTTAAGGTTTTGCATTCCCAGGCAGAGAGTGTGGGTTCAATCTCTCCCTGGTCGAGGAGCTAAGACCCCACATGCCTCAGGAACAAAAAACAAAAAAATATAAAATAGAAGCAATATCGTAACAAATTCAATAAAGACTTTAAAAATGGTCCATATAAAAAAAACTTTAAAAATAGTTATAATAAAGTTATGTCAGCTTTTTATTTGAGATTTGTTGTAATTTCCTCTCTCCCTCCAATGAATATTCATTTTTGTACCTATTTTGTATTTTTTTCCCCAAGAAGGCTCTTAAAGTTAATTAAACTTCAGTTCAGTTCAGTTCAGTTCAGTCGCTCAGTCGTGTCCAACTGCAACCCCATGAATCGCAGCACGCCAGGCCTCCCTGTCCATCACCAGCTCCCGGAGTTTACTCAAACTCATGCCCATCGAGTCGGTGATGCCATCCAGCCATCTCATCCTCTGTCGTCCCCTTCTCCTCCTGCCCCTAATCCCTCCCAGCATCAGGGTCTTTCCCAGTGAGTCAACTCTTCGCATGAGGTGGCCAAAGTATTGGAGTTTCAGCTTCAGCATCAGTCCTTCCAATGAACACCCAGGACTGATCTCCTTTAGGATGGACTAGCTGGATCTCCTTGCAGTCCAAGGGACTCTCAAGAGTCTTCTCCAACACCATAGTTCAAAAGCATCAATTTTTTGACCCTCAGCTTTCTTCACAGTCCAACTCTCACATCCATACATGACCACTGGAAAAACCATAGCCTTGACTAGACAGACCTTTGTTGGCAAAGTAATGTCTCTGCTTTTAAATATGCTATCCAGATTGGTCATAACTTTACTTCCAAGGAGGAAGTGTCTTTTAATTTCAAGGTTGCAATCACCATCTGCAGTGATTTTGGAGCCCCCAAAAATAAAGTCTGACATTGTTTCCACTGTCTCCCCATCTATTTCTCATGAAGTGAATGGACCAGATGCCATGATCTTAGTGTTCTGAATGTTGAGCTTTAAGCCAACTTTTTTACTTTCCTACTTCAGGTCATTCAAAGCCTGGATGCCAACCCTTTATTAAGGGGTGCAGAAACTCAGCCATCCATAGCTCTACAAGATGTAGGAATTCTGTTCCCAAGCAGGCTGTGCAGTTTCAAGAGGACTCACTGCTGACTCCTCCACCCCTCTCTGCCCAGACTCCCAGGTCTCCAGTCCTCCTCTGAGATGGCCAATTCTCAGCCTCACACTGCCACTGCTTCTTCCGGTCTTTATCAGCCATATCACCTCACTGCTTTACAGTTTCACAAACCACTTCCTGCAATCATTCTCCAAACTGCTGCCAGGAACAATCTTCCCCAAACACATCTTCTCTCCCTTCTCATCCCTACCAAGAAGCCTCCCAAGGCTCTTTATTTGTAGGGTAAAGAACAAATTTCTTAACTAAAGACAGATCCCAGCCTGTCTTTGCAGACCCAACTCCTAGTCTTTGTCTCACTAAAACACATCTCTGCATCACATGTCACGTCCGACTCTTCTCCTAACCTCAGGTTTTCTATGTCTCCCCTTAGCTTTTGCATGGTTCTTCTCTCACCTTCTCTTCTCCTTGAGGAGTTCTTCATTTGTCAATACCCAACTCAGGTTTTGCTTCTGCAAGGCTTCCCAATCCTCTCTGCAGCGTTTATGATCTCTCATTGTGCTTATTAGTACGGGTAGTTGTGCATTCTGTACATTCACATGTGTTTACAAATCAACTAAAGATTTTGAACTATTTCCCTGTGTATATAAAAATATATAAAACTCACACACACATTTATATTATATGTAAAAAAGGGTAAGTGTTAGTCATCCATTCATGTCCAACTTTTTGTGACTCTATGATCTGTAGCTCACCAAGCTTCTCTGTCCATGGAATTTTCCAGGCAAGAATACTGGAGTGTGTGTGTTTGTGTATATGTATATATATATATATATATATATATATATATATACTAAAGAATTAGGTGCCTATCAACATACTCAAAGCAAAGACAGTGTCATATCTATTCTAAAAATGTTTTCCTTGATAGTTACTATATTTTCTGTATATAGTATGTATTTACCCATGTTCCAGGCACTAATTGAATCAGAAGTATCTATAGATGTGTGTGTGTGTGCTGTATGTGTATATAAACACTCTTTTCCTTAAGGACTTTATACACTGAATAAAGAAACAAGCACATGAGAGCAATTAAGAATCTCATTATTATAAATAAATGTCCAGTGGACCACTGCAAACCAATTAAATGAACACTGATGGCTCCCAGAGCAGAGTGCATTGAAATCTACATGTTCTTATTCAGTGACCAAACACTCAGATGTTTTAAACAGCCATAACAGGTAGCCTCATACCTTAAGACAGAATAACCATCCTTTGTTTGGCAAATGTATTACTTACCCAGGGCATTCCTGGGCACTAGATATGAGGCACTGTGACAGGTGCTGGGGGCAAGAGCAAGGGTCCCAGATCTCAAGCTGCTCACAGCCTCTGTGGGAGGCAGCCAAATTCACCAACAGGCCTTCACATCCTTGAGTACTTTGCAAAATACGTTCTGTCTTTAGTTCATTTTAACTCAGCTCTCATATTACAGGCACTGAGAGAGAATACAGAGATAAATGCCTGGACTCTACCCACCCCCAAGGAGTTCAGAGTCTAGGAGGGGAGACAGACATATCAACAAATATTAACAGTGCAGAGTGATTCATCAACACTGTAAGTATGTGAAAAGTTCACTGGCAGTAAAGAGAAGGGGGTGATTAGTTCCTCCCAGCTCCCCTTCCCCACTGGGACAGAGTAATTGCAGATGTATTTGTGGAAGAGGTGACACCTACCTACTCTGGGTTTTGGAGAGCATTCTGAGCAGTGGGTTGGGACACAAAGACATAGAAGGATATGGCTGGAGGGTGAATTGTGGTGGAGGTAAGTGGATGAGAAGGTGAGGAAGGCAGCAATGTGAAGGGCTTTAGGTTCTGGTCAAGAGTTAGACAAATGTTGAGGAGCCACAGAAGACCACAAAGAGTAGAGAGATATGGATAATGCAAGCTCCTAGGTAGGATCACGGCACACTGATGAGGTAGGGGCCATGCTGGAGGTGGAGAGATGGTCTGAAAGACTATGGCAAGAATCCAGACAAGAGAAGATGAGGGTCAAACACAAGTCCATGGCATTGGGGATGAAGTGGAGAGGCTAAACTTGAGAAGGTTTCAGGGAAGAATCTGAAGGTTTCGTGACTGGATGTGCAGGAAGTAGGAGGCACTGAAAAAAATGTCCAGAATTAAATTCAGGTTTCCACCTCAGAAAAACTGGGTAAATGAGGATGTTACCAGCCAAGAGGAAACATAGAAGGAAGAGGGACAGTGGGAAGAAGAGAGAGAGGGAACTAAGTTGTGTTGGAGATAGTGAAGGAGTGTTTAAGTGGAGATTGTCACAAGAAAGTTGGGTCTACATGTTTGGAATAGGAGAAAGTAGAACTAAAATATAAATATAAAATCTTCTGGAATTTGGATGTCAGAACCAAGAGAGAGGTTGAAATCTCCTAAGCAAAGAAGACAGGAGAACGCAAGACAGAATCCAGTCTCTCACAGGATGGGTTCAGTTCAGTTCAGTTTACTTCAGTCACTCAGTGGTGTCTGACCCTTTGCGACCCCATGAACTGTAGCATGCCAGGCTTCCCTGTCCATCACCAACTGCCGGAGCTTGCTCAGACTCATGTCCATTGAGTTGATGATGCCATCCAACCTTCTCATTCTGTCTTCCCCTTCTCCTCCTGCCTTCAATCTTTCCCAGCATCAGGGTCTTTTCCAATGAGTCAGTTCTTTGTATCAGGTGGTGAAAGTATTAGAGCTTCCAGCATCAGTCCTTCCAATGAATATTCAAGGTTTATTTCCTTTAGGATTGACTGGTTTGACCTCCTTGCTGTCCAAAGGACTCTCAAGAGTCTTCTCCAGCACCACAGTTCAAAATCCTCAATTCTTCAGTGCTCAGCCTTCTTTATGGTCCAACTCTCACATCCATACATGACCACTGGAAAAACCATAGTTTTGACTAGACGGACCTTTGTTGATAAGGTAATGTCTCTGCTTTTTAATATGCTATCTAAGTTGGTCATAGCTTTTCTTCCAAGGAGCAAGTATCTTTTAATTTCATGGCTTCAGTCACCATCTGCAGTGATTTTGGAGCCCAAGAAAATAAAGTCTGTCACTGTTTCCATTGTTTCCCCATCTATTTCCCATGAAGTGATAGGACCAGATGCCACAATCTTAGTTTTTTGAATGTTGAGTTTTAATTCAGCTTTTTCACTCTCCTCTTTCACTTTCGTCAAGAGGCTTTTTAGTTCCTCTTCACTTTCTGCCATAAGGGTGATGTCATCTGCATATCTGAGGTTATTGCTATTTCTCCTGGCAATCTTGATTCCAGCTTGTGTTTCATCCATCCACAGGATGTGTAGGTAAAATGATTATGGGAAAGACATTATATAGGAGAGAGTGGAGTCCTTAAAGTGAAGAGGATTTCAAGGAGAAAGTGGACAAAATTATCATTGCTACGGAGTAACTAAGAAAGGCTAGACAGGAGTTTGGCAGTTAGGAAACTGCTGGAGATCTCTGGCTGATATCTTTCCCTGTGTTGTAGGGACTGGGAAACCAGGTACATTCAGGGTGAAGGGGTAAAGGAGTGGAGCTATTAGTAGAGTTTATTTCATCAAGAAACTTGACCTTGAAGGCATGGGGGGAGAAAGGCCAGTAGTTATTAGTAGAAGGGGGCATTGGATTTGGGGAAGTGTTTTATGTGTCAGAGTCTTGAATGTGTTTATTGATTGAGAGGAAAGAGCCTGTAGAAAAGGAAGCTGAAGAATCTGATGCTCTTAGAGGGACAGAAGGGGATAGATTCTGAAGCAGAGCTAGAGACATTAATTTTCAAGAAAAAAAAAAAAAGAACAAATCTTCACCTGAAATTGTAAGAATGGCAATAGATGTAAGAAGGTTGTATGTGGGGGAAAAAAGGTTGTAATGTATGTGTGTGTAAGGAAAATTTAGGAACTTTGAGCCTGATGTCCTCTATTACTCAAGAAGTCAGTTTTCATGGCTAAAGAATCAAGAAAGAGAATGGGAACTGGAGGGCACACAATGTTTTTATGTGTCCTGTGAACATTGGAGGAATGAAACTGAAATGAAACTATCTCCTTCCATATTAATAACCAAAAAATATCACAGCCACCAGTGATTTCTGGCCTCCAAATATGAATCAGGGTTCCCAAAACTGCGATCCAGCAGATGCTGCCACCCCCGATGATGATTGCTGAGTAGTTGGGGGAATGCAAGAAGCAACCGTCTGCCACTCCTTAAGATGAACAAGGAAACAGGATTGGCACCAGATAGCTGAGGTGCTATGAAAGGAATGAATTCACCGAGCCCAGGGTGTTGCATCTTCCCATACATAGAATGCTAATTCCTTAACCTGATACCTGATCTTTGATGTTCAGGCTGCCTTCTCCCTTTGTTGCAAACTTGTATATAGCCTGACTTCCCCTTCTGCCTCCTTGGAGCAGTTTTCTCGGAGCTACTGAGATGCTGTCTCCTGGGCTCAGAGTCCTAAACTTTCCCACCAAAGAAAAGAGCTTTCCACTTTCAGGTTGTGACTATATTTTTCAATTGACAAAACTTACAAAGTGGAACTAACGGGGTGTTGAAATCACTAGAGAGATCACAGGTTAGTGGAAACACTGTCAGCAGTATAGAGGTTCAAGTGCCTTGCTCATCTCACACTAATAACTCAGGTCTGATACACTTTTAAGTAGGTTGTGTAATTCCTAGAAGCTCAGGGTTCTTTCCCAATGAGCTAAGTATTCAAGTTAATGAATTAATATAAAACCAATGTCAGAGAAGGATGGTGAGATCACTGAATCTGTGGACTCAGCCACTGGCGACCAAGGGCAGGTGTTCCAGGGGGAAGAAAATGCTGTCTAGCTGTTTGGTCTTCAGTGAAGACAGGACAATAGACAATGGGCTTAAATTGCAGCCAGATGTCAAGAAAGAATAATGTTCTAAGAATACAAGAGGGGGACACAGAGCAACCTGCCTTGGTGATCCTTAGAAATAAGTGCACCTCAGGTGGTTCTGATTCCAGCCTTGGATGATGGCTTATTTGTATTTTTTACTTTCCCTTTTAGCTCTATGCCACAGTCTGATGTTAAGCGAAAAGAATATATAGTAGCACACCCCAAACAATGGAGACAGCAGAGTAGTTTGTTTTTCTTTGCTTTCCTTTTTATCTTACTCTTTTCTCTAATGGGCACATGAGAAACAGCTACTATGTAAAAATAATCTGTACATTAAAGTAAAACAAGTCATATGTAATTATTAACTGTGTCATAGCCCAATCAAAAGAGAGAGGGATTTAAACCCTTCAGTCCTCTATCCTGCCTTGTTGGTTATCTCTAGCTTGATTAAAGGGAATGAGACTCATTTGTAAATGCATTTGGCAAACTTACCCTGCTATTGTTTCCATTATTTTGCAAATTACAGACATTGAGATGAAGGCTCTGTAATTTCCTAGCATTCCCTTTATTCCTGCTTGGAAAACTGGTATTGCCCTGGCATACTTCCACTTTGCTGTTATTTCATTTGAATACAGCAAATTCTTTATTATGATTAACAAAGACTTCTGCTCCATCCCTCTTTGAATATCAGTCTGCTCTTGGAGATGAGTTGATTTTGAGCCCTGCTGTCTCCTTGAATCTCTCAAAGATGTTCAAGACAGCAGACACCAGTGTATTCCTAAATGACATGTTTTCTGTGTGTTCCCCCTTTTGAATTTGTTATATGTTTAGTAATTTTACCATCGTCTGGAACTTTTTTTCTCTTCCATCAATTGTCTGATTCTAAATGTCTCCTACACTCGTTACTTAAAAGGCTGCAAATATGCAAGCAGTTGGGTTTAGTAATCTTGTTATTTTTAAGCTTCTTTCTCTTTTCAGTTTTCCTTTATCCTCATACATACATTTCTCAAGATTTTACAATGTTTTGTAAGCAGTCTTGATACCAGGCACTTTGTGTGCGTATATGCTAAGTCACTTCAGTTGTGTCCGACTATTTACAACACTGTGGACTATAGCCTGCCAGACTCCTCTGTCCATGGGATTCTCCAGGTAAGAATACTGGAATGGATTGCCATTTCCTAGTCCAGGGGATCTTCTTAATCCAGGGATAGAACCTGAATCTCCTTGGTCTCCTGCATTAACTGGAGGATTCTTTGCCACTGTGCTACCTGGGAAGCCTCAGGCACTTTGGGGCATTTCAAATAAATAGATGTTCTCCTTGAGCACTATATGTTTCTAGTCCATTCATTTATCATTGCACTAGAACCACATTCCCCCAAATAAGTTTCTTCCTCCTTAAATGTCCACCAATTTAATACCCCTGTAGCAGTCCTCACACTTAGAGAGTACTAGCTAAATATTCATCTCCTAAGATCAGTCATATTGTTACCCGAAAGCTGGGTTTGCCCCTTGGTGGATATTGAGCCAAAAAACACAACCAAACCAAAGATTGGGAGATGGAAAGACTTATTGCTTGCAGTGAGTAAGGAGAACATGGAGGATTTTTCCAAAACAATGTCTCTCCAAGGAGTCAAACTGGGAAAGTTTAAGCTAAGGGTACATGTGTATTCATGAAGGGCCGTGAGCAGAAGAGGAGAATTCAGCATAGAGTTAGGGCAAAGGTTGAAGGCCAGATTATTATTTATATCGCTGGAGGAGGAACTAGGACTCTGTTTATTACCAAACTACTGTTTCTTAACTGCTTTTCCCTTGTTCCTTCATTCCCTTACTTCCCTTAAGTAAGAGACCTGTGTAAGGCCTTACTGAGACCTGTGTAAGGACAAGCATTGTGGCCAGTCTTAGATCACAAAACTGTTTTGCGATCACCAAGTTGTATCTGACTCTTTGTGACCCCATGGATGATAGCACACCAGGCTTCCCTGTACTCCACTGTCTCCTGGAGTCTGCTAAAACTCATGTCCAATGAGTCGATGATGCCATCCAACCATCTCATCTTCTGTTGCCCCTTTCTCCTCCTTCCCAGCTCAGGGTCTTTTCCAATGAGTCGGCTCTTTGCATCAGTGGCCAAAGTGTTGGAGCTTCCACATCAGTCCTTCCAATGAATATTCAGGATTGATTTCCTTTAGGATGGACTGGTTTGATCTCCTTGCTGTCCAAGGGAGTCTCAGGAGTCTTCTCCAACACCACAATTCAAAAGCATCAATTCTTCAATGCTTAGCCTTCTTTATGGTCTGACTCTCACAACAATACATGACTACTGGAAAAACCATAGCTTTGTCTATACGGACCTCTGTAGGCAAAGCAAGATCTCTACTTGTCAAGAAATCTATGCCTGATTCTCTTTCCCTGTGAGCCCCTATCCTATCTGCACACAAAATTTAGAAAGTCACATTCGAAGGATTCTTCTAAACCACAGGGCTTGGTACAAAATGCTGGAAGTGAAACAGGTGCACAATTGTGACTTGAGGGCTCCTCTTCCACAATCAGATATCAGAGCACAAAGTTCTTCTCTTATTCCTCTTTGCCTTCATCTCCTCGTGCCTTATTTTGTCCTCTCCTCCATGATGTCAGCATCTTTAGGAACCAGACATCATTTCTTTAACCTAGTTGGGCCAAATATGTGGAAGAGTATACTGAGGTGAAGTTAGTTTAGCCCTGTTTATTCACGTTGGGTAGGTAGCATTGTAGAAATTGAGGATAATACCAGGGGAATTGGTATGTCTCACACTATTGAGAGCTTATTATATGCCAGGTATTATTTCATCTGCTGTACGTGTTTCATCTCAGTTCATCTCAACAATAAGCGAGGTAGACCCTCAGGACTCAGAGAGAATGACGAACATGCCTAAGATCCCACAGCTAGCCACTGAGCAGCAGGTGCATGAGAACCTGGGGTGTCTGATGGCAGAGCGAGGACTACACTCTGTCTGTGCAGAGGGAGCACGCAGTGAATTGTTAGCATTTTATGGTGACCATTGTTCAAATATTTCTCTCCCATGTGTTGAGAAGTACTGCATGTTAGGCTGTGTTTGACCCTTTCATCTTGTGAACTGAAAAAATAAAATTCACAGAGTAATTGTTGTGAGTTAAGTTTTATCTGGGGCGAGATGAGGACTATAGGCTGGGAGACAACATCTCAACTCTGAGGAACTGCTCTGAAGAGGGGTTGGGGAAGTCAGTACATGTGTGATTTTGTGAAGGGGAATATGTGCAATCAAGCATACAATTTGCAAAAGGTTGCCGCTAGTCTCCTGATGGTTACTTCTAGTCAAGAGGAGCAGATGCCTCCAATAACAATTTTAGTGCCTTTCTAGATGTGAGAGGATGCAAGAATTTGGGCTTATAAAATCTTCTGCAAATATCTAACTATCTGAAAACCCGTTCTGCCAGTTTTTCCCACACCACAGTTTGCCTAAGTTCTGAGCTCCACCCTGAACTCTTTTAGTGTGTGTTGAAGGTCAGCGATTACACTGGCTAGTGACTTAATCCTTGTAGAGGCAGGTGACAAGTGCCAACTTTTAGCTGGCAACCTCATTTAATTTTCACAATAACCCATGGGATTACGGTTTCCATTTAACAATCAAGGAAACTGAATCTCAAAGGCATTCTGTAACTTGCCCAAGATTGCTCAGCTAGTGAGAAGGAATGGTCCTGGGCACTCCAACTAGCCCTCACACTCCTTTTATTTCTTTTCAAAGCTCTCTTTAGAGGACATATTGAATTTTTCCTGACTAGACTCCGGAATCTAATGAGGTCATATTGTGACAGTAATAACTCGGATGTGAATGACTGGCATTCCCACCTGTATGAGCCCCGCTCACACACTTCTCCTCTTGCTGGGAGCTGCTCCTGTGCTGTGGGTGCACCACTGCCTCCAAGGGATCCCCCTCTCCCAGGGGCCATGTAGTCCAGTGGCCTCTGGCAAGTGGAGAAGAAGGGCTCACATTAGCCTTCACTCAGGCAGTGCTACTGGGGCCCTGGGGCCCTGATGTTTTAGTGTTTTCCTAAAAATGTAAGAAAATCTCTTTTGCTCTGTATTTACAGCCCATCTGCTGTCTGATTCAGCTGTGAGTTCATGGGAACCCGAGTAGGGATCAGGACCACGAGACAGGTAACATTCTCTTACCTGTTCACTGACTAAGATGTGAGTTTGGGCCCAAGAGCCCCTAAGTCTTTTAGGGGGGAAATTCCTCTTCCTGAACTATGTGGCCTGGGTGGAAGGTAGTACCTGTCTCCTACTAGGGAGGCTGAGGGGCCAGAGCCTCCTCTCCTGCAGTCAGGGAGTAAGCACGGGGCCTCATTTGACCAATCAGTGCTCTCCTCTGAAACAAGCTGAGTGAGTGATACAAAGAAAAAAGGGATGAGGAGTCCTTAGGTGAGTCATCCAGTCCTGAGGCCTGACCCTCACACTCCCCTAATGTCTGCGGTTTTCAGGCCTTTAGCTGATTCTCTGAGCTCTATCCTTTCAATAAGTGGCCTTTCATGTAAAAATACCCAGGGTATATTTCCGTTGTACACCATTAAGGAGCCTGAAATGCACACAGATTTACAAGGTAAATGTCAAGAAAACTTTGTGGTCCTTTTCCCGCTTCTTTTCATCCCCCTCTCTCTTAACTTCTCTTCTGCTCCCAAGTCCCCATGGGTCAGGTTAGCCTTCACTGCTCAGACCCCCTCATGCTGCTAATTTTACTAAGCTTCCCTTTCCAGAACCCAGAGCTCTGGGTTTCCTTCTCCACTTTTTACCACAATCCACGTGACAGCATATCTCAAATTTTCTTCAGCAAGGGCTGCTGTTCAGCAGGACTTCATGGTTGTAAAACGATACCATGAAACCATATATTTTATCTTATTTATTTTCTTTTTATAATTTTATTTACTTTTGGCTGTGCTGAGTCTTCATTGCTGTGCAGGCTTTCTCAAGTTGCAGTGAGCAGCGGCTGCTCTTCACTGCAGTGCACCGGCTTCTCGTTGTGGTGGCCTCTTTTGTTGTGAAGCACAGGCTCTAGGGCACGTAGGCTTCGATCACTGTGGCTCCCGGGCTTTAGAACACAGGCTCAATAGTTGTGGTGCACAGGCTTAGATGATCCATGGCATGTGGACTCTTCCCAGATCATAGATCGAACTTGTGTCTCCTGCACTGGCAGGCAGATTCTTTATCCCTGAGCCACTAGGGAAGCCCAAAGCCACATAGCTTACCTCACAGAATATTCCTGAAACAAAGTCTTATAGGAGCTATATGTGGACCAAACAAAAGAGCAGTTGCTCTGGCCCCCATTAAGCTTGGAAACACTTGGAAAAAAGTGTTATAAGCCAACCCGTGAATCCCCTCAGCTCCCTGAGAAAATTCACAGCTGATAATGGTCCTGAACAGGCAGCAGAAAGTATTTAATGGAGCCAACTCCTCCCATCTCTACCCATCCCAATGTGTAGTATTAAACAAATCATCGGACACTTTTGGGTTTTACTTTTTGAGTTTGGAAAAATAAGGCATTATATTTTCTCTAAGTTTCTTTCAATACTATGATCTGAGTGTTATATATTCCATTAGCTTTTTCATTTTAATAGAAGACTTTTGTAAATGTCAAGCTTTTGAGTTGCAAGCACATCATCACTATACTGAAATAAAGCTTTATGACAGGCTAGAAGGAGGAGTAGTTTTGGTTGCTTGGTTGGTGGTGAGAGAGAAGGGAAGAAGAGAGGTGAGGTACCCTCAAATTTTTTGGTTCAGGTTTCCTGGCAATTGCAACTCCACAACCAATTCTTTCTCTCATTAGACTAAGAACGCCAAGAGCTCAACCCTTCCCCCTTCCCCCCACCCCAGCATGGTAGGAAGGCGCTCCCTAACGCACTTCCATATTTGGCCCAAGCTCAAGGCAGTTGCTCTCCTGGTATTACTGACCACAGTTCTTGGCCTCTTAATTAATAGAAATTGCTAAGAGGCCAGACAAGAAATTCAGGCAAGGCTTTATTGGGACTCCTGTTGCAGAGAGGGAGAGAGAACAAGCAGGTTCCCTTGCTTCCTTCCTGGTGTGGGGACGTGGCGGGAGGGGGGCGGTGGTGAGCTGCTTCCTTATATGGGTAAGGGTAGGGGTGTATCCAGGGCGTCCAGCTGGAGGGGTGGCTTAGGTCACTTGCCCACCTCTTTGGTGATGTTGTGTGCAGGGGGCATGCTCAGTACCCTGTTTTTGCTCCGGCTCTTCAGAAGCAGCAGTTGGGTTTTTGGTCTTTGTGTATCTTGTTGTCCATAACTTTCCCCAACTGGCATACACAGTTATTTATAGTTTCTTTGTATTTTGTTGCTCAAGGAGACGCTACAAGCACTGCAGCAAAGAGTCCCAGGTTCCAGGTCCCAGCCTGTCTCACTGGTATTAACACTTGTAGAGCATTATCAGTCATCACTCAAATGCAACATTATCAACTCACATTGAAGGGCTTTGGTTCAAAACACAATAAGTGGATCCACAGTCTCTCCTGGAGGAAACAGAAACCCCCACTTGTCACTCTGCACAGAGCAGGGAAGTTTCTTTTCTTATGGGTTCATGTGTGAGTGCTAGGTCTCTTCAGGCATGTCTGAAACTTTGCAACCCCCTGGGCGTAACCCCCCAGGCTCCTCTGTTCATGGGATTCTCCAGGCAAGAATACTGCAGTGGGTTACCATGCCCTCCTCCAGGGGATCTTCCTGACCCAAGGGTTGAACCCACATCTCCTGTGTCTCCTGCATTGGCAGGAGGGTTCTTTACCACTAGGGCCACCTGGGAAGCACGTATCTTTGTATTTCTCTCCCTTGAACTGGGGGGGATACATTCATATTACTACCTCAGTTACAACTCATACCAATGAATGTTAGCTATGATTACACTGATAGTAGTTACTATCTCTTCAATTTTGCTCTAAAGTTATAATGTTTGTAAATTCTTTAAAAATAGTACCATTTACTTTCAACATTTGTATGGAAGAAATGTACTCTTATCTTTATTGTAGATGAAGAAACCAAGTAATGAAAGTATGGGTAACTTCCCCAAAGTCTCACAAACTGTAGGAGGCAGAACTGGGACTATGAACCAGTGTTGTTGATCTGTCTCCAAGTTATTATTGCAGAAAACAATCTTGAAGGAGAAGGAAAATTTTCCAGAGCTTGGGCAGATCACCTTGGAAATCGGAGGCAGTTAAGCACCTATTTAGTCTGTATTCATTTAGACTCAGGGCTCTCTAAAAGCAGGAAGTGGAAGGCGCGAGGGTTTGCCACAATATTTGTCGTTCATAAGTCAGAAATAAGCAATCAGTCCCTTTTCACGTAGGGCACTATAATAAACACTGGCACAGTCCCTGCAATTTGGTTTTGCAAAGAAAACAGGAAACAAGCACATTTTCACTGTGGCTTCAGTCTAAGGAGGGCTGGCATCTGCTGACTGGCGGGCTAGATTTTCTTGTCAATACCCCGTGTTTACTATCCTGGTAACATGAGCAGAGGGAGGAGGGTAAGTCACAGTAACTGACTGCTAAATTAGGAAAATGTAATCCATTTGTTTCTCTTAAATTAGATGCCCCCAAAGCATTTTAAAGCTTTTTTCCTCAGCAACCATAGTCACAACCTAAACAGTTAATGGATTCCTAATTTGTGCTAATCTAGCTATTATAAGTAAATAAATGATCATATTGTAGCATTCTTTTCCTATGTGAGGGCAAGACTTTGAATATACTGCTTTTCATCTACAAATGCCAAAACCCTGTAGATTTTCTGTCTTTGCTTTTCTCATGCCCGCCCCTCACTACTTACCTGCAGAGTCGTCAAAATACAGTGCATCACTTTGCACGTTACATTGCTAGCAAACAGCATCGCATTTCTCAACCAGTATGAGTCACTCATCAGCAGCTCTGCAAGGAATCCAAGGGGGTCACTCGATGTGCTTCTCCATTTTATAGATAAAACTGAGATCCAGCAAGGTTTAAGGAATTTGATGAACTCCAGGTCTCTGGATGCCTAATTCCCCATTTAAGTCCCTTTCTTTTCCCTGTGGTACACCTGCACTCCGGGAAATCAGTGTCACTCAAGAAACCCTGGTTTGAATGTGTGAAATGTATGATGATCAAAACAATCAGTCCACTGAGCAAATAAAACAGCATATCCACGCAACTGTCATCATCCCTCAAGAGGAGTACTGGGGTAAAGTCACTGGCCAGGAGCTTTTCATAGAAAGTACTTCAGTTTAATCTCTAGACCTGCGCCCATTCTCTTAATTTCCCTTTAAAATTTTCTGACTTGAATCAGAGCCTGGCTTCTGGTTTTACCCAAACTTAGCAATGAGGTCCAAGACATCTGGATTTATTCACGCATAAACATGAGGTTGCCTGTTTTGAGCTTTATTTTCATGCTGCAGCTCTTTGAAAAAACCTCTGATTGGTGTTTCTCCAAATGAATAGAGCTATGCGGAGCACAGAGCAAGCACAAAATAATTGTTGTCAATGATGGTATTGACCGGGATAAAGTATGGGAGATGATAGAAAGGGTGGTGGTGGGGGGTCAGATAATTCAGGATTGAAAAGGTGGATGAGGGAAAAGAGAGGTTGAGGCTTGGGTAGTAAAGGCAGAAGTGATGAGCACAGGAATTATGTAGGAGGACATGGAACAGGTGATGCGAATTATCTATGTGTCTATTAAATGAGAAGGAGATAGAGCAATTTTTTCATTAAATTCCAAGCAATGGGCTAGTTTATAGTAAGCCATCTTAAAGTCAATGGCATGGTTAATACTATGTGGTGAGAAGAAAGTCAATGAATTCAAAGCCAAATGCGTAGCTTTGCAAGCACTGACTTGTGAAGTAATCCACGTTTCAGCTTTAGAGAGAATGTTCACATCAAGGAGCCATGTATTTTAACATTCCTGGGTGCGATAAAGCAAGAATGGTCAGGGCACTTTGGTGAGCATGGACACATTGGCCAGGTTTTAGGACATGAGTCTCTAATATTTGGCCCTGCCACTGTGGAGCAGTAGCTCTGATTACAGTGTTTCCAATAAGCACTTTCGAGGATATGACTCTGGGGAGAAGAATACCAAGCCTGTGATTGTGACTGCAACACAGATTGGCTCTGAGGGTCCTTTAATGAAAAGATTTCCACATCACCTCCATCCACCTTTACCCTCCCCCCGCTGCCCGCCCCCCCACTGCCTCAGTATTCTGGACATGTTAGAGTGGATGTGAATTCCATAAACTGCATATGAGAAAAAACAACAACAACTGTATTTTTAGTGTCAAAACACAGAAGGGAGAAGGGGGAGGGAATAAGATATAAGTGCTACAAACCCTTGGGACTCACAGCTATCTTGCTCCTTGGGGCTTAGAAGTTTCTTTCTGGCAGATGCTCCCTTGAAAGGGGGAAACAGAATTCAGACTTATTGCAGGTAGGGGCTTCCCAAGTGGCTCAGTGGTGAAGAATCCGCCTGCCAATGCCCAAGATGCAGTAGACGCAGGTTCAAGCCTTGGGTCAGGAAGATACCCTGGAGAGGCAAGTGGCCTCCCTCTCCAGTATTCTTGCCTGGAGAATTCCATGGACAGAGGAGCCTGGCGGGCTACAGTCCACAGAAGCACAAGGAGTCAGACATGACTGAGCATGCACTCACTTGCTGCAGGTTAGGGTTCAGGAGGCCTTGATGGGTGCCATGGGATCTGGGGAAAGGTGGTATCAGTTGTGTTTGCAAGCTCTGCTTCTGTCTTGCAAGTGTGGTAGGTGGAGTTTAATGAGCAAATATTTTCAGTTTCCTCCCTCTCAGGCCCTCATTTCTTCCATGAATTTCTGTGCCTACCTTCCCATCTACTACATGAGAATCCAGTTGGATTCTTGGATGGTTTATGAACATAACTTGGGAGAATTGAAGATGGTAGGCTAGATAAAAAGGGGGTCAGAGAAGTGAGGATTGAAATGGGAAGGTTGGTGGAAAGGGAATGGGATGGGGTAAATTGCTTAGTGTGGTAACGTGAGCATCTTAGTCACTCTATTACGTCTGACTTTTTGTGACTGCTTGGACTGTAACCTGCCAGGCTCCTCTGTCCATAGGATTGTCCCAGCAAGAATACTGGAGTGGGTTGCCATGTCCTCCTCCAGGGTAGGTAGTTGGCAATGCTGAGCTACAAAAGAAAAGAGGAGAGGAAACAGGGTGGACTATACTGGAGGGGGAATTTTTTTGCAAATGAGGGACGCAGAAGGAGTGTACAAAACCTCTGAGTGTGAAAGAAGGGGCTTGCCCTCAATTAGAACCTCTGAGAGAGATGAAAATAAAGATTCACGTCTTCTTAAATTGCTACTTGGTAGCTGGGCCAGTCCTTGAATATAGAGATGAGACCACAGGAGATCTGCTTATATTTGGATTATTCAACAATGGTGGAGACTTAAATACCCTCTAGTATAAATTGTGTCTGTTTTTCTAAGAAAGAAACCCAGGGAATTCCCTGGTGGCCTAGTGGTTAGGATTCAGGGCTTTCACTGATGTGGCACAGGTTCCATCCTTGGTCAGGGAACTGACATTTGGCAAGCTGTGTGGTGTAGCCAAGAAAAAAATAAAAGGAAAGAAACCCAAATGATGCAGAGATCTTTGACTGCAACAAAGATTGGGGAGAAGCCAATAGCTCTGAGAAGCTGTGCTCAGTCTCTTCAGTTGTATCTGACTCTTTGCGACCTATGGACTGTAGCCTGCCAGCCTCCTCTGTTCATGGGATTCTCCAGGCAAGAGTACTGGAGTGGGTTGCCATGCCCTCCTCCAGGGGATCTTCCCAACCCAGAAATTGCACCCATATCTCTGGCATCTCCTGCATTGTAGGCAGTTTCTTTAACCACTGAGCCTCTTCGGAAGCCCATTAACATACTAAGACCCCCTAAACCTTGTTCCCTTTAGTTCATGATATTAGAATGTGGAGAAGCAAACCTCTTCTCCAAGGGATCTTTCTGTCCCAGGAACCGAACCTGGGTCTCCTGCATCGCAAGCAGATTCTTTATCGTCTGAGCCACGAGGGAAGTCCCTCTGAGAAGCTAAACTCTCCTATTATGAGACATTGGAAACTTGTTCTATATGATTTAGACTGAGATGCTTAAAGGGGTTGTCTTTGCAGGGCACTAGTTTTCAATGGCTGTATCAAATGGAGCTGTATCTCTGCAAATGTTTCTTGCAGAGAAATTGCCCCTCCTACACCAAGAATGTGAACTGTAAGACATCCTCAGTTACAGAAGCAGGTGATATCCTGGGAGGTTTAAAAGCTGAGAGAAGTCTTCAAAGAAATTGAGATCCATTGTTTTAGGAAGATTACATTCCAGAGACATTCATTCAACCAACTACCTCCTTCTTGCTTTCCAAGTTAAATTTCAGGGAAATTGAAGTTTTGGTTATAAACTAGCTGAGAGTTTCATTTAATTTGTTCATCATGACCATAGTTACAAAGGGCTCTGTTCATTCTTTTTCTTGTTTTTAAAATTTTCTATTTTAAGAAAATAAAGAATACCCCTTAGAAAATAGCTCTCTGATTACTGCTTTCAATGTTTCAGAAGGTCCTAGTGTGGTCATCAGAGCCCCTGTTCTGGTCAAATCTTCACTTCTTCGAAGAATACTTCTAGCTTTTGCTTCATCCATTGTGTGATCAAAGGGAATGCTCCTGGGGTACCTGTTTAAAGAATGGGTGGTAAAAGAGGGAACCATAAACAGTCCCAGACCAGGGACTCTTTGCAAGGCTTTGGTATAAAACAATTGCCTGAGAGTAACTGGAAATTCCTATTTATGTATCAGGTAATATTTCTTAAACCTTGGATTTAAAATCAGCCTGGGACATTAAATCTCTCAACCTCCCTCTGTCCCCCCTCTCCCTTAGTGAACTCTGGGGAACAACTACTGAACCAAACCAAACCAAACCAAAAACTGTACTTTGAATTCCCTTATGTTTCAAGACATACACATCAGAGGAAACTGTTTAAAATGACTTACCCCAACACAAACAATTGTGAGGGAGAAGGAAGGAAGAAAAACTTGCCAGTTCACAAGATCACTTTTCCTCTACTTACTGCCTGCTTTTGCTGACCTGACAAATTAAAAATATGTTATTTCCTCAGAGCATTTTAGACGTACTTGTAGCAATATTTTGAAAGAGGAAAAAGAGTTCTGTTTGCTTCCACCCTCAGGCCTCTTGGACTTTGGTTCCCTGAGCATGATCTTGGGTTTGGAAGCCCTCCAAGTGACAGAAAATTGGCGGGTTCCTCATCATTGATTCCTTGCTAGCTCTTTGGGGTGGGGAGAAGAGTTCTGCTCAGGACTTGGCCGCGTTCTTAGCTTGGCGCCCCAGCCAGTTACTCAAAGTTCAAGGAACTTGACAGACAGAGGCTGTTTGTCTGGCAAAACGATGTGAACTGGCCGGGCCGAGCCTGCCATCTCACGCCGGCACCTTCTGTCTCCTTCCAGGGAAGCTTGTTTCCAACCAGGCTCTCAAGGCTGTGCTCTGTGTGAGAAGACCTTTGCCCATCATGGATGGCTTTGGCCCTGTGTTGAGGGGAATTTTGGATCTTTCTAGAATCCTAATCCATACAGTCTCATAGTGTACTGCAGGAGCAGTGGTAGTGTGTATGTGTGCACGCATGTGCACGCGTGTGTGTGTGTGTTTAATCCAAACAGTCAAAAAAAAAAAAAAGACAGAAGGCTAAGACAGATTTCTAGGAAACAGACTGTGTTAGTCTAGACTAGCAAAATCTAGCCAATTTAATTTCTGAATTTGTGATCATTATTTCCATACTTATTTTGTATTTAATCTCCCTAAGAATGAGTTCAAAAGTGAGGAAAACAATGCTTGTGCATTGAGCTTTCAAATGACCAACCAATTTCAACTAGATGCCATACTGGCATCTAGAGAGCTAAAACTTCAAGAATTCGGTTTCTATATTGTTTCTATGAAAAAGAACCTTCTTGTGCATCTTAAAAAGCCTACTGTTTTTTTTTTTTTTAATAGCAAAAGCAACACATGTCATTGTTGAAACTTTAGAAAAAAATAAGCAAAAAGAAAAAAATTAAAATCATATGTGTTCTCCCTATCCAGATAGAAGATAACACTGTTTTGTTAGGTAGGAATTGCTTGAATTAGGTAGAACAAAATTTGAATTATGGGTTTAAAGGTATGATTCAGAGCAGGTTCATCTACTTAAGCATTAATTTTCTCTAATTTTCTCTCTGTAAAATGAGAAACCTGTGTTTATAAGAGTGTTGGAAGATTGTGGCAAAGTTCTGGGGCACAAAAATAATTGTTGATTGATAATATCTGTATTTTACTGCCTAAACTACTCGTAGCTTGTTATTAGTTTTGTACCACCTTCCAAACATGAGCTCATTTAATTAGTCTTATGCTTCTTTCCTGTGTTGTGATGACATGAATTTATGGCTCTAGTATTCTGGTTCTTGGGTCTGTTACTTAACACTTGTCTGGGAAAAGAAGTATACAGAGCCATATTTTGTAGTGAGCAAATCTAGTTTCATCACTCCTTTATTTTTGGCAGTAAATGTTGTTGAGGCAAGTCTGAGACCAACTTGATTTTCTTCTTTTTTAAAACAAATTTTATTTACTTACTTGCTTGGCTGCATCAGGTCTTTGTTGTGTCCTGTGGGATCTTTCCTTGCAGCTCATGGACTCTCTAGCTGTGACGCGCAGGCTCCGGAGCACATAGGCTCAGTAGTTGCAGCTCATGGACTCTAGAGCGTGGGCTCAGTAGTTGTGGCTCACGGGCTCGCTTGCTCCACCGCATGATCTTTGTTCCCTGATCATGAATCAAGCCCGAGTCCCCTGCATTGCAAGGTGGATTCTTAACCACTGAACCACCGGGGAAGTCCTGATTTTTTCTTTAAAGGTGATTTATTTTACTTAGTAGATGCCTGAAGATTTTCTTCAAGTTCAGTGATGTACTCAGGATAAACTTTGATATTGATATTATAATTTAAAGGTTCCTGGAACATGGTATTCACTTTTCATCTATAGTTTCAGTAGTATCTTAAAATTCAGACAATTCTCTTGTATTATATCTTAGAAAATATCTTCTATTTTGAGGTTTTTCAACTCAAATGTATCAATTATTCTTTTATTGGATTATGTCTATCTACCATATATTGTTTTCTGTATAATTGCCTTGTTTTTTCATTTGTATCTACTGGGTCAGTAATTTAATTTTCAGCAGTTTTTATTCTCTTTAAATTTTATTAGCTCTAAAACATTGCTGGTTTGTCTTTCAATTTGTTTATTTCATCTAGAAATCATCTTTTTAAAAATCTCATTTCCTTTCTATTTTATTGATTTGATCTTTTTATTTGATTGTACTATAATGAGAAGGAAGTTGAGTAATGTGCTTCTGTAGCTTGAGTTAAAGTTTTATCTAGAATAGAATTTTCATCTTTTGCGTAGTATAATGTCTTTTTCCCCCTTTATTTTCTTCTGCTTAATGCTTTTTTTTGGTCAGACTTTTTATTTTATTGTATTCTTTTATGTGTTTTTAATTAAACTTTTTACTTTGAGATAATTGCAGTTGCACATACATTGTAAGAAACAATATAGAGAAATGTTGGATATTCTTTGTCAATTTCCATCAGTGATAACATCTCATAAAAACTATACTACAATATCACAGCTAGGATATTAGGGTATTGCCATTACTACAACCAGTCTTATTCAGATTTCCCAGGTTTACTTGTATAGGCATATCTCAGAAAGATTTTGGTTCCAGACCACTGCAAAAAAAAAGTGAGTATTATAATGAAGCAAGAATGGAGCTGGAGAAATCAACTTTCTGGACTTCAGGCCATTCTACAAAGCTACAGTCATCAAGACAGTATGGTACTGGCACAAAACCAGAAGTATAGACCAATGGAACAAGATAGAAAGCCCAGAGATAAACCCACACACCTATGGATACCTTATCTTTGACAAAAGAGGCAAGACTATACAATGGGGCAAAGACAGCCTTTTCAATAAGTGATGCTGGGAAAACTGGACAGCTACGTGTAAAAGGGTGAAATCAGAACACTTCCTAACACCATACACAAAGATAAACTCAAAATGGATTAAAGACCTAACTGTAAGACCAGAAAGTTAATTTTTGTATATGGCATAGGTCAGGGGTTCAATTTCATTCTTTTGTGTGTTGATATTCAGTTGTTATAGCACCATTTGTTGAAATGGCTATTGTTTACTTATTGCACTGTCTTGGTATCTTTCCCCAAAATCGAATACGAAGGCGTTTTTCCCTCTGAACTCTCAGTTTGGTTCCATTGAGCTGTATGTCTATTCTCATGGTGATTGTTGATGCCTTCTCCCTAGGCCTGTGTGTGTCCTGTCCCTCTCCCTGTTGCCCCAGTTCACTCATATACATGATTACTTTTACTTTTTTGGGCTGTGCTGAGTCTTCGTTTCCACCTGTGGGCTTTCTCTAGTTGCAGTTGAGTGGGGGCCACTCTTCATCGCAGCCTGTGGGCGTCTCATGTGATGGTTCTTCTTGTTGCAGGCTTTAGGACTCACAGGCATCACTAACTGTGGCCCAAGGGCTTAGCCGGTCCATGGCATGTGGGATCTTCTCAGACTAGGAAACGGGCCTTCGTGCCCTCCTTTGGCAGGCGGATTCCTAACCACTAGAGCACCAGGGAAGTCCCAAACGTGACTACTTTGAGATTGCCATCATTTCCCTTAGAGTCTCACCTCTGCTGCTTCTCAGGGCCTTGGATGCCTCATTGCAGTCCTCCGCCTGGAATCTCTTGGTTCAGACACCCATGGTCTGCAGTCCTCCTGCAGATCCCCCCGTGGCCACTGCTTTCAGCCACCTTCAGTTTGATATTCCAATTACACCATGATTCCAACAGCCCTCAGTGTTAGGCGAGACTGAGACAGTCCCTGATGGAACTCCCAGACAAGCCTGAAGGGTGCAAGCAGGCTTCACTTTTTTCCTTCTGTCCTGAGAAAGGAACTGGGAGTTGGACGGCTTCCTCAGTTCACCACGGTGGGGTGGAGATGGAAAAGGGTGAACAAAAACCCCAGAATGTCCTACCATTCTGAGAGTGACTTCTTGTTTCGGGATGGGCCTGGTTGCTGTAGATCCCAGCCAGTGTCTACAATCCCCACAAAACTGCTTGGTGTGTGTGCAGCTTACTTGGTGTTTCATGGGAGAACAGAACCGGTAGCTTCCTAGTCCACTGTCGCGCCGCTGCCGCTGCCCTGTTCCACCATTTTTAAGTCTCTCTCGAGTGTGTTGGCTCGGCTCCGGCAACCGTGCTTCTCACCCTTGGTTGTCCGATAGATCACCTGGGGAGTTTTAAGAAAAATCCCAATATCCAAACCACACCCCAGACCATTTCAATCAGAACCCACAGAGAATGGACCAGGTCTTCAGGATTATTTTCTTTTTTCAGACATTTTTCTTTGGTGGTGAAAATATTTGCCACTTTAACCATTCTTCAGGGTAGAATTCATTAAATCATTCACTTAAGTACACTCATGAGCTTTGCAACCATCATCACCATCCTTCTCTAGACCTTTATTATTTCAAGCAGAAACTTAATATCCATTGAACACCAACTCTTCCTTCCCCTTTCCTCTCCAACCCCTTGTAATCGCTATCCTAATTTCTGTCTCTAGGAGTTAGTCTATTCTAGACACCTCCTGTAAGTGGAATCATACACTTGTAAGTGGAATCATACAGTCCTGTTGTGTCTGCCTTATCCATGTAGCATACTGTCTTCAGGTTTTATCCATGTTGTGACATGTGTTAGAATTTCCTCTTTAAGGGTGAACAGTATTGCACTGTGTCCTATATACCACATTTAGTTTATCTGTTCATCTGTTGATGGACACTTGAATTGCTTCTACCTTTGGTTCCTGTGAATATGCTGCTGTGAACTTTGGTATATAAATATGTATTTGTATTTACATTTGTAAATATGTATATGTATTTGAGTCCTTAGTTTCAGTCCTTTTGTGTGTATACTCAGAAACAGAACTAAGGGACCATATGGTAATTCTTTAATATTTTGAGGCACCTACATCAGTATGCTTCAAGTTCCCCACGAGACTCCAGGGTGCAGTCGCATTGACTTTCACTGCCATAGAAACTTAATTGTTTCTTTCAGTTAAATGTTGCCTCTTCTCTTCTGAGTTCAGTTAACATTTTAATGAATCTTCCTTATGGCACCTGTTTATTTCTATGTTATGTTATTTATGTCGTTATACATAGTATTTGTGCTAGATGCTGAGTATACAGTGACAAGCACAAGCCCCCCCCCACCCCCAAACTAACTGCTTTCATGACGCTTGTAATTAATTGGAAGAAACAGATATTAATTACACAATTATATAAATGTATAATTACAAACTGAATTATCTGCTAAAAAAGAAAGAAGCATGGCTCTATTGAGGGCAAATTAAGAAAGAAGCTGTCCTAGATTGAAGGTGGGGGTTAGGGAGTCTTCCCTAAGGAAGAACTACTGGAGTTTAACTCAAAATTATGAGGAGTTATGTCAGCATTTAGCAAGAAGAAAGATAATTTCAGGTAAAATAAACATGAAACACAGTGGATGAAAGGAAGGTCAGTTTGTCTAGGATACGGGAAGTCAGGGGCCAATTTGCAAGAAAAAGTTGACCATTAACAGGGGATGGACCATCTAAGACATTGCAGGTATTTTAATGATTTGGGTCTTTATATAAGAGCAATAGGGAGCCATTGAAGGGTTTTAAGCATTGAAGGGTTTTTAGGAAAGATCATTCTGCTGACGTATGGAGAAGGGATTGGATGGGATTACAGTGATTTTGAGGAAACCAGATGATTACAGTGGTCCAGGAGAGTCGCTGCTTCCTTAGATGAGGGAGGTAGCAGTGGTGATGGAGAGAAGTGTCAGAGTTGAGAAATACTTAAGACGGATGATCTTTGATGATAGGTTTAATATAAGCAGCCAGGTGAGGGCATTGTCAAGGTTGATGTCTACTTGTCAGACTTTCCCAAAACTTTGAGATTATGACTGTGCTTGATTAAACTTTGCATATATCCTGAATAGCCTGCACAAAACATATGTTCACTGAAAAATAATCTTCAAATGAATGAATGAGTCAATAAACCAACCATTATATTATATTGGATACACTCATATCAAGCAAACTAATAGTATTATCTTCTAGATTCTTTTTTTTCTACAGATGGATATTTGCATGATTATCTGAACTGAATTCAATTCAATTGAATTCATTATAATGAATTGAATTAAATTCAGAATTTTTCTTCTGCTACAGTTAGCATTGTACTAGGCACTGGAAATACATATATAGGCAGTATATTATCTATAGATAGTTCTAAATATAGTGGAAAAAGTACACACAAATAAATAGCTACAACAAAGTATAATTATAAAAATTATAAATGCATACTTTAATTGCAGAAGAAGTATAGAGGAGGTAGTGATTGATTTTTTCCCCTAAGATAGAAAGGAAGCTTCCCAAGGCAGAAATGGAAGTGCAACATATTCCAACTGAAGGTTTTTTTTTTTTTTTTTAATGTACTTGCATATGTGGGAGAATAGCTAGCTTATTGTGGTTAGAGCATGGGTTACTAGGCAGACAATACCATGAGGGTGGAAAAGAAGCTGAGAAAGATGAAGAAAGAGGGATATTTGATCAGAGGCCAGAGCATCATGACAGCATAGACACTGGAAAGAGTGAAGAGGCCAAAGTATACTCCCTAGTATATTGATCTTAAGATATTTTTTTAAATTAAAGGATTTTGTGGTCAGATAACTTTGGTAGACATGGATAATTGCACCTTGGAGATTTGTATGTACACTGGCATATCAAAGGCTCTGCAGGATAGACATTGGTTTAATTGTGTTCGATACAGAATTTCTCAAACTTATTTGACCAGTAAAACCCCTCTTCTCCCATTTAGCATCACACCTATTGACATCCTGCAGGAGATAGCAGTTTGAAATGTGCTGTATTGGGCTATAGATTGAAAAAGGTTGTCAACTACAAATTGGCACTTGCCAGACACCTCTACAAAGATTAAATGACGTGCTTCTGCAGCTGCTGATTTTCAACACCCCCTGAAAAGAGTTTGGGGTCGAGAGCAGAAATGAGGTACTCTGTGCTCTGGGAAAGACTGGCAGAATAGGTCTTCAGACAGTTAGATATTTTCAGGAGCTGATGTTATGAGCCCAATTCTTATATCTCCTCATATCAGAAAAGCCCCAGAATCCTTCACGGTTATATTTGCTGCTTGTGACTAGCAGAAACCTTCTGCAAAAAAATATGTGTTTGATTGCATGTACTCCCTCTTCACTAAAACCACGTATATACTGACCTTCCCCCCTACTTCTTTGAAGCAGTTTCTCAGAGCTATCTGAAATGCTGTCTCCTGAGGTATAGTCCTAATTTTACCCCAAATAAAACAACTCACAACTTTCACCTTGTGCATTTTTTTTTTAAGCCAATGGTTTTTTATATGGTTTTGCTGTCATCAGGGTCAAGGTATAAAGTGCATTTTTGCTGCTAATGAGTGTGTGTGATGTGACAATAAATCTTTCAAATGGAACCCTGAGCTGAGCAGGATACAATGGAGAGCAGGGTTCAGCTCTCTGCTGGCAGGAGGCAAAAGAAGAAAGACACCAATTGGACGTTTACTAAAACACCCAAAATGCCACCCCAAGAGTAGAAAAGACAGGGTGGATAGACTCCTAAACTCTTGTGACCCTGTAAGAAGTGGATTGTTTTATAAGCACTGTGACACATGGTTACACTCTAGTAGTGATGGTGTTGTCATTATTACTAACTTGCTTAGTGTTGTTTTGAGCTTTCACTCCTTTTGAGATTGCTGCCCACGATTCTAATATTTGAAAGGTTCCATGAAAAGAAGAAGTTGAAACTCATTGCTACATCCTTGTCAATGACTGAGGGACACCCAGAGTGTCCGTCCCAATTCTAAGGGACCAGCCATTTTGGCGGGTGGGGGTTCCAGTCAGATGAGCCGAGCTCAGTGGCTGCTATTGTTTTTCTGTGTCTGGCATCTATTTCCCCTTTTGGTAAAAACATCCTGATTTTCCTTTCAGGAACAATTTCCTGAAATTTACTTTGGGTAGTTCAGTATAAAAGAGCCATCTTATTCCTATGTGGTAGTACAGCACATTGCTCTTTTCCTCAGGTTTCTATATCACTCTTCTGTTTATAAATTCTTTTGCTACCCAATGGTGCATAGGTTTCTTCTATGATGATTTTGCCCTAGGGAGCAAAATCTTTTTATTTTTTACAGGATCCTTCCTACAGGTCCTAGATCGTACACGTCATATCACTGGGACTAAAAATACAATGAATAAATGATGACTAGATATAGCATAAAATGTCTTTTCCATCAGAGACTTGCTAAATCACTTCATTGCAATGTAAGCCATTATAGGGTTCCCAACAGAGCCCACCTAATTCTTATTTTCTCTGAATAATAATTATAGCAGGCTTTTCTTTCTGGCTGCTTCAGGACTTACCCATAAGTTCAGATCAAATGGCACCCTGGCAGCCTTTATATTTTCCAAGAGAAAAGAAGTATTATCTTGGTATTCCACTCACAGAAATTTGCTTTTGTTTTTTTAGGGTTAAAGTTCTTGGTTTGCAACCTTTAGTGTGCTTTCAAGTATTTTTTATTTGATCTCCCTTTTGAAGCTCATGTAGCTCTTTCAAGTCTAGAATAAAACAATTCTTCCTTCTCTCCTTGGATTTCTTTAAAAACAAATAAAAATAAAAGACATCTCATTCTCAATGATTTGGAACTCATCTAAGAAGGTAAGTTTTACCTGAGGAACTTTTGGTCCCAATGTATTCATTTTTCTTGTACAATTATAGTCTGATCTAAGCTCACTTTACTTTTAAGTTCTCTCACTTGGGTGAGACAAGTTTATTCGAAATAATTTGAACTTTTAGGTGAGTCTCATACATTTTTTCATGGCATCAGATACTAGCATATTAATAGAGTAGCAGGAATAGAACTCGAATAATCCATTGTATATGCGTGTGTGCCCAGGTGCTCAATCATGCTTATCTGACATGCTCCCTAGGACAGAATAGGACAATTTTTACCACTTCCAGCAGAGAAAATCAGAACTATTCTATTGGAATTTCAAGGACTCATTTACATTTCCTTTACATTTTACAAATTTTACAACTGTAAAGGAAATGTAATCGAACCCTTGATCCAATAGAAGAGCTCTGATTTTCACTGCTGGAAGTGGTAAAAATTGTCCTAGGGAGCATGTCAGACAAGCACAGCTTGTTTCAGTAAAACTCACTGGGTTTCAGGAAGGAAAGACCATGACTTTATCCATGTCTGGAAATCTTGAAAGGCTTTAGTGCCAGAGTAAGCAGAAAGTATTAATAGACACAGTTGTCATCTTGGATTTTTTAAAGGTGTAAAGAGAAGACTGGGCTTCCCTGGTGGCTAATCCCCAACACAGAAGCTTCCCAGACCAAGACTGGATCAAGTAGGATATTAAAATGATGTACTTTATATGAGAAAACAGGTCTTTGGTGACCCAAAGGAAAATTATAGCATAGCAGATCCAGTAATATCCCACTGTTCTGAATTCATTAAGGAAAAAGGGAAACGTCACACTGGTAAAATGTCTAGATCATGTCCACTTATTTTCACCCATTCCCAGGTGGCTCAGTGATAAAAGAATCTGCCTGCCAATGCAGGATACGCTGGTTCAATGCCTGGGTTGGAAAGATTCCCTGGAGCAGGAAATGGCAACCCGCTCCAGTATTCTTGCCTGGAAAATCTCATGGACGGAGGAGCCAGGCAGACCACAGTCCATAGTGTCGCATAGAGTCAGACATGACTGAGTATGCACGCACTTAAGAAAAAAAAATTGCGAAATTCCTGCTACATGCCATGAACTTTCCTACATGCTAGAAATAGAGTGTGGAGAGACAGGCCCTGCGCTTGTGCAGTTCACTTTCCAGTGGGAGATAGACAACTTATATATATGAAATCAATAACTTTTTCTTATTGGCAACAATGAGAATGTGAACAGAGAAACAGGATAGAGCATGACTGATAGCGGCCAGAATGAGGTGAGGACTCGATGAGGACCATCTAGGACACTGACCTCTCAGAACTAGAGGTTCTGACCTCTCACCACATCAGAACTGGAGCCGATGGATGAGAAAGAGCCAGTCCTGAGAAGGTGGCAGGGGAACATTTTAGGCATAAGAACAGCAAAAGCAAAGTTTTTGTTACCTTTCTCTGTCTCTAGAAAATTGGGTGAAACAGTTATCCATCCCATTCTTGCAGGGGTGTCCTAGCATGGGAGAACCGCAATGCAACCCGCTTATGCCCATAGGCTTTGGTGGGGGAGCTGGTTCTCATGAGAACGCTGGCTGTATTTTCTCCTGAGGCATACTCACAGTCACAGCCTTGGTGGGAGGTGGGGCTGGAGTTGGAGGCGCTAGACCTGAGCTGGTGTGAGCCTGGGCTTCTCCTAGGCTCCACGGCAGTCATCACACCGACTACTAGGGGCAGGGATGGGGCCTGACTGGCTGGAGCAGGGGCCCTGAGGTAATAAGGTTTCTCCTGGGTAGGATGGAAGTCTCTTGTGAGCTTGGGGCTGCGCTTCTCTTCTCTTCACATTGCCCTCTGTGAGCATGCCTTGGCTAGAGAATGGGTCAAGGTCTGAGGAACTGGAGTCACACTGATAAGCTGGTTTCACTCCCTCCCAAGCATGCTCACAAAGTGTGCCAGCAGTGGTGGGCTCAGCCCTGGAGCTGCTCTGCTCCCTCCTGACGTGTGCTGGGGACAGCTGCCCCCACCCTGGTCAAGGGAGGGCCTGGACCGAGGTGGTTCCTTCTGTCTAAATGTATGTTCTCCTGGGCACCTGTGGCCTCCGCCTCAGTGGGAGCCTCTCAGGAGCAAGAGGGGCTGGAGCAGGAGCCAGGGTGGGTGCGGGTGCCCTAGGGCGGGCCTGGCAAATTGGCCAGAGGACTAGCGCTTCTCCATCTGCTGCCTCTGTGCTGTGGCCTGGAGCAAGCGAGCCCGCGCTCTTGCTCTTCAAGAGTGGGTCTAGGTTTCTCACAGCACTCCAGTAGCCCCCCTGGTTTTCAAACAGGTTAAGGGGGTGCTGGAGGAGTGATCTCATTGGGACTCACATTCCTAGTGGGAGATCCAGAAGAAAAGGGGAATGTCACAGGCTCAGGGAACCTTGCTGAGGAGTAAAGAGTTCAAGCTGTGTACTGGGCATCCCAGTACTGGAGTCCCACGTGGGGAAGATAAGCCCCTGTCTTACTGTTGTTCTTAAGACTCTTGAGAGTCCCTTGGACTGCAAGGAGATAAGACAAGTCCATCCTAAAGGAGATCACTCCTGAATATTCACTGGAAGGACTGATGCTGAAGCTGAAGCTCCAATATGTTTGTCACCTGATTTGAAGAGCTGACTCGTTGGAAAAGACCCTAATGCTGGAAAAGATTGAGGGCAGGAGAAGAGGGTGACAGAGGATGAGGTGGTTGGATGGCATCATCGACTCAATGGACAGGAGTCTGAGTAAACTCTGGGAGTTGATGGACAGGGAAGTCTGGCGTGGGGTCACAAAGAATCAGACACGACTGAGTGACTAAACAACAATAACAAGGGGGCTTATCTTCCCTGTGTGAGACCCCAGTACTGGGATGCCTAATACAGAGCTTGAGCCCCTTGCTTCTCAGCAAGGTTCCCGGACATCCTCCTCTTCTTCTGGATCTCCCACTAGGGACATGAGTCCCAGCAAGATCACTTCTCCCTCTCGACTGACTCCACGTGGATCTTTCTTTACAGCCTTGTTATTAGGAGAAGCCAGCCTGCTAGTTTTCAAGTGTATTTTGTCAAGAGTTGTTGTGTATATGGTTGTAGTTTTGTTAAGTTCTGAGGGGAGGTGAGCTTAGCATCCTCATGCTCCACCATCTTGGTCCCGCCTCACAAAACCTTTTAAGGCAGGTGATCCTCAGTAAGCCATCAGGGATAAAATGTAACCAGAATTTAAACAGACAAAGAGGGGTTTTCATTTGTTTCCTCTGTGTGTGCATTTAAGAGAGAGGAAGAGAGAAAAAGAAAATTTAATGAGAATTCAGTGATATGGAAGGACTGAAAACTAAGTGGCTGGCAGATCTCTCTTCTCCCTTTTCCCTAGAAACCCTGTAAGCACCCCCCACACCACAAATGCTTAAATGAAATCTATTCTATTAAAAACTAGACAGCATATTTGTTTTTGTTGTTGATGTTTAAATAGTTAAATGATATGGTTGAGTGCAGTGGCATGGGCTGAAGCCAACAGTGGTCATGAGAATAAAGGAAAGAATTTGGCAGACTTTGGGCCTCTGCAGGGCACGGAAAAAGAGGTCAAACTGACCTTATCCATCACTCATAGACCAGGCTCCTCCAACAAACATCTGGAGTTCATATGCAGCCACAAAGGCAGCATCTTTCTATCTCGTCTCCTGTCTTCATAGCTGTGTTGGGAAATGTGCATGTTTGCAATTTTGGGGAGGGTTTCTGAGGGTTAGATTGAAGGCAATTCCACAATCCTAGAACCTCATGTTTTCTGGTCTTTTCCTCACCTCCTGGGGGAAGAGCTGCTCTGATAGCCAGTGTAAGGGACCTCGCTCTTCTCTCTGGTCATTTTAGCTCCTATCTGAGACTCCGCCCAGACATTTGTTCATTAATTCACTCATTATTTTAAAAAAATTTATTGAGAGCCCACTATATACCAGGTATTGTTTTAAATGTTGTGGATTCAGAGCAAATAAAACAGATAATAATATTTATCTTCATGGAATTTAAATGTTAAACCATTTCTTCCACCTTGATTGATACTAATTCTCAGTGTCATGCTGAAAAATTGATGCTTTTGAATTGTGGTGCTGGAGAAGACTCTTGAGAGTCCCTTGGACTGCAAGGAGATCAAATCAGTCAGTCCTAAAGGAAATTTTCCTCGAATATTCATTGTAAGGACTGATGCTGAAATTGAAGCTCCAATAATTTGGCCACTTGATGGTAAGAGCCGACTCATTGGAAAAGACCCTGATGCTGGGAAAGATCGAAGACAGAAGGAGAAGAGGGCAACAGAGGAGGAGATGGTGGGATGGCATCACCAACTCTGTGGACATGAGTTTGAGCAAACTCCAGGAGATAGGGAAGGACAGGGAAGCCTGGTGTGCTGCAGTTCACGGGGGTTGCAAAGAATCAGACAGGACTTAGTGACCAAATAACAAGAACAGCACAGTGTCACTAGAGGGAGGAGAAAATAATCACATGTCATAGAGGCTGACACATGCCCTCATGGAGGAAAGGATTCTCTGGTGGCTTAGATGGTAAAGAATCCACCTGCAATGCAGGAGACCTGGCCTCTATCCCTGGGTTGGGAAGATCCCCTGGAGGTGGGCATGGCAACCCACTCCAGTATTCTTGCCTGGAGAATTCCATGGACAGACGAGCCTGGTGGATTGCAGTCCATGGGGCTGCAAAGAGTGGGACACAACTGAGCATCTAAGCAGGACACGACTGAGCATCTAAGCACAGCACTGTGGAATTACTGAACCTATCCTAGAGAATCAGCGAGGGTTTCCTGCAGGTGGTATCAGCCTTGGACAGGATGATCATGGAAGGCAGGTAAAAATTTCCTCTCTCTTCCTAGGGAGGACTAACATAAAACAGATTAACAGGGGAAACACATATAAGTTTTATTTATATGGAGCCAGAAGAAAAATGAAGACTCAAAGAAATGACTAGGCCTAAGTGTTACTATAGCAAGTTGAACAAAGGATAGCCATTTTTGCCATAGTATAGAAGTAACTGAAACATATGGGTGAGCTAAAGGAAGATAGATGTTTTAACAAAGTCTGCTTGTCACATTTCTCTAGGCATCTACTCTCTGTCTCTGATGGTGAGAATGTTTCTTTCTCCTGGTAGTGAGAACACCATTCACACTGGAATTTAAGCTCCTACTTTTTGGAAGAAAAAGGAAGGTCAGAGTGCCTTTTTTGCACTTGCAGTTTTTCAAGTGTCTTTTTTTAAAATTTAAATGTGGACCATTTTAAAAGTATTTTATAGAACTTATTACAGTATTGCTTCTGTTTCATGTTTTGATTTCTTAGCTTCAAGACATATGGGATCTAAGCTCCTCAACCAGGGATCAAACCCACACCCCCTGCACTGGAAGGCAAAGTCTTAACCACGGACCACCAGGGAAGTCCCTTTCAAGTGTCCTTAACTCAAAATAATCAGCATGCCAAAGTGGCACATTTTGGGGCAGCATGTTCTGAACACCTTCAAGTAGGAATAGTTAGGTGAGAAAATGGGGCAGGTGTTCCTGGGAGAGGGACAGTAGCCTGGGGGACTAACCCCAGTGTGGCTCTGGTGTGGGGTAGGGAAGGAAGGGTTGTATAACCTTAGGATTCATAGGAAAAAAAAATCTAATTAAGTTTGAGACACACCCCATAGTGTGGAGAAAAGGAAATTAGTTTTTAATCCTGGTTTAAGCCATGACTAACTTTGGAACAAAGGCTAAGTCTTCCTAGAGAATTCCCGTACTTTTCCCAAGAAGAAGGTTTTGCTTAATTTTTAAAATGGGGGTGTGGGGCTAGATCATCGCTGAAGTTTTCTCCATGCTGACTTCTCTGATTCTGTGGAAAGGAGATGGGGGTTGTTTGCACCTGATTTAGATTGTGGCTTAAAAGTAAATCAACACTTGACTGAAAAGACCATTGTGCATGTAACCAAAGAGCTCAGGCTGGCTGAGGTACCATCATTTCACCAAACTACAGAAGACTAGAGCAAATGCATCAAGACAGGGAATGTGAATGACTCCGTGACTCCCTAGAGCTGAGAGACTCCGACATTCTCTGGATGTTTTCAAAATAAATGTAACCGGTTTTAGTTTCAATTTCTTTAAAGCTCACAGGCAGAAAGAGTAAAGTGAGGAATGGATTCCCACTGTGTCCAAGGGGACTCTTGGTGGCAATCAAGGGAGTGACCTCTGTCTTGGGAGCATCTAGAAGACCCAGAGATTGGCTGAGGGGCTGAAGGACCATCAGGGAAAAAGGGAGCATGGAGACCTCAAGACCAACAAGGAGGATGTTGCAGAAATGTTTGGGACATTGTGCACCCCTGTTTTTTCCAGAGTATCTGACCTTAAATTGTCCTTCCCATCTTTGGGTTAGCAGCTGAAGATTCAAATCCCCAACGGGGATGATTGGTCACTTACCCACTCCCTTAGCTGAAGAGGAAGAATCCATCCCCTCAGCTTGGCTTCCCAAGTAGCTCCCTATCCACTTGGGAAGAAAAAGGTCAAACTTTTAAGGTGTTACCCTTTGTGTGTCTGGGGGCTTCCCAGGAGGTGCTAGTGGTAGAGAACCTGCCTACCGATCCAGGAGACATAAGAGATCAAACCCAGGTTTGATCCCTGGGTCGGGAAGATCCCCTGGAGAAAGAAATGACAACCCACTCCACTATTCTTGCCTGGAAAATCCCATGGACAGAGGAGCCTGGCAGGCTACAGTCCATGATACTGCAGAGTCAGACATGACCGAAGTGACTTAGCACACATTTTGTGTGTCTAAATGAGAGGCTGGAACCAGCATGCTGGCCAGCAGGAGAGGAGCTGGTGGATCAGGTTTGATGAGTTCATTTCTGTGGCAGTCCCCAGACTGGTTGCAGAGAAGCAGACAGAACAGAACCACTTTTTCTTCTCTCTGTACCATTAGAATGTTGGAAATACTCACAGCCAGTGACTTTGCCACGGAAAGCAGCAGTAGCCGCACCTTCAGGAGGATAAGATGCTTGGGCTCGTATCTTACCCTTGTTGTGTGTGCTGCAGGGGCTGTTAAACCACCTCCGCCCCCAGTCTCAGGGAGGGAAGAAGTCAAGAGTAGCAATTGGGAAGGTCCATGGCCAGGGTGGGCTGGTGCTTCCCGTAGAGGCTGAAGGCTGATGTGTTGCTACCCACCTCAGCACAATCACTGGGGGTGGGGGTGAATGAAGTGAGAGGGCGTGGGAGGGACTGACATCACCCCCAAAGACCAGACCTGATCCTCACCTTGACAACCAGAAGTTGGGAGGCTACGAGGAGCTATACGGGAGAGCAGGTGAGGAGAGAGACTGCTTGCACTTCTGGGAGGGACAGAGGATGTGGGGACAAGAGGAGCTCATGGACACCCAAGAGCACCATTTAGAAAGAACCCAGGATTCCCTGGCTGTTCAGTGGTTAAGACTTCACCTTCCAATGCAGAGAGTATGGGTTCCATCCTTGGTCGGGGAGCTATGATCCCACATGCCTCTCGGCCAAAAAACCAAAACATAAAGCAGAAGAAAGAACCCAGCCTTGGAGACCAGCCACGGGGCCCTCACTCAACCTGTGTGAGGCTGCGGGGTAGCACCTGGGGGCAAGAACTGAGGTCGGGCCAGAGGTTGACTCCAGTGCAGGGTACCTGTCCCCTGTGGCCACCTCTGAAGGTCCCACTGATTCTCCCCCTCAAAGAGACACAATTCGGTTGCCTGCAGTGGCAGAGAGACTGAACAGCTAGGGTAGAGGTCTTTTACTTCTTTTCACCTTCCGTTCCTGTGCTTTCACTCTCCCCAGACCCTGGAGTGGCTTGAAGTAGCCAATAGAGGTAAAGCAAGAGAAGTGGATTCAGGTGAGGAGAGGAAAAGACCAGACTCCCCACCTCCATCGCTGCTGAGCCCTGGAGAGAGATACCATCAAGGCAGAGGGCTGCTGGCAAGTTTGAGAGGGAATTAGGTATGAGCTGTTATTCAGTTGGGAAATAGAGGTCTGCATTATAGAGACTAGTACTCTAACTCAGGTTTTTGAGAAGAGTCA
This sequence comes from Muntiacus reevesi, assembly GCF_963930625.1. Lineage (NCBI taxonomy): Eukaryota > Metazoa > Chordata > Mammalia > Artiodactyla > Cervidae > Muntiacus > Muntiacus reevesi. The sequence continues at coordinate 35,450,518 of NC_089260.1, read as the reverse complement.
TAAAGTAGGATCAAGAGAATATACATTAGTGGGATGAAAATGGTGTCATGTGGCAATTCCATTTCTATTCATTCATTCATTCATTTAACAGATATCAATTGAATGCTTGCCAGAGGACTGCTGCATCTATAGAGCTGGTCTTTCTGTATTTAGGGCTTCCCTGATGGCTCAGTCTGTAAAAAAAATCTGCCTGCAATCCAGGAAGACCTGGGTTCGATTCTTGGGTCAGGAAGATCCCCTGGAGAAGGGAATGGCAACCTACTCCAGTATTCTTGCCTGGAGAATGCCATGGACAGAGGAATCTGGCAGGCAACAGTACATGGGGTCACAAAGAGTCTGACATGATGGAGCGACTAACACTTTCTGCAGTTAGCACTGAGAGGGCTCAAGCCTTCTATTGAATTTCTATAGCTGTGGATAAGTTTCCCCTAGTGGCCCTTTGGAGAAGGAAATGGCAACCCACTCCAGTATTGCCTGGAGAATGCCATGGACAGAGGAACCTGGCAGGCAACAGTACATGGGGTCACAAAAAGTCTGACATGATGCAGCGACTAACACTTTCTGCAGTTAGCTCTGAGAGGGCTCAAGCCTTCTATTGAATTTCTATAGAATTTCTTTCTGTGGATAAGATCCCCCTAGTGGCCCTTTGGAGAAGGAAATGGCAACCCACTCCAGTATTCTTGCCTAGAGACTCCTGTGGACAGAGTACCCTGGTGGGCTGCCGTCCATGGGGTTGCACAGAGTCGGACACCACTGAAGCAACTTAGCATGCATGCATGTGTTGGAGAAGGAAATGGCAACCCACTCCAGTATTCTTGCCTGGAGAATCCCAGGGATGGAGGAGCCTGGTGGGCTGCCATCTATGGGGTCACACAGAGTCGGACACCACTGAAGCGACTTAGCAGCAGCAGCAGCAGTGGCCCTTAGATCCATCTTCCATAACACACTGAAGTTTCCTTTCTTGTTATTACCAGCGTTGTTTAATCTAAAACACACCCACAATAAATCAGATGAGTGATCCTGGACTGAAGAGGGAATATTTTATTATTGTACTCTGGTAGTTTATTTTCCAAATGTTCCTAAATGAGTCAAGTGCCCAGAAATGGAGAATCTGTAATCCTTCTGCATGCTGCCTGGTAGGTTCAGAAGTACCAATACCACCCACCATTCTGCTTCTGCCTCAGATCCTAGGAGAAGGGGGCTGTTTCTCACCTCTCTGTCGCTAAATTAGAAGTGAACCGCTTTCTGCAGCTGAATTAGAGGTTTGTACTGCAGCCAAAACACAGTGTGGATTAGACAACTAAAGATGTCTTTTCAAGGGAAACAAAGAAATTAATTAAAGCCAGACAGGAAGCGTCTCCGGTGCAGCGTTTGGCTGTACCCTCTCTCAGGCCTGCGGGAGCCAACAGCGAGGGTGCGATGTGGCAGGTGGTGGTTGGAAACCTTGGCCAGACCTTGGGGTTAACGGAGAGCCCCTCATGGGACGGGCGGCTGCCCCCACTGTGAACGCCGGAGAGCAGGCTGCTGGAGCGTGCCCGCGGCAAGGAGTCGGTGTGTGTGAGCGCACGGGTGTCAGTGTGAGTGCCTGTATAGGACCTGGGTCGGGGGAAGGGAATAGAGCCATTACAAAATCTCGATGGGGATAAACGGGCACCTTTTCTTTCCAGGGTAAAGGGACAGACAGGTTTCTGAAGGAACAACAGCAAAATGACACGTTAGGAGGAAAAGAAGTCAGGCACGTTCATTAATGCTATTTGATATAGAGTAGGTCCCATATAGGGCTTCCCTATATATGAACCTTCAAGGTACGAACTTTCAAAGATGCAAGTGTGCGTCTTTGCATCTGGTTCCAGCAAGGACCCAGAACCTGTGCCATCAACGTCAGGCGTGAATGATATAGCGGCTTGCCCTCTGTCTCCTGTTGCTGACGATCCTTCAGCTCTGCCATCTCCCACCTCCTCTCCCTCCTCAGTAACTCTTCTTGCCTGTTCACTCTATGCCCGCCCCTGTATGCCACCTGTTGTGCTGTTCTACTGTCACTTTCAAGGCACTATACTGTAAGATTAGAATTCTTTTTATGTATAATTTGTGTGAAAAGTATTATAACCCATCACAGTACAGAACTATATTGCCAACTGTGTTATTTGGGCACTTAAGCTGACTTTGTTGGACTTAACAAACAAATTGGACTTAGGAACTCGCATGCTGAACAAAACTCATTCGTATGTGGAGGACTTACTGTAATTCACTGAGGTGAGTGTTGTCCCATTTTTAGAGACGAGCATGGTGATGTAGACAGGGATCAGTTACCCTGACGATGGTTAAATGGTGAACAAGTGGCATTACTGGGATTTGAACTCTGGTCTTTGACATCAAAGCAAGGTTGCAAACCCCCTTTCCCATGCTGCCTCTTCTATGACCCCTTCTTGCAGTGTTTCCCAAGGGCTGGGTATGGTGGCGACTCGCTGAACAAAACTCCAGAGGAAACCCACGTGGTCTCTTGAGGCCTCTGGGCCTCCATGGAGAAAAGAGGAAGATGAATTACTCGAGCTCGAGATCTCTTCTGGGGCTTCTCTAGTGGTTCAGACAGTAAAGAATCCACCGGCAATGCAGGAGCTGTGGATTCAATCCCTGGGTTGGGAAGATCCTCTGGAGAAGGGAATAGCTAAACACTCCAGTATTCTTGCCTGGACAATTCCATGGACAGAGGAGCCTGGCGGAGTGGAGTACTGCCCATGGGGTCACAAAGAGTTGGACTGAGTGACTAACGTTTTCACAAGATCCCTTCTAGCTCTAACATTCTATTTGTAAAGCCTGAAGGATTTTGGGGGTGGGGCAAGATAACCCAGACTCTAGACTAAGCCGATTGTGGTGGAAACCTTACCTCATTGTTGTGTCCCAGATATAAAGGATGGCATTTAGTTTCTCCAGAGAAACTCAGAGTCAGACACTAAGCCCCACTCTTTTCAACTGTAGTTCTACTGCTTTTAGAGGGAAACAGAGTGCCTGACACATTAAATACTCAGTGATTATAGGATGAATGAATGCAAGATTGAATGGAACCCAATGCTCTGTTGGCCCTGAGAGTGGGGGTGGGGATGGGGAGTGAAGGACCTGTGTGCAGAGCTGCACAGAGATGCGCTTGGACATAATAGAACTTAAAATGATATTTACAACCAGAACCACATGGTGAAGTCTTTTTTTTTTTTTTTTTAAAGCAAACAAAGATGGAGTTTCAGTGAGTTGGTGAAATGACTTTGATGTGGCTACTTTGTAGACGCAGTTAATCAGCTCTGCACAGGCTGTTTGGTAGAAAGAGAAGAAGCCAAATGTTAAAGCCACAGCCTGATTATCTTTGCTGCAAAGAGATAGACCCCGAGTAGATAATCTTTTGTCTCCAGGAGCCCATTAATTAGTCTTGGAACACATCACGGATGGTCTCGGGCTCTGCTGGGAGTGGAGGATGGAATTGCACAGCATGTTCAAATCAGGAGATAGGGAGGGGGAGCATTGGGAGGAAGAACGGGATGGGTGGGCACCTCTGGTGCAGTCGGGGTGCTTAATATGTGGTTCTAATTTTTACCTGCGGTGAGATCTGTCACCTTCAGAAGTGCTTTATGGAAGTGATTTCGAGGGAAATTTGAAAGGTGGGGTCTGCATCCTGGAAGAACAGGAAGGAGAACAGTTGCAGGGGCAAAAGAGAAAGAGAGATGGATGGTCCAATAAGGAATGGTGTGCCCCCAAGGTTCCGCACTCCACAGAAACCTCCAGCCAGCCTGGGACTTCCCACTAGATATGGGCACCGGTTTGTTACATTTCAAAAGAGCATGACCTGACTGTAGCTGACACCGCGGAGCCTGGCCACAGAGTACAGAGTGTGCGGGCATCACCAAGGCGGGGAGAGAGGGCATTTGCCTTAGGAAGCAGTCAAGCCGGGGCCGGCATGCACACGGCTGCTGGATTTCAAGGCTCAGTGGGAAACCACTGGGGCCAAAGGATATGAATATGTAACATTTTCCTAAGGAAATAGTCAATCTGTTGGTTTTACCTTTCCCCGGGTAACAAGATATAGATGATGAGCAAGTGAAAGTCACGGGGGACAATGGAAGGTCACTGGATCCAACTAGTTCTGCAAAAGAATGAAGGGAGAAACACCACAGGATGGAAGCCCACACAGGAAAAACACAGTAAGAGTAACTGTAATTGACAAGAATCTCTGAACTAAAACCATTTCACTTTCAAAGGCTTCCCAGTCATTAATGAGTAATGAGTGAGAGGAGAGAGTAGGGAATATGTTTGTGGGTAAATTATTTTTACCTCCATTTAAATATTGTCACGTAGAGTTTTATTCCCTGTGTGTTCTGCTTTCCCGCTGACTGCCGGCTGGCTCTCTGTTTCACTGAGCCTCTATTCAGTTACTACGGTAAGCTTCATTCTGGTTGACTGTAGATTCTTTCATCCAGCCCTCGTGGTGGGTGATTAATATATAACCTAACACTTATTCACTGGGGTTAATGTAAACTATTGATGGACGAGAACTATGAGTTTTCAGCAAATCCCTTCTTGAAGCCCTCACATGGAAGGACCCACAGACTCGGATCATATCCGTTTAATCATGTTTCAGTGCAGACTCCATAGTTTTCCAATTTATTATGATCAGAGAGTTTACATCTGTGCCCTCTCTTCCCATGGCATCATATTACATAATGTCTTTCACCAGGAAGCTCAATGCAATTTTATTGATTAATTATGAAACCAATAGGTAGAAAGCTAATAAGTATATATTGTACTACTAACTGTGGAAATGGAAATATGACTATTCAAAGCTCAAACTGAAGTCATTATGTAGCCCCCTTCAAACCCTCTCTGTCTCTATTTATAGCTCATTAATATTATCATCATCTACTAGAAACCCAAGAGTTTTCATCTATGCCCCCAATCCCCTAGATCTTGTCAGTTACCAGATTCCTTCTGTTCTACTACCTGGTTATGTCTGCAATGAGCCTCGTCGTTTTCCCTGTTTCCTCTGCTCTGTCCAAACCAGTCTCAGGATCCTAAAGTACAAGCTCCGAACTTCCCAACCCAGGGATCGAACCTGGGTCTCCCACATTGCAGGCAGATTCTTTACTGTCACCTCCCCACATTCATCATCCACCCTTGCAGTACGTGTTTACTGAGCACCTACTATGTGCACACACAGTAGTGGAGAAATGAGAATATGGCAATAAATAAAACTGATACTGTTGTCCTTACAAATGTTGCTTCTTACACTGATGCATATATTTAAACTTTTATAAAGAAGTTCTGTAAATTTATGGAGTCAAACATATCGGCCTTTAAAGGTATTATTTGTGGTTTTGTGGACAGTTGACCCTTGAGCAACACAGGTTTGAACTGTGTGGATCCACTTACACGCAGATTTTTCAGTAACTAGGTGCTACAGTATTATTTAATCCACAGTTGGTTGAATTGGGGATGTGGAACGAAGGGTATGGTGGAATGACACTTAATATATATACATACTCAAATTCTTGACTGTGTGTGGGTCAGCTCTGCTAACTTCCCACATTGTTCATGGGTCAACGGCTTCAGAAATCTTTTGCTTCAAAACTATAATAAAAATCTCACATAGACCAATAATGATTAAGAACTCAGGACAGCAGTCAAACTAAGTTTACATCCCATCTTTGACAATGAAAGCTAGGTAATTTAGTCAACTCTTCTTTACTTCAGTTTGGTCATTTGTACAGCTAAAGATTATTTAAGGGTATTTAACTCATTGCAGCTGTTTTGGAAATCAACTAAAATTAAATGTATATAGAAAAGTGCTGACAAACTGCAAGTTTGTATTATTATAGCTATCATTTTACCATGTTTTTTATGATTGCCTCTCTAATCCATTTGAAATTTATTTTCATTTATGGTGTAAGTTGGGAGTCCCATTTTATGTTATTCTTCATATGGAAGACCAGTTATCCCCAAACTTTTGTTTATGGTTTTCCATGGTTTCTCTTTGCTCTTTGACTCAGGATGATTCCTTATGTTCTCCGCTGCCTGGGTTCTCGCTCCACCTGCATTTCAGACCTCCCTTTTTACCACTCTCTACTTCTGTGCTACAGCCACACTTACCTCCTTTGTGGTCCTGGAACATACCATCCTCTCTTCCTCCCCAGAGCCTTTACACTTGCTATTTTCTTTCCTTGGAATGTTTTTCTTCCCACATTTTCTATGGCTGCTCCCAGTCATCCAGGCTTTTCCTATCCACTGAAGATAAAACACGGCATCTCTTCCTGCTCCCCAACCCCTCACCCCCAAACCGCTACTTACTCTCTATTTCATCACCATTTTACTTACTTTGTTCCATCTTATTTCATTTGTCACATTTATGATCTGGAATTTGTTTTGAAAATCATTTCTTCCCTTCCCTCCCTGGAAAGTATGTTTCATCGGAACAGCGATTCTTGCCTGTTTTATATACCGTGGTATCTGCAGAATCTGGAATAATGCCTAGGAAATAGTATTAAAATAATTACCTTATCAGGAAGCCTCTCTTTCTCCAGACCAAACCAAACTTGCTTTTTAGAAGCCTAATCCTGGCGACACTATGGAAGTCGGTTTGTTGCATGTCTGGAACACTCTCTCTCTAGTTTATCCTTTCAGTCTTACCTTAATTGTAACTTGCTCACATAGGGAAGTATGAGGATTCAAATCAGATCAGACATTTATTTGGCACTTGCTGTGTGCAGGGAACTGTGGTATATGTCACAGGGAACACTTAAAAGCTAAACCGTGCTTCAAAGGGCAAGGGGGACAGCTGGGAAAGAGTCTCTCCACTCCAGAATGATCACATGTGAGATGATATCAGGACATGCAGATGGAACAGATCCTGGAAACAGATGTGATTCCTGGTAAACAGTTGGTTCTGGAGCCCCCGAGGTCCAGCCTTGAGATTTTGAGTCATCTTAGATGAGAGCAAACACTGAGGATGGTGACTGTAAAGGGACAGTCGTGTCCGCTGTCATTAAAGAAAAAAAGAATTGAAAAGAATCCTAGTGCAGATCCACAGAGGTAGGAAGTTAGACCGATGAATGATTTTAACAATAACAGAGGAGGGTGGAATGTGTCTGGCTCAACTTAACCAGAGTCTTGGAATTCTCACTCCCCCTCACAAACGCATGTCCTAGAACTGGCAGCTCATCCCTGGCAGAATTGCCAAGACTCCTCCATTCCCTAGGTGACTGATCATCTACCAAATTGCTGAGCTGCAGAAAGTCTGTTTCCCCAGGTAGCCTAAGTGAGAAACCTGATCCTGTGACTCAAAGATTCAGAGCGAACCTTTAACTGGGAGCTCAGTACACAGGAAGGAGTGGGTCGAACAGCTCTGGAGAATGAGGAAATTCCCCTCACGAGGTCAGAAACGAAGCAGGGGTTTGAGACCAAGATGGTCAGGCTCTTCCTGCTTTTGCCATGAGGTTGTCATCATTGCTTTGCATCACGTGCAAGAAAGCAAAACCCCAGGGTGAGCTCAGACTCAGACATGGCGTGTGGGTTTGCAATGTCCATTCTGAGGGCCAAGGGTATGGTAAGGGTGGTGTGGGCTCGACTGAGAAGGCAGCAAACCCCTTAAACTGTCAATGGTCAAGGAGTAAGTGGGGATCGTAACCTGCATAGGGAGGCCCTGGTTCCACAAAAATAAGCAGGTCAGTCCAGGGGAATTTGGAACAGGGTGAGTGTTTATAATTGCACAGATGGGATGGGGTAGAGGAGGGAGCATGGAAAAGGCGGGGCTCAGGTCAAAGGGGTCTTATAAGAGGCAATTTGTGGGTTTGGGGGTACCCCGGAGTCAGGGGCGCACACACAAAGGAGATAGCATACCTAAGAGAACCCTCCCTTGATTCACCTTTTGGCCCCCAGGTCTGTCTTTGGAGATTAGGAAAGAGGCAGCTAGGGTCAGGTGCTGGCTAAAGCCATTTGCCTTGAGACTTCCTGCAGGGTAACACTCCCCTGCCCTCAAGCAGGTGGGCTTTCCTCATGGCCAGGGGCATTCTTTGCTCTCAGCTTGCATTTCTTCACAGGAATGCCTGGCCACATGGGTAAATGCCATCAACATTTCCCCAGGCTTCTTGTCAAGAGGGTCTGTGAGCATTTACAGAGCATTTAGCATCTTCAAAGGGGTTCCCTGGTGGCTCATAGTGAAGAATCTGCCTGCAATGTGGGAGATCCAGGCTCACTGCTTGGGTCCAGAAGATCCCCTGGAGAAGGAGATGGCAATCCACTCCAGTATTCTTGCCTGGAGAATTCCATGGACAGAGGAGCCTGGTGGGCTACAGTCCATAGGGTTGCAGAGAGTTGGACATGACTGAGCCACTGACACACACTAGCATCCCTTGGACAGCAAAGAGATCAAACCTTTCAGTCCTGAAGGAAATCAGTCCTGAATATTCATTGGAAGGACTGCTGCTGAAGCTGAAGCTCCAATACTTTGGCCATTTGATGCAAAGAGCTGACATATTGGAAAAGACCCTCATCCTGATGCTGGGAAAGATTGAAGGCAGGAGGAGAAGGGGACGACAGAGGATGAGATGGTTGGGTGGCATCATTGACTCAATGGACTTAAGTTTGAGCAAACTCTGGGAGATGGTGACGGACAGGGAACCTGGTGACCCTGGTCCAAGGGGTCACCAACAGTCAGACACGACTTAGAGATGAAACAGCATCTTCATGTGCCAAGTTCAGTACCTTACAAGGGGTGGTTGAGACAACCTTGTTTGTAGGTGTATTTTTTTTTTTATATATATATATAATTTTGCTTATTTATTTTGGGCTGTGCTGGGTCTTTGCTGCTGCGTGCGAGCTTTTCTCTAGTTGTGGTGAGCAGGGGTTACTCTCTAGTTGCTGCGTGTGGGTTTCCCCTGTTGTGGAGCGTGGGCTCCAGGGCCCTAGGGCACATGGGCTCAACTGCTGCGGCGTACGGGCTTAGCTCCTCAGTGGCATGTGGGATCTTCCCAGATCAGGGATCGAATTCATTTCTCCCGCATTGGCAGGCATTTTCTTTACCACTGAGCCACCAGGGAAGCCCATTAATAGATTCTCTACTATGATTCCTCACTTGGTTTTTTTTTTTGAACTTTGACAGATTTTTATTAAAGAAATTTCCCCAAAATGTTAATTTTTACCAAGAGTACCTTTTATCAACAGTGTTAGACTGTATTATCTGTTTTTTTAAATAATTTTTTATTGAAGGATAATTGCTTTAGAGAATTTTGCTGTTTTCTGTCAAACCTCAACATGAATCAGCCATAGGTATACATATAGCCCCTCCCTTTTGAAGCTCCCTCCTATCTCCCTCCCCATCCCACCCCTCTAGGTTGGTACAGAGTCCCTGTTTGAGTTTTCTGAGCCATACAGCAAATTCCCACTGGCTATCTATGATTCCTCATTTCTTAACTGGAAACAGAGGCACAAAGACGTCCCATGGCTTCCTCAAAGTCACCCTGGGACTGGGACTCAAACTCAGGTTCTTTTCTGCAGTTGGCAGCTCTAACCACTAAGCTCCACTGCCTGCTTCTCAGGCACGACCTTCTCCCTGCCAGGCGGTGAGCTGATTGTTAAAACTCCCAACCCTGGTGATGCCCTCAGGGCATATAAATTAGCCATTCTTGATCTTCCCAGATATCAAATGAACTTAAACAAGCTTTTATACAAAACTGATCTTTATTGCAATTAAAAAAGAACAAAGACAATTTGATAAGTGCCTTTAATTACAACGTACCTGATATTTACATGTAATTATACTTCTATATACAGCTTGAATAAGATTCATTACATGTAAACTACAAGATATGACAAGTTAAACTCCAGCCTTTTGGGAACATTCAGAATAGAAATACTATGGGCAGAAACACACAGAAAACAAATACCAATTTCAGTACCATTACTGGATGATGATCGCTATCTGGCCACAGAAGAGAATTGTAAATATGCATCAAATTGAAACTTATTCTTAACATGACTAACAGTATTGCTATTATTTAAACTCTAAACATAACAATTGGATCATTAAAAACAACACAATTTCAATTTATATAGCACCTTTCTTCCAGAGTTCAAAGCTTTTGTATTTATCTATATTATCTCAATTGTCCCCATAACGTCCCTATGAGGTAGGCAATGGTTGGTATCATTATCCCCATTTTGGAGAAACTGAGGCACAGAGTAATTAATCATTTGCTCAAGGTCACACAGTAAAATCAATGCTGAAACGGACCACAGAGCCATGAGCTTGTCTCAAAACCAATGCTTCTCTTTAAACTAAATTGGATCCTCTGAGAATTTAATTCAATACTTCAATTCATTTTTCCAAGAAATAAAAAATGTGCATTTTTTTCTCCCATAAAAATTGTTGAAATACTATAGGCTAGAAGCAAACACTCTAGGGCAGATGTGAAACTGATGCCAAGATTCCCTGGAGAAGGGAAAGGCTACCCACTCCAGTATTCTGGCCTGGAGAATGACTTAGCACTCATGCTCTTTTAGAAAGTGATTATGGAAGTTTCTTATTGGTTTTGTTTTTTCATTACTAGGAGGTTCTTTCCCCACTTTTACAAAAAGTTGGAATGCAACGTATTTGAAAGGTTGTTCCTAGTAACCTACAAATTATGTCTTTAGTAGCCATCTCATGCTAGCCACAAGCTTATTTCTGAGTTTACAAAGAAGAAAATACCTAAACAATAATTTATGTCTTTAACATCACCTTTCTCAGTCTTATACACATTTACAGTGTGCTCCTTAAGAGACTCAGAGTGGTAGGTAGTGCGTTGGAATTAGACAGTTTCCAGAGTCACATACACAGGGGCCGGAAGTCATGCCCACATCATTAGTTCAGATTTTACTTCTAATCCCTGCTCTGCCAGCCCCCCACTCCACCCCACCCCAAATCAAATATGTAGTTAGTACTCAGAAAAAAATAATTAAAAAAAAAGAAGTGTCAAAATCTGAGGCATACAGGACTCTTTCAAACGTTTGTTGACTTGGATATGAAATCCAACTTTCCCAACACATTCCACGAGCTTCTCCCTCTGGGGCGAGCACTGCTAACGGTGCTGCCAAGCTTCCAGGACATCAACAGGCAGCGTGGCGTGGCCCACAGGAATTCAGTTTCTCGTACGGCTCCAGGTAAAACAAGGGAAGCTTATATTTAAAAAGATGAATGCGAAAAAAGCAAGCAAGCTTACTGGCTGGGTCACGATCATCATGCCAGGTTCATTTATGGGTTTCACATTAAAAATACATAAAAACGTGTCAAAGGAATGTTCAGAGACTGAATAAAGCCTTTGGTTCTAGTCTCTTCGCCTAGGGAAAGGCACCACTGTCTGTCAGGGAAGCCTTTACTACCTAAATGGGAGCTAAAATTACATTTCTTTTTTTCCTTAAGCATAAAAAAGGAAAAGGAAAGAGTCTGTTTACACTCATGGCTTCCCACTTGCTGAGTGAAAAAACAAACAAAACAAAATTAAACCAGACATTACAACAAGCTGGTTCTGAAATGCAGGCTCCAGGGGCCAAAACTGGTCTCTCTCTTTTAGCCTTAATTATCCTGTGAAGGGTGCTTAATGGGTATAGCAGGTAGGCTTTCAACAATTAAATGCATAATGAAAATGAAGAGATACCTGTTCTGTTAATTTGGAAAATAATTACACTAGAATACATATTTTAGACCATGATTTTATTTCATTTACTTTGGTAATTCCAGATGAAGACTCTAATTTAACACAGTTTCTGGAATGATCTCTTTTAAGTCAAACACTACCTTAGCATGATGAGAGTGAAGTTTAAAAAAAAATGAAAACTAAACCCGGCCTGGATCCTCCGGTGTATAGAAACAGAGGCCCTCAGTCACTGAATTACCCATTGACTCCAAATGTTGGAGACTTCGTCTATAAATGGCCAAGTTATTTTCAACATCTGGTAACTTCAGATGCTTGAACACCATCCTCATTTCCTTGAGACCTAGGAGAGTAGCTCAAAGTAGTTACAGCAACATAACTCATAAGCACTATTTCCCAGGGGTGGGGTGTAATAGCTACAGGATTTAAAAAAATGTTACACTCAATATACTTTAGAAGTGATTCTTTCTTATAGGAAAGGGTTTTCCCCACCACCCTCCTAAAACAATCAGTGTCCTTCTACTTTACGGGTAGCTACTGGTCTGCAGTTCCAGGATTTACCTTCAGGATCAGTACATTGTAAGGGCTGTGAGCTCACCTGGTGAGGGCACAGTGCTCCTTTTTTTACATTTGTGAGTCTGAATCCTCAACAGAATGTTTTAAAAATTCTTTTTCATTGGCCCTTTAGTGCCAACCACATCTCACAAAAGACGTGGGCAAGAGTACACATGATTGGTGTACTGTGCTCATTAAACCATGTCTGACTCTTTGCGACCCCATGGACTGGAGTTGACCAGGCTCCTCTGTCCATGGAATTTTTCAGGCAAGAACATTGGGGTGGGTTGCCATGTCCTACTCAGGGGATCTTCTGGATCTGGGGATCGAACCTGCATCTCTTGTGCAGCAGCAGATTCTTTACCACTGAGCCATCAGGGAAAAGGCCAAGAAGCAATGGTTTACATGATCTAGCAAAGTTCCTGACAAATAACACCTAGCATCTGCTTCCCCAAGTGGGCCTGAGGCTTATCCAGGCAACCCCTGATGCTGTAAAATGGGAACTGGGCAGAGCTGGGGAATGGTTCCAAGCTGACAGGCAGGTCTGTGATACTGAAGATTGTAACTGCTATTGGAAAAGAAGGCATGGAACATTCTGGGAGTAGCAGACACACAGGGGCCGAGATGATGCCATGCAAAGTGACAGAAGGTTTTAAACATTCCAAATATTGAGAATAAAGAAGGCTGAGTGCCAAAGAATTGATGTTTTTGAATTGTGATGCTGGAGAAGACTCTTGAGAGTCCCTTGGATTGCAACAAGATCAAACCAGTCAATTCTAAAGGAAATCAATCCTGAATATTCATTGGAAGGACTGATGCTGAAGCTTCAATACTTTGGTCACCTGATGCGAAGAGCCGGCTTATTGGCAAAGACCCTGATGCTGGGAAAGATTCAGGGCTGGAGGAGAAGTGAACAACAGAGGATGAGATGGTTGGATGGCATCACTGACTCAATGGACATGAGTTTTAGCAAATTCTGGGAGACAGTGGAGGACAGAAGAGTCTGGGGTACTGCAGTTCATGGGGTCACAAAGAGTTAGACACGACGTAGCGACTAAACAATAACAATATTGAAAACAACTCTCCCACTCTTTTGTGAATTGGACAAATTTGACCATTACAAAGACCTTTTGAGACAAGTCACAATGATGCTGTCATGAATTATTTTTGAGTAGTTTTGAGTAAGAAGAGTACTTTGAAACTGATTGGGACCATCTAACAGACAATATGTTACTTTTTTTGGAAACCATTTTTATGAGAGAAAAAAATGCATGCACAGTGAAATGCAAATTCCTATTGTTTAGTGATATTTCAAACTTCCCCTGAAAACATGAGGCATGTTAATACAGTGCAAAATTTTAAAGGTAACAACATTAAAACAATTTGCTGTTGCCAATTTAACATACAGAAGTCTGAGGAATGACAATTACCAACCTTTATAATAAGTTACAGGAAGTGATCTGAGATAGAGCACAATACATTTTTAAAAGTGAAAGTGAAAGTGTTAGTCCCTCAGTTGTGTCCAACTCTTTGCGACCACATAGACTGTGGCCCACCAGGCTCCTCTGTTCATGGGATTCTCCAGGCAAGAACACTCGAGTGGGTAGCCATGCCCTTCTCCAGGGGGTCTTCCCAACCCAGGGATCGAACCTGGGTCTCCCGCATTGTAGGCAGATTCTTTACCATCTGAGCCACATTTTTAAAAAACACTCACAATATGGAAGTGGTGAGCAAAGAAAAGTTGAATCTAACTGCATTAAGATAGATGATAACCAAAATAATGCTTTAAAAAAATCGTTTTTAAAGCAAAAAATGTATCTCTCATGTCATCTGTCATTAAGAAAAATCTGAACTACAATTTCCTAGTTAAATAAAAGAAGAACCTAGAAAAACAATGAAATACTTTATAAGTATTGGAGACTGCATGTAAATACAGCCTCAAAATGAGTAGTAGGGGTAAAAAACCATTTATGAATGTATGTTCTCTTCTAGACCATGATTTTATTTAATTTACTTTGGTAATTCCAGATGAAGATTCTAACACAGTTTCTGGATTGATCTCTTAAAGTCAAAGATATTCTAAGTGTGTAAAACTTGTCTAGTGATACTGTCAGAAATAATATATTTAAGAAAAGCTACAACACAGAGCAAGAAAATACTACTACAGGACAAAGAATTTAGACTTCACTGCAAATAAAGCCATATTTGATATTATAGACACATGTTCCTATTTTCACATTAGTCACTTATTAACACCAAACATTACACTTTAACTTTTCCCAGTTACACAGTACAATAAGCCTGTCAAGATTTCCAGGAAATAACCATCAGTACCTACTGTGCTTCCAGCAACTAAAGCTAAGCTGGTTGGTACCAGAAATCAACACTTTCAGAATGGCATCACTAGACCACACGGACTCAGAGCAACTATCACCAGGAGCATTTACTCATTTACAAAGTCCTAAATCAGTCTTGAACTGAGGCTCTAAGATTCTAGCCGTGATACGTCACCATCTCAGAGCAGCACGTGATCCTCCACCACTGCTGTTCATTCTGTGCTAAAATCTCACTGTTTCTGGAGACAGTGAAGTCAGTACCTGCAGGTGATAATGGGCCCTGCTTTTGCCACCTGGTTGTGTGTGGGGGGGTCGCTATCCTGGCTCACATGGCCCTTGCTGCCTTCGGCCAAATCTCTCCTCAAATACCTGTCTGAGAAGGACACCTACTTTCATTTCCTTCTGTCAGGTTGCATATTTAGGGAGCTGCATGAATAAAACTGTTTAAACACACCACTGTTTTTCAGCTAAGAGAATGATGGGCATAGTTTAAAATCAGAATTCGTTAACTAGAGAAATTCACTGAGGGCCAGTTAAAAAGGTTTTCCACTAACTGTCAAATGAAAATGATTGGGGAAAAAAGAAAATGATTGGACAACTGTTTCTTCTGTTCTGCTTTTATGACAATAGTCATCACACTAGTAGGATAAACATTCAAAATACATGACAGGATGTATCCTAATTAATTAAGCACCAGAGTGACTTTACATATATACATGTGCATATATGTATGTGTGTGCATGTAGCCTGCCAGTCTCCTCTGTCCATGGCATTCTCCAGGCAAGAATACTGGAGAGGGTTGCCATTCCCTTCTCCAAGGGATCTTCCCAACCCAGGGATCAAACTTGGGTCTCCCTCATTGTAGGCATATTCTTTACAGTCTGAGCCATCAGGGAAGCCCTATATATATAGTTACTGGTAAAAGTAAGTAAATGCTCTAATTTGAAAAATTAAAATCAAATATGAGAGCTAGATCCAGTAACATGCTGAGGTTAAATTTCAGTTCTTTTTGCTAGCTACCTATTGTTAATCTAGCACTCAATTAGAATCAATGCTCAGATTTTAAGGGCAGATAAATCAGTAATTAGCCTTTTTCCTACAAAGGAGAGTGGCACCTTCAAAAGCTTTAATAATCCTAATGATATAATTGAGTGAAGGGCAGGAAAAAAAAATATTTGTGCAAAGATATGTGCAAAAATTACTTCCTCCTAGAATTTAAAATCTTCTCAAACATTTCACATAAAACAGGTTATACTTCCCTGCTGGCAGACAATATCTGAGAATCAGTAAAAAATTCTTTGAAACTTCCAAAATACATGAATAAAAGCAAAGATCCTAGGCAAGATTATAATAACCTAGGTTATTATAGTTCAATGCATACATAATATGGATGTCAAATTGAATTTTAAAGATACAGTAAACTCATTCTTTCTTGATAATTACCTTTCATACATTTAAACTATGTAGCTTTTAAGATGAAAACTTTTTAAAGAAACCATAGGCTTCCAACCTAAAGATTCTAGCATGAAGTTTCAACAAATAAAAAAAAGTGATGAAATTTAAGAAATACTGTACTATAGGGTTAAAGCAGTGATGCCACATCAATAAAAATACTTCAGTAAGGTACCTAATGGTCCAAAGAGCAGAGCCATCTCCCAAAGTTCACTCTGCTTCTCTCACCCCCTAGCCCTCAGGGACTGTGCTATTACTTACTCTTTCAGGATGTGTTCTGGAGGCCCTTACAGTTCCCTTTTAATACAACTTATTCTTAGCACAGGTTTTCCAATCGAGAGAGAGATTTCACTGCACACTTTACGGCGTAGCCCTTATTTTGAAACTTCTGGGGGAATTCCGATAATGAAATTTCAAGATGATATGACTATTTATAAAGAGCTTCCCTATCTAGAAACAGCTTTACTCTTTAGAGAACATACCCATTTCCTTGGTCGTAAGTGAGACATCATGAACTACAACTTTTGAGCAATCAGGTGCTCATAAACGACGTGACTGCAGCATGCACGAGGCTGGGTGAGCAGTGTGATGTGGCTGTCAGCAGGTACCAAAGCAACCCCAGGATACTGAGGTTGCTGGGTGAGACTCATTCATAATAAGCAATGAGAATCACCGGGCAAACCAGTGCTTACAAATGAGATGAATTCAGAGAGTATGGGCCTTGCACCTTTCTGATAAACTTCTCCCTGATCCAAGGTTATTCTCCCATGATCTTTTGATCAATGATGATTGTGCTTTTATGCACATAAAGTCTTCATGGGAGAGACCAGGCTGATTGGAAAATAACAAGCAAACCATTTACCCCAACTGAGCTACTTTACAATTGCAGAAACGTATTACAGAGCAGTCACAAAATCAAGCCATGAATGCAAGGAATGGAAAAAAACATGCCCGGGAGCTGGTCCCTACAATTTTCAAGATGCTTCATCCTCCCAACTGCATTCTTTGTCCTAATGAGTGAAAACAGTAAGATTATTCAATCTGAAAAGTCGCAGATGTCACAGCGGTACAGAATAATTGCCTCTTTTTTTTTCTTTACAGTGTAGGAAAAGCTTCTTTTCTGTAGCCTACACTACATAATAGCACTTCAACCAGGTTCCTTTTAAAATGAAAAGTGAACAAGTTTCCCAATGTCGGCCTTATAAAATCTAAAGAGATGATTAAATTCAAACCAGGCTGAGCTCTCAATCTGAGTTATTTCAGCCACTGATTTTTATAAAATGAAGGGGAAAAAAAAATCCCAACAGGCAATTTACATTTGCAAGCACCAGGCTACAGAATTCATCACCTATTTCTTTAAAAACGTAGCTAAACCTTAATGGAATCATAATACTTTCATAAGGTTAATCGTCAGTCATCCCTAGTCATATCTTGTTCCTCTTTCCATTTTTACCATTTCAAATATTTCACTATTGCCTACCACAAGCCATTGAAAATGATCATTTATGTTTATTCCACTTATTTCTCCAATGAGTCAGCTGATTTTTGACCAAGAGCTCCAAGTACCATTTGAAAAGTCACGTCTTTAAAAACCTTCCATGTTTTAAACACTTGGTTAGAAAAAAGATAACAACTACTGGTACAAGCTTATGTGCTTTATGGTGTCTTTTCAAAATGAGAATATAAATCATTGTACATCAAACCAAAATAGTTAATATATATTTTATCTGGCACTTTCTAGAAATTAGGCATTAAACATAAAATACCTTATAAATTTATATAACAAAAATAAATGTTTATATTTTAATCTCAGATAGATTACCTTAGGGGAGCAGTTCATGGATGAACTCCTGCACCATCAGTGTGGCAGCGGAGATCATCAGAAATACACATTCAAGTCCACAGCCCTTGGGAAGAGATGGATGCAGGGGCTGCCACCCAAACACGTGGTCTGTGTCCCAACGTGGAGATTAAGGCTCTCTGTTTTGGAAGAATGAGCTGGAATAAAACAAGTATAGAAGTACCATGATATTCTTTGAAAATACTGAAAAGACTCTGAAGAGTTTCAAACACTGGGGGGAAAAAAACCATGTTGACTATAAAAACAAAATAAAGCATTTAACAATGACTTCAAGTACTTTGGAAGAGGCTGCTGACATGGAGTGCCCAAATCAGAAGGAGTGAAGAGCTAGGAAACCCAAGGGGCGTCCCCACTGGTTGGGGGCTCGGGTTCCCAGGTGCAGCTCTTTGAAGGGGCTGGGGAGTGGACCGGAAATAGCAACCACAATTTCTCAGCAACGGAAAACACCCACTTGAAGGCAAAGGCCCAGCCTGGTGGGAGAAAATCCTTGGAACGAGCCATTATAAATCGGAAGATGTCAAAGAGAAAAATGCCATTCATCTTACTATCAGTAGCAGGCAGCGAAGAGGAGAGAGGGAGAGAAACCCAGCTCCTGTGAATGGCAGTGTTTCAGGCAGGTGAGCTGTGGTTTTTGAATGTCATTCCTTCTCACCACGTGGCTTTCTTCATGAAGAGGGTGAGACGGCTGACAGCCGGGATCCTTCCAGGGTGTGGGTGCTTAGCGCAGGCGTGCCTGGGTCTGCCAGGTCCCTGGAAGCAGCGGGCCTCCCTCATTTCTCCCCAAACTGAGAAGCGGTCCTGGCATCTCCGATCGGCTTCCCTTTCCTAAAGAAGCATGTGAAGCGTGGCTGACGTCGCTTCTTGTCTTCTGCAGTCGCCCTGGCCTTGCCGGCTGGTCCTCTCCAGGCTGGGTCCTCTCCAGGCTGCTAGAGCCTGGTGATGTCTCGGCATTGCTGCTGCAAGTCCCCGATGCTCTCGTAATCATTCTCCTTTGGGCAGAGGCCATGGTGACTGTTGGTCTCTGAGGCAGCCTTCTCTTCCTCTCTGTTTAGAGTCTGTATTGCTTCATAATCTGGCTCAGGCTCCTCGCTGGGCCTGCCTGCTGCTGGAAGTGTGCTGACACTATTCGGCATCTTCTCAAAGTCTTTAACGGTGGCATAGAGATCGTTACAGGAAGAGGGGGACCTCGGAGCAGCTCCTTGCATGGAGGTGTAGGAGGCCTCGGGTACCTTAAGTGACTGTCCTGATTTGTTCCCTGGCTGTCCTTTTTTATGCACTGATGAATACATGGCCGAGATCTAGAAAACAAAGGGGAAAGTGAATAAACAAGCTTCAAGCTTGATTCCTCCCTCCCACTTTTAGTGACAAGCTAGATTCTTGGGACTATGGGGGTGTGTATCCCTTTAAGAATTTTTTTCTGATTCCCAAACTTTACAGAGATATTATTCACACACAATATATGTTAAGTTTAAGGTGTGCAGCATGATGATTTGATACATATATTGTGAAATGATTACCACAATAAAGTTAGTTAATAACTTCTTTACTGTAATTACCATATTTTTGGTGTGTGGTGATAACATTTAAGCTCTATTCTCTTACGAGTATATACACAGCATTGTTAGTTCTAGCCACCATGCTGTATTATATTTCCAGAACTTATTATAGATGGAAGTTTGACCCTTTGACCAATATCTCCTTATTTCCCCCAGACCCCAGCATGAGGCAACCACCATTCTACTCTATTTCTGCTTGGCTTTTCTAGATTTCATATCTATGTGAGAATACACAGTATTTGTCTTTCTCTAGCTGACTCATTTCACTTACCACAATGCCCTCAAGATCCATCTATGCTGTTGCAAATGGCAAGATATTCTTCTTTTTTATGGATGAATAATATTCCATTATGTGTACAAGCATGTGTGTGTGTGTAATTACATTTTCTTTATCCATTCATCTGTTGATAGACAGGTAGGTTGTTTTCATGACTTAGCTATCGTGAATAAAGCTGCAATAAACAGGGAAGTACAGCTATCTCTTGTAGATGGTGTTTTCATTTCTTTTGAATACACACCCAGAAGCCAATTCTTCACAATCTATGCTAATCCTGGAGTACATAACAACAGAACAATTACATGTGTCGTCTATAACTTTGTAAGTAGCATAATTCTATGAAATCCAGGTTCTCTCTAGGTCTGCTGAGGATTTGAGGAAAGCAGGTAGAGTGGGCAGCTCAAGACCTCCAGGACCTGACCTCAGCACCGGGTTTTATTCGGTTTCTTTATCACAATGATATTTCACTTGAGGAAAGTTTTGACTGCTTTACAAAAAAGGGTAGAAAACATATATGATACTGGTGATACTCAAAAGGCTGGGCTTCAAGTCAGCAGCAGCAGGATCTGGACATTTTTTGGAAAGGCAAACCCTGGGGCCCCACCCCAGATCCACTGAGTCACAAACTCTGGGGGTGGGTTGATTCTGATGTCCACTAAGTTCGAGAACCACTGAACCAAACTGTTTAATCCACTCCTCCTGCATCACAAAGGTCTAAACAATAGCTTCTGGATGCTGGTTGGTAGTATACATATATCTGTCAGAGGATCACTTTCCACTATTTTTTTTTCTGATTTTATTAATTTTATTGAAGGATAATTGCTTTATAGAATTTTGTTGTTTTCTGCCAAATATCAACATAAATCAGCCATAGGTATACCTCTCTCTCTTGAACCTCCCTCCCATCTTGCTTACCATCCCACCTATCCATTATTTTTTAAATTAATACTTCATTGCATACTAAGTGAAGTCCCTCAGTCATATCTGACTCTTTGCGACCCCATGGACTGTAGCCTACCAGGCTCCTCTGTCCATGGGATTTTCCAGGCAAGAATACTGAAATGGATTGCCGTTTCCTTCTCCAGGATATCTTCTCGACCCAGGGATTGAACCTGGTTTTCCCGCATTGTAGGCAGATGCATTACCATCTGAGCCACCAGGGAAGTCTATTGGTTAAATAGACATTCAGAGATGGGGCTAAGTTTTCTTCAGTAGGAAAATTTGTTCTTATATGAAATCAACACAGAAATGATATTGGGAGACAATCAACTTAGGGGATGGGCTTCCCAGGTGTCTCAGTAGTGAAGAACTTGCCTGCCAGTGCAGGAGATGCAGGAGACATGGGTTCAAACCCTGGGTCAGGAAGATTCCCTTGAGAAGGAAATGGCTACCCACTCCAGTATTCATGCCTGGGAAATCCCATGGACAGAGGAGCCTGGTGGACTACAGTTCATGGGGTCTCACAGAGTTAGACACAACTGCACCTCTCATGCACCAAACTCAGAAACTTAGAGGACACTCTTTCCTTTGGGAAGAACAGACTGTTTTCCAAGCAAACCCACTCAGTCTCACTAAAATACCTCATCTAGCCACAAATACGGAAGGCAGGGGGAGAAGGGGATGACAGAAGATGACATGGTTGGATGGCATCACCGACTCGATGGACATAAGTTTGCGCAAACTCCAGGAAACAAAGGACAGGGAAGCCTGGCGTGCTGCAGTCCATGGGGTTGCAAAGAGTCAGACATAACTGAGCAACTGAACAACAACAACAAAGCCACAAATATCGGGAGAGGTTTTATTTTCTTTGATACAAAAATGGACTGTCTAGGAAATTTGGGAGGGAGGGTATTGTTTTATTGTTAGAAATCATGGTTGGAAATAAGTAAAAATATCCTTCATTACCTGCAGTTATCTTTGCCACAGCGATTGATGTATTAAAACACCCAGGAAATAAGGGAACATACTTTCTGACAGATGCTTGGCTTTGCAAGTGCAGAGGGAGATGTCCTACTCTCACATATCCACATGCTGGGCAGAAAGCTTCCAGCTGGCCTCCAAAGCTTCTTAAGACACGCCTGGCGCACGCTAACTGTCATTTGCATGAGAACTTTCCCTACAGGCTGGTGGCTGGCATTTCCCAGGCCTTGACAGTCCAAAGGATTTGAGTCAGAGAAATAATTTTTGTGAAACTCCTGCCCTGTTGATTTAACCATTTTCATGCATATTAAATTAACATTCTCACCTGAGGGGTTTTAACTAAAAAATTCCTTTTAAAATGAGGAATTAAGAGTATCTTTCCATTTCAGAAGAATAAAAAACAAGGCCTCTGCTTTTTGTAGCAAGTTGCCAACATATGAAACTCTTTACTTAAAAGGTTCAGTTCAGTTCAGTTGCTCAGTCGTGTCTGACTCTTTGTGACCCCATGAATCGCGGCACGCCAGGCCTCCCTGTCCATCACAAACTCCCGGAGTTTACTCAAACTCATGCCCATTATGTCGGTGATGCCATCCAGCCATCTCATCCCCTGTCGTCCCCTTCTCCTCCTGCCCCCAAACCCTCCCAGCATCAGGGTCTTTTCCAATGAGTCAACTCTTCATATGAGGTGGCCAAAGTATTGGAGTTTCAGCTTCAGCATCAGTCCTTCCAATGAACACCCAGGACTGATCTCCTTTAGGATGGACTAGCTGGATCTCCTTGCAGGCCAAGGGACTCTCAAGAGTCTTCTCCAACACCATAGTTCAAAAGCATCAATTTTTCGACCCTCAGTTTTCTTCACAGTCCAACTCTCACATCCATACATGACCACTGGAAAAACCATAGCCTTGACTAGACAGACCTTTGTTGGCAAAGTAATGTCTCTGCTTTTTAATATGCTATCTAGGTTGGTCATAACTTTCCTTCCAAGGAGTAAGCATCTTTTAATTTCATGGCTGCAATCACCATCTGCAGTGATTTTGGAGCCCCCCCAAAATAAAGTCTGACACTGTTTAAAAGGTGGGCCAAGCCAAAAATATGGACAGATTATAAAGGGGTGAGTCATGCATGATAGGGCTTCCCTGGTGGCTCAGAGGATAAAGAATCTTCCTGCAGTGCAGGAGACCAGGGTTCAATCCCTGGGTTGGGAAGATCCCCTGGAGGAGGAGGAAATGGCAATCCACTCCATTATTCTTGCCTGGAGAATCCCATCGACAGAGGAGGCTGGCAGGCTATGGTCCAAGGGTTGCAAAGAGTTGGATAGGACTGAGCCACTAAGCATGCATGCATGGGTAGTGATGAAGGGAGCTGGTGTCCTGGATATTTATTCCTCACCTTCAGCGGTAACATCAGGAAGACAAACACAACTTTATCTGTGAGAGTAACAGTGAGAGCCGGGCCCCTACCACCATTTCTGTTTCTCTTCCTCCTCTTCCCTGTGGTTCTGTCATGATGGCCTCCACTCTTTGTAAGTACTTGGGCCTTCTTGGCTTTTACAGTCTTTTCTTTCTTAAACTGCAGGCTCTTCCATTAACTTGCAACTTAATATTATCCCTGGGCATGAACCAAATGTGCAGGAGGGTGTCATTGTAAATCTGAAATCTTATTAACGTTTCTCAAGCCTTCTAATATTCTTTTTGAATATATGTCTCCTATGACTATTATTTTTATTTTGTATAAATAAAAGGTTTCTCTTCAAGCCCTCTTACTATTTAGCTTTGCAATTTTTCTCTTTAACAACTTTCATCATTATTATTCAGTCTGTAAATTGTTATTATGTTCTCATAAATTACCCTCTTCTCCTCATTTCATTTCTTTTTATACTCAACCCTTCCCCCATCATTCTGTTAAATTAGGATAATAGTACTTAAAATTCAGGTCTCAGTTTCAGTCTGGACTAACATTATATCACATGAATATAAAAATAAATGATCTCCATATTTACTTTTCCTAAATCTTCTTCCTAGAATGAATACATGGGAGTCACAGTTCTTTATTCTATGTTAAACATTCAACAGTATAACAGGGTCCTATTTTCAAAAGCCACAAACAAATGCAAGATAAGAGGAAAAGTAATTAAAAATTTCACATAGTCTCAATTTATTTTAAAGAATTAGTTTCCAGATCTCATATATATATATATATATATATATATATTTTTTTTTTTTTCAGCCTGGCTTGTAGAATCTTAATTCCTTAACCAGGGACTGAACTCATGGCCTCAGCAGTGAAAGCACCAAGTCCTAAAAACTGGACAGCCAGGGAATTAAAATATTTTCTTGCCCCAATGGGATGGCTCCAGGACAGTGAAAAATGCTGGAGGAGGCACAGGAGCCACTTCGGGCCCTGATAGGAGGGCCCTGCATTAGCCTCGTGAGGGGTGGGCCTAGTGGAGATGGACATGGGTGGGGGAACATGAAAGTTAACTTCTGAGATGAAACTGAAGGGCCTGATTGCTGGCTGCATCTAAAGACAGTGAGGAAAATGGGGTGTTCAGGAGGGCCCCAGGGTTTTGGCTTCTGCAACCAGGTGGATAGATGGCAGTTCCATTCCCTGGAGCAGGAAACACGGTGGGGGGTGGGCAACATCACATATGCATGTTGCTTTTGCATGTATGTGCGTGCCAAGTCACTTTAGTTGTGTCTGACTCTGTGTGACCCTATGGACTGTAGCCCGCCAGGCTCCTCTGTCCATGGGATTCTACAGGCAAGAATATGGGAGTGGGTTGTCATGCCCTCCTCCAGGGGACCTTCATGACCCAGGGATTGAACTTTTGTCTCTTATGCCTCCTGCATTGGCATGTGAGTTCTTTACCACTAGCGCCACCTGGAAAGCTCACATTGCTTTTGTACACGTACACAATTTACTAGGCTAGGCATGCCAGAATGGAGAAGGCAATGGCACCCCACTCCATTACTCTTGCCTGGAAAATCCCATGGATGGAGGAGCTTGGTAGGTTGCCGTCCATGGGGTCGCGAAGGGTCGGACACGACTGAGCGACTTCACTCTCACTTTTCACTTTCCTGCATTGGAGAAGGAAATGGCAACCCACTCCAGTGTTCTTGCCTAGAGAATTCCAGGGACGGGGGAGCTTGGTGGGCTGCCGTCTGTGGGATCGCAGAGTCAGACACGACTGAAGTGACTTAGCAGCAGCAGGCATGACAGAAAGTGGCTTTATGTAGCTAGGTAAATTAAGGTGTTCGTCATCTAGCTTGCTAAATCCCATAAATACTGGCTTTTACAATTTTAATGCTTCATTGAAAGTTTAACCCATGACTCTTTAGCCCCAGTGCTTGGGAGAATACATCACCCTTTCTTGTTGGTGGCCATGTCTAACCCTACTTAAAGTCTGGAAATGTTTTTGAAGTTCCCTGCTGTCTCCCAGAAGCCTAAGCCCTTCTTCCTCTGTCTCCCAGCCTGGAGCAAATTCTCTACACCCACCTGTTCCAATTCTCTGCATATTCCAAACCACTATTAACTTCCTTCTAATGGGAACTTCCTTCTAATGGGAACTTCCTCCCTGATTAAAGCTCACACACTTACATTTCTCTCTTCTCATTCCTTTTTCCTCCCCTCCCCTTTCTATTTTTGTCTTCTCCTTCTTCCCTATTGAGCTTCCTTGTTCATCTTGTCCTCTTTCTTGTCTTCCCATCCCATAGTTACTCTCTCTGAACCACGATAATGCCAATATCGCCAACTCTGATCTCCAACCATAGGCCTAAGAGCCTACTTCAGTTTTCTCACATGAAGGGTAACATGACACTGCATTTACTTAAGGAAGGAAGTGCTATTCTCTATTAAAAGAGATTTTTGATTATTTAAAAGTAACAAAACTCACCTCTTCTTCTGTAAGAGTTGGGTCTTCTTCCCGGGACTTGTATGACAATGAACTAAGTCTCTGTTAGAACAAAATAAATCAAGAGAAGGGAGTTTAAAGTCAATAATTTAACCTTTTTTGGGGCATATGCTTTGATACATCTATCGACAAAAATGTTTTTAAATGATCTTTAGAGAAGAAACTATTTTCTACAAAGAAATTATATAAAGGACCTCAGGAATAAACACATAAGTATGATTTTATATACCCAACAGTATTACATTAGATAAACTTCTTCTAATTTTTTTATTTGAATCTGTAGGTACAGAAAAACCAAATGATTATGAAGATTACTGTTTCAGTTTCTAATTATCACTGAAGGATTGATCATCAATGAAAGATTGAAAAACTGACTGAAAAAATACCACGGTGTTTGTCAAATCCCTAAATTTTTTATTTCTACAGTTTGCATGAGTCATCAGGAAGATTCTTAAGTCATCTGGAAACTTTAAACAACTAGTGGAGAAATCAACTCATATTTTCTGGCCTCATTTCTTGATGATTCTGGCTCTGGGTTCATTGAATCTTTAGCACCTCTCCTGCCTGAATTCTTGCTGATTTCAACCAACCTGTATCCTTGCAAACCTGCCCCCACTCCGTGACCTCCCTGCACTGACCGTGTGTCCTTGCCCAACCTCCCTGCTCCGTCTGCACCTCAGACCCCTCTTACCCTAAACCACAGCAGCCCCACCATCCCATCTCCCTGCAGGCCCCTTCAGACCAGCACTCACTGTTCACACCTACTCCTCCCATAACCCAGTTCCAACAAGCCTGCAAAACTGTGGGCCCCCCAACCATCTTTTCCCATGTCTCACTTCTCCTCAGGGTCCTTCCTTCCTACCCTGTCAAACTCCAGCTCCATGGCCAGCCATCACTGTCATCCTTTAAGTACTCCACTCCCGTCCTGGTCACTGGAGAACTCACCCCTCAAGTGAGTCCTTAATGCTGCTCTCAATCTTCCTACACCTGCTAGTAACCCCGGCCCCAGCTCTCCTAGCTGCCTTCTTCACATCTCCTCTCTCCCTGAATCCCCAACACCTCATCCCTAGCTGAGGACCTTGAGAAAACTGAAGCAATCAAAAGAAATTTCTATAAACTTCTGCCTCCCCCATCACACTCCCAGTCTCTGCATTCACGCGTCTTCCTTCCTGCCCATTGCCACAGGTGAACTTTCCAGGCTCCACCTTAAGGCGATCCCTTCCTCCTGTGCGGGGGACCCTGACACATATCCTACTCATGGATATAAGCGCCAGGAACGCTCCATTCTGTCTACATCAACTTCCACCTCTGTGGAGTCATCCTCATCCACATAAAAACAGGCTATAATTTATCTATTCTAAAACCCAAACCAAAACAACCTACCCTTCTAGTTCTATTACTAATTCCATTACAGCAAAACCTCTTAAAAGAGTTGTCTAAAAAAAAAAAAGCATTCAATTTTTCCCTTGCTATTCTCTCTCTAAACCCATTTCAGTCCAGTTTCTGCCTCCTAGACTCCAAAGAAACTGCTCTCGCCAAGGACACTGATGCCCACCGTGTCCCTGATCTCTCCTGACCCACCTGCTGTGTGTGCTGCAGGGTCACCCCTTCTTTGCTCAACATTCACTCCTTGGCTTCCAGGACACTGAATTTTCCTGTTTTTCTCTCCTATTTTCCTCTCTCCTGCTGGCTCCTTTCTTCCTGGACCTGTGTCCTTGGAACTCTTTAAGTCCCCATTCACACATACTCATGCAGTGATCTCACCCAATGTCAGCTTGAAAAAACTAATTTCTGCTGCTGACTTCCAAATGTACAAGCCCAGCCCAGGCCTATCCTCAAAAGCCTGCTCCTCCATCCAGCTATTCTCTGATGTTGCTACTTGGATGACCAATATCTATCTCAAACCAATATGTCCAGCCCCGAACTCCCAAATTTGCTTGGCCCATGGTCCTTCTACTTCAGTTCATGGCAGTCCCACACTTTCAGGGACTCAGGCCACACCCTGGATTCATCACTGTTTCCTCATCCTTTCATCCACATCTGGCCCATCGACAAATCTGGTTCTAGTTTAATGTCTCCCATTACTTCTGCTGCTCCTACCCTGATCCAACAAGAGTTTTTCGTCTTGCTTATTAGAATGACTACCCAACTGGTCTCCTTGCTTTCATTCTTCACAGGTGAACGTCAGCTCCATCAGAGGGATCCTTCTTAAAGCCAGAAGAAGTCATCCTTCTGATTGAGGTTTTCAAGCAACCCATTTTATTCGGATTATAAGCCAAGGCCATGCAGGGTTGGGCTCCCAGTTATCTCTCTTCCAACTGCTCTTAGCCTTGCTCTCTTCTCTCCAGCCACACTTATACCCTCCTCGTCCCTGGAGAGGCTGGGCCTTCATACTGGCCGTTCCCTCTACTTCATTTGCTCTTCCCCAAAACATGAACCAACTGACTCTCTCAACTCCTTTTAATTTTTTGTTCAAATGCCCCTTTGAACAAAGGCAGCATGCCCTGACCACTCTCCTCACAACTGTGCTCCTACCCAACTTTCTCAGTCTCCCAGATTCTGTTCTGATTTTTTCCCTTTATATTTTAAAGCCTTCTAAGATATACTTTTGTTGTTTAGTCACTAAGTCGTGTCTGACTCTTTTTGAACTCATGGACTGCAGCACGCTAGGCTTCCCTGTCCTTCATTATCTCCCGGAGTTTGTTCAGACTCATGTCATTGAGTCAGCGATGTTATCTATATAATATATATGTATACATGGGGCTTTCCTGGCTGCTCGGACGGTAGAGTCTGCCTACAATGCTGGAGACCCGGTTTTGTTCCTTGGGTTGGGAAGACCCCCTGGAGGAGGAAATGGCAACCCACTCCAGTATTCTTGCCTGGAAAATCCCATGGACAGAGGAGCCTGGTGGCCTACAATCCTTGGGGTCGCAAAGAGTCAGACACGACTGAGCAACTTCACTTTATATATAGGAATATATATAAAAAATATACCTTACTTACATACCTATTTATGTCTTTATCTCCTAACTAAAATGTAAGCTCCACAGGGGCACAGATTTTTATTCATTTATATGTTTGTTAACTAGTGCATTCCCAGCACCTAGATCTTGCAGCTTACGGTGGAAAAGCTCATTAAAATCTTTTTGCAAATGAATGCATGAATATTAAGCATTTCAAGTTCTCCCAATCACTTAAAATGAGAATGGTTTATGTGGAAACGACGGATCATTCATCCTTATATTCCTACAGAAAGGTAATCTGGTTTCCCAGATGGATATTTCCAGTTTCTAATGTGACATCTGGAGAATTGCTTACTTGGCAGTGGTTAGACAATCAACTCTCTTATCTATCAACTGCTTGTAAGTAAAAAAAGGGTTTAACTGTTTTAAGCAGCATAAATTTCACATTAGTTTTATTATCTTTGGTTATACAAAGGGCAAAAAATTGAGCTGCATTTTTGCCTTTAAGGAACATGCTCATAAACACTTCACTGGTGCTATCAACAGCTTACTTCATGGGTAACATGAAAAGCCGAAATACATTCAGAGACACTATTCAGAATGAGCCCTTGGAATAAGGGCCTCCCAAGTGACGCCAGTGGCAAAGAACCCACCTGCCAATGCAGGAGACAGAAGAGACACAGGTTCCATCCCTGGGTCTGGAAGATCCCCTAGAGGAGGGCATGGCAACCCACTCCAGGATCTTTGCCTAGAGAATCCCACAGACAGAAGAGCCTAGAGGGCTACAGTCTATGGGGTCGCAGAGTCAGACATGACTGAAGCAACTTAGCACGCACATATAACCCTAGCCAGGGTTCCTCTTTTGATCAGGAACTCCACAAGCTTTCTAAGGCTGCTATTGACTGCCTAGCCCCTACTTGGCCTTCCTACCGAAACCTGGACTTTCCTGGTGGCTCAGATGGTAAAGCGTCTGCCTACAATGTGGGGGACCTGGGTTTAATCCCTGGGTCAGGAAGACCCCCTGGAGAAGAAAATGGCAACCCACTCCAGTATTCTTGCCTGGAAAATCCCATGGACGGAGGAGCCTGGTAGGCTACAGTCCACGGGGTCACAAAGAGTCGGACATGACTGAGCGACTTCACTTCACTTCACCTAAACCTGAGAAGAGAAACCTACTGTTGTCTCTGCAGAGAATGGAAAATCCCAAGGTAATGCTGACAGCTGGAGATGAGAATTCCAAGCTACTGTGGCTCAGATGTCAGCTCATGGGACACACACAGAGAAGGCTCAGGGATTCTTACTGCATTTTAGAGCTCTATTGAACATCTAAACTTAAGAGTCACACAGGTTATTGTTTAGAAATTGTCATAAAATAAAATCTCTTACTTGACTCCTATAAAAGTCTATATCCATTACCAGATATGCCCGGCAGCACCTGCGGGCTTGTTCCTGGGCTCTGATTTCTGGGACCGCAGGCGGAGGGGCGGGGATCACCCCGCTGCTTGGGATGGCGACAAGCAGAAGAGGCTAAATGGGCAGCTAAGTCTCCTCTTTCTAGTTCTTGGTCTTCAAAATGAAGAAAATAATACTTGGCCCCAATTAGACATGATGCAAAAACTGGAAAATATTCAAGATGCCAAGACAGAAATATTTTGTAAACATGAGTTTTCAGTATTTTATTACTTGGAGGGGTAAAAAAATTCAAACACAACTTACATGAAAACAGCCTTTATCATTTAATGCACGTGAAGGTGTCAGTGCGTATTTCTTAAAATACCGTGCAAACAAATGCCCCAGGTTTAGCTAGATTCCCAATTGGGACAAAAACTCTGAAACGAAAGTGCAGGAGCCCACCTTGTTGGTTTCACTGGTCCCCTCCGCGGCTCCCTCTTCTCCTGCTTGCCTCTCTTCCTTCTGAAGGTTTTCATTTTCGTCTAGGAGTTTCACGGGGACAGGAGGCGGGGCCTCCTCTTCTGGATCACATGAATTTCCAAGAAGAATCTCCGCGTTGACACTTTGTCGACACTTTTTGTTTCTGTCCACCGACGCATACTCAGCAAAGTCTGTTCTGCTGTTGGCCTGCGGCCCCGGAAGCTCTTTCACACCAGAAGTCAATTTCGACCTGCCACTGTGGCCTCGACTCGGCTGGGCAGCTGCCGTCACCTCCTTAATTTCGTTCACGGTTTCATACAAGCAGTCTTCCACCATGTTTTCTTGCGAGGAACTATCCTTGAGCACTTCATAGGGTCCTTCCATCCCCAGACCCTGGTCCCCATCCGCACTTCTGCCATTGTGCACCGTGTCCACCGAGCTCTCAGGGGGAATTCTGGGCAACTCTCGGCTTTGATGACATTTTGGCTTCCCTGTGCTGTCCTGGGAGTCCAGCAGATCCGAAGCTGAGGTCTGGACTTCCTCATAATGTTGCATGCAGGTCACCGTGCTGTCTTCTGAAAGAACTAAAGCAGCAGCAGTATTAAAAATGGAGAAAGACGCCTGCTTATAGAATCATTACAGTGACTCGGATAATGTCAAGTGAGGTGAAATTACGCTACCGACTTTTTATTTGACTTGAGGTTGCAAATTGTACGTGATGTAACTGTTAGTGGAAATCTGGGCTTCCCTGGTGGCTCAGATGGTATAGAATCCACCTGCCAATGCAGGGGATGCAGGTTCAATCCCTGGGTTGGAAAGATCCCCTGGAGAAGGGAATGGCCACCCACAACAGTATTCTTGCCTGGAGGATTCCATGGACAGAGCAGCCTGGCGGGCTACAGTCCATGGGGTTGGAAAGAACTGGACACAACATCTGGGGAGACTGATAATGGATATCTTGATCTGTGAAGTTATCACCACCACCCACTGTGTTTTGCCCTCTGGATTTAGACATCTGCGTCCTGGTAGACAGAGAACCGGCACTGGCGTCTGAAGACATGGTGTCAATCCTGACTGCCCCACAGTTTCCCGGTCTATAAATGGAGGTAAGAAGAGGATTTGCTATTTCAGGAGAAAGCATTCTGTAAACTGCACCATACAAATGTAGTTGTGACTTCTGTCAGCATTCACATCAGGCAGTGAGCGTGTAGACGGGGTGCCTAGGACTCAGAACAAAGGTTCACATTACAGATCCTTAGTGCATAGACCATAAGATCTTAGGCAAATTAATAACTTCTCTGTGCCAGGCAGAATAATGCACCCCTAGGTGTCCGCGTCCTAAGCCCTAGATTCCGTGAATGTGTTTCGTTACGTGGCAAGGGAGGAATTAAGGACAAGGATAAACTAACTAACTGTTGACCTTGAGATGGGGAGGAACCTGGGCATCCAGGCGGGCCGAGTGTAACTAGGAGGGTCCTTATAAGTGAAAGGGGCTTCCCTGGTGGCTTAGACAGTCAAGAATCTGCCTGCAATATGGAAGACATGGGTTTGATCCCTGGGTGGGGAAGATCCCCTGGAGAAGGAAATGGTAACCCACTCTAGTATTTTTGCCTGAAAAATTCCATGGACAGAGGAGCCTGGTGAGCTACAGTCCATGGGGTCGCAAAGAGTCAGACAGGACTGAGCGGCTAACACCTGTGAGTGAAAGGGGCAGGAGAGCCTGAGAGGGGCTTGAGGATGGAGAGAAAGGCCTGGACCAATGAATGTGGGCAGCTTCTAGAAGCTGAAGCAGGCGAGGAACCAGATTCTGCCCTAGAGCCTGGGGAAGAAATGCTGCCCTGCTGCTACTGGGCTGGACAATACTTACAGATGTTAGCCCAGGGAGACCCAGTTCAGACTCTGATACCCAGACCTGTAAATTAATCTGTACTGTTCTCAGACACTAACTTTGTGGTAATTTGCTGCGGCAGCAATTAATGTCCTCATCTGTAAACTGAGGACAGTAATAATTTCCATCTTACAGGGCAGGACTAATACTAGTAATAGTAATCTTATAGGGCAACAGTAATCTTACATTGATAGCATACATGAGTTCATAAACATACAGATCTTAGAGCGATGGCACACAGCAGCCAACTCATAGATACTAACTTTTCATCCAAATGAGATTATTTTTGCTAAAACTGGCAGTAATACAAAAGGAGAGCAAGAACATATTTCCTAGTTTTTTCAAGCTACATTTTCTTTTTTCAGGTGTGAACAGTTTATTGAAAGGTATAAGAAATACAGTGGATAAGGTAGCCGATAAAGCCTGCATTGATAAACCAGCTTCAAATATGTGACTGGAGCCAAATCTTGCAGGAAAAGTCTGGAAAAATAGAGTAATAAACAGGCCTACGAATTATCTCAGCCAAGGGACAAGGGACCCCTCCTTGTACCACTCATCAGTGAAGGGCTGCCTTGGGGAAGATATTAATTCCCAGGTACTTCCGTCCAGGTCAAGAAGGCAAGTGGGGTTCTAGCAGTTTTGCCGGCAGGAGCAGGAGCTGGTGTTATAAAGAAATGATGATGGTAACTGCAGTGGTGTTCTGAGCTACATTTTCTGACCTTTCTGAGCTACATTTCTAGTCCTTTCGCAGGTAATGAGGCCTGCCCACAGTTGGAGCTGTGGCAGCACTTACTGTCTCCGTTGGTGAGAGCTCCGTTCTGCTCGCTGCTGGGGGGCGCATCTGTGGCCAGGCTGGTGACAGAGCGGCTGAACATCTCCTTGTCAGAAGGCTACAAGAACAAAGGTGCCAAGCGAATCAGACTGCGGGGCAGAGGGGAATAGCCCCGCCTTTTTGTTGTTGTTTATTTATATTTATTCATTTGGTCAAACTGCATAGCCTGTGGGATCTTAGTTCCCCAACAGGGATTGAATCCCAGCCCCTGGCAGTGAGAGCGTGGAGTCCTAACCGCCGGACCACCAGGGAATTCCCTCCACGGCTTTTTCTAAAAATTAAAACAGCAGCAACAAAACCCAAATCTGCTACTTAGATGCAAATTAAGTGAAATGAAATGAAATGGAGTTCCTCAGTTGGACTAGCTGCATGTCAAGGGCTCAACAGCCACACGTGGGTAGCGGCCATTCTGTCAGTGCAGCTGAGCCATCTTGGTGGAAGGTTCTATTGGACAGAGCTGTCCTGGGAATCTTCCGAGGCTGCCACCCACAGAGCTTCCCTTCCCAGATCACAAACGGGGTATAGTAGGTCATGGGGAGTCAGTCTCTTAGCTCAAGGCAAGGCGGGATGAGGAAGGCCCAGGGCTGATCAGAATCAGCTCCAGCAGACAGCAGCCTCATCTTTCTCCCAGAGATGCTGGAAATGTTACCCTTTTCAAAGGTGTGTCACGCTGAAGAAAACAAGGGAAAACATCACCTTTGTCATCTGAAGGGAAGAGACTTAAATCTGATCAAAGATAAATGTCACTGACATCTGAGATGTTCATAATCAGCCAAGTCTCTGCTTGAAGGTTCACAAAAACTGTTGTATGCTAAAACTTAGGTCTGCAAACCTTCATTATTCTCACAAACAAATTCAGGACCCTTGGGGGGAAGAATGGCATTGATCGTTTTCCACTGGGCTTATCAGCATGAGTGGATAATACAGGGCATAATACGCAAGGCTGAGCTACAGTTGGAAGTAAGTTGCTAGATCACGTATTTCTTGAAATATGCCACCTGTCTCATGCAGCAGCTGATCCACTGCTGATATGATCTGCTCCCCGAGCCTGCTCATGGAGTGCATGCAGGACCCAGGTGGCCACGCTGGCCAGGCTCCAGGAGTCCACACAGGAAGTTCTGATGTGAACAGCACCACAACCTTGGCGACCTGGCTTCTCAAATTCTCGGACTCCTGACTGGCAACCAAGTGATAATAACAGAGGGGGCTTCCCAGGTGGCTCAGTGGTAAAGAATACACCTGCCAAGCAGGAGACACGGGTTTGATCACTAATCCGGGAAGATCCTGTGGAGGAGGAAATGGCAACCCACTCTAGTATTCTTGTCTGGGAAATCCCATGGACGGAGGAGCCTGGTGGGCTATAGTCCACGGGGTCGCAAAGAGTTGGACACGACTTGGTAACTAAACCACAAAAATAATAACAGAGTACGGAGCTCACGCTCATCCTGCTCCAGAAGCTTACAGGGAGTCAACTGTTTCAATCGCATGAAAGGGGACCCGCTTTCCCCTGGGTCACCCCTGGACCAGCGTGTGGGTGAAGCTATAGCAGAGGTACCACCTTCTCCCCCACCTACCTTCTGGGTGCAGTCTAACAGAGGTGCTGGGGACAGGTGAGAAGTGGGGACACAGACAACCAGAGACTGCAGTGGGGGTAACAAAGTGAGGGTGAGAGGGAGGGTGGTGATGAGAAGCCGGAAGAGGTGGTGGGTGAGCCGCCTGCACATGGAGACAAAAGGAAGGATCCCCAGGGGCTCCTAGGAGAGGCCATCTGACCACTTTGTTGCCTGGGCTGGAAGAGTTTCCACATTCACAGGGCAGGGTGCCTGGGACTGGGTGCTGGGGGTGCTCGGAAGCTGACTGCTGGCTGCTTTTCTCATTCCAGACCTCACGTGACATCCCTCACTCATCCATCCTTCCTCTTTGCCCCTTCTTCCTCTGACAGATTTACAGTTGTTCTTGAGAAATTACATCTAGGAGAGGAAGCATCTTCACAGTTTTATCCTGTGTATATGAAGACAGGGGCTTCCCTGGTGACACAGCAGAAAAGAATCCACCTGCCAAGCAGGAGATATGGGTTCAGTCCCTGGGTTGGGAAGATCCCCTGGAGGAGGGCATGGCAACCCTCTCCGGTATCCTTGCCTGGAGAATCCTATGGACAGAGGGGCCTGGTGGGCTGCAGTCCATGGGGTCACAAAGAGTCAGACACGACTGAGTGACTCAACAACAACTTAGTGACTCAAAGACACCTCGAGGGTGGCCCATCCCCAGCTGTTAGTGTTGTTCGGCCAGTTAAGGGCAGAGGCCTGAGGGGAACAAGGTGGGACCAGGACGCTCAAGCTGCTCCCCACCTGGGTGGATCCCAGAGGCCCTTAGGGCCTGTCAGGGCCCTATAGGACACAGAGCAAGAAAACTCGGCCAGGCCATCTAGGATGCTGGGTCTCAGGCTCCTGTGAGCTTACTGATCAGCTGTCATGGGTTGAATTTTCATCCTCCCCAAATTCCTGTAGGGAAGTCCTAACCCTCAATACCTCAGAACTGACCTCCTACGGACTCAGGGTCACTGCAGATGAAACAGGTTAAGATGAGGGATGAGGTCATATCAGAGGCCTTCTAAAAGGGGAACTTGGACAGACATAAACACACACAGAGGGAAGATGGTGTGAAGAGTCACAGGGACAAATAAGACAGTGAGGGCAGAGTCTTCAAACCAAGTATTGCCAAAGGCAGGTGCTTCCACCACTGGAAGCTAGGAGAGCAGTCTGGAACACACGCACCCTCATAGCCTGCTGCTACTGTGATCTTGAATTTCTAGCCTCCAGAACTGAGATGATAAATTTATTATTTAAGCCACTCAGCTTGCGGTCCTTTGTTATGACAGCTGTGGCAAACTAATAAACCGGCTGGAGCTGGGCAGAGGCGAAACAGAAACATCTCTGCAGTAAGCTGGAACTATCTGAGCATCTTTCGAGCAGTGGCTGCAAAGAGCCGGACACAACTGAAGTGACTGAGCACGCACACACGCTAGCCATGGGGAAAATAAATCTGCAGCATGAGGGCACAGCCCAGGCAGCCAGTTAACTCTGGCTGAGTTGCTTCCCTCAGCTTGTGAGCTTGCAGGGACCTGCTGAGAGAAGTGGCTGATGCCTTAAAGTGCACATGTGTGTGCACACACACACACGTGCATGCACACTCACCACGTTCATCAGGTTCTCATGGTCCCCGCTGTGCGGTCTTGGCTTCTTTTCTCTGAAACAGAAAAGGAAACATGGCTGTAATATCCAACATGCCACCTAAAATCAAATAAGATCAAAGATCCAAACTGTATCAACACTTAAATCTCTCTTTGGATAAAGAACCAAGTTTACTTTACTGAGAAACCAGAAGTCAGACAAGTTACCCCTACTCTGCAGACAGCAGGGTCTGAGGGGGTCAAGTCCTAGCAAGGGCTGGCCATTTCTCTTGCTCCCACTTCCTCCAGGAGTAGAAAATACAAGTTAACAAGAGGACTGGGGCAGTTTCCTGAGTAGGAGCTGTTTATATCTAGAATATTGGGATGATTTCTTTCTTTTTTTTTTTAATTTTTAAGGAAGTCCAGACAATTCTCACGTCTTCATTTTTCTTAATTCAGTCTTTGCAAAGTCACACACTGCCAGGGGATTGAGAAAATAAAGAAAATACAACTTCTGGCTTGTTGGGAAGGGTACATGCTCTCAGGATGAGTCATGTGTACTTCCAGACTATGGAAAAGTCCATCCAGTAAAAATAGAATTTATTTTTACTCAGGACAGGCTAAAGAAAGCCGTCAGTACTAGAGGTTACCTTTCCCATAGATGTATAAGGCAACAGTGACACCTAGCGGGAGTGTAAATAATTACAGAGGCAGGCCCTCCCAGGCCCAGGAGACACTCCTCTCCTCTTGGGTCTTATTTCTTCATCTTCCTGGCCAGCTGGTCTCTCTCCCAGCTCAGAAGACCTGGGTCCCAACTGGCACTACTTGATTTCAGGGACTCGAGGTTTTCTCTTTTCGACAGAGACTTCAGCGCAGGAAGCCATATATGGACTTTTAAATGACACTTGGCGACTTTCTTCCAAGGTTATTGAGGAGAGGGTTGGCTGCCAGCTGGTCTTCACTGGCTGCTCCAGTAGCAGCCAACTCACCAGAAAGCGGCATATGCCATAACAATGCTGAACACCTGGAAAATCACTCTGGCTTCGGAAGGACTCTGCTTCTCTCTAACCTAAGATCTCCTTTTTTTTTTTTTTTTTTTTTTTGGTGGGAGGGTTACACATTTTATATGAAGGAGTTCAGAGAGAGAGAGAAGTACAGTTCTAAAATAAGACAAGATGGTTATTTCATATACAGAATATTTCCCTTTTAGAAAAATCTGTTTCTTAAGAAACTGCAGTTCTAGATTACAAATCTTTAATAAAATGACCCCTCCACAGCTACAGAGTAGCAAAAATTCTCAGTAACTCTCAAATGGTAGCAAAAAAGAGTGTGTTTAATATACATCGTACTTAATTTCCAAATGTCCACAGATGGAAAAAGACAATATAAATTTAGACACGGGTGTGCTCATGAGAACAGCAAAAAGTTCCTTCTGGGAAGTTTCATATATAAGGTCTTTCATATATAAGGTCTCTTCCAGCTGCTCCCCAGGAAAACCAAATATGGCCTTTCATTGAGCTAATAAAAAGTGTCCTGGGCCGGCCCCTTTGCAGGAGAGAAGGCAGTTAATCACAGGAGTGTCTATGCAGTGGGATGCCATCCATCACAGGCTTTTTAATACAGAAAGTCTTCTGGGTCCCAGGAACGTGTTATTTTAAGGCTCCAGTAGACACACGTCACTCTCACCTGTCGCAACTGGAACACAGAAAGATGAGGAAGGTGATGAGGAAGAAGGTGGCCACAGATGCCAGGCTCCCCAAGAGGATGATCTGTGTTTGTCCCTCGATCAGCAAGCTTCCCTCGGATCCCATGGTGGGCGCGGGGAGTGGCAAGGGCTGCTGGGGTCAGTCAGTCCTTCCAAGGTGGCGACATGGGGGCAGAGGGCGGCGTCCTTCTGCAGAGAGAACAGCGAGTGTTTTGACAGCTTCTCAGGAGAGGTGCTGGAGTCTGGTAGCAAGTTCCTGTGGGGGAGGGGCTAGACGGGAGTGGGGGTGGGGCGAGTCTGAGCAGAGCAGGGAGGTGTGTACAGAATGCACTGGACTCGGCCTGGAACAAGTACCCCTCTGTGGTCCAGGCTTTTGTTTTCTCACCCAAAATGCAAAGCAGGAGTGTGCAGTGCCTAGCTCTGTGTTTGAGGCCACAGATGTTATTTTTGTGTGTTTGGGGGATAGATTCTTAATCTTTTCAAGTAAGACTCCGAGTCTTTTTAATTACTATTTTTCACCTTTAAATATTTAAATAAATGCAAAATGTTTCACCTGGAGAAAATCTGTTGAAAAATAAACAACAAATAAATACACGTGTATTTGGATTCCTCTTTTCCACAGAACACTGTAAACCATTTACTACCGCTTTCACAAAAACGTAGTTTGCAACTTCCCCACTTGAATCCTCAACTCCCCAAGCCTGCTTCTCTCCGAGAAGGTTTAAGGTTAATACAATTAATGACATTGATAGTCTTTATATTCACCTTCAGAAACAGTTACCTGTTCTGAGCCTATGACTTTATTTTCAGGGCTGGCTTTCATGAAAGTTTGTAAGCATTCAGTAAGTCTATTTTCAAGACACTGGAGGAAAGTCTGTGCTGAGAACGCATCACCAGCAGCAAAGAAGCGTAGTAATAAACAACTACAAACGGAACCTAAGAGCTGTCGCCAGGATATTGTAGTACCGGGCACATGGGGGCTCCCTAGGTGGCGCTAGTGGTAAAGAGCCCATCTGCCAAGGCAGGAGATGTAGGAAACTCAAGTTCGATCCCAGGGTCAGGAAGATCCCCTGGAGGCGGGACTGGCAACCCAGTCCAGTATTCTCGCCTGGAGAATCCCATGGACAGAGAAGCCTGGTGGGCTACAGTCCACAGGGTCGCAAAGAGTCGGACACGACCAAAGTGGCTTAGCACACACGCAGTCAAGTGCTTTCCTCATGCAATCGCTGACACTAGCCTGCGAGGAAAGCAAGCCCAACTCCCACTTTTCAGACAAGGAAGCTGAAGGTCAGGCACCAAGTCCCCCCGCGGTGTCGTCAGGCCCAGCGGCAGCGGAGGAACGGAGTCACGGAGTCCGCCAGCTCCGACTCCGGCACTTGTGGCCTCTGCCCCTAGAGGGCGCTCCTTCTCACTGGGGGCTATTGCGCCCAGGTCCAGTGAGTTACAAGGCTTCTAAATGAAAACGGCCAATGAGCTTTGTGAAATATTTTAAGATTTAGATTTTGAAAAATAGAGCACTATTTCAAATGAATGATTTGCTTTCTCATCAGAGATGCCTTGTTTAACGAACATTTGTTCAATTCTAGAACATTTCTCACTTACACAGCCTTAGCTTCATTCTCAAGTTACGTGAATAAAGTCAGCAAATAAATATTTGTGTCATGACAATTCATCAGAACTCAAAACACTTTTTAATAAAAAGGCTGGCTGATATTTGCATTTCCATTTGCTCCTTGACAGAGCTGGGCCTATGTAGCCAACCACTGAGCACCTACATCAAGCCTGCACCTGGGCAGCTTAGGGAGTGCACTGTGGTTCAATGGGAGAAAATTTTCTCCAGGTGAAACATTTCGCATTTATTTAAATATTCAAAGGTGAAAAATAATAATTTTTCAAAAAGCTGGAGAAAAAGAAATTGTATCTGTTAAGTACGCAGAGAGAATTCTAGGAGATGAAGCTGACTGCTTTCTATATGGCCTTAAACCAACACGAACACGTCCTAAAGCTCCATAAATACATAAACGTACAACTTCCTGGGTAATAAAGAACTGCATTCTTCCTGTGCTGGTTATATATTATACCTGTGAACACTGCATGCATACTGTCATGGATGGTCACGTTGCCTTTGCCTGTTTGCCCCTGGACAGCTATAACTGAAGAGCGCTTCTCTTATGATTCGTGGCAACAATGAATAATTCACTTTAAACTTAGGCTACAAATTGGCACCAGAGTAAGTTATTAAAATACATTCAAGCAAGCATATAAATCAATAAATGTTTATATCCAGGTCCATGCGCAGCACATTTTAAGAGGCACAAAGAAAGGAGATCTGTTGTGCGGGCATTTGTGTGTTCCTTCTTTCATTTGCTCACTCATTCGTACAATGATTAATCAGTGTCTATTTATAAAGACCTAGGTCCTTAGAAAACAGTTTCCTCAGTGAATTATTCAAAAGCCCCATGTCCATCAGCAAGCCCCCCTCTCATCTCTGTGCACGTTTCTCCTCTCAACAGGGGGAGGCGACAGAGCATCACATGGTGCTCCACCTCACAGAGCGGTGTGGGGAGGAGAAGGGTGAGAGCAGATTATTACCAGCGACTGAATAAAGGATGTAACTCACAGAAAATGTGTCAAAACTCCCGGCTCACTCCTCTTCCACTAGAATCTGCAGAAAAGCTACGGAAAGCAACACTTTTCCCAAAAGTTCTGGTGCACACACACAAAAAGGCACAGGGAGAAGAATGACCTGGTGTGTTTCTGAGTCAGATATTATAATACACTGTAATCCCCCGGGGCAAGGGCTCCGATTGTGTGGCAGCTTTCACCTCTCGGAAACTTCTGCGAGCAACTGAAGAAGTCACACGGGTCACAGCCCTGGTTGGGAGTGTGGCGGGAGTCCCCACCCTTGCAGGGGCCAGCAGTGTGTGTGGGAGGTGTCTACACACATAGACTTCCAGGTGGAATTATTCTTGTTTCAGAGAAAATCCACACCACTGTTAACTCTTGTCTCCTACTCTGTTTCTGGCCTTTTGTTTCCATAGTTCTGCCCATTTCTTCTCTGGCCATCTCCTTAAATTCTGGTGGTTTATCTACTATTCAGACATGACTGCCTTTCCCCCATGGGTGTTCATGGGCTGCACGCTCCGGTATGTAGACAGACTACCTCTACCCCTCCCAGTGTGTGTAGATGGCCCATTCCTCCCCCTGTATGTGTAGATGCCCATGTTTGGCTTCCACGTTCCTCTTTCCCAGTGGGGATGAGAGGGGAAGCCCTGTGCTAATGATCCGGGGCTTTCCAAGAAGCGGAATGGACTTTCCTGCCCAAGGCTGGGCCCTCACACACTGGTTTCACTGAGCTTAAATGCAGTGCGCAGGGGTCCCTCACGTAGTTCATCTTGAGCAGTGGAGCCATCTACATCCTTACCAAAGGTTGAAGATTTCTCTCAAGAGTGGCGACAGGGGGGAAGAAAACAAGCTGCAGTGTCCGGGAAGTAAGGAGTCACCCTGAAAAGGAGGGGCCCCCCAAGGAGTGAGGGTTTCCTATACCTTACCATCTTCGCCAGGGTCCACGTGGAAAAGATAGTCCAAGGCTGATGCTGTCACTGGTCTTGGGGACCAGCTTTTGTGCGTGTGTGTTTAGTCGCTCAGTTGTGCCTGACTCTTTGCAATCTCATAGACTGTAGCCTGCCAGGCTCCTCTGTCCATGGAATTCTCCAGGCAAGAATACTGGAGTGGGTTGCCATTCCCTTCATCCAGGGGACCTTCCTGACCCAGGGGTTGGACCCAGGTGTCCTGCAATGAAGGTGGATTCTTTACCATTTGATCCACCAGGGAAGTCCATGGGGATCAGTTTCAGTTCAGTTCAGTCGCTCAGTCATGTCCGACTCTTTGGGACCCCATGAATCCCAGCACACCAGGCCTCCCTGTCCATCACCAACTCCCGGAGTTTACTCAAACTCGTGCCCATCATGTCGGTGATGCTATCCAGCCATCTCATCCTCTGTCGTCCCCTTCTCCTCCTGCCCCCAATCCCTCCCAGCATCAGGGTCTTTTCCAATGAGTCAACTCTTCACATGAGGTGGCCAAAGTACTGGAGTTTCAGCTTCAGCATCAGTCCTTCTAATGAACACCCAGGACTGATCTCCTTTAGGATGGACTGGTTGGATCTCCTTGCAGTCCAAGGGACTCTCAGGTGTCTTCTCCGACACCACAGTTCAAAAGCATCAATTTTTCGGCACTCAGCTTTCTTCACAGTTCAACTCTCACATCCATACATGACCACTGGAAAAACCATAGCCTTGACCAGATGGACCTTTGTTGGCAAAGTAACGTCTCTGCTTTTTAATATGCTGTCTAGGTTGGTCATAACTTTCCTTTCAAGGAGTTAAGCAACTTTTAATTTCATGACTGCAGTCACTCTCTGCAGTGATTTTGGAGCCCCCCAAAATAAAGTCTGACACTGTTTCCACTGTCTCCCCATCTATTTCCCATGAGGTTGAAGGGACCAGATGCCATGATCTTAGTTTTCTGAATGTTAAGCTTTAAGCCAACTTTTTCACTCTCCTCTTTCACTTTCATCAAGAGGCTTTTTAGTTCCTCTTCACTCTCTGCCGTAAGGGTGGTGTCATCTGCATATCTGAGGTTATTGATATTTCTTCCAGCAATCTTGATTCCAGCTTGTGTTTCTTCCAGCCCAGCGTTTCTCATGATGTATTCTGCATAGAAGTTAAATAAGCAGGGTAACAATATACAGCCTTGACGTACTCCTTTTCCTATTTGGAACCAGTCTGTTGTTCCATGTCCAGTTCTAACTGTTGCTTCCTGACCTGCATACAGGTTTCTCAAGAGGCAGGACAGATGGCCTGGTATTCCCATCTCTTTCACAATTTTCCACAGTTTATTGTGATCCACAGTCAAAGGCTTTGGTGTAGTCAGTAAAGCAGAAATAGATGTTTTTCTGGAACTCTCTTGCTTTTTCAATGATCCAGCAGATGTTGGCAATTTGATCTCTGGTTCCTCTGCCTTTTCTAAAACCAGCTTGAACATCTGGAAGTTCTCAGTTCACATATTGCTGAAGCCTGGCTTGGAGAATTTTGAGCATTACTTTACTAGTGTGTGAGATGAATGCAATTGTGCGGTAGTTTGAGCATTCTTTGGGATTGCCTTTCTTAGGGATTGGAATGAAAACTGACTTTTTCCAGTCCTGTGGCCACCGCTGAGTTTTCCAAATTTGCTGGCATATTGAGTGCAGCACTTTCACAGCATCATCTTTCAGGATGTGAAATGGCTCAACTGGAATTCCATCACATCCACTAGCTTTGTTCGTAGTGATGCTTTCTAAGGCCCACTTGACTTCACATTTCAAGATGTCTGGCTTTAGGTGAGTGATCACACCATTGTGATTATCTGGGTCATGAAGATCTTTTTTGTACAGTTCTTCTGTGTATCCTTGCCACCTCTTCTTAATTTCTTCTGCTTCTGTTAGGTCCATACCATTTCTGTCTTTTATCAAACCCATCTTTGCCTGAAATGTTCCCTTGATATCTCTAATTTTCTTGAAGAGATCTCTAGTCTTTCCTATTCTGTTGTTTTCCTCTATTTCTTTGCACTAATCGCTGAGGAATGCTTTCTTATCTCTCCTGGCTATTCTTTGGAACTCTGCATTCAAATGGGATCAGTTTACTCTCTCCTAATTCCTTCATCAAGTAAGATGTCTCCTAAGCATCCTGAATCAAGCCATATCAGCACAAATACATGAACAGTTTGGGGCGCTCTCTCATGGTTTTTTCAAGGAGATACTTAAGCCTATTTCTCTAATTCTCTTCCTACCTATCACAATAAAATTACATTCAATTATAGAATGCTGTTTCTTCAAACAGCATCCCATTGTCAGATCTCGTGTGTACATATTTTATGAGCTTTTCAACACAGGGCAAAGCAGGACCATTCACTGACCTCAGTGAACATTTATTAAGACACCTGAAAGTCCCACTAAGATGTGCTGCAAAAGATCATATTAGTGAAATAGCAGGTTTAGCCTAATAGTTGTACATCAACTCTTTCTCTTTTAGAACAGGCTTTACTGTTTGTTGCATTGATGCACCATTCATGACCAGCAATAATTATAGTATTGCTCTTTAAGAGTTTCCCAGGTGGCTTAGTGAGAGATGCCAATGCAGGAGATGCAGGTTTGATCTCTGGGTCGGGAAGATCCCCCTGCAGAAAGAAATGGCAACCCATTCCAGTATTCTTGCCTGGAGAATCCCATGGACAGAGGGGCCTGGAGGTCTCCGGTCCACGGGGTCAGAAAGAATTGAACACGACTTAGGGACACAGCACACACGTGCGTACGCACATACCCACCCACCCAACCACCCACACGCTGCTCTATAAGAGGCACTGGTATCTCCCTACCCCTCAATTTCAGACTATTATGAGAACTTGTCACTTGGCCTTAAGAAAGGTGGGTACTTGAGTTTACAGGACTTCTGTTGGGGATTTTTTTAGAAGTTGTGCTGGATAACTGTTTTGGACTGAAAACTCCAAAATTTCTCATACTTTTATATCCATTCATTTCATGGTTTAATCAACAAGTGATTCGATCTTGAGAAAAACCCAAAGCCTTTTACTTTAAAAGCACATGCCACTTTCAACCACAAGGGGGCAGTGTAATTCTATCCTCAGCCCTAATCAGCAGGCTTCTCCAGGAGAGACCTGCTATTCTTGCTGTTAGTGCCTCTGCTGAGCACTTTAATTGTCTTCATTAGCCTAGACCATCAGCCACCCCAATCAAGTCCAACAAGAAGGAAAAACAAAAACTGGGTAAAATGAATGAAAGTTGCAGCCCAAATAATAACAAGTGCATGCTCAGCCGTGTCCGACTCTGTGACCAGTGGATTCTCCAGGCAAGAATACTGGAGTGGGCTGCCATTTCTTTCTGCAGGGCTGCCATTTTCTACTCCAGGGGATCTTCTCGATCCAGGGATCA
Source organism: Muntiacus reevesi (assembly GCF_963930625.1). NCBI lineage: Eukaryota > Metazoa > Chordata > Mammalia > Artiodactyla > Cervidae > Muntiacus > Muntiacus reevesi. The sequence goes on along the minus strand of NC_089260.1, from coordinate 35,405,565 downwards.
AACCCACATCTCTTGCGTCTCTTGCAATGCAGGTGGATTCTTTACCACTGTGCCACCTGAGGAGCCCAAATATCAGCTATTTATTTTTTTAGCCAAACACATTTAACAGGTAGATTCTGATACCTGCAAATCTTGTAACTAATAACTGTGTCGATTTTGGGATGGCCTGTGAGATTAGCTATGGCTCCTTTGAAGCCGGTTGAGGTCTGTAATGATGGTCATTATCATTTTACAGCTGTCCTAGTTGACTCATAATTACACATGATGGAAGCCACCTCCACGCATGACCCCTCACTGATGCTGCAGTAAGGAGGGCGAGGACCCATCCCCGTGGATACGCCTCCTTCCTGGTTGTCACCAGGTGTGGGAACCACGCAGGAAAATGACACTTTACAAGCAACAGATTAACCAGACACATTTAACAAGGGCTGAGGACCGAAATTCTCTGCTGGGTTTCTGTCCCATGAAGCAGGTAGCGGTGCAGAGGCTACAGTGGCAAGAACCCCTGCACGGAATTCTCCTGTTTCCTGACTCTTAAGCTAAAGTGTCTGAATTCAGGTCACTCTCTTCAGACTAAAGGGGCCCTGCTGTTGGTAAGCTGTGTACACTGAACTCCACGGGAGAGCCAAGCAGGACTGCTGTGAACACCGAGTCACCTCGGGCAACGTCTACTGTCCATGGGGGCCCTGCTAAGACCCAAGGGTCTCTGCCAAACCGGTTGCTATAAAAATCACCCCACTTCTCTCTTTCCCTGAGTCAGCGAGAAATACACCCAAAGAGCAGAAGACAGCAAAGGTCTCCAAGGTGAGATTTTCTTGACGGTTTCCCAAATCATTTCACCATTACTCTGGGGCAGTATCTTGACATTTCTTCCTTCGGCAACTTGGAGCACAAGAGAAACACTTGATGTCAGCAAACTGGCCCTGCCATCACGGTTCATTGCGGCTGCTACCGCTGCTGCAGAAAGAGCGGAGCGTTCATCCCCAGGGCAGGTTATCAATCCTTCAGGCCATCTGTCAGCCTAACCTGATTTCATCTTGTACACACCAACCCTATAGATCCCCACAGGAAATGGGAAATCTGACCCTCTGAGGGTGTGGGAGGGGGGGGGCAGGCTCTCATTTCCAAAATACACTAAACTTATATTACAGAATATAGTTTACTGCTTATCAAAGTCCTGGAACCATTTTGGTTTTGCCTTGAGAAAAGCCAAAAGGCGAGTGACTTTGGTGGGTAAGGAATGCCTTCTAAGGTTATTGTTCTTCATATCCTGACTTGAAAACCAATTCCCAAGGTTCATTTTTTATTTTCAAACGTAAATCTCATGAGAAAACAGGAGAGGAGGAAGGGGGAGAGGGAGAGAGAATGATTTTGACAGACTGGGTGAGGAGCCCAGGTAAGGGGTCTTCAATTTGCATAAGCAAGTCTGAATGGTCTTTTTACAAAGTGTGCAGTTGGACCTTTCGGCTCTATTTCTTCCTGCCTTGCATGTTTGCTCTTCTGATCTGAATTAAAAGTCCCCTGAGGGCAGACACATATCCACCTCACATCCCACCATATTCTCAACGCCTCCATGAGCTGAATATAGGACCCAGTCCAGAAATTTTTACATTTCTGTGAAAGGAAGATTCCCCACCTGACTCTCAAAAGGCAAGTTTAATGAATAATTTATCAGGTCAGGAAGAAAAGGAGAATTAAAAGAGATGAGTACATCAAGCAAACAATTAAATAAGCCAAGGGTTTAACTGGCAAACCCTTAGTTCTGGAACGAACACAGACACCTGCCTTCTTTGTACTCTCACTGAAGCACCCGGATGGTTCTTGACAAAGCCCTTCAGAGACGGTAAGACTTAGTAGAAGAAATTCTTTTTCTCAGTCTTCTCAAATGAAACTGAGGGATAAGAGTTCAGAAGCTGGCCGGCCTGCCTGCCTACGTGGTGGGGAATCTCCATGGTGCGGCCTCCATCCTACACACGAGCAACTGGCTTCTCCCCGCATGCCTCCTCAGGGCCCCGAAGGGGCCAGGCTTGAAATAAAAAACACAGCCATCTCCACCGTGTTCAAAACGCCCAGGTGTCCACGTGGCTGGGACACGCACAGACAGGTGCGGGCATGGGAGCCCTGGCATCCTCCCGGCGAGTTCAGCTTCATGCTGTGGTGACTGGCTTTCAGTACCGGAGAGAACACTCATTCTCCGCTGGTTTGCCCACTGCTCACCCCCAGCCTCCTCATCGTGGGCTTTCCTTCCAAGGGAACTAGAGCACTTTGCATCCCTGGCACCATCCGCTTTGCTGGAGCCCGGTGGGGATGTGGTGTTCACACAAGGGCTGGTTTACAGAGATGAGGACTTTTATTTATTTCTGTTTTTTAAATTTATTTTCTTAGAGTATAGTTGATTCACAGTGTGAATTTCTACTCTACAACGAAGTGATACAGATACACACACACACACACATACATTCTTTTTCATATTCTTTTCCATTATGGTCTATCCCAGGATATTGAATACAGTTCCTTGTACTCCACACTAGGACCTTGTGGTTTATCCATTCTCTATATCATAATTTGTATCTACTAATCCCAAACTCCTAATCCACCCTTCCCCACCCCCTCCTCCCCCTTGGCAGCCACAAGACTGTTCTCTATATGAGGTCAGGACTTTTAGATCTCACTCTGTTAAGCACCACATTGCACTTTTATTTGGTTTCAGATGCTCAGGTGATTCAGCCGCTTTTTTTTCATAACAGTAAAAGACTTAACCAAGAAAACCCTCTCAACCTCTTTGTTCGAGAGGTTCAGAAATTCACCATGTGACGTAAATGCCTCTCAAATCCTCCACTCATGGATCATGATATTTAAAAGATCAGATTCATTGTAACACTTGGACTGAGGTTGGACAGCTAATTATAGATGCTCTAATATCTGTCACATCCCAATTAGCTTTCACCAAGCCCTCACCTAACCCGGCTACCTCATGCAGACTGGACAACAAAGGATGCTTACCCTGGGAAAAGGAACACTTCAGGGTGGAAGAAGAAGAATTTCAGATATTAGACTGCCTTTAAGCCACGTCCCAGAGGAATCCTAGTTCACAGCGCTGGCTTCCTTGTGAGTTAGATCGACCACACCCTCTGATGTACCCGGATGTACGAGCGCTGACTTAACATCATGCCCAGGCACTAGCAAGAAGACAGCTCGACTTCCTCCTCAGCGGTTAACACATCAAGGCCATCTTTTACTCTCATGCTTCTTGCATAGAAAAAAAATAATAATTTTGTTTATTTTTGGCCGTGCTGGGTCTTTGCTGACGTGCGGGCTTTTGTCTAGCTGCGGAGAGCGGGGGCTACGCTCCAGTTGCGGGGTGCATGCTTCTCCTTGCGGTGGTGGCTGCTCTTCCTGGGGAGCGGGGGCTCTGGGGCATTCAGGCTTCGGGAGGTGTGCCCCCGGGCTCTGGAGCACAGGCTCAGCAGCTGTGGCCCACGGGATCTTCTCGGACCAGGAATCGCACCTCTGTCTCCTGCATTTGCAGGCAGATTCTTTCCCACCGAGCCACCAGAGAAGCCCTCATCTTCCCTACGTTTTGAAAACATTAAGCATTCTTTAGATTATAAACTGGTCCACAAAATATGTTTCACGGACTGCTAGAAAGCAGGATCTGCAAAAAACATCCCTGCAGGTTACTTGTCAGCGTTCCCAGAAACTACTTAGGGCTCGGGAGACAGAGCGACGGCTTAATCAGAATGAGTCAGAACTCGTTATTTGAAAATGGATGTTCTTGGGGCTCATCATCAAGGCTTCCTGCTGGAAGGGTGTGGGCAGTGGGTGCAGACTACTCAAGAAGTATGGCTCCCCAAGCCCCTTGTAGAAGATGCGACAAGGTCAGAGCTTGCCGAGCAGAGCTTCTCAGCTGGGGGGTCCTGGAGCAGAAGCCTCATCATCATCTGGGAGCTCGTTAAAAATGCAGAATTCTGGACCTTCCCTGAGGCTTATGAATCAGAAAGTCTGGGGTGAGGTTGGGCGAGCTCTGCTTTCACAAGCCCTCCAGGTGAGGTGATGCTTGCTGAAACTGGAGAAGACAGTTCTGGGACAGTACCTACGGCCTCTGCAGAACACCTGGGGATCTTGTTAAGCTGCAGATTCTGAATCCTGTAGGCTGTTATTATTATTAGTTTAGTTTTAATATTTTTTAATTGGGGCTTCCTAGGTGGTGCTTGGAAAAGGAAATGGCAACCCACTCCAGTATTCTTGCCTGGGAAATCCCATGGACGGGGGAAGCCTGGAGCGCTGCCGTCCATGGAGTCGCAGCGTCGGACACGACTGAGCGACTGAACAACAGGTGGCGCTAGTGGTAAAGATCCTGCTTTTCGGTTGGGAAGATCCCCTGGAGGAGGGCAGGCAACCCACTCCAGTGTTCTTGCCTGCAGAATCCCATGAAGAGGAGCCTGGTGGGCTACAGTCCGTGGGGTCGCAAAGAGCTGGACATGACTAAAGCCGCTTAGCACACACACAGCACACGCGATTGAAGTACAGTTGATTTACAATGTTGTGTTAATTTCTGCTATACACCAAAGTGACTCAGTTTTATATATATATATATATATATATATATATATATATATATATATATACACATTTTTCCTATTTTTTTCCATTATGGCTCATCTTGGGATACTGAATATAGTTCTCTGAGCTATAAGTAGGGCCTTGCTTATCCAATCTATGTGTAGAAGCCTGCACCTGCTAACCCCGACCTCCCACCCCACCTCCCGTCCCTCTCCCCCTTGGTAACCATCCGTCTATTCTCTTATATGTTCCTGTGAATCCTGCATTCCTACCTGGCCCACAGGCAAGGTCTAGGCTGCTGGTCTGAGGGCCGTGGATGAGTAATTCTACTGCAGATTTCCTCTTCCTTAACTAGGGTTGAAGGGTCATCCAGCCAGATCCCCCTGCTGAAACTTGACCTTCATCTTACTCAGAGTTATGTGAGATGCGGTCAGAGCTCCCAGGTCTCTGGAGCCTTCTTGATTCCCACAGAAGTACCCACATACAAGGCTGGTCTCTCCAGGGTCTAAGGAGATGGCACTGAGTGGACGAGTCGCGGCTGTGCGGAGTCACAGGCCCAGCTCCCGCTCCATCCTTTCCCACAGCATCGCTGCGAAGCCCGAAATTGAGTCCAAGCCTCCTGTGCCTCCGTTGCTCCTTCTAAAAAGTGAGGTCACTTATAAGGTTTCTTTCCATCTCTGAGAAGGAGTGAAGTGAAGTCGTTCAGTCGTGTCGGACTCTTCGAGACCCCGTGGACTGTAGCCCACCAGACTCCTCCATCCATGGGATTCTCCAGGCAAGAATGCTGGAGTGGGTTGCCATTTCCTTCTCCACCATCTCCGAGGTCCTTTTATAAAGAAGTTGCTGAGTCCTAAGTGTTGAGACACGAATCCTCAGTGGGATCAATAGCGTCAACTCCCCGGGAAGCCCGGTCTTAGTGACTCATGGAAACCATGATGAGGTCCCACGTGTCTGGAGGGGACACCACGGGCGGACTTTTTCTTGGCTGCCCCGAGTCTTGGTTGCGGTGTACCCCTTCTCTGGTTTCAGTATGCAGCGGCTTCTCTTGTTGGGGGGGCGCGGGCTCTAGAAGGGCTCTGAAGCTGTGTTGCACAGGCTTAGCTGTCCCACAGCATGTGGGATCTTAGTGCCCCGACCGGGGATGGAACCTGTGTCCCCTGCATTGGATGGTGGACTCTTTTTTTCAGGAAAAAACAAAAAAAACCAAACACTTGACTGAGTCACAGCCAGCTGTAAACAGTCACTGTGATAGCACATGGATGGTGGGCTCTTAACCACTGGAACACCGGGGAAGCCCCTCATGGGAGGTCTTTACGGTCAGTGTCCAGTGTCAGAGGTCAATCCCGACAACCCCTGAAACATCAACAGCACTTCTGACAACACGGGGCTTCCCAGGTGGCACGGCAGGTAAAGAATCCTCCTGCCAACGCAGGAGAAGCAAGAGGGGTGGGTTCGATCCCTGGGTCAGGAAGATCCTCTGGGGGAGGAAACGGTCACCCACTCCAGTACTCTTGCCTGGAGAACCCCATGGACAGAGGAGCCTGGCGGGGTACAGTCCATGGGGTCACAAAGAGTTGGACACGACTCAGCGCGGCATGCGTGCTTGGAAACACCAGCACTGCACACTGGCTGTAGGGCTGACCTAAGTCTCTTCATTTTCTCATTCATGTCCAGTTGATATATTTACACATTTATGATTCATATTTATAAAAGTCTTTCAACAAAATGCAAGGATCAAATCAAAATATGAAGATGGGCACACACAGGTGTGGAAAGAGAAGATGCTGCTGCTGGAAGCTGCAGAGGCTTTTTAAGGCATTTGCCCTGAATCAGGAAAATCTTACAGAGAAAAGTTTGAAAGTGATCCATCTACTTTCCAATCTCAGTACTTGATAAGCCTGAGGTGATTCTAAAGGTGACAGAACATCCCAGAGACTTTCTCTGTCTCCATCATTAAAGATGCTCAGCTCTTCGAGTTGGTTTCATTGGTCTCTTGACTGCCAACAGTTCTTACTCTGACTCTAAGGCACAAGCTGTATTTTACTCTTTGATACTCCGTAACTCACTGAATGAATACTTGGTAAATATCCACTGTGGGACAAGCACCGCCTCATCTTCTGATCACACCTTGACTATGAGATGCCCCTGGTCTGATGCAATTCAGTTGTGAAGTTCAACTGGCAAGAGGTGAAAACTCTCTAGAATTAAGTCCTTAATACATAGGGCTTCCCTAGTGGCTCAGATGGTAAAGAATCTGCCTGCAATGCAGGATACCCGGGTTGGATCCCTGGTTGGGAAGATCCCCTGGAGAAGGAAATGGCCACCCACTCCAGTATTCTTGCCTGGAAAATCCCATGGACAGAGAAGCCTGGCGGGCTACGGCCTGTGGGGTTGCAAAGAGTTGGACATGACTGAGCAACTAACACTTCCATTTTTCCATTTTTCTTAATACAGAGATATATTTTGATCGAAGATGAAAAACAATTTACCATTGAATTCCAAGCATGGGAACTTAGGAAAAAACAAGAGCCAGAAGTCCTTTCACTTCCACCATGTTGCACGAGAAGCCACATCTAGTTGCAATAATTGTAGTGTGACTCTGTTCGGCTTGACAGCTGAGGCGCCATGGCATCGACACAGCTGCAATGCCCTTGGACTGATGTTGTTTCAAGCTGAGAACTGCCCTCATTGTGTCTGGAGGATTCCAAAGACAGCCTTTGCATGTTCACAGGGTGGACAGGACCGCCTCTGGGCACCCACGCACACACTCATCACTGTCAGGGTCAGCCAGCCACTGAGCATGGGTCAGATTCAAGGACCCAGGAGGGCACCTGTAAAGAGTACCCCCCATTCTGCCGACCCCCCACCCGGAATACAAGAAAACTGCTTTCACTTTACAGTTAAAGCAAAGCTTAAAAAAAAAAAGATGTTCAGGAAAGAAGTGGCGCATGCATTTAAAACCCCATTAAGGCATAAGTGATGGAACAGAGCAAGTCACCTGGGGAGGAAAAAGGATGAAGGAAGAAGGTGAGAGGGCTGCGGGCAGATTACAGACATACCGTGTGTGGAGCGAGGCAGGGGGAACAGACTCAGGACTTTTCTGGGAATTTTTTTCTGGTTTATCACTTTGTCCACAGCTGGCCTCACTCCACGGGGTACTTCGGGAATTTAAGAATGACGTGTGTATGTACATGTCTACATACTTTAGTATATATTTTCTTCTTCTCCTTAGACCAATTTAGGGAAGATAACACTCTGTGGATGGAGGTAGGGGAGGTGAGTGTAACAGAATAGACACCCCTGTGGAGATTCTGTTCTTACAAAGTGACTAAACATGGAAACTGTCACGTTCTTTGGATGAGGTCCCTGTTCTTTAGAAACGCCATTAATATCATGACAGCCAAACACATTTTGAACCGGATACAAAAGGCAATATGGAGTATTTGAGAAGATGTGGCAAGAAGATTTAAGATGTCACACACAACACACACACCCACACACAGTGGAATATTACTCAGCCACAAACAAGATTGAAATAATGCCATTTGCAGCTACATGGATGGACCTAGATAGTATCAGGCTCAGTAACTCAGAGAAAGACAAATACATGCAATTGCTTACATGTGGAATCTAAAAAACAACACAAATGAACCTATATACAGAATAGAGTCAGGCTCACAGACAGAGACAACAAACTCACAGTTACCAAAATGGAAAGCAGGGGTTGAGGGGGAATAAATTAGGAGTTTGGGATTAACAAAGACATACTGCTAAGTGTAAAACAGATTAGCAACAAAGATTTACTGCATAGCACAGAGAAGTAGGAAATAATCTGGGAAAAAAAACCCATATATAACTGAATCACTTTGCTGTACCCCTGAAACTAACACAATATTGCATATTGACTATAATTCAATTGAAAAATGTTGTTTTAAAATAAAAGGCAATATGGGGGAAACTGTACAGTCCTGAGTAGACATGACAAGTAGAACAGTATCTCACTTGTGAGCACGAGAATATTTTCTCAATTTTGATGGCTGAGCGTTCTGACTAGGGCCCTACTTAACAACTAGCCTTGCTGGTATCAGCGGGCGTGGCCTCCAGGCCCCCTCCATCCATCAGCCCCACTGGTCTCACGTGGCTTCCTTCTCAGGCCCTGTGAGAGCATCAACCATTGTACAGATCCTCCCAGGACTGCTCAGTCCCGCTCACAACCCCTGGGACAAGGGTTACACTGCTGATGCCCAGGCCTGACCCTCAGATATTCTGGCAGATATTTGAGGTCCAAGAATCTGTGTTTTTAACGTGTGTCCTAAGTGATCCTGAAGTAAGCAGTTCACTGAAATCCCTGGGCTCAAAATTTGTTACAAGCCCTAAGGGAATCCCAGTGAGGTGGGAGTTACTCTTCAAGTCTTTAGACATTTAGAATTACTGAAAACTGACATAGCATTTGGCCAGGGGAATCATCGTAGACGGAATTAGGAAAGAGTGAGAGGAACATGTGTATGAATATGGCTTCTACAAGCTGTATCATTTTCATTGGTTCATCCTAGAAAAGGTAAAATCTATTCCCGTGCTGGAGTCCCAGCAGGCAGGGGTAGTGGAATTCTGAAATCCACTGGGAGACCTCTGCAGGGCATTTTCTTCCTTACAATGCCACGTAGCTAATGTGATTATAAGACCTAATGAACTGAGACTAATGCAATTTTGAAAATCTTCATAGCTAATGAAAATCACATCTTCTCCCTTAAGATTTGCCCCTCCCCCCATTTTTTTTTCCTGTTTGTAAATCATGAATGAAATGAAGTAATGGGTTAAGGCTGTGTTAAGGAAAAGTCTTTTATAATTTGTAGACTTTGACATTTTACATGTCACAGTGGTCTCCAAGTGGAAGGGTCACATTTGGAATTTACATTAGATGCCAATAAAATGTAAACTTTTCAGAGAGACCTAGAATATGGATTTATAACACTGATATTTAAAAGAGAGTTGTTTCTCCTGCTAGTTCAAAGAATTTTGTAGGTCACGGTGTCAATGTCGTCACTCTGCCCCAATTTTCATTTTTTTTCCTTTGAAATTAGAGAGCAATAAAATGAGAGCTAATATCAGGTATGGCTTTGACCTCACCCCACTCCCTACTCCACACTGCTCTGTCCTATGTTTTTACCCCTTCTGGGGAAGGAACATTTCAAAGGCATGAAATTGAGAAGCAGAGGAGTGGGCTATGGTGAAATGGTAGATTGGGAGAGGTACACCTTAGAGACACATTGTGGTAAATTCAAGAAAAGGTGCCAGCCACCTCTACCCAACTGCCAAGTTACTCAATTTTAACTTTTATTTGTTAATAAAAGAAACACAGATATTTATGGAGTATGCGTGCATGATTAGTGGCTTCAGTTGTGTCCAACTCTTTGCGACCCTATGGACTGTAGTCCACCAGGCCCCTCTGTCCACAGGGATTCTCCAGATAATACCGGAATGGGTTGCCACGCCCTCCTCCAGGGCATCTTCCCGACCCAGGAATCAAATCCACGTCTCTTATGGCTTCTGCATTAGCAGGCAGGTTCTTTACCCCTAGTGCCACCTGGGAAGGCCAGATAAAACTATTCAGAGCTTAAAAAATGGAATATGGGAACTCAAACAAATGTCGCACCTGGAGTCAAAAATTTGCGTTCACTCTTCTCCACCACGGAGACTGTGAGTAGCTGTGATTGTGCTAACAGCGCAGACCTTAGCCTGTGAGTGATGTCTCCCTAGAGGAGTGGAGCGTGTGCATTGCATAGGCATAATAGCAGCTCTGTAGATGTGGATTGTGGAAATACAACAGTGGACTCTGATCCTGAGAAGGTCACTGTTTATTTCTCATGCTTCTGCTACATGAAAACTTCAAGAAAAATATACTTAGAAAATGGAACAATAAGGTGTGTTTTCTGGACAAAAGGAAAACTCACTTAGAAAAATCAAAGTAGTTACACCTATTTATTGCTATTGGGAAAATAAGTTAGCAGTTACCATTTTAGTTCATTAGATTAAAAAAATCTAAGCCAAGTGACTTCATTCCAGTTCTTTTGGTAAACAATTATTTCTAATGGTTATGTGATTTCTCAATACTAATTATAAAACAGCACATTATTATACTTTAAATTTAAGAGAGTCTTTTTTACATTATTTTTCTTAAGCCTTTCTCCAAACTCTCTGAAATCCTAACTCATCCAGTTTTTTTAATACATTGTCATATTATATTAAGAACAAGCAAATTTTAGTGACAACTGGTCCACTGGCAGCCACTGACACATTGTGCTTCATTTTACTGAGAATATGACTGAGAATAATCATATGTATGATATATATGATAATCATATATAGAATACATTAATATTTATTAATGTATACATATATGTGTGTGTTTAATTATGGTCTTGATTTGCATTTCTTTCATGATTAATGATGTCAAGCACTCTTTCATATACCTGTGGTCATCCGTATGTCTTTGTTGGAGACATTTCTGTTCAGGTTTTTCGTCCGTTTTTTAATTGAGTTCTTTTACTATTGAGTTATGGGAGTTCCTGTATATTCTGTATATTCTGGAATTCCTGTATATTCTGGAATATAATACAGTGTAATATGGAATAATATAATATAATATGGAATATAATGTATTCTGGAGCTCCTTTCCAGATATAAAGTTTCTAATATTTCCTCCCTTTCCACAGGCTGCCTTTCACTCTGTGGCTTGTTTTCTTTGTTATGCAGAAGATTTTTTTGAGCTTGATGTAATTTCACTTGTCTCTTTTTACTTTTGTGGCTGTGCTTTTGGTGTCATATTCAAGAAATCATTTCCTAGACCAATGACATGATTTCTTCGATTTCTTCTGATAGATTTACAGTGTCAGGTCTTACATGCTAAAGATTTCAATCCATTTTGACTGGATGTGTGGGTATGGTGTAAGATAAGGGTGCAATTTTATTTTTTTGCATGTGGATATCCGTTTTTCCCCCAGCACTATTTGTTGAAGAGACTATCCTCTTCCTACTGTATTGGCAGATTTGTTGAAAATCAATTAACCATATATGTGCAGGTTAATTTGGGGGAGTTTTACTGTGTTTCATTGGTATATATGCCTGTTTTATGCCAGTACCACACAGTTTTAATTATGTTTGCTTTGTAATGTATTTTGAAATAGGAACCTGAAGTTCATCACAGGATGAATTCATGAAGAAAATCTGGTATATGTATACAGTGGAGTATTATTCAGCCTTAAAAACATAAGGAAGTAATCAAAGCAGAAAGAAACCAGATTCTTCACCCATATAGATTATTACAAAATAGTAAGAATCTGGAAAAGAATGAATATTTGTGTTTGTATAACTGAATCATTCTGCTATACACCTGAAACTGACGCAACATTGTTTATCAACTCTACTCCAATTAAAAAAAAAACACAGAAAAAAAGGAACAACTTTAGACATTCTGCGACACTCACTACCACACGTCTTTGACTCTGTAGCCAGGATCCAAGATGCCAAGGTGTACGATTCCAGCACAGTCCCCAGCTAGTACTGCTCTCCCAGATTGTGTATAGAAGCTACCACTGTAAGATTAGGCAGGGTAGGAATAGGCTGAAAAATCAAATTCCAATCTTTCACATTATTAACCAAGTTGTAATCAGATGCCTTTTCCCCTAATTTATCACCAGATATGGCTCTTAGATGAACTGAAGGCTACCTTCTTGCCAATGCAAACTGGAAGACAAATATCCTCTATCTTGTGGCTGACATTGTCCACTGTCACGAGCTAGTGGGTAGATTGGAAAGCAGCTGAAACCACTGACTAATTAATGTCATAAAAGGTGGCTATTATCAAATATTAACAGAGGGAACTGTCATGAGTTATCTGTATTTTTTCTGTAAAACTATGAATTATATTGTTCTATTGTGTAGTGTATAAAGCTTTGTGTGATAAACTCAGAGATTTCAGTGCTTAGAAGGTGTGTGTGTGTTTTTTTTTTAATCCTGGTAAGTTAGCTTTCTTTTTCTTATAAAAACTAATATACAAAAAAAAAAAAAAATATTTCCTTTTCTCTGGCTGGAAGCTAAATGCTGTAATTATCCTTCAATTATAGCAATTACCTTAGTCTAACTCTTTCTTTCCTCTCTCCACCACCAACCCCAATTATAAGTTTTTGATTTCACACATTTTGCAGTCTTATAGAAGTGTTTTTATTATAATAACCTCAATATTTCTTAGAAGCAGATCTTAAATTTCTAAATATTGTATATATGAAGCTTTAAATTTAATTGCCATGTACTATTCCTTTATAGATTTAGAAAACTTTCAATGTCCAGATGCATTTTTAAAAAAGCAAAGGATGAAAGAAGGAAGGAAGGAAAGAAGGAAGATCTCACTAAATTAATCTTTGGGATCATAAGTTCAGATCTCTACTCAGAGAATAATGAAAGGAGTATTCAGATGATATATGAGATGCAGACTAAGATGATTAAAATCAAACTACCTTTATCCTAAAGGCTACAGAGAATTATTAAATTCTTATAAATTAGACTAGAATATTCAACCCTGGCTATACATTAGAATCACTTGGGAAACCTTTTACAACATCCTAATGCCCAGGTCTAAGCCCAGAAATTGACTTAATTAAGTAGAGATTTGGTCTGGATATTTATAGTTGTAAATGTGTCCCCAGAACATCTGAATATAATTTTGGCTGAGAATCACTCACCTACCTAGACTATTCATTCATACTTCTGAGCTCTTAACTGACAAATGCTACTTCATCTAATTTCCTACATTATTGGAACATACCATAGTCAGGATATGACAATATAAAACAGATACAGTTCATCTTTTCTCTTCCCATACAAGTCCACACTGGGAACCACGCAAAGCAAGTTTTTTGCAGCACTTGTATAACCTCAATACCCAGACCCAAACATAGCATGTATAGTCTATTCCGGAAGGTAGAATCTGACCTTGAAACATAAAGACACAGACTCAGAAGTGCGTTGAGCTATGTTGATTGTCTGCTAGATTATGTCTACATGTTTATCTGCGCAACTCTCAAATATGGATCTAAAAGTTGTAAGACTGAACATAATTCATTGGCTAAATTAAAATAGCATTATTTCAAAGTATTTTCAAATGTAAAGATTTCAATAAGAAATTCTGTTCTGTTACTGGTTCTCACACGCTGTTTGTAGGTTGCATGTCAGTTGATCTAAACACTCATTAAAATTATCTGTCCATTTACAAAATGATCTGTAATTCTCAGAGGTAAAGAATGTACTAGAAGCCAGTAGATTATTATGACAATACCTTTTTTTATGTTTTCAGCTACTTGAATTTTTCTCTTGATCTTCATTACTTAAACAGACACAACACACTGTTCAGGTCATTTTAACAAGCAACTTACTGAAAGATGACCATGCGCCAGGCAGGCCCAAGCCCTCCCAGCTTCAGCTGGTTCCTTAGTCTCCTAGGCCATGACGTTTCAAACCTCTGGGCTCTTTCTTTCTAGTTCTTGGACATATTGAGTAAAGGGAAAGTTGCTCAGTCGTGTCTGACTCTTGGTTGATTCTATGGAGTGTAGCCTGCCAGGCTCCTCTGTCCATGGAATTCTCCAGTCCAGAATACTGGAGTGGATAGCCATTCCCTTCTTCAGGGAATCTTCCCAACCCAGGGATCAAACTCAGGTCTCCCACATTGCAGGCAGATTCTTTACTGTCTGAGTCACTGGGGAAGCCCCATCCTTTTATACTAGCTGTTTATCTACTGGAATAATCATGTTTTGGGCCATCATATCACTGATTTCCCCTTCCTTTTCTTCATCCTGTTCAAGTATCATGTTCTCAGAGAAGGCTTCTCTGACCAACCATCCCACAGCCCTCTTGTGCATCCCCAACTCAGCCTTATCCCATCACCCCCTCTTCCTTTCCTGACGTGTGTGTGTGTGCTGAGTCACTTCAGTCATGTCCAACTCTTTGCGACCCTATGGATTAAAGCCCGCCAAGCTCCTCTGTCCATGGGATTCTCCAGGCAAGAATACTAGAGTGGGCTGCCATGCACTCCTCCAGGGGGATCTTCCCGACCCAGGGATAGAGCCCACGTCTCTTACGTTTCCTGCACTGGTACACAGGTCCTTGACCACTAGTGCCACCTGGGAAGCCTTTCTTGATACTTCATCTCAAAGCACCTTATGTACTGATCTTAGCGTCCATGGTTGGAGGACGCACTCTAGAACGCATAGCCTCCCTGAGCATTGGATCTATGTCTTGACAGCACTGACTGCAGCACCAACAACAGTCACACGCACTCAGTAAGTACCAATGGCGTGAACGAACGCGTGCCTTTGCAGTCTCACCAAGAATAGTTCCCCTAACAGTCCTGCACTTTTTAAGACGGAAACTACTGAACAGATAATACATGAGTGGGTACAGCTGCCGCTCTAACCTATAGCTCCCCTCACAATATGCACGTGTTAGGATTTTAATTGGACCCACAGTGGCAGCCACGTCTGCACAGAAGGCGATCTGTACCCTGTGGCTTTGTTGGCTCTCAGTTTCTGCCAGAGAGAGCTTCTCTTTTTGCAATCTTGGCTGTTCCTTTCACTTCCCAGCAGAAAGCAGCTAGACGTTAATGCCTGAAACTGCACTTCTAATGGTCTGTAGAGGTTTCCTTAGACCACTTTAATGGGGGTAACTGTGTTTACTTAGCGTAGGGTCCTCAGTCTACCATGCAAACATTCTGGGGTTTCTTGCTATTGTTCATCCCCACACATGTCTGGCTTGGGATGGAAGTTACATTGCAAATAGCATCCACTTAATGTTGGTGGGTGTGTTACAGCCTGGGATCTTTTGTCAGTAATCTTATCCTTCCATTACAACCACGTGATACGAGCAGCGCTGGCCAGGAAGTCAGCTGTCATGTCTCCAGGACAAATTCTCTTGACATATGGAATCGACAGTTGGAAACTGCCTCTATTTCGAGGTGCTTCTGTTTGGTCTGGGTTAGCACTTTAAGCCATATTGATACCACACTCTGCCAGCCTTCCAAACAGGCACCTAGGTTTGCACGTCAGCTCCATTCAGCATCTTCAGCATTTCCGTTTTACATTCAGTGTAGAAAATTCTATTTGCTGTCACTAACAAAGTCAGTTACATTTGTATCTTGTGAAACATGCATAGTTTGGTGCCCTTGCTCAGAAAAGGCACCCGATAAATAAATATTCGTTCCTTCTGTTGCTTTCCTGGCTATTTTAACAACTTATTTTATTCAAAGATACACTTAAAGAAGAATTTGCATCTGTTAAAAACTCAATGTACCTAAAGTATTCAAATGTACACCCAGCGTCTGGTTATTTTTGTCAGCTAACTAGAGTTATGTTAAAGTCAAACTATAAATTGTAATCATTATAAGTATCAGAAAAAGCTGCTTCAATGCAAGGTGTCCAATGACAGTATAAAGTTCTAAGAGATCTTGCTTTAACCAAATCCAATGTATTTGTATTCAAATTTGTATTTGTAAGAGTGGTATTATGAAATAATATGAATATTTTTCACAGATACTATTTTAAATGATGATTGATTCAAATTTCTTTAAGATATAACGCGATTTCAATAGCCTTTCACAGAAACGTACAGGAACCATGTAATGCCATAGAGGAGGCCATGAACAGACACAAAACCAACCCAGAAACTAATGATTGCTTCTCAGCAGTGATACAAGGCTGTTCAAACTACAGGGCTGGGGCTGATGGGAAACTGTAGTGAGGGAGTCAGGATGACCACACCTGAACCCCCGATGAATCTTTAAGCCATGAAAAGAGGCACAGCCAGATACCGGGTTGTGTGATATAAGAGGAGGTGGGAACTATGAAGCCATCCTGACAAAAATGTGGACCTGAACTGATTAAGCCTCCTGACTTGCCACCAGGCTTCTACTTATTTTTACTTTCATTTACTTATGTTTTTAAAAAAATTATTTGTCTGTGCTGGGTCTTAGTTGTGGTACACAGGATCATTAGTTGCAGCATTATGGGATCTAGTTCCCTGACCAGGGATTGAACCCTGGCCCCCTTGCATTGGGAGCTTGGAGTCTTAACCACTGGACCAACAGGGAAGTCCCTATTTATTTTTTAATTCTATCACTTAAATGTGCTCAGTCATTCAGTCACGTCTGACTCTTTGTGACCCTATTAACTGTAGCCAGCCAGACTCCTCTGTCCATGAGATTTTCCAGGCAAGAATACTGGAGTGGGTTGCCATTTGCTTCTCTATTATCCTTTAAGAAATCAAAGAATAATCAAGGGTTGTGTCTACTCCTGTACTTTAACTCACATTCACAGGATTGTGAGGTTTGTGCATAAGCTTCTATAGGTGACTATATTTATTTTAAAAAATCAACAAATTCTATACGTGCAACTTGAGTAACCACCCATAATGACTGCCCTCAATGTGTCCATTAGAATGCCATCGTATTGAATGGAAGGAAATGAGAATGACAGTTTGGTGGTAACTACACATTTGAGATGGAGAAGGCAATGGCACCCCACTCCAGTACTCTTGCCTGGAAAATCCCATGGATGGAGGAGCCTGGTAGGCTGCAGTCCGTGGGGTCTCTAAGAGTCAGACACAACTGAGCGACTTCACTTTCACTTTTCACTTTCATGCATTGGAGAAGGAAATGGCATCCCACTCCAGTGTTCTTGCCTGGAGAATCCCAGGGGTGGGGGAGCCTGGTGGGCTGCCATCTATGGGGTCGCACAGAGTCGGACATGACTGAAGTGACTTAGCAGCTTAGCACACATTTGAGAAGATACTCCCAGAGCCTCCCTCCTCTCCCTGGCTGTGAAACACAGTAAGTCCCCTATACACTAATGAGTTCCCTTTCAGGGATGAGTTCATAAGTTCAATTTGTTCGTAAGTTCAACAAAGCCTAGGTACCAAACTAACACAATTGGCTATATAGTATTAGACTTAGTAGATTTACAAAACTTTTCACACAAATAATACATCAAAAAAAACCCCACAAAAAATTACAGCAAACATTTAAAGTCTTACAGTACAATACCTTGAAAATTACAGTATTACAGTACCGCAGCTGGCACACAGGGGCTGGCATCGAGTGAGCAGACAAGAAGAGTTGCTGACTGGAGGAGGGAGTGGAGGTGGAAGACGGTAGAGCCGAAGGATTGTCAACAGCAGGCGATGCAGGGCAGGCTCCAATGTGAGTCCCACCTGACTTGGCGGAACACACACCTGCATCTTCGAAAGATGCAACTTGGAGATTTGTATGTAGGAGACGTACTGTACTGTGATCCTTGTTCTTTGGAGTTCAGCCTTAGGCTTTATTCCTTATTTTGCCTCATATTTTCTTCTTGACATTTTAGCCATACCCATAAGTTCAATTCCCTTTGTGTTTCCTTGATTCCCTATTTGTTGTTCTGTTGTTTAGTTGCTAAGTCATGTCTGACTCTTTTGTACCTCTGGCCGAAACCTCTGTGCTGAGCTCTGGAGTCCAGACCCAGCTGCCATGGGCCCACCCCACCAGCATGCTTTCAGGTCCCTGGCTTCTGCACTTGTGCCTGCTGGACCCCCCTTTCCACCCCCATCCCTCTGTGAATGGTGCTACCCTCAGCTCGCTGTGCAAGCTCGCCTTCCAGGGTCCTCCCTTTTACCACCCTCTCAGTTCTCCCCCATGTCCAATCCAACACAGCAAGCCCTCTTGGTTTCATCTCCAAGATGCCTTTCAAATCCCTCTCTTCAACTGGTCCTTGTCTCTGCACCCCCAGGGTCAGCCCCCTCCTGAAGCTACAGCATCTCTTGTCTTGGCTACCGGATTCATCCTGATGCCTTCCTGTTCCTTCTTCAAACTCCAGCCAGGAGGATCTTTCCAAAAAGAAAATCTGATCACACCAAATCCTCTGCTTAAAACCCTTTAATAGTTTTCCACTGATCAAAGCATACAGGAAAAGAATTCACATCAAGTAGCTGCCACTTTCTGCAAGTTCTGGATGTGGTCTCCCTCCTTCTCACTCTACTGTCTAACTGTCTCCATCTCACTAACTTAGTCCTTATCCAGAACCTCTTCAACCCCACCCGAGCCCTTCTCCTAGTTAAGTTCTACCCCCCATCAGATGCCAGGAAGGCCCTCCCATGCACAAGGCCACTGCTCATTGCTATATGCATTTCTCTTTCGCAATGCCTCTTTTTCCTATGCCCACGTATTCATGCCACAGGTTTGACTAATACTTGCCATACCTTCCAGATCGTATGGGAACCCTATTATGAAATTGCACCTGAAGTACTAGTCAGTAGATACTGTACTTTGTCATCGAGTAGTACTTGGCAATCTCTCCTCCAGTCATGCTTGGGTAATCTTGCTGAATCCGGAGATGCTAGTCTGTATTGGTTTTTGTTTGTTTTTGTTTCCATAGTTAGTTGTGATGTACGAGGTCAGATTTAAAAGAGGCCCCACATGCACAGGGCCTGGCAGGTAATGTAACAGGCCAGGTTAACCATGTGGAAATATTTTTCTCCTTCTCAAGGAAGCATGGTGTTTCTCATTGTTCTTTAAAGATGATCTGCTCATTCTAACTTTTATTTTTTCTTTACTTTAAGAAAACCACAGGACAAAACTAATGGGAAACGGTGATCACTACTCAATTTGATGGCTGCGGAATAACAAAGCGGGGTGGGGCTGGGGCATATTATTATTCTACGCCCTCCAAGTTGGGTGTGGGCTGCCATTCTTTCAAGAGACAAAAGGAACATAGTTCTCTAGTTTTAAAATATAGAATGTAAATACGTGTGCCTGCGTACTAAGTCACTTCAGTCTTGTCCAACTCTTTGTAACCCCATGGACTGTAGCTCGATAGGCTCCCATGTCCCTGTGTCCATGGGATTCTCCAGGCAAAGATACTGGAGTGGGTTGCCACTTCCCTCCAGGGGATCTTCCCGACCCAGGGTTCGAACCTGTGTCTTGTGTCTCCTGCTTTGGCAGGCAGGTTATTTACCACCTGGGAAGCCTATATAGATATGTGAAATAGAACTAATATTCAAGTTTTATTAATCATCTTCTAAAATCTGAAGGATTAAATAGATTGTTTACTAAATTTGTGGATGGCTTTCATTTAAATAGGGTTTCCAACAACTCTTAAGGCATATACTTAATATAAAATGTTTAACATATTATAAATCCTTTACAGTAGTAACATTAAAAACCCGAGACTGTCCACAGATCTTTGATATTGAGTCCAACATATCTGCATTACATTTTAATTGGTAAAAAATAAAGTTGCAGGAATTTAAGATACTTGCAGGGTTTGCAAGGGTAAATTTTTCTTATCCTGGATTTAGAAACCTTTCTACAACTTCTAGTTTTTCAAACAAATGTCAAAAATAGGGAATTCCCCTTAAAGATATTATATATAAATAAAGTTATCAAATTTAGAATAGCAAGCCCCAGATGGTCTACCAGCATCAATGAAACCACTTTCCTTGCCAACATGAATTTCAGAAAGCAGAAATCATTCTCAGGCATACAGAGACAGACATCAAGTCCACAAATACTTGCAGCCATATGCTCAGTTCCAGGTTAGGTACTTTATTACACAGCCCATAAAACATTACTTTAAAAACAAACACTGAGTGTTCAGAATGAACACTGTTTAGCGGTTATGGAATGAGAGACCCATGGTCTTGTGTTTTAGAGGGAGAGATGGTGGTGAGCACACACATGATGGGTAGAATTTAAAAGCACACCAAGGCTATCAGCAAACTTGTCTGGATTGGGTAGCTTTGGACTTTTTACCTTCTATCGCCTTTTTCTTTCTGTTTAACCTACAGACTTCCTTGGTAGCTCAGGTGGGAAAGAATCTACCTACAATGCAGGAGACCGGGTTCGATCCCTGGGTTGGAAAGAACCCCTGGAGAAGCGAATGGCAACCTACTCCAGTATTCTTGTCTGGAGAATTCCATGGACAGAGGAGCCTGGCAGACTATGGTCCACAGGGTCACAAAGAATTGGACACGACTGAGTGACTAGTACTTTCACTTCACTTTCCTTTAACTTGCATTTCTGGGATTCAATATTTGGGACTACGAATGTGACAGAACCACCATGGAAATATAAGTGTCTTCATAGGATCATGGCTGATGGAGTAGGAACTGAGCCATATAGAGTTTCCCATCATCCCTATCCCCACCCTTGACTCCCTATCACTCAGAGACAAAGTGAGAGAGATGAGGATGAGAGCCATGGGTCTCGATCACTCCACCATCAGGACTTTCTAAAATCATAAAAGGAACTGCAATAGAGTGGAAACTCAGGGCTTGAAAGCTAAGTGTAAGCAGATAGATGGCTTTTTGAAGGTCTTGGTGCTCCTGGAGAGTGGGGGGCTGGGTGATGCAAGCTGGGCTCAGGCTGCAGGGCCCAATGATCATGTAACATATGTTTGTTGTTGCTGTTGTTGTTGTTGAGTTGCTAAGTCGTGTCTGACTCTTTTGCTACCCAATGAACTACAACCTTCCAGGCTCTTCTGTCCATGGGATTCTCCAGGCAAGAATATGGAAGAAGGCTGCCATTTTCTTCTCTAGGGGATATTCCTGACCCAGGGATCAAACCTGCGTCTCCTGCATCAGCAGGCAATTCTTTACCTTAAAGAGCTTCAAGTTCCACAGTTATAAAAAGCAG
The DNA here is from genome assembly GCF_963930625.1 of Muntiacus reevesi. Classification (NCBI taxonomy): domain Eukaryota; kingdom Metazoa; phylum Chordata; class Mammalia; order Artiodactyla; family Cervidae; genus Muntiacus; species Muntiacus reevesi. Next base: position 35,384,294 of record NC_089260.1, on the reverse strand, counting down.
ACACCATCCTCAATGAACATTTGCCCTATTTCTATACTGTACATTCCTGAATAACCTTTGACGCTCTATTTATTTCAAAGGAGATAGTTTTTTTTTTGACCCAGTTCATATCACTGATTATGGATATTCTAGTTACCAGATAAATAAATCTCCATTGAGTCCAGTTTGTGGGATCCAAGAGCAATTTGTGGGTCAATCTGGAATGATATGGGGCTTGGCTGGTTTTGTGAAAATAGTTATAACACAACAGTGAAGAAATCAATAAAGAATTATTAAGGTTTTGCTTTCTTTGCATAGGTTTAAAAATGAGTTCTGACCCATTAAAAAGGCCTTTAATATTTTTGGAGTTGAAATATCACACTTTACTGTCTGTGATTCTCTTCCTGAGGTGACCCTTCACATCGTATGTCTTTCTCCTCAACAGCTGTGACTTTGTCTGGCTTCGGCTGCCAGGCTTTGCTTGCTTCTTCAGGTGATGACACCTGAATTCTGGGCCAAGGTATACATGCCCTCGTAGACAATGTGATTTCCCCTACTTATATTATCTTTCTGCAACAGAGAAAAAAATATATAACATTTAAGCTTTTTGAATACCATTTGGAGGCTCATCTGATACTCTTTACAAGTAGGCAATTAAAGAACTTGCCTGAAAAATCTGATTTTTAATATATGTAAGGAAATATTAACAGCTTCTACTTATTCAACATCCACTGCTTGCCAGATTCTTTTTAATTTGGAGCCTCACCTAGATAGCTGAAGAATTGATGCTTTCAAATTGTGGTGCTGAGAAGACTCTTTGAGAGTCCCTTGGACTACAAGGAGATCAAACCAGTCAATCCCAAAGGAAATTCAATCCTGAATATCCATTGTAAGGACTGATGCTGAAGCTGAATCTCCAAAACTTTGGCCACGTGACATGAAGAGCTGACTCACTGGAAAAGATACTGATGCTGGGAAAGACCGAGGGCAGGAGGAGAAGGGGGCAGCAGAGGATGAGACAGCATCACTGACTCAGTGGACATGAATCTGAGTAAACTCTGGGAGTTAGGGAAGGACAGGGGAGCCTGGAGTGCTACAGTTCATGGGTTCACAAGAGTTGGACAACAATTATTTACCTAGAAAGATTCTTACATTTCACTTATTCTTCATAGGATTGTTGTGAGCTACAGGTTGGTGTAGGAGATTGTATCAGTGGCCACAAATCTACCCCTCCCAGTATCCTTACTCTTTGCACTGTGACTTTTGTAGCTCCTTCCAGAGATGAAAAATGTGTATTTCTAAACCCTTAGCCTTTGGGTTAGGTTTGGGCTGGCCTTTGTCTCATGGAATGCAGTGCAAGCAACAGAGTATCAGTTCTGAATCAAGACTACAGCTTTGCATGTTCCCGGCTCTCACACTTGGAGCTTTGCTGAGCCTCCCTGTGAATAAGTCCAGACCAAGCTGTTCAACGAGAGACACGAGGCCCAGGTGTCCTCACTGTCCCCCAGTGGTCAGTCAACTGCCAGAAGCTAAGACTGGGAGCTGACTATAGACACATACATGAACCCAACTGAAACCAAAAGAACTGAGTCAGCCCAAACACAAATCAGAGAGTTCAGGAGCTAAGTGAATGGTGGTTGTTTTAAGCTGTTAAACTGGGGGTGCTTTGTTATGCAGCAAAGCTAACTGATACAAAAGGCATTATTCTCATCATTGTACTAAAGAGAGGCACAGAAAGGTTAGTAACTTGTACAAGGTCAGTTAACCAGTAAAGTGGTAAAGCTATCAAGTATTACATCTGTCTCATGGTTCTATTGTGCTGACTCTTTGATACAAATGAAAAAGTCTATGTTAAGTGCCTCCTACATGCTCTGTGTTGGGCTAGATACATTTCCTACATTTAGGAAACTTACAATCTCCATTTTGTTTTTCACTAAGGAAACTGCAATGTGATCGTTTTGTCCATTCTAGTGCTTTCATCTAAAATATACTTTAAATTTATTTTTCACCTTTTAAACCAGATCAAATGTAACCACCTCTCAGAAACCTTCCTTGTGTCCCAAGACAGAATTAGAGTTTCCCACCTGTGGTTTATTGCAAAAATAACCACAATTACTCACTCCTTCCTTTATCCTCACACTTTGTAATACGACTTTTCAGTACTATCTATTAGGAGATAAAATCTACTTCCCTACCCCTTGAATCTAGACTGGACTTGTGACTAACTTTGGGCAAGAAATGTGGCAGCTGTGATAGGGTGCCAGTTCTGAGATGAAGCCTAAGAGGCCTTGCTTACTTGCATTCATTTTATAGGTGACGCTAACTGCATCATGTGAAAAAGACTAGGTTAGCCCTGCTGAAGGGTGAGAAACCATACTGACCAGCACTCCATCAGCTAGGTTGTCCCACTGAGGCCCCTAGACATGTGAGGACCCAGCAAAGGTCAGCAAAGCCAAGCCACAGTGAACACTGCTGTATGTGGTGGCTAGCTGAGACCAGAGGAACTGCTCAGCTGAATCCAGCCTAACTTGCCAGTTGCAGAATCAAAAGCTAAATAAATCAGGTTATATTAAGCCACTGAATTTGTTATGAAGAAAAAAGATGATAGATACAGATCCCTTTGCACTTTTCTAGCATTTTAACCTTATTTTTAGAATAGCACAGGTATTTGATGAGTTCAATCAATTAACGAATAAATGATTAAATATTCAATTACACTAAGATAAGATTTTTCTAACAAAACAGAAGTCTATTTTTAACTCCTATATCCCCTGGTTGTGAGACACAGCCATATTTACAGGGCTTGATACTTACCAGGGGTGCTCAATAAATGTTAGCTCTCATTGATCCTGATGTGAACTGAAATGCCAAACAAAACAGAAGCCAAAGCAAACACTGTAGCACTGAGGCAGGCAGGAGATTTTTTTTCCTGAAACCTTTCAAAATCAGGACAAACTCTCCTGGTGTTTGTGAGGTGGAGATCTAGGGCAAGGGACATTCTTTTTTCCCCCTGAATATTGGCAAGCTTCTTTCTCTTTGAAAGTAGACACTTTAAAAATGATCAGAGCTACTCAAGTCACCCAGTTTCAAAGAGTGGGAGAATTATATGATAGAAAGACCATCACAAGAGGCATTCCCCACTCCCTTAAGGCTAATGGTTCTTCACTTTGGTTGCACAGTGGAAACACCTGGGAAATTTTTAAAAATGCCTCTAGACAATAGGTTTAATTAGTCTGGGGTACATTCTGCACACAGGGACTTTTGAAAGTCCTGAGTTGACTTTATTGAATTAGTCAAAGTTGAGAACCACTATTCAATCCCTCCCCAGAGCGCTTCTACTGGCCCAGTGATAATTGGATTAAAAAATTAATAATTTATTTATTTTAAGTGGAGGATAATTACAGCATTTTGACGGTTTTTGCCACACATCAACATGAATCGGCCACAGGTATACATGTATCTATCCCCCATCTGAATTTTTATTTATTTATGGCTGCACCGGGTCTTTGTTGATGCACAGAGGCTTGTTCTAGTTACAGTCCGAGTGGGGGCTACTCTTCAGTTGCAGAGCTTCTCACTGCAATGGCTTTTCCTGTTGTGCAGCGTGGTCTCCAGAGCACAAGGGCTCAGTGCTTGTGGTGCATGGGTTCAGCTGCCCCGTGGCATGTGGAATCTTTCTGCAGCAGGAATTGAACCAGTGTCCCCTGCATCGGCAGGCAGCTTCTTAACCACAGGACCACTAGGGAAGTCTCTGGATTTAACTTTCAAGGAAGACCTTACTAAGTAAACTTTCTTTTCTATATGCCTCTAATCAAAACACAGCACTGAGACCCATAGCTAGAAAATAATAATTTCTTATAATGGACAATGACTGACTCAAAAGGAATTAAGGAATAATTATTGGATGAGTAACTTCCTGATGATGAACTCAGCAAGCATAATATGAACACTTGGCATGGTCTTAAACGTCTCTAAGGCCTTAAGTATAATTGGGTATTCAAAATTTTATTGCCCTAAATTAAAGCACCACATAACACTATAAATTATATTAAATAAAAAATTCAAACTAAATTACACTGAAGCATGCAAGCATGCTCAGTAGCTCAGTCATGTCTGACTCTTTTCAATACCAGGGACTGCAGCCGGCCAGCCTCCTCTGTCCATGGGATTCTCCAGGCAAGAATACTGGAGTGGGTTGCCATCTCCTCCTCCAGGAGATCTTCCTGACCCAAGGGATCAAACCTGAATCTCCTGTGTCTCCTGCACTGGCAGGCAGATTCGTTACCACAAGTGCCATCTTGGAAGCAAGCACATTAACCTAAAATCTTTGTTTGAAAATGTACCTTATATGAACAACAATTTATCACAAATTAAGGTACAATTTAATGTTTAATATGATTTTGAGTTCAGATTCAATGTGGTATTTCAAAAAACTGTGGTCTTATCTTCTTAATGTGTAAGTGGCTCTGACATGGCAACAGCATTATTTTTAAGGACTTTTTTGAGGGTGGGGTGCAGGGCACAAAAGTGCTAGAAAATGAGAAATAATAACTTATGCTATAAACTATACAATGCATGCAAATTGCTTCAGTATCAAAATTTTATCCTCAATAAACTCCATAGTTGTAATTACAAATAAATCTCTAGCACATATACAGAGAGTCAGAATTTTTCTAAGCCATGGTTTTCAGGACAGAAAAATCCGGCTTGACTCTCTGATTTCCCAGAAACGGAAAATGAGGTCCAGAGAGGTTAACAAGTCAAGCAAAGTCCCCAGTACCCAATGGCTGGAACTCGAGCCCAGGAAGGCTGAGCTACCAACCTCTCACATCTCCGGAGACTGGCACAGTGAAGATAACAGCCCCATGGTCACTGAGGCTGGGACTGGCCTCTGGTAACAGGTGGCTGGGTCGCTAGAGGACCTTGGCAACAGGAGAATTAGTTGTCACTTTCTCTCCCATTTCCTCTTAGACAAAAAGGCTGGGGTCAACTCTAGCCATTTACTACATTAGGTATAAATATAGTTACTGTACTTTTTCTATTCTGTTATTAAATTCTTACGTTAACATGGTACATGTGTTATAATTAATAAACAAATGTTGGTACACTATTACAAACTAAAGTCCATATTTAATTCTCAGAAAGATCCCCTGGAGAAGGAAATGGCAACCCACTCCAGTATTCTTGCCTGAGAAATCCCATGGGCAGAGGAGTCTGGCAGGCTACAGTCCATGGGGTCACAAAAGAGTCAGACATGACTTAGCTAAACAACAACAATACTTAGTTCAGATTTCCTTAGTTTTTTACCTAATGTCCCTTTTTGGGTTTGTTTCAGGATCCAATGGATTATTGAAAAAGCAAGACAGTTCCAGAAAAACATTTATTTCTGCTTTATTGACTATGCCAAAGCCTTTGACTGTGTGGATCACCATAAACTCTTGAAAATTCTTGGGGGAAAAAAAAAAAAAACTTTTGAAAATTCTTCAAGAGATGGGAATACCAGACCACCTGACCTGCCTCTTGAGAAATCTGTATGCAGGTCAGGAAGCAACAGTTAGAACTGTACCTGGAACAACAGACTAGTTCCAAATAGGGAAAGGAGTATGTCAAGGCTGTATACTGTCACCCTGTTTATTTAACTTATATGCAGCGTTTCATGAGAAACGCTGGGCTGGATGAAACACAAGCTGGAATCAAGATTGCCAGGAGAAATATCAATAACCTCAGATATGCAGATGACACCACCCTTATGGCAGAAAGCAAAGAAGAACTAAAGAGCTTCTTGATTAAAGTGAAAGAGGAGAGTGAAAAGTTGACTTAAAGTTCAGCATTCAGAAAGCTAAGATCATGGTATTGGTCCCATCACTTCATGGCAAATAGATGGGGAAACAGTGAAAACAGTGACAGACTATTTTTTGGGCTCCAAATCACTGCAGATGGTGATTGCAGCCATGATATTAAAAGATGCTTACTCCTTGGAAGGAAAGTTATGACCAACCTAGACAGCATATTAAAAAACAGAGACATTACTTTGTCAACAAAGGTCTGTCTAGTCAAGGCTATGGTTTTTCTAGTTGGACTATAAATAAAGCTGAGCACCGAAGAACTGATGCTTTTGAACTGTGGTGTTGGAGAAGACTCTTGAGAGTCCCTTGGACTGCAAGAAGATGCAACCAGTCCATCCTAAAGGAAATCAGTTCTGAAAATATTCATTGGAAGGACTGATGCTGAAGCTGAAACTGCAATACTTTGGCCACCTGATGCGCAGAACTGATTCATTTGAAAAGATCCTTATGCTGGGGAAGATTGAAGGCAGGAGGAGAAGGGGACGACAGAGGATGAGATGGTTGGATGGCATCACGGACTCAATGGACATGAGTTTGAGTAAACTCCGGGAGTTGGTGATGGACAGGGAGGCCTGGCGTGCTGCAGTCCATGGGGTAACAAAGAGCTGGACACAACTGAGTGACTGAACTGAACTGAACAGCATCCGATCCAGGATCCCACATTACATTTAGTTTTCTATTTTTCATTAGTTCAACTGTGTGTTGGGATATGTGTGTGTGGAATAGAATATCTCTCCTATTTAGCCAATTAAGGCAAAATCCTACAAATTACTGTTCACAAATGCCTTAATCTAAAAGAAAAGGGCATATGTTAATGAAGTAATCTGGAGTTTTAACTATGAGAAAAATACTGCTGTTAAGAGGAAGTTTAGGTTAAACATTTTTGACACTTGGAGGGACCTAGAAACATGATTTCTGACTTCAACATGGATTAACAGAGTCTAAAACGTAAGGAATAGGACAGGGGGGTGTGAGTTCAGAGTAATAAAAGACAGTTCACATAGAATTATAGTAATGCAGAAGAAAGGAATATTGTGAAATATACTATCCTTTACTTTAGGGAAGTCTGCATTTGTAAAATCCATAGAAACGCAGTCACAATCTTCTTGCCAATATTTGTATAAAACGTTTTCCAAACAAGAATGATTCATCTTACTCTGAAATGAATTGTTAGATCACAACAGAGCATGTTAAAGAGTTTGCATCCCTTATAGAAATGCCAAACATTCACTCTGCCTGACGCTGTACTATAAATAGGGAAATCCAAATGCTAAAAATGTTCTTCCAGTTGCCAAACATAGATCTTTAGCATCAACTTCCTACTACAAATGACTCATCCTTCCAAAGTTTGAAAATGAAAGCTAGTTACAATTCACAGAGTAACGGTGTAGCATATGCTGATAAAAAGACAAAGATACTTCATTTATGTATATTTCTTTTTCCTTAGATCATATCTATTGAAATCTTTCTTCAGAATTTTAAGAGGTTTTATTAAAGCGTAGTTACTCCCATGAGAACCGGATTTTTAAATTAACAATTAGAATAGCCAAGTAACATGAATATTATTAGAAAATAATAATGCTGACTTAAATCATTTTGAAATGCGTTAGTTTCATTTGGATATAGTAGATGTAAAATGTATTAACTGTAAAAAAAACAAGTTAATAATGAAGTCATAACATGAAAACTAGTAAATTCACCAAACAAGATGGTACAAATGAAGCCCTGATGTCCAAAAATACAAGGAAATTAAACTCTTAAGAAATTTTACTTGATTAAGAAAAGTAGGACTTTTGGGAAGAAAACATCCTTTGTTGTAAAGAAAATAATAAATCAGGAACGTCCCACTGATTTATGATGGGTATTTCAAGACAGTGTATGTCTCTATATGTATCTTACAATAAGTAAAGAGAACATAAATAGTATAGGGATTTGTGTAGCACACTTGAGGTTAGGTTGAAGAGGTAACTGCTGATTTTTACTGAGAGCTGGAACAAAAAACTGTAGGAGATGCTCATTTGATGTGGATGGAGTAAGGCAGGCCAAGAGTGGATTCACACTTTCTTCTAATCAACTGACTGTAACACTGGACTTTAATCTTCCTTCTGCATCTCACTAGACCTCATATTATCCAATTACCAGTCATTTACTGGAGGATGGCTAGATTCCCTTTAAACTGAATACAAATAATTATTGCAACCTCTTTTCCTGTGTTTATTAAAGGCTTTTTCACCTGTTTTGACTTGTCTAGTGATACTTTAGTAAAGTTCTCTGGGAGATATCTTAATTAAACATTTTATGGTACACAAGAAAGAAGTGACTTAAACAAAATTACTCAATTTTAGGTTAAGTTATTATTCAAGACTATATGTCATATTCATTTAAATACAAACTTTAAAAATCCTATTTTGACTTTTCCTATTTAATAAGTGATGTTCTATTTAACTAACTTCACATTCAGTATCTAATAAAATACATGACTTGAAGACAAATATTTGAAAAAGCATACTGGTGTATAACTGATTTGGAACCAAATATATGAGTTTAAAACTATAATATATTCTTATATCAAACTAGAAAATAATTGTTTTCATTAACATATATCTGGGTATCTTACATTTTGAACAAAAACAATCAAAATATGATAATTTTTGTGTTTACTTATAAAACAATGAGATAAGACAAAATGTCTTAGGTGGCAGTTTGTAAGCATTTCTCTGCAATTAATACATATTTTGACTTGTCTGTGTCATCAGTTTATCTGAAGGAGTGTGAGGATATATAAAAGGATATGAATAATGTTTGTTTCTAATAAATAAAAAGCCAAATTGTATGCGATTGTCACTACTTTTTCTTTTTTTAACACTGAACTTTATATCAGACAGATATCCTAATAGACTAACATAAAACTTACCAAATACATAAAGATATTTAAGATTTACAAGAAGTGTAATTCAACAGACAGGCTTCCCAGGTGGCTCAGTGGGTAAAGAATCCACCTGCAATGCAGGAGACTGCCTGCAATGCAAGAGATGCAGGTTCCATCTCTGGGTTGGGAAGATCCCCTGGAGAAGGAAACAGCAACCCACTCCAGTATTTTTGCCTGGGAAACCCCATGGACAGAGGAGCCTGGTGGGCTACAGTCCCTGGGGTCACAAAAGAGTCAGACATGACTTAGCGACTAAACCACCACCACCACCAGAATTCAACAGACACCCATGTAACCATTACCCAGTTGAAAATAAAATGTGGCCAACACTGCAAGAAGCATATAAGAATTTTGACCAGATGACTATGGCTTATAACGTCACATCAACGCCCCTTATGCTTCTTATCTCACTAATCAGCCACCCAGGAGATGTATAAGAGCCACCATCGGTCAAGGTGCAGGATCCACCCAGTGAAGAAGTGCAGAGGAAGAAGGACAGCAGCCACGTCTGGGCTTTCTCCCAGTGCTGCTGGGTGATGATGTGCAGAGGACAGCTCATCCGACAGCCTCGGGACGCGGGGCCTGGAAGCCTGGGTTTACTGTGCGGCATTAATCACACCCGCTTTGAATTCTGCAAGGACGGACCTTACAAATTCTTCTTCCCCCGACATAAACACCAAGAGCCAAAGGGCGAACAGTTCCCAAACCAGCAACGCCACACACACCGCGCGCGGTTCTGCTGGCTGGCCTGTGTGTTCAGAGACCCCAGAGGAACGTGACAGTCCCCGACGGTCCTGGCCACAGCAAGCTCTGCTGGGACACAGAAGCCGCCTGGGGCGGCGCGCGGAGCCCTAAGGCCTAGCCTCCTGCAGGTGGCCCTCCCACCAGTGCTGGCGGCCCTCACTGCCTGTGGGACCTTGAAGCTACTCACCCTCTCTGAGCCTCAGTTTCCTCTTCAGTAACATGGGAATCATCCTAATAGTAGTAGAGGAGTCGGGCAGATTAAATGATTTAATATTTGCAAAGAGCTATGAGACCAGCACCTGCCTCACTGTACATAAAATACAGTGCTTGTTAAATAGAATCATTAAGTGCTTACTTCACTTCCTTCTATTGGTACAGTTCTCCTTTCGTAACAGACAAAGATGACACATAACGTTGGTGAGAACAAGATTCCCGTGTGCCTCGCTGTGAGACGCCAGGCCTGACTCCCTACAAGGATACAGACGAGGCCAGGCCGGGCTGTGCTCTCTGGAGGTGCGGACACCGACTTCCTGGTGGGCTGGGGTCACCTGTGATGGAAGCCTGGCTGTCACTCACACACGCTTATGATCAGGCCTCATGTACCGTTACCAGGGATTCCAGCAGGAAAGGAACAAGGAGGCAGAACGAGAGGCAGGGCTGCCAGAATCACAGGTGAGCCAGCAACTGCCCTACAAACTGCATCTTTGGCATCTTTCAGGGCTTGCCCAGGCCTCCCAGCTAGCAGCGCCTTCCAGGAGTCCCTGCGGGAGCAGTAAGAAATAGTCCTGTCTCTGCCTTACTTCCCTTCAGAGTCCTGAACTCAGCTGGTAAAATAATAAAACAGGACTTCCCTGGGGGTCCACTGGATAGGAATCCACCTGCCAATGCAGGACACATGGGTTTGATCCCTGGTCTGGGAAGATCCCACATGACTTGGGACAGCTGAGCCCATGCTCACAACTACTGACCTTGCTCTACAATCTGAGAAGTCACCTCAATGAGAAGCCTGCACACCACAACGAAGAGTAGTCCCCACTCGCCGCGACTAGAGAAAGCCTGAGAGCAGCCATGAAGACCGGGCAACCAAAAAATAAACAAACAGATAATAATAAAATAGAAACTACTTTAAAAACAGACAAAATAAAAGTACCCTTGACACAATGGAGGGAAATAGTTTAGTAACACCTTGATTAATTTTTCTTGATGTCTCTGGCATTTCCTTGAAAACAGCATCATATAAATATATTTTACATATTTTTAAACGGTTAATGAATTCATCTTTATAAAGATTGTCAGATATGTTTTAAGGGAATGTATATTTCTTTAGGAAAAAACCAAAGCAGATAATGTACATGAATGATGTCCCAAGAGGTAGAGTAAAAGAGCTCCATGAGGTGTGTAAGACTAACCTTATATAAGGAGCATAAAATGCCAAGATGGGTATGTCATTTAATAGTCATTAGATGACAGTCATCTAATAGCTGATTGTATACTGATGTCATCATAACCATAATTTTAGAAATGGTATAGTTTATATCATGAAGGAAATGGCAACCCATTCCGGTATTTCTTGCCTGGAAAATCCCATGGACAGAGGAGCCTGGTGGGCTACAGTCTGTGGGGTCTCAAAGAGTCAGACACGATTGAGCACGCACACACACACACACACACAGTTTTTATCTAAAAAGATACAGGGAGTTCTTCTTATAGATACCAGCCGAGACTGGAGAATATGACAAATCTCTCTCTGAGCATAGGAACACGGGGCCGTGAATATGGCTGGGGGTGGCCGCGCACACCTGCTCTCAGAGCTGCCCTGGACCAGCTCGCGTGCTGTGTGTGTGAACACACAGCCTGCAGCCTGGCAACACCACTCTCTGTTCTGGTAAGAAACTCACACGCACATACATACACACCCTGAGTCCCCACACACCTGGGGCTGTGCTCAGGGAGGTGGGAGAGCGGGGTGAACGCAGAGCCTGTAAGAGACACAAACCCCAAGCCTCGGTCTGGGTTTACGTTTCCGCCAGCTCCGTCTCCAGTGCAGCGTTTGCACACTGCTTTGAACCTTGGCTTTTACAGTTGTTGCCTTTAAAGTTCTGGAGCATTCTGAGCATGGTGTCTTCTCACACTTGTCTCTGGCAGGGCACGTCTTACCTCAAGGCACATCTTTGAATTTGTCTTTTTTTCTCTTATCTCAGGCAGCCCCCACTTGTTTCTGTGAGTCATCCCATGACACGCACGGGTTATTTTCCATTGATTCCGACATCTGAATGCTAATATGCAGGGAGCAATCTCAAAGCAGGTCTAGTGTGTTTAGAAGGTAATTCTCACCTTTCATGATTTTAATTTCTGTTACTACAGTATCTAGAAAGGCAGGCTGCTATCTTAATGACTTCTTCCAAGTGAGACATGCGAAATGCAATGTGAAGAAAGCAGTCACTTCAAGGAAAACTATCTCCCCACATTATGACTTGCATCTACAGTCATGGAGGCTATTAGAATTTATATATATATATTTTAAAAAGCTCTAGGCTGATATACTGCGCAGGATTTTGAGATTTCCCACTGCTCTGTGCTGTTCCATTCTGTATGCACAGCACAGATTCCTGGCAACCCTATTACAGTGAATAAACAATGTCTTCTCTGTCAGACCAGAGAATGAATAGTATCACACAATTCTCCTCTAATGTACAGCCTCCACTTCCTCGATCCAGCCCCTTCAGAAGAGAACAGGCAGAATAAGGACTGGGGAGGAAGGCATTCTTCTCACCCTGTCAATCTGGAACGGCATTCTAGCCGGCTCGGGACGAAGTAGTGTCAACTCTCTATCAACTGCTAAACAGAGAAGGTTGACAAGTTTATTTTTTTTTTAATTGGATTGTAGATTTTTGCATTTCTGTGTGTGCGTGCCCATGAACATCTTTCTCAAAGGAAGGAGGCAGTTCATCAGCTATAATCTCAGGGCTTGGCCAAAACAGCTTTTAGCTACAGACTCAGCAACAACAGGGGAACTTCAGAGAAATGACAGAGCAATTTCTGTTAAAATATTGGCAGCTAATTCATAAATGCTGAAGCTAACTAGGAAATTTAGCTACCTCTGCGAAGATCTTTATTCCCACCAAGCTCATGATTCACAAAGAAAATGCCTAGAGTTACTTCCCTAAAATGTACTGTATGATGCTGACAGATTTCTCTTTAGTGTGTCTCTCATATTCACTCTCTCTATTTCTCTCTCTCACACACACACACATACAAACACCCCTTCCCCTCCCCAAAAGAGGCATTAAGAATATAATCTTCCCAATGAGAGTACTCATTCATGAAGCATTTACCAGCGGCCAACAATTTACTTAGTAGGTATTTTCATAAAAGAAGAACATGGATTTCTGTAAAATCTTCCATATTTATAAGTCTTAGTTGGTTAAAAATACCATGATTCAGGTTTTCCCCCGCCTCGTGATGTGAAACAGCGTAAGTCTTATTTTAACCCCTAAAAGGAATTACCCAACTCTTCCCTCTTAGAAGAAGAAATGCTATTTTTACAATCAGACCACATTGTCTTCTGCTCTCATGAATATCTGAGAGACACTGAAAAGAAGAAAAAAAAAAATACAGCTTCCCCTTTCTCCCCTTTCTCCCACACATTCTGAGTCCAGCTCAATGGGCTCCCAGACTCTGCCGGCATTCTCCTGCTAACACATTCAGAAGAGGCTGCAGGAGATCCCAACAGCACGGCTTTCTTTCCTCTGGCCCCTCTCCTTCTCTCTCTCCTATCACTCTAGGTTTGTACTAGACTAAACAATTAAGGCTTTGTGCACTCCCACTGCAATCTGCAGATTCTAATGATGTGCTCCCATTGCTGGTACAATGGGAATATTTACCTTGGAGAAATGTCTGTCCAAATAAGTATTCAAAACGCTGGCAAAATGTATTCCTTTTGAAATGTTGTGGTGTTGAATGTTTTCTCTTCCTTCTTGGCCTATAACCAAAGAGAAAGAAAGTTAGGGAAAAAAAAAGATGGATAAAGACTGTGACAGATACTGGTCTAGTTCACGGTAAAAATCCAAACATAGAGCTTCATATTCCTTCTTGAACAAAGCAAACTATAAAGAAGAGGCAAAACTACACATAGTAGTGAATGAACAAAAAAAAAAATGTCTCAAAATAGCAGCCAAGTCAATGTGTAATCAAATACTCACCAATGTCCTTGCTCTTTCCTGATGTATCCCCATTTTACAACAAAGCCATCTATGTGTTATTGGAGTGATATTAAAATCCAAACAACTGCTGTCTGAATTTGAGATAAAGCAGGTGATTTATTTGAACAGAGTATTTATGCTTCTAGGTAAGGTAAGCTGTGATTTAATTGTGAAAATGTCTTATTAAAAGCAGAATCTTTGGTGCAGCATGAACAGAGCAGGCCGAATGACATGCAGATCTAATTCCGAGTGTTCTTTCATCTATTCCACTGTGAAATGGGGAAGATGTGCAGGAATGGAGGAGACCACAGGGATGACTTCAGCTCATCTCACATCCATGGCTCTGCTCTATGGCCATACTTTTCCTCCACCCTACTTTCCTCTCTAATTCTCTTCCCACCCCCTAATAACTATCTCCTGCACTGAACCTCTATTTTAACATAAGACACAATGATAAATGTAATATAAGAGAGGGGGTAGGGGAGAAGGATGAAATGAATGAATAAATGAATCTCCAAGGAGAATATCCTGGAAGTTGACTAAGATTCAGAACGGCTTGATTATTTAACAGACTAACGTATAATTCCTGATTTAAAATCTAAAAAACTGAATACAACTTGAGCCTTCTAGATTTGAGTCCGGTGATGTTCTTTTATCAGAATCACGCATGATCGCTTAGACTGAGAATTTCTATTTTCCATAGCAGAATCAGCAGATTATTTATACTATCTTTAGGTACAGCTATTGTTTCCCTGATAGTTACCAAGTAAGAAGCGGCTGACTTTTGTTTGCCTCTGCATTTAGCTACATTATTTTTTTCCTTAAAAAAAAAAAAGTCTAAAAAGATTAGAATAAGTCACACAGTCAAGGGCTGTTGTTCTCCAACTCAACTCCAGGTCTTTCCACTGTCAACCAAGCTAACAGAGAGGGCAGGGCTTCACTGGGTGAAGGGCTTGACAGAAAAGAGCCATCTTTCAATCTTTCATTAGATTTCAAATCAAACCCTCCTCCTGAGCTCCTGCCATTCAGATATATTTAGATACAGATTACAACTGCAAACCTTTCCACTCTCCCACGTTGTCACTGTCACTCCCAGAGAACTCTCTTGAGTTCATTAGTGATATGAGCAAAATTTATTATCTAAAGCAAACTGTTACATTAAAAAAATAAAATGAAAAGAATAAACATGCTTCTTAAAGAGCCAAATCTTACCAATATGTATGGGAATTAACTTGCTTGCGTATGCTATCTGTATTACTAGACAGGGGTAAGGAGTCTGATTTTAAAACTGAACACATTATTTGACTGCTAATTTAATAACATAAAAGTGGTACATAATTTTGCATCTTCAGAACATGCATTTCACCAGTTAGAAACATTCCAGGGAAATAAGGTAATCAAGACAGTGTGGTACTGGCATAGGATAGACATCTAGATCAGTGGAACAGAATTCAGCATCCAAAAATAAACCCGCAAATCTATGGCCAATTGATTTTTGACAAAGATGCCAAGACTATTCAATGAGGAAAGAACAGTCTTTCCAATGAAAGATTCTGGGGCAACTGGATAGCTCCATGCCAAAGAATGAAGTTGGATCCTCAACTCAGACTGCATAGAAAAGTTAACTCAAAATGGATCAAATGCCTAAATTTAACAGCTAAAACTACAAAACTTTTAGAAGACATAAGGGTAAGTCTTTAATGAGCTCAGATTTGGCACTGGTATTTTAGATGTAATACCAAAAGCACAAGTAATTAAAGAAAAATAGATAACTTAAGCTTCATCTAAATTAAAAACATTCTTTATGTTTTAAAGGATACTATCAAAAAAGTGAAAAGATGACCCAAAGAATGAAAAAATATATGTGCAAATCATATCTGATAAAGCAGCAGTCCCCAACCTCTTTTTGGCACCATGGACAGGTTTTATGAAAGACAGTATTTCCACGGATGCGGGAGCGGGGATGGTTCAAGCAGTAACTGAGTGATGGCGAGCAGATGACGCTTCATTGTTCCCATGCTCACCTCCTGCTGTGACCGGCTTCCTAGCCTGCGAAAGTCTGGTCTGTGGCCCAGAGGTTGGGGACCTTTTATCTAGAATATACAAAGAACTCTTATAACTCAATGATGAAAAGACAAATAACCCAAAAAAACAGGCAAAGGATTGAGGAAGATATGTCTCCAAATGGGGCTTCCCTGGTGGCTCAGTAGTAAAGAATCTGCCTGCCAATATAAGGAATGCAGGTCCGATCCCAGGGTCGGGAAGATCCCCTGGAGGAGGAAATGGCACCCTGTTCCAATATTCTTGCCTGAAAAATCCCTTGGTCAGAGGAGCCTGAGGGGCTACAGTCCATGGGACTGCAAAGAGTCAGACATGACTGAAGTGACTGAACACAGCACATGGCAAACCCAGGGGTACTTTTTGCTAGAATCACTGGAGTTGCTGCACTAAAGCTGGATCACCCAGCTCCACTGAAAACTACCGCAGTCTGACTGAGGCAAGCTGAACATAACTCTGTGTGGACCAAGTTTTCCTTCAGGTCCCATCTCAGACCGTGACTATGTCAGTGTGGACAGCAGCTAATTACCGCAAATGATGACTTACCCATGCTGACTTCTTCTTTCTGCTAAATGGAATTTCAGGGTTTCTGAAACCAGGTATCTACTCAACTATGACTGCCCCCCATCCCGCCCCCCATCACATACACTAAACAAGCAGAAGCCAAGCTCAGCACTGCTTCTCCTCCACCAGCTTCTCCGACAGACAGTTCTCATGGGGACTCTAACCAGGTTCTTAACATGGATGAGGTCATTCATAAGAGGCTCCAACAAATGGACTCTTGGGAATTCATGTTGGGTTTTTTTTCCTTTTTTTTTTTTAAATTGGAAGATAATTGCTTTACGATATTGTGTTGGCCTCTACCATACATCAACATGAATCAGCCACAGGTATACATATGTTCTCTCCTTCCTGAGCACGCTCCCATCTCCCACCCCATCCCACCCCTTGAGGTTGTCACAGAGCACTGGGTTGAGCTCCCTGTGTCACGTGGCAAATTCCCACTTGCTATCTATTTTACATATGGCAAAATGCACACATTTCCACTCTTTTCTCAGCTCATCCTACCCTCTCTTTTCCCCACTGTGTCCACAAGTCTGTTCTCTAGGTCTGCATCTCCACTGTTGCCCTGCAAATAGCTTCATCAGTACCATCTTTCTAGATTACATATGCATGCGTTAATACGCAATATTTGTCTTTCTCTCTCTGACTTAGTTCACTCTGTATAATAGGTTCTCGGTTCACCCACCTCATTAGGACTGACTTGAATTTTGGTGACTAACCTGAAGGGTCACTCTAGCTAAAGCCTCTTAAGAGCTGAGCTAAAGTCGCTCAGTCGTGTCCAACTCTTTGCGACCCCATGGACTGTAGCCCCGCCAGGCTCCTCGGTCCATGGGATTTTCCGGGCATGAAAAGTCTCTTAGAGGAGCTAAAATAGAATTTGAATTCTGGGCCACTGGGATCCCAAGGGTTTTGGTTACACACTTGACAGAAGGCCTGGCCCAGCTGCCACTGCTGAAGAGAAGTTTAGGGAGAGGAGCACTTCTTGAAAACTACGCCCTACAGCCCCTCCTAGGGCAGCAGTGATGACGCTGTTAGCAAACCTCCCTGCAATCTGGGTAGATAAATACTGGGATCTGGTAGTACAGATTTGAGCAACTCAACTCCAAATGCATGCTTGACAGGCCAGACATCTAGTCAATATGAGACTAGACTCAAGGAGCTCCTTTATAAGGAGACATTTACTCAAGGAGTTCAATGAATAATTCTCAAATTTAAAAGAAATTTAAAGGTGACCTATAAATCCAACCTCACTTGATACTTGAACCCTCTCTCCAATGTCTGTAACTTCTAGCTCGTGAGTGCAATGTCAAAAATACTCAGCTTAAAATAGCAGTTAAAGGCTCTAAGCAAGGAATCACAGTGCCTAAGAGACAATAATCACTCAATATTTATTCACTGTTTGAGTGAATTTTAAAAAATCAGAGCAGACTCCAGGATATTGCAATAATTAAGCTGCTCTCACTTGCAGTCCCTGAAGACAGAAAAAGGAGTAGGACTGTAGGTTTGCTCATGATGGACGTATTACCATGGCAATATATCTCATGTGCAAATGCCAGCTAAGTAAACCCTATCCTATCCATGTTTTAGTGGAAATAAGGGCTTCCCTGGTGTCTCAATGGTAAAGAATCTGCCTGCCAATTAAGGAGATGTGGATTTGATCCCTGGGTCAGTAAGATCTGCTGGAAGAAAATGGCAACCCACTCCAGTATTCTTACCTAGGAAATCCCATGGACAAAGGAGTCTGGTGGGCTACAGTCCATGGGGTCCCAAAGAGTTGGATACGACTTAGCGATTAAACAGCAGCAGCAAAATGGAAACAAACTGATAAACAAAACTTCAACATGCTATTCCAGCTTATCATGGATTCCCTCCCATAATGAAAGGTGTCTAGGGGCTTCCCTGGTGGCTCAGTGATGAAGCATCCATCTGCTAATGCAGGAGACATGGGTTTGATCCCTAGTCGGGGAAGATCCCACATGCCCTGGAGCAACTAAGCCCTTGCACCCCAACTATTGACCCCACACAGCCTAGGGCCCATGCCCCTCAACAATAGAAACCACTGCAATGAGAAGCCCACACACTGCAATAAGGAGTAGCTCCCACTTGCTGCAACTAGAGAAAATCCCACACAGCAACGAAGACACAGCACAGCCAAAGAATAAATAAATTTTAAAAAAAAACAAAAAAATGAAAGGCTTTGAGAAGGAATCCCTTTCTGTCTCTGGGAAGCACTGTCAGGTTTGAGCTAGGGGTAAGGAATGCTTGTGGCTGTAGACTAGTTTGAGTCCTGGTTATAATTTCTAGGGTTATGCAGGACAAGTCCAGTACTGTTCTACAGGGCAACATTTAAAATACTTAAAGACACATATTTAAAGAGATCTCTGTTTCCCTGACTTTGACTGTCCCCTTCTCCATTTCAAAGAGTGTAGTTCTGAGTATCATCTATCGTGACTCACTCCCCTGGTTCGCTCCCTGGAGAAGGGAATGGCTACCCACTCCAGGATTCTTGCCTAGAGAATTCCATGGAGAGGAGCGTGGTGGGCAACAGTCCATAGCGTTGCAAAGAGTCGGACATGACTGAGTGACTAACACTTTCATTTTTAGCATGACTTATTCCCTTGGAGGCTCAGACAGTAAAGAATCTGCTGACAATACAGAGAACCTGGGTTTGATCCCTGGGTCCCCTGGAGGGCATGGCAACCCACTCCAGTACTCTTGCTCAGAGAATCCCATGGATAGAGGAGCCTGGCTGGTTACAGTCCATGGGATCGCAAAGAGTTGGACATGACTGAGTGACTAACCCTTTCACTCATTAGCATGACTCAAAGAGAACAAAGGCTGCATGCAGAAAGGAGCTGAGTCCTAGCCAGGCCTGCTCATGAGAGCAGAGTAGGCAGAGAGCCCAATCCAGGTGCAAAACCCAATCCAGGAACCAAACACAACATCTGATGGATAAGGTAACCTCGATCTGATTTAGGAAATCATCCTCATCTGGGTTTCAGGGATGGTGGAAGGGGAATTCTCAGGGCCCAGCTATCACAGGGAGGGCAGAGCTCTCAGCAAGGAGCAACAAGCTGGTGAATCAGGAAGGTACCTGCTACCGTCCTTGAGGTCCAGTCATGGCTACAGAATCTTGCCACTGGGCAAGGAGGCAGGGTAAGAGGCACAATTCTTGGCAAGATCATGATAGATCATGGTATCCAAAGTAGATTATGAGTTCCAGACACTGAGACAGATGGGAAGAGAAAGAGTTAAACTTAGAAGGTCCAGCAGTGAGTCTCCTGGGAAACTGGAGTCAAGCCTGGGATACCAGATCTTACATCTGGATGGTAAAGAAGGCTACTTGGAAAAAAAAAAAAAGAAGAAGGCTACTTGGAATGCAGTGGTGGTCATCCCAGTGGTCAGCATTGAGGCAATACCATTCTCAGCATGGGAGATCAAAATTCAACCAACACTCAGCACTGAGCAAGACGACTGTAGGCAAGACTTAGAATGTGATGGCTGGATGCCCTACACACTGTGGGTAGGCTTAAACATCTTTAAGTATTTCCTGCTTTAGAGAGAACAATTCGAAAGCATCAAATCTTTGGCACACAGCCTCTTTTATGGTCCAACTTTCATATCTGTACAAGACTACTAGAAAAACCATAGCTTTGCCAGATTCAGTTCAGTTCAGTTGCTCAGTCGTGTCCAACTCTTTGCGACCCCATGAACCGAAGCACACCAGGCCTCCCTGTCCATCACCAACACCTGGAGTCCACCCAAACCCATGTCCATCAAGTCGGTGATGTCATCCAACTATCTCATCCTCTGTCTTCCCCTTCTACTCCTGCCCTCAATCTTTCCCAGCATCAGGGTCTTTTCCAATGAGTCAGCTCTTTGCATCAGGTGGCCAAAGTATTGGAGTTTCAGCTTCAACATTAGTCCTTCCAATGAACACCCAGATTTTCTAAATAAAAGTGTAGTATCTGGACTGACACATGTAAGAGTCCTGTGTTCCTCTTCACCGGTGCAGTGTTAATTCATCTGGAGAACTGCCTTCGAATAAGAGAATGTCAAAAAATGAAAGTGTCAGCATCCAGTATGTCTCCTCCTACCTTCTCTGTTTCCTCCCAACTTGGTCCTCTTCATGTATCATCTCCCCCGCCCCAGGGGAACTAAACATCTCTCTTTACTGCCTTTTTGCAATTTAATTGGCGGCAGTGGTAGTGAGGTACTCTTGACATCCCTGTGCTATATCTGCCTTAGATCTGGGTCACTGTGTTAAATGTGGAGATGTTCTCCAATTCTGTTTCCTTCATTTGTTATTATATTAGCCATCTCGCCGAGTTTTGGGCCATGTATATTTCTAGTGTTTTACCCAAGTGAGTCCTCATGTTTCCTAGAACAGGATTAGGTTCAAATTGCTGTTGCTGTTTAGCTGCTAAGTTATATCTGACTCTTTGCAACCCCATGGACTCTAGCCTGCAAGGCTCCTTTGTCCATGGGATTTCCCAGGCAAGAATACTGGAGTGGGTTGCCATTCCCTTCTCCGGGGGATCTTTCTGACCCAGGGATTGAACCTGTGTCTCCTGCTTTGCAGGCAAGCTCTTTACTACTGAGCCATCGGGGAAGCCCTAGGTTCAAATAACAGAAACCTTTTTCCAGGAAGTGAGCAATTTACAAGTTTCCTCTTGACAGACTTAAAAAACCAGTTATTAATCAAGTTCATTATACATACCCTGCTTTATCCAAATATTAAATATTAGCAATGTGATACCCTTTTGGTTAAAGAATCAAATATATCTCTAAACAAATATGTGCTATTTGTTATTAATCCTGCTGAATTCTATAATGGGTTTAAAAAACTGTCAGTATAATAGATATCAACCTCAAAACAAAGCCATATTCTTCTGTTAAAATTTCAATATTGAGCCATTCACTGTAGTCATCCAAGAAAACTACATAGTATTCAATGGTATGTGTACATAGTACTCAAAACTACATATGCTTGATGGTACAGCAATTACATGGGCTAAGGTATACTGTGAATCTGGAGAAGGAAATGGCAACCCGCTCCAGTGTTCTTGCCTGGAGAATCCCGTGGACAGGAGAGCCTGGCGGGCTACAGTCCATGGGGTCGCAAAGAGTCAGACACGACTGAGCATGCACACGTACTGTGAATATTGGAAAAACATGACTTATGATGCTTCCTTCTCCTGCATTCTTATTTTCTTTGGGCTGCACTTCTCTTGTTAAGCTCCCTCATGTTTTCTGGCCATTTTTCTTGCTGGTTCTCCCAGCTGTCTCATCTTTTCCACCCCACCCCCCTACCTCAGACTGCTTTAGCTCACACTTCCAGCCTTCCTGGTATTTACCAAGTTAACACTTCTAGTCATCACACCATCTGATGTCTCTTGCTTCATTTTCACACAATCTAACAGCTGAAATCCCTAGTGTATGCAAAGCAACAGTCCAATAAGAAAAGAGTGTTTTTTTGGATTTTGTTTTCCTTACTGAGAACAACAACAACAAAAAATGGAAAAGGCAAGAAAGAGTGGTTCACAGAGGTGTCAAAGAGAGACCACTCTGAAGATAAGATGAAGGGGAAAAAAAAGGATTTTTTTAAAGCATCAAAAATTTATGACACTGGGAAAATAATTCCCTCTGAAAATCCCCTTCACTGGTGTGGCTTAATGAAAATAATCCCCTTTCCACGAAGACTATATTCGAGGGAATGGAAGATGAAAATCCTTCAACACAGATCCTTATACTATCTACAATATATGGAACCCAGGGAAGCATAGATACAGTAATAATACATATACTGAGTCATTAAATGACATTTTATTAGACATTAATAAACGACATTATTAACAAAACTTCTTTTTCGTTAGTATCGTCACTTGGAAAGAGGCTTAAAATGACACCTTTTACTATAAGCCTTATCTGTCAGCCTGCATCCCAAGTGAGCAAGGCTTGGGCATGAATTTCCTGCAGTTTTAATATTAACAGAGAAAAAATAAAAATGACCAAAGCACTCAACAGTTAAAAAAATCCTTTCTTGATGGCAAAAATCAGAATACTTTGTGTTACGCAAATTTAATGTATTTGAGGAAAGCTGCATGCCTTTCAGATATCTGAACAAAAAGCAAGGTAGCATAAATACTAACATTAAAAAGCTTAGTTTAGGAACTTACATCTTGTTTCAGCAAACAGAAAATAAACTGACTCCTCTAAAGGTTAGTTTATGAATGGGAAGTTAAAAAAATATTTAAAGACATCCTAGCCAATGTAAATAAACAGGGAATAATAACCCAGGCAACCAAAAAGGTCATTCATCCATTCATTTCCTTATTTACCTTTCAATGGTATTTCTTTGCTAAAACAAAAACAAAAACAAAAAGTAAATATTACTCCATTCCCTCCCACTCTGTATCTGGGAAGTTGTCTTTTGGACTGGGACTTAGGCCGCCATATATTTAGCCTATGGCTTTGGCTAGATTCTGCCTAATGACGGATATTTAACTGGGTAGCCAGCAGGCCCACTGCTGTTGTTTATCCCAGAGCCCAAGATCAGCCTCTGGACATGTCCTGATGAGGAATAACCACTGTTTTAACTCATCCTGGGACCACTGAAGGGGTGGTGAAGGTGGAGGGTTGCTGATCACCGATCTTTTTTGGAAGAAGTTGTGCAAATGGGTGTATACGTGTTTGGTGGTGGGCAGGAGTGAGGTGTGGGGGGTGGGGATGTAAGAAGACTTCTTCTTACGTAGGAAGCTGAAGAAGGAGACCTGAGGTTTGCCCATCTGTACATTCAAGATTCAAAAATTCACAGAAAAAGACTTACTGCTAGGAGTCCCAGCCTCTGAGTAATTCAAGACAGAAAGGGCCCTTCCCTCTCTTAAGGTTCTAAAGAGCTGACTGTGTGGTCTGCGTTGACCTGAAGGAACAACTCTGTGGGGTCAGAGCACAGGTCACACTTGAGCTCTGGCTATTTACCCCATTATTGAAAAATTGTTGTCTCTAAAGTCTCTGAGTTTCAAAGGGGTGTGCAGGGGTGTGACTTGGTCCTTATAAAGGGGAAATTTGAGAGGTGCACATAGGAAGAGCACCCTGGGAAGCCTGGAGGTAGGTCACCACCATTCAAAGATGTACCAAGAGCTGGAGAGAGGTCTGCAACAGGTCCTGTCCTAGTATCTTCAGGAGGGAAATGGCCCTGCTGACACCCTGATCCAGGATACATTTCTAGATCTAGAATACGTTTCTGATGTTTAAGCTACCCAGGCTTCCCAGGTGGCTCAGTGGTAAAGAATCTACCTGCCAATGCGGGAGATGCAGGAGAATCAGTTTCCATATGGTTGGGGAAGATCTCCTGGAGAAGGGAATGACAACCAGCTCAAATATTCTTGCCTGGAAAATTCCATGGACAGAGGAGCATGGTGGGCTACAGCCCATGGGGTTGAAAAGAGTCAGACATGGTTGAGCAATTGAGCACATATGCATGAAGCTATGCAGTCTATAGGACTTTATTACGGTGATTCTAGGAAATTAAAAGAACTAGTACATGAAAAAATGGTTTCCAAGTTTCCATATACACACACACACACACACACACACACACACACACACACACACACACACATGGACTTCTCAGGTGGTACTACTGGCAAAGAACCCATCTGCCAATGCAGAAGACATGAGACATGGGTTTGATCCCTGGGTTGAGAAGATCCCCTGGAGAAGGAAATGGCAACCCACTCCAGTATTCTTGCCTGGAGAATCCCATGGACAGAGCAGCCTGGCAGGCTACAGTCTATGGGGTAGCAAAGAATCAGACATGACTGAAGCAACTTAGCGCACACACACACATACACACACATATACACGCATATACTATATATATATGCACACACATCTATACACATATGCATCACTTTGCTGTATACCTGAAACTAACATAACACTATAAATTAACTATACTCCAATACGAAATTTGAAAACAATAATAAATAGGACTAGAGATGAGTGTTACCAAGGCAGCATTGATCACTTTGGCTTCTCATATCAAGAAGTTTACACAGCAACCCAGCAGCTACACTGGAGTTATTTCTTCATTGTGTACGTGCGTTAGTCACTCAGTTGAGTCTGACTTTTTGCAACCCCATGGACTGTAGCTCGCCAGGCTCCTCTGACCACAGAATTCCCCAGGCAAGAATACTGGAGTGGATTGCCATTCCCTTCTCCAGGGGATCTTCCCTACCCAGGTATCGAACCCAGGTATCCCACATTATCAGCAGATTCTTTACCATCTGAGCCACCAGGGAAGCCCATTTCTTCATTATATGAATTCAGGTGAACATTGAAATAACAAGCAGGTTCACATAATTCATGATACAACTTCAAAGGAGGAATTTGTATTTTTTAGATGGTGTTGTCAATAATAGATTGAGAGACTGATTACTCAAACATCATGAAGCAGAGTTAGAGAAAAGTTTCAGTCATTTCTTTAATCTTGAGGAAAGTTCTGAGAGGATTCCCTAAGAATATGACTCAAGTGAACATTGCACTCACAAGCAGGTTCACATAATTCATGATACAGCTTCAAGGAAGGAATTTGTATATTTAGACACTGTTGTCAATAATAGATTGAGGAACTGATTACTCCAACATCATGAAGAAGAATTAGAGGAAACTTTCAATCATTTCTTTAATCTTGAGGTAAGTTCTGAGAGAATTCTCTAAGAATCTCACTTAACAAAATTCCTAGGGATTTTTTTTTTCTTTCGCTTTATTGGGACATCTCTTTAGACTGATGTCATAGCTCAGCTTATTTTCTTTGACTCTTGGGTCATTCATGTTTTTCCTTGAATTTATCCTTAGGTCTGCCCTGCTTTACTGTTTAGCACTTGTACATATTTCAGAGTTAGATTAATGTAATTTTAGAGTGAAAAGAAACTGTAAATTTCAGCTCAACTAATTTTAGCCACAAGGAAGCTGATGCCCAGCTGTGATCACACAGCTGGTTAAGGTAGAGGCTGAACCAGAACCACATTTCCTTACCTCCAGATCTGTGGCCCTGGCCTCACCATGTTTCACAGAAGCTATCTGTGCATGTCCCCCTCATCATATAAATCTGGCTCCAGGGTTGGTGCCTTTTATGTTTTTCACATCTCATCCAAAGATTCTCCTGCAATGATGCATTCAGAGCAGGCATACCAAAATGCCCATTTAAAAATGGACTACTGATGATCTAGATAAGTTTCTGTATGAAGATACGAGCAACTGATCATACATGACCGCTCTTCAGTACACTGTTATTTTTTAAGGTTAGAGTGCTCTGTTGCTTCAGTCATGTCTGACTCTTTGAAACCATATGGACTGTAACCCGCCAGGCTCCTCTGTCCGCATGATTATCTTGGCAAGAATACTGGAGTGGGTTGCCACTCCCTCCTCCAGGGGATCTTCCCAATCCAAGGGTCGAACCCACGTCTCTTATATCTCCTGCACTGGCAGGCAGGTTCTTTACAACTAGGGCCACCTATTTTTGTTTTAAGTCTCTTCAATCTATTTACAATCTAGAACATATTTCCTTTAATCTGACCACAGAACTAATTGGCATTATATATAACCCAGGTTTTATTTTCTTCTCTGTTTTGATCTCTAGGCTAATGGAATTTTAAGTGAGATGTGAAATCTGGGCTTTACTTACTGTGTCCCTTTGTCTGGTCAAAGAAGGAATGTAAGCCCATCTACTTGGTTAAGTAAGGTGGGAAGGGAGAAGAGAAGAAGGCAATAAGAGAAAAGGAGATTAGGTTTGACATTAATACACTACTAGGTGTAAACAGTTTGCTAGTGGGAGCCTGCAGTATATATAGCCCTGGGGCTCAGCTCAGGGCTCTGTGATGACCTAGAGGCTAGGAGGGAAGGGTAGGAGTGGGGATGAAGAGAGGTCCAAGAGGGAGGGGATGCGTAAACATAGAGCTGATTCACATTGCTGTACAGCAGAAACTAATTATAAAACTAGCTTTTATAATTATATGCTAATAAACAAAAACAGAAAAAAAAAGGAGAAAGGAAAAATAAGTTTTAAAGATTTAGAAAAAGTAAAGATTTTGAATTCCCTTAGACAAAGATATGATTTCTATCACAGTTAGTAAAAATCATTAGACAACAAACACTCTAGGAGCCAACACGGTTGCATCTTCCCATTGAAACAGCTGAGAGCAGTTTCCATATCAATCTGTCCAAACGGAGAAAACTGGGGTCACTCTCAAGCCTGGAAAGAAGAAGAAACAAAGACATCCCCCGAATCCAACTGCGAGAGAGGGAAACAGACAAACAGGAGCAGCATCCTCACTGCAGAATTACATTTTTTTTTTCCATCTGCCATCAACAGGTGTTGCCATGGTAACGGTCCTGTAGTTAAGAGGTAGTAGAGGTAAGAAAATCCATACAGACCCACATAAAGGGGAAAAGAAGGAAGGTGTGCTGTAGACACACTCACCTCAGACCTCGCAGGATGAGCCACCAGAGGCTCGCTCTCCTGTTCGGCAGGTCCCTGTGTGGCTGGACAGGGCTCAGCCCGCGTGCGGTCCCTGGAGAGCCAGGGGACTCTCAGCGCAGCTTTGCGGCCCTCAGTTTACCTTAGGTGCTAATTTACATCCCCACTCCACGGGTACTCTTTATAGCTCTGTGATGCCTTGGGGGGAAGGGAACAGTTTTGCAATGTAGTGTCTGGAAACCTGTAAAAAGGGAACATACATCACTGAACAACTTCCTTATCGTCCTCCTACCTCTCTCAGGTAGTGTGATAGTGACAATGTCTTGGCTTTCTCCCTCCAAATGGAGAAGCTAGGGTTTGCATGCAATGAATTAGTGCAATAATAACAGCTATTTCTTCCTGTGAACAACTATAGCCAATATGTGGAGCCCTGGTATCAGGGTCATACCTCAGAGGCTTCCTGGGATTCGAAGCCCATTTCTACAGTCCTTCCTCCATCACATGCATGTGTGCTCAGTCATTTCAGCCGTGACTCTATGGACTGTAGCCCACCAGGCTCCTCTGCCCATGGGATTTTCCAGGCAAGAATACTGGAGTGGGTTGCCAGGGCCCTCCTCCAGGGTATTTTCCCGACTCAGGGATCGAACCTGAATCTCCAGCATCTCCAACAGATTCTTTAAAGCTGAGCCACCGGGGAAGCCCCCTCTTTCATTACTCACAGCTAATGATAGCATTTCATACCTTTAGCATCCCAAATACCTTAGTATCACAAATGATAAAATAATATTATTTCTGAAATACTGCATTTTTATTTTGTAAGCTATTGTTGGTGACCCCCTGGAAAAGCACAACCTATCCCCCTTATTTACCCAGCTTTTTGTTGCTGCTCAAAGGACCACTCCATTTTATAAATAAACAACATGGATAAATACAGTTTGCTGACTTCTGTGATCCTTTAAAATTAGTTAGGACAGCTGATGAAACAAGCTTGTTAACGTTTGAAAGGTTTAACTTGAGAGACAAATCAGTATGGTATCAAGGACACTCTGCTGAGGCCAAGCAAGCATCAGGGTGCTGGGCAAAATAGCAACAGCTGAGAAACTGAGGTGTGAGACCTGCCTTTTCTTCTCTTGCCCATTTCTGGGACTCAGAGTCCTGCTCCTGAAAGAGACAGAAGCTCCTGCAAAGGGCTGATGTGAGGCTCAAATGAAATAATGCCTATCTACGAAAGCATCATAACATTGTTCATAAACATTAACCACTAGGCAAATTAAAAGCTGACGTTGTCACTTTGTTTTTCAAGCTATCTACAAGTCTGGTGCCACCTGGTTCACAGTTTTGGGGATAAAGCAGGCCACAAAATTTTCACATGATGTTTTTGGCAGAAAAGCTCTTGTGATTAGTTGGAGGTGCTTATCTATCTGGACGTCACTGTCTTCTACTAGTTCCTGTTCTTTTTTGTTCACAGGCTGGCAGATGCGTATCATGGGACACACGTGTGTGTGTGCGTGTGTAAAAGAGGAAGAAGGGGCAAGGGAGGGAAGAGAGAAAGGAAGGAAAAATGAGAGGAACAAATGAGTTACCAAAGTGAGAAAGAGCTTTCATTCCAGTTCCTCACATATGTAGCCATCCCTGATGGTATTTGTTACTTTATGTACTATCTGTGGATCCCTAAGCATATGTTCTTGGTGGCCTTACCCAGTGTGTAGCAGAAGCAATTCTACTCTGCTGATGACAGGGATGCCTGCCACTGACTCTCCTCTCACGATGCTGTTTCTCCATTTTTATGCCAAATGACTTTGCCGATTGTAGTTCAAGATGCATGAATCCTTCTGTCTCTCAGCTAAAACCCTAGATCTCTTTTACAGGAAGATACACAAACTTCTTTTTTGTGTGCTTGTTTTACTAAAAAACAAACAAAAAAACCAGCTCCCTCTTTAAAATGTCGTTTTACTTCTGAGTGTTTTGAATTCCTGGTCCCCACCTCATCCCTCCCATTCTGTCTCCCATCGTCCGCTTTCCTTAAAGCCTGCTGCTCATCACATTCAACTGCTGACTGAGACAACCATGAATTCGACCTCTTTACATTTTTGTTAGAGTTGAGGGGAAAACACCTTAAAAAGGCTTTAAAAGATATAAAAATCTAAAGGTATTTTTTCTTTCTTTGTTACATATTTGTTATGGTTTTCTACACAAGACATGGTTCAACTGTTTCTTCACGTTCAGTTATTATACCTTAGAGAACTTTCTGTGTTAGTAAACACAGTTATCTCATTTCTTTAAACTACAGAGCCTTCAACGGTATTACAGATATACTATATTTAGACATTTCCAGGCCAATGGATATTTAGGTTATTTCTGATTTTCCTAAGTAAGAAACAATGTTTCAAAAATTACTCTTGCAGGTATATCTCAGTGTAAGCGTGGGAGCACATGGATGGGACTGACTCCCAGACATGGAATTGATGGTCACAGACCGTGTGTACTTCTTGTTTAATTCTCTGTCCTCCTTGACCTAAAACTAAAGTTGCATTAATATACAGTCTGTTTAACTGTAAAAGAGAGTGTACCTCTCAGTTCTGTGGGGCTTCACCACCAATCATATTCATTTCTCTTAACAACTTCTGGGACTCTTGGAATCCTTGTCTGCGGATGGCGTTTCTTTCCAGTTTTTCAGTGTTGCTGTGGATTTGTGTTTGTCTTCCTTTCTTCTTCTTTTTTAAAATTTGGTGCATGAAGGATAAAGCAGCACCCCACATACTTGGTCAGCTATGTAACTGCCATAAAACCTCTTGCCCAACCTCTTACCCCGTGTGTATTCCTTCTTCACAGCTGTCCAAGTCACCCTCTGAAATGCAAAAATAATCACCTGACTCTCCTTCTTAAACTTGGTCAATAACACCGTGATGCTTGGTGGGTATTATGGGTTGGATTTTGTCCCCTAAAAATGTATGTTGAAATCCTGGCCCCCAGTATCTCAGAACGTGACCACGTGTGGAAACAGGATCGTTACAGAGGTATTTACTTAAGATGAAGCCATGAGGGTAGACCTTAATCCAATAGGACTGTGCGCATTAGTTGCTCAATTGTGTCTAACTCTTTGTGATCCTGTGGACTGTAACCTGTCAGGCTCCTCTGTCTGTGGAATTCTCTAGGCAAGAGTACCGGAGTTGGGTTGCCATTTCCTCCTCTCGGGGATCCTCCTGACCCAGGGATCGAACCCTAGTCTCCCACTATGCAGGCAGATTCTTTACCGTCCGAGCCACGACGGAAGCCAATAGTACTGGTGTCCTTATAGAAAGGGGGAAGTTGGACAGAGAGATAGACATGCATGGAAGGAAGATGAAGGCAAGAAACACACGGAGAACCAAGCAAAGACGGAGGCAGAAGTTGGGAGTTATGTTGCCCCAAGTCAAGGAACTTTTGGGGCTACCAGAGGCTGAAAGAGGCGAGGAACGATCTGACCCACAGGTTTTAGAGGAAGTATGGTTCTGCAGGGTTGCCCCGGTGGCTCAGGGATGAAGAATCTTCCCTACAATGCAGGAGGTGAAAATGTGATCCCTGGGTGGGGAAAATGCCCCGTAAGAGGAAACGGTGTTCTTGCCTGGGAAATCCCATGGACAGAAGAGCCTAAGAGGCTACAGTCCATGGGGTCACAAAAGAGTCAGACATGACTGAGCGACTAAACAACGACATGGCCCTGCAGACACTATGATTTGGAATTCCAGTCTCCAGAACTGTGAGAAAAGGAATCTCAGTTGTTCTAAGCCACCCAGTGTGCAGTACCTATGTTATAGCAGCCACAGGAAATTAAATCAGGGAGTAAAGTCCAACCTCTTAGGCAACTCACACAGTACCTTTCCTGCAGTGGCTCAGGGCCCTCTGCAACCCGCTCACTGCCTTTCCTACCAATGCCCTACTTCCTTATCTGCTCACGTCCCAAAGCTCTAGGATGCTTCCCAGAGCCATGCTTTTGAACACCCTGCTCCCTCTACCTAAATTCCCTTCTCCACTCCGCAAGAATTACTAATGTGCCTCAGCTAATCTCCAGGGTCACCTCTGTTATGAGCTGTTTCTGACATTTCCCTTCTCCACCAGAGTCCCCAGATACAACTACCTATTCTCCTGAGTCCCCTCTGTGCTGGCTCTAGAGTACTCTGACATTATTTTGCACTTGCTTGTTTATATACATCCATCCTTCTCTTCTACGCTGTTGAGTTCCTTGAAGGAAGAGCCATTCAAAGTATTCTAACAAAAATCCCTGCATATAACATGCTGAAATGGGATTTGGCTCAGTGAACAATGCTATGAAAATATAAAAGTTGTATGCAACTTAATGCTTTTTTTAGTTTCTATTTTACATTGGAGTATAGTTGATTTACAATGTTGTGTTAGTTTCAGGCGTACTGCAAAGTGGATCAGTTATGCATATACATATAGCCATTATTTTTCAGATTCTTTTCCCATGTAGCTACAGAGTACTGAGAAGAGTTCCCTGTGCTATATAGTTGTTGTTCAGTCACTAAGTCGTGTCCAACCCTTTGTGACCCCACGGACTGCAGCATGCCAGGTTTTCCATCCTTAACTATCTCCCAGAGTTTGCTCAAACACATGTCCACTGAGTCAGTGATCAGTGATGCCATCCAACCGTCTCATCCCTCTGTCGCCCCCTTCTCCTCCTGCCCTCAGTCTTTCCTAGTATCAGGGTCTTTTCCAATGAGTCAGCTCTTTGCATCAGATGGCCAAAGTATTAGAGCTTCAGTTTCAGCATCAGCCCTTCCAAAGAATATTCAGGGTTGATTTCATTTAGGATTGACTGGTTTCATCTCTGTGCAGTCCAATGGACTCTCAAGAGTCTTCTCCAGCACCACAGTTCAAAAGCATCAATTCTTTGCTGCTCAGTCTTCTTTAAGGTCCAAGTCTCACATCTGTCCATGACTACTGGAAACATCATAACTTTGACTATACGGACCTTTGTTGGCAAAGGGATGGCTCTGCTTTTTAATGCACTTTCTAGTATGTGCTATCCAGTAGGCCCTTGTTAATTATCTATTTTATATATAGTAGTGTGTACCTTTTGACTTTATTCTGTTAAATGTCTCTCATGCACAGAGGAGGAGTAAAGTAGGTCTGGGATGATGACAAAGATTGATGCACACAGGTGACACTGGCTGAAAAGTGCTTTTCTACACACTTTATTTGTGGCTACTTTCAGCTTATTATTTTTGATGAGACTCATTCTTCTAACCAGTTACACTTAAGAACATCACAATATTCCTTCAGATATTATAAAGTAGCAGTTCCAATCATCAAAAATAAGTCCATCACCTGATATCCTCTGACTGCTTTCTTCATTAGAATGGTTTATTAGAGGCATAAAGTTGACCTGTGGTTGCCTAGGGCTGGGAACAGTGAGGAGATGGGGAAATCGAAGTGGGTGGTGACAGCTAAGGGGTGAGGGACTTCCCTTTAGAGTCGTAAGAATGTTCTAAAATGGATCGTGACGATGGTTGCAAGACTCTGTGAATACACTGAAAACCACTGATTTATTGATTAATTAGGTGAACTGCACGCACACTCCATTGTATCTGACTCTGTGACTTTATGGAGAGCAGCTTGCCAGGCTCCTCTGTTCATAGGATTTTCCAGGCAAGAACACTGGAGTGGGTTGCCATTTCCTTCTTCAGGGACCCTTCCTGACCCAGGGATTGAACCCACAATCTCCCGTGTCTCCTGCATTGCAGGCAGATTCCTTACTGCTTGAGCCGCTGGGGAAGCCACTGAACTGTAAGTACACTTTAAATGAGTGAATTGCATGATATGAGAATTATAGTTCGATAAAGCTGTATTTTTTTTTGAAGGCAGAGTTCATTTAATCCAATCTGGTCCACAAGAATTGCTGTTAAAACAAGTCAACTCCTTAGAAGCCAAACAGCCACAGAGATAAAATAAAATATACCTTTTGCGCTAATAAAAAAGAAAACAAACACACACAAAACTGCAGCTTGGAATGTATACAGCATCCAACAGAAAACGTGACGGACCCCAGGGCATTTCCCATCTGGCTCAATCACTCAGACCATCCTACTGCCTAGTCATAGCAGCCTAACTAGATCTCAGAACTTTCCTTTTGTCATGAAGTATCCAATTTTCTCTTCTTTCTATGTCAACTAGAGATACAATTTTCTATGTCACTAGAGATACACTAAGTTGGATAAACATAACAGTTAGGAAGGAAGTGAGATAAAATGATAAACGATAGTCAAGAAACAAACTCTTAAAACTACCAGGCTATAGACAGTGGAGGGAATATCAGTTTTGTGGCGAACCAATGACCTCTGTGCTAAGTCAAGACAGTAGCATTTGTCAGGGTGTCAGGCAAAGGAACACGACATCTTTAACACTTGCCAGACCATTCAGTAAGTCTTCTGAAGAGACCAGGCAATGAATGACTAGCCGCAGATATTGTGGTCCTTATTCATACACTGTTTTGTATTAACATTTATCACCTGCCACGCAACTGCTTGTCATATCTCCCCAGTGAAATTCCAAACACCCCAAAGACAGGGAAAGAATCCCATGGGTTTTCTCTCCTCTCACCCACCATTCCTTACTCAACCTATTCAGCAAAGAGTTAAAACTGCTTTATGGGGTACAGGATTCACCCATCTTAGAGTCTTACAGTACCAAGGACATTTTTTTTTCCTTTTTAATAATGCTGTTTTGGAGCAAACATAATTTAATGAATGAAATATCCACAAAATCTATGTAATAAATAATTTCATAATTGATTGTCATTGTTCCTTGAAGCCCAGTTTCTAAGGACTTTAATTTGGAGAAATGTTTACTATGATCCATAAACAACAGAAGAAGTCTTCAAATATCAACAGGCTGCTGGCTCCTGAATGTATTAGAGCATGTCTTTACACCCAGGATTCTACTGGGTCCACCCAGACTGACATAAACTACAAACTTCAGTTTTAAAAACTATCTTCAGAACTAAATCTTTTTTAAAGGTACCTTTTTAAAAGATGTACTAGAGTGTAGCTGATTTACAATGTTGTGCTAATTTAGGGCTTTCCAGGTGGTGCTAGTGGTAAAGAGCCTGTGTGCCAATGCAGGAGATGCAGGAGACACAGGTTCGATCCCTGGGTTGGAAAGATCCTCTGGAGGAGGGCATGGCAATCCACTCCAGTGTTCTTGCCTGGAGAA
The DNA here is from genome assembly GCF_963930625.1 of Muntiacus reevesi. Classification (NCBI taxonomy): domain Eukaryota; kingdom Metazoa; phylum Chordata; class Mammalia; order Artiodactyla; family Cervidae; genus Muntiacus; species Muntiacus reevesi. Next base: position 35,350,277 of record NC_089260.1, on the reverse strand, counting down.
TCCCATGGACAAACGCACCTGACGGGCTACTGTCCATAGGGTCACAGGGAGTTGGACATGACTGAGCAACTAAGCATGCACACACATTGTATTAATTTCAGGTGTAGAGCAAAATGGTTCAGTCACACACACGTTCATCCTTTCTCAGATTCTTTTCCCATATAGATCACTACAGAATAATTTCCTGTGCCATATAGTAAGATTATCTATTTTATTTATAGTTGACTCCGATGCTGGGAAAGACTGATGGCAAAAGGAGAATGGGATGGCAGAGGATAAGAGGTTAGATGGCATCATCAACTCAATGGATGTGAATCTGAGCAAACTTTGGAAGATAGTGGAGGACAGAGGAGCCTGGAGTGCTGCAGTCCATGGGGTTGCAAAGAGTCGGACTGGCCTTGGCGGCTGAACAACAACCATGTGTTAAAGGTAGCTTTCAGTGTAACTACAGACAAGATTTTTATCACAGAAAGAGAAGGAATCATTTCTCTCTGCAACATATCCTTACATAGGTCATATAACTTCAAAAAATTACAGACTCTTTGCTATTGAAATCTAATGATTAGTCACTGAGCTCAATATATACTTAAAAGCCTATAGTTAAATGTAATTAGCCAGGATAAATTACAGAGAGAACCAGGCAAACACATGAAAACATTCTGAGTTCAGTGTGCTAGGAAGCAACAAAGGAAAAAAGAAAAAAACTCTCTCTTAAAACACATTCAGAAAGAAATACTCTAGTGTTCCACTTCTGAAAGCTCCTTGGTTAAGGAGGGAGCTCCCAAATTCCTGTGGTAGGGACTCTAAAACCTCTCTGTGACTTGACTGGCCAGCCCAGCTCCTTTCCAGAACAAATTCACCTTCCCCTGTCTTTGCTGCTATTATTCTTGTCTGGAATGTTCCACTCCTTCTTCCCTCATCTCTAACTCCTGACCATCCTTCTTGGTAAGGCTTTTCTCTTTTCCCTCTGTCCTTACTTTCTGCCCAGTTCATCTGGCATCAATTATTCTTACCTGTCCTGTACTGGGGTTAAATTCCTTTTTCCCTGATCAAGCAGGTTAAGCAGATAACACTTCTGGCTCTTTTGACTTCTTCATTTAAGGGGAGGGAGGTGGATCAGTGTGTGATTCCAGGCAGCATAAACTAGGTACCCTGGTTTTATTGTCATTCAGTCACTAAGTCATGTTCAACTCTTTTGTGATCCCATGGACTGTAGCCCACCAGGCTCCTCTGTCTATGGGATTCTTCAGGCAAGAATACTGGAGTGAGTTGCCATTCCCTCTTCCAGGAGATCTTCCCAACCCAGGGACTGAATCCATGTCTCTTACATCGCCTGCACTGGCAGGCGGGTTCTTTACCAATAATGCCAGCTGGGAAGCCTGGGTGGCCATTTTAGCTCCTGTCTATATTCTTTAGGGATGGAGCTGCCCCTGGGAATTGGCCCCTGACCCTCCATGCCATAATCTGATCCTTCTGGCCCACAGGCCTGTCCCAGCTCCTGTGACTTGTGCTCACCTCTCAGGTTCTGCATCACTACAATAAATAAACTTCACCCTCCCATCTGGCCTATACCAGTAATAATGACGACAGTTGAACCTTATCTGCCAATTATTTTATCCTCGCTCTTGATTTTTTTCCCAGAACTTGGGAGGGTCACGGGTGACTGTGGTTTTCATCAAGGACTCCAGAATCATTCGTGTATGTTAAGTTTACATATATTGATTAGCTGGCTTTCAAAATTGATGTGAGAATCATGTCCCATCTCCCTGCCTGGACATAATTTGGGGTCATAAATCTTTGCTACCCAGGGCTTCATCACAATGCCCAAAGTACAGCAGAAATAAACTCGGATACGTTCAATCATGAATACACCATCTAATTAAAGACATATAGAGAGAAGACTGAAAACAAAACTTAGGACCACAGTATTTGTGATTCCAGCTCACATTTATAAGTTTATTAATGCCTTTTTGGTGTCCCTTATCAGCAAGTGCTAGCATAAAGTTAATATAGGCTGGGTGAGTATAAAATTAATATATGCGACACTCTGTGGTCCTGCAGAGTCAATTTAATTGCACACTGAGCAGCCAGAAGAGAGAATAAAAGATAAGGCATATCCTGATTGATTTTCTTCATCAAAACCCACAAGATCTCATTTCAACAAAACCCTGTCATTAAATTTCCAGCATATCTAACAGTGAATTTTATGTGATATATATCTGAACCTAATTTCCAAAGCAGTGGTGGCAATCTATCATGAGCCAGCTTTTCAGTTATCCACATCTTAAACCTTCATATTATGGCTTCCATTATCCTTTTCTTGCTCTTACATAAGAAGCTTCTCATGTATTTAAAAACCTATTAATGGGCAATGCTGCTGAGAAATAATAATTCAGATGTCCAAGTATATGCTTTTGAGTTTCCTTCCCCAAAGAAACAACAAAAGTAGATTAAATACATAAAGGATTTACAATTATGTCAAATTAAAGACAGTGTTTCAAAAAAACTTTAGAGGTCAATTAAAGTGATCAAACCACTAATTTCCCTTCAATTTTAGTTTTAGTACATTTTTTTTGCTTCCAAGTCTGTTTATTTACTTGTAGTCAAAGTACAGTCAACAATATTATATTAGTTTCAGATATACAACAGTGATTCAATATTTTTATAGATTATACTCTATATACAGTGAAAGTTGCTCAGTCATGTCTGACTCTTTTTGATCCCATAGACTGTAGCCTGCCAGGCTCCTCTGTCCATGGAATTCTCCATGCCAAAGTACTGGATTGGGTTACCATTTCCTTCTCCAGGGGATCTTCCTGATGCAGGGATCAACCCGGGGTCTCCCACATTGCAGGTGGATTCTTTACTGTCTGAGCCACCAGGAAAAATATTGGCTATATTCACTATGTTGTACATTACATCCTTGTATCTTATTTATTTTATACATAGGAGTTTAAACGCAATCTTTTTTTTTCTTTATTTAAGTATGCATTTATTGAATGCTAACAGGACACTAGTACTAACTAGTAAATGGTACTAACAAGCAGTACCTAGCAACACAATAATTCTCAAAATGATTGCCTATATAAAGCACTTTCCGGTTTTCAAAGATGTCACGTACTTTTCCTAGACAATCACAGTCTCCTTTTAAAACAACAGAGCAAACATTGTCATACGCACTTTGCCAGTGGGGAAACTGAGGCTTAGAAAGGTCTTGAGCACTGGCAGGGCTGGTATTACAGTCTTCGTGCTGACACGAAGTAGTTAATCAGTTGTTTGGAGATTCAATAAACAGTTATTCAGCACCTACTAAGCAGCAAATCCTATATTGCAGCTGGGGACAGAGGCGGTGCCTGACCTCCCAGTCTCTCCCTGGGTTATCCTATTTGACACAAGACCAGTCATCACCATTCATCAAATCAACATGCACATTATACAGTCCACATAAGATTTTTATTTTATACATGGACAAAAACAAAAATAAATTTGTTAATATTTCTCTTGTAAAAACAAAACTTTGGAAGACTTCCTTAAAGTTAATACAGTTAATCATTTACTTTAGAAATTAAGAATATACTTCATTGTTACTTCTCAAGGCTCCAATTAGCTAGTGTTTCCATGAAAACTGAGACTCCAAATTAAAAATACCCTTTGGCACTTTTCAATGAAGCATTTAATCTTCTATCAAATGAATGAGAATTTAAACCCATGAATTAGTCTACCTCATTCATATACCAAAATGTCAGAATTTATCTAAGAAGACAATCTTAGACACAAACATTCCCAGGAACAGTGCTGAGAATACTGCTGGAGAAGACCCTTCTTGAAATTCGGTTTTGCGGTTCACATATTTCAAATCACAGGGATCTGCATTCCTGGTACCATTGCGCAGTTCTCGAGCCATGATTTTAATATGAGGTTGCCCCTTATTTAAGTGCAGTTGTCATAAAATGTCATAAAACATGAGAGAGACAATCCATATTGAGTCCTGAAATGAAAAGGCATGGCACCCACCCGGCCTTTTCTCTACTTTTGCCCATGAATTAATTCATCAGTAGTAAAGGCATTTACATTTAAGGCAGGTTTCCTTTCAGGTAGGAATGCAGATAGACAGACAAGACAGACAGATATGACTCACAGAAACCAGCAGTCCTGCTGTAAAGAAACTCAACGAGGCACTGAAAGAAGAAATGTATTAATAGGTGGCAGATTCAATCAGTCAGGGAGTTGATTTCACAACCGCGGCCTCACACTCTTGCTGATAAGCGAGTGTAACACAGTAGAACCTGTGCTCATTACAAATGAAACCCAAACCCACCACTTCACCCTCCAAGAGCCATCAGTCTTTTGGAACTGAGCAAGTAGAGAAGAGTGCAAAAGTGCGTTTCAGTTTTCTGTCTCCTTCCTCCACTCTTTCTGTTGCTAAAGGATTGTCACTTGATGTTTATCTCATATTTTTCTTTTTTTGAGATAAGTCTATATATGTATAATTTTTTAAAAAATGTCTTACTCAATGTAGCATTATTTCTTATGTACATACATTTCTGTGTCAGTCTGTCGGCTACCTTAGGGTAGGTAACTGTGATGTCAACTGTATCACATGCCCAAGTCCAGGGTCATCCACAGGGCCTGGAGGCACTACTCTTCTGTAAAACTAGCCCTAACTTATTAGAGTCCTGTTAGATGTGATAAGAGGAAATAGAAAAATGAGACACAGGCTCTAAATTATATAAATCACCTGTCAGATGCCTTTTAAAAAAGACTTAAGCTTTTTTAAACCCTCAGGTCCCAAACTGCCACATAAATTTCTATAGAATGATACACTGACTCATGCATTTCTTTACTGGTATGGGATTAACTAAGCATCTAAATTCCTGTTCAAACGTTCTACCTTCTCTGATTTATTGAACATACACAAGATTTTGGCAACCTAGGAAGAAAACAGAGATAGCTAAAGAGGCCTAATTTACAAATAAAATTATATTCCAAAAGTTCATCTTAGCCTGCCATTACGAATACTGAATACACTGTCACATTAGAATGAGTAAAGGAAGTTATCACATTATTAAGAAAAAAAGGTAACAGCAATTTTTATCATGTTAAACAACTTTGACTCTTGAGAGTCCCTTGGACTGCAAGGAGATCCAACCAGTCCATCCTAAAGGAGATCAGTCCTGAGTGTTCATTGGAAAAGACCCTGATGCTCGGAAAGATTGAGGGCAGGAGGAGAAGGGGACTACAGAGGATGAGATGGTTGGACGGCATCACCGACTCGATGGATGTGGGTTTGGGTGGACTCCGGGAGTTGGTGATGGACAGGGAGGCCTGGCATGCTATGGTTCACAGGGTCGCAAAGAGTCGGACACGACTGAGCAACTAAACTGAACTGAATTTTGTGTAAAGCAATCAATGAACATTAAAACCCTATTTATTGTAGTCTGAAGTCTCCTTGATCTTTGATTTTAGAGAAACATTTACCAAGTTGCCAGGAAAGAAACAGTTATGTGTCAATTTCTGTTAGTAGGTCAAATATGTACTTTCACATTTCAAAATAGCCTGAATATATCATTTAAAAATTACAAAATATTGTATACTTTTTATATGCTGAGTCACTTCCTCATTGTTAAGGCAACTAGTTCTTTTAAAAAACATGCCATTATGAATGGCTGCACAGTGACTACTGCACATTTTTCCCCATGAAATGAAGTTATGATCTCATATGACAGAAACACAGCATCAGAGAAGAGTCATCTATTTATCGAGATTAAACTTCTTTCACTCCGGCAACTGGAGCACCAGTGAGTGACAAGGACAACATCAGAAAACCGAATGGAGATGCTGAATAATTAATGAGCGTAAGGCCTCAAATACACTGCTGATTATTATTATTATTGTAACATCATCAAGCAGTTCACCAGTTTCCTAAGCAACTACCACCTGCTAGGTGCTTGGCAAGCATCATTCCCATCTTTTATAATGTAGGGATTATTAGTGCCAGTTTAAACATGGAGAGGAGTTAGGGGACTCATCTAAGGCTACAAAATCTCCATTAACAGCTGTGCTTCTAACAGAAGTCCCTCTTTGTTCTGCCCCAAACTGCCTGTTCTTAGAAAAAGGTCATTGAAAGGAACTATCAACCTGCTAATACGCATTCACTAGTCGAAAGTGATTTTTACGTGAGACTTTGTAGTGAGCCTTCATGTGTCAGCTCTGAGCTTAGGTGGGAGGTCTGCTGGGAGGACCAGTCACCAGCAGATGGACTAGTGGCATTTTAACAGTGGCAGCAGCAGCCACCTCCACAGAAGGGGTGACGTGACCACAGGGCACTGGGACCACGCTTCAGCATGATATCCTTAACCACTTACTTTTTTCTCTAAGTATTTCAGCTATTTTGAAGTCTGATCAGAGATGGCATTTCTCTCCAAATCATAATGTAAAAATCATCCTTAATTTGACAGTAATTGAGCTACATCATTTCTTTACATGTCTGATCAAAATACAGCTTTGAAAGTCTACAGACAATTGAAATTTTAGGGAGTATTTAGAGAAGCCTATTAATGTATTACATAATCATCAACCGAAGAAAAATATTAATCTTAAAGATCCCTGTTGAGCATGGGGAACTATTATTCTTGGGATTATTTTGTGTAAACAAGTCCAAATCCTTACGTTACACAAAAGCTAATGTCTTTGCTCAGATGATCTGAATTAATTTACAACCTCTGCTTTTGACTTAAATGCTATAAACATCTCTGTTGTTCCTGAAAACAAAGGCTGTTCCTGCATAATTTTTCAAACAGAGAAACTGAAATTAAAGTACTATGAAAATATTTACTGGATAAAACAAATGCCAGATCAAAAATGTTAAGACAATGAGTGGATATTTATTATCCCCACTAATCCTTTCGTATTGCAAAGTTTATTTATTTTTACTCGGCTCTTCTATGCTCTTTCATCAGTTATTATAGCATAGCAATTTTAAATTCATAAAAGATGATGCAGAGTTAATAATATCATGAGCTTTACAATAATATTCAAGTAATACTAAAAAGGATGGAAATCCATTTGTTATCTGAATATGCTCTTTGGATGAACCAGTAAAAAGGATAATCTAATGTTGGAGTTTTGACTCCTCATGATCTGGCCAGTGAGGCTCGGCATACAGAACAGAGATTTAATTTTAAAATGCCAGTGATGAATAGCTTTAAAATAACAACTTAATAAGTCAAATAGTAACGCTCTCTTCAGTGTATTTTAATAATAAATGTACAAATTTTACAAGATTCTGACTTCCTAGCACTGCTAAATTCTTGTGAGGCAGTATCTGAAGTTAGGACACAGACCAATGTCTCCATGGCTTGTTTGATGAAGACACCCTAATAGTTATTTCTCAGGGAATGTAGTTTATGATGATTTCTAGGGAACTGTTAACGGGAATTTCTGATTGAATGCAGCTGGGACCTGAGAATACCAAAATGAGAAAGTACAAAAACCTAGATTATTGTCTTTACGGTGTTCACTTTTGTTTTTAATTTGTCACTTTATATTTGGAGCACATGTGGTATGAGTTTCAGGTGTACAGCCAAGTGATTCAGGTCTACATATACATGTATCTATTCTTATTCAAATTATTTTCCCTTATAGGCTGTTATACAATATTAAGCAGAGTTCTCTGTGCTATACAGTAGATCCTTCTTGATTACCCATTTTATGTATTTGTTTATTTTTGGTTATCCATTTTAAATATAGCACTGTGTGCATGTCAATCTCAAACTCCTAACTACCCGCTCCCTGCAGCCTTTTCCCATTGGTAAATTTTCTAGTCTCTAAGTCTGTTTCTGTTTTGAAAATAAGCTCATTTGTAACTTTTTTTTTTTTGGTAACATTTTTTGACAGATCAGGCATGAGAAATATAAAGAAGGGAAGCCCCTTGGGCATATGGCGGTGCCCTTAGCTGGTTTAGGAAATGAGGAGGAACTGATATAGAAAGAGAAAGAATTTAGTTTGGTAAAGACTGATTTGGGGCCATAGGGTCGCAAAGAGTTGGACAAGACTGAGCGACTGAACTGACTGATTTTGGGGCTTCCCAGGTGGCATGAGTGGTCAAGAATCTACCTGTCAATGCAGAAGGTGTAAGGGAGACTCGGGTTTGATCACTGTGTTGGGAAGATCCTCTGGAGTAGGAAGTGATAACCCACTCCAACGTTCTTGCCTGGAAAATTCCACAAAGGAGCCTGGTGGACTCAATCCATTGGGTCACAGAGTTGGACACAACTGAGCAAATGACTGAAAGGCTGATTTTAAGGTGGATATGGGGCATGGAGGTAGGGAAATCTGGTGGGTGGTTAAACTTAGGAATTAACACCTTAGGAGAAAGGTTGAAAGTAGTGAGCATGATCAGGATAGGCAAACATTTTCTGTAACAGGCCGGAGAATAAATATTTCAGGCTTTGAGGGCCTTATGATCTATTCCAACTACTCACTTTTGTGACTGCAGCAGAAAAGCAACCATAAGCAATAGCTAAAGAATGAGTGTGCCAATAAAACTTTATTTATAAAAACAGGTGTCAGATGTATTTGGCTACAGGACACAGTTTACCAGGCCCTGAGTCTGATGACCATTAAAGTCCTAGCAAAGGATAAGCTCACTCAGGAAGAACATAAGTAAGGCAAAGTAGTATGACATGAAATCTGAAAACACAGAACTCTTCACTTCTCTTGAGTCCAGTAAGGATACAGACAAGGCTTGTAGTCAAATGAAAGTGAAAGTGTTACTCCATCAGTCAAGTCTGACTCTTTGTGACCCCACAGACTGTAGACTGCCAGGCTCCTCTGTCCATAAGATTTCCCAAGTAAGAATACTAGATTGGGTTGTCAGGTTCTTACTCTAGTAGATCTTCCTGACCCAGGAATCAAACCCAGGAATCCCACACTGTGGGCAGATTCTTTACCATCTGAGCCACAAGAAGAGTCCAGAATGGCTTCAGTTCATACTAACTGTATGTGAAATTGGGCAAGTTATTTAACCTTTGAGTTTAGTTCCCTTCACAGCAAAATGAGGATGACGATAATGATACTAACAGCTAATACCAGGCACGGTGCTAAAGAATACCTTAATATTTGTGAACGATCCTCAGAATTAAGTACTGGGCTGGCCAAAAAGCTTGTTTGGGTTTTTCTGTGAGATGTTATCTCTCCCTTTAATGTGGGTACTGAAGCACAGGAAGGCTAAACAGCACACCTACGTGACTCACCGTGTAAGTGGTGGGAGAGGTCTGGTTCCAGTCCAGGCAGCCAGCCCTAGACTCCCACTCTTAACCTTACAGAAATCACAAAAGGTCATGATGAGGATCAGATAAAAGTGAAGCCTTTTATCATTGTGCTCGGTGTGTAGAAAGAACCTAGTAGGTGGTGGTCATTATTATCATTATAATCCAGAGTGAGGTAAAAAGACTAAGGACACAAGATGACTTAGATAAGGTCAGTCTTGTCCAAGACACTTAATTTCACCAAATTTCTAACACCAACTTGGAAAAGGCCCTCAAATCAACTCCACTGACAATTTTCAGGCTGCCTTTTCCTTTAGGAAAAGACATTGGGAAAGAAAATCATATCATCCTTTATTACCACTTGCCTGGCATCTTTGTTTTCAGTTTCTACCAAGTGTTCCTAGTCAAGTTTGGTTTATTCTTAAGTGTTCATACACAGAAAGTTCCAGAAGGATAGTTTCTTTTCCTTGTGTTCCAACCTGCTGTAAGGATCTACAGGTCCCTATTTTTGCGTCCATGGTAGATTATGTTTTAACAAGCATTTCATTTTGGCAGGAACTAATGAGCCCCCACAAAGACACTTTTGACCAACCAACTCCTACTTATATAGTAAGATCCAGCTCAAATTCTCCCTCCTCTACAGAATTCCCTGTTCCCTTACGTTCCATTTCTCTTGGCAAGTTTCTGACATCTCTTAGGGCAGTAACCACTGTTAGCAGTTTATTTGGTACCTTCTGCTGGAAGAGGAATTCCTTGACTGATGGTATTAGTTACTTTTACTTCTTTTCTTGATATGTGGAATAAAGGCTAGCATAGGAATTTACATATATAAAAGTAAGGAGTATAAGAAAAGCCATTAATCCCCAAAGAAAAAGGAATGTAAGTCATAAGTAAAAATTATGGACTTTCCATATTCTAATTTAAGTGATACTATCTTTCCAAACATTTTTTAAAAGTTTAAGCATCACAGGAAACATACCCCATTATTATTTAAATTTACTTAACCATCAATTATTGCTGAAATGCAATTAAGATCAGTTTTTAAATTTTCCAGGGGCTTCCCTGATAGCTCAGTTAGTAAAGAATCAGCCTGCAATGCAGGAGATCCTGGTTTGATTCCTGGGTCAGAAAGATCCACTAGAGAAGGGATAGGCTACCCACTCCAGTATTCTTGGACTTCCCTTGTGGCTCAGCTGATAAAATAATCCGCCTGCAATGTGGGAGACCTGGGTTGATCCCTGGGTTGGAAGGATCCCCTAGAGAAGGGAAAGGCTATCCACTCCAATATTCTGGCCTAGAGAATCCCATGGACTGTATAGCCCATGGGGTCACAGAAAGTCAGACACAACTAAGCCACTTTCACTTTTCCAAAAGAACCTTAGGATGAATTACCCCTACCCATGAAGTGGGTGAAATTTTTACATACTAAAGACAAACCAAGGAAGGTAGAGCAAGAGAAAATATAATGATATTATATAAGGGCAAATAGCAATTGTAACATTTAAAAATGCTTATTTCTATAATAAAGTTAATATATGGTTATATAAGATATTAAGTATTTAATAACTGTCAACATCTTAAATATATACTTTATTGCAAAAGAAATAAATAAATATTGTTTCTGTTTAAGTACAACCCAGCAAAAAATTCAAATATGTCTTGGGTGATATGTTAATGCCAGGGATTAAAGAACTAGCACTTATTAGAACAAAAAATTAAGCACGGCCCCTACTTGGAAGGTATGAGTCAGGTTTGTTTTGTTTTAACCTGGGCCCATGAGGATAGATCCCAAAGGGTCCTGGACCAACTTCGGAGGTTCTATAACAACTTGCAATTATGTGCAAAGCTCTCCACGCCTGTGTCCTTCTTCAGAGAACTCATCCAGAACTGTCATGAAATTCCTGAAAAAGTCTATTACCTCCCTTGTCAGGATCTGCAGACAAGACTCCCGGAAGCACATTTATCTTACTTAAAAAGTCCTTTTTTGTTAACTTCCTACTTTTGAAAAGAACAGAGGATTAGCTTATTGGTCAAATTAAGTGAGTAAATGTGTGTCTCTGCCTCAGCTCACTGACATTAGATCTAAAGTCAATATTTTGTCTATTAGTGAGAAGCCAAATTTTTCTCCATTGACCCACAGAAACTTAACCTTAAAAATTTTAAATAGTTCAGTGTTTTCAGGGATCTGAGGTGTCTGTTTATAAAGCTTGCAGACAAAAATCAATAAATACTCCAAGAGCCGAGCAGTTCTGAAATGCTTGAGTATTAATTGGCATGCTTCATTTTCTAATTAATCTGTGGAGTTAACTCTATTTAATGGGCTTCAGAGGTGGCACTAGTGGTAAACAATCTGCCTGCCAATGCAGGAGACCTGGGTTCAATCCCTGGGTTGGGAAGATCCCCTGAAGGAGGGCATGGCATGGCAACCCACTCCAGTATTCTCGCCTGGAGAATCCCGTGGACAGAAGAATCTGGTGGGCAGTCCATGGGATTGTAAAGAGTCAGACACAACTGAACAACTTAGTGTACACACACTATTCCATCCATAGGCTGTCATCCATCTCTTATAAATGCAAGATGTTTCAGTATCTCTTGGGAGAGAAACCTATTCTTTCCATAACAAAATAAAGTTCTCTCAAGGATTAGATTCGAGAGATTCTATAGCATTTACAAAAGGCTTTTTTGCAATATCCTCCTGCTAATTTAATTTTCTGCCTTTTTCCTTGTTGATAGCTGGGACCAATTTGGAATACCTTTTCCATATTATTGAAAATCAGCGGGCAGTAATGTCATTAATGCTTTCAGGCCACTAATGTACAAGAGGTTATTACTTCAAAGTACAAAAGATGATCGAAAATGAGTTGACCTTTCTAAAGCAAGAATTAAGTAGCCAAGGCCTGAGATTCAAAAGCTGCTTTCTGCTTTCCTGAAACTGTCCAATAAGCTTATCCTTACTAACCACAGAACCAACATTTCTTTGCTTAACTTGACATAAGGGATCATAACATTATATTCAGGCTCTACAGTAGCTTCGCTGCTCCCTGAAAGAAGAGTATGATTCATACCCATTTCAATTTCTATCTGTTTTGCATAAATGAAGCAGGCTTGTAGAAAAGACTGATTCATTATCATGTAAAATACAGCCATTAGGAGAAAATGTAGTAACCACATTCTGAGACATAACAAGATCAGACTCTGAGGCTTCTGGACTGAGCTGGGGAAAGAGATGTGGAGTGTTTCTATAAAAAGAAAGTCTTCCTTCTGAAAGAGGTATTCACAGTGGTAAATTAAAGGAATTTTACAGTTCCTCAAAAAATGGAAGCCACAACAGGCCATTCCTTAAGTCCACCATCAAAGCAGAACATTCTATCCAACTGACCCTTAGTGTTAATACTGGTGTAGAGCTAAGTCATAAAACTTGTAATCTGTTTTATTTCTCTTTCAGAATCTTCTTTTTTCCCCATATTCACCAATTTATTAAAGGATATGTCAAAGAATGGGCTTCCCCAGTGGCTCCTGGGTAAAGAATCCTTCTGCAATGCTGGAGCCGAGGGTCTGATCCCTGGGTCAGGAAGATCCCCTGAAGGAAGGCATGGCAACCCACTCCAGTATTCTTGCCTGGAGAATCCTATGGGCAGCACAGCCTGGCAGGCTACTGACCATGGGATTGCAAAGAGTTGGACACGACTGAAGAGACTTAGCACACATGCACACATGTTAAAGGATGCATATAAACAGCCAGCCAAAAAGGTACATAAAGTGAGATCTGGGAGAGGCCCATATGCAGGAAATTTTGTACTCAATCTTAAAGCTCTCCTTACCCTCTATTACAGGGGCTTCCCTGGTCGCTCAGAGGTTAAAGCTTTTGCCAGCAATGCGGGAGACCTGGGTTCGATCCCTGGGTCAGGAAGATCCCCTGGAGAGGAAAATGGTAACCCACTCCAGTATTCTTGCCTGGAGAATCCCATGGATGGAGGAGCCTGGTGGGCTACATTAGTCCACGGGGTTGCAAAGAGTCGGACACGACTGAGTGACTTCACTTTATTAAGTATATTATGTATATTTATTAAGTATTTATTAAGTATATATTATGAAGTATAGCTGTTTTATAGCATTGTGTTAGTTTCACATGTACAGCAAAGTGATTCAATTATACACACACACACACACACACACACACACACACACATATACTTTTTCAGATTCTTTTCCATTATAGGTTATTACAAAATACTGAATATCATTCCCTGTGCTTAACAGTTCTTGCTGTTTATCTATTTTATATGTAACTATCTTGTGGTTGGAAAACTTAACAGGAACCACTTGACTCAAGTGCCTATCATGGTAACAGCCGATGTGCTATCGTTGTCCCTGCCTATCAGATGCTACCACTGGGAAGGAATTGCTGGGTAATGACAGAAATGTAAAGTGTTAAGTGCCACAGACTCCACAGCAAGGGAAAGAGACAGGAAGGCCTGATTCCTGCAGTGATAAAGAAACAGCCGCAGGGATGGAAAGAGGAGATGATCCGTAGAAGAAAACAGGCGAATGGGAAGAACCTTCGAGAGCTTATACAATGCAGTCCACCGGGTCGCAAAGAATTGGACACGACTGAGCGACTTCACTTTCACTTTCATCCTATGTGAACATACCTGTTTAGCTTCATAACTGCCTAACAACACCTGTAATTGTATATACACTTTTTATAAACTATACATACTCAAATGTGGAAAAATAAATTTTATTAAAAAATTTTTTAAAGCTCTTTATTGAATTTGTTATAATATTGTTTCTGTTTTATGCTTTGATTTTATGGTCATGAGGCATGTGGGATCTTAGCCCCCTCTCCAACCAGGGTTCAAATCCATATCCTTTACACTGGAAGGCAAAGTCTTAACCACTGGCCCACCAGGGAATTCCCTGGAAAAATCAATTTTAGATACCAACATTGGACAGCACGCCTTTGTGCTTTGGGTCATTTGCTGGACAATGGCAGATGACTGTGGTCATGAAATGGCAAAGTCTGGCTTGCCATTCTTGAGTGTTTACATTTTCTGGTTGTCCCATAGGAAATATTCATTTTCACAGAATCCTCCATTTTTGGTTCTTCCCTTACATGATGTGACAGGGAAAGTTTTATTTATTTTATTCCCCCTCCTACCTTGTTCTGTGATTCTTCATAGTTAAAAACCATCAGAAAACGGCCAGCAGAACAGCTTGCCTGAAACCTGCAGGGAATGAGTAAGGCTCATGCAGAAGGAGGGACCCTAGCATTACCCAGTAACACAGCAAAATTATAGGAAACTATGGTTGATCTCAGAAGCCCACCATTCAAAATTACCATGAGTTAACTGCTTGGATGTGGGGCCATCTTGCGATGATGTCACTCCATTAATGATTGGGGTTGATTTGGTGAGACGTGTGTTAGTCGCTCAGTTGCATCTGACTCTTTGTGCCCCTATGAACTGGACTACCAGGCTCCTTAGTCAATGGAATTCTCCAGGCAAGAATACTGGAGTGGGTAGCCACTCCCTTCACCAGGGGATCTTCCCAACCCAGGAATCAAACCTGGGTCTCCTGCATTGCAGGCATATTCTTTACCCTCTGAACCATCAGAGAAGCCTGTGTGGGGAACTGGGGTCCCAGGGAACCATAGGTCTGGCCAGAGTCCCTATCTGCTCTCGGGAGCAGGTGCTGGGGATCTCACATTCTGAACTCAAGGTACATTCTTGATGGCTCAGAAATTTCTAAGGAAATCATGACTACTGATAATAGCTCAGCATGTGAAATCTTTTCACAGAAAATCACAGTATTTTCACACTCGAAGAAACTTTATTCTTCATGAAGAAATAATCCTCACTTCACCTGTCCCTTTTTTGCTCTTTCATTTCCTCTTTCCTTCTTTTTGTTTTTTAATAGCAACTAGTTATTTTAAAAGGAAAAAAAAGAGTCCTGATATACAGAAAACTATGGAAGTCAAATAAATGCCTGCCAATTTCATGCACCTTCACTCAACTTTATTTAAATGAAAAATTCAAAACAAAATAAGTAAAAACAGTCCTAGAGAAGTTCTGGAACTTACCTGGTTCACAAAGAAGCCAGAGTAAATAATGAAAGCAGTATCTAGATCATCTGACTTCCCAACCAAGTTCTACCTTGTTGAGATCACATACCTAATAGAAAACTGATATTTACAACTCTAGATGAGGACAATCTAGTGATTAGATGCAATTTTAACCACTAGAAAAATCAGTTAAGGTCGGGGAAACTATTTGAGACATATTTTAAGTTAAAAAATTCTAATAGTAATTTTTATATATTAAAAACTTCTAAAAAGAAAATAGAACACACACAAAAAGTGAATACTGTCAGGATACACTCACATTCTAAAAAGTAAATATAGTGACAAAAAGTGAATACTCTTAGAATGTATTCTACACCACGAAGCCAAATGACAGTGTTATGATCAGTAGGGCCAGCATAGCTTTTGAGAGTAAGTCAATAGATTGGTATCAAAAAGGGACCAGTGCTGAAGCGTGGTTCTATCCAGTCTGATGCTATATAGCTGAGGCCAACCCTCCAGACAGTAGCAACTCTGTGTATAATTTATAGTGGGCCCTATGTAACCATGGTTGCTCTACCCATTGTTCTTCTTCCATGGATTCAACCAATCGCGAATCATTTAGTACTTACTATATATAGTATTCACTATTGGAAAAAAATCCACATATAAGTGAACCTGCACAGTTCAAATCCACGTTATTTAAGGGTTAACTGAACTTCATTTGAACAGCAGCCTAGAAAACAGAAGAATGAAACTTAACTAGAGGCTGAAATTCTCCTTTTACACTTGGAAGCACAGAAAATGCACTCTCTCAAGCTTATGAAGTAACCCTCCAGCATCATTGATTTTTGAGTCTTACAAAAGCTCTTCGTATTGTGCCTGCATCACAGATTTACACTGCCATAACTCCTGTCAGACATCATCTTGGCTTTATGAATAAATAAAACTATGCTCTAGGGAAACATTGATTTAAGAAGAAAAATCAATACCCATCTAGCATGTGATAGACCTGAGCATTAAGGCTACTTATCCTCCAAGTACAATACTAAATGGAAAACCATACTTTCTGCTTCCTAAGTAAAAGCTGGATGAAGGTGTATGAAATTGGCAGGCAAATGATTGGCTTCCACAGCCCTCTTTCCGAAAACAGGATTCCTCTTTCCTTTTCAAGGTAGTTAGCCAATACTTCCAAAAGAAAAGAGGAAGGGAAAGATTAAAAAGAGGATGACAAACCAATACTGGCAAAATCTTGGTAATCTGTAAATTTAAATAGTGAGTATACGAGAACTCACTGTATTATTCATTCTCTCATGGATGTAAAATTTTTCATAGTAAGAATTTGAAAAGTATGCATCCCTGCCTCGAAGAAACTCTATTTAAGGCTAATATCAACCAAGATGTTGACAATGGTTCTTTTTAGGGTACAGCCTCGTAGGAAAGCTCTTTTCTTTCTTTGGAATTTCATATTTTCCAACTTTCTACAGTGAATATGTATACTGCTTTTATAGTTCAGAAAATACTCACATAATAAATGCAAGGCAGGATAGCAAAAAAGAGAAAAAACAGGACTAATTAATTGACCTGTGACCTAGACACAGCTAAGATATACATTGTAATGTTTATTTACATCAACTCTTTTTAAACTGCTTCAGAGTGCAAAGAGGCTGCTATTAAAATTGGTTTGAAAAATAAACCAAACACTGTACACTGAAATTAACCTCATCTTTGCGAGTCAGAGTTCACATGGGAGACAAAACCTGGCTAAAGTCATCACTTCCTCAGTTCTGGAATCAGCGTACAACCTAAGCCTATTTTCACAGTGGAGACAGCTTTTCAGAGTTCTGATGGGCCTGTGGTAACCTCTGATTACAAAGCCACTCCAGAGGCCAAGGCTTTTGCTTTGTTTCTCAAATTGGCTGGAATTAAAAATGAATCCCATTATGTTTCCCGAGCTCCTCAAAGACACAATCCATTGCTAACTGTGTTAACTGCAGCCTCCTTGTTTTGGGATTAGGGCTCCTGTCCCAGCGGACAGTTCCTGATGCTGTTCTCATAGCTTGTCTTTCTCATGTGTGGAAAGAACAACTCTGGTGATCTGAAACACACTTCCAAAACATGGGCACATGAGAAGCCTGAAAATGAGCTAGGGTAATTTAGGTTTTGAATCTCAAATTCAAGCATTATACAAGTAACTACTATCCTCACCCAGACTGGTGAATGCACTGACTAAATCTACTCTCTAGGTGGAAATGCCTACACAGGTGCCAGTTCCAAGAACACGCAGCCACCAGTTTGGTTCTGACAGCCATGCCCCCTCTCTGGTTTGGTTGCTCAGCTGTGTCTGACTCCTTGCGATCCCATAAACTGTAGCCCCCCAGGCTCCTCTGTCCACAGGATTTCCCAGGCAAGAATACTAGAGTGAGTTGCCTTTTCCTTCTCCAGGGGATCTTCCTGACCTGGGGATTAAACCCGAGTTTCCTGTATTGCAGGCAGATTTTTTATTGTTTGAGTCACCAGGGAAAGGGGCTGTAAATTGGTCCTGGCAGCTCTTCTTTAATCCATAGATACTTAAAGTCTAATAGAAAAGCAAAACATTATTGCTGAGAAAAATGCTTGTACATAGAGAATAAGCACAGCCTGAGATTCCTTTTTACAAACACTATCTTCCTTTTTTGGGATTCCCCAAAGTCTCAGTGGGTAAAGAATCTGCCTGCAATGCAGGAAACACAGGAGGCGTGGGTTCAGGTCCTGGGTTGGGAAGAGCCCCTGGAGAAGGGAATGGCAACCCACTGCAGTATTCTTGCCTGGAGAATCCCATGGACAAAGGAACCTACCAGGCTACAGTCCAAACGGTCGCAAAAGGCTGGACACGACTGAGTGACCTACACACATACCTTCCTTTTTATTACAGTGTCAGAGATACACTCATTTAAATTAGAGCGTCCACTTTGTGTTACTATGTGCAAGGCATCTATTAAATGCTGTAGATACAAAAATAATAATATCTGAATCTTACCCTCAAGCTTAGTGTCCATAGGAGAGTCAGACATATTAATGGATAATTAAGTGTAGTCTGACCAGAGATACAGCTGAAGAATCATGGAAACCCAGTTCACAGGGGGGAAACGTGGGGGTGGGAGCGGCTTCTCAGAGGAGATGGAAATTGACGTGGACTTTGAAGGATGCATAGGGATTTATCAAGAAAAACTGAGCAAGGGCATTATCAGGAGTGAGACCAGCACGTGCAAAGCCTGAAAGGACACGATGTGTTGAAACAGCCGAAGAAACTCAGTCCTAACGAAGCACAGACAGCAAAGCAGGGGAAGGCAGGCAGTGTGCTAGGGGGCTGCGCAGGACTGATGGTGGAGGTATACACCAAGATGTCTGGCCTATTCCCAAGGTTGCAAGGGCCCACGGAAGTCACTGAACAAGAAATCACACTAGTGGGGAGCAGGGTCCCTAGAGTAGGGACAATCTGTTGAAAGACAGCCACACTAAGTGAGCTCCAGTAACAGACTGGAGTGGAGCTGATGAGAACCAGAAGTGATGTAGTGACAGTGGGAGGCAGAGGATAGATGAACTGGAAGGCTATTTACAATTAACATTTGTGACAGCTGGCAATTAATATTTGACCTCACCAAGCGCCACTGTTTGGGGGAACTTTCATATGTTCTCTTAAATCTGGGATCCAGTGTGTACTGAATGCAAAGAGTGAAGCAATGTCAGGATGGAGATTGCTGGCTTGAATTACGAGGTTGACAGTGATGCCTTTAATTAAAATATTGATTCCAGGAGAAGGTATCAGTTGTGAGTAGCAGACAAGTGAGGAGGGGTGGGGAAGAAGGTTTCACTGTACACAGATTAGTTTTGAAAACTGCTTGGGATATACAAATGATGATAACCAAAAGCTGGGGTCAGGAATTTGGCAGAGAGCAAACTGCAAATTCCAGATGAATTTAAAAAAAAAAAAAGGGGGGGGGGCAGAAAAACATCCCCAACAGTAAGACTGAAGCAATCTACCACCTACCAAAAAAAAAAAAAAAGCACACAATACAATGGTTTCTAGAATCTTAAGAGGACCATGTGATGCCTCCACAGAAACATCTGAGCCCTATTCTAAAATATATAGATTCTTAAGTTAAATCTTAATGCCCCCTAACTAGAAAATGCTCTATAATTCAGGCCCACAGATAAAATGTGTAAGGCAAACAGCTCTAGTGAAAATGGAAATGCATTAGAGAAAACAATATTTAATCCCTGATTCGAGATTCTTGTCAAATGCCAGGAGATCAGAGGAAGGCATTTTTGGAGCGTGGATAATCGAAGCTCCTAATGCACTGACTCTTAAGCTGAACTTAACTAACAAAAGGCAGGCTGTTTTCCAGGATCTGCAGTTATATTTAGAAAGACCTCTGAGGGGAACCCCAGTGACCCTGAAATAGCACCCTGCTCTCCTAAGAGGAAAGGGTTCCTCTAGCAAAAGAAAGAGCTTCTCAACAACTTAAAGGAAAGATGTGATTGAAAGACAGTGGCCTATTTTACAAGATTGCTTCTGTGAAGAGATTCAGACCAGATGTACTCCTTCCTTTCTGGCCCATAAGAGGAATTGGATAATGATGTATAATGGACAAGGTCAGTCAGGTCACAGTGCTCGAGGTTTGTAAATCTTTTAAATGGGTGGGCAGAGCACTTCAAAGTCCAGGATTCATTAGAAAAGCAGATAACCATGTAGTGAACTAATTGCTAACATCAAATAAAGAATGCCTTTGTGTTAACTTGTTCGTTTAGGCTGGCTGATTTTTTTCTGGTTCTAGTTCTGTTCATAGATGACCTAAAGTCATTAAAGAATTTTTATATAACTTTATTATCAGCACTAAATGAGATGACCAATACTACTGATAATAATAACAGTAAAAACACAGTCTAATATATATTTTGCTGCTGGTACTGGTGGTGGTGGTGAGCACTGTTTGGAACTGGAAACTCATCAAACTATCCAATTATAGTCTCCATCTCAAAGATGAACACAGAGCTTGAATGAGGTTAGGCACTTTGTCTAATTTCACATAGGCATTAAAAGGGAGAACCAAGCTCCTGCCCATCACTGACCAAAGGGAAACACCATCTTGTAGGAAGCATGGTGGGTGGTGTCTTAGAGGCTGGGGCAGAAGCCCCTTTGGTGCTAACTTCAAAATGGAATTAGCAAATACCCTTGAGATTTTTCAGCTTCAAAGCTGTGTGTCTCCAGTGCCACATCTCAGAGTCCCCAGATATACCCTTGATGTCTGTACAAAGTGAAACTGTAAGCAAGCATGGATAAACAGTGTAGAATAAACCAGAAAAACGAATACCTCACAATCACTCTCTCCCAGCTCTGAAGTTGCATTCAATTGTTGAAATAAGAGAATGACCTTGGGGTTTTCTGGAAAGGAAACACAACAGGAAACAATTTCAAAACTCTGAACTGGATTAAACTGCAGTAATAAAGGGCTTCCCAGATGGCTCTAAGGGTAAAGAACCTGTCTGCCAATGCAGGAGACACAAGAGATGTGGATTTGACCCCTGGGCAGGGAAGGACCCTGGAGGAGGGCTTGGCAGTCCACTCTAGTATTCTTGCCTAGAGAATCCCATGAATATGCATGCAAGCTACTTATGTGTTCACTGCTCAAATCAGGCCATCTTCTCATTGTTTTCTGTCATATTTACTCTTTGGGCTTCCCTGGTGGCTCAGACGGTAAAGAATCTACCTGCAACGTGGGTTCAGTCCCTGGGTTGGGAAGATTCCCTGGAGGAGGGCATGGCTAACGCACTCCAGTATTCTTTCCTGCAGAATCCTCATGGACAGAGGAGCCTGACAGGCTATATCATCCATGGAGTCGCAAAGAGTCAGAAAGTGTCAGAATTAGAGTCTCAAAGAGCCAGTAGTGTTGCAAAGAGACACTACTAAGTGACTAAGCACATCACAATGAAGGGTAAGATCATAATCTTTCCATTTACTTATTAAAGTTCTGAGCAATAAAGTAACTAAGAAATAATTACTTAACTAACCTCTAGTAAGGTAAAAAATAACACTGAAAAACAAAAGCTAAAACTTGCTCTGCCAATATTCACAGATCTACGTATTATCACAAATTTTATACCAGTGGGAAAGTAGAAATGATTGCATTAATCACATGTGCTGTCAATGATTACTAATTACACCCAGCTTTATGTCTTACTCGTAACTTCATTCCATCTCTTCTCACAGACACTAACAATAACTACGAGTTAGCAATTCACATCACAGACATGTGTACATTCCAGGATGCAAGGTACTTAGAGATTAAAACAAAAACAAAAACGGTTTCATGCTTCCAGAAGGTGACAGTCGTATCAGAATAAATATGTATCTTATCTGGAACAGACTGGAACAAAAGTCTGTCTGTGTGTGTGCTCAGTTGTGCAGTCATGTCTGACTCTGTGACCCCGTGGACTGTAGCCCGACAGGCTTCTCTGTCCATGAGATTTCCCAGGCAAAAATACTGGAGCGGGTTGCCATTTTCTTCTCCGGTGACCTTCCCCAAATGCATAGAACTGTGTGATAATTGTTATAATAGATTTAGCCATACTATTTTATGTCTTCATCTTGAAACATGCTATATTTTTGTTAGCATGGTTTCCTATGATTAAGATAAATCTGTATCACTTATAAAGATCACTTCCTCCAAGAGGATTCGTGATTCAAGTTTGAGGAATGTAATCACAAATTTAATATTCTGTTTTTGATGACTGATCTAAGATCTAAGATCTAGGATCTAAGAAGGTATCTTAAACCATTAGGCGGAAGTAAAAAGCATTGAGTGAAAAAGAATGATCCAATAACTAGATTGAATAGTCTTAGAAAAAGTACCCAATGAGGTAAACCAATGCAATTTTTTTTTTCCTTTTTGATAAGAGTTTAAAAGAGAATATAAGGAGCTATTTATTAGAAAGAAATGAAACGCAAAGCAATTCAAGAAAAAGCAGAGGGAAATGGTGAGCAAGGTGGTGGTCCCTTCATGGCCTGCCAGCTCAGACTATCCAGAGGTCAGCAAGACAGGAGCTCCCCAGCCCCCATCCCATGTGCTAGGGCCCCTAACCATGTGAGTTAAGAGCCCCCTGGCTGGAGCTGCAAGAGAAAGGTGCAGCAGAAGATGAGGGAGAGTGTCTGGTTAGGAGAAAAGGGTAAAAGATCACATTGGCAAAGGGTTTGCTTTCAACATAGAAAAGCAATGGAAATTCTCTCCTCTTTGCCCTTCTGTGGGGAATTCCCCATTCTCAAATACGAAACAAGACACCTCAGCAAAGCCGTGAGCTCTGGAAGGTTTCCACACCAGGCACACCATTGTTTATGAAAACACGAAGCTGCGTTTCAAGCTCTAAACAACTGCAACAGAAACAAGTGTTTGGGAAAAGCACCTGTTCCTAAGTAGAGCAATAACTATTTTGAGTTAAATACTGATAGCTGTTGTTCAGTCGCTCAGTAGTGTCTGACTCTTTGTGACTCCATGGACTGCAGCACGCCAGGCTTCCCTGTCCTTCACCATCTCCAGGAGCTTGCTCAAATTCATGTCCATTGAGTCGGTGATGCCATCCAACCATTTTGTCCTCTGTCACGCCTTTCTCCTCCTGCCTTCAATCTTTGCCAGCATCAGGGTCTTTTCTAATGAGTCTAACACTGACAGACCTCTATGTTATACAAAAGCAAAGAGGCCCAGTTCAGGAAACCAAGTTACCAACACATAAGATACAGAGAGACACAAGTAATAAAAAGTGCGTACAGGCTGAAGTGTGTAAAAGCGTGAAAGTGCCAGTTCCTCAGTCATGTTTGACTCTCTGCGACCCTATGGACTACAGCCCACCAGGCTTCTCAGTCCATGGGATTCTCCAGGCAAGAATACTGGGGTGGGTTGCCATTCCCTTCTCCAAGGGGATCTTCCTGACCCAGGGATGGAACTCCGGTATCCTGCATTGCCGGTGGATTCTTTACCATCAGCCCTAAGTGAAGTGGGAGTGTGGCCTGAGGAACTGTTGTTAAGTGCTAAAAGGTTACAGCTCTTTGTCCATGTCCCACAAGAAGATAGGAAGCCCCACAGCCCCAAGCAGGTGGTGGGTTAAATCCTGACCTAACTACTGACCTCCCTGAAAGCAATTAAAGAGAGAAGGAAGGACAGGAATTTCTGGAAAGAATTTAATGCTAGTCATTCTCCCTCCTGATCCCCCAAGAGCTTGGAAGGCTCAATGATTTCTATTACATTCAGCACAGTGAGGTGAAAAAGAGTCCCAAGATAGGCAGCCATGTCGATTCAAATGATCCAGAGTGAGTGGATGGCATCACCGACCCAATGAACATGAACTGCAAACTCCTGGAGACAGTGAGGACAGGGAAATCTGGTGTGCTGCAGTCCACGGGGTCACAAAGAGTCAGACACAACTGAGCAACTGAACAACAGAGTGGCTTTATGAATACATATGTTGGCATGTAGTTTTTACTAACTGGCTTTTTCTGATTCTGTTCCAGTTTAACCACATGTTCCTGGTGGCTGAGATGGTAAAGAATCTGCCTGCAACGTGGGAGACCTGGGTTGGATCCCTGGGTCGTGAAGATCCCCTGGAGGAGGGCATGGCAATCCACTCCAGTATTCATACCTGCATAATCCCACAGTCAGAGGAACCTGGCAGGCTACAGCCCATGTGGTGGCAAAGAGTCGGACAGGACTGAGCAACTAACACCTTCACTCCACTCTAGCATCTGTTCAGCTATTCAAGGAGAGTTGTCATGTGCTGGCCACTATTCCAGGTGGAGTTTCAATACTGATGGAGACACACAATTCCCAGCCCTCTGGGGCTCTCTGGTGCAGGCGGGAGACAAACCAGCCTTCTGACGAAAGAGTTACAATAATCACTGAGGAAAATAACAGAAACCAGTTTGGGGCCGAGTGCTGCCCTGGGGTAGGCACTACTTTAAGTAGGGAGTCGGGAAAGACCTCAGGGGGTAAAATGCTGAGCAGAGCCCTGAAGGTGGTGGGCGGGGCTGGGAGGGGAGGTGGGCGGGGCTGGGAGGGGAGGTGGGCGGGGCTGGGAGGGGGAGGTGGGTGGGGCTGGGCGGGTAGCTGGGCGTGGCTGGGTAGGGGGCGGGTAGGTGGGCGTGGCTGGGCGGGGAGGTGGGCGTGGCGGGTGGGGGGCGGGGGGGGGGGTGGTGGTGCAGGATAGGCTAGAGGTTGGAGGACCATCAGGGGCCAACTGTGGACATTGCCACTCCCTGGAGAGTGGTGGGGAGGCAAGTCAGAGAGGGGCTGGTCACCCTCAGCCCCGAAGTGACCACCATGATGCACGATGAATCGGAGCATGCCCAGTGTTCCCATGCCCACTGCAGAGAAGGCCTGGGCCAGTGACCCACACACAAACATGCAGATCCAGCAGAGGAAACAGGAGGAAGTTCTTTTCTAAGTTATGATACAAAGAAGAAAAGTGGAGGCAAAGATATTGGCTGACACTAAGGGTGGAGAAGGACGCAGTGGAGGTCTGACAGGGGAGAAGGGAGGAGGAAGAAGTCCTCCAGGAGAGGGAAAGAGTAAACCGACAAGGAAGAAGGGCCCACGGAGATGAAAGTGAGACCTCCTCGTGCAGCAGTGTATGTTTCTTCAGCCACGTCACAGCACAGGTGAAGACGCGGAAGAGGTAGAGAGATGAGTTATGCCTTGGAGGTTAGCAGGGCACATGGATTGCAGGTGTAGGTGGAATGCAACTGTGGCTGAAGTTAAGGCACAAGAGCAGGGTTAAATAGAAACAACTGGTGACCAAGAATGGAATGCGGGTAGAGACAGTGGGTTAAGCCCTTGCCACTCAAAATATGGGCTTGCCAGGTGGCGCTAGTGGTAAAGAACCTGCCAGCCAATGCAGGAGACACAAGAGACTTGGGTTTGATCCCTGGGTCGGGAAGATCCCCTGGAGGAAGGCATGGCAACCCACTCCAGTATTCTTGCCTGGAGAATCCTATGGAAAGAGGAGCCTGGTGGGCTACAGTCCATGGGGTCGCAAAGAGTCAGACACAACTGAAGTGACTTATCACGTATGCACCCACTCAAAGTGTAGTCCCCAGCCGAGCATCGCACATCTGTGGCTTGTGTGAAATGCAGAATCTCAGACCTACTGAATTAGAATCTATGTTTGAACAGGTGAGCCATGTGCACATTGAATTTGGGGAAGAACTGGCTTCCGTTTGTGCCAAGCTGGGTCAACCTCCACTTGCCCAGAAGCCACAGGCACCCTATAAAAAGTGTTACTGAACGGGTTTCTGAGTCGAGGGACTTTCCTGGGGCTCTGCTTCCCCTCTTCCACCTTAAATGGCTCATTTTGGCTTTGTGGGTTTCCACTCAGCTGCCTCCTGCCCTTGCTTGCTCCTGCTTTTCACTCTTACAATATACGGTTGACAGGCTTTGGATTCCATTTATGGAAGCATGGGGCCCTTGGAGCACCTTGCCCGAATTCCCACCCTGTCTGCAGCAAATGGCATCACCTCCCTTCCTGAGACCAAGTTCCAAATACCCCTGCCCTTCTGCTGTCAATTAGCTTTGAGGGGCAACCAGCTGCTCAGCGCCCTCAATCTGGCCTGCACAGTTCCCGGTGCCCACAGAGGTCTATTACCAGGCGCTACTGCAAAATACACAGTGTTGCCACTGTGGCTTCATAAAGGTTTAGCTTCCGGCTCTAATAATTACTCAGAGTTTTTATGTCTTCTTTAATCTGAGCAGACTGCCTTCACTCTTTCTAGTTAATTTTACAAAATGAGGGAAACAACAGCTGTATGTGACATAACTGAATGAATGATGAAGTTGAGCCTAATTAATGCAGGCTTCAATAACAGCTTTATTCCTAATAAACAGAGTGTGACATTCTCATTAACCTAGATACAAACTCCCACACTAATACTCACTCATGAAATAATATGAAAACGCTGAATTTAGAATCTCTGCTCCCTTTCAAGACTCAAATGATTTCAGATGCTGTCATCTGTAATAGTTTCATTATGATTACTAAAAATTACCAGTTACAAGGCTTCCTATTAATATTTGCAGGCCCTGTGCTGCACATTCCATACACCCTCATCTCATGGGATCTCCTGGGAATTCCATGGAATCTGTTCTATTGTTATGCTAATTCTACAGATGGGGAAACGGAGGCTTGGAAAAGGTAAGTGACACAGCCAGTGAGTGGCGAAGCCAAGTTTCCAATGCAAGGGTACCGGACTCCAGAGGAACACCTCACTCAAATCATTTTGGATAACACAGAGCTGTCGCCTAGCGGTGTGGCCAGATACAGTTTCTCTGCACCTCTGCATTCCTAGCCACATACATGCATGCATGAGTGCTAGGTCGCTTCAGTCGTGTCTGACTCTTTGCGACCCTATGGATGGTAGTAGCCTGCCAGGCTCCTCTGTCCATGGGATTCTACTGTAGTGGGTTGCCATGCTTTCCTCCAGGGGATCCTCCTGAGCCAGGATCGAACCCACATCTCTTCTGTCTCCTGCACTGGCAAGCAGGTTCTTTACCACTAGCGCCACTGGGAAGCCCAAGCACATACATAGTTACCGCTAAATATTATATTACTTGAATCAAGAAAGTATAAACCAATAAACCAACCGTCTCTAATCCCATGATGATTAATAAATGACACAGGCATCCTTGGTGAGATGTGACCATTTTCTAGCTCTGTGATAATTCTTCCAGCCGTTTCTCGGCTAGAAGAGATCAATGAAAAGGGTGAATCTGAAATCACTCTGTTAAACTGTGATAAGTTATAACAAACCTGCTCAGCACCGTGGGGACCTGAATGCAATCTCCAGCGGGTGGGTGGCCCATCAGGAAAAAAATTTGTTCTGCTCTCAGGAGAGAATGATGGCAATGGTCACTCGTTGGATCCCTTTCTCCACCAAGGCAGCCAAGACCTTGGGTGAGTTTAGCACATGTACAGATGAAATAGAATGGAATCTAATAAGCCTTCCCATGTGAGTTAATTACCATGAGATTCTGGATACACCAGAAGCACCCACGATTCAGAGATAACAATGTCTGGTCCTGCCTCTTTTGCTTCCTAAGGACTGTGTGAGAATGACTTGACGGGATTAAGGCCCTTAGGTAGAAAGACCTGAAGTTAATGAAACTGTGTCCACACACTCAGCATTGAGCAGCACAACATCAGGCCAAGACACACATACACGGTAATCAGGGTTAGGCACATGGGGCTCATAGAATATTTCTTTTGACGTTAGTGAAGCTAAAAATAAATAAAACAATAACAAGAAACCTTACAAAGGGACCCTCCCCTTCCCCAGCCACCATCTGTAAAACAGAAAACTCTTTTTCTTTAAATAAAAATCACAGTCAACATTTTTAGTTTCTCAGATTTTGAAAAGGTACAAACACTGTAAGAAAAATAAATATCCTAAGGCCCATGCTAAATACATAACCTTTTTTATTTTAATGTTTTATATTAATATATGGATGAATATTTACCACTCCATATTTATTACTGCCTCAATATTTAATACTGTCTCTGTGCATATTTCTCCAGCTGTCTTAGGCTGTCAAGTCTGATAATGCGGGGGCCAAATCGAGTTAGTTCTCTTTGTAAAGCATGTGAAATTGTCATGCATAATTAGGCACATAAAGGGTTTTTGATGAAGTTGATTATGAAGAATGAGAACAGTGACTGCCACGGCAGGCACGTTTCCTGCCACCTTCCTGTCTCTCTGAAATGCCAGATGATCACACGCTCACAGACATGCAGAGCTCGTGGAAGCCTGGGCTGAGAGATCCCGCCGAGCGAGCTGAACACCATGTGGTCTGTGGCCTAGCAGCAGCGCCGGAAGCCCGTCAGAAAGGCAAACCTCGGCCCCACCCGAGACTTAGGAACTGAGAAGGTACAGTGTCACAGGATGCCCGGGACATCTGCATGCACATTCAAGTCTGAGAACGACAGGCAAGAGAACCATCTAGTTCAGTGGCTTCCTTCT
This sequence comes from Muntiacus reevesi, assembly GCF_963930625.1. Classification (NCBI taxonomy): domain Eukaryota; kingdom Metazoa; phylum Chordata; class Mammalia; order Artiodactyla; family Cervidae; genus Muntiacus; species Muntiacus reevesi. Next base: position 35,321,911 of record NC_089260.1, on the reverse strand, counting down.
ACAGACGAGGAAAGGCTGAAATGTCTGCACTTGCAGATACCTAACTAGGTCTCATCCCTTCCAACCCCTCCTGCTCTTCAGGACTCTTCCTCTTTAAAGTACTCTTCTGTGTGTCTACAGCTTGCTGCTGAGAATGCTGGTTGTTTGTGCTTGTAACCGATTCCTTTCATCTTTCAATATTGTGAATACACTTAGAGATGCTGGAAACGGAAATCTAGAAGACTGTCTCAGAGTAGAAGGCTTGCTGGTTACACACTGCCCACATTGTGATGGTGTGTGGAACTAGCCACTAGGCTTCTTGGTCGAGATCTGGATCTCACATTTGTGGTACCTTTTGGGTGCAGTGTTCTGCCTTCAACATCTGGTCCCTACTTCACTAACTGCTCCTAAGTCCCAGCTACACGTGGCCCTGCCTTGGAGTTTTGGAGACCAACCAAATGAATATTATTCAAACCCTCAAGGATATGCCTTCCCAGAAAAACAAAACAAAGCTAGAACCATGTGAAAACTTGTAAAAACTCTGAGTCACTCTTGATCTGCTGATCTGTCACTGCATCTCTTAAACCAGTTTCCTCCACACCTTCTCTGTCCAGCTGTATTTCATTCTTCATATTTCAGCTGGGAGCCATTCATTTCTGTTTGGTTGTTCAGTCACTAAGTCTTGTCTGACTCTTTGTGACTCCATGGACAGCTGCATGCCAGGCTCCTCTGTCCTCAATCATCTCCCAGAGTTTGCTCAAATTCACATCCATTGAGAAGGTGATGCTATTTAACCATCTCATCTTTTGCCACCCTCTTCTCCTTTTGCCTTCAATCTTTCCCAGCATCAGGGAAACTTTACTATGAGTTTTGCCTCAGGATTCCAGCCACAAAAAGTAGTTAGTGAGGAATATTCAATAATATTCAAATCCCATCCCTTTTGGGCCACTATTTTCCAAAAGATTAATAAGCACTGGCATACACTTTTATCACTACGTGGCAAACACCTGTCCTGACTCACATTTGAATACCAACTGGCACCCTCTCACTGCAGTGACTTTTCTGGAAAAAAATTTCTCCAGGTATTAAAAGATTGGCTCTACTTTTCCCCACAAGTTTCAGTTTCTTTCTATGCATTTAGAAATCAGGAACAGTTTGTCCGATAATAAAGTATTGCATTGAAGAAGGCATGTTATAAAAACACAAAAGATTAACTGAATCAAAATTCCAAGTTTGGTGTAGAAGTCTGGAAACAATATGAACACTTTGTTGAAAGTCAAACATTAGATTAGTGGGAGACCAGGATACAATGACATTGCTGTGGGGAGCAATTCCTAAATAAACCTTGAGAGGGACTGCTAATCAAAGAGAGCCAGAAGTACCCAATCCTACCTTGGAAGCACTCTCCTCTCTCTCAAGGCAACATCCTTCATAAGAGAATATCATTCTGTCATCTGGGGTACAAAGCATTCCAGGAAATACTAGTACATGAAGGGGATAAAGTACAAGGAGAAGATACTGCTGAACTGCACATCCCAGGACGTCTGTCATGAACTGGTTGAGGCAACAGGTTTGGGGAAACCTTCACTACAATTTTGGAGATGTGTTAAATGAGTATATTAAACATTTAGAACAGGGCCTGGGCTTTCCCAGTGGCTCAGCGGTAAAGAATTCACTTGCAATGCAGGAGTCACAGGAGACATGGGTTCAATCCCTGGGTTGGGAAGATCCCTTGGAGGAGGAAATAGCAACTCACTCCAGTATTCTTGCCTGGAGAATCCCATGGATGGAGGAGCCTGGCAGGCTACAGTCCAAAGGGTCACAAAGAGTTGGACACGACTGAAGCGACTTAGCACTCACAGAACAGGGCCTAGTGTATATCATGTGGAATATAAAATCTCTCAGCGTTGGACTTGTATTCTCAAATTCCCCCAAAGCAGCAACTGAGTGAAGCTCTTGAACTGCTGCCCTTTAGATGAGGCACGTGCTCTCTGCGGGCCACAGTCCTTACCACTCCCTATTGTCCCCCAGATACTGCAGCCAAGGACCAGCTGCTGTTGAACACTGCATGGTAGTGCTGTTGCTAAAGTAGAATAAAAGGAAAGGGATGGAGTTTTACCCATCTCTGTACCATCTGCTGACCTCCTGAAAGGGCTTTGAGACCCTCTGGCTCATTCACTTCTGGTACCCCTCTGAGTTTCTTGCCCTAGCTAATGCTATTACCTCCATAAAGCTGCTACCTCTGCCAGGAACATGTTCTGCTCCTTGGCCCTCCTTTCCCATCTGCCCAATTAGAATTCAGTTCTCAAGGCTTTTGCAGTCTTTTCGACCCAGTCAGTTGGAATCTTCTGCTTTATTGTTGGTTTCCCTGGTGGCTCAGATGGTAAAGAATCTGCCTGCAGTGCAGGAGACCTGGGTTCGATCCCTGGGTTGTGAAGATTCCCTGGAGAAGGACATGGCAACCCACTCCAGTATTCTTGCCTGGAAGACCCCATGGACAGAGGAACCTGGTGGGCTATAGTCCATAGGGTTGAAAAGAGTTGGACACAACTGAACGACTAATATTTTCACTAAAATTTTAGAACTAGTTCTCTGGACTCCATTTTAGTCCAATAGCTGAATCATCTGATCTTTCCCCTCACAATTTTAAGGTTCCTGTTTTGCTCACAACACCCAGCTATATGTTCTCAAACTTCTTTCTATTGGAGCCCTAATTACCCCCGTCCTACACACACATGCACACCTCACAATGGACCTACAGTGTAAGTGTGTATGTATGTGACTGTGTGTGTTTCTGTGTGGCAAGGGGGTGACTGCTGGCATCGAGGCCAGGAGGAAGAGGGGAGGTAAAAAGGGCAGAGGAGGCATTCCTGTGTTTCCTCGTTTGAATCTCCCATTCCCATGAGACGTAGCAAGAAATGAAGTGGTAAAGGAGACCGGAGGAGATGAAGAAAACAAAGTTGCTTCATTTTCTTCTGGAACTCCCTTCCCAGGCTTCCACTCTGCAACCCAGTGGGGATGTCAGTTCTATGTGACAAGGTGGGATCAAGAGTGAGGAGGAGGAGGGGGCAAGAGGCAGGGAAAGAAACAACCCCACTTTTACTCCTCACAACTTCATAACCCACTCTCCATAATCCCCCATGTCGGAGATAAAGTCTCTGCTGCTGAAAGAACAGGAAAGAGAGAAGATATTGGATAATAAAGGGCAGTCAGGGCTCAAGTCCCCCTTCCCCGCCATCTCAAAAGTCTTTCAATCTCCTTCACTCCCATGTCCACTTCTCAGTCCCAACTGTCTCCATGGCAACATGAATACCTATCGTATAATTCTCTCTGCTCCTTCTCCTCCATCCCTAAGTCCACTCTAAGGAGCCACACCGGGGGCTGGAAGAGCAGCTCCTTGAAGACAGGACTCCCACCTTGTCCACCTGGAGAGAACCATGCCTCCTGGTCTGGCCCATGGGAATCAAGCCCAGTGCATGGAACTGGTTCATGAAATCTCTGAACTCAAGAATAGTTTTCCTTACAGGAGCATTGTTATAAATGTATTCAGCAAAACTCCTGACACACGGAACTAGGAAAAATACAGCAAGTGTCTGCTAGTTTATTTCTTTCAATGTCAGAGTTTCTGGATTCAAATTATATTCTCTGTTTCATATTATTTATTATGTACTTGTTTCTTGAGACAGGGCTTCATAGGCAGCACTAGTGGAAAAAAACCCCAAAACTGCCTGCCAATGCAGGAGACATAAGAGACCCAGGTTCAATCCCTGGGTTGGGAAGATCCCCTGGAGAAGGGAAGGGCAACCCACTCCAGTATTCTTGCCTGGAGAATTCCATGGACAGAGGAGTCTGGTGGGCTACAGTCCATGGGGTTGGGAAGAGTCAGACACAACTGAATGACTAGCACTTTCACTCTTTCATTTCTTGAGATAAAGTGATAAACTTTTAATCTGCTTAATAAAATCAACTTAAAAAGTGAGTTGAATCTAGTATGAAAAATATCTTTAAAAACAAGTGTCTTGAAAGGAACTGGGGACAATCAATTCTATTATAATATGAAGGTTTTTTCTTCTCTAGTCCTTAATGAAGTAGAGATAAGAACTAAGGCCTTTTCCAACAGAGTCAAAGATTTCTATAATATTTTATAAATCACAGATGGACTTATTTCAGAAATGAGAAGATATTTGGGTTTAGTGCAAAGACCAAGCCTGAAAAAACATCTAAAGCTGGAAATAGGTTTTCCAAAGAGACGTCTGAAAACATACATTGCAAAGCGTCCCAAAAGCATGCAGAGCTTTGACTTGCCGTTCTTTATCCTGCCTTATTTTATCTAAGTTATTTTCTAGGCTCCAGACTTATTACATTACAAGACAGGCTGTTTCAGATGACCTTGCAGGTACAGAATAAAAAGAGCAATTGACAAAGAAGGGGAAAAAAATTGTACAGTGAAGAGATGTTGCTACTTATGAAAGGAAACATCGGCTGTCTGGTACAGGACAGAACAAGCCTGTCTTCTGGTCCCGGCTCTGGGAGCCTCCCCTTCTGTAACAGAAACACTAACAGTGGCTGACATCTTATGCCAGGCGTGTTCTATGTACCTTTCATGTGACAACAGCCTTATGAGGGAAGTAGAGTTATTATCCCCATTTTACAGACGTGGAAACTGACATTTAGAGAGGTTAATTATCTGCTCGAGGTCACAGAGCTGATGGGGGAGGGGCAGGGAGGCAGGCTCATAGCAACAAATAGTCTGGCCCCACAGTACTAGCTCTTATCCTCTCAAACTTGACTCTGTTCATCACCTTCCTTCTCTCCTGCAAATGCTTGAGTTTCTCCCACAGTGACATTATGAGTTAAGAAGTCACTGATGTCTGGGTCTGGTGAGAACTGAGCCACATCTCAGCCTTCTCAGACCTTCCCTGCAAATAAAGATAACAGAGATTGGCAGCAAGATGGGTGTAGAGCCCACAGCTTAGATCCCAAGCAGCCCCCCCATTCCCGCAATTCCCCCCCGCCCCATCTTCTATCAGCACTAGTCACATGCCCAGCTTGAAAGGTTATCATCTTCCTGGAACTTTCCATCATCCCTCAATCCTAACACAATGGCTACAGACGAGGAAGCCCCTTGTCATTTACAGTTTGGACAGGGAAAAAAAAAACATTTCTAAGCATAATACAGTAGTGAATTACTTACTTATGAGTTCCATATGGAATATTATCAGCTCCTTCTGAATGTCTGTTCTGTAACAACAGTGTGCTAAGTACTACAAAGTATATCAATATGAATTACTGATTAACCCTTCCTTGCAGTAACTTCCCCTTCTGTGAAACTCTTTACTTCCATTTCCTAATAGATCAACTATTTCAGATTGAGTATCTAAGAACTGCACTTCCCGGGTGGCTCAGTGGTAAAGAATCTGCTTGCCCGTGCAGGGGACGCGGGTTCAAACCCTGGGTTGGGAAGATCCCCTGGAGAAGAAAATGGCAGCCCACTCCAGTGTGCTTGCCTGGGGAATCCCATGGTCAGAGGAACCTGGTGGGCTACAGTCCATGGGATCACAAGAGTCAGACATGACTTAGTGACTGAACAACAACAACAAATCTGAGAATCAGTAGAGACACTCAGAATTGGGCTTCTTTGTAGAGAGATGGGACCTTTGAGTCATAAAACTGAAAACACCTTGAATACTTTGTTAGAAAGCCAGATGCAGAAGAAATGCATGCGTGGAAGCAGAAGAAATGTGTGTGTGCTAAGTCACTTCAGTCGTGTCTGACTCTTTGTGACCCCATGGACTGTAGCCCACCAGGCTCCTCTGTCCATGAGATTCTCCAGGCAAGAATACTGGAGTGGGTTGCCATTCCCTTCTCCAGGGGACCTTCCTGACCCAGGAATCGAACCCACATCTCTTACATCTCCCGCACTTGCAGGCAGATTCTTCACCAACTGTGCCACCTGGGAATCCTGCAGAAGAAATATTACTATTTACTACACATATTAAGTGTCATGAAATTAATTCAACTGATGAGTACCTCATTGAAACTCTGACAGAATTACCAGAAAGTCTTTAGCAAGAAATATTAAAGTAACCACAGCAATGAAGTAATTGCACAATACTCTTTATTACTAATTTGAGAAATGCCAAAGAAGACACTTTATTTTGTATGTGCCTATTTTATTTCAGTGACTATCTTTTCTAGTTGGACTAATGATTTCAACTCCTCCAATTCTATGGGAGTCTTAAGTATGACAACTGTAAATTCTCTAATAATGGAGGTTTTTAGAAATATAACTTTAAATAGTTTATAATTAGGGATGATACATCTAGACAAATTGCTAATATAGAAGGTAGAATATTAAAGCCATGAGAAAGAAATGTGACTTGTATGCTAAAAAAAAAAAAACAAAACGGCAGCAATAGATTCTTAGTGAAGAGATAAGTAAGGCTGCATAAACTACAAAGAGGCCCCTGCGGGCAGGTGAGGAAGGGAAGGATACCACGGTGTCAGCAGTAGTCACAGCTTGCCCTGTCATGAAGGGTGAGTCATAAATTCAAGTGCTGGCCAGGGTCAGGCAGGATCAGATACCATAAATGACCATATATGAGTGAAGCGTGTCAGAAGAACATAAAGCCGTCTCAGACGGTCTATGATTTGGTAGAAAGGCAGGTGAACAATGTTGCCTTCCTTTATTCTAAGGAAAACAGTGTCATGCCATGATAAAAAGGCAGCTGATGGCTGGCTGCATTTATCTGGGAGGCAATAAGGAGTGGTAAGGACTGTGGCAAACATGCCTTGTGTAGATGGGCAGTCACAAAGCACATGTATTAACATCTAACTCCTTTGGGGGAACTTAGGAATGTGAACCCAGTGTTGGCAAATGTTTTGCTTTCCTTTTTTTTTTGTTAAGAGAATGTGGAAACATGGATTTTCACATGATATGTCCCTATGTTTAAATATATGCTACTACTAATATGCTTTGAAAAATAATGCTCTACCTTCCATCACTAAGCAGGCCCACAAAACAGACTTGAGGATCAGGTTTGAGGGTCCATCTGATATACGGCTTCTGCTGAGGTGGGAGCAGGATGGAATTTGGATAGCAAAGACCTGGAATTTCAATCTCAGATGTACTACTGTGCGGCCTAGGAAAAGTGCTTAAACTTCCTAAAGTCAGTGCCATGCACCACAAAGATGCTTGAAGGCGAAATAATCAGCTAGTGTGAACAGGTAGAAAAGTGTAGTCACTAAGAGAAAATGCAGGTTTCAGAACCAGTTCAGACGCGGCCTCACTACTCATCAGGGCAAAGTATTTCATCTCTCTGTGTCATAGTGTCCTCTTCTTTAAAATGCTGTTGACGTCACAGAGTGTTGAGAATTCAACAAGTATTAACTATTTTTGGACACATATGATCAATGTAACAGAATCCCCTGCTTTCCTTCTCAACCCCCACGAAACAAAAGAATAACTATACTTTAAGAGGCAATTGCATCGTAATAACTTCCTGAATTTGGATAGAGAAAGTTCTGTGTAGTATGATACTGACCCAACTTTTCAAACTGAAATGATCTACAGGACATTTTAAAAGTTCTTCACTCAAAAAAAAATTTTTTAATTTATTTATGTTTGTGTCAGGCCTTGGTTTTCCAGTAGTCACGTATGGATGTGAGAGGTGGACTATAAAGAAAGCTGAGCACCAAAGAATTGATGCTTTTGAACTGTGATGTTGGAGAAGACTCTTGAGAGACCCGTGGACTGCAAGGAGATCCAATCAATCCATCCTAAAGGAGATCAGCCCTGAATAATCATTGGAAGGACTGATGCTGAAGTTGAAACTCCAAATGGAAAAGACCCTGATGCTGGGAAAGATTGAGGGCGGGAGAAGGAGATGACAGAGGACGAGATGGTTGGATGGCATCACCGACTCGATGGATATGAGTTTGAGCAAGCTCCAGGAGTTGGTGATGGACAGGGAAGCCTGGCATGCTGCAGTCCATGGGGTCGCAAAGAGTCAGACACGACTGAACTGTATCGGGTCTTAGTTGCCCCATGTGGGCTCTATAATTATGGTGAGTGGAGTTCAGAGCGCATGGGCTTAGTTGCCCTGTGGCCATGTGGGATCCTGGTTCCCTGCCCAGGGATGGAACCCTTGTCTCCTGCATGGGAAGGCAGATTTTTTTTTCAACTGAAGGATAGTTAATTTACAATATTGCTTTGTTTCTGCCATGCATCATCATGAATCAGCCACAGGTATACATATATCCCCTCCCTCTGGAACCTTCCTCCCATGTCCCACCCTTTCCCACCCTTCTAGGTTGTTACAGAGCCCTGGTCTGAGTTCCCTGAGTCATACAGGAAATTTCCACTAGCTATCTATCTTATATACGGTAGTGTATATGCTCCCATGCTACTCTCTCCATTCTTCTCAGCCTCTCCTTCCTCCTCCCGCCCATGTCTGCGTCTTCATTGCTGGGAAGGCAGACTCTTAACCACTGAACCATGAGGGAAGTCCCTTGACTTTATTTTTTTAAATCAGTTTTTATTTTTAGATGATTGTAGATTCATAGGCAGTTGCTTGTAACACAGGGAGATCTCACGTGTCCACTGCTCAGTTCCTCCCAATGTAATTTCTGGAAACCCTACAGTACAACACTACAACCAGGAAACTGACAGCTATGCAGTGAAGACACGGGACGTTTTCATCGCCACCAGGATTACACAGGTTACCCTCTACAGCCACACCCCCTTCCCTCTGCCCCTAGCACATCCTTAACCCCTGAAACCACAAATCTGGTCTCTATTTCTATCATGCTGTCATTTTAAAGAACATTATGTGAGTAGCACAATACTGTATGTTACCACGTTTGATGGACCTTATTCACTCAGCATAATTCCCTGGAGACTCATTCAAGTTGCTGCATTTATCAGTAGCTGGCTCCTTTTTATTGCTGAGTATGTATCTAATACTTTGGCCACCTCATGCGAAGAGTTGACTCACTGGAAAAGACCCTGATGCTGGGAGGGATTGGGGGCAGGAGGAGAAGGGGACGACAGAGGATGAGATGACTGGATGGCATCACCCACTCTATGGACACGGGTTTGAGTAAACTCCGGGAGTTGGTGATGGACAGGGAGGCCTGGCGTGCTGCAATTCATGCAGTCACAAAGAGTTGGACACGACTGAGCGAATGAAATGAACTGAACTGATATATATATCAGTTGGAATATATATATATATATTCCATGGTATGGATATACCACATTTGTTTAACCATTCATCAGTTGAAGGGCATCTGAGCCAGGTTTGGCTGTTATAAATAAAGCTACTACAAATATCTGAGTAAAGATTTTGGTGAGAACATACTTACTAATTTCTCCTGGATAAATGCCCATGTTTAAGTTTTTGAAGAAATATCGAAACTCATTTCCAGAGTGGCTACAACATTTTATATTTCTACAGCAATGTGAATGATCTAGTTTTTCCATATCCTCACCAGCATTTGGTGTTGTCACTATTTTATATTTTAGTCATTCTGGTAAGTGTGCAGAACCATTTCAATGTTGTTTTAATTTGCAGTTTTCTAATGGCTAATGATGTTGAACATCTTTTCATGGGTTTATTTGCCATCTGTGTATCCTCTTCAATGAAATGTCTATTTCATAATTGCCTTGTTTGTTTCTTTTTATTGTTGAATTTTACTAGTCCTTTGTTAGACACATGGTTTGCAAATATTTTTTCCCACTCTGTACCTCGCCTTTTCATCCTCTTAGCAGTCTTCTGCAGAGCAAAATTTTAAATTTTGGTTACATCCAATTTATCAAATTTTCCTTTTGGTGTTGAGTCTAGAAACTTTTTACCTAGTTATACCTTAAAGATTTGTTTTTATATTTTTTCCCAAGAGATTTATAGCTTTGTGTTTTACATTTAAGTCCATGATCCATTTTGAATTAATTTTTGTAGCTGTAAGGCAGGTCAAAGTTCATTTCTTTTTAACATTTGGATGCCCAGCTGTTCCAAGGGTATTTATTGAAAGGCTAACTTTCCTTCACTGCATTGCTTTTGCATTTTTGTCAAAAATCAGAATCCCTTCGTGTTGTTTATAAGCCATATAGTCTCCAGTATTCTGCTAGACTAGCTCAAATGGATTAAGGCAGTAGTTAAAAAAACCTCAACTTTATAAAATAGATCTGGAAGTCAGAAGACCCACTGCATTCCCTCTGGTGGTGCTAAGGGTTAGAATCGTTTTTCTCACTTTTTCCGGCTTCTAGAGGCTGTCTGTAAATCTAGTCTTGTGACCTTGCATCACATCACCTTTTCTCCTGCTTCCATCCTTACATCTCTTTGCCTGGCCCTCCTATTTCACTCTTATAAGAACTCTTGTGAATACACTGGGCCCACCCAGATAATTCAGGAGTCTCTCCATCTAACAATCCATAATTTACCTCTGTAAAATCCCGTGACCATGTAAAGTAACCGATTTAACAGGCCCTTGGAATTATGAAGCGGGTATCTTAAGGGGACCATTATTCACCGGGTCGGTGCTCGGTTGTGTCTGTACTCTGTGATCCCATGGCCTGTGGCCCACCAGGGTCCTCTCTCCATGGGGTTTCCTAGATAAGAACACTGGAGTGGGTTGCCATTTGCTTTTCCAGGGGATCTTCCTGACTCAGGGATCCAACCTGGGTCTCCTGCATTGCAGGCAGATTCTTTGCCGTCTGAGCCACCAGGGAAATCCCTATCTTAAGAGGACCATTATTCAGCTTACCACACTTAGCTTCCTGTGACTGAACATTTTTATCTTTTGCCAAATTGGCAAGTTTGCAGCCCTTAGTTCTTTCAGTACTTTTTCAGCCCTTCTCTCTTCATCTTCTCCTGGGACTCCAACGCTACAAACATTAGATCTGTAGTCACAGTCCCACAGGTCCCCAAGCCTCTGTTTTTATGTTTTCTTTAGTCTGTTTCTTGGTTTGCTAAGATTTGGGCAATTTGCATTGTTCTATTGTTCAGGGAACTCACTCCTTCCTCTGTCCCCTCCATTTTGCTGTTCACCCCATCCACTGAGAGTTTTGTTTCGGTTGTTCTATTTTTCCAGCCTAAAATATCCACCAAACTCGAAATTATATGTCCTATTTATTTGCTGAAACTTCCTGTTCACTGTTCACAACTGCTCAGTGAAGCATGTGGAGGACGGCTGCTTTAAATTCTTTCTCAGATAATTCTAACGTCTATGTCATCTAGCTCAGTGTTGGCCTCTACCGAAGGCCCTTCTTTCACCCAGTTTGAGAGCTTCCTGGCTCTTGGAAGGACATGTGATTTTTTTCATTGAAATCTGGACATGTGGAATATTATGTTATGCGACTCTGGATCTTATTTATTATTATTATTATTATTTTTGGATCTTATTTAAACCTTGTGTTTTAACTGCTTTCCTCTGACACTACTCTGGCAAAGGCAAGACTGTGACATTATTGCCCCATGAGAATCAGGTTCCCCACTATACCTCCACTGACATCTGAGAGAGGGGCTCCCCTCTACCACTGGGCAGGGGGAGTGCTGGCCCCCACCCATGTCTTCCTGGCTGGGAGGAGCAGTGTTACTGCTTCCTATGTGGTCTCTACTGACACCACCCTAGTGGTTGGGAGGTGTGCAACTCGACTCCTCGTGTGGTTTCCACTTGCACAAGGGTGGAGGTGGCAGGTTTTGGTCCTACCCAGCAGAAATCAAAGTCTTGGCTACCTACTGCTCAGCTTTCTGCTACCACCACCCAGTGAAGGAGGGGGCTGGGGTGTCTCCTTGGAGCCTGGCAAGGGTGGAAGTTCCAGCCTCCCAGTCAGCCTTTGCTGGCAGGGTGGGGCCGTAGTTTTTTCTGTGATGTTTGGCTGGAAGACAGCAATTGTTGAAAAGTTTTCTGTCCCTTTTCTGGTCCTTAGGCTAAAGGGGACAGGCTTTCGTTGTCATTGTTGTTTTGTTTGGTCCTGTTAGGGTTCCCTAACTGCTGGCTTCTCTGACTCTACTTTTGATTGCTGTTCAATCACTCAGTTGTGTCCGACTCTTTGCGATCCCACGGACGGCAGCACACCAGGCTTTCCTATCCTGCACTGTCTCCTGGAGTTTGCTCAAACTCATCTCCACTGAGTTGATGATGCTGTTCCACCATCTCATCCTCTGTTGTCATCTTCTCCTCATGTCCTCAATCTTTCCCAGCATCTAAATTTGATATATTTTGCCAAATATATGAAGCAAAACGAAAACCCATGTAACAAATCATCATGTCACTCCTTGGGTCTTAAGGTCCAAAGATAATCTGCCTTTTTTCCTCTACCTTTCAGTCTAATTATATCTGTTTTACAGAGTATCTAGGGGTTTCACTTGTACTTTGTCAGAATAACAGGGAAAAGTATGGCCACCCCACCTTTCCAGAAGCATAAGTAGTCCTTCCTTTCATTTTGAGGTTAAAATTAGAAATGTCATCAAGCAAGGAAATTGCACTTAACTATGCTGAGGACCCTACATCAAGTAAGGGCAAAAGAATGCATCAAATCAATTTCAAATACTTAGCAAATAATTTAAGGAAAACTTTAAAAATGTGCCATGGCATTTAACCCATAAGAGAACTAAATTTACAAAGAATATCTTTTAACTGTGTTTTCAAAAAATATACCCATCAAGATTTTAGTTAACTTTTAATTTAAAGATAATTTTAGAAAAAGAAAGGGACTTTTCCTTCGGCAATGTTTTGCAATCAGTTACCTCCAATACTGAGGTTCTTAGTAGTTTTTTTCCCCCTCCTTCAGTTCGTCTCTGAAGGCATTTTTCTTTCCTCAGCTCTCTGTAAGAACTGGCAGCATGGATATTATGTGGGATTGTATTTATATTATTTGAAAGTTTTTCTCCCATGTGACATCTTTATAGAATTTAAGAGAACGAGATGCGTGCATGCTCCAGGATGCCAGTCATTAATAAAGAGCAGACACAGTTCCAATATTACATCTATTTTCCTTTAATCAGCCCTTTATTTTTAGATGGAACAGACAGAGTGGCAAAAGCCCGGCTAAAAGTAAGTAAAAGTCTGCTGAAAATACAGTGAGATGAGGCCTGTTTTCAACAGAATTTCCTTTTTTTTTTTTTTTTTTGCAGATCAATGTGAAAGGTTACTCTTTAGGTTTAAAAAGTACCCAAACCAAATAAGATATAGCAAGTAGCAAGAAATGTGTAATTCAAAAGAACTCTCAAGTAGATAAAGGCACTTGAAAAGAGTCTAAGAGGAGCTCTGAGTTAGGACGATTGGGCATTTACTCAGAACAGGTCTGCAAAAATTAGGGTTTGAATTTTAGGTTTTACTTTTAATCAGAAGCAAATGGTGACTCCTCAGGGTAGACTCTAAATTCACCACATTACTTCTTTATGGAGCTGGTTTCTGTTCCTTGGGTGAACAGAAGGAAACTGCATGGTACAGTACTCAGTGAGATGTAAAATAAGGATTAACAAGCCATTCTGGAGAGTTAGCAAAAATTAAGCTTCATTGACCAGCTTGACTCACAGCCAATCTGGCAAAAAAAGCACCCTAGAAAGCAAACAAACAGTGAAGTGACAAGCAGCACAAAAAAATGAAATAACCCACAGAAGCATTAAAATCATGAAAAGATGTATTGTGTTCTGTGATCAGCCAAGTCTATTACTAGAATAACAAAAGGCTGACAAAGGTCTGTATAGTCAAAACTATGGTTTTTCCAGCAGTCATGTATGAATGTGAGAGTTGGATCCTAAAGAAGGCTGAGAGCCGAAGAATTGATGTTTTTGAACTGTGGTGTTGGAGAAGACTCTTGAGAGTCCCTCGGACTGCAAAGGAGATCAAACCAGTCAATCTTAAAGGAAATCAATCCTGAATATTCACTGGAAGGACTGATGCTGAAGCTGAAGCTCCAATATTCTGGCCATCTGAAGAGTAAACTCCTTGGAAAAGACCCTGATGCTGGGAAAGACTGAGGGCAAGAGGAGAAGAGGGCGACAGAGGATGAGACGGTTGGATGACATCACCTACTCTATGGACATGAGCTGGAGCAAATACTGGAAGATACTGAAGGACAGGGAAGCCTGGAGTGCTGCAGTTCATGGGGTCGAAAAGAGTCAGACACAACTTAGAGACTGAACACCAACTCTGTACCCAGTGTGCTTAGGTGCATTGAGTCTTTGCGACCCTGTGGACTGTGGCCCACCAGGCTCCTCTGTCCATGGAATTCTCCAGGCAAGAATACTGGGGTGGGTTGCCATGCCCTCCTTCAGGGGTCTTCCCAACCCAGGGAGTGAACCTGCATTGCAGGTCTCCTGCATTGCAGGCAGATTTTTTACCGATTGAGCCACCAGGGAAACCCCTGTACTCAATAAGCTAGTCCAAAACAGCCCACTGGCCACTGTAAAATCTGCTTAGGAAATAAATAGTACATTTCCCTTCCTATCTCCAAAGAAGAGAGGAACACATAGGCTAGTGGAGAGACCTATTACCCCTTTATCTGGAAAGGACAGTGAGATGTCCTTACAGAGTGGAGGTGAGCAGTAGCAGAAGGAACCCTCAGCCAGGGAGCTGCCCCGCAGGTAGGTGATCACTTGGACGGGCCAGGCAGCTGAAGACATAGAAGGTGGGCAATTCTGTCTGCTGCCCAGCATGGTTTGAAGACTTCAGTTATAGGAAGGGGAGGCATTTTAATGCTATTGGACTCTTCCCAAGATATGTCAAGGATCAGGAAAAAAAAAAAAAAAAAACACATTGATTTAAAACTTAAGGTTCTTTCGGACTACCCATTTACTCTAAGTTTAAGATATTTTTAATGTTGCCTAAGTACCTCATGTTTTATCAAAAAAGTAACTATTTAATCTCTATTATCATAAGAGAGCTTCAGATTTGGGTACAAGCCTTTGACGATGTATTATTTACATGCCAACTCCCTCCTAAAAGGATAAGAAGCTGTCTAAATGATCTACCAGTTTATGGAAAAAATGTACTAAACCCAAGTGCATGTATTGTAACAGAAGCTCACTAAAATCAAAACTAGATGTAAATCTTACATTTACGATCTTTAATCACCCAAAGTGCATTTCTCTCCAAAGGAAGAGACCAGAGTACTAAAATAAACATCCTATTATCATTATTAGTCAGGGACTTTTCTTTTCTCCTCTCTGTTGGTGATGCTAGAGATAAAAAAAAAAAAAACCGCCTGCCAAGGCAGGAGCTTCAGGAGATGCTGGTTCTATCCCTGGGTTGGGACGATCCCCTGGAGGAGGGCATGGCAACCCATTTCAGTATTCTTGCCTGGGGAATCCCATGGAAAGAGGAGCCTGGCGGGCTACAGTCCATAGAGTTGCAAAGAGTCGGACAGAACTGAAGTGAAAAAATGCACGCATGCATTTTTTTCTCTAATGCATATAACCCTGTGTTTATCTTTGCTAAGAGTAAATAGCAAAATGATTATGATATCTTTAGATGTAATTAGAGAAAACTGGGTAAGGAGATCTTGTAAAATAGTTGGAAAGGTGCTAAGCCTTTAAAAAGAAGCCAAATAAATCTCCCTTGCCAAACAAACATTTAAACCAAATTACAATGCACACATCCAGGGGAAAAAAAAAACTAGCTTAACATGCCAGTAGAAAGAAGTAGAGATGCTAAGCTCTAACAAGGGCAAGGGAAAGTCATTATCAAAAATGTCAAAATGAGAGGCTTTGGACAAAATGAATAGGTTCATTTACCATCCTTAGGGGCGAAAAGTTAAATCAGCAAAGAACAGTTTCTTTCTTGGCAATAAGAACTGGTCTGTTTGTTTTTTAGCTTTCTGAGAAATCACAGTACGAAATTCTTACTGTTTCCTCTTGAAATTCAATTTGCTAAATTATTTTACAAGTATAGATTTATCACAACTCTGTCAAGAACTGTGAAGGCTCTGAGATGATATCCAACTTGGAAGCTAACAAGTTGCCTGCCACATTTCATGGATGTTGTAAGAAGACAGAACTGTGAAGGCTCTGAGATGATATCCAACTTGGAAGCTAACAAGTTGCCTGCCACATTTCATGGATGCTGTAAGAAGACCCAAGACTCCTGAGTCAGAGACAAAGGGTTGCATTACCTAGGGCCCGGCAAGCAAGCAGCACGGGTTTCCTGTTCAGTCACTTCTGCTTGGTGCTCAGGTCCCAGGGGTACTGCGGGTTGGGGGCTCAGGTGGCTGCCCTGCCTGCAGCGTGCCTTTGCATCACACCTAAAGAAACCTGAGTCTGGGAAACATGAATTATTCATCACAAAACCTTGCCCTGAATGGAGGCATTTTTATATTGGATAGTAAATAAACCTATCTGTTGCTCTGAATATAGACGGGATCCCTGTCCTCTAACGCTGTTCACATCACAAACATCCTTGAAAAGATAGTGCTTCTATTTGTAAGACACGCAGAAACGTGAGACCTTTTCCAACACTCTCACTGAAAACAAACAAAAACAAACAACAAACCCTGTGAAGACTGATTGAAATTGCATTCTAGTTACAGATTAACTTGGGGAAGGACCACATCTTTCCTATACTGAGGTTGCCAATCTGTGAACACTGTATGTCTTTCCATTTACTGAGATCTTTCTTAACATGTGGTGTGGCGTGTTGCAGTCCATGGGGTCGCAAAGAGTTGGACACAAATGGGCGACTGAACAACAACAATATGTGTTTCAGATAAAGTTTTATGCTTCTCTTCATAAAGGTAAGATCATTCTTGAGTCCTCTGTAGTTTTCTATTGCTAACATAAATGATATTTTTATGTTATTTAAAACAATTGTGTAATTCTTCCTGGTATACAGGAACACAATGATGATATGTCCTACAACTTTCTGAACTTGTCCCCAGGTAAATCTGGAACTCTCTCTTTGTTTTATCAATCAGTCAACAGCATTCTGCAAATATGCAGCAGGTACCTTAATACATGTCCTTGGGGCAGACTATAAACACAGCTAAGCATTTATGGAGCTCTTGCTGTATGCTGGGTATATAGAAGTTTTCTTATTTCTCAAAACATCCTAAGATAAATTCTATTATTTAGATGAAGTTAACGAAATAGAATATGTCACTTGCCTGAGATCACACATTGGTAAATAGATCTTGGGATCTAAATGATTTCCTATCAGTCCAGCTTTAAGATTTATGCAGGTGTGAAAATGTCAATTCCTGAATAACAGTGATTTTCCTCTCCAGTTGGGAGTTTTCAGGATTGGCTGAAATGTCACTCTGGATCTCAAGTCAGCATCACCTCTGGCTTTTCGATGAGTGCAGGCAAGTAACGGACCTGCTTAAGTCTTTGTTTTCAACACCACAGTGAAAATGCTGCTTGTTCTATCAGTTTCACAGGCTTTGAAAGAAAAGCAAAAGGAAAACAGCAAATTGTGTAAAATGTCATAAAATGTAGATGAAGTGCAGATTGTTCTAAAAATGCAGGTATCGATCCTTACTCTGATTTGGTAGTGTGTATAACAGTCATCGTGATTTTATCTTCAGTTCATTTCAGAATCAATCCAGCAAATGTTTGATTGGTTACTATAAACCAGTTTCACCACCACCATATGACACCACCCTTATGGCAGAAATCAAAGAAGAACTAAAGAGCCTCTTGATGAAAGTGAAAGACAGTGAAAAAGTTGGCTTAAAACTAAACATTCAGAAAACTAAGATCATCAGTCCCATCACTTCATGGCAAATAGATGGGGAAACAATGGAAACAGTGAGAGACTTTATTTTCTTGGGCTCCAAAATCACTGCAGATGGTGACTGCAGCCATGAAATCAAAAGACGCTTGCTCCTTGGAAGAAAAGCTATGACCAACCTAGACAACATATTAAAAAGCAGAGACATTACTTTGCCAACAAAGTTCTGTCTAGTCAAAACTATGGTTTTATCAGCAGTCAAGTATGGATGTGAGAGTTGGATTCTAAAGAAAGCTGAGCGCTGAAGAATTGATGCTTTTGAACTGTGATGCTGGAGAGGACTCTTGAGAGTCCCCTGGACTGCAAGGAGATCCAACCAGTCCATCCTAAAGGAGATCAGTCCTGAATATTCATTGAAAGGACTGATGCTAAAGCTGAAACTCCCAATATTTTGGCCACCTGATGCAAAGAACTGACTCATTGGAAGAGACCCTGATGCTGGGAAAGATTGAAGGCCCGAGGAGAAGGGGATGACAGAAGACGAGATGGTTGGATGGTACCACCGACTCGATGGGGATGAGTTTGAACAAGCTCTGGGAGTTGGTGATGGACAGGGAAGCCTGGCGTGCTGAAGTTCACGGGGTCACAAAGAGTTAGACATGACCGAGCAACTGAACTGAACTATAAACCAATTTCAGCGCTAGTGCTCAGACACTTATTCATATCCAACTCTTTGAGACTCCATGGGCCATAGAACCTGCCAGGCTCCTCTGTCCATAGTATTCTCCCAGCAAGAATACTGGAGTGAGTTGTCATTTTCTCCTCCAGGGGATCTTCCTGACCCAGGGATCGAACCTGTGTCTCCTGCATTGGCAGGTGGTTCTTTATCACTGAGCCACCAGGGAAGCCCCAATCCTAGACACTGAGGAAATAAACATTAATATGTTGTGATGTCTACCTTTAAGGAACTCAGTTCAACTGGAAAAGAGAGACCACTAACCAGGCGCTTATGATAAAGTGTGAGCTTCTCTTGATAAGGGATCTCTAATGAAGCATTATGGGAATGCAAATAAAGGACATCTAAACCAGATTCGACTGGGGTAGGGCTCGGTGCTTAGAGAAAGGGGTAGTTGAAGCGAGAAGCAGGAGTTAAATCAGTTGAAGGATTCAGGGAATAGTTTATGCAAAATTTAAGAAACTTTGAGTTGATGTATAATTGGAACACAGAACACACAGGGAAGTGTAACAAATAAGGCTGGATAGACAATCAGGGGCCAGATCACTAAAGACTTTGTATCCATGCTGAGGAGTTAGTGCGCTTTGCTGGAGACCACTTTTAGAAAAACTAATGAAGAATTTTAAAGAATGGCATGAATAACTCTGCACCTTAGATAATTCTCCCCAGCACCAGGGTAGAAAATAGCATAGTTCTAGCTAAGTATGGCCTAATGGAGACCAGTTAGAAAACCTTAAAAATCACATTGGGCTATACGTCATCCGGATGCTAAGACTAAGAGAACGGCAGAGGCATTTGAAATTCAAAGGCAGATTCAGTACTTAACAGACACAGTGTATAAACCTTGGTGACCAGGCACTATGAAGAGTGAAGGATACAGAGGCATCAGAGGGACTTCCTGTTTTATTTGCCAGGTCTACTGAATGGGTGATGGAAAGACTACAGGAAGAGATCAAATGTGGCAGAGGATAGCCGATGGGAGCAGACCGATCAGCTGGGTATCTGAACACGTTCAGTTTAGAATATCATACAGCAAATACTCATGTTGTGTCAGGCACCAAGAGGAACTCCAAAAGAAGCACTAAAAACACAGTTCTTTTCCTCTATGGTCTGGTTAAGAATACACATATACGGGCAATATATGTATATGTATTGCTGATTCACTTTGCTGTACGCACAAACTAACAGGACATCCTAAAGCAGTTATTTTCCAGTTTAAAAAAGAATATACATATATGAATAAACTATTCATAAAAATAACTGATAAACACTAGGGTCACTTCAACAGTGAGTGGCCAATTTTAACAATGAGCTGTATTTACCACAGTAGTTGTATCCAAGATCATGGGGTAAACCAAAAGATCCTGACAATATTAGTGTGGACATCTGTCTGAATAAAGATAAATCCATTTATGGATATTAAAATGACATTACTTTCTACAATGAGGCTTCAGAGAAAACATTTATTCTGAATATGATTTCACCTTTGTCAAATATGACAAATCCATTGCCTCTCAGAGCAGATGTTAGTGTTAGTCACTCAGTCGTGTCCGACTCTTTGGGACCCCATGGACTGTATTCCACCAGGCTTCTCTGTCCATAGAATTCTCCAGGCAAGAATACTGGGAGAGGGTAGCCATTTCCTTCTCCAGGGGATCTTCCCGGCCCAGGGATCAAACCAAGGCCTCTAGCATTGCAGGCAGATTCTTTACCATCTGAGCTACCAGGGAAGCCCTATCTGAGAGCAAAGAGGTTTTGAAATGTCAATCAATTCATCACCAAATGTTGATGTATCTCCAGAGATTCAACAATATTAGCTCGGTCCAAAATTTTATCCCTTGTCAGTAAGCTGATCTGATAACTGCTTTGTAAATTAAGTTCACCATTTAGCAGCATGTGTTTGCCAAGATAATACAGAAGAAACAACAAAGAAAATTATTTGTCAAGTCAATGATTGTATACCATTTTACCTAAATTAGAAGGATGTGTAATCTGATCCAACAATTCATTCCTTAATCCCTAAGTGATCTCAAAAATAGTGTCGATTTCTTGTGGTGTTGAGATCCAATAGAGAAATCACAGGGAAACAGAGGGAGTAAAGCATAGAACACAACTCATCAAATCTCCCTTAAATCCAAGAGAGAGCTTCCGAGGTGGCTCAGTGGTAAAGAATTCACCTGCCAATGCAGAAGACTCTGGTTTGATCCCTGCCTGAGTCAGGAAGATCCCCTGGAGAAGGAAATGGCAATCCACTCTGGTATTCTTACCTGAAAAATCAGGTATTCTTACCTGAAAATGGACCGGAGGAGCCTTGTGGGCTACAGTTCATGGGATTAAAAAGAGTCAGACATGACTGAGTGACTAAGCACAGAGCTCTTCAATTCATGACACAGGTGAGTCATGCTACCACTTCAACTTGATCTCCTCTCCTACAGAGTGGGAACTGTGAGGCCTTAATGAAGGCTATGGTTTTTCCAGTGGTCATGTATGGATGTGAGAGTTGGACTGTGAAGAAAGCTGAGCGCTGAAGAACTGATGCTTTTGAACTGTGGTGTTGGAGAAGACTCTTGAGAGTCCCTTGGACTGCAAGGAGATCCAACCAGTCCATCCTAAAGGAGATCAGTCCTGAATATTCATTGGAAGAACTGATGCTGAAGCTGAAACTCCAATACTTTCGCCACCTCATGCAAAGAGCTGACTCATTGGAAAAGACCCTGGTGCTGGGAGGGATTGGGGGCAGGAGGAGAAGGGGACGACAGAGGATGAGATGGCTGGATGGCATCACTGACTCGATGGGCATGAGTTTGAGTAAACTCTGGGAGTTGGTGATGGACAGGGAGGCCTGGCGTGCTGCGATTCCTGGGGTGGCGAAGAGTCAGACACAACTGAGTGATTGAACTGAACTGAACTGAATGATACACATGAATGTGCTTGAAAAATACTTGGTTTTCAACTAATGTTGAATGACTGAAGCCTCCAAGATATATACTGAACAAAAAAACTATAAAATGAAGAAAATAATATGCTAATAATATGCAATCTTTTTGGCACCATCTAAACTAGCTGCACAAAAACAGAAGTACGTATCTGACCGGAGCCTGCCCAGGTAAGTCACCTTACCTTCATTGGCAAAGCCAGGAATCAAGGGTGCAGCTAGTGTTTGGGGGTAATAACCTAGCATAATTAATTTTAACTCAAAGGTGGCCATAAAGTCTAAGAATTGGTGAACACACATAACATACGGTATATTAATATTACTTCGTGTACATGTACGCTCAGCCATGTCCAATCTTTGTAGCCCGCCAGGCTCCTCTGTCCATGGAATTTTCCAGCAATAATACTGGGGTGGGTTACCATTTCCTCCTCCAGGGGATCTTTCCAAGCCAGGGATTGAATCTGCATCTCCTGCGGTGGCAGGCAGATTCTTTACCACTGAGTCACCTGGGAAGTAATACTACTATATTACTTTACAATACACAATATGTTCTAGGACATATATGTCTATTTCCAGACTTTACAGCCACTCTACATAATCAACACAAAATGCTTTCACTGCAATTAAAAAGCCGAAGTCTCTTCCTGCTTCATAAATCGACGTTCTTTAAACTGCAGTTAAACCTTTGCTTTGCTTTTTATTTCAGGACTGTGGCTGAAGTTCCTCTTTTGCTTACAGACACATGCTGGCAGGTAGGGGGGTAGGGGACATTTTGCTTTCACAATACAATTGCTTGTCTTGTATGTCAGACCTCCAGATGTGGTCCTAAGCCCACCTCCCAGCACTAATGATGGAAATGAGGCTGACCCCCAACAATAAGCAACAAAATGCCACACTGGGAAAACCTGTGACTATCATGCTGGGGTCTGGAAGGGCCAGCCTTTCCCCTGGCAATTCTGCAGGACCCAACAGTCAGGCTTCAAGGAAGACAGAGCCCCTTCATCCTCCTGGAAGCTCATTCAAACTGGGTTTATGCCCGAGGCAGGCCATTCACAACTGGGGTGGAGGCCAACAACCTAGAGGATGCTGGTCCCCACCTTGGCCTGCCTGACCAGGGCGCCCAACAGAGGGGGCGTGGCAGTGCAGGGTCGGGGGGCGGGCACCCTGCTCTGGGAGAATTTTTTCTTGGTTTGTTCATGCTCTTCATCTCTACATATTCCCCAGGGACAAAGGTGTGCTATGAGCTGAGTGATACTTCCCCAAAATTCCTATGCTAAAGTCCTAACTCCCAGTGGCCCAGAGCATGACCGTATTTGTAGTTATATGGCCTTTGAAGAGGCAATTAAGTTAAAAATCAGGTCACTAGAGTGGGGCCTAATCTAATCTGAAGAGTGTCCTTATATGAAGAGGAGAGGACACACAGATATCAGGGATCCATGTGCCAGAGGGACAATGACGTGAAGAGGCAGGGAGCCAAGAAGACTCCTCAGAGGAAACCAGCTCTGCTGGCACATTGGTCTTGGACTTCCAGCCTCAAGAGCTGTGAGGATACACATTTCTGTTGTTCAAGCAATCCAGTCTTCGGTACTCTGTTATGGGACCCTAACAGACTAATAATACAGGATGCCTTCCTTCCTCAAAGTCTGCTGCTGCTGCTAAGTCATGTCAGTCGTGTCCAACCCTGTGCAACCCCACAGACGGCAGCCCACCAGGCTCCTCTGTCCCTGGGATTCTCCAGGCAAGAACACTGGAGTGGGCTGCCATTTCCTTTTCCAGTGCATGCACGCATGCTAAGTCCCTAAAGTCAGGCCCACCCAAACTTTATTATGAAGTTAAATATCCAGATAAATACATCCAATATCCCATCACCAGAAGAAAATAAAGCTGGAACCTCCCTCACACTCGCGAATGGAGGCAGGTGGGTCATTGACATCAATGTGTTTTCAAGCCAGCTTTTACACAAGATTTCTAATTATCAGTGTGCTTTCCACGCAGCAACCTCCTCCAGCTCGTCAACATCATTTGCACAACTCTTGGTTCAAGAGCCACTTAAGAAATAAATGATTCATGGCAACTGAAAGCACGATAATTTTCTGTGAGGCATGATGGTTGGGTTTCTAGGTTTATGGTGATTAAAAAAAAATGCTACTCCTTAAACCTCTTGGCTTCTTTTATGGGGAAAAAAAAAAGGCAAAAAGAGAAAGACCAATGAAGATCAAATCTCTCCTTTGTCATATACAGCCCCCCCTCCCAATTCCAGGACTTAAAATTCTATCTTTAAGAAAGAACATTAAACTTTTCCTCCAGAAAAGCCAACAAAAATGGACATTTCTGGTTCTGTCCCAAGATGGGATGTACTTGGATTTGCAAGAAGGACCATGTTCAGTCATGAGATGGATTAACCCGCAAAAGATTTCTGAAATTTTGCAGGGCTGTTCTTCCCATCTTCACGCAGGCAGCAATGGCTACAAATAAGGGCAGCCTGCTTTGCCAGTCACAACATGCATGAGCAGTGTGACCTTGGGCCAGAGGCTTAATCACATCGAGTCTGTCTCCCAATCTGTAACCCAGGGAGCATACATTCCTTTTACAGAGCTGTTTTAAGAACTACACAGGATAGTCGAGTAAGCAGAGCCATTAGACATAGTATTTCTCAAAAACCAGGTCTATGGACTCCACACATCAGACACTGGAGGCTTGATGAAGTCTTGGGTCCCACTCTCTGTCACTAGACCAGGTTGGGGTCTGGAAGTCAGCACTCTGAACAAGCATTTTAACAAGTGGATGGAGGCTGGTGATGTCAACAGGCCACGAGGCGCTGTGAGTCAGGACAGAGGGCAGAGGAAGAGCCCAAGATCAGCAGTCTAGCATCAAGTCAGCAGGCTGCCCGTTCTGCTCCCAGCAGGTTCCCTGGTTCCAGATCCAGACTCCAGCCTGAGGTGCTAGAATCCCTGTTGTGGTTCAGGTTCCCCTTATGTCCTGCTCTGAAGTGATCTTCCTAAAATACAAACCTGGTCAGGCTGCTCTCTGCCCTTCTCCAACTACGTGAGTCTGCTCTGGCCAGGCTGGTCTCTGAATTCAGGTCAGCCTTGCCTGTTTTTGTCACATGTAGGCCTAAATGTCACCTCCTCCAGGGCGCCCTCCCTAACTGCCCAGTCACTCCCAGTAACATTAACATGTTTTACTTTCCTAGAACCTAATACCTGCTGATATTCTCTTGTTTATGTGACTATCTCCTCCCACGAGAAAGTCAGAGTAGGTAGAGCTTGTTTGTTTCTCCATCATGGTGTGCAGAACACAGAAAGAACTCAATAAATGCATACTGAATGGATGAACACGTTAATTAATCACTGGCCTGCGGTGCCAGCCTTGGCAAGGCTCTCACTCTGTATGCAGGAGGCAGAAAAAGTGCATTTTTCCATGCAAGCCAACAACTGTGGGACAAAGTTTGAATTACATGATATCTGTGCTCAGGGGAAAGTGTTACAGAAATACAATTTCTGGAAACTGATCCTGTTAAAGAAAGCTGGCATTTAAGTCATTCCTATATCTTTACAGTAGCTCATAAAGGGAAATATTCCTTTTCTTTTCTTTCTTTGCACAGCTGAATTTTCCAAAAATTTCACATGAGACACCCTTAAAACAGTGCATCATTAATGCCAAAAATCACCTCACTTACAACTTTCTACTTGCCGACACAAATAAAAGTATCGTCACCGTCTTTGGAACAAAATATCCCTTAACAAGGGGAAGCAGTAGGGTCCAGAGGGTATGGTAGGCCCACTCCTGTTGTAACTGTTCTCAGCTCCTTTAGACACTGCGGGACAATGGAGCCTGTCCAAAATCCTGTGTGCTGCTCTCAGAAAATGGACGTGCATTCTGACCACAGCACATCTAGAGAAGAGGCTGGATAAAGAGACCTTTATAAAGAAGCCTATTCGAATGCATTTCTGTCTGACTCCGGGACTCATTAATGTGTAAGGAAAGATTTCCGAGACCTGTAGGTGCATTAAGAATAAAAGCAAACCATGAATAGATGACAGTTCCATTTTAGTACTAGCTTCCCCTCTCCCACTAATTCAGAAAAATTACATTCTCTACAATAGTTTTCCAGCAAAGACCCTGCCGCCCATCTTTCTCGTAAAGGAAAGGCAAAGTGAAAGTCTCCACTTGGGAACTTTAATTGGTTCTCCTGCGTGTGTCGTCGTGGGGAGTGAGTTGCAAGTGAACTGGCGGCAGATGAGGGAGGAGGGCGCCCAGCTTCGGTTTACAGAGTTACACAGAGCAAAAAGGAAAACAGTTGGTTGCAAGGCTGGAAGCGAAAGTTCTGAAAGGAAAATCAGGCCCCTGGGTGCCAGCCACATGAGATAAGCGCAGGCTTCACCCCAAATGGTTTCTGTCCTGCTGAGGCTACGGGGCCACCCGGGATTTACTAATGGGAACACGGTTCAAGGGGGGAAGTGGTCACACCAGCTGGGTGTGTGCAGCTGCCCCGTACAGACACCCACAGCCCGGAGCTGAAACTCAACATAAACTGGGGGATGTTGCTATTGTTTAGTCTCTTCCTGCCCTTTTTTTAAAAGCAGTAGTTTTTAAACTGAAGTATAGTTGATTTACAATGCTGTGTTAATTTCTTAATTTTTACTATACATCAAAGTTATTGAGTTACACACACACACATATATACATGTATGTGTGCACGCTAAGTTGCTTCAGTCATGTCTGACTCTTTGTGACCCCATGGATTATAGCCCACCAGGCTCCTCTGCCCATAGGATTCTCCAGGCAAGAATACTGCATTGCCTACTGGGTTGCCATTGCCTTCTCCAGTATGTACACACACACACACACACACACACACACACACACACACACACACACATCCTTTTTAAATACTCTTTTCCATTATGATTTATCACAGAATATTGAACGTTGTTCCCTGTGCTATACAGTCAGACCTTGTTGTTCATCCATTCTAAATATAAAAGCCTATAACTGCTCACCCCAACTTCTCACTCCATTTCCCCCCAACTCCTCCCCCTTGGGCAACCAGACTTCCCTGCTGGTCCTTCTAGTGATTCGATGGCTTGTTACCAATAACAATAAACAGGTGCGGCCCCTCTACACAGGTGGTTCTCAGTGATGGCTACATCACTTGGGGGAGCTTTCAAGCACCAGCCTGGCAAAGCTGCGCCCTCCCCCTGGCACTCCCCCCCACCACAGTATGGTATCACAATTACTAGAGGCGAGCCCTGGACATCACCAAGTATTAAGTCTCTCCAGGTGCTTGGTCACTCAGTCGTGTCCAATTCTTTGTGACCGTGTGGACTGTAGCCCACCAGGCTCCTCTGTCCATGGGGATTCTCCAGGCAAGAATACTGGAGTGGGTTGCCATTCCCTCCTCCAGGGGATCTTCCCAACCCAGGGATCGAACCAGGTCTCCAACACTGCAGGCGAATTCCCCAGGCCATGCCTTTTGCAGCCAGTGTGGAGAACCACTGCTCTAAAAGCAGCTGGAGAGAGGGAGAGAGACAGACACATGAGAGGGATCAGAGGGTCCACTCCAGCAGTAGGGGGCAGCATCCTCACAGCACAAAGAAGGTGGGGGGCATATTTAAACGAGGAAGAAGGTGCAGTGGTAACAAGGTGGGGCCCTTGTGCGCTGTCAGCCCTTTGACAACAGGAAATGTGGTAACACAAGCAATGTTTGAAAACTCAAGGAAGGAAGACACTTGGCACGAGAAGACAAACTTGTCCTGGCAAAACCAAGACAGGACGAGAGGAGCTATTTAAAGCTGGGAGATAAGAGAGAAAACGAATCTTGGGAAGAGGTTGTAAAACCTGTGAGCAAAGTGTTGGCTGAAGCTGGAGAAGGAGGTGTCAACCAAGATGCCCCAGAAAGAAGTCTATGCTAGAAAAGGCGGGGCGTGCACTTTGACTGCCAAACAGTGATGACTCAACAGCTGTACACATGGACAGTTCCCCTTTAGACAGAAATTTTGGTGTCACCCTTGAAGCAATTAAGAATTGTAAAAGGAAAAAAAAAAAGAAAGAGGCAGCAAATCACAGCATGTGTGCAAATGCCCACTAACTTTGGCTTACATTGCTCTTTAAGAACTTAGTACTGCCTTGATGATGTTTTGAGTCTTAGAAAAGCAAAATTCTTGGATGTTTCTATTAATGTGCAGTTTTTCTCTGATGCTAATCCAACACTAAACTCTCCTCTTTTTTTCTCATTTGCAGAAATGGATTCCCTTGTTTATAAATGGGTCCCACAGTCTAGAGTACAATTCTAAGTAACACCGCTGTAAGGGCATGCTTGCTCACATGCCACAAAAGCAAATGTACATGTTGATCAAAATACTCAATGCTCATTCTACAGCTCCCTAGGAGAAGGCCAGCTAAAACCCACTGCCATCTCAGTTACAATTTCACCACTGGAATCTGGAAATTAACAGAGATGTGAAATTTATGATTAAAAGACTAACAAGGTTTGCTAAATGCCATTAGGCAAATATATAAGATGATTATGCAGAATTTTAAGTATTCTGGAATAAGTCTGAAATATCTTGCCTTGATGAGTGTCCTCCTTCTAAGCTGTGATCCCAGTAAAGACCCTTATGTCATTTTCTTCATGTCTGTCTTTCTTAAATTCTAAATATCTTTACTTCAAGAGAACTGACTTTTCTCTTTTCCTTTAGCTGTTCAGTCCCACAGCCCACGATTTTGTGACAGGCGTGAAGGTTACCAAGCATGAGTCTGGGGCTACTGCAATGATGTCTACCATTGTTACCTTTGAATTTTCTTCAAGGCCATCTTTTCTGACCCTCAAAAGCTATCTTCATCATCTGAGGCCCTGGGCCTAGGGGAAGGGGCGGGGGGAGGTGGGCTAGGTGAACATGGCTACAATCCAGGCCTAAAGCAGGGAGGTGAAACCACAGACATAAGAGAATGTGGGTCTGGCTGGCCATAACACATCCATACCTGGCCCTCATTCACCAAAACTGAACAGCTAATCTGGCATTTTGTCAAGTCTGATGGGAAGTTAATGATGTGAAAGAAAGACAAGTATACCCATGGCTAAGCTGTATGAAGCACGTATGTGGCAGAGGAGATGTTGGGGGCGGGGCTGAAGGAGGATGGGACAATTATTTTTGAATGTAATGTCCTGGACAGGTTCATAAACCTTTAGCCACAATTTTAAAATGCAAAATGTTGTGAAAACAGAGTGTCTTTGTTATTTTGCTACCAAATGAATTTGTTCCAAACCCTGACCTGAGCTGACAAGTCTTTTTCTGTCCAACTAAATGAGAATATTCATCTACTTTGCTGGAGAAGTGACTGTGTCTCCCGTATGCCACGGGAGTATTACCTAACCTACAGGAGGCAAACTGCATCCCCTCCCTGAAAGCTGGATGGATTCTAAAAGACATTTGGCCCCAGAGTGTTGGACTGAAGAACTGCTGACCTGCATACAACTCCCCAGACAGGTGAGTTCTCCAGATGTAAGCCTTGTATTGTTTTCCCACATCATGCAAGGGTTTACCAGACCTCAGTTTTTTAATAATTTCTACAATATTATTTTAGTAGACACATTTACAGGGAAATAAACAGGGCAAAGCTAAGAAACAGGCATACCATGTACGATTTCAAACATGCTGCCTTAAACACACGCGCTCATCTTTTCCTGTGTCACCTTTTTCACCGTATCAGTCTGGGAGTTCTGACACCGAGCATACCCAGTCTGTGCTACGGCAGGTGTATTGTGCAGGTAGTATGAAAGGCAGAAACATGATACTGATCTTCAAAAAGAAGCTATCAAACTATGTTTTAATGTTTGTAAGAAGTTTTAATTCTTTTAAAATTTTATGCAAACAATTAATATTCCAGGGCATGCCTGGTGGTGCAGTGGGTAGGAATCCACCTGCCAATGCAGGAGACATGGGTTTGATCCCTGGTCCAGGAAGATCCCAAAAGCCGTGGAGCAATTCAGCCCGTGTGCTACAACTACTGAAGCCTGCGTGCCGCAACAGAGAGCTGGTGCAACCAAAAGTAAACACATTAACAAAATAAATTTCAAAAATTAATATTCCAAATAACATGTCCATAGATTTGCCTCTTAGCAAATGGGGACAGAAAGTGAGACAGAAAAGAGAAAAAAGACGTAAAGATTAGCTCTTGCATGGGACTGGCCGTGAGAATGCAGAATGAACACAAAGGGGCGCAAGGGATCTTTCTGGGGTGATGGAAAAGCCCTAAAACTAAACTGTGATGGAAGTCCCGTAACTGTCAGTTTTCTACAAATCTATGAATTGTACACTTAAACTGGGAGAGTTTTATGTCATGTAAATTATACCTCAATGAAGAAGTGGAAAAACTAACCCTAAATGTTGGAAGTAACACTGTAATGTCAACACCTCCTCTTTTGTCCTGATGTTTTAAATTTAACACCAGTTCAAACAGGGGAAGAAGGATGCAGTAAATGAGATCCATTCCTGATCGTTAAGGGAAAAGGAGAAATTTTGATCCCAAATGACTAATTTTACATCCAGACAGAGGAGATGAGTGCTTCTAGATATTCCCCCACATGTAACAAATGAAATCGAAATTATTTCGAGTTTAACATGCCATGTGTGCCTCTCTAACTACCGTACATCATATCAAACGGTAGTATTTTGTTTACCACTCATCCTGCAAAGACGGCGGAAACTCCGGAGGATGATGTCATGGTCTTCCCCACATTTTCAGGACCTAGCAGGTGTTCAATATATGAGTTTATTGAATGGAAGGATCTCTTCATCAGAACCACTGAACAATTTGCTTGAACAATATAAAGCAAATTAGAAAGACATTCCCTACTTTCTAGACCAGGGTTTCCCAACCACAGCACTGTTGACACATTGGCCCCGATAGTTCTTCTCTGTGGAGGAAGGCTGTTTCGTTCACGGCGGGATGTATAATAGCATCCGTGGCTTCTACTCATTTATTAGACGCCAGCAGTAGGCCCAGCATCCCCCTCGCGGGCCCCCAACCCCCACCCTCGCCCAACAGCTGTGACAACCAAAATGTCCTCTGGGCGGCAAAGTCACCCTTCCTTGAGAACCACAGCTTTAATCAGAAAGAGTATAATGAAGATCAAATCAAACTGTTGTGTTCACGTGTCAGCAGTGCTTTTCATGTGATCACTTCCTAAAGCCAGTGAGAACATCAAAAGGAAAACGCATGTGACTAGCAAATGATAATTCTCTGACCACGGGCCTTGGCATTTTATGGGGAGAAGAAAAGTTCTTTTTAATTTCCTTATAACTGTGAAGATGCAAAAGGCTTGTTCTGATCCAAGGCTGACAGTTTTCAGGATATGTGGAGCTGGAAAAATCCATAAGAGAAGGGTCCAAATGTCAAATGGCCTATGGCTATAAAACAGTATAAAAGCAGCATGCTCTTTGCCAGCACTGGGCTGTTTATTATGAACTGTGGCTAGGGGAACAATTTTGAAAATGCTATTGAATATTTATTAAAAGAAAAGATCTACAATAATGCAGGTCCTGACCAGCTGCTATTAGTAAACCACTCAACCAGTTGGAAAGGTTAAGAACTGTGGTGGCAAAAACCATTAAGTGCAAGTTTGATCCTCTGGCATTTTCTTTTTTCTCAACCACCATAGTGTTTAGCAATCCTCTTCCATACACCCTGGCATAAGATCTGAAAAGCTGTTATCCACATTGTATGCTTTAAATGAGTCCCTGAACATTTCAGTTTCGACTCTTACTTTGGAGATATTGGGAATTTCATGCTGCTGTTAGAAGCTTAAGATGTATATTTTGGGCAAAATGACTATAATATAGCACAGCAAAGAAAAAGTTATCTTATATTACTTGACTGTGTTTTGTTATCAAGATTCATAATACTTTACTGCAAAGCATTATTTTTTATTTAGGAAAACAGAGAAATACACTCCCAACCTCAACACTAACAATTTAGGCCCTACAAATGACATCGTTGGTTTCTGCCACTTCTGGATTTAGCAGTCTATCGTGTGTGAGAAAAGGTTATAGCAGTTTACCTGTCAATTCCTAATATCTGAAAAGGAAGCATATCTTTTAAGATTATGTTTGTAAAAATATTTATATCTCTGCACGTCTATTGGCAAACATAAGTAGGTTTAGGATTCTGAAACATTAAGCATATAATTCCTCAATCTGCTAAGAGAAAGAGCATACACAATACGCAAAAAGTCCTCTATTCAAACAAGCTGTGACTGTATACGTAACTATGGCATTCAAATTAGATTACTAATTTAGACTTGTTCTATTATGTCAAGTAGACACTAACATAAAAAAAAGGTCAACCCACTGAAAAATAAAAAAATTAAAAAAAAAAAAAAAAAAAAAAAAAAAAAAAAAAAAGGTCAGAATAAAAGTGAACAGGAAGAAAAACGAGGTAAGGAAAATTTAATTACTCTCTTCAGAAAATGAAAACTCCTAGTACATAATATTAAAATATATACTTATGGAAAGATTAGCGGGAATGCAGCTTACTTACTCATCTTGGTGGTGAGTAATAAACACAGTATTGTCAGATCACCTCTACAGGATACTACCTCTGTGCCCTGGATTATCATATTTG
The DNA here is from genome assembly GCF_963930625.1 of Muntiacus reevesi. Taxonomy (NCBI): domain Eukaryota; kingdom Metazoa; phylum Chordata; class Mammalia; order Artiodactyla; family Cervidae; genus Muntiacus; species Muntiacus reevesi. The sequence goes on along the minus strand of NC_089260.1, from coordinate 35,289,965 downwards.
CATTTGGATGAAACTGGGACACATGAGGCATGAAATGGCCAAAGTAAGTTTCATTTTACCTTGTTTGAATTTCCTCACATATTATTATAAAATGCACTAAAATCACACATAAAATACAATATTATTTGATATTATTATTTAAATTCTCATATGCCTATATTGTAATTTCTCAACTGCAATGGACTAAGTCTACTATAATAACACTATGTATAATGATAATTACTCGAACTAATATAGTTGCCTAACATTTTTATAAAACTTTAAAAAAATTTATAAGTGTATGCTGATTTTAAAAAATCAGCACTAATAATAAAAGATCAACCCACCAAATGCCACAAATGCATAAGCGCTTTTGGATTCAATTTTTTTTCCACTAAAGCTAAAATGTAAAATTGGCACCATGAAGCTTGAAATTGAGATTTAAAGATAAGCACTAGTACCAGCATTTTGCTACTTGCTAGAAATTGCTTTCATCTGAAAATTGCTATTAGTAAGGCCCACAAATATTTTTTATGAAATAAATGTAGCATTATAAACTTTTCAAACAGCTGTAAGATTCCACGAACATTTCATGATTCTAAACATTTCTATATACTAATAGTTAATATCTGCCTTAACAGTAGCAAAATTAGGTAAATTTCAGAATATCTGAAGCTAAAACACAAGTTGTAAAACTAAAATAAGCCCTTTCGATTTATCCTGCATAATTTTACACTGCTTAAGAAAAAGACAAATGTTTTAATGCTTTGGCATTAAAAGGGGAACATGATAGCTGCTTTGGCAAGATAAAGCAAGCTACATCACTTCACTTAATGTATTTGGAGGATTCAGGAATGATATTATAAAAGGAAAACCCATAGTTTAAACTTAATTTGACTAAATCATACCACACACACACACAACACTTCTCACCTACAAAGGCCATTGTAACAATTGAAAAACAAATTTCCGTTATACCAGACAGCAAGTTTAACTACAACAATTTTACAGTTTAAAATGTTGAATGCTTTTCTTTTTAAACTTAGATGCTTTTAAAAAGATTTTTAAGATAATGAAAGAAAAAGATGTTTGTCTCTAAAAAAAGCTTTCCCCCAGTTGGACTTGATTGCATACATTTGCATAAAGAATCTGTGGTTCATCAAATATAAAGACTGCAGTCAATATAGCTTCCACTATTGGTGCTTTGAGCAGACTAATGAAAAAAAAAACTCTTAAATTTCTTTTTTAAGTAGCTACCTCCTAATTTTTCTTTAGTAACTAGTCATGAAGACACAGGCAACCTAATGGAATGGCAAGAAGCCAGAATTTGAAGTCAGAATGCTTTATTTGGGGTCCTAGGAGCTCTACCATTTACTAGCTATGTTATCTTCACACAGTCACCTCAGTTCCCTCATCTCTGCAATGGGAATAATTCCACCTTTAGGTCAAAATGAAAGGAGCAAGGACTGATATGCATGATATTAACTAAAACACATGGTAATTATTTTCATCATCCCCCCAATACAGCAGCTTGTCTATGACTTAATGTTGCCTGTTTCTTATAAGACAAGTGAAAATTACAGGAAACTGTACCTAATATACCTCAAATAATCCAGTGAGCCAAAAGGCTCATTAATAACTGTAGCAAGATTGGTTCAAAGGTTCAACCCTCCAAAGATGCTGCAGCCATGAGAAAGGCTTATTTTTGTAAACCACCAAATAATGGGTCATCATTACTGTCCCTTTCGGCGTGCTCATTCATGGGCACAACAAGATGTGCCTGTTATGAGAACCAAGAATTTTGTGCCAAGAAAGTAATTCTTTCATTCTTCCCACTTTCCCAAGTGCCTGTGCCCTGCTGTCAATGAAGGAGAAAAATGAATAAAAAGGGAAAACAAGAAACGACATTTCTATGCTATAAGCAGCTTGAGATCAAGGATTGTGCTTTATTCATGATTTTACTTATTTCTTTCCTTGACCCCACTCCCTGTCCCTTTTCCACACAGTAGATTCTTAATACTTCTTCACAAGCCTTGAAAGCTATATGAGACATAGTCACTGTCCTGTGTGTGGTTACAAGCGCGTTAACAGTCAGACTGTTCCTCTGCTCTCTGCCTTTTCTTGGTATTTCACTCCTTTTGTCACTTGGCTCCCATTCCATCAAGCACCTCATTCCACTTTGCCTCTGGCTTCTGCCACTTTGTGTCCAAGCACTTGTCGATAACTTCCCTCACTTAATCTTACTATTCCCCCATCTCCTTTCCCTCTGCCTGCCACCTTGACCTTCCGGTTCCTTGGAAAAGCTATGACAAACCTAGTCAGCGTGTTAAAAAGCAGAGATATTACTTTGCTGACAAAGGTCCATCTAGTCAAAGTAGTCATATATGGATGTGAGAGTTGGACCATAAAGAAGGCTGAACTCTGAAGAATTGATGCTTTTGAACTGTGGTGTTGGAGAAGACTCTTAAGAGTCCCTTGGACTGCAAGGAGATCAAGTCAGTCAATCCTAAAGGAAATCCATCCTAAATATTCATTGGAAGGACTGACGCTGAAGCTGAAGCTCCAATACTTTGGCCACCTGATGTGAAGAGCTAACTCATTAGAAAAGACCCTGATGCTGGGAAAGATTGAAGGCAGGCGGAGAAGGGAACGACGGAGGATGAGATGGTTGGATGGCATCACTGACTCAATGAACATGAGTTTGCGCAAGCTCCGGGAGATACTGAAGGACAGGGAAGCCTGGCGTGCTGCAGTCCATGGGGTCGCAAAGAGTCAGATACGACTGAGCAACTGAACAATGACAACAATGCACCTTCTCAGTCAGATTATAACCTCAACAACAACTCCAAATACCCAGAAGACTTGCAAACCTGTATCTCCAGCTCAGCTTCTGTCTTAAATTCTAGAACCACAAGCCTGTGCAACTGTCAATAGAATCCCAAGCCCTGAATGTTGCCCTGGTTCCCTGTACCATTACACAAATCCATACCTGAAAGCATTCTCTCTCCCTACAAACAACATCATCCTTTGTATTCACTATCATGACTTTTGTATTCATTATCAAGAACAACTCTGTCCTTTCAGTCACCCAAGCCAGAGCTCTGGGAGTCATCCCTAAAGTCACCATCCCTTCTTGCTTCTCTTCTCCTTCTCTGTCCCTCCCCCACCTCCCCATCAGTCTAAGTTCAGACCTTAAATCCATACTAGGATTCAACAGCTTTGGCACACAACTGCTCTTTTCCACACAGCCATCCTCACATCCCATCCATTCTCTACAACACACCAGACTGATCCTTGTAAAAGAACGGCCTGAAATGCTCAAATTCATCTGTACCCAATATGCCCTACAAGACCCTTTCCAAAGTGGCTCCAGCCTCCACTCTCCATTTCCATCCCCACCTACTGCCCCTCACGTGCACCGCAAGGAAAAACCAGCTGTCTCACAGACACACCACACTCTTCCGTGCCCTCACTGTACCGTTCTCCCTGGCATCTCTCCTCAGAAAGATTTTTGCCATCCCACTCCTATCCTCAGCTGCCTGGTCCCTTCCAACTCACTCTTTCGGACTCAGACCCTGCCCTATTCCCTAGGGGTAAGTCATCTCTTGGGAGTCAGGTACCCCTAACAGAGCCCAGCATCTTTTATGCACTGGTTAAAACTGGAATTAAGCATCATTTCCCCTCCCAAGACTGAGAGTTTTGAGAGATGTGAAAGGAATCCCCTTACGTCTGAGGTTTCATTATCTAACACTATGCCTTGTATATCGATATATATCTGGTGAATGCATAAATGAGTAAAAACCAGTCCAACTAAGTTTGACTCAAACACTGCCAAGCTGCTAGTGGCTGATTATGTGTGAATGAGAGGCTCACAGCTCTTTTTAGAAGGGGGTCACGGAAAATACCATAAAGCCACTCTGGCTGCAATTCCCAAGTGTTGAACACAGAAGTTGTGGTGTTCCCCTGTGTGGCCATGTTACAGATTGGCTCTTTTACAGTTTTTTTTTTTTTTTAATTGTCTTGTATGGTTTTATTGCCTGTGATCTATAACATGCACTGCTTCAACATTAAAGTCTCCCAAAAGCTTCAGCAAGTTCAACCACAAGGGGGTGACGGAAAAAATGAGTATGGGTCAGGGTGAAAGGCCAGAGTGAGTGGAAGCAACATTAACAGCAATGACTGAGTCACAAATACCTCAAGACCTGAACCTTAACAACCCATCTGAATGCCCTTTATTCCTTAGGGAACAAATTCACAGAAGAGTTCCACATGCAACCTGGAGCTTCCTGAAGACCGAAATGACAGATGTAGCAGTGTTGACTAGTCACAGCTTTAGGTCCTTTTAGAAAATCAACTGAAATTGATCACTTACAAATGAACACTAGAACACAAGATACAGGGACTGGATCCCATGAAATTAAAACAAAGCACAAAGCTGCTGTTGGTCAAATAAAACACTTAAAAAAAAACTTGCCTACTCCATGAGGTTCATAGGGTTTCAAGTGCTCTGTAGTTTAGCACGCACGCACCCGAAACAGGCCAGGTTTCCCTGTCCTCTATCATAAAACCCACACTTAGAAAATGGAATTTTTCTTAAGTTTTTAATCACTCACAGACTTGGAAATTATACAGTCCTATAAAACCAAGAAGGGGGAGTAGGTTAGACATTAATTAACATACCAAATATTATAACAATGACAACAACAAATATAATAACTCAAAACCCAAGGGATATGAAGAACTTTTTAATGGATTTTTAATTTTTTAATTGATTTTAAAAATTGTTTTATTTGGGGAAAAAAGTGCTCCTTACAAAAGGGTCGCTGCAAATTACAGAGACTCTGCAACAAATATTGGCTCCAGTTTGAAATCGTGAGAAAATAGAGGAGGTGCCATTCACAGTAAAGGGTTTTGAAAATATCAGACATTGGTTTTAAATTCTGCCCTTTCCCTCTGCACTTCGAGTGCAGTCAGAGAGACTAGGATGCAGACACAGAAGATGTGACACAATGTTCATTTTCTGAGACAACATGCTTGTACCTTACTTGTGAGACACACATGTTCATTTACTTAAAAACCATAGTCTCACTGTGATACATGACATCGCTACAGTAATGTTCACTGTTGATTAAATCAATTTTGATTCACTTTTTTAGAAATCACCTGAGAAAATCTCAGATCGTTCTCTCTTGGATGAGAATGACGCAACTCCGCGACATCAAACACAGATAAAGTTTGCAAGCTTCTTCACTGCATCCCGTTATCAGTGGATGGCTATATGCTTCCTATTTCACAATGCTAACATATGGGTTTCTTTTCTGAGATCACTGAATGAACTAAGCTTTAAACTCCTCCTCCACAAAGATCTAGAAGATTGTGGGCACAGACCTTCAACCATCCCTTCAATTCTATCCCAGGGTCACTATGGGGATGGAGTGAGACTGAATAGGATTATTTCGAGAAGCACAACACAAGACATCTATGCAACAAAGCTGGACGATAATGAAGGCTCCCAAATTACACAGTAGAACACTAGGCCTCATAGACTCCGGGACTCCACTCCTGGGCCAGAAACTCACTAATGTGCTCTTAAACAAGTGCTCTGATCTTTCTGCTTGTGCAAAAAAAACGATAACAAAGTAACCACATAAGGTCACTGTGGGGATTCAAGTAAATGAGTATGTAGTTCCTAGCATGGCAGCCAGCACACATGAAGGGTTCTGTGTTAGTTATTTGTTCCATCCAGTAAGGATGTGGCAGACAAACCATGGAGCTGTCTGTCTCCACAATCACCCCCACCCTCAAATTCAGCAGCATCCCAGCCTTGAAGGGCTGTCTACCGTGTTGGACATGCACTGCTTGTTTGGAGAACTGCTATCACCTTCCACGTGATTCTCCCAGAAGTCTGAGGCAAGAGCTTTAGAAGTACAATCAGCCCCCAACTCCCCAAGCCTACAGGGAAGATAACTCAAAACAGGAGAGATGACAGGGGAAGAGTAAATGGTCTTCATTCATTTTATTCATACCATAATTAGCCTGCATTTCTGGTACTTATATCTTCTGACAGCTGGATGTTGGAAGAAAGTTGTCTGGAAACAGAGATGGTCACAGATAAGCCAACAAACAGTTAACAAGAAATAACACTATGCAAATTCTAAAGAATTAGTTGAAAGTAACTTCTGGCCCCAACTTGAGTCACAGAAGTGACTGACAAAGACTTTTACTATCAAACCACCCAGAGCAGAGGAACATTTGAAATGTAAAAGCACTTAAAAGAGTAAAGGGAATATTTGTGCTCTGGCAGGAGGGCTAAAACTGAAGTAGAAGGTATTTCAGAGAGATGAGGAAAGACTCAGCTGATGGCAAGGACCCTTTCTGACACCCTCCTGGAACCTTGCACCCACGGACTTTTAAATTTTTTAATTGAGATATAATTAACATGCAAAATCATGTTAATTTCAGGTGTACAACATAATGAATCAACATTTGTATATATTGCAAAATGGTCGAGATGAGTCTAGTTAACATCCATCACCACACATAGTTAAAAATAATCTCATATGAGAACTTTTAAAATATACTCTTAGCAGCCTTCAAATAGGCAATACAGTATTATTAACCTTAATCACCATGCTGTACAGAGAATTTTTTATCTAAAAAAGCCAAGGCAGAATATCTGTCTTGAAGCACCTTTCAGTGGCAGGATACCAGGTTTAATTAAATATTAAATCAGTCTGTAAACTGCCTGTGGCCATGTGCCCTTGATAGCAATTACATTTTAATATCTAGAAAATGAGTTAATATTTACCAAGGGCCAGAAAACTTTGTAGATTTGGATGATACTCTAAGGAAGCCACAGGAAAAAAAGTACCTTTTCAATCATTCTCAACTTTTGGAAGTCAAGTAAGATGCTCAACAGGCTGTGGACCAGAGTTTTAATGAAGTGCAGTCCACCAGTCCATGGGCAATTGGTTCTAGAACCCCCGAGGATACCAAAATCAGTGGATGCTCAAGTTCTTTATATAAAATAGCATTATATCTGCATATAACCTTAAAGTACATTCTCTCACACACTTCATCTCTAGATCTCTTATAACACCTAATACAATGTAAATGCCATGTTAACATTAAATATGTAAATACTAATATTATAATATTAACTCATAACTAAATGTAAATACTATATAAATAGCTGCTGGAGCAAAGTAAGTTCAAGTTTTGCCTCTTGGAACTTTCTGGAATTTTAAAAATAGATTTTCAACCCTTGGTCAGTTGAATCTACAGATGTGGAACCTATGGATACGGAAGGCCGACTGTATGGATACAGATGTGGAACCTATGGATACGGAAGGTCAGCTCACACATGACCCCTGAAACTGCTTCCGACCACACTGTACTAAGGCCCAGAGGAAGCATGCTTATTTAGCATGAAATATAAATTATTGCCATTTCTGAACAAACAGTACAATTCGCAGCAGAGTGTACACTCTCTCTCTCTCTCTGCCCCAGGGGTACTCTCCAGCTAGGACTGAACTCATGCTCACAGATGACGCCAATTGCAGATGAATGACCTGCTTGCGGTGGTTCGCTAGGCCGTGCGGATCCCGCAGCTTCATCTGCAGGCAGCAGACAAACCCGGGAGGGGCGGCCTCCAGCAGGAACCGTAACATACCACTCTCTTTCTCTCAATTCTCTGAATATATGATCAGGAAAGGAAAAAGCAATGGAATCCACTTCAAACCAAAGCAAAAAACCCATTTCACCTGCTGGTGTCTCTGTCATGTGCTAAGGTAGGCAAGCCTTTTAACAATAATTATGAGAATAATAACAGCTCCCAGTCAAGGAGAACTATGTTGTGAGTTAAGCACTCTGCATACTTTACAGCTAAATGTAAATTTACTCATCTGTAAGTGAAAGATAAGAACAGCACCTATTTTATTATGTTATTATGAGGATTTGAGAAGAGAAGAAAAAAGCATTCTGGAAGTTGAGGCAGCAGGGCCAAAAAGGATAGGGTTTGAAAGAGACAGATATGGGTTAAAAGCCCAAATGTGATTTCTATGATTTGATCTTGCTGAGTTCCAGTTTCCTCTTCTCCAAAGTGGAGATGAAGCCACCACCTTGAAAAGGAATCGAAAAAGACGATAGGTCAAATACCAGCTGGTGTCTACATTACCAGGAGGTGTTCAATAAACGCTTATACCCTGTATCCTGTGATACATGCGAACAGCTTCTGTTAACCTCTGTCGGCAGTCGTTCAATCACTCAACGTCAAGAGTACCCACAGAAGCACTTTCTTTAGTAACAATGATACTTTTACCCAGTTTAATAAGTCAGACACTGTTTTAACAGCTTTACATCTATGAACTCATTTAATCATCACCACAATCCAGAGAGGTGGGTACTGTAATTCCCATCTTACAGACAAATACACTGAGGTGCAGAGTTCAGGTAACACGCCCAGGTTCAAACAGACAGTACCTGAGCCAGCAGCAAGTCTCCCTAGTCTGTCCTCCTAACCTTGATGTGACAGCCTATATGGGGGTCAATCTGTTTCAGCTTTTATACTTGGATATATATCTTGAGATAAGCAATGGATGTTCTCACCAACTACAATGTGTTGAATAACTTATCAACTTCTGAAATAACATTCTGTGTATTTTCTTAGAATTCCTTAAAATACTATGATTTTAAATGAGATGCCTTTTAAATGAGATGCCTACAACTAGTTCATCTTGTTCCATGTGCCAGAATACTATAAATAAATGTACTTCTTTTTCTAAGGAGCACCTACAGAAATCTCACATTAAACCACAATCCTGAGTTTTGCAATACAAGTCCAAATCAAAAGAAGATATATTAGGGCAGTCTGAATGTTATTTGTTTTACTAACTAATGACTTCCATACCAAAAAAAATCTGAATATTCTCCTTATCTCTAATATTCATGTCTTCACAGTCATAGCAGTACGGTATGGTATTTCAAACTATCCTTTTACAAATTTAATCAACTCAAATATTAAACATCAATGATGATAATCTATTTCTCTGCTTAAGAGGAATCTCTAGGGGAACAGATGAGAGAGAAAGGTTAAAGAATTCTGGAATTCCATCCTTCAAAGTAGGACAGGGCAGCTACCTATAAATCATGCTCTTTGTTTATTAAGATAATTAAGCCTAACAGTACACTTAACTATCAGACTCAACAATTGTCTGGCATGAACAATTTCCACTTTTTCTAAAACAAAGGGGTTGTGTTCAAAGGTGTCCTCTGCAAGCTCCCTGCACAATGCATGCTATTTTAAAACATGATTTATGTGTCTAATTCCTGGAGCTGCCTTGAAAAATATACTGGGTTTTTCCTCGCATGCACCCTATTAGGAGAAGATACTCCAATCTGAAGAGTGCACTCTTTCAGACTGCAGGGCGCTATATCATGTCAGCATTTTCATTAAATACGTTCAAGCTGGACCTTAAACAAATGGAATGGAGAACCACAGCTGCAGCCACTGCAGAGAGACAGACTTATCCGGCAGGGAGGCTTACATAAGAGGTGCAGGACAGTCAGGGTGAAACCCAAGTGTCATCATCTGAACACGACTGCTTTGAGATTTGCTCACATTCTTTATATAAATGGAATCACACAACACTGAGCGAATTTCTCATTTTATTTGCCCTATAGCACAAAACTGTAGGTTGACATATTAAGTTGTTTTCCCCTAAAGGATTGGGCTCTAATTAGGGAAACGTTGGGAACTTCTGCCTAGAGGGAAAGTGGGATGCGCGGGAAGCCTGGAGGCCAGAGAAAGAACGATTTAGCCTCCATCCCTGAAGACCTAGCGCATCCAGGAATATTACTGGAGTCACTTCCCTGAGGACCTGGGACGGAGGTGACAAGACCCCCCTACCTCCTGTGCGCGCGGGCGCACACACACACACAACACATATACAGTCAAGGAGCTCGGAATGAGCAATCAGCAGCAGGCGAAATGCCCTCGGAGCACCTGTCCTCTCACAGCACATTTCCAACTGGCACGTTCAGCAGAGACTGGGGCCAGCCCGCCCGGGACGGCTGCCGCTCCCGGCGTGCCCTGTCCGCGGCTTCGCTTTCTCAACTCCCCAAGCTGGAGCCCCGCTAACAAAAGGTGCTTCCCACGACGTGAAGATAATAAAAACGAACCTCTCCTTCCCGCGGCGCCACCCTCCAACTTTATAAACTACAGTCAACTTACTGGAATGCAGGCGACAGGGAGCCTTCAAGGGGGACAGCTCTCCGGCTGCGCAGAGCCCCGCTGGCCCCGCACTGCCCCGGCTGCGGCGGCGGCGGGTGCGGGGCGAGGCGCTGCCGTTCTGCACCAGCCGCCTCGGCTCCGCGGTGCCCGGAGCCCGGCAATCGCCGGGGCGCACCGCCTGGCGGCTGCGGCGACGACGAAAGCTACACGGGTCCGCGTGGTCCCGAGCGCTGCAGCAGCAGCCCGCCCCGGAGTGCGGCGCTCCGAGCCCCTGGTGCGTGTCTCCGGCTCCGAGGGAATTGCGGCTCTACAAGAAAGGCAGCCAGGGAAAAGCCGAGGCGCTGCTGACGGGAGCGCCGCCAGCCCGCTCGCAGGCAGTCGGTCACATCGGGGGCGCGCCGGGAAGCGAGCCGGCGAGCAGGCACCGCAGCTTGCACTCGCAGCCGCGCCGCGGAGAATGACAAGCTCCGAGGCGGTGCAGCCGTGCGGGGTGCGAGGTGCCACTGCGCATGAGCCCGGCTGGCTGCGGCACGTCACGGGGGGGCGGGACGAGGAGTGGGGGGGCGGGACGAGGAGTGAGGGGGCGGGACAAGGAGTGGGGGGGGGCGGGACGAGGAGTGAGGGGGCGGGACGAGGAGTGGGGGGGCGGGACGAGGAGTGAGGGGGCGGGACAAGGAGTGGGGGGGGGGCGGGACGAGGAGTGAGCGGGGCGGGACGAGGAGGAGGGGCGGGACGAGGAGAGGGGGCGGGACGAGGAGCGAGGGGGCGGGACAAGGGGTGGCGGGGAGGGGGTGAGCCGGGCGGGGCCGGGTGGGAGCGAGACGCCCGGCTACCCCGCGGGAAGGTACAGGAAGTCAGCCGCCCGGGGTTTTGTGAACCTAAAGCTGTTGTGGTTGAACTTGTTTGTCTCCAGAGTCCATTGTCCCTTAAAAACTACTGTTTACCCTAAGTGATCCTTTAAAGCTCTGGGCAAACCTGCAAAAGTCAGTTTAACTCATGTTATGGTTTAACCTTAAAGAGCTGGGATTTAGGGGACAATGTACCTTGGCTGTACATTAAAATAACTTACTGAGCTAATGGGAGCCCTTTTGCCCCGGCCACACCCCAGTATCCAGAATAGAACGTACACGAGAATCTCTGGTTGGGGCCCAGCTATTATTAGGCTGTAAAGCTTCCGAGTTGAGATCGAGGTACAGTAGAGCTGCTTAAACCTTTAATGTGTGATAGAATCTTCTGGAGATTTTCTTAAAATGCAGGTTCTTATCCAGTGAGTTTGGGCACTGTGGGAAGGTTCTTCATTTCTAACAAGCACTGTTGATGTCAGTGCTGCAGGTCTGGACCAACCCATCTTTGCTACTCAAGTGTGGTCGAGAATCTAGAGCAGAGTTTTCCTTCTGCATGAGAATCACTTTTGTAGCTATCTGAAAATATCTCCAGGCCTTATCTTCAGTGATTATGGCTCAGCCCTGGGCAAAGGTGGGACCCTGGAATTTCATTCCTAAGGAGCACTCTGATGAGTCCGATATAGGTGGTGTTTGAACCAAACTTCAGATTATTAGACCGGCAACTAGGAGTTGGGAATAGACCTTTGAAGTCGGAAGCACCAAGCCTGGTGTTGAACTCAGGACATCCAAGTTCAAGTCTGAATCCCAAGTCCGAGTTCAGCTCCAAGTTCAACTCCCACTGAAGCTTTATCTGATTAGTCCAAATTTTCTGTGATTATTATGCATTACTTTACTTAGGGAAAATATATAAATCACGTTACATACACAACACACATGCTGTATTCCTTGCACATATCATTTGTGTGTGTGTGTGAGTGTATGTGTGTCCGACTATTTGCAACGCCATGGACATAGAATTTTCCAGGCAAGAATACTGGAGTGGGTTGCCATTTCCTATTCCAGGGGATCTTCCTGACCCAGGGATCGGACCCATATCTCATGTGTCTCCTGCATTGGCAGATGGGATCTTTATCAACTGCGCCACCTGGGAAGCTTACACATATAATTAAAGGAGGCTTAAATATGGCCTGGGAAGAAGGTTTATTAGGAGGGGAGGTGTGGGTGTAGAGAGCAAAGTTATGGAGTAAGAAATGTTAGATGGCTTGTTTCATAGTGCACATAGAGGGAAGGATACATGGGAAGAAGCAAACCCTGGACTCAACCTAGGTCCTGGAAAAGTGACTTGGAGAAGACTTAGTCTCCTGGACCAAGGACCAGACTTGGTCTCCTGATCGGTACCATCAGGTGAAACTCAGTGTTCCAGAACATATGAATGTATGACAAGTCGTGTACATTACCTCACTGAAATCTCACAGTGGTCTTGTTAATTGAATATAAAAAAAGATTTATGCTCATTTTACTAATTTAAAAAAATTGCCTTGCTCACACAATGGAACTTGAATGAGACTACAGATCTGAGTGTTAGATGCAGCTTCTATAATCTAAGAAAAACAAGTAAGCTCTTATAAGGAAAAAGATTTCTGTTTATTATTCACATCTGATTAAGGTTGTGCCTAAGTTCTGAGTTAGCAAATCTTTCATTTTTGGAGAGAAGAAATCCATTTTGCATCTTCACCCCAGTTTTGCAGTTGCACAAACTGGGATGCAAAATTTTGTCCCAACAGCATCTCAGGGGCTTCCCTGGTGGCTCAGATGGTAAAGAATCCACCTGCAATGCAAGAGACCTGGGTTTAATTCTTGGATCAGAAAGATCCTCTGGAGAAGGGCATGGCAACCCACTCCAGTAGTCTTACCTAGAAAATTTCATGGATAGAGGAGCCTGACGAGCTACAGTCCATGAACTCGAAAAGAATATCACCTCCCCTTTGAACCTCCGTCCCCCGCAGCCACCCCCCATTGACTTTGCATTTCCCCGGTAAAGAATCTGTCTGCAGTGCAGGAGACCCTAGCTTGATTCCCGGGTTGGGAAGATGCCCTGGAGAAGGAAATGGCAACCCATTCCAGTATTCTTGCCTGGAGAATCCCATGAACAGAGGAGCCTGGTGGCCTACAGTCCATGGGATCAAAAAGAATTTGACATGATTGAGTGACTAACACTCTCACTCAAGATCATCTCAGTTTTAGGACATTACAGTTGCATAGTGCAGGCTTCACTGAGAGCTTCAAAGAGCAACACTCACATTTTCTGGTGACTAGCATGATTACCATCCTCATTTTAGCCAGGGCTAAAGAAACTAAGTGGTTTAGACAAAATCTAGGCAAGAGCCAGTCTCAGGCCTTGGTCCTTCTTCTCTGCTCTCCTGTCACCAAATGACCTCCTGAATATTGTTTTTCATTTTCAAATTTTTACTGATTTTCCATCAGTAAATTAGAACCCAAAGATATTCCAGAGTCACTCCTTGATATAAAACCAGAAGTGTAGGGAACAATTATTGTTGTAAGTGTTCTGGACTATACTTCCAATGTAGAGTAAAGTTTTGGAAGAAAGTGTGTGATATATGGGCTTCCCTGATGACTCAGATGGTAAAGAATCTGCCTGCAAAGTGAGAGGCCAGGATTGGATCCCTGGGTCGGGAAGTTCCCCTGGAGAAGGGAATGGCAACCAACTCCAGTATTCTTGCCTGGAAAATTCTGTGAACAGAGGGTGGGGTGTTTATACACAATCTACCAATCCAGAAGTTTGCTTCAGAATGCTGCATTGTAAACTACATCTGACCCACCCTTGTCTTTCAGTTCAGTCTCTCAACCAGTCATGTTCGACCAATTGTAACCCTATGGACTGTGGCACGCCAGGCTTCCCTGTCCATCATCCTGGAGCTTGCTCAAACTCATGTCCAGCGAGTCAGTGATGCCATCCAACCACCTCATCCTCTTCTGTCCCCTTCTTCCCTGGCCTTCAATCTTTCCCAGCATCAGCGTCTTTTCCAAAGAGTCAGTTCTTCGCATCAGGTGGCCAAAGTATTGGAGTTTCAGTTTCAACATCAATCCTTCCAATGAATATTCAGGACTGATTTCCTTTAGGATGGATTGGTTGGATCTCCTCGCAGTCCAAGGGACTCTCAAGAGTCTGCTCCAACACATACAGTTCAAAAGCATCAATTCTTTGGCACTCAGCTTTCTTTATAGCTCAACTCTGTCATCCATACATGACTACTGGAAAAACCATAGCTTTGATTGGACAGACTTTTGTTGGTAAAGTAATGTCTCTACTTTTTAATATGCTGTCTAGGTTGGTCATAGCTTTTCTTCCAAGGGAGTAAGTGTCTTAATTTCATGGCTGCAGTCACCATCTGCAGTGATTTTGGAGCCCCCAAAAATAAAGTCTGTCACCATTTCCACTGTTTCCCCATCTGTTGCCATGAAGTGATGGGACCAGATGCCATGATCTCAGTTTTGAATGCTGAGTTTTAAGCCAACTTTTTCACTCTCCTCCTTCACTTTCATCGATAGGCTCTTTAGTTCTTGTTCACTTTCTGCCATAAGAGTGGTGTCATCGGCATATTTGAGGTTATTGATATTTCTCCCGGCAAACTTGATTCCAGCTTGTGCTTCATCCAGCCCAGCATTTCTCATGATATACTCTGCATATGTTAAATAAGCAGGGTGACAATATACGGCCTTGATGTACTCCTTTCCCGATTTGAAACCAGTCTGTTGTTCTGTGTCAAGTTCTAACTATTGCTTCTTGACCTGCATACAGATTTCTTAAGGGGCAGGTCAAGTGGTCTGGTATTCCCATCTCTTGAAGAATTTTCCACAGTTTGTGGTGATCCACACATTCAAAGGCTTTGGCGTAGTCAATAAACCAGATGTTTTACTGGAACTCTCTTCTTGCTTTTTCTATGATCCAACAGATGTTGGCAATTTGATCTCTGGCTCCTCTGCCTTTTCTAAATCCAGCTTGAACATCTGGAAGTTCATGGTTCATGTACTGTTGAAGCCTGGCTTGGAGAATTTTGAGCATTACTTTGCTAGCATGTGAGATGAGTGCAATTGTGCAATAGTTTGAACATTCTTTGGGATTGCCTTTTTTGGGGATTGAAATGAAAACTAACCTTTTCCAGTCCTATGGCCATTGCTGAGTTTTCCAAATTTGCTGGCATGTTGAGTGCGGCCCTTTCACAGCATCATCTTTTAGGATTTGAAATAGCTCAAGTGGAATTCCATCACCTCCACTAGCTTTGTTCATAGTGATGCTTCCTAAGGCCCATTTGACTTCGCATTTCAGGATGTCTGGCTGTAGGTGAGTGATCACACCATCATGGTTATCTGGGCCATGAAGATCTTTTTTGTATAGTTCGTCTGTGTATTCTTGCCACCTCTTCTTAATATCTTCTGCTTCTGTTAGGTCCATACCATTTCTGTCCTTTATTGTGCCCATCTTTGCATGAAATGTTCCTCTGGTATCTCTAATTTTCTTGAAGAAATCTCTAGTCTTTCCCATTCTATTGTTTTCCTCTATTTCTTTGCATTGATCACTGAGGAAGGCTTTCTTATCTTGCCTTGCTATTCTCTGGAACTCTGCATTCAAACTGGTATATCTTTCCTTTTCTCCTTTGTCTTTCATTTCTTGTCTTTTCTCAGCTATTTGTAAGGCCTCCTCAGACAACCGTTTTGCCTTTTTGCATTTCTTTTCCATGGGGATGGTCTTGATTCCTGTCTCCTGTACAATGTGACAAACCTCTGTCCATAGTTCTTCAGGCACTCTATCAGATCTAATCCCTTGAATCTATTTGTCACCACTGTATAATCCTAAGGGATTTGATTTAGGTCATACCTGAATGGTCTAGTGGCTTTCCCTAGTTTCTTCAATTTAAGTCTGAATTTGACAATAAGGAGTTCATGATCTGAGCCACGGTCAGCTCCCACTCTTATTTTTGCTGACTGTGTAGAACTTCTCCATCTTTGGCTGCAAAGATTTTGGTATTAACCATCTGGTGATGTCCATGTGTAGAGTCTTCCCTTGTGTTGTTGGAAAAGCGTGTTTGCTATGACCAGTGCATTCTCTTGGCAAAACTCTGTTGACTTTTGACCTGCTTTGTTTTGTACTCCAAGGCCAAGTTTGCCTGTTACTCCAGGTGTCTCTTGACTTTCTACTTTTGCATTCCAGTCCCCTATAATGAAAAGAGCATCTTTTTTGGGTGTTAGTTCTAGACGGTCTTGTAGGTTTTGATAGAACCGTTCAGCTTCAGCTTCTTCAGCATTACTGGTAGGGGCATAGACTTGAATCACAGTGATATTGAGTGTTTGCCTTGGAAATGAACAGCGATCATTCTGTTTTTTTTGAGATTGCATCCAAGTACTGCATTTTGGACTCTTGTTGACTATGATGGCTACTCCATTTCTTCTAAGGGATTCTTGTCCACAGTAGTAGATCTAATGGTCATCTGAGTTAAATTCACCCATTCCAGTCCATTTTACTCCCAATGTAAAGACAATGTAACATCTTTACTTCAATTAGAGCTACTTTTCTGTGTGATTATGAAAAAATTAATAAATGAACATGCTAATTAAAAGAGAATTCTCTGTAAATTAGGCAGTTGATTGTGGAACTCTGTTAGTTCAGTTTTTAATAAGAAAATATTTTAAAGAAAAACAAATAAAAAAGTCAGCATAATAGTCATGTTGGTATTTTTAGGAGAGGTGTCCCAAGTTGTGATCCTGTTTTCTGAAGTGTTAGAAACTTCAGTCAAAAATATCTATCTGTAGAGTGTATGAATTCATTTGAATATTGACTTTTTGAGAACCAGGATTTAATTTTATAAAAAGTTAATTAGTTTAACCCACTGCCATTGTATTTTGAGCCACTATCACTGGCATTAAATACATGAAATATATAACATTGCTTTAATATTAACCGTGTCTTAATATTGATTGTGTCTGATTTAGAACTTGTTTCTCATTAGCTTCTGTTGTTGTCTGGCACGAATAGCAGCAATGTTTTGTTGGTTTTTTTTCCCTCTGAGGTTTGCATTCCTTATGGGTCAGCAAAGCCTGCTCTTTGGCTGAGAATTTCTTCATTCAATGCCTCTAAAAAGTCCCAATGGTAAGGATTTCAATTAAACAGATACTAGCAACTCCATTGAACCTATTTTCTGCTCATTCAAGAAACTGTACCTAGAATAGATTCTTATCCAGTTCTTTCTGCTAAGAATCACAGGTTGACTGTTGAGCTGAGAGGTTCTGGCCCCCAAATTTTTTGTATTTGTTAATTACATTTCTTTATCCATTTCACTCAAAGAGATTCTTCAACATGCAAATCTTCTACCTTCTGCCTGCTTCATAGTTACAGTCCAGCTCAGAGAACTGTGGGGAGTCCAGGTGACTGGCAAAGCTGAGACAAAAATGGGAACATAGAATTAGATTTCACTTGGAAAGAATGAAGTTGCCATAAAAGGTTAATACAAGTTGTGCTTGATTTCTGGACATGGCTTATTACCAAGTTTGCCTTGTTTGAACACATGCAGCTGCTAGTAAATTCCCTAGAAATCATAACTGAATCCCTGGTGGGATATGGGGGAGAGAGGAGGTGGGTCTGGGGATAGTTAGGTGAACATTATGTTTTGTTTTGTTTTTTATCTGGAACAACTTATGGAGACTATTCAAAAGCTCAATTCCTCTTTCTCTGACACAGGAAAATTAAGAAGTGCCTGAATTTCAAATGCATACTTCTCAATTGTTTGTGCTAAATGATTTCTTTAGAACTTAGAGTAGCCTGATTTTCAGGCTAGTTCCAAAATATTTCTTTAAAATAAGTTAATACAGTGTTCAATTGCAACTCTGAGCCTGAAAGAAAATAGGTGCCGGGTGAAGGTTCTGGCCCAATGATAACAGTGGGGTTTGGGGCAGGACAGAATGGAATTTAGGGGTCAAAGAGGAAGACTGACTATGGTCTTGGTGGTTGAGAAGCAGAGACTGATAAAGATTGTTTATCAGTAGCCTCTGAGATAAACTTGGGACAAGTATTGGCCTGTGACCAAGAAGAGAAATAGCAGTTGAAACTGGACCTGCAGCTTAGAGCTTGCATCTACTAAAAGTGTAAAGGGCCTCACATTTGTCTTAATCTATAGAAAAGAATGATCAGAGATTACTAAATAGGTTATAAATCCATTACAGATGGATAAATACTTTGAAGAACTGATACAGAAATGTACATTCCATTTTAATGTCTAAGAATTACCTACCCCTCTCTCCCAGACATGTTACCCACTAATAGAAGGAGAAGGCGGCCAGTGGGGAGGCAGTGTGCACAGTTAGAACCACACATAGTTGGCTGACCCTGGCTTCTCGTATCCCCATCTGTCAGCTACAATCACATGACTACCATCTTTGATTGCCTAACATGGAATAACAATAGTTTTCAGCACATGCGTGTCTGCTCAGTCATGTCTGATTCTTTGTGATTCCATGGACTGTAGCCTGCCATGCTCCTCTGTCCATGAAATTTTCCAGGCAAGCTCACTAAAGCGGATTGCCATTTCCTACTCTAGGGGATCTTCCAGATCCAGGGATTGAACCTACATCTCCATCATTGGCAGGCAAATTTGTTACCACTGAGCCACCTGGAGAGCCCATAGTAAATTCCTAATGAATGCCAGATATTAGAATTGACTTTTTTCCCCTCTCCTAGAGTCAAAATCTGTAGCTAGATGTCTCCTAATGCCTGTTGTATCATTTTATTGTAAGCAGTGATTAACTGTGGTTCATCAGAGAGTGCTTTCCCTTTTTGACAGAAGACTTAGGAGTGACTTTAGGGCTCCTCTGAGAATAGGGAAACCTTGTAGAAAAGGCTTTCAGGGGAGATCAAGACAAAGCCTGCTAATGTTACTCTGTGGCCTCACACGTACTGCAAAGGTAAAGGCAGGGCTTAGGACTTGACACTTCCAGATCTTTCTACTGGGAGAAAGAAATTATGCTGGAAAAAGAGACAGTACTTGTAAAAGTGAGAGCAGAGAGTGCCTTAAAGAGGTGTCTTTATATTACAGTTTAAAGAATGGGTGTTCCCATCACCGTTTGTCATCCTGACCTTACATATTCCTTAAATTTCTATCTTGATGTCACTGCTTACGATTTGCGGCTTTAAAAGTTATGTGAGAATGTGTTACTCATACTGTTGACAGAGATTCATTTGTTCACTTTTTACTTGTTCTGCCTTCATCACTTCCATAGAATATAATTCTCATGCACTCCAGTTGGAAGTAAGCACCAGAGAAAACCGTGTGTTTCATTATCAGCCAACAAACAAAAATTCAAGATTGAGGAAGGAAGATGTATAAAGTTGTCGAGAGTTTTACTTCCAGGAGGAGCTAATTGGTTGCTCTCCAAAGTCAGAAAGGTATGAAAAGCTTTCAGGGGCTAAAACACGGCAGTCATTTCTTTCTCCATTCCCACCTCTTCAATGTTTTTTTCAGCAAATAGACTTTCCTGCTCTCAGTCTTGCATCGTCCTTGGCATGCAGTCGTATCTTGCTATGGAGGGACACAAGATGACAAGGAGTGGAAATTCAGTATACTGTGGCCTTTTCTTTTCAGTCAGAAGTCCATTTAGGACTAGAGGGATATGCGCTGTTTACTTGAATTTCTTCCTCAGTCTACCTAAGCTTCTTATCTGCAAAATGAGAATGTTAAAGGTGGCTGTTATTATTCTCGGAAAGAGTGAGCGATTTACCTATTCCTTCTTCCCCACGAAGAAGGAGCATTTAGTTTCTGCTGAACTCTCTTTCCTTCCTTATGCCCAAAGAGGAAAACACCTTCTAGAGAGGGGTACTAGGAAAGACTAGGGAGAATGAGGGCCCCCCAAAGTTTCCATATATTTGGTGGTCAAACCTACTATTCTGAGCAAGCGACTGAAGCTCTTAGAATTTGAGATGTTACTTGTACAGTTGGTGGTCACTTTCTTAGTGGAATCCAACCGTATTCTTTGAGGGATGAAAAAAAGCACAAGCACGTAGCCTGATAGAAAAGTAGACCTGGGAGATTTCACAGAAATTCACACAGAATTCCCAGAGGCAACAGCCATAAAATAAACCATCACTCCAAGACATCTTGTAAAAACAGCAGTTGGTTTCAGAAATATTTAATCCCAAATTCCACTGAAGTGCACATGGCATTTCCTGTTTCTGGAAACAGAAGAAAATTAAGCTCTGCTTGAAAGAAAGAAGGCAGAGCCAGATGTTGGTGTTGGTAATGATCTGCAGAGCCTGACGCTCATGTGGCAGCAGTCCGGGAAATACATGACAGCTGTCTGAAGCCATGGGAGCCTAATTTCTCTTGGCTAGAAAAGAAACAAAGTGTACAGGCTGTGTTGTTTATATATACAATGGACAGCTGAGCCCAAGAGACATGGTTTTGGTTTATAGAGCCAGTAACAGCGATTTTAAATATTATTTATATTCCTTTGACGAACTTGATCCAAATCACTTTTTCAAGGAATGTTCAGTATCCAACCAACTATAATGCCATTCTCAAGTGATTTCTTTTCTCCAGAAAATGCTAGACTATTAGATTTTAAAAGCCAATTATAGGCAATTTGATAGTGGTTTGCTTTGTCTATATTAGTAATTAGAATTTTGTTCTGAAAATACACGATTGGACTTCTTGATAAAAAGAGCCTTGGCTATACAGCAGTAATTAAAACCTACTTTATCTTTTATTTTACCCCACCCAGATTCTTCTGCTTTGGTCAAACTGGTTTGCTCTTCTTCATTGCTTCACGTCCTTTGAGCTTTATTGCTTTAGTGTGTTTCCCTGTGTAGTTTTTTGATTCCTTGCATTATTCAATTATATTCAGTCTGACTTTTACATGGATAAAATTTTCCCATTTTAACTATTTGTTTCCCCTCTTTAAAAAACATGTAGTATAATTGACCTAGAACACTATGTTAATCTCAGGTGTACAACATAGTGATTCAATATTTGTATACTTTACAAAATAATCACCAGGATATGTATAGTTCCCATATCACCATACAAAGTTGTTAAAATACTATTGACTGTGCTCCCAGTGCTGTAGATTTCATCCCCATGAATCATTTATTTTGTAGCTGGGTGTTTATACCTCTTAATCTTCCTCACCTATTTCATTTATCCCTCCACCCTCATTCCTCTGGCAACTACCTGTTTGTTTTCTGTGTCTATGAGTTTGTTTCTGTTGTTATGTTTATTCATTCGTTTTGTTTTTTAGATTCCCATATAAGTGAAATCATATTTATCTTTCTCTGTGTGATTTATTTCACTTAGCATAATACTCTCTAGGTTCATTCATGTTGTTACAAATGATAAGATTCATATTTCTCTATGGCTAATATTTTGTTTCTTCTCCTTCTTTTCCATTTATTTATCAATGGACAATTAGATTGCTTTCTTATCTTGACTAATTGTAAATAATGCTGCAATGAACAAAGGGGTGCATATATTTTTTGAATTAATGTTTTTAATCTTTTTGGAAAAACACTCAGAGTGAAATTGCTGGATCATATGATAGTTCTATTTAAAATTTTTTCAGGAAACTCCATATTGTTTTTCACAGTAGTCATATCAATTTGCATTCCCACAAATGTCACACAAGAGTTCCTTTTTCTCTACATCCTTGCAAACACTTTTTATTTGTTGTCATGTTAATAATTGTCTATTCGGGTTCTCTGCTCATTTTTTAATCTGTTTTTTTGTGTTTCTTGTTTTTTTTTTTTCCTTGATGTTTATTTTTATGAGCTCTTTGTATATTTTGGATATTAATCCCCTATCAGATATATCATTTGCAAATATCTCTCCCATTCATTAGGCTGTCTTTTCATTTTGTTGAGAGTTTCATTTGCTGTGCAAAAAACTTTTAGTTTGATGTAGTCCTATTTGTTTATTTTTGCTTTTGTTTTCCTTGCCTGAGGACGCATATCCAAAAAAAAAAAAATATTGCTTAGACCTTTGTTGATAATGTACTGGCTATGTTTTTTTCCTAGGTATTTTTTGGGTTCAAGTCTTACATCTAAATCTATATTCCTTTTTAGTTTATTTTTGTACATGGTGTGGGATAGTGGTCTGGTTTGATTCTTTTGCATGTAGCTGCCCAATTTTCCCAGTATCATTATTGAAAAGGCAGTCTCTTCCCCATTGTAAATCCTTACCTCCTTTGTCATAATCATCCATAGAATGTAGCTTCATTTTGGGGCTCTCTATTCTGTTCCATTGAGCTATATATCTGTTTTTGTGCCAGTATCATATTGTTTTGACCACTGTAACTTTGTAGTATAATTTGAAATCAGGGAGCTTGATACCTCCAACTTTGCTCTTCTTTCTGAAGATCACTTTGTCTATTTGAAATCTTGAGTTTCCACACAAATTTTGGGGCCTTGCCTGGTGGCTCAGAAGGTGGAGAATTCACCTGCAATGTGGGAGACCTGGGTTTGGCCACTGGGTTGGGAAGATCTCCTGGAGGAGGGCATGGCAACCCACTCC
Organism: Muntiacus reevesi; assembly: GCF_963930625.1. Taxonomy (NCBI): domain Eukaryota; kingdom Metazoa; phylum Chordata; class Mammalia; order Artiodactyla; family Cervidae; genus Muntiacus; species Muntiacus reevesi. The sequence continues at coordinate 35,267,340 of NC_089260.1, read as the reverse complement.
AGTGTTCTTGCCTGGAGAATCCCCACAGACAGAGAAGCCTGGCAGTCCATAGGGTCGCAGAGAGTTGGACATGACTGAGCGACTAAGCATACACACAGATTTTGGAATTATTTGTTCTAGTTCTGAGAAATGCCTCTGGTTTTAAAATAAGGATTGCATTGAATCTGTGGATTGCCTTAGGGAGTATGATCGTTTTAACTATTAATTCTTCCAGTCTACAAACATATTTCCATTTGTTTTCTTGTCTTCAACTTCTTTCATCAATGTCTTATAATCTCTGAGTACATTAGTTGTTAGTGTATAGAAATGCAACAGATTTCTGTATATTACTTTTGTATCTTGCAATAGTTTTTTGGTGATAGTTTTTTCTTTACTGTCATGTAGTCTGAAAACAGTGATGGTTTTACTTGTTCCTTTCCAATTTGGACACTTTTTATTTAATTTTTTCTTACCTGATTGTCATTGAATAAAAGTGACAACAGTGGGCACATTTGTTTTGTTTCCTGATCTTAGGAGAAATGCTTTCAGCTTTCCACCATTGAGTTTAATGTTGACTAGATTTGTCATATATGGCCTTTATTATGTTGAGGTATAATCTCTCAGTACCCACTTTTGTTAGAAGTTTTTTTAATCATAAATAATGTTGAATTTTGTCATAATCTTTTTCTGCATCTATTGAGATGATCATATGATTTTTTTTTATTCAATTTACTAATGGGTATACCACACTGATTAATTTGCAGGAATCGAACCCTCCTTGTATCCCTGGAATAAATCCCACTTAATCATGGTATATGATTCTTTTAATGTATTCTTAAATTTGGTTTGTTAATATCTTGTTAAGGGTTTTTGCCTCTATGTCCATCAGTGATACTGTCCTATAATTTTCCTTTTTTCTTTGTGGTATTGTTGACTGACTTTGGCACCAGGATGATACTGACCTCATAGAATAAGTTCAAAAATGTTATTTCCTCTGCAATTTTTGGGGATAATTTGAGAAAGGTGATATTAGCTCCTTAAATGTTTGGTGGAATTCACCATTAAAGCTGTCTGGTTCTGGACTTTTGTTTTTTAGGACTTTAAAAAAAAATTGTTGACTCAATTTAATCAATCTGTTTATATTTTCTAGTTTTCTGGTTCAGTCTTGGGTGATTGTACATTTTTAAGAATTTATCCATTTCTTCTAAGTTGCTCATTTTATAATAATCTTTTATGATCCTTTGTGTTTCTGTGGTCAGGGGTGTAACTTCTTCATTTCTGATTTTACTTATATGAGCTTTCTCTTTTTCTTCTTGGTGAATCTGGCTAAAGTTTTATCAATTTTGTTTGTCTTTTAAAAGAACAAGCTCTTAATTTTACTGATCTTTTGCACTACTTTTAAAAATCTTTATTTCATTTTTTTCTGCTCTGATCTTTATGATTTCTTTGCTTTATGCTAAGTTTGAGTTTTGTCAGTTCTTCTTTTTCTAGTTCCTTTAGGTGTAAGCTTCAGCTTAGGTTGTTTTTGAGATTTTTCTTCTTTCCTGAGGTAACTTTTTTGCAGTAAACTGATAGCTCAGCTGGTAAAGAATCCACCTGCAATGCAGGAGACCCCAGTTTGATTCCTGGGTCAGGAAGATCTGCTGGAGAAGGGATAGGCTACCCACTCCAGTATTCTTGGGCTTCCTTTGTGGCTCAGCTGAAAAAGAATCTGCCTGCAGTGAGGGAGACCTGGGTTTGGTCCCTGTGTTGGGAAGGTCCCCTGGACTGTGTAATCCATAAGGTCACAAAGAGTCAGATCTGAATGAGTGACTTTCACTTTCACTTTTCCCTTATAGAACTGCTTTTGCTGTTTACTATGGGTTTTGAGTCATTGTGTTGCCACTTTCATTTGTCTCCATTTTTTTTTCCTTTTTTTTTTTTTTATTTCTTCCTTGATTCCTTCAGTGACCCATTGGTTATTTACCAGCATAATGCTTAACCTTCACATGTGTTTTGAGTTTTTTTAATATACTTTATTTCCTTACTGTTGTGGTTTACTCAAGTTCTCCTTTACTCAAGTACCTCTTGTCTTTCAAATACTAGCCATACTTGAGTGCCTAATACATGTCTCCGCATGTCCATGTAGTTGACCTTGATCATCCTGGCTCGCTTGCTGGAGATATCTCTACTTCTGTGGGCATCTATAATACCTACTGTCTATATCATCCACATGGCACTAATTCCAAATTCTCACTGGTTCCTAGCACAGATCTTCAAAAACCCTTAGACTTTCTTGAGTGATAAGAGTGCCTTATGATATACAGAATGAACCTCTCTGGGCCATGCTTGAGTTTATGGCAGTAATATACGGAGAAAAAACAGCCATGTGCTTAGAAGTTGGAACTCTCAACCCCACTCCCTGACCCTGGCAAGGGGAGGGAGAAGAGGTGGAGACTGAGTTCTATAAAATGGCCAATGATTTAATCAGGCATGTCTGTGCAATGAAACCTCAATTAAAAAAAAAGAAAAGTTCAAGGCAGCAAGGCTTGAGGAAATTCCTGGTTGGTACATATACTGATGACTCAGAGGGTCATGCACCTAACCTCACATGGACAGGCGTTCTTATACATTACTATATTGAATACCTTGCCCTAGTTTTTCTGTCCTGCTTTACACTTATTTTGGGTTTTAACCAAAACACAATGAGAATAATCTCAGAACCTTAGAAAGGTGATACTAAACTGATAATCCTAAATATATTTTCCTAAGTTCTCTGAGTCATCCTAGCCAATTATTGAATCTGAAGTAGCATCGTAGGAACCTCTGAATTTGTAGCCAAGTCAGACAGGGTGTAGGTAGCCTGGAGATCCCACTGGCAGCTGGTATCTGATGTAAGGGAAATCTGTTAGGGACTGTGCACTTTAGCTTATAGTATCTGATGCTAACTGCAGTTATTATTAGAATTGAATTGAACTGTAGGACTCCCAGTTGGTGTCAGGGAATTGGCATCAGAACACAGAATTACCCTGTGTAATTAAAATGCACACGATATTTTTGTGTTGTCTTATTTATAGTGTTGATTATCACCGAGCAGAAATGACATCAGCATCTCAAGATGAGGAAGAGAGCAATTATAGCAGTATGTTCATGTCCACACCAGTCAATCTGATCAAGTTGATTGGTCGTCAGTGAAGTATCAACACATTTTAGTATGAGCATTCTGTCTCCCCAGCTGGATTGTGTGCTTGTGGAAGTCAAGTTCACATCACTTATATCTTTATATTTCAAACCATGCTTCGTGAATTATCTTAAAAGATTCTAAGTACTAATGACACACTTTATGGGTGATATGATGATGTACAAATAAGTGCTTATTAACTATAATATTCATTTTTCATTTCATGCCTACTTAACAATCTTGTTTCAGATTTTACAGATATTACTTTTTTCTTTCCTTATTCCACAAATAGGAAAAGATAATCCCTAGATAAGCCTCTTTCCTAAAATCTCAGAGTAAGTCAGGACCAGACCTGAAATTAAAAGTCCACCCCATTTGGACTTCATTTGTGACTTAGCTTATCACACCCTCCTTAAGTATTAAAAGCTATTGGTCTTTCTTAGTTCCAATAATTCTCTGAATGATAATAGACAGTGATATAGCCATTGAAGTTCAGAAACAGATTCTACTATTCATAGTGAGCTTGTCATTCATTTTTGAATTGTTCATTTAGCCTTATGTTTATGCTAGTAATTAAACTCATTTTGCCAAATTAAGTTGGTGAGTCACTTATACTGATAGGAAATGTTAAGAATCTAACTTAAGACACACACTTTTAAAAAGGAAAAGAAATAGACTTCAAGCATTGACAAAACAGAAACACTTCAAAAAAAATCTTGTGTATATAGAAATAACCTGCCTCTCTAGCAGGTTAAAATTTAGTTAGCTCTATTGAATTGTAGCTAAACTCACTCTTTGAGTCTTCTTCATATTTTATATCAGAACTGAAACAATAACTTTGAAGCCAGAGGAGTTTCTAATGACTTTGAGGGATACCAACTAACAATTTATTTCAGGAAAGAGAAAAGACATACTGCTTTAATTTATCTGATTTAATGTTACTCTTCAGAATTAATCACTTGCTTTTCTAATACACCAAACTTTTACTTTATTACTAACAGAATCTCTGAAAATGACAGCAACTGGAATTAAGGAATAGTCATTACCGTAACATTCCATTTGACAACATGCAATTATGTCCATTAAGAGCTTTAAATTGCCCTCAAAAGTGTGGTAGGAAGCATCAAGGTTTATTTAACCTAGTGCTGAGAACTTACAAGCTTGATAATAAACTTGCATGAACAGGCTGATTCTCAGCACATTTCCCTAAGAGTTTTATCTAAAATGGCAAACATGGACAGAAAGGATTGTTTCCTGGAGTCTTAAGTTTAGACATACTTGTGAGGCTTTCTTTGAGTCAAAACAGATGATTTTTGTGAAAATTTTGCAGTTAAGCAACTGATGGCTCAGTGGGTGGAGAATCCATCTGCAATGCAAGAGACCCAGGAGATCTGGGTTTGATCCTTGGCTTGGGAAGATTTCCTGGAGGAGGAAATGGCAACCCACTCCAGTATTCTTGCCTGGGAAGGGTCTCTTGCCTTCTCAGTCTAAAGGGTGGCAAACAGTTGGGCACAATTGAGTGACTAAGCATGGACATTGCAATTAAGAGAAAGTCCATGGTCCTTCCTTTCCAGAAGGCTCCTGGATAAGAAGGGATGTCTGTCCCATGTAAGCTTTGGTATGGAGGTCTTGGAAACCTGAATGTTTAAGAGAAGGCCTCAGAGATTGGCCTGATTTTGATTACATCAACAGTATTTAATTCCAGGGGAGTTTAGTACAGTTATCTTTTGAGACCCTCTTAGAACCATTCCAAAATTCCAGAATTCATTGCCTAGACCAATCTAGAATGATATGGCCTGCTGTAGGTCCACCCTCCTGGAGCCACAGGAGAAATGATGCAAGCTTGGTTAGAAAACAAGTGATCTGTTGTAGAAAAAAGGCATCCTTGTGCCTGTGGCAGTGTGGACCCCAGAGCAGTTTTTCTCTTTTTTTGTGGGAAAGAAAGAACCAGTAATTCAGCCGCCAGCACAATGGTTAGCAGGGTGGGCTCTGGGGGTAGGTAACCCTGATTGTAGGCCTCCACTGACGTGTGTGTGCATGCTCAGTTGCTTAGTCGTGTTTGACTCTTTGCAACCCCACACACGGTGGCCCACCAGGCTCCTCTGTCCATGGGATTCTCCAGGCAAGGATACTGGAGTGGGTTGCCATTTCCTTCTCTAGATGATCTCCCTAACCCAGGGATTGAACCTGCATCTCCTGCATTAGCAGGCGGATTCTTTACCGCTGAACCAACTGGGAAGTCCCCACTGACAGGTACTAGACTCTTCAAGTTGCTTTTACTCTCACTCTCTCAAGATTTCTCATTTGCAAAATGTAGCAATGGCTTTTCTTAATTAATATTTAATTACAAGATCAATGAAATAATGGTTTTTAAACTTCTGGCAGTCTCTGAAACCTAGAAAGTGCTCAGATAACAACCAGAAAGTACTGGTGTTGCTGGGTGAGGTCTGTGCATTTTATATATGTAACTCATTTAATTTTCCTGTATGAATTACTGCATTCCCATCTTATAGATGAAGAAACTGAGGCATGTACAGACTAAGTGGTTTGTTCAAGATCACACAGCTGGTAAGCAGCAGATCACCACCACTCATTTTAAGCCAAGTCCTATGGCTCCAGAGTCCATGAATTCAACCACGATTTTCTGCTGCTTATCTAATAAATAAATGCGATGTCTTATTATTGTTATTTTCCTTCCTGTAAGTCTTTCCTACTCCATGACACTGACATGACCTCCATTGTCTCAGTTCTTTTGTTTGAGGAGAAGCAGCAGTTATCCCTCCCTATTGGTAAACCAGGGTAATCCATGACAAGTCACTTTTCATTTGTATGATTCTCAAGGTCAAGGAAAAATAGTAGCCAGAAGAGCTCAGTGGCTTTCTAACTGGTGAGGTTGGAAGAAGAACCAGGAAGTGTATAGCCTACCTCTTCTTCTTCTCCTTTAGGTGGGAGCTGCTGAGAAGTGAGCCCTCTTCGGTCCTCCCCTCTGGGTTGTATGATGAGACAGATCTGCTCTGGGAGTCTACCCCTCCCCCCACCCCCACCCCCACACCCGCAGCAGGGCAGAGAAGCTTCTAATTCTGGAGACGGCAAACCTGCTATGTCAGAATGCCTTCCGTCACACTGCTATGTTAAGTCACCTCCTCTGTTGACATCCTTATTGGTGCATGCTAAGTTGCTTCAGTCATGTCCGACTGTTTGTGACCCCATGGACTGTAGCCCACCAGTCCATATCTGACTGTGATGTCCTTCCTTTGTCCACAGGATTCTCCAGGCAGGAATACTGGAGTGCCGTGCCCTCCTCCAGGGAATCTTTCTTGTGGCCTCTATCTCCCTAACTTCTCTATCTATGTCTTAGTTTATTTGCACTTCAAGTGAGGAAAAAAAGACATTCATTATTGAGTACCTCTGATTTCTGACTTTCAAGAAGATGTTAACTCTTCCCCAAGGGCCCTCTGATTTTCCTGCTGAAATTGATGAGTTTATACTGATTCATTCACATCATTCTCTCATCATCCTCTGATGGTCCATTATTTTTCAGGGTGCTGCTGCTGCTAAGTTGCTTCAGTCGTGTCTGACTCTGTGTGACCCCATAGATGGCAGCCCACCAGGGTCCCGTCCCTGGGATTCTCCAGGCAAGAACACTGGAGTGGGTTGCCATTTCCTTCTCCAGTGCATGAAAGTGAAAAATGAAAGTGAAGTTGCTCAGTCGTGTCCAACTCTTCGAGACCCCATGGACTGTAGCCTACCAGGCTCCTCTGTCCATGGGATTTCCCAAGCAAGAGTACTGGAGTGGGTTGCCTTCTCCATTTTTCAGGGTGATTGTGGACTAAAGGAGCTGACTCTCACATAGACTTTGAATATGTTAAAGCTCAGTCAATGAGTGGGAAGAATTTAATTTAATCATCATTTCACCCTCTGCATGTGAAATGTGCTATAAAGAGATGTCATTGAGTATGCTCATAATTACAAATGTATTATTTTAACTTATTACTTTAATGCTAAAGGAACTGGTTACATTACATTGTCATCAGACATCTGATAAGAATAAAATGAGTATTAACGTAGAACAAGTCTATGCAACATGAGATATATGCCAGTTAACCAATTTATAAGTAAAGAAAAGATGAAGTGGATGGAGACCAAGTTCAAAGACATACTGCTCATTGATGGCCAAGTTGGATGTAGATGGGGGTTTTGAATGTACTGGGTAAGCCCACAATATCCTACCTAAACATACAGCACCGCTCACATCTTGACCAGTTTTAAATTCAGGACTCCCACAATAATATCATCTGTTCAGTTCAATTGGGCAAATGTTTACTTGACTCAGCTTCTATATGTTCTATATGCTCTATGTTCTGTTTGGGCAAAAGAGCAATGAACTGAATAAATATGGGTCATAGCATCATGGAAAACAATGGAAAGAACCCAACTACACTTGTTAGTAAAACTTGTAATTGTTAGCAAAGAAATATTTTCTAAAATTAAAAGTGCCATTATTTAAATATATGTACTATGATTTTTATTGCTTTGTTTCTTACAATAGGAAAAAAATGAGAAAAAAATCACGAGCTTTCATCAACAGGAAATGGTTTCATAAATTATTATACTCTTACTCTATGGAATATTGTGCAGTTATTTGATGGAATGAGATAGATGTATTTGAAGAGATTGGAAAAATGTAATGATATTAAGAAAAATTAGTTATATGTACAATTCCATTTTTCTAAAAATAAAACAGTGGGACCAGTGGTATTCGTATGTCTATTGTACATGTTATTAATAGTTTAGCAAAGAAATAAGTAAGGAAGAAGTGTGTGCTCAGTTGTGTCCAACTCTTTGCGACCCCATGGACTATAGTCTGCCAGGCTTCTCTGTACATGGAATTCTCCAGGCAAGAATACTGGAGTGGTTGCCATTTCCTTCTCCAGAGCATCTTCCCAACCCAGTGATCAAACCCATGTCTCTTGCACTGGCAGGCAGATTCTTTACCAGCTGTGTCAACTAGGAAGCCCAAGTAAGGGATGTGCATACCAAATTTTTAACAGTGGTTACATCAGTTGGGCAAACTTTTGAGTTGTAATTCAGAGGAGTAGCAGTTTTAATTAAAAGCATTGACCCAAATGAAAAACATAGACTACATCTAGACTAAGAAAAATAAATAGGATTTATTTGCCTCAGGATAGAATAATGATCATTATAAGTAAGATTTTCTCTCCCTCTGCACGCTATTATATATTTTCTATATTTTCTACAGAAACATGCATTAATGTAACAATCAGAATGAAATGCAATTATATAGAAGATGTTTCGGAGAAGGCAATGGCACCCCACTCCAGTACTCTTGCCTGGAAAATCCCATGGATGGAGGAGCCTGGTAGGCTGTAGTCCATGTGGTCACTAAGAGTCAGACACGACTGAGCGACTTCACTTTCACTTTTCACTTTCATGCATTGGAGAAGGAAATGGCAACCCACTCCAGTATTCTTGCCTGGAAAATCCCAGGGACAGAGGAGCCTAGTGGGCTGCTGTCTATGGGGTCACATAGTGTCGGACAAAACTGAAGTGACTTAGCAGCAGCAGCAGCAGCAGATGTTTGTGCCCTATGACTTAATTCCAATCTTAAGCTTCTTGCTGAAAATAGAATATATGAGAAGAATCCAAATAAGAATAATTTCTTTTAAAAAGTAAATATGAGGTAACACTATGCCCTTATTTCAGAATTATTTAAAATTGTTTTTCTGTAACTTATTTTTGGATTTTTCAGTGCATTCAACAGAACTATTGGAATCTTCTGTCCACTTCAGTAAAGTAGAAGTTTATCTTTGAGCTCATTTCTATGTTTCAGTTCCAGTCATTCTAGGTAAGGCCCACTCCACATTGATCTATGATATCATGATATAAATTCATAGGAAAAAAAAAACACACCCCTCAGAAATTATGCCAGTATTTTCCCTCTAGATATAGCTGTTTAAGAAGAGGCATGCTCTAAAGTCAACCCAAAAATAATCAATAATGAGAATGCTTCCTGTGTAAAAAATTTATATTCACTAAGAAGCTTAAAGCTTGAATAATTGCTTACTATGTGAGTGTGAATTGTGAGGTTAAAGCAGACAATCCATTTGGTAAACACTATTGATTGCCCACTATGGTTCCTCTTCTCATTTCTGGGAAGTGCAGGGGCAGATGTAAATAGAAATTACACCAGGTGTGGTCGATGGATGCCCAGACCACTTCTGAGGCACTTGGGCTGAGCACCAGCAAGTGGGAACGGAGAGAAATGAAACACACAGGAAAATGCAAGGCTTTAGATCATAAATGGAAAATCTATGCTGTTAAAACCTGGCCATGGAGCAGGAAGACCTGAGATGGAATTCTGGTTTTACTAAACTTGAACATGTCAATTAACCTCTGAGTGGTGAATCTCTGATTTGATCTGTGCTGAACTGAAAAAAGCTTAAAACAAACAAACAAAAAAACCCCACAAGCTAAGCCTTTACAAAGTTATTGTGAGGATTAAAGGAGATGCTATTTGCAAAATTGTATTTTATGAATGTGAAATTCAATAAATAAGATGAACACATCAATAATCAAGGGCATGTTACATCATTTGGGACACATATTGTGTCTTTTACTTGGTCATTCCCCATTAAATATTTATTAAGTTTATTTGGTGAGTCAGGACATATACTGGAGATAAAGTGATGTTTTGACAGCTATTTTCATTAGAAAAACCAAGGTTCCCTGTGAAAGGTAAAATTAAATGGCAGTTATACTTTGCACAGCCACAAAGTACTAAATATCGTGCAGTCTTAGAGTCAGTAGGATAATATGTGGTCACTGATTCAACCTTCTACTTGTGGCTGGTATTTATGTTCTCATCTATTCTATCCTACAACACCAATTCATTGATTCAGTGTGCCTCATTGATTCAGTTATTCAGGTGGGAAATATAGTTTGAGAACTGACTATGCTTCGGACACTCTACTAAGTTGTTGATTATGGTAAGGAAAGACAAACCACTCCCTGTCCTTTTGGAGTTTACAGTGTGGTGATACTTTCAAACTGTAGTGCTGGAGAAGACTCTTGAGAGTCCCTTGGACTGCAAAGAGATCACCAGTCAATCCTAAAGGAAATCAACCCTGAATATCATTGGAAAGACTGATTCTGAAGCCAAAGCTCCAGTACTTTGGCCACCTGATTCGAAGAACTGACTCATTGGAAAAGACCCTGATGTTGGGAAAGATTGAAGGCAGGAGGAGAAGGGGACAACAGAGGATGACATGGTTGGACGGCATCACTGACTCAATGAACATGAGTTTGAGCAAACTCTGGGAGATAGTGAAGGACAGGAAAGCCAGGCATGCTGCAGTCTATGGGGTTGCAAAGAGTTGGACATGACTTAGCTATTAAGCAACAACAAATTGTCACATAATCACACAAACTATTGTAATTATGATAATTGCTGGGAAGAAAAGATATGTAATTCTACAGCAGCCTGTAATTTCTGTGTTTGGTTTAGTCAGAGAGGTCATGAGAGACTTCTCTGAGCAGAAGTTGTGTGGACTTAAATTCAAAGGGTGAATGCTGTACAGTAGAAATTAGCACAACTTTGTAAAGCTACTATACTCCAATAAAAATTTTAAAATAAATTAAAAAATAAAACATTAAACCACACAAAAAAATACAATTGTGATATGACTACCTTCTGAATTGGCTGTGAACTTGGATAGGTAAAAAATATTTAAAAGTAATGAATATGTTAAGTAGGAGAAGGCAATGGCAACTCACTCCAGTACTCTTGCCTGGAAAATCCCATAGATGGAGGAGCCTGGTGGGCTTCAGTCCATGGCGTCGCTGAGAGTCGGACATGACTGAGCGACTTCATTTTCACTTTTCACTTTCATGCACTGGAGAAGGCAATGGCAACCCACTCCAGTGTTCTTGCCTGGAAAATCCCAGGGATGGGGGAGCCTGGTGGGCTGCCGTCTGTGGGGTCACACAGAGTCGGACATGACTGAAGTGACTTAGCAGCAGCAGCAGGAGCGGCAGAATATGTTAAGTAGTTCTTTTTTGGCAATTCAAAAAGAATTGCTATTATCGCTAGAGGGGAAGGTAATGTAATAACTGTGCTGTTTTTGCAACTTCTGTGAATCTTAAACTATTCCAAAACAAAAAGGTATTCAGTTCAGTTCAGTCGCTCAGTCGTGTCTCTTTGTGACCCCGTGAATAGCAGCATGCCAGGCCTCTCTGTCCGTCACCAACTCTCGGAGTTTACTCAAACTCATGTCCATCGTATCGGTGATGCCATCCAGCCATCTCATCCTCTATTGTCCCCTTCTCCTCCTGCCCCCAATCCCTCCCAGTATCAGGGTCTTTTCCAATGAGTCAGCTCTTCACATCAGGTGGCCAAAGTATTGGAGTTTCAGCTTCAACATCAGTCCTTCCAATGAACACCCAGGACTGACCTCCTTTAGGATGGACTGGTTGGATCTCCTTGCAGTCCAAGGGACTCTCAAGAGTCTTCTCCAACACCACAGTTCAAAAGCATTTTAGTTGTATTCAAAAAGGTAAAAAAATAAATATTTTCAAATATCAAAATGAAGAAAAGCCTAACAAAAAGCAAAGAATGAATTGTAGTGACCAGAAGATGAATAGAGAGAGAAGAGAGAAAAACATTCTAGGTAGAGGGAACAGCCTTTGTGAAGGCCCTGCATGCAAAGGAGCATCGCAGTCTGTGAATGGCTGAATCTCAGAGTTGGGGCTGATAGAATATGAGGCTGGAGAGGTTCGTGTGAGCTAGAAACCACACAAGTCTTGAAGGCTGTGTGAGGGATTAAGGTTTGGATTAGGATTCACAGGGTTTCTGAAGAGCAAATAATGATTGTAAATAAGCATGTCATGACCAGTGCTGTACTTTGAGAAAAAAGAAATCAGTCTCATTGCATTCAGAAAAATTGACCAGAGATGGGCCAGGGTTGGTGTATTAGTTTTCTATGGCTGCTGAAAGAAATGATCACAAATTAGGCATTTAAAACTGTATCACATTTTTTGTAGGTTGGAGGTTGGGCCCAGCAAGGTTTAGAGGAGTTCTCTGTTCAGGATCTCACCAGATAGGGATCAAAGTATCGGCGTGGCTCAGGTTCTTATCGCAAGCTCATAGGTTGTTGGAATTTGTCTCTTTCTCACCTCCAAACCCCTCTGGTCTTTGAGCCAATAATTCCCCCAGGTCAAGTCCAATCTTTCCAACTTCCCCTTCCTCTACCTCTCTCTTATTTCCTCCTCTGACTTGGGCTGGTGGGAAACTCCACTTGAAAGGGTGCATGTGATGATGTTGAGTTCACTTGGATAATCCAGGATACTCTCTCTATTTTAAAGCCAAGCTCATTAATAACTTTCATTACATTTGCAGAGGCCATTTGCCATGTAATATAAATTGAATCCCCAAGGACAGAGGAGCCTGGTGGACTATACAGTCCATGGGGTCGCAGAGTCGGATACAACTGAGCACAAAAGTTATTTATAGTCATGACACTGGGACAAAGGTCACGGCCCAAATTCTGCCTACTACACTTGATATTTCCAGGTAGCTCAGTGATAAAGAATCCTCCTGCCAATGCAGGAGACACAAGTTTGATCCCTGGGTTGGGAAGATCCCCTGGAGGAGGAAGTGGCAACCCTCTCCAGTATTCTTGTCTGGGAAATCCCATGGACAGAGGAGCCTGGTGGAACTACAGTTCATGGGGTTGCAAAGAGTTGGACACAGCTCAGAGACTGAGTACTGTAATCTCTACACTTGATATAGGGATACCAGTTGAAAGTTATTCTAATAGTTCATGCAAGAGAAGTTGATTATCAGGACAAAAGTAATGTTGAAAGATATGGGGAGAAGTGTCTGAGTTAAGTGAATCTTGAGAAAGAAGGGAGAGAAAGGCATAAAGGAACATTGTGAGGTCTTTCTTGCTTACAGAGTTGGATGGGTGGGGAGCTCACTACTTAACAATGCAATTTGATCTATTTTTGGACAGTTATCATATATTCTCCTTCCCTGGACCTCCAACCTTACTGCCCATTTCCAGCCCTTCTCTATCCTGCATTTCAAACTCACCCTGCTTATTCTTTTCTGCATAGGGACAGCTCCCCTGCAAATGCTCTTGGCCTCCTCCCATTATTGAGAACAAATGCCGAAGATCTGTTTCTCTAGTAATGTGTTTCTGATCATAGATAATGTATACATATGGCTTACAGAAATCCATTCAATACCAACATCTAAATCTAAGATAGTACATCCTAACCTTAGAACTAATCATGATTTATAAGTTACAGTTTATTTATCTTGGTTATTTCAATGTATGTATTTTTTACTGAAAAGAGATAAAAATATACTCTTGTACAACTGAATTATCTTCCTTAGTGATATATGTTGGCAGTCCTTACATGTCACCATACATAGATTTTCTTGTTTGTTTAAGAGTAGCACAGTATTCTCTTTTTAAATGGATGTGCCATAATTTATTTAACATGTCACTTATAGAGTGTCCAGTTTGCTGTTATAAGCAATGCTCTAATCCATATCTAGGTGCAGATGTCTTTGGCCAGTTGTATGATATATCTCTAGGCTAACTTTCTAGAATTGGAATTCTTAGAATAAAAATTATATATGTTTAAAAATTTAATTATATACATTTAAAGTTATAACTGTTGCTGTAAACTGTCCTTCAGAAAGACTGTTGCTATATCTTTATATAGCTTAATCTGGGAGTGTCAGGTGGAGAAGGACTATGACTTCAGTTAAAACAAAAGGAAAAATCCTTTCAATGAAGAAAACTGAGATCAGATCAAGATTATCTCCTAAAGTGGTTTTGAAAATGTAAGATTTAACAAATATGAAATATTTGTCCCAGTGCTTCTGGTACTGTGTTATCTATTGGGGACAGTATAATGGTATTGGAATAATTCAAATAATAGTAATTGAGTCCTTTCCTCAAGGATCCCTTGGCTTGCTCAGTTAACATGAGACTAGTGCAAAGCATTAAGGGGACATGGTGGGGGACTGATGAGTTCAGGGAAATTTTCTCATTTGAGCTGAGTCATTTTGATAAGCAGACTTTTGGAGGAAAAAATTCTTGTGGGGTAGTACCAGTCATAAAAAAAAATGAAATTTTGCCATTTGCAGCAATGAGGCTGAATCTAGAGAATATTATACTCTGTGAAATAAATCAGAGAAAGACAAATACTGTATGACATCACTTATATGTGGAATCTAAAAAATAAAACAAACACATGTATATAGCAAAACAGAAACAGATTTACAGGTACAGAGAACAAACTAGGGGTTACCAATGGGAAAGGGAAGGTGGGGGAGGAAGATAGGGGTGTGGGATTTAGAGATACACAGTGCTATGTATAAAATAAATAAACGGAGAGACTATATCATTCAACATAGGGAATATAGCCAATATTTCGTATTAACTATAAATGCAGTATAATCCATGTGGATTAGATTTTGAAGGTTAAATGTTGACATACTATTGAAATATGAATTTCTTCATATGCCAAAGGCAATCAACCACTCAGTTGTCCCTGTGGTTTATAAAGGTTGCTAGGAGTGACTGCTCTCTCCCAAAGAATTTCAAGACTTTGGACTCAGTGGAAAATTATTTCAAAGTGACAGCTACTGATCAGATGAACAGCTCAACTTATTTACTTTATGATATGAAAGTACGAGCTTGTTTTATCTCTTTTCATCTGCAAGGCTTTCCTTTACTTCAAAAAGAATATTATAAACAAAAGTACTTCACAGGATGTGGAGATGAAAACAAGTTATTAAACCAGTTTATATGTGACAATTTAGGAAGAATCATATGGGGTGAACAAACAATTCTCTTTTAGTTAAAAATTCCCTATTTACACACAAGAGTATAGATGGGGAAACAATGAAAACAGTGAGAGACTTTATTTTCTCAGGCTCCAAAATCACTGCAGATGGTGACTGCTACCATGAAATGAAAACATGCTTGCTCCTCGGAAGAAAAGACATGACCAACCTAGACAGCATATTAAAAAGCAGAAAGATTACTTTGCCAACAAAGGTCAGTCTAGTCAAAGCTATGGTTTTTCCAGTAGTCATGTATGGATGTGAGAATTGGACCATAAAGGAAGCTGAGCGCCGAAGAATTGATGTTTTTGAACTGTGGTGTTGCTGAAGACTCTTGAGAGTCCCTTGGACTGCAAGGAGATCAAACCAGTCAATCCTAAAGGAAATCAGTCCTGAATATTCATTGGAAGGACTGATGCTGAAGCTCCAATACTTTGACCACCTGATGCGAAGAGCTGACTCATTGGAAAAGACCCTGATGCTGGGAAAGATTGAAGGCAGGAGAAGAAGGGGATGACAGAAGATGAGATGGTTGGATGGCATCACCCACTCGATGGACATGCATTTAAGCAAGCTCCGAGAGTTGGTGATGGACAGGGAAGCCTGGCGTGCTGCAGTCCATGGGGTCGCAAAGAGTTGGACAGGACTGTGCTACTGAACTGACTGACTGACTGTACAATTACTGTCATGTTGTTTTGGATTTTAAAACATCTTTAATTAGGTGGTCATATGGTCAGCTCAAATATTCCATACTTTTCATGGTCCTACATAGTGTTTCTTAATTGTGAAGCAATCTTTGTTCTCATCAAATCAGGATAGTTGAGAACTACTACTCCATTTAGTTTTTCAATAAGTTCATATTTTTTCACTCTGAATATTGATATGTATCGATTTAGTAGAGAAACAAATGGAAACATAGAAAATCAGAATAGAAAGTCCACAATGAAATCTACCTAATTAAATTTGAAAAGTAATCTGGTAAAAACTTTAAGAAAATGTTTGGAAATCACTAAATTGGCTTTATGTATTATAATTAGTCTTCTCTTGTTAAACATTAAAATTAGTTTGGAATAAGAAAATAAAATTAGTTTCTTAAATAGGCTATTTCTTTTTCCAACTAAACACTTTTGTAAAGCTATGATTTCTTCTGTGAAAGTAGAAAGTCTAACTGTATTCTTTATAAACCCTCTTCAGGATTATGCCCCATAACATATGAATAAATGGTAGTAGTATTCTTTAATTAGGAAAATTTTATTATCTAAATTGTTAGTTCGTGTTGCTATTGATATTAATAAAAAGAGCATAAATGTTAAAGCTTTCAATAACAAACATTTTCTCACTTACATTCGATCCAAGTTATGAAGTCAATCCCACACTAAAGGCAGAGTTACAGGGTCAGGGACATAAATGGTGGGGAGGGAACGGGCAGTGAGTCACCAGTGACAAAACCACAAATATTTATCCATTCCCACCATAGTTGAAAAATACATCGACGACTGAGTGATTTCAAAATAGTGATCTCCCTCCCACAAGGTCATTGGAGATGATCAAGCACCCATGTTCTTCTTTGTTATCAAGTGTTCCCTTCTCTTTCACTTCGGTTCTACTTCTCCCTTCTGCCCTGTCAGTACTGACCTATCTGTGGTCCTTTAGTTGTTACCCCCAAAATGTGTGGATCAGTATTGCTCATCCTTCATGTGTCAGCAGCTATGTCAGCCTGGTCTTCTGGGGAGCCAATGGCAAGGGTGCAAGAGGTTTATTTGGGGTGTTGTCTGTGGGGAAAACAAGGAGATAGAGTGGGAACAGATGGGGGTTGGGAGAGCCTCTAACTGCCATGCAGCCCTGACAGCTGTGAATGGAAAAGGAGGAGGAAGAATTGGTACCCAGAACCAGAGAACAGCCAGCGTGGAGACAGTCTCAGTCAGAATGATGGGAAATAGCTGAGACAAAGTTTCCCTTTGAAGAGCTTCCTTGTGATCAGGATGGGCTGCTTTAGGGTGTTCACCACTGGGGTGAACTCAAAGGAGTGACTTCTGGAGACCATCATTCATCTCTGCTCCCCAAGAGATTTTCTTTCTCTTACTTTTTTAAAGTTGATGTAGAGTTGATTTTAATCGACTATACTGGTGGGGCTTCCTGGCTAGTTTAGATGATAAAGAATCTGCCTGCAATGTGGGAGACTGGGTTCTATCCCTGGGTCAGGAAGATCTCTTGGAGAAGGGATTGGCAATCCACTCTAGTACTCTTGCCTGAAAAATCCCATGGACAGAGGAGCCTGACGAGCTACAGTCCATGGGGTCTCAGAGTTGGACACCACTGAGAGACTAACAGTTTCACTTACTTTTCACAGTTTACAGTATTTTGTTAGTTTCGGTACAGCAGTGATTCAGTTACATATAGTCTTTATTCTCAATTCTTTTTCATTATAGTTTATTACAGGATATTAAATATAGCTCCCTGCACTATACTGTAAATCCTTGTTATTTTTTTTTACACCTGGTAATGTGCACCTCTTAATCCCATACTCTCAATAATCCTTCCCCCTTTTCCCTTTGGTAACCATAAAATTATCTTCGATGCCTAAGAGATTTTCTTAAGTGGAGACCTGAGAGGCATTCCTGTGGCTGCACCAGAATTATCACCCTTATTCTGGACCAGCTCATGGTGTGTCCCAATCTGAAAGTCTGTGAGAACTCCCTGTTGGCTACAGAATAATGTCCAACGTGCAACCCTGGTATGGGATTCATTTACCTTGTCTACTTTTAGCGTACCTCACTGTGGTTCCTGTTCTCCAGTCAGACAACTCCACACCATTCCTCAGTGTTCCAAAGCAGTGTGATGTCTCTGAGATTTGCTCCAGCTGGTCTTCTACCTGCATACTCTTCTTCTCAACTGCTCACAATAGTACTCACCTTTCCACATCCACACCGACTCCTTCTCCTCTGAAGCATCTTTCTTAAATCATCCATTCAGGATGTAGATGATCAAGGAAACATGTTCTTTGTCATCAAGTGTTCCCTTCCCTTCCTTTATACCTCCCCCTTCTGCCCTGTCTGTATTGAGCAGTCTGTGGTCTTTTACACCTTTCCCTTGTGCCAAACATCCTATGCAGTTGCTTATTTGCCATACATTTCTTTTATACTTTGTTTTACGTATTTTCTTCAAAGATTTAGTGGACAAGGACTATGTTTCTAGGACCCTTCTGGAGTCTTGTGTATGTTATTTGTAATTTGATAAATATTTATTGAAAAGAAACTAACTCCAATAGAAGAGAGGACATTTGTTTTTGAGAAGAGAGGATGGGGGAATGAATGGAGTTATCTCAGCAACCTCAAAGACAATTCTGCACACATGTTCACTGCATCCTCTTTACCTCTTGTGGAGAGATTCAAGATTCCGTTTCCTGGAACTAAAATCATGTTGTGTTTACAAAAGGGCTAAGGGATGGGGAAGCACTTGGAGCTTCCTTTTTATGCAGCCCTTGCTTGCTTGCTCAGTCATGTCTGACTCTTTGTGACCCCGTGGACTATAGCCCACCAGGCTACTCTGTCTTGTCTACTCTCCCAGACAAGAATGCGGGAGTGGATTGCAATTTCCTTCTCCAGGGGATCTTCCTGACCCAGGAGTCGAACCTGGGTTTTTGCTTTGCATTGGCAGGTGGATTCTTTACCGCTGAGTCACTTGGTGATGTCATGCGGCCCTGAGAGAGACTCATGTTTGCCTTTTCTTATATAATTTTCCTTTCTTTCTTCTGTGTACCCGTGTAGCCCAGAATTCTCCCACTTAGTTCTTAGCGACGACTAAATGGCAAGTTTTCTCATGCCTCTTCTTGGTTATCTTCGGGTTCCCATCACCTGCCGAGGGCGTGGCAGAGAGTGAGTGCAGAGTCACTGGCTGCAGTGAGCCGCATCAGAGCTGTGTGCAGTAGGCAAGGAAGTGGGCACTGTGACTAAGGCAGAGATCTCATCAGTAGACAGTCGGTGCCAAGAAATCACAGAGAGAATTACAGATACCAAAAATGTGGCAGGAGGTGAAGGTTTGGATGGCAGCATGCAGAAAAAAAATGGAGGCAGACACTTTGCTTTGCAGTGGTCAGTTGGATCAGATTATTTTTGGCCCCACAGGAGAGATAAAAATATTCATTGGATCCAAGTTAAGCCTTTCTCGTGTGCTCATTTTTACAAAGAGCCATCCTCATTTCTGTGATTGAGACAAAAAGAAGGATAGAAGTAATTTCTGACTGCAAAGTAATCATAATCTTGTTTTGAACACATGTACAAACACATTAAATAGCTTAATTAAGACATGGTAGAGTATGAATTTGAGTTTCTTTTTCCTTCTGCATTTAATTTACTCATAAGTCCTGATGGCTTAAGCTGCAAAATAGATTTCAAGTCTGTTAACTTTTCTCCATCTTCACATACAACCTTAGTCTACCTCACTTGTACCCCTTGGACCTGCAACAATCTCCTTACTAGTGACCCTCACTCTAATTTTTTCTCTTGTGGTCCACTCTCTGCACAGTAGCCATGGAGAGCTTTCAAAAAACACAAATCCTGTCTTGTCATCTCTTGCCTAAAGCCCTCTTCATGGCTTCTGAATGCATTCAGTTTAAAGGCTAAGTTCCTACGTGATCCAGCACTAGCCTGCCTCTCAGCTCCATCTCTGCCAAGCTCCCCATCATTCGCTACTCTGACCATACCTCCCTTCTTTTTTCCTTCTGGAAACTTCCATGTTTGGTCCCTCTTGGGGCCTTTGCAGATATCCATTCTGCCTGGAAAACTTTGCACCCTAACTTTGAAGAGCTGGCTCCTTTCATTCCATTCAGTGTGTGTGTGTGTTAGTCGCTCAGTTGTGTCCAACTCTTTGTGACCCCATGGACTGTAGCCTGTCAGGCTCTTCTGTCCATGGGGTTCTCCAGGAAAGATTTATGGAGTGTGTTGCCATTTCCTTCTCCAAGGGGTCTTCCTGACCCAGGGATTGAACCCAGGTCTCCTACATCGCAGACAGACTCTTTACGGTTTGAGCCAACTCCTTCAGCCACTGTCTCGTACCACCCCAATGTGGATCTTCATAACACTTAAGAGCATCTAAAATAATCTTTTATTGTGTATATGTTTGCTGTCTGTTCTTCTCGCGGAAAATGTCAGTTCCCTGAGTAGAGATCTTGTTTGTCTTTTTCTTTCTCATTCATTATTCCATTTCCTAGTTTATGCCTTTTGTGTGGTGCGTCCTCTTTAAATAGTTCTTTGAATGAATGAAAAATATGAATACTGGAAGACAAAAAAAGGAGAGGGTAGCTCAGAGTAGCATGGGAACATTCTTGGAGGGAGAAAGATGGTTTTGGATGTGAAGAATGGTGTGGGGCAGGAATGTGTACATTTGTGTCAAAGGGAACATTCTGGCCTGGATGGAGCAGAAGGTACACAGAGGTAAGGTTGGAGCATGTATCACATCAGAGAGTGGACTCTGGATGGAATCAGAGGGAAAGAAAGGAAGGTCATTACCACCAAACAATACATATACATTTTGCCTCAGGGGGCAAGGCATTACAATTCCACAATGCAACTAAGATCTAGGATGTCTATCATCTTTTTCCTGATTTCAACAAATCTGGAAAAATTACAGCCCCTGAATCATGAACAAAATGAGAAGCACTTAACAAGGCCCATATATTTCATAGTTATATTCATGACGATGATTTCATCTTATTTTTTGGTTCCCCTATTTCTCATGAAGTGGTTCACTGTGTTGACAGGGCAGCTCCCTGAATTATTCAGTCTAAGAGTAGTTTTCATTTTCTTGACATTTTATTTTCTTTCAGGAATGGACCTTATAGAATATGCATTTTTCCTTGAATGAAATAATACATATGAAAGTACTTTGCAAAACATCAGGCACTGTGGAAATGGAAGATGGAATGATTATTACCTCCAGAGGTCTTCAGGGACATAAACTACAGAAAGCAAAGTCTCAGTGCGCTGGTTTTCTTGCTTTTTATTGCAATAAGATGGACTATTTCATTATACCTGGAGATTTTTTTTTTTTTTTTTTTTTTGCTGCAATTGAGAGTACCACATGGTTACTAACTCCAAGAAAATTAACAAAACTCATGTGCTTCTGAGAGAAATATTGCTTAAACAATCATATAACATATTGCTTGTTCAGGAAAAAAAAGAATGAAAATTTCTGCCACTTTAAAAAAGCACTTATTCGACTTGAATAGGGAAAAGCAAACCAAAACCTCAGTGGGATAGCACCACACATCAGTGAGAATGTCTATCATCAAAAAGTCTAAAAATAACAAATGCTGGAGAGGATGTGGAGAAAGAGAGTGCTGGTACATTGTTGGTGGAAATGTAAATTGGTGCGGCCACCATGGACAATGGTATGCAGATTTCTCAGAAAACTAAAAATAGAACTACTGTATGATTTAACAATTCCACACCTGGCTATATATCCAGAAAAAACAAAAATACTAATTAAAAAAGAAACACATATCCCAGTGTTTATAGAAAC
This sequence comes from Muntiacus reevesi, assembly GCF_963930625.1. Classification (NCBI taxonomy): domain Eukaryota; kingdom Metazoa; phylum Chordata; class Mammalia; order Artiodactyla; family Cervidae; genus Muntiacus; species Muntiacus reevesi. Next base: position 35,245,801 of record NC_089260.1, on the reverse strand, counting down.
ACTATTTACAATAGCCAAGTCATGGAAGCAGATTATCAACAGAAATTGGCTTAAGAAGATGTCATACACAGACACAGACACAGAAGTACTACTCAGCCATAAAAAGAATGAAATATTGCCATTTATAGCAACATGGATGGACTTAGATAATATTATGCTTAGTAAAATAAATCAGACAAAGACATCCTATATGGTATTACTTACATGTGGAATCTAAAAAAATAATACAAATGAATTTATACACAGAACAGAAACAGACTCACAGACATAGAAAACAAATGTATGCTTACCAAAGGGGAGGGTGGGGAAAGGACAAATTCTCGGTATGGGATTAACAGATACAAACCACTATACATAAAATAGATAAGCAACTGGATTTACTGCAGAGCATAGGGAATTATACACAATATCTTGTAATAATCTATAATGGAATGTAATCTATAAAATACCGAGTCATCATGCTGTGCATCTGAAACTAATGCAATTTTGTAAATTCACTATACTTCAATAAAAACAATAAAAAGCGCTTATTCCTAATATTCCCCACTTGACTCTTAGAATGGAATGTCTACAGGTAGCATCAAGAAGAACAGTGGTTTCAGGGCTTCCCTAGTGGTCCAGTCGTTTAAAATTTGCTTTGCAGTGCAGGGGACATGAGTTCTCCCCCTAGTCTGGGAACTAAGATTCCACATGCCTTGGAGCAACTAAGCCGGCACTGAACTAGAGAGTCTGTGCACCACAATGAAAGATCCCTAATGATGCAACGGCGTTCCCTCGTGCTACAACTAAGACCCAACACAGTCACATAAATAAATAAATATTTTTAAGACGATGTATAAAAAAAGATGAAGCATAGCAATTCCTATTAATTCTTAATTTTGCAATGTTGGGCTGCAACAACTGGGAGATTTTAGTTTTGTGTGCTAATGGTGAAACTGCTGCACTAAAAACTTTAAAACACGTACTAAAAAATAAAACACATTTTCCAAAATAGGATCCATCGCTCTCTTTGTCCTCCGTAAATTAGTTCATGCTTCCTGAACATAATGTTAAAAAAAACTAGAAAACATTATTACCCCACAGGCTGATCACAGATTCTGTTTATTTATTTTTTGTTTCATCCATGACATCCTCTTAATCTGATCTAACCCATTTCATATCCACCCACATACTCCTTTCCTGTGTCTTTTATAAAATTTTTTTAAATAGCAAAAATCACATATATTTGCCATTCTCCTGGATGCCATTCAATTATCTTTAGGTTTAGGGAAAAGATGTATTGTTCTAAAGTCAAAATTGAGAATTGACTGAACTGTCTTTTAGTTAAGGAGTGGGAATAGAAGAGTTTTATAAGGAAATGAAAGTCTCTGGAATTTTGCTTTCTTTAGACTCAGAAAATGTTGTCCTTCATGGCATTACACGAAGCACATCTGTTAAATCAGGATTTTCCTGATAAAAATGGACTTGGATTCTCTTCACAATTTGACATATCTGAATTCTGCTGAACTACTGTACCTATACCTGGAAAGTCCATCAAAGAGCGGGTATTATAAATAAAAATTTAAAAATCCACTTGACTTTATTAGAACCATTATCCATGATCCGTTAGAGAGGATCCCCCGAATTTTCATCTAATGAAATGCAGTTTTATTAACTACTCTATATTTTTAACCACCAGCTTGCTCTATTCATTGTGATTCAGTTTGTGCCTGTGCTGCCATCGTAAATCACTTGTTATGCTTCACTGCTTTGTAATACCAGCATAACCTTTTGCTGTCTCTTGCTGTCAAAACATCCCAATCTGAGTTGATGCAATTTTATTTAACATGTGTGCATCCCTCTCTAACCTACAGAGTGGCAGAATAATTGACCGCATCTGAGAAGTTCTTTCACCCAATACCTGTAGTAATTAAAACTCTAAATATATGGAAAATTCTTGACAATAGTGTTCATCATTCAGAACTTCTTTTCACAGGCCTAGCAAACAAGATGTGAACTGTGTAGAATGGGTAGTCAAAGATGGATGAATAAAGGAAACTTTATTTGCTGAGTATTCCTAAGGATCCCATCCATGAGCCAGCAAGAAGATGATTAGTTGGGTCTGTTAGTGGTTCATACCAGTGGCAGACTGGCATGAAAGACCCACATTTCCAGGCTTCATGAAATGGTCATTCATTTATAGCACCTGAAACAAAAATGATTCCATACTATTTTCCATATAGATTGCATGCATACTTACATTGATTTTTCCCTGGCTATTTGGTAAAACACAGATCTTCTCCAGATGCTTGGATCACACTTGCCAAATAGGTTCTCGATCCAAGAGTCTCTGGTATTTCATACCAATCGCTGTTAGGAAGATAGTCTGAAGGGCATAAAAGCTGAATGTGTAGAAGAGATTTAACTAACAGTGTAGTCTTTTAATCTCTTACTTGACACTTGAAACATGATATGATATATTTTGGCTGAGAAGTGTTTACTTCTCATTTTCTATTTTTATAAATATATTATCAGAGAGGGACACAGGAAATCTGAAACAACTCAGCCTAAACTGCTTGGAGACAGGGCTAGAAATTAAGTTTCTAGCAGGAAACCACATGTATTTTGAAATCCGGTATAATATGCATCAAAATTATCTCTTCCTCTTCTCTATCCCACACCATATAGTGACTACTATATTCTTTTACAAGAGAGATAGGCTGATTTTCTCTTGTTCATAGGGGTATATGAGGAGTCTTTATAATGAAATGAACTGCTTGGCTGGTAACAAAGCATTTGCTTTCCTGATGTGCTTTCCAACCACTCAGATTCTTAGAGAAAACTCAATTTTCCTTTTATTATCCCTCATTGGATATAGAGTCAGATTTCATTATTTTTTTATCTATAGTTTCCTTAGCCATATCAAAGAGGCAACCTGGGAACCAATTCTCGAAAAATAAAAAAGGGCTCGAGGCCTTTGATTGCTTCTAATATTAAAATACACTGGAAGCACAGAAAAAGAAAGACGTTTGCTTTTGCTTGTCTAGGAAAGCAGTGTAATGTCATTGAAGAAGGACCTCGGATCCATCACAACATTTCTGCAGGAAAATTGGACTTATCCCTGATGCGTGGCTGTGTGCCAAGGACCTAGATTAGAAGTACAAAATCCACAGTTTCTGCTCTGTGACGAATTTCTCTGCAACAAAGGAAGCCAAATGAGCACATGATATGTATTATGTATGTCCTTAATGGGCCCACATTTATTTATTTCTCTTTAAATTTTATTTCTTTATTTTTGGCTGTGCTGAGTCTTGACTGCTGCTTGTAGACTTCCCCTAGTTAGGTCGAGCAGGGGCCACTCTCTAGCTGCAGTGCGCAGGCTTCTCATTTTGGTGACTTCTCTCGTTGCAGAGCACAGGGCCTTCAGTGGTTGCGGCACACAGCCTCAGTAGTTGCAGCGCATGGCTTAGAAGATACCCTGTGGCATGTGGAATCTTCCCAGACCAGGGATCGAACCTATGTCCCTTCATTGGCAGGCTGATTCTTAGCCCCTGGACCACCAGGGAAATCCATATGGGCACACATTCAGTCTGTGCCATATAAAGAGTAAATGAACATGAGCCCTAGCACTATGGCCTGAAGGAAAGGAGGATGGACCTTTGTCCATCCGTGATCAGAGAATGCTTTAACAATAGGATGGAGAGGGAGGTGGAGTGGGGTTCAGGATGAAGGGACAGATGTATACCTGTGGCTGATTCATGTTGGTTGATGTATGGCAAAAATCATCATGATATTGTAAAGTAATTACCCTCCAATTAAGATAAACTAATTACAAAAAAGAAAATGGGAAAAAATTGAAAAAAAATACACAGCAGTTACAAGGTTTTCCTTCCATTCACTGATTCACAGAGACAGTAAATGAAACACAGAGACCACACATGTGGCACTGACTGTGTGCTTGAATATCATAAATATTTTCTCCAGGTCTCCTAGGGATGCTGTTTCATGAAGTTGTACATGGAAGATATTCTAGAGGGTAAGAGGAGAAAACATAAGCAGTAATCCTTTAATTCTTTTATATAATTGCATTTATGAGTCTTCCTTAAAACTCAGCATTCAAAAAACTAAGATCATGGCATCCAGTCTCATCACTTCATGACAAATAGATGGGAAAACAGTGTCAGACTTTATTTTCTTGGGCTCCAAAATCACTGCAGATGGTGATTGCATCCATGAAATTAAAAGACACTTGCTCCTTGGAAGAAAAGCTATGACCAACCTAGATAGTATATTAAAAGCAGAGACATTACTTTGCCAACAAAGGTCTGTATAATCAAAGCTATGGTTTTTTCAGTGTCATGTATGGATGTGAGAGTTGAACCATAAAGAAAGCTGAGTGCCAAAGAATTGATGCTTTTGAACTGTGGTGTTGGAGAAGACTCTTGAGAGTCCCTTGGACTACGAGGAGATCAAACCAGTCAATCCTAAAGGAAATCAGTCCTGAATATTCATTGGAAGGACTGATGTTGAAGCTGAAACTCCAATACTTTGGGCACCTGATGTGAAGAGTCAGCTCTTTGCATCAGCTCTTGTCAGCACCAACACTGATTCTGGCAAAGATTGAAGGCAGGAGGAGAAGGGGACGACAGAGGATGAGATGGTTGGATGGCATCACTGACTTGATGGACATGAGTTTGAGCAAGCTCCAGGAATTGGTGATGGACAGGGAAGCCTGGTGTGCTGCAGTCCATGGGTCACAAAGAGTTGGACACGACTGAGCAACTGAACTGGTCTAAATTGAGTCTTCCTATGGGGCTTCCCTGGTGTCTCAGACAGTAAAGCGTCTGTCTGCAATGCTGGAGACCCAGGTTCTATCCCTGGGTCAGGAAGATCCCCTGGAGAAGGAAATGGCAACCCACTCCAGTACTCTTGCCTGGAAAATCCCATGGACGAGGAACCTGGTGGGCTACAGACCATGGGATTGCAAAGAGTCGGACATGACTGAATGACTTTACTTACTTACTTATATGCCAGGAAGAAAGAATTATAGGTGTAACGTCATCACTAACTTTAGAATACACGGTCAGATGAGTTAACATGAAGAAAGTCATGTAAACATGTAACTAGGATGAATGTGATAAATATGGGGTAAAAACTGTATCTAAGATGCTATGGAAATAAAGGCAGGAGTAATTCACCCTGTTTATTTTGGAGTGGGGGATGTTCCCTAATATACCCCCTACTTCCCTTTCCTACTCATTTTCTTTAGAGTACTTCCCATCACGTGATATAGTACATGTTGTTTATTAACATTTTTTTTTTTGACAGTGTGCACTAGCCACATCAAAATGTTATATAGACCCTCTGAGAATAGGCACTTTTCAATTTTATTCACAGCTATATCCTAGTGCCTGGGGCCGTGGTTGTCATATAGGCATTGCCAAATAAGTCTTTGTTGAGAGAATGAAAGGCATGCCAGCTCTGTGCCAGATTCCGTATTAGATGCTAGACAAACAATGGTGAATAATACTCACAGTTAACCTGACCATAGGCAGCTTGCCTTCTAAGAGGGGAAAAGTAGACAATACACAAAGAAGTGTGATGATTTCACACACAGAGGGAAGCTAATGATACAGCAGAAGAGGAGACGTCATAGAGGGAGAAGAGGATGTTGCTTAACTAAGAGGACAGAAAAGGCCTCTCTGAGATGGTGACATTGGAATTGATATGAGATTGTGAGACCCAGGAAGCCACATGCTGATACAATGAAAGAGAACATCATCAAGGGGAAGAAAGAGCAAGTTCAGGTCCTGAGAAGGGAATTGTCGAGAGCCAAACAGGTCAGTGTGTCCAGAATGAATTTACAGAGCAAGGGGTGAGGGACTGAAAAGTCCAACTTTTATCCTGGGTACAAGGGGAAGACACTAGCACACTTAACCTGAATGACATAACCTGATTTATGTCTCAGAAAGTGAGTTTGCAGAGCTGTTCACATTTATTCTGCAGAAGGTGGTGGTGAAGGAGGGCCAGGAAAGCCTTGTCCAAGTGGAGGAGAGAAGTGATAGCAGCTTTGACTAAGGCTGTACTGGTGGGGGGAACGGACAGGCCTTGAAGAAGCATTTAATGAGGAGATTAACGCTGAGTGGACAGCAGAGCATAGCGAACGGGTTGGTTTTAGTTAAGTAGAAAATATCACCAGGACATTACAGGAGGTGAGGACTGACGATGAGAGCCCCAAGGTCTGGTCTTTGGAAGTTTGAATCGATGACCTAGTGAGGAGGAGTAATCTGGAAGTTACACACAGATAGGATACTGGAATTTGATCACTGTGGCTGAGATGGGCGGGGCAGAAAGGAGAAAGAGAAACTAGGACAAGAGTTCATTTAAGCAGTCCGCTAAGTCGTGTCTGACTCTTGCGACCCCATGGACTGTAGCCCGCCAGGCTCCTCGATCCATGGGATTTTCCAGGCAAGAATACTGGAGTGGATTGCCATTTCCTTCTCCAAGGGATCTTCCCGACCCAGGAATTGAACCCAGGTCTTCTGCATTGCAGGCGAATTCTTTACCGACTGAGCTATGAGGGGAGCCCAAGCAGCCTGCAGTTGAGAGTGATTTTAAAAAATGACACTGGGAAGAAAAAACCCTGAGAAATGTTAAAGAAAATTGGTAGCCCAACAATCGTGCCAAGATGCTGCTGAAACAACTGCTCCATTAATCAAATGCAGAGAAAAGTCATTTACCCCTGGGTGGAGCTTCACATAGACAAAGTAGCCAACAGACTGACTGCATTTCCCACATTTTAGGGCTTCCCAGGTGGCACTACTGGTAAAGAAGACATCTGCCAATGCAGGAGACATAGAAACAAGGATTCCTTCCTTGGGTGGAGAATATTCCCTGGGGGAGGAAATGGCAGCCCATTGCAATATTCTTGCTTGGAAAATTCCATCGATAGAGGAGCCTGGTGGGCTACAGTCCACGGGGTCACAAAGAGTTGGACAAGACTGAGTGCGCACACACACACATTTTAGCTAGTTTTTTTTAATATTACAGATAGAAAACTTTCTTCAAGGATTGGATGTAATGGATGAAGCAAGGGGAAACAAATCTGGATTTGATTTCAAACTTGGTTTCAAATCGGTGGGGCACAGCAAATCTATTAATAATTAAAAATCTTTACCTTTGGCTTGGAAAATGTTTTCAAGTTTGCATTTAAATATGAGGTTGTGCCTGGGTGGGGTAGATCCCTTAGAGGAGGGCGTGGCAACCCACTCTAGTATTCTTGCCTGGAGAATCCCATGGACAGAGGAGCCTGATGGGCTAGAGTCCTTGGGATTGCTAAGAGTTGGACACAACTGAAGTGACTTGGCACTTGGCACATGAGGGTGTGGTTTCCAGGATGTTCATTTAAATATAATGAATTAAAAGGGTATATATAGAAAGAAAGCTACTTTATTTTCTAGCACCGATTCTTCACTGCAAATAGGCCACTTTCTCAATTCTTCTGTAAGTATGATCTTTCTTGAGCCTTCCCACAAAAATTACGGGAAGAAACTGAGTCTTTGTGTTCAGTATCATGAAAAATGATTTAAGAGGTCAACAAAGCTATAATTAAGCTCATCTATTTATTCATTTGACACATACTCATTACACTGAAGTCCAAAAGTGCGAGATAAATATTTAAACCTCTTTGAGGTCAGGAACCCTATCTGATGTATCTTTCTATCCCTTACAGACCTGAGCATCAGTTTATAAATTAAATCGAGTCTGGCTAAGGGAAAGGTGAGAGCAGCTGGAATAATTAATTTCCATGGACAAAGTAGAATTTTAACTTGTCCTTTCAATGGCAACCCACTCCAGTACTCTTGCCTGGAGAATTCCATGGACTGAGGAGCCTGGTAGGCTACAGTCCCTGGGGTTGCAAAGAGGTGAACACAACTGAGCGACTTCACTTTTCACTTTTGCAAAGGAATAGTCTATGTAGACATTGAAAGAGGTAAAGTGTTCAAGTATCAGTAAATTCGGAAGTAAGATTTGCCTTCTAATTCAAAAGTGGACAGACTTAAGATTATTCATACATTCAACAGTTGGCTTAGTATCCACTCTATTCTAGGCATTGTGCTATATTTTAAGCATGTATTATAAAATGAAATATTCAGTTTCTGCCCTGGTAAAACTTTAAGCCCAGTGAGGGACATAGATAAGAAACAAACAAATAAATAAGCAATTGAATAAAAAAAAATAAACAAAAGAAATACATTTTTTTCTTGTGATGAGAACTTTTAAGACCTATTTCTTTTAGGGACTTTCAAATATCCAATACAGTATAATTGTATTGTATAAACAATATTTATCATGCTGTACATTACATCCCCAGGATTTGTTTATTTTATAACTGTAAGTTTGCACCTTTTGTTAGAAAAAGTTTGTAACTAGACTGTTATGATTGTTAACTAGACTTACTGGGATCATTTCACAATATATATATATATTGATTTTTTATGTTGTACATCTGAAACTAATAAAAAAAAAAAATCCAGATTGTTCTGAAAGAAAATAATGACAGACTGGTTGATCACAGTGATTAGGGAAGCTCTTTCTGAGAAATTGGAGAAGGAAATGGCAACCCACTCCAGTACTCTTGCCTGGAAAATTCCATGGACAGAGGAGCCTTGTAGGCTACAGTCCATGGTGTTGCAAAGAGTAGGACACGACTGAGCGACTTCACTCACTCACTCACTTCTGAGAAATAACATTGAATTTGATGAAAATCAAAGACAACCATCCTCAGGGCAGAGCATTTTCTTTGGGAAGAAAAGAAGTGAGGAGGTTGCAAGCACAGGGAATAACAAACAATAGCTGTGAGACAGAACACATCTTGGCTCTTTGGGTGACTGAAAGGAGGATTTACAGCTCAATTTTGAGGCTTGGTTTTGAATAAAAATGGGATATCTGAGTGGAGATCTCCTAAAATAAAGGAAATTAATAGCTTTAAAGGGGATGAAAAGTCAGCGGTAAAACCCATTCATTGTACAAATATGCACTGAGTCATTCTAGACATTGGGGAGGCAGCAGTAAGAAGTTTGCACTCTAGAAGAGGGAGACAAATCAGAAAACAAATAACTCAATAAACACTTTAATTTCACATCATGATAAGGAGCTACAAAGATGACACAGTATCATGGGGGTGTTAATGACTGCTTTCAATAAAGAAGTCACAGTAGGCTCCTATGGAGAAGACACTGGCTGCATAGCCTGGAGTGAAAGGATTTCCATAGAGCTTGTGCAAAGGTCCTGAGATCTACAGTTCTGTGCCGATCTTTCCGTCATCACAAAGGCTGGGAGTATTCCCATGATCCCTCCATCTCACAGCACGCCGGCACCCCTCCCTCCATCCCGTCTGAGCCATGTCATCATCTCCAGGAAGCCAGTCATCCTTGCATCTCCTCTTGCTCCTTGGCTCTCGATCTCTCTTTCTGTCACCCTGTGCAACTTCTCTTCTTACCGCAGCTACACTGCTAGGAACACCTCCTCCTTCTTGAGGTGGGGACAGTGAAGTTCTGTGGGCTGTAAGCTGGGAGGAGGTGCAAACAATCAAGAGCAGGAACCCTGCGTGGTCAAAGAGGTCAGGTCAGGAAATGGGTGTGTGTAAATACAAGCTTGGGCAGAGTTCACTGACAAGCTTGAGATTCGGTTCAACAACATGTCACTGAGTCCCTTCTGTGGGGCTCTGAGCCAAGTGCTTGCATCTTCCTGACATATGCGTGCACATTTTGCTGAGAAAGTGAGCTCTAAATGTGGAAGCCGAAGCATGGGCAAATGTATGGTTCTCCATGTACAGATAAGAATAAAGTGGAGAATTATGTTCTCAAAGATAAACTGAGAGTTTATCAGGTTACCATGAGAGAGGAACTGAGATGGTATCTGGTTGCTATGTAATGAGAAGCTACATAAAATATACAAATATATTTTTCTTTATAGAATTAAAGAATCGGACTCAATAACCTTTAATTGAGCCCCTATCAAATTGGAAAAGGAATTTAATTCTTACAGCAGTCCTTTGCAATGTCTAATTTCCCCCATGCTACTGGCAAGGGGTAGGGAACAGCCCCACACCCTGGACATGCACTAGAAAGAGGCAGCGCAGGTGTGTGAATGAAGGTTGTCTGACCACAGATCCTGGGGTCATCTCTCGAGACATGAACTCCTGCTCAGCACAAAGGCAGCATGTTGGGAGACAGCCAGGGGAAGAGTCCAGAGCAGTGATGGTTATGCCTGGTTAGGAGCATCAGTTAGAATCTCATTGTTACTTCTTTCTGGCCCAGGGAGTGTGGGTTAGTCATTTTATCTTCCTAAGCCTCAGGTTCCTCATCTCTAAAACGGGGCTAATATTAAAACCCACCTCTCAGGGTTGTTTCAGGATTAAATTAGCTTCTTAAGTCAAGTGTCTGACATTATGCCTGGTACACTTAGCACTCAACAATGCGAGCTAACTTTCATCATCTCAGAGGAGAGAATTTAGCACTTAGGGTGCTCTTTTTAAGCTCGGTTATATTAGGCAGAGGGCTGGGCTCTGTGATGCTGCCCTCAAGACAGGTGCTCCTTGCTCTCAGGCCCTCTCCATGGACAGTGAGCATCCCAGTCACCCTCATTAAAGCATACATTTCCTGTGTCTGCAACCAGGGACAGAAATGCCAGGGGGACATGAGTGACAGTCAGCAGGGCCTGCTGACAACCTGAAATCTCTTGTTGGAGAACACCGAGGCTTCCAGCTATACAGCCTCATGTTGGAGTCAAAGTGCTGCCTTTTTAACATAATCTATGCCCTCATGTACCTTTTAGATGTCTGAGTAGGATGATTTACATAAATATCCCGCACACCATCTCAGAATATTTAAATGTGAACCTTTGAACGGGGCTCTTATTAAGAAGAAATTCATTTCTAATTCAATTTAAAATTTATTTTGCATGCTTTACCCCATCCAACGTCCTGCCTGGTAAATTATGTTAAAAAAAAAAAAAGTTAAAAATAAGCAAGTCACGTGATCTTTGAAGTCAGAAAATGCATCAGAAAAGAAAAAAAGGGAAGTGAATTGTTCTAAGTATACCAGAAAGGCCTTATGTGTTCAGAAACTCATTTCTTTTTCTCCAAATCAATGTGCAGTGATCAGCAGAGAGAACTATCAGAGAACTGTTGAGTATAAAGCACAGAAGATAACGGCAGTGATTACAACACGCAATTGTGCAGCTGTGGTTCCATCCCCTCCCCCTCAGCAAGGTCCCCTCCATCAGATTGGTTGCTATGTTAATATTCTTAGGCTTAAAAGACCAGAATTAATGCCTGCAGTTTTGTCTCTGATATGTTGGTTTTCTGTCAAAAATTCCTGATAGAATTAACAGCTGATGAATTAGGGTAATTAGAGATGGAGCAACGCCGCCTTGGAATCACTGACACACCGTTCTTTCCTGCTTGGATGCAAGGCCTTGGCCTAAGACACCCTCCCTCCTCTTTCTTCTACAGGGCACCAATTGTCAGCTATAAATAGGCCATCAGTTAGTTTTTTCTTTGGATCATGAATAGGGAGGATGATCTCCCTGTGGTCTGATGAAAAACAGCAACTACTACAAAGAGAGCAGATGAAATCCAGGGAGGCAACTGGAGGAGATGTTACAATGCCGCTAGAAACTGACAACATTTAAATTAAGAAGAGTCAGAGCTTAATCATTTGGTGACTTCTTTCTTTGATGATGATGAAGTGGTTTTCTGTTAATAGAGAGAACCTGTGAAATAGGCAAAGCTCCTCCAGAGAGTGTTCCAGTTCATTCAGCATTATAGAAAGTAGAGAAGTATGTTGGGAGGTAAGATGACTGAAACACAGGAAGTTGACTCCCGGAGACCTGAAATGTTAGCATTTTCATGTGGAGTCCCAGACTCTGCCCCTTTGCCACTCGATCTCTGCCTTTTCTGCCTCAGTCTTCACTCCTAAAGAGGAACGTGGAGGAAGGGAGAAAGAGAAAGCATGATACAAGTGTCTGTCTTCCAACAAAGAGAGCACCTACTTCGTGCTCACAAATCATTCATCTCGATGACCTTTCTTTTCTCGTCATTTTCTTAGAACAGTTGAGAATTCAGGTTGGCTCCTGTCAGTGGCTAGAATCTTCCTAATCCAAACGTACTTCTGGTTTCTAGTCCCCAGTTGGTTACCCTCATGTCAATTTCCTTACTTGCCTGTGAGAAATTCACTTAAATCCTGAAAAGATTTTCAGAAGGATAAAATACTATCATGGAACCTCTGGGAGTTAAGCTGTGATCATGGTGTATATGGGGGCTTTCTGAAGCTCAGTAGGTGAAGGCCATATTCGAGGTTCTCAGACCTGTCTGTAATTCTGAGAGCCTTCTGCTTTGCCATGGGGTCTTTCTGAGGTCATAAAGGATACCAGCAGTTAGGTGTCAGTAGTAAGTGGTCTTCAAAGAGGAGGTGAGCTGGGGAAGCAGGCAGGTGAGGAGCAGATGAAATCAAAGAAGAGACATATCTCCTTTGATTATTTCTTTCTCAGTCTGTGGTGGTTGCTTAGCAAGGAGGGTGGGAAATATTTGGTGTGTTAGGAACAAAGCTGGTGCAATAAATTATGAAACTGGCTGTAGCAAAAATCTGTGAAATACAGTACCCACCCTTAGAAGAATGGCTTCCCTTTGCCCTAGGAAACTGCTTACCATAGAGATGTTGGGTCAGACCTATGCGTTACAGCACCCCAGTGCAGATTTCTAAAGCCTCTTCTTCACTATCACAAAGTGCCAAGCTCTGTGTGCACTGATTTATAACTCTAGGAGCATCTACAGGCATAAATAATTATAATATGTTCATAAATCTTTTCTCTAATCTCCCATCTAAAATTTTCACTTTTCTAAAGAGTGGAAAAGATTAATTTTTAATATTACTGAATTAGTTAGAATAAAACCTAAGAATAGGTACATCTGAACATTCGATAGAATGTATTTCCTTCCTCTCATTAGGACACTAGTATCCAAGGCCCCTTCCTCATTCAGCTGTTACTCAAGCATTGATAATCCATTAAATAAAAAGGGCTAAGCCTTGAAAAGCGTTAATTGAATTTTCCTCTATTATGACGAACTTACCTGGATCAGAAATATGGTCAAAAATAGAATACATGTCCAACTCTTGATTATCTATGGAAAGGAAAACCATGTCTGATGTGCATTATATGGTAATGACTATATGATTCTAAACACTATTTTTATTTGATTTTTAAACACATAGTCTGAATTTTGAGTGCAAGAATAGAATCCATTGTCAGACTGCACTTGGGTTTGAATCAGTGTGACTGGAAGATCTCATTCTAATCCTCTGCACTTATTAAGATAATTTAATTTTAGGACCTCAGTCTACTATAGGCTCTTGGTTAGGCTTTGGAAAAAAGTCATGGATGTGTGTGCATGTGTGATCATTCAGAATCATTTGGAAATGTAATTTTCCCATACTACTTCCTCCAGTAGTAACATATAACATCTACATATTTAGACATATTTGAGTAAACTTTTTTATTAAGTATGATTTAAAGTATTTTATTTCTTATTTAATTTTATTTTTTAATTTTTGAAGTATAGTTGATTTACAATGTTGTGTTAGCTTCAAGTGTATAGCAAAGGGATTCAGATTCTTTTCCATTTTAGGTTATTATAAGGTATTGAATATAATTTCCTGTACTTTACAGTAGGTCTTTGTTGGTTATCTACTTTATATATATAGAAATGTGTATCTGTTAATCCCAAACCCCAAATTTATTCCCCCTTGCCTCCTTTCGCTTCTGGTAACCATAAGTTTGTTTTCTATGTCTGTGAGTCTGTTTCTGTTTTGTAAATAAGTGCATTTGTATCATTTTTTTTTTTTTAAGATGCCACATATAGGGAACGGTAGTATCAGAGTCAACACCACAGCGAGTTTTTTGTGTTTTGTTTTTAAATCTTCCTGTTTATTTTCTTCAAAATCTAAAAGAAAGTGAAACTGGTAAGAATAAAAATAAATATTCCCAAGTATACTTTACCGGACCAATATCATGACCCAAATTTCTGAACAAAGCAATTTAAATGTCTGATAAGAGACCAGTCATTTTACAGAATATTAATTCTACAAAATTTTAGTTAAGATAATTTGATTAACCCATGAAATGTTATTTGAACTGAATTTGAACTAGGTCTTAGAAAAACTGAACTCTACTGAAACAGCATTGCTGCGAACTGTATCATAATGTGTTCTGAGTATCAGTATCTCCCAGCTGGGACTCAGAGTAGCAACAGAGGCATCCAGAAGCAATTTAAGAAGCAATGTAAGGCCCAGAGCACAGTGAAGGAAAAGAAAATAAATAACAAGGTAATGGTTAATTATCTCTTCTCAGGATGAAATATTTTTGTTAAAACATCTTTAAAATATCTATTTTTATGAATGTTTTAACATAGGTCAACTGGGGACAGGTTCATTTAAAAAAAACTGGTGAGAGAATTCAAAAGTACGTGGACAAATTTTTCAAAAGAATTTCCCATTAAACATATTTAATCTGATGAGACATTTGAAAGCATACTTTTCCCTCTCAGAGTAGCAAACTTTGCAGAGAAAAAAAAATGTCCTAAAGAATGAAAAAGAAAGTTAAAACAAAGAAAATCACTATTTGGTTTATGATGTTATTCACCAAGGTCTTATGATTCCTTAAGTCTATTTTTTAAATGCATGAACATTTATGTATTTTGCTTTAAAATATATGTCAACTTCACAAATCATTTTTAAACCATTAGGTCTGGAAAAGAAATGATTGAGGCTTCAGAAAAAAAAAAATACTTTTTCAGATCATTTAGCTGACAATAACAGTCATTTCATGTTATGCCCCAAATCTGACTCAGAGTATGTCTGTGAATTCTTTTCAAGGCCCAGGAATAGAATCTCAAGTAAGCAAGGAGATCTTAGCCATAATTTGAACTACCTGGGTTCAAGAGTCAGTAATCTGAATTTACCTTTCTCTCATTCACTTTTTTCCTGGTCTACAGTCTCCACGGTGAATTGAAATTATTGTAGGTAGACTAATCCTGTATTCCTTTGACTCAAACAGTTCCAGAGGTGATGTATCTCATGGTCTCTGTGAAATCTAATCACAGCAGGAGAGATCTCCATTCAGAAAAGAAATCTGCTCGAAGAAAGTAGATAAGCTTCCAATAATTAAAAAGGAAAATCAGGTTAAACAATTTAATAAGGTTTTGTCCTTCTAATTAGTCACATCATTTTACTAAAAGAAAAAAAATACTCCAGTGAGCCTTCCATGCCATAATAACTCAGATTTGCATGGTGTGCTTCGGTTCACAAAGTTTTCTCATAGATTATCTCATTGTAATTTATATGGTGCCTGCTTATTTTTCTGTCAGATTTTAAACTATGCTGTGATTGTTCACAGTCTGAAGTTCGTGACTGGTTATCAACACAACGAAGGCAGTAGAGGGTGCGTTACCTTGGATGAAATATAACCAGGATTGATAATGAAAAGCCAGAACGCTCGTTAAACTACTTGTCCATCTCTAGCACAGTCTCAGAGCCAAGACTTCCAAGATGACATCAATGTGAGACTCTACTGTACTTAATTTGATTTTTTATTATTCAGAGTTACTTCCTGGGAGACAG
This sequence comes from Muntiacus reevesi, assembly GCF_963930625.1. NCBI lineage: Eukaryota > Metazoa > Chordata > Mammalia > Artiodactyla > Cervidae > Muntiacus > Muntiacus reevesi. The sequence goes on along the minus strand of NC_089260.1, from coordinate 35,230,142 downwards.
GTAGAATTATTTAAGTTTAGTTTTTCAAACCATCTTATCCTTACCACTGTTTGTTTGAAGCTTTCCAGGTTGAATTCTTACAGGAAAGGTTCCTTGCAGTCAGATAGAAACAACTGACACAGGGATTTACCTTTGAAATGTTGATAGATTCAGGTAAAATCAAATGGTTCACAGTATGAAAATCGCTATAATTCTTACTTGTAAAATTCAAAAAAGCCTTTCCTAATCATTTGTGTAGATCCAGTTTCACTTCATAATTTCCAGACTGCCACCTGGATGCAGTCAGCCTCTTCTGTGACACAGCTGAGCTAGTTTTGAAAGTTCCTCCTTTGTCTCTGGGCTCCTTCCCTTTTATTCCCCCAGGACTCGCCACCTCAAATTATTTTATCTGAAGCTATGCCTGCACATGAATAGACAAATGGAGAATTAAGGCAATTATACTATTAATTTGAGCAGAAAAAAAAAAAACCTACTTAGCCTGAGTTAACTGGCAATTCCTGGCAGACATCTTTGTCTGTTTCAGTGATCGGGAAGATCGCCTAACCTCTTTTCTTGGCAGGGCTGGAGGGGTGTAGATCTCGTTCATGTCACAGGGCTCTGAGCATTCAGTGTCTACACATGATTGCCTCATTTCCTGCTGCCCCAGACTGTATCTATTCTAGGAAGGATAAGCCATGATAGGAAGGCTGGGCGGTTCTGAGGTATAGTACTTACAGAGATATCCCTGTGAACACTTAGATATTTTAAGTTCTTAACTGATGTTAGGGCCTGTTTCACCAGTCATGGTGAGTTGGACTAACTGACGTTTTTATTCATTCATTCACTCATTCATTATCTACTGAGTGCTCTGTGCCAGGGCCCCAGAATATAAATAGGACTATTTCTAGATGCCAGCACTTTAAGAGTTTGAAGTCACATTAGAAAGTGGTTACAAACTACTACTAGAAAACTTGTTGTTTAGTCATCCAGTCCTGTCTGACTCTTTGTGACCCCATGGACTGCAGCATGCCAGGCCTCTCTGTCCCTCACCATCTCCCGAAGTTTGCCCAAGTTTATGTCCATTGCGCTGGTGATGCCATCAAGCCATCTCAACCTCTCATGCCCTCTTCTCCTGCCCTCAATCTTTCCCAGCATCAGGGATTTTCCAATGAGTCAGCTGTTCGCATTAGATGACCAAAATACTGGAGTTTCAACTTCAGCATCAGTCCTTGCAGTGAGTATTCAGGGTTGATTTCTCTTAAGATTGATTGACTGGTTGGATCTCCTTGCAGTCCAAGGGACTCTCAGGAGTCTTCTCCAGCACCACAGTTCAAAGGCATCAATTTTTCAGTGCTCCGCCTTCTTTATGGTCCAGTTCTCACAACCATGCGTGACCACTGGGAAGACCATAACCTTGACTATATGGATCTTTGTTGGCAGAGTAATGCTCTACTTTTTAACACATCATCTAAGTTTGTCATAGCTTTCCTGCCAAGAAGCAAATATTTTCTGATTTCATGGCTGCAGCCACCAACAGCAGTGATTTTAGAGCCCAAGAAGAGGAAATCTGTCACTACTTCCACCTTTCCCCCCTCTATTTGTCATGCAGTAATGGGGCCAGATCTTAGTTTTTTTAATATTTAGTTTTAAGCCCGCTCTCTCACTCTACTCCTTCACCCTCATCAAGAGGCTCTTTAGTTCCTCTTCGCTTTCTGCCATTAGGGTGGTATCATCCACATATCAGAGAAGGAAATGGCAGCCCACTCCAATATTCTTGCCTGGAGAATCCCAGGGACAGGAGCCTGGTGGGCTGCCATCTATGGGGTCGCACAGAGTCGGACACGACTGACATAACTTAGTAGCAGCATCCACATATTTGAGGTTGTTGATGTTTCTCCCACCTATCTTGATTCCAGCTTGTAACTGATACAGCCCGGCATTTCTCATGATGTACTCAGCATATAGATTAAACAAACAGGGTGGCAGCATACAGCTAGAAAACTGCTACTACAAAAAACTAAAAATAGAGCTACCATATGATTCGGCAATCCCACTCCTGGGGATATATTCAGAGAAAACCATAATTTGAAAAGATATGTGTACCCCAATGTTCATTGCAGCACTATATACAATAACCAAAACATGGACACAAACTTAATATCATCAACAAAGGGATAGATCAGAAGATGTGGTGTATATATACAATAGAATATTATTCAGCCATAAAAAAGAATGAAATAATGCCATTTGCAGCAACATGAATGCACCCAGAGATTATCATGCTAAGTGAAGTAGGCCAAAGACAAATATCAGATAATATCACTTACATGTGAAATATTTAAAAAATGATACAAATGAACTTATGCAAACAACAGAAATAGACCACCGACATAGAAAACAAATAGTTACCAAAGGAGAAAGTGTTGGGGAAGGACAAATCAGCAGTTTGAGTTTTAAAAATACAGACTACTATATATAAAATAGATAATCAACAAGGACTTACTGTATAGCACAGGGAACTATACTCAATTTTTGTAATAACCTATAAAAGAAAAGAAAAAAAAGAGTTACAAAATGAAGCAACAAGTTTGAACAGTCAGTCCACTGTGGGCAAAAAGACACACCCGCTAAAAGTTTGAGAGACAGACTCAGAAACCACAAGCAATTTCCCATGAATATACTTTTCATTCTTACATTGTTTCATTTTTCTCATACAGTCCTTTAGAATGAGATAAGTCAGCTCTTTGGGTATTCGTTCGCTACTTCTCGTAGATCTTGGGCCTCTGAGAGTTTTGGGGTAGACATTTTCAACAGAGAAGGATTTAGCAGAAGTTGGTCAGATATCTCTGCCAAGGGCTCTTCCTGGCAGATGGAAACAGCTGCCTGGGACTGAGTCAAAGAAAGAACAGGAGGAGCCCCTGCAAAATATCCTTTTTATTACACTAATGGCTTTTTCCCTGAGAGTGGTTTTTCATTGTATCAGTGCATAATTGTTCTTGCTAATGCATTTGCTCAGATCATACAAAAATCTAATTATTCTATGTAATGAATCATTAACAATTTCCATAAATTCATTTCAGTGTTTGTATGCTGGTATTCAGTTTATGCTAATAAACCTGAAATATTCATGCCTTTAAGCCTGAGGTTGCCGACTCTGTTCGAAAAATTGGTTTCAGTAAATGTACGTTTTAAATCTGCATTTTGCAAAATACTGAGGTGTAAACACTGCAAGCTGACTCTTGAGTAGGATATTCTAATTTTCTATTCACTTCTTTTTTCAAAAATTTTATTTATTTTAATTGGAGGCTAATTACTTTACAATATTGTGGCGGTTTTTTGCCATACATTGACACAAATCAACCATGGGTGTACATGTGTCCCCCATCCCGAATCCCTCTCCCACCACCCTCCCCATCCCATCCCTCTGGGTTGTCCCAGAGCACCGGCTTTGAGTGCCCTGTTTCATTCACGGAACTTGGACTGGTCACTTCTTAAGCCGAGTTCTTTTATTTCCTTTACATCCTGCATTCACTTATCTACAACAAATGGCACATAGTCATGTTAACTTAGGAGCATTAATTGGTGTTTGGTAATGAAAGAAGATCAAAAGTGATTGATGTTGACTTTTTACTGATTTGCTCACATTGAAATTCAGCCTTTGCTCCATTTGCAGAAACAGATATTAGGAATAAGTATTTCATTATCATTATTTTTAATCAAAGAAGGGGAAAATAAACCTTGAATTCTAGCCGTAAAAATTCACTACTGTCAAGTACAGAAGTTTTCTGCATTATTGTTGTTGTTAACATGTACTGTGTAGCAGGTACTCTGCTCTGTAATGAATGTTCTCCATGTCATTTAATCCTTCCCCCAAACACTCCAGTATTCTTGCCTGGAGAATCCCACAGACAGAGGAGCCTGGTGGACTATGGTCCACAGGGTCACCAACAGTCAGATGCGACTGAACACATGCACACACAGGGCCCCTGAGGTTGGTCCTCTATTACGCTCAATTTACAGATGAGAAACTGAGACTTAGAGAAGTGAAGAAACTTGCCCCAAATTACAGTGTTGCACACTGGTTCTCCACAAAAGGGGATTTTGCCTTCCTAGGGACATTTAGCAATGTCTAGAGGCATTTTAAGTTGTAACAACTGGGCAGGGGGCAACTGGTATCTAAGGAGGAAAGGCCAGGGATGCTGCTAAACATCTTACAATGCACAGGGAGGCCCCCATAACAAAGAATTCTCACTGGTCCAAAGTATCACCAGTGATGCGGGTAAGAAGCCCCACCCCAGGGTGACAGCTGCATGTGATGGCCGTGTCACAGCTCCCCCCGTGACTGATTTCAGCACAGCTGCGGTGGACTGCGGTCTGCCTTGGCCAACCTCCTACCAGAACCTGAAGTTGTGACTCTGCTTTTCTGCCTCGGGGCTTTCTCTGAATCACCAGTGCAGGTGCCGCCGGAACGGCCAGGGGTGAGCACCTGGAGGCAATCCTCTATCAGCGTGCAGGGTGATGGGGTAGCTGGGGGCCGTCCACAGAGTTTTTCTGCTTGAACCAGTTGGACTGAGTCTCACTTGCCCACCTGCATGTCGTTTCATCCATGGCTGACTCTTTGTGACCCCATGAACTGTAGCACCCCCAGGTTCTTCTGTCCATGGGATTCTCCAGGCCAGAACACTGGAGTGGATTGCCATGCCCTCCTCCAGGGGATCTTTCCCGACCCAGGGATCAAATCAGTTGCCTACACTGGTAACCAACGGGTACAACAGACCCTGATCAACCCAGTGGTATTGACTGACCCATCCCACTTCCCGCTGGCTGGGGGTTGCCCTAGGTTTGCCAACACCTCTTCCATTTTACCTCTGTTGCTGGGCTTCAGAGAAAGATTTGGGTTAGAAACTTAGAAACAGCACCACTGGAGCTTGAGGTGGGATGTTGTTATCTATACTGAACTGTCTGCTAAAGCTGGTTGAAATCAGTAACAATAAGCTATGGGTTTTGAATCACTTCTCTGTCTCACTCCTTGGACTCTCTCTTCTTCCTAGACTTGTCTCTGAAAAAACTACCTGGACCCAAGTTCTTATTCAAGCTGTACTTTCATAGTAACTCAAAGTAAAACACAAAGCTAGCGAGTCTACTGTGTTATAGTGCAAATTCAATTAAATGGAACCTAACGTTGTCTGTGTCACCTGATAAACAAGGGAAATTTGTCCATCATCACCCTTTGGCTTACAATGATCAACTATTTAATATCGCCTCGCGTGAGTGCATGCTGTCACTTCAGTTGTGTCTGACTCTTTGCAACCCTTTGGGCTGTAGGCCACTAGGCTCCTCTGTCCATGGGATTCTCCAGGCAAGAATACTGGAGTGGGTTGCCATGCCCTCCTCCAGGGGATCTTCCCGATCCAGGGATCGAACCTGAGTCTCTTCTGTCTCCTGCTTTGGCAGATGGGTTCTTTACCACTAGCGCCACCTGGGAAGCCCTTCCCTAATATTGCTTTATCAGGACTCTAAACTCTCTCACTACTTATCTTTCCCCAAACCCAATAACACATCCCCAATGATAGAATCATCCTTTTGTTGCTGTTGTCTGTGCAGAAGTCATACTGGTTTGTGAGAGAAACCCAACTTACCTGACCTATTGCAAATTTACGCTGAGAACTTGAATTCAGCCTTAGATACTCTTTGGAAATCTTCCATGAATATTTAAATAACCTCCTCATATACTCCTCATACCTCTCTAGCCACAAGCCTGGCTTTATCAGCCCTCCTCTTCATATTTCTTTGGACCATTTGACATTTTCTTCCTGAGTTTTTTTTCTCTTTTAAACTTCTATGATTATACTGCATTTACTACTCCTTTGATCTGAGAGCTCTTTTTTCTTTTAGATCCACTAGTATCTCTTTCTCCTTTCTCTAAAATGAGAGCAAGAATTGTCATATTTCCTTTTTTATATTTACTCTCTTGGTGAGCTCATTCCCTTCTATAAGGGTGACAGCTAAATTTCTGTTTCCAGCTCTGATATTTTCCCTAGGCCCCAGGATCATCGCTGACTGTCCATTTGATTAACCCATCAGCTAATCTTCTCCCAGGTAGCCCACATGTGTGCGTGCATGCTGTCGCTTCAGTCCTGTCCAACTCTTTGCCACCCCATGGACTGTAGTCCGCCAGGGTCCTCTGTCCATGGGATTCTTCAGCCAAGAATACTGGAGTGGGTTGCCATGCCCCAAGCCCAGGAATGCACCAGAATGATCTAAGGAGAATTTTTTCCTCTTGCCCAAATGCATCAGCAATTGTCATATAAACCAGTTCAGTTTCCTGAGATTCAGGGACAGATTTGTAGGGGGTTCTGGGGAAATTCTTTCTTACTCCTCCAGGAGAACTTTCGGAAGTGTTTATCTTTTTTTTTTTTCTTTTCTCCTGTTTTTTCTCAGGGTATATTCATGTATGGATGTGACATTTGGAAAGCCGGTCATTATATTAATATCACTTTGGGAGTGAATCCAACATATGGACGAGTGCTGAGTCAATGATTCTCGAGGAAATGGAGTTAAGGAAACTGGATTAAGTTCCTCCGAAAGGGTGCACTTCTTTTGATATCCAGCAATGGGAGTCCATATTTTTCGTTGTTGTTTAAGCCAGTTTCAGTTACATGCAGCCAAGGGCTTTCAGTAAGGAAATATTCTGCCATGTTTTCTTTGGAAGAATCTCAATCTCCTCATGTTCCCCCCCCCCCCCCTTACAATTGTCCTCTCTTGAGTGCACATCTAATTACTGGCAGTCTTCTAGTTAATCTACATTTTTTTATTCTCTCCTCTTTCTGATTCATCTTTTATACTGTTGCCAGGTCAATTTTCCCAAAAGACAATTTTTATCATGTTTCTCTGTAAAGTCCTATAATGGTTCCTTTCTTTTCACTTTCAGCTTTTAGTACTAACTCCCAAGAACTATTTTTAAGGCTTTTCATAGTCAGATCTCCTCTTTGTATACTTAATATGACTTCTCTGTTTCCCCAACTTACAGTTAAAAATCTTTCTTCCTAATGCTTTCCAACTGTGGTGCTGGAGAAGACGCTTGAGGGTCCTCTGGACAGCAAGGATATCAAACCACTCAATCCTTAAGGAAATCAACACTGACTGTTCATTGGAAGGACTGATGCCGAAGCTGAAGTTTCAATACTTGGGCCATCTGATACGAAGAGCCGACTCATTGGAAAAGATCCTGATGAGAAGATTGAAGGCAGGAGGAGAAGGGGGCAACAGAGGATGAGATGGTTGAATGGCATCACCGACTCAATGGATATGAGTGTGAGCAAACTCCAGGAGATACTGAAGGACAAGAAAGTCTGATGTATTCATGGGCTCACAAAGAGTTGGGCACGACTGAGTGACTGAACAACAACTTCCTAATATCCCCTCAACTGAGAAATGCTTCTCTTTTGCAGAATCCATGTATACCTTCAGTCTTACTTTGATTTCTAAATTCTCTTAAACTTTTCCTGAATAGATACAACCTTTATTCATTTAAAGAGTATTAGGTATAGACTATTGAAGAAGGCAATGGCACCCCACTCCAGTACTCTTGTCTGGACGGAGGAACCTGGTAGGCTGCAGTCCATGGGTCGCTAAGAGCCGGGACTGAGCGACTTCTTTTCACTTTTTGCTTTCCTGTATTGGAGAAGGAAATGGCAACCCACTCCAGTATTCTTGTCTGGAGAATCCCAGGGACAGAGGAGCCTGGTGGGCTGCCGTCTATGGGGTTGTACAGAGTTGAACATGATTGAAGTGACTTAGCAGCAGTAGCAGCAGGTATAGACTATATGTTTCCAGGTATGCAAAAAGCAGTGGATTTATAAAGACAAATGTCTGGAAAAGTCTTAATAGGGATAATGAAATAAAAATTGAGAAACACTGTTTCAGATGCTGAGTAAACCATCTTGCAATTCATGAAACAGTCTTACACAATTGGGAACTGTTCTGCTACAAATTCCCACATTGCTCTTAAGAAACACTGGTGGGGTTGCGTTTATGTGTTTATTTTCTAGTTTAATCTGTTATTGTAACTTGAGATAACAGAAAATAGAGTATTTTACTGCCTGTTATTTCAAGTCCATTTCTCCTTCTCCCTCACCTAAATTCTCAGTGCCTTGAGAACAGATGTCATCATACATTTCTTTCATACCTTCCTTGAGAGAATAGCATGAAATGTCTTTATTTTACTTCCTCCCTCTCTCTCTCATTGTCTGCATATTCTTTTTATCCATTTCTTATTAGAGTGCAAGGAATGATATTTGCAAAGCTGATACTAACCGTGGTTAAGAACTGACTTTTTAGTATACAGGAGATGGTTAAAAAGCATTCATTCTTACTAACAGGAATTATATAAAATATCTTGACTGAGGCAGATGCCTGCCTTGGTAAAAGGTCTTCTTGCTGCCATCACTTTTCACATTCTCTTAAATCCATATCTTAGTAACAGAATTTAAAAATTATTGTCAAACCAATGAAAAGTTTGTTTTCTTAATCTAACCATAATTCTAACTCTCTAATATTTATTTCTTCATATTTGCTTACAAATTTTGTCCACATGTAGTTGATTTTTTTTTATTAAAACAACAATACTGAATATGTTGTCAGTGTCCTGTATTTTATTTATTTAGAATCACGGCATTTCAGTGTTTCTAACCAATTACCAGAATTGTCATTTTAACAGCTGCATAACAGCCCATCACATTTATTGATTGTTCTTCCTTTTTTGTTGGAAAATTTGTTTTTTTTCATTCATGAGTTATATATGATGTTTCTGCCTAGTCTTTCTGCCATTGATTTTTCTCATTCTCCATTCAATATTGCCCTTTCACCCAGGATTACTATCTATTTGCTTGGTTTCTGACTATTGTGATTTATACATGCATCAATTCACCTAGCTGTGATTAGTGATAGTTGCTTGATCCTTTACATTCCTGGCTCCAAAGAGTCGATGCTTCTGATTCCTGCTGCACAAGAAGGATTTGGTATAGCTTGAGGCATGTGTGGAAAATCAGTTGGATGTTTCATGATAAGAGAGAAGACATAGCTCAGAATAATTGAAGCATTTTAAAGGTAAAAGCCACATATTTCCTCTTGAGATAAAGTTCTACATTATAGTAAATATGTTCCCAGAATACTCATGTATTACTTAATGATGATAAAAAATAGCAGCTGAGTATTGTTTTCAATTTTGAAGAAAAGCAAACAAATCAATAGCAATCATAATATTATATACCTAAACTAGGATGAATAATGCCTTCATAGAAGATGTGATCTGAGTTCAAATAACATCATTTATCAAATACAAAGGATTGCTGCTGCTCTTGCCTTCAAGACACATTATATCTATCAAAGTTGAATCAATATAGACGTAGTTTGGATTCTTTAACAAAAACTCAGAGACCAGTCAAAATAAGATTGCTTAATAAGGTGGTGAATGGACTTCCCAGGTGGGACTAGTAATAAAGAAACTGCCTGCCAATGCAAGAGACATAGGAGACTCAGGTTCCATACCTGGGTTGGGAAGATACCCTGGAGGAGGTCATGGCAATCCACTCCTGTATTCTTGCCTGGAGAATCCCAAGGACAGAAGAGCCTGGGGGGCTACAGTCCATAGGGTTGCAAATATTCAGATATGACTGAAGCGACTTAGCACACATGCATGCAAGGTTGTGAATAAACAGTCTACATATTTGATATAAGGGAAGAAAAACTCTATTCAACAACAAAAAATTAAAATGTTTAGGAATAAGAGTGCTGCTGCTGCTGCTAAGTCGCTTCAGTCGTGTCCGACTCTGTGCAACCCCATAGATGACAGCCCACCAGGCTCCCCCGTCCCTGGGATTCTCCAGGCAAGAACACTGGAGTGGGTTGCCATTTCCTTCTCCAATGCATGAAAGTGAAAAGTGAAAGTGAAGTCGCTCAGTCGTGTCCAACTCTTAGCGACCCCATGGACTGCAGCCTACCAGGCTCCTCCGTCCATGGAATTTTCCAGGCAAGAGTACTGGAGTGGGGTGCCATTGCCTTCTCCGAGGAGCAAGAGTGAGGTCTATATAAAGATCTACTTAAGATTTTAAAATGCTACTGAAACTACGTATGGAAAGGTGTATCATTTCTTGGATGAAAAAACCCTCATCATAAAGATGTGACTCAATAAAAATAGCAACAGCATTTTTATTTTGGAGTCAGACAGGCTGGTATTAAAGTTCAAATTGAGAAATAAGACAAGAATAGATAAGAAAAATCTGGAGGAGTTGTGAGAAGGATCAGTGCTTCTGCGTATTCAAGCATATTTTACATCTTCAAAAATAAAAACAATTTGATACAAGTTCCTGAGCTGAAAAACAAGAAATAGGTCTAAAATAAAAGAATTTAGCCTATTAAAAGGGCAGCAGGCCACATCGGTAGGGTGAAGGTAGACTTTTCAATGAACCATGTTGGATCAGTTGATGGGATCTATAATAATCTATAACACAGTAACACACTTCTTTTTTTTTTTTCATTTAATTTTATTAGTTGGAGGCTAATCACTTTACAATACCTCGGTGGGTCTTGTCATACATTGACATGAATCAGCCATGGAGTTACATGTGTTCCCCATCCCGGTCCCCCCTCCCACCTCCCTCTCCACCCGATCCCTCTGGGTCCTCCCAGTGCACCAGGCCCGAGCACTTGTCTCATGCATCCTACCTGGGCTGGTGATCTGTTTCACTGTAGATAATACACATGTTTCGATGCTGTTCTCCTGTATGGGCTCACTCCCCTTCTGTTGCTTTTCTATTCCTCTCTCCACTCTTTAGATCACACTCTCCAATAAACACACAAAAGCCTTTGTTGCAAGCTCCACTTTCTAGGGAACCCAGGCTCAGGTACTTATCTATATCTAAACTTTCCCCTCTTACTCTTTTTTTCATTATGCCTTTTATAATTTGTCAGAAGTTAAAAATTTTCCAGTTTATCACTCTATTTCTGTATTTATTCTAGTCTCAGTTTTAGAGTCATTTAGTTGCAATTCTCACTGCCAGTGGTTGGCTGAAGTCTTTCCTCTAGTTGATTCCTTAATAAGGATTTATGGGAACAATGTTCAAGACAATTTGTCTGTTGTCCTTACAACTGAAAGGCAATTAAATTGAATACAAAATGCTAAAGTCACAAATTTTTCCTTGAAGATTTTGTAGGTTTTCCTCCCTTGTGTTCTGATGTTGAAATGTGTAAAAAAAAGTCTGAAACCAACTTAAGATGGGTTTTTCTGCATGTCTCAAATATTTTCTTTCTTTTAAAATTTATTAGGTTTATGAGTGTATTTCTCAGCATGGATCATTCTGGGTAAATCTACTCTGGGGAATGGTTGGTTTTCAATATATGTAAAATCATTATTTCCAAAAAATTTTCTTGAGTAACTGTTTCTGTTTCATTTTGCTTATTTGTGAAATTTTAATTTCTGCCTTTATCATGGGACTTTCATCAATATTCATTTCCCTTGAATCCCCTTCAAATTTTACTTTTATTTCTGTTATTATATTTTTCTCCTAATGTATTCCTAAGTTCCTCTAGCTCATAATTCATCCTTTCCTGTCATCTTCTTGTTTTTGTTTAGTTGCTAAGTCGTGTCTGACTTTTTGTGACCCCATGGACTGCAGCCTGTAACTAGACTCCTCTGTGCTGGGATTTCCCAGGCAAGAAAGCTGGAGTGGGTTGCCATTTCCTTCTCCAGGGGATCTTCCCGACCCAGGAACTGAACCTGCATCTCCTGCTTAGCAGCAACCATCTCTTTTCTGAGTCCCTGCATTTCTGTCTTATGCATTTGTTTCATAGTAGTGATTGTTTTGTTAGGCTCCCTCCCCCCTACCCCCCTGGCTTTAATGCACTCTTAAATATTTGGTCACAATTTTTTCTGCTCCTTGGGAATTTCTTTCTGGTGAGTCTTTCATTTTCCCCTTGTTCTTCCTTTCCTTTCTTCACTAACATTAATTGATTAGTTTATATAAAATTTCCTGATAGGAAGGGAGAGTTTGGAATCAGTTTGCTTGTATTTGAAATCCAGCTCCACGACTTACCGGATGTTTAACTTTAGGAAAAGTTATTTAATCTCTTGATCTCGGTTTTTCATCTACAAAATGGGAAAAATAAAAGTACCTAATTCTTAGTGCTGTTGGGAGAATAGAAAAAAATAGCACAATTAAAGGTGAAAGTGGTGTTATATACATAGTTTAATGGTCACTAAGTGTTAGCTACCATCAGTTACATTTTTAAGGCACATTTTCCAGAAAAGACAAATGAGACACAGAATAAGTAATTTCCACGGACTGTAAATTGCATAAAGAAAGTGTCTTAGTCTGTCTGGCTGCTATAACAAAACAGCACAAACTGGTGAAGGAGGAAACAGACAGAATAGGCTCCATCTTGAAAGCAGGACTCCATCTTCAGCCGGACCGTGGACTTTGAGCTTTATGCCCAGTATCTATGGAAACGACTTACCAACTGGAAAACCAGACCCACCCCCTCCACCCTCCCCATGGAAGAGCCCCTGGGCTCGTACCTAGACTCTCCATCACCTAAAAGAATACCCTAATTATCTGTGTAACCAAATAGAATCATAAAATCCATTATGCTTATTGGGGTATGACCACAGGCCTGTTGATAATTGTCCACTGTTAACTACCTAGGCTTAAGGCATACGAATCATGGGTTAACTTTGATTGTATCTTTCTTTTCCTTTGTTCAGACTAGTTTCAGAGAATTTGGGGAGGTGGGTTTGAGCACGTACACTTAGGGTATATAAGGTTTTCACAAAAACTGGCCAGGGTCCTTGGCTAAGAGGAACTCTGCCTTGGGCACGCTGGTGTAATAAACTGCACTCCACTATCTGCATTGTCCTGAGTGAGCTTGTTTCCCGGAATGCGGGGCTACAACAATGGGTCATAAGTAACAAAACTTTACTCTGCACAGTTCTGGAGGGTGGAAACCCCAAGTCAGGGTGTCAGCATGGTGGGGTTCTGGTGAAGGACCCCTCTGGGTTTTGCATTGTCAGTTTCTCTCTGGATCCCCCCATGGTGGACGGAGCTAGGGAACTCTTTCAAAAGAGCACTAATCCCATTCATAAAAGCTCCACCCTCATGACGTCAGCATCTTCCAAAAGCCCCCCTTACTCATACCATCACATTGGGCATTAGGCTTTCACATGCAGCAGTGAATTTTGAGGGGACATGATCATTCAGACCATAGCAGCTAGTGACTCTGTTGTTAACCCCTGCCTTTTTTTTCACTGCTATATATCTAACACTTTGCCTATTACCTGGCACGTATGAGAGAGTCTGTTATCCAACAGTTAGGTGCTGAATGAATGAATACACTTACCATGGGTCCCACATCTCAAAGTGGCAGAGCTTGCAATTAAATCAACTTGTCAGTCACATTTATTTCAGCCCCCTTGTATTGTTTGAGCTCCCAAATCACCGTAGATGGTGACTGCCACCATGAAATTAAAAGATGCTTACTCCTTGGAAGGAAAGTTATGACCAACCTAGACAGCATATTAAAAATCAGAGACATTACTTTGCCAACAAAGATTCATCTAGTTTTTCCAGTGGTCATGTATGGATGTGAGAGTTGGACTATAAAGAAAACTGAGTGCTGAAGAATTGATGCTTTTGAACTGTGGTGTTGGAGAAGACTCTTGAGAGTCCCTTGGACTGCAAGGAGATCCAACCAGTCCATCCTAAAGGAGATCAGTTCATCCTAAAGGAGATTAGTCCTGGGTGTTCATTGGAAGGACTGATGCTGAAGCTGAAACACCAATACTTTGGCCACCTGATGCGAAGAGCTGACTCATTGGAAAAGATCCTGATGCTGGGAAAGATTGAAGGTGAGAGGAGAAGGGGATGACAGAGGATGAGATGGTTGGATGGCATCACCGACTGGATGGTTATGAGTTTGGGTAAACTCTGGGAGCTGGTGATGGACAGGGAGGCCTGGCATGCTGCAGTCCATGGGGTCGCAAAGAGTTGGTCATGATTGAGTGACTGAACTGAACTGAACTGTGTCTGTGAAAGCAAATCATAAGACTGACTGGATTTCAAGGGCTGGGGAGACAGACTCCAGCTCTTGCTAAGAACTGCCAGGAATTCACAGCCACATTTAAATTACCACAGACACTATGTCCCATTGCCTATTCAAATCTTTGCCATGTCCCTTGGGTCTTTTAGCACTTCATATATCTCCATTTTTGGAAGGTAAATGATCTCTAACTTTACAGAGAAAACAGAGGATCTTAGGCATAAATGATGTTTCTTTCCTGCTGCCTCCTGGCACTTAATTTACAGTAGATAAGGTCTGTCCCCTCCCCTTCCCCAGGTCTTGGCACCATTCCCAGGAATCAGCCTTTCTGATACCTGTTCTTTTTCTCTTCATGCCAGGGTCAGCGAATTTATAGCTCTTCTTTCTGAAAAAGGCTGCTCTCTTCACCCTTGTGCCTATTCCCATCTCCTACTTTTTCCTTGGGGACCTTACATCTCATTGAAACCTTTGAATAATTTGAATATATTTTTTTAAAATTTCATGCCATTTTATAAGCAAACTAATATCTTTTTTGATCTTTGGGGAAAAAAAAACAACACTTCAACTTCTACCCTATTGTTTGCTATTAGTCATAAGAAAATATTTACAAAAAATATCTGTTAGTGTCTCTTTCTTTACTTCCTATTGATGTCTCAACCTATCTCCACCTGATTTTCATACCAACTCAAAAAACATTATTTCCACCGAAGTCACTTCCTACTTGTTTAATCTAATGGATATGCTTGACTTATCACTGGCTGCTTCTTTGTAATTTCCTTCACTAATTTCTTTTCTCTACTCATATCTTAAATGTTAGTTTAAAGGATCACTTTGCCCTTGACTAAAACCACATGACTTCACACTGGATTATCACATGCTGTTCTTGGCATTGACTGTCGTGATGATGATCATATTATCTCTCCTTTGTGCTCTAGATTCATATCCAACTCCCAGATGGACATTTGTTCTGGATATTCTATGGGCAATATATCAGTTCTATTGCTGTATAATAAACCATTGTAAAATGTAGTATCTTTAACAAACAATAATTTACTTGCTCATGATTCTGCAATCTAGGCGGGTTTCAACTGAGTGGTTCTTCCAGTCTTGCCTGGAATCATTTAGGTGGCTGTAGTTGGCTGGTCTTGAATGGCCTCATTCACATATCTGCAACCTCAGCAGAGAATGCTAGAATGGCTGGATTTATCTTTCTCTATGTGATCTCTTGTCCTCAGGAGGTTAGCTTGAGCTTCTTCACAAGGTGATGACAATGTTCCAAGAGGGTGAAAACAGAAACTACAAGACCGCTTGCCTCTGAGATTTGCCAGTATTGTCACTTCTGCCACATTCTATTATCAGTCAAACTGAATCATTAGAACAGATTTATTTCAAGAAATGGGGAAATAGGCTCCATGTCTTGCTAAGAAAATTTATGGCCATATATTTCCCACCTGCCACATAATTGATATCTCATCTTGTTTAACTCTCATGACAATCCTGAGACAAGTACTATGATCATTATTCTTTTTATGCAGATGAGAAAATAAGCCCAGAAATATTCTCTAACTTATCCAAGGCTCCACTATTTGTAGACAGTGTGACACGATTGGCGCCCAGGCCCATATCATGTGTATTTCATGTACCACACTGAGCAGAAGCTCACTTTCCAGATTGCTCATGGTGGAACGGAAGAGCATCCCTCAGACTGGCCTCTAGGCTAACAGGTACAAGAAGACAAGGTAAATGAAGGTGTATTTCATTATATGATGTAGCTGGTTAAGTGTCGGAAGAATTGATACTTTCCAATTGTGGTGCTGGAGGGGACTCTTGAGAGTCCCTTGGAGAGCAGGGAGGTCAAACCTGTCAGTCCTAAAAGAAGTCAACCCTGAATATTCATTGGAAGGACTGATGCTGAAGCTGAAGTTCCAATACTTTGGCCACCTAATGTGAAGAGCTGACTCACTGGAAAAGACCTTGATGATGGGAAAGATTACTGGCAGGAAGAGAAGGGGGTGACACAGGATGAGATGATTGGATGGCATCAGTGACTCAATGGACATGAGTTTGAGCAAACTCTGGGAGCCTTTCCTTTGAGTGAAGGACAGGGAAGCCTGGCATGCTGCAGTCCATGGGGTTGCAGGGTCGGACTTGACTTAGCGACTGAACAACCATGATGTAGTTATATATTTGGAAATCATTGTGTCAGGCCAGGGTAAGCCCAGCTCTGCTACAATAATAAATCCCAAAGTGTTAGTGTTTTAGCACAGCAAAGTTTCATTTCTTGCTTATATAAAACCCATCGTGGAAGCCCAAGCTGGATGGAGACACTGTGAGTGTGCAGATACTTCAGTGGACAATTCCAGCTGAGTCCAGCCCCTGAATAAAACTGTCACTTGCATCTTATACTTGATCTGCCCCCAACTAGTATTTATTATCTTCCCTAAATTTGCTGATATTTTTGAATTTTCTGTTTTAACTCACATGGTCCCCCAAATCAGAAATTATCAACAACTATCTTTCGCTTATCAGGTTCAACTTGTCTTCAGGTTCTGTCAAGGTGATCGCTTCATTTTCTCTCAAATTCCTTTTTTCTTCAGTCTCCTCGTAGCTTCATAATGTTTTGCATGCAACTTCAAATGGAAACTTAGGTTTTGCTTCTGTAATCTGTTCTGAACATTCCCACTAGGGTGATCTTTCTAAAGAGCAAATGATCAAGATACATGGTAGTGGATACATACCGTTATGAAAAAAAGTAACTTTTGATCTCTGACATCTGGATCTTACTCTTATAATCAGCCTGTTTTGCCTCTTGCTATTGACACTTAAAAGAATTATCAGGGTTTTGCCAGCCTCTTGCAGCTGGGTGCACACCCATAACCCAGGTTATGGGTCCAAACAGACATGCCTACTATAGAATCTGAATCTAAATCAACAAGTGACAGCAACATCCAGTCTCCCAGGTAAAGTGCTAGGAGTGGCCTCCAGAGTCCAAAGTTGCCATGTCCCATGGTCAGATGTGGGGCATCAATATTCTTGCCCAGTCAACTGTATGGCTTTCCTTCCTGCCTGTTCTCTGTTCTTGGTTCACCAGTCTTCCACGTGATTGTATGTGTGCCACCCAATGGCTTTTTAATATATTGTTTTCCTTTTCTCCTGAAATTGGCCAGGGTTCGTTTCTGTTGCTTACAGCTCTGAACTCTGAATACTTTATACATTTTAGCTTCATATCTTCCAATGAATCCTCATGAACAAATGTTGAATAATACTTATTGAATGCATGATTTGACCTGGTTTCTGACTTCAAGAGGCAATCGAATTAAAGAGGGATAAGAGAGTCATAAACATGAAAAAGTTTTGTGATATTGTTACCAGTCTTTGGGTTGAACAAATCATAAACGACTTTATGAGGTGCTCTTTGGACTTTGCTTTATGTGTGTGCAATTATAGAAGTACCATTATGTGGGCTTGGCCCTTAGGGCTAGCATTTAAGAGCTTTCAGGGACATATAAAATTATTTTAAGTGAAAGATAGCTGTGCTTGCTCTTATTAGTGAAGTGTTATATAGAAAATATACCTTATTCAATTAAGCATTATAGTATTGAACAATGGCAAGAAAAACAAACTGGAGGTAGCGCCACTCTCTTTCTATTTTAAATTACAGCACATTTACTCTGGCCCAATTATCTTGGCATGATCTGATTAGAGCTGGTTTATTAATGACCCACCTTCATTCACAATTCCAGATGGAATTTCCAGAGGTTTCTGGTAATGGCATTCTATTTCAGCTAATTCCTATAGAGAAATATTCTAATTGGTGGAAAAGACAAAGATATATACTATTTATTTCTAGATGAATGTAGCAAGTATTAAGTGTAATAGTAGTTCAGAAATCTTTTATGGATAGCTTCTTTTCCTTTTAATTCCAGACTGATATTGCCTTTTTATTCATTGTGCAATGTACTGTGAACATCTTAAGCTGGCAACATTTTGTGAATCAGAGATATCAGGAATATAGTCTTGAGTTGGGTTGTGATGCATGACAAGGATTTAAATACTATAAATATGCAGAGATTCAGAAGGTCATGAGCGAATGAGGAATGGATTGGGCAAAGTGTATGGAGAAGGAACTGTGTTGGTATGTTAAGATGGTAATAAAATTTCAGCTTATTTGGGGAGTATTAAAGTAACACAGTAATTATAGCAGGGGTTGGAAGGTAAATTAAAGACAAGGAATTGCCATCAACAATTTGTACATGCAAGAGGAATGAATGTGGTGTCTAGAAAGATTAATTTGACAGTCTCATGGAAGATGGATGGAAGTGAAGAAATGCTGGAGACCAGAAGAGTGTATAGGCTGGTTACTTCAATTATCACCTCCTGGGGTTATTGTAACTATCAGCCTACAAGGATCTGGCAGTAAGTCAGGTAATAGGAATGAAGAGAGGCAGACAATTGTAAAGATATTGCGAAGCAGGCTTAGTTGCTTCAGTTGTGTCTGACTCTGTATGACCCCATCGGCCATGGCCTGCCAGGTTCCTCTGTCCATGGGATTCTCCAGGCAAGAATACTGGAGTGTGTTGCCATGTCCTCCTTCAGGGATCGAACCTGAATCTCTTATGTCTCCTGCATTGGCAGGTGGCTTCTTTACCGCTAGAGCCACCTGGGAAGTCCCGAGAGTGGACCATAAGAAGAGAGAAAAGCAAAGTACAACCAGTGAAGCACATACATCTGCAGTTGGTTCTTTTGTTTATAATATTAAATAATAGCAATTCAGTGGTCAACCGCTTTCACTTTTTATGTAAATCACATTATAAAGTTTTCCTCTTGTTCTTCTTATTTGGCTCTGACTTTTTATCTCTTTTAATGTTGTCATATTAGTACCATCACTTTGTAAGTCCTCTCAAATATCTTTTGGAACAAGATGAGATACAAATACAATAAAGTGCTCTGTGGGAATTGTCTTGCTTTATTTTCTTTGCTGTGAGGAAAATATTTTTATAAATCAAGCCAGCTTTCAAAGCTTGAAGCTATAAACAAGAAATACGAGATAAGGAGAGGTCAAATAATGGATAAAACTAAATCATGTAATTTGGATAGGATGGCTTTTTTATTAATGAGAGTGTGGAATTGTGTCAATTTAGTCGATTGTTAGTTTAATAGGAGAAAAGGTCTCAGATTCATAGCTGCATGCATTTCATGTAATAAAGTAAGGAGCAGAAGTGAATAATAGTGATTTATGGGATTCCTTTTGATCCTGACATTTCATTATTTTTATACAGAAATAGCATTTCTAGTGCATGGTTTTAACATTATGTTTCCTCATCTTACTCTGAAATAATATATACACTACAATAAACTGTCTCATTTTATAGTTTTCTGACTTCCCTCAGGAAAAAAGTTGTACCATAAACAAGGTTCTCGATCTATTTTTAGTTGTGTTTCTTTACAAATCTTTATACAGATGTGGAAAGGAATGGTATAAACATAAAACCTAAGACTCAAGACTTAACTTCTTAAAAATTATATATACACATGCAAATTACACACACAAACCATTTCACTAAATTGGCATATGCAGTTTTAAAGGAAATAACAAAATTAAAATGATAAGGTTTTATTCTTCCCTTTTAACTGAGTTTTTGCACAGAGCATGTAATTATATTTTTGAACCAATATGATTATTTAAAAACTAGAGAACAAAGCTTCGTTTGTCACAGGACACTTAGTAACACTCTTCATTGCCTGATCAGTTTTTATTTAGTATAGAACCTTATCATAAGTGATATAAGGCACAGGATTTTAAGAAATATGGAGAGTACTGTGTGTGGAAAAGATCTGTGGCTTGTACATTATGATTTGGACAGACTCATCATACGATCATGACTCTGACCTCTAGTCTATCACTTCAGGGTAGTGGTGGTATAGCCAGATCGGATCTGGGCTTAAATCTCTACTTTGACACTGAGTTGGAAGGAGGCACTTAATCTTTTTAAGCCTCAATTTTTCCATCTGTAAAATGGAGACAACAATACTCATCCTATAAGAGGATAAAAAGAGATAATGTGTGTGATAAATATTAGGCATTACCTCTCCTAGCACCTAGTTCCCAAGAATAGTTCAATGGTTCATTGAATGAAATCAAGGTGTTTAAAAATAAGAATAGTTTAATAATATTAGACTCAGGGAATGGTGAAGATTGGATTAGCCAATGCTCTCTCAAAGAAAACATCCTTGACTTAATAGCCTCTGCTTAAAAATGGTTGGTGAAGAGGCTTTCACCATCTGCCAGTGTAGCTGGCTCTCCACTGAACTGCTTTAATTACTCCCATATTTTCTATGTCAGTCTAGGCATAAAATATTGACATGCTGCCTCAAAACTAACACTGGAAAAGGGGATAACCTTATTGTAACACAAGCCTTGTGGACTTTACACTTGCAATGACTATGATTCACATGGCAAGGAAAATACAGCAACACTATAATATCTAAATGAAATATTGCATGCCCGGGAGTGCATCCTTTAGAAAACAGATGGTTTTTTATTGAAAGCAAAATATGATTATGGTGTTTGCATGCAAAATTCTTATACAGTCTAATTATAAGAATCAGACTAGTTGTAGCTGTTTCGGAGTGCAAAGCTTTAAATCAGTAGAGAAATTTGACTTTGTACAATTGAGGACAATGAAATACAGGTAATATATCACTTTAATGAATATTATAGTAATTCCCAGATCTCTTTAGTAAGACTATGTGCAGGTTTTTTATATATGACCCATAGTTATAATGTTCTGCTGATCTGGTTTCAATATAAAGTTAGCATAAATGATGCTATGTTCACCAGATCCTGCCTATTTAAGAAATTATCTGCATGAAAGTTGCTTTGACATTAATCACGGCCTTGTAACTGGACTTCAGTGCTATGGAACATTTTTTTAAACTTTGACAGGTATGAAGAAAGACTGACTGCCTTTGCGTTTCGTGAGAGTATAGAGACCAGTCAGATTAGCACAGTCATTGGGGGAGAAGTGGGAAATTGGAGTAATTTCTGAGTTAGGTATCTTTAGCTGATAAATGAAAATAGAGTATCTTTTAATTCAGCAGCTGTCACCTGGGTTTCCCTGGTGGCTCAGATGGTAAAGAATCTGCTTGCAATGTGGGAGATCTGGGTTCAATCCCTGGATTAGAAAGATCCCCTGGAGAGGGGAATGGCTACCCACTGCAGCATTCGTGCCTGGAGAATTCCATAGACAGAGGCCACAGTCCACGGGGTCACAAAGAGTTGTACACAACTGAGACACTAACATGTTCAACTGGGATCCTTTTTCCCAAGGGCATTTAGAAATACATAGAGATAACTTTGGTTGATATAGCTAAGGAGGGGGTGTTACTGGTATCTGGTGGGTAGAGGCCAGGGATGCAGTTAACAAGGCACAGGATAGCCACTCCTAACACAGAGTGTCTGGCCCCAAATGTCAATAGTGCTGAGATTGAGCACTCAGCAATTTGAAAGTCTGAATTACATTCTCTTATGTACTTCAATAGATGGTTACACAAGTTGACTATAACATAATAAAGCAATTTTTATATCCTATTAGCTTTACTCATATGGTGTTCTACTCAGACTCTATCATTTAACAAATATTTACTTTCTAAATGTTATGTGGAAATAAGATTTTCACAGTGATGAAAACCATCCTGAACAAATAGTGACCTTAGGACCATCTTTTTTTCTAACTATGAAAGAAAGAAAGTGAAAGTCTCTCACTCGTGTCCAACTCTTTGTGACCCCATGGACTGCAGCTCTTCAGGATCCTTTGTCCATGGGATTCTCCAGGCAAGAATACTGGAGTGGGTAGCCATCCCATTCTCCAGGAGATCTTCCCTACCCAGGGATCAAACCCAGGTCTTCCACATTGCAGGCAAATTCTGTATGAGCCACCAGAGAATTCCTTTTTATAACTATAGCGGAAGATTAAAACAAAATATGCAGACACCAAGTCTGTAAATACCTTCAGCGTTCCTGGGGATTCTGTGAATTGCTCTCAGCAACAGCAGTCAAAGTCAATCAACAAGCAACCCAGAGCTGATGGTCATTGAAGCTGTAAATATTGGAGCAGTAGTATTGACAACAAAGCTGAATGCAAAATTAAAGAAATGGCTGGGAGCTGGAGCAAATCAATGTAGCCTGGGGAAATTAAAGCTCCTGAGTTAAAATTAGGAAAAGTAACTCAGGCAACAGAATTGAAAAGCAGTCAACCCTCTCCAGGCCCTAGACTATAGACCATACGACTCTCACGTCTGGTCACTTTTTACTGTGCAACCATAAAATCCCAGTGCCACTCAACAATTTTTTTATGGGTCTGCTTGTTGGCAGATCTAGACTCAGCTGGATGGCTCTGCTTTGAGCTGCAGGCTTGGCTTTGGTTGGCTCCTCTTGTCTTTATTTTGGGACAAACACATACACAATGAAATCTCTTTTTATGGGAAGTGCAGAGGCACATGAAGATAACTGCATAAATACATTTCAAGCTCTTGCTGACATCAGATCTGCCAACAGCTCATTGGTCAAAGCAAGTTGTGTGGCAAGCCCTAAGTCTAGAGACAGGGAAGGTTACTCCTCCTACAGAGAGAGTGAGGAGGCTGAATATTTTAAAACTATAATGTTACCTACTTTCCAACTCCAACTGAGGTCAGATTTTCTAAAGGAATATAATTTTTTGGTATTCAATTGCAGTACAATATTTTTAATTCTCAGAGAGAAAGGATAGTCCAGGTAATGAGTCATGTAGTTGGATTCCAAGGTTCTGAACACTATTCCACCTTTCTACCACTGATGTGAGAAGCTGAGCACATCAGCTTTTCTGCAGAATCTCATCTCTACCATCTGCTAAATGTAGATAACATGTGCTGTTGACTTACTATTCTGCACCTTCCAGGAAACAAGGTAAAATCTAGAATTTGCCAGGAAATCCTCGGTGGAAGACAGCAGCAAAGAACTCGTCATTATTTAATTGTTCAGCCTTGATAATTTTTCTGCAGTTTCTTTGATGTTACTTAGAAGGATTTCTCTTATTTGGGGAAGGATTTCTGTCCAGTCCAATTTCCAACCCTGTTGAGGTACCAGGGAAACTTATCGGGTTAAGACATTAAAATTTCAGAAGAGCAATAACTTCAAGGAAAGGAAAAAAGTGGGTGCAGAATCCAGTATTTTCTACAGTAGTTTATGAAAACATTCTTTTAGAGGGCTTAAACAAACCATTGGTTAAGGAAGGCTTTCTTATTTTGTGAGCTGGAAGTGAGTGAGTAGGGAATAGATAATGGCTAAATGATAACATGGAGTAAGTTCTGTCAAATCACAGTGGCCTTTCATCTAAAGATATTATGAGGTATTTTTTTGTCTACTGGGTATCAGACAAGAAAAAATATGGGAAGAGAGCTATCATTTACATTTAAAAAAATCTGCAATACTGGTTTTCTATTTGAACTGGAGTAATATTTTATCATTTTCTAAATGACTTTCACCTTTTCTCCATCTGTTTCACAGGATGAGCTGTTGTTTTTCTAATTCTCCTGGGCATCTGTGGTTGTATTTTATTTCTTATTTGCAGTGTTATGTACTTCTGTTGACCATTTGCTCTTTCTTCATTTGACTTAATGAGGTTTGCCTTTTCATTTGGTTCATTCCATAAAAAATTTTGAGCATATACTTTAGGTGATTGATCCTACATTTTGTCTTTTATTGATGTGTTCTGTTTTACACTGCTTTGTTTGAATGTGAATCCTTTTACATATTTAATGAGAAATTCAATTCATATATATCTTCTTTTTAAAACAATAATTGTAGTTAATATTATAAATTTCTGTCTGAATCCGGTTCCACTGTACTTGTTTACAGATGTGATTGACATATTGGTCATTTGATCTGTACTGCATATTCCCCTTTTCTGATCCTGTGCCCATGAACTTGCTAATGAGCTGAAACATAGAACCCTACAATTCCATGATTGGACTCATCCAGTCCCAACTAATTGGAGTGATGGGCATCTGACCAAGTGGACTAATCAGATTTTTCTCTCCTTGAAGATCAGAAGATCAGATTTGAAGGAAGTGACTTCAATCAATATCTGTTAGATTGCAATTGGGAAATAAGAAAAAGTCAAAATTGGGTGGTCATGCTTGCCTGGAATGAGAAGAGGTAGACTCCTGGTAAGCCTGTGCACAAAGAGAGGAAATACCAAAGGACTGTGCAGAGAGAGACAGAAAGATAGAAAAAGTGGTGACCATGATTCTTACAAGATTCCCTGTTCCTTCTATCATTTGGCTTCCCTTCCAGCCTCTAGTTTTCACTGTATTCAGGCTAGCCAGAGTTAATTTGTTTCCTTGTAACCAAATGATTTTTAACAAAGTGATTCTTCCATGTTATTTTAAAACCCTTTTATCATATTTTGGACCTTGTTTTAAACTTTGATATTACTGTTTTTTAATTTAAAATGGTGTCTAGTTCATATGTTAGCCTGTGGGAAACTAGCCAGTTGGTTCATCTGACTGTATCACAGCTTATCTGGTAACGGAAATTTGAACTTTCAGTAGAGTTCCCGGATTTTGCTGTTCCTTTCAATAACACTCATGATTATTTTAAGGAAGGAAGTAAGCTGTTTAAATGGAAAGTGTATTAGATTCCTATTATTAGTTTCTTATTGCTGTTATAACAAATTCACATGACCCTAGTGGTTGGAAATAACACAAATTTATTATCTTACATTTCTAGAGGTCAGAAATCTGAATTGGGTTTTATGGATTAAAATCACAGTGTTGGCAGGGCTTCATTCCTGCTGGAGGCTTTAGTGGAGTTTCCAGCTTTTCAAGGCCACTTGTATTCCTTTACTGTGGCCCCTTCCTCCATTTTCAAAAGACATCACTCCGAGCTTTGCTTCCACAATCACATCCCACAATCACATCTGCTTCTGACCCATTGACCCATCTGTTTTTGCCTTATAAGGACCCTTGTAATTACACTGGATCTAAGATAAACCAGAATAATCTCCCTAGCTCATAATCCTCATAATCCTTAATCACATCTGTAAAGTTTTTTGTTTTTTTTCCAACATTTAAGGTTACACATCACAGGTTCTGGGAACTACGATGTGGACATCTTTGAGTGGCCACTATTCAACCTACCACTGAGCATCATGGTGGTGGTTTAGCCTCTAAGTCGTGTCTGACTCTTGTGGCCCCATGAACGGTAGCCTGCCAGGGTCCTCTGTTCATGGGATTCTCCAGGCAAGAATACTGGAGTGGGTTGCCATTTCCTTCTCCAGGGGATCTTCCTGACCTAGAAATCGAACCCAGGTCTCCTGCATTGCAGGCAGATTCTTTACCAATTGAATTACAGGAGAAGCTCGAGCACTATATTAGCGGCTATTTACTCACATGTCAATTCTACTGCTGTTCAGTCTTAAGCAAGTCATTTAAATTCTCTGTGCTTCAGTTTCTACATGTGTAAGCAAGGGACTTATATTAATCAATTTTTAGAATCCCTTCTTAGCCAAAATTCTTTTTCTAGGTTACTACAAGTAACACATAAAACAACACTAAATTGTCAGCATAATTTCAGAAGTGGTTATTTTTTTTCAAGAATATTTTGCTAATTTTAACTAAGTCTCTTAATTTCAGGCAAGCATTTATATGTTCCTTCTCATTTGACAAGAACAGCATTCTGCTTCCACTACATATAATTATTTCGTCCTTTTCTAATGGCACTGTTCCTTGTTCTTATTCAGTACTTCCTTCCTAATGCATCTCCTTATCCTTTCCACTCATATTATTCCACCTCCTAATTCTCTTGCTTTTTTTTTTTTAAAAATAAGACCAGTGAATGCATTATGGTTTCTAAAAATGGTTGTTTTAAAATGAATACCTCAGTTTTTCAAATTCACTTGTCCAAAAACAGAAGTAAAATATAAGCCTTTCATACTGTCACTAGTCATCACCCATGTATCGAAAGGACATGAATCAGAAAACATTAAAACATTTTTAAAATTTTCTAATTAATTTAAAAAGCAGTGGGTTAGAGCATGGGTAGCAGCTTTCAAAATGTAACATTAAGGGGATAACATATTACATTATTATTAACAATTGATAGATTTTTTTTTTTATAGTGAGTCTATTAGATTATCCACTTTCTATCCAGTATTGAGCGGAAGTGGAGCTAAAGCAGGCACTTTTCAGGGGAGGTACATTGTAAAATATTCAGATAAGCATAGTCTGGAAAAGGATGTTACAGTGGAAAAAGTTGAAGAGAGAGCCTTAGAATTGGAAGAAGGCCTGACTACCAAGAGGCTGGCTATGATCTCTGAATAAATCTCCTTCACTGCCTCATTTTGCTTAGAGTTGTCAGGAATATACACACATTCTACTTTACTAATTTTATACTTCAAGTATGAACTAATCTCTAAGACCCCTTCCAGCTCTTAAATTAAAATTTTTTAAAAAACAATTTAGTTCTGGTTCAAGATGGTGATGTAGGAGACTCCTGGACTCATTTCCTCCCGTGGATGCACCTAATCTACAACTCCACATGAAGCAATTGCTTCTCAGAGAAAACCAGAAGCTAGTTGAGTGACTCTTACACATTGGGTTAAAGAGAAGACACCCACATCAAAATGCATAAGAAAGTCCGAGACACAGTCTCACTGTAATTCCTGTCACTGGCACTATGACAGACTATTGGGAGGCAATTCATGACTCCCAGCTTCTTCTTGAGTAGCAAAGGGTTTGGACTTAACATCTAGTGCTTCAGAAGAAAAATTACAGTTCAATATTCCTGATACGCTTAGATGTAAGAACTTTTTCAACAACATATCAGCTAGCCAAATTCAATGGTACATTAAAACAATCACACACCGTGACCAAAAGGGATTTATTCCAGGGATTTCCCTCATGGTCCAGTGGTTAAGAACCTATCTTGCAATGCAGGGGATGTGGGTTTGATCCTTGGTCATGGAACTAGGATTCCACAAGTCTCAGAACAACTGAACCTGTGCACCACAACTAGAGACTCCACCCGCCTCAGTGGAAGATCCCATGAGCCACAACCAAGACCTAAACAAATAAATATTTTTTACAAAGAGGGATTTATTCCAGGAATGCAAGGATGGTGTAGATGTAACACCCACAACCAATGTGATACACCACATTCAAAATAAAGGATGAAAATCATCTGATCAGCTCAATATATGCAGAAAAAAGCATTTAATAAAAATTGACATCCAATTATGATAGAAAGTTTCAACAAACTGTGTACAGGAGAAACATACTTCAACAGAATAAAGTCTATATGTGACATGCCCACAGTTAGCATCATATCTAATTTTGAAAGCTAAGATCAGAAACAAGATAAAAATACCCACTTTCACAACTTTTATTTAACATACTACTGGAATTAAACAATTAGAGCAATTAAGCAAGATAAGGAAAATAAAAGTCATCCAAATTGGAAAAGAAGTAAAACTATCTCAATCTGCAGATGATGTAATGTTATATGTAAAAACCCTAGAGACTCCACCAAAGCTATTAGAGCCAATAAATTAATATTAATAAATTCAGTAAAGTTGCTGAATACAAAATCAATATATAAAAATAAGTTGTATTTCTATATACTAACAGCAAGCTATTAGCAAGAGAAATTGAGAAAGCAATTGCATTTGCAATTGCATCAGAAAGAATAAAACACCAGGGAATAAATTTACCTAAGGAGATGAAAGATTTGTACACTGAAAACTATAAGAAAGCTATGAGTTATTAAAGAAAAAGGAGACACAAACAGAAAAATATTCCATACTCATGGATCGGAGGAACTGATATTGTGAAAAAGTCTATACTATCCAAAGCAACATACAGATTCAATGCAATTCCTATGAAAACTCTAATGGCATTTTTCACAAAAATAGAGCAAACAACCTTAAAATTTATATGAAACCACAAAAGACTTTGAGTAGCCAAAGCCATCTTGTGAAAGAACAAAGTTGGAGGCATCATACTTTCTGATTTCAAACTATATTAAAAAGGTATGGCAATCAAAACAGTGTGATATTAACACAAAAGCAGGCACATAGATCAAAGGAACAGAGTCCAGAAATAAGCCTATGAACATATAGTCAGTTAATATATAACAAACATATACAACAAACATATAAATATATAGCCAGTTAATATATAATAAAGAAAGGTAGTTTCTTCAGGAAATGGCATCAGGAAAACTGAACAACCACACTTGAAAACATCAAACTGAACCCCTATCCCATACCACACACAAGAATCAAGTCAAAATGGTTAAAGCCTTGAACATAAGGCCTGAAACTGTAAAACTCTTAGGAGAAAACTCAAAGAATACAGTCCTTGACATTGGTCTTGGCAATAATTTTTTTGAGTTTGACACCAGAAGTAAAGGCAAAACCAAAAAGCAAAAGAAGTAAGTGGGAATACATCGAACTAAAAAGGTTCTTCACAGCAAAGGAAACTGTCAACAAAGAGAAAAGGCAGCCTACAAAATGGGAGAAAATGTTTGCTAATTACATATCTGATAAGAGGTTAATATCCAAAATATACAAAGAATTCATAAAACTCAATAGTGAAAAACCAAACAATATGATTCAAAAACAGCCAGAGAAACAGAACATTTTTCCAAGGAAGACGCACAAATGGTCAATAGGTACATGAAAAGATGCTCCATATCTTTAATCATCAGGGAAATGCAAATTAAAAGCATAACGAGACATCACTCACACCTGTGAGAATGGCTATTGCTGAAATGATGAGAGATGATGAGTTAGCAATGATGTGGAGAAAAGAGAATGCTTGTGCCCTGTTAGTAGTAATGTGTACTGACTATGGATAACTGTATGATGGTTTCTCAAAAACTTAAAAACAGTACTCTTATATGATTCAACAGTCCTGTTTCTATGTATGTACCCAAAGGATGTAAAAGCAGGATATTGAAGAGATAGCTGTAGTCCCATGTTCACTGCAGCATTGTTTATAATAAGCAAGATATTAAAACAGTCTAAATGTCCATAGATACATGAATGGAGATATATAAATATATATATATAGACATAAATATATATATATATATACATATATATACATAGAGAGAGAGAGAGAGAACAGACTACTATTCAGCTTTTAAAAAGAAGGAAATCCTTGCTGCTTGTGACAATTTAGATGAACTTTGAGTGTATTACGCTAAGTGAGTAAGCCAGACAGACGAGTATGGTATCATCTACACGTGGAATCTAAAAATTAACCCCCTCCCCCAAACCCCAAAATTGAAGTTAAACTCATAGTTAAAGAGAGTAGAAAACTAATTTCTAGGGACTGGGGCTGGGGAAATAGGGCGAGGTTGTTGAAACTGTACAAACTTTCAGCTGTAAGACTAATAAGGTCTGAGGATCTAATCAAAGTGCAAGTGAAAGTGTTAGTCACTCAGTTGTGTCCAGTTCTTTGCAATCCCATGGACAGTGGCCTGCCGGGCTCCTCTTTCCATGGAATTTTCCAGGCAAGAATACTGGGATGGGTTATCACTCCCTTCTTCAGGGGATCTTCCCGACTCAGGGATCGAGCCCTGGTGTCCCGCACTGTGGGCAGATTCTTTCTCATCTGAGCCACCAAGGAAGTGGTGAGGATCTAATATTTAGTGTTAAACACTGTGACAATCATTAATAGCACTGTATTGTGTAACTTAAATTTGTTAAGAGAGTAGAACTTAAATGGTTCCACCAAAAAACAGAAAATATAAAATGTTTGGGGATGAGTGTGCCAAATCTTAATTGTTAGAATCTTCACAATACATATGAATATCAGATCACCACACTGTACACTTTAAATATCTTGCAATTTTTTTATGTCAGTTATCCCTCAATAGAGGTGAAATTTTTAAAAATTATTGAGCTTATGAGAGAAGTTTTAATATTTATATATTTACTATTTTGGCTTCTAAGTGGCCTCTTAATTTAGTTGTTTCCCAGCTATGTCAAATTCTGGTGGCCTTTCATAAAAAAATATTTCTTGGCAGAGTCAGTATGTCTGGATCAATTACACCTCCTCACGCTTCCTTTAGGTTAGTGTCTTTTCCTCAGAAGTCTTTATTGAAAGTGATTTTCTTAAGCTGCTTGAACATTTTACCATCATGAAAATGTTAACCTAGAATGTATCATCTGGACTATGAACCAGGAAGAAATCCAGGCTATATGTTCTGTTGTAGCTAGTATGGCTGTCCTGTTAATCCCTTATGTAAGGGGAGTAGTGAGACTATTGCTCTGAAATGCCAGGAATTTATGGTTCAATGAAAGGAAGATATAATTATGAAACCTAAGTATCTACATTCTTCATATAAGTGAAAATGACTAGAATAAAAAGGCATGAATATTTCAGCTGCTGTTTCTTCAAATACATACCTTTTCCTAAAGAGAAGGGTCTCTGTAGTCTCACTGCTCAACTGCAAGCAACTCACATAGGTCCATCTTTTATTGGGGAAACTCAAGCAATTCTCTGGCATGAGAAAACTACTCCCACAACTCTGTCAGGATGCTACTTCATGGCTGTCTTTTCCACAGTAATTTTTCCTAGGAAATTATAACTTTATGGTTAAATGAAGGCAAAAATTTCTCTACAGAAAATCCTGAAGATGTTGAGAAAACTTATGTAGTCAATTTGTTCTGAAACGTAGTTATACTCATGCTTGGTGCTTTCCTTGACTACTGCTACCAACAATAGTTTCTACTGAGTCTAATTTTTAAGCCATGCAAATTACAGAAGTCTTCAGAATGCCAATAATAGCATGCTGGGGTTAATTATTGACTCAGAAGGGAGAATGTCAACTACTGAATCATCAACATATCTCCTGCCACACCTGGGGTGTTCTCTGGATGACTTCCATTTAAGTGTTGACAAAACTTGACCTTGGATAGTTGCTAAGATTTGATGGGACTAGAGCCAGAGAGGCATATATGCCAGCAGAACAGGCTCCATGTTCATTAAGTAGGTTATCCTGCTCCATATATGGCAAGAAGTGTGTTTTTTGAGTTTTCAACATTAAGGCTGATTGAAAGCTTCTGATCAAAAGGTTTTCATTATTGCAATTTCAAGCAGTGCCCGGGATTCAATCCTGATGTAAACTTTAGTAGTTAAGTTGAAAGATCAAGGCCCAGTGATTGGTCACCTAAAAGGGATGGGATTCTCCAGGCAAGAATACTGGAGTGGGTTGCCATTTCCTTCTCCAGGAGATCTTCCCAACCCAGAGATCAAACCCGGGTCTCCCGCATAGGCAGACGCTTTACCATCTGAGCCACCAGGGAAGCTCATTTGATAGGGATAGAGTAGGATAATTAAATAGTTTAGAAATCCCAATAGGGAATTAAAGATGGAAAGGGAATTTTAAGGGAGTTTGGGAGACTGTTGTAGGCTAATAACCACTCAAGAAAAGAATCCAATAACCTAGCAACAATCTACTCTACCTTGAAGAAAGACCAGGAATATTCAAGCACCACATTCAAGCCAAAAACCCTGATAGTTAATATACAAGACACTAGATATAGAGTCTGAATCTTATTCCATGAAGCCAGGGAATTTATGGTCTTTGAAGAGGAGCATTTCTGGATGTAGCCAAGTCAGGAATATAGGTGAAAGGGGAAAGAAACTAGGTAAAACGGGACACTATACTGAAAGCTGAGATGAATTACCATATTTTAGTATATGTTACCACACTCTTGCTAATATACATGTGATTTAAATAGTACCACTGCAGTCCTGGTTAGATCACATAGGGCCAAAAGAGGAACTAATGATGTTAGCATTGACGCTTAACCAAGAATGAGGAAGGAGGTGGTCTTCTCCCCCTTCCTTCTTTTTCTTTGATTATAAAAATGTAGCCCTCTTTGTTCTCAGGTCTATGCTCCCTTACTGGCTTGCTTAAATCTCTCATAAGCATTCAATGCTAGTAAATTTGCTCTTTACCTGCCACTTTGGCTCATGCTGAATTCTTTCTGTGATGAGACAAAAAAACCTGGGCTTCAGTAAGTCCTGACACCCGGTGAGCAGTTTCAATTAAAAGACAGTGGGATTAAGTCCTCTCCTAAATCAGAGATCATGAGTTCAAGTCCCAGTCTGAGGTGCGTCTGGGTTCTGGTCCCACCTGGGAAGGAGTGTGGGTTCACATATTTTATAGTTAAAATACAGACCCACAATTAGAACACTGTATTACACATTTTTGAGTGGTCCTGATAGCAGTCCCAGCAAGGGTGTGGCAGGGGGATGCACTGTTTTTCTAGCTGATTTAACTGGAGCCAGAGGACAAGAGTTTTGACCACAGTTGTGCTCCTGATTAGTCTGGGAAGGGCATTTAACCTAGGTAAAGGTAAAGGTAAAGTCGCTCAGTCGTGTCCAACTCTTTGGGACACCATGGACTGTAGCCTACCAGGCTCCTCTGTCCATGGGATTTTCCAGGCACGAGTACTGAAGTGGGTTGCTATTTCCTACTCCAGGGGATCTTCCCGACCAGGGGTCGAACCCTGGTCTTCAGCATTGCAGACAGACACTTTACCATCTGAGCCACCAGGAAGCCCCTATTTAACCTAGAGTCTCCTATTTCTCTTCGAAACATTAAATTAGGAAGGAACTGACCTTGAAGTTTGTTGTGAAGACTGATGGCATCTTAAGAAGGCTAGTCTTTGAGGAAAAGGGGGCTTCACAGTAGGCTCTTAGGCCTCACTGCTTCAACAAGGGAAGGTAAATAGAAAAAATAGAGTGAAATAACAGTAATAAAAAAAGAATTGTGGAAAAAGACTAAATAATACTGTCTAGGCTGTTAAAACCTTTTCTAGCTTCTATTAGCTATAATTTCTAGGTCAATTATGCTAATGTCAGCCCAGGGCCCAACTGAGTTAAAGAAAGCATACAGGAAGATTTGTATTGACATCATGTCAAGAGAAGAGTGGTATGCGGTATGGAAGTGCCAAATCAGGCCTCCATTTGGATATAATAGACTAATTTGGTACAAGCTCCTAATAGAACTTGATGGTTAATCATATCCCTGTGGAGCAAAACTTAAGTCTGGCAGATCACAAATTCCAGAGATAGCAGTTTCACATGTAAGGTTGACATCAAACTTTTAACAATAAATTCTTTAAACGTATCCTTTGAGAAAGTCTAGAAAATCAGTCAATGATATTTATTGAGGTCTTTGTGTATGCAGGGTCTGGGTTAGGTGCCTTAGACTTAATCATAGCTTATTGTCAGATTGTCATAAAGCAAATTCAATATGAGAAACAGAAAATTTCTCATATAAAAAGTAAAGTGTATTAATTTAAAGATTAATATGTGAGCAAGTTATCTTGTCCTGTTTTCCCCCTAAGAAGTCTTCACAAACTAGGAAAGAAAATTTTCTCCCAAATTTCCTCCATGAGCCATGATGGCATATAGTCTTAAGCTTAGCTATCGTGGGTCTCTGTCCTGAGGCAGGCTCCCCAGCACAAGTTAAGTCGCCCTCCATAGGAAACTATCTGGATAGAGCAAAGAATCTTTCCCCAAGAACTGGAAGCATCAGCCTGGGAACAGAGTGGTTCGGTTATTCCTTTTGGAATAGCTCCATCTTCCTCTCTATTGGGCTGAGCCTTGACAGAGCTTTATCTGAGAACGGGGACATTTTTGTTGAATCTTGGAAAACAGTGAGGGGTGAGCAGCTTACCTTGAAATATCAGCAGCATTTGGATTGAATTTCAGCATGTAATGTATTAATAGTATGCATTCCTAACTGCAATTTCTAAGTGTGGCTTCTGCGTTCAGAGTAAGTATTGGCTGATACGTCTTCACGTGTTGTGGTTGGGGAGACAGCCCTTTGTTCCTACTTCACTTTAAGAGGTAAAACCAAGTGCCATTTGAGTGGTCAATCCCTACACTGCGCGCCCCCTACCCCACACCAGTCCCTGCCCCCAGCCACAACTACTGAGGAGTTCCAACTTTTTCCTCATCTCAATCCTTAGTGCTAGCAGTCTGGCAGCTGAGGAGAGGTATTTCAACCAAGTCTAAGCTCCATTCTCTGATTATCTCTCTGGATTCCCCAGACTTTCACAAGTGTGATCTAGCTTCTTTACTATTGGCTGTAGATTTTCTTCCTGGGAGCAATTTACAAAATGTTCATTTTTCATTCAAGCAAGCAAAAAGATATGCACAAGTACAAAATAGTAAAAATCATTAAAGTAGAAGATGAATCACATAGAACAATTTATTGAAAAAAATTGGTCTAGAATCACATATTTCACATGTTAAAACTACAAATACAGGGAGGGAGGAGTGGAATGGGGGAAATTTTATTCTTAGAGTTGATAGTGAAGAATTTGGTTAAGTATGTTCTTAAAAGCTTTAAAGTAGCCAATGGCACAGAATTAGACTAAAAGAGTAATAGGAAAGCTATTAGTTGTAATAATCAACTTAAAATTAAATGCCCTTATTAAAAGACCTAAGGCTCAATTTCCCAAACTGGTGTCCTGAACAATACCATGTCACAAAATGTTAGAGCTGGACATGACTTAGCGATTAAACAACAACAAATAGAAAGTATACTATACTACAAAAACTATATTAAACTATGGAGAGTATATACATACTACCCTATACTGTACTATTCTATTCTTCACTATACTACAGTACACTATACTATAGAAAGTGTTTCTGTGGGAAAAGTTATTTGGAAAAGGCTGTGTTAAAAACTATATATTTCCTTTTTTAACTTTTATTTATCTTTCTTTGTTCTGGGTCTTCGTTGCTGCATTCAGGCACTCTTCAGTTGCAGCAAGAGGGGGCCGCTCTTGGTTTGGGTGCATGGGCCTCTCATTGCAGCGGCTTCTCTTGATGGGGCGCACAGGCTCCAGGCCCACGGACTTCAGTGGCTGCAGCACACGGCTCAGAAGTCATAGCCTGCGGGCTCAGTCGCTCCACGGCATGTGAAATCTACACAGACCAGGGATTGAACTACATTGGATCTCCTACATTGGAAGGCAATTCCCATCTACTGTTACCACTGGGGAAGTCCACTATACATTTCTTAGCTTGAGAATTCCTCAGTGTCTTTTAACATGATAATGAGCACTGTAAAACTCTTAAGAGGAAATACAGTGTTCATTGTTTCCCTACTATTTGATCACAGAAAACTGTTTTTGTATTATACTTAACATCTCAGAGTAATGTTCTTCTGAGTGGTTTAGGAAACACTCAATTTAGCTTTCAATTCAGTTTAAGAATTTAAATTTAAGAAGCATTGAGAAAGAGTTAAGTAATAATAAAAATTTAAAACCACAAACTGTCCAAATTAATAAATAAATTCATAATTTGATTCCCTATAAAAGTAAAAGGATTATGTGACTCTCTTGGATATAGAAAAATAAAACTTTGATGATAATAATAACATTGAAGTATTAATGAAATTTTAATTTTGAATAAACTATATATTGCTTAAATGGACTCAGCTGGAATATAGAAAGTCAAGAAAATAAATATTGTGATAGGACTGGGAAAAAAAGTCACATGTTTTTGTTTTCTCTCTGGTATGTTATTTTTTATTGAGATACAGTTGATGTACAATATATAATAATATTACTTCTGCATATATTATGAAATAAAAATAATCACCACAATAAATCTATTAATAGTAATCATTGTCCCCAAATAAAGTATTACAATATTAGAGAACATTTTCCTTACACTGTATATTACATCCTTGTGACTTATTTCTTATATAACTCTAGATTTATATCTTAATCTCCTTCATGTATTTTGTCTTCTTTGCCAATTCCCTGTCTTCTGGCAATCATCTGTTTGTTCTCTGTATCTATGAGTCTGTCTTTCTTCTATTTGTTTGTTTGTTTAGTATTTCAGATTCTACATATAAGTGAGATTATGTGGTTTACATCTTTCTATGTCTGACACTTCACTTAGCATAATGCCTTCTCAATCTATCCACGTTGCCACAAATGGAAGGATTTCATTTTGCTTAATGACTGAGTACTATGTTATTGTGTGATAAAGAACATCTTCTTAATCGATCTCTCTATCAATGGACACTTAGGTTGCTTCTATTCCCTGGCTGTTGTAGAGAATGCTGCAATGAACACTGAAGTCCGTATAGTTTTCTGACTTAGTGTTTTTGTTTTCTTTGTATAAATATCCAGAAGTGAAATCACTGGATCATATGATAGTTCTTCAGTAGTTTTTTAGAAACATCCATGTTATTTTCTGTAACAGTTCCATCAATTTACTATCCCACAAACATCACAAGAGGGTTCTCTTTTCTCCACAACCTTTGTCTTGCTATTTGATGTTTTTTCGATGATAGCCATTCAGACATTGGTGAGATGGTGTCTCAGTGGTTTTGATTTGCATTTCCATGATGATTGATGGTGTTGAGCTTTCTTTGATGTACCTGTTGGTTAACTCTTTGTCTTCTTTGGAAAAATGTCTACTCAGCTTCTCTGCCCACTTTTTAATTGTGCTGTTTGGTTTCTGATGAATACAATGAGTTATTTGTATATTTTAGATATTAACCCCTTATCAGATATATCATTTGTAATTATCTGCCATTTTGTAGGCTGCCTTTTCATTTTATTGATAGTTTCATTTGCTGTACAAAATCTTTTCAGTTTGATTTAGTCTTTTTTTTCACTTTGCTTGAGGAGATATATGCAAAAAAAAATATTGCTAAAACCAATGTCAAAGAGTATACTGCCTTTATATTTTTTCTTCTAGGGATTTTATGGTTTCAGGTCTTATGTTTAGATCATTAATTCATTTTGAGTTTATTCTTATGTATAATGTGAGAAAAGTGGTCCACTCTGATCCTTTTGTATGTGGCTGTCCAGTTTACTCAGCACCATTTATTGAAAGGATTATTTTTTCCCCACTGTATTTTCTTGCTCCATTGTTATATATTAATTGACCTTAAATGTGTGGGTTCATTTTTGGACTGTATATTCTGTTCCATTGATCTATGTATCTATTTTTGTGTCACTACCATTCTTCTTTGATTACTGTAGCTTTGTAGTGTAGTTTGAAATCAAGGAGCATAATACCCCCAGCTTTCTTCCTCTTTCCAAGACTTCTTTGGCTATTCAAAGTCTTTGGTGTTTCTGAGTTAATTTTAGAATTATTTGTTCTAGTTTTTTTTTTTAATACATTGATATTTTGATAGAGATTGCATTTAATCTTTACATTGCCTTGGAGAGTATGGCCATTTTAATAAGACTAATTCTTTCACTTTATAAGCAAGGTGTATCTTACCATTTGTGTTGCCTCCAATTTCTTTCATCAGTATCTTATAGTTCTGGTTAGGTTTATTCCTTGGTCTTTTATTCTTTCCAATACAATTATAAATGGGATTATTTTCTTAATTCCTCTTTCTGATAGCCTGCTGTTAGTATATAGAAATGCAACAGATTTTTGTATATTAATTTTGCATTTGCAACTTAATAGAATTCATTTATTAGTTTTAGAAGCTTTGGGAGGCATCTTTAGGATTTTCTATATATAGTGTCATGTCCTTTGCAAACAGTGACAGTTTTACTTCTTTCTTTCCAGTTTGGATTCTTTTAATCTCCTTTTCTTATCTGATTGCTGTGGCTAAGATTTTCAATACTCTGTTGAATAGAAGTGGTGAGAGTGAGTATACTTGTTTTGTTTCTGATCTTAGGAAATACTTTTAGCTTTTCAGCATTGAGTATAATGTTTTCTGTGGGTTTATCATATATGGCCTTTGTTATGTTGAGGTATATTCCTTCAATACCCTCTTTATTGAAAATTTTTATCATAAATGATGTTGTATTTTGTTGTCTATTTCTACATCTAGTGAAATAATAGTTTGATTTTTATTCTTCACTTTAAGATGGTGTGCCACATTGATTGATTTTTATATATTGAATCATACATTAATCCCTGGGAAAATCTCACTGGATCATGATGTATGATCCTTTTTTAAAGTAGTCCTGAATTTGGTTTGGAAATGTTTTGCTGAGGATTTTTGCATCTGTGTTCTTCAGTGGTGTTGGTCTGCAATTTTCCCTGTTTGTAGTATCTTTGTCTGGTTTTGGTATCAGAGTAATGCTAGCCTCATAGGATGAGTTGGACCATCCCTTCCTTTAAAAATCTTTGCCATAGTTTGAGATGAATAGATGTTAACTCTTCTTTAAATGTTTTGTGGAATTTGCTCTTAAAGTCATTTGTTCCTGAGGTTTGTTTGCTCAGAATTTTTCTTATTACTGATCCAATTTCATTACTGATAATTTGTCTGTTATATTTTTGTTTCTTTCTAGTTCTGTCTTGGGAGACTGTTTCCAGGAAGTTATCCATTTCCTCTAGGTTGCCCATTTATTGACAAATAATTGTTTATCACAATGTCTTATGATCGTTTGTATTAACATTTCTGTTGTACCAGTTGTAACTGCTCTTTCATTTCTGATTTTATTTATTCAAGCTTTCTCTTTTTCTCTTGATGGTTCTGGCTAAAGGTTTATCAATTTTACTTACTTTTTCAAAGAACTGACTCTTAGTGTCCTAAATCTTTTCTACTATTTTTTTCTTCTAGTTTCTATTTTAATTTTTTCTACTCTTATATTTATGATTTGTTTCTCATAAGTTTGGATTTTCTTTGTTCTTCTCTTTCTAGTTCCTTTAGGTATAAGATTAGGTTGCTCATATGAAGTTTTTTTTGTATTTTCTTAGGTACTTTTGTATTGCTATAAACTTCCTTCTTAGAACTGTTTTGTTTCATCTTATAGATTTTGGGTCATTGTGTTTCTATTTTCATTTGTCTTCATGTATGTTTTTATTTCCTCCTTGATTTATTCAGTGAACAATTAGTTGTTTAGTAGCATATTGCTTAGCCTCCACACATCTGTGAGTTTTGCCGCTTTTTTTTTTCTTATAGCTAATTTCTAGTCCCATATCATTGTAGGCAAAGATACTTGAAATGATTTCAGTTTTCTTAAATTGACTGAGGCTTGTTTTGTGGCCTAGCACAAAACAAAAACAAGTGATCTATCCAACAGAATGTTCCACGTGCAGTTGAAAAGAATGTATTCTGCTGCTTTGGAATGGAATGTTCTACATGTATCTATTAAGTTCATCTTGTTTAATAAGTTATTTAACCCAGTGTTTCTATATTGATTTTATGTCCAAATGATCTCTCCATTGATAATATGCAGGTGCTAATATTCCTTACTATTACTGTGTTACTGTTAAATTATCACTTTATATCTGTTAATATTTGTTTTATGTATTTAGATGCTCCAATGTTGGATTCACATGCATTTACAATTGTTGTATCTTCTTACTTGATTGATCCTTTTTCACTAGGTAATGCTTTTTTGTGTTTCTTGTTACAGTCTTCTATTTGAAAGTCTATTTTGTCTGATATAATTACATTATCCTAGCTTTCTTTTGATTTCTATTTGCATGGAATAGTTTTCCCTATCCTTTCACTTTCAGTCTATATGTGCCTTTAGATCTGAAGTGAATCTCTTTAGGCAACATGTATGTGGATCTTGTTTTTGTATTGATTTGCTCATTCTATATTTTGATAAGATCATTTAGTCTATTTGCAGTTGAAGCAACTGTGTTGATATTGATAGGTATATACTTTTGGCATTTTGTTTATTTTTTTCTGGTTATTTTGTCTTTTTTGTGCTTTCTTCTTCTGCGCTCTTTATTTGCATCTTGATGACTATCTTTAATGTCATGTTCAGTATTAGCTTTTTAACCTCTTTTTTGAGTGCATCTATAATAAGTTTTTGGTTTGTGGTTACCATGAAGGGTATGTGTGTGTGATTTACTTAAATTGATATTTTTTTCAATTTGAATGCATTTCACCCCCGGCAAACATTTTATATTTGATATCTTATCTTACATTTTTCCCTTTGTGTTTTCCTTAGTCACTTATTGTGGATATAGATGTTTTTGCTACTTTTATCTTCTAACCTTTCTACTAGATATATAAGTAGTTAACCTGCTACATTTATCATATGTTTGCCTTGATCGATGAGATTTTTCCTTTTGTAATTTTCATATTTCTAGTTATAGTCTTTTCTTTTTTGATAGGATAAGTCCCTCTAATGTTTCCTATAAAGCTGCTTTGGTGGTATTGAAATCTTAGTTTTTACTTGTCTGTAAAACTCTTCTTTCAGATCTGAATGGTAGCCTTGCCAGGTAGAGTATTCTTGGAGGTAGTTTTTTTCTTTCATCACTTTGAATGTATCTTGCTAGCTTCTTTTGGTCTGATAAGTTTCTGCAGAAAGAGAAGTTCACTTGTATGTAACTTGCTTTTTCCTTGCTGGTTTTAATATTCTCTCTTTATTTTATTTTTTACCATTTTAACTGTAATCTCTTGGTATGGATAACTTCGTTTTCATTTTGTTCGGGACTCTGCGCTTCTGCGATCCGGATGTCTGTTTCATTCCTCAGGTTAGGGAAGTTTCCAGGTATTATTTTTTCAAATATGTTTTTCATCCCTTTCTTTCTCTATTTCCTTCTGAGACTCCTTAAATGTGAATGTTGGTATTCTTGATGCTGTCTTAGAGGTCTCTTAAACTTTCCTTATTTTTTAAAATTATTTTTTTCCTGCTTGATTTGAGTGGTTTCCACTACTCTATGTCCATTTCACTGATGTGTTACTTTGTACCATCTCAATAGTACTGATTTATTTTAGCATGCTTCTATGTTTTAGTTATTGTATTCCTTAGCTCTGTTTCTGCTGTATATTTTCTTTAAATTTTCACTAAGTTCATCCATTCTTCTCCCAGGTTCACTGAGTATCTTCCTGATCACTTATCAGGTGAATTTCTTTTCTTTACTTCACTTAGTTTCCTGAGGTTTTCTTTTGTTCCTGTGTCTGGAACATATTCATCTGTTTCCTCATTTTATCTAATTCTCTGTTTAGTTCTACATATTAGGTAGGTCAGTTATATTTACCAATCTTTGAGGAGTAGCCTTATATGATGTCCTGTAGGGCCAGCAACACATTCCCTTATGTTCCTCAGAGCTATATGCTCTAGGAGTGTCCCCTCTGTTCTGTATGAGCCCTTCCGTTCTGGTGGGGCTGAGTGCTGTAGATGTGCTGGTGGGTGGGGCTGGCGCGTAGCCTGAGGAGCTGCCAGGTCTACCTTGTGTTCATTGGTTCCTGGCCCACTGATGGGTGGGGCTGGGTCTCAAGGCAACTGGCTGTGGGGTGTGAGGGGGCCCAGGGTAATGCTAGTACAACTGGTGGGTGGGTCCAGGTACCCAAACAGATGGTTGTGGGGGCTTGGGGGCACCAGGAGTGGTGACAGCTTAAGGTTGGCAGATATGTCCCCAGTGCTTATAGGCTGGAGTGTGTGTGTGTGTGTGTGTGTGTGTGTGTGCGTGTGTGTGTGCGCGTGTGCACGTGTGTGACTCTTTGTGACTCCCTTGAACAGTAGCCCACCAGTTTCCTCTGTCCATGGAATTCTCCAAGCAAGAATATTGGAGTGTATTGCCATTCCTTGCTCCAGGCAACCATCCCCAACAAGGGATTGAACCCAGGTTTCCTGCATTGAAGGCAGATTCTTTACCATCTGAGTGACCGGGGAAGCCCAGTGAGAGGACTCCAAAATGGTTCTTGCCAGCACCGGGGTCCTTGAGTTAGGATGAGTTTCCAAAAATGGCTGCTGCCAAGGTCTATGTCTGCAGAGGGAGTCCCAGTTACGTCCTGCCTCTCCAGAAGGCCCTCCCAAATCAGCAAGTAGGAGTGACTCAGGGTCCTTTGAATAACTAACTGCTCAGCTGGTAAAGAATCCACCTGCAATGCAGGAGATCCCAGTTCGAATCCTGGGTCAGGAAGATCCCCTGGAGAAGGGATAGGCTGTTCACTCCAGTATTCTGGCCTGAAGAATTCCATGACTGTATAGCTCATGGGGTTGCGAAGAGTCAGACATGACTGAGTGACTTTCAGTTTGCTCTGAGTCTCAGAGCATATGAAATTTCATCATAAACTGATAACATGTCTTCAAAATAACTAATTTATTACAGTAAAGTCTTCTCATAAATAAAACAATACCAAGTGTATCTTCTTTCTGGAATTTACTGAATGTTTTTACATATTTCTTGCTTTATAATATGCAGCTATATCTTACAGCTAAATTTTATGCATTCCAAGCTTTATACTCTTCATAAATATTTTAATTCAAATAAACTTCAGAGTATAAGTTTTCCCCCAACCCCAAACCATAACTTTTAATCATTTCTGACTTCATTAGTTTTCTCTATCATAAAATGAACATTATAAATCTTGGTTTAGATTGTTAATTCTTTTTTTCCCATTTATTTTTATTAGTTGGAGGCTAATTACTTTAAAATATTGTAGTGGTTTTTGTCGTACATTGACATGAATCAGCCATGGATTTACATGTATTCCCCATCCCAATCCCCCCTCCCACCTCCCTCTCCATCCCATCCCTCTGGGTCTTCCCAGTGCACCAGCCCCGAGCACTTGTCTCATGCATCCAACCTGGGCTGGTGATCCTTTTCACCCTTGATAATATACACATTTCGATGCTGTTCTCTCGAAACATCCCACCCTCACCTTCTCCCACAGAGCCCAAAAGCCTGTTCTGTACATCTGCGTCTCTTTTTCTGTTTTGCATATAGGCTTATCGTTACCATCTTTCTAAATTCCATATATATGTGTTAGTATACTGTATTGGTCTTTATTCTTAAAATGGCTCTAGTTTATATTCAAGGAACTTTAAAAATTTTCTAAGTCTATTTGGCAAAATAGTTCATTTTATTTGAAAATTGCCACTCCAATTGTGTATCTCTGAGTATTCTGTTTTATCTACCTAATATTTTTTCTACATCTTAACTGCCTAAATTATAATATCTATGGCTTGTCACAACTGATTACTTCAAATATTACTCTTGTTTCACCAATTAGAAATGCTTGTTTTGATTCCGAAGCCAACGATCCCTTCTAGGGAAAGGTCCAGATAAGAGAATTTCAAAGTTAAAAAAAATGTTTTGGCTAGGAGATGCGTGTGTGTGTGCTAAGTCACTTCAATCATGTCCGACTCTGTGCAACCCCGTGGATTGTAGCCCACCAGTCTCCTCTGTCCATGGGATTCTCCAGGCAAGAATACTAGAGTGGGGTGCCATGCCCTTCTCCGGGGGATCTTCCTGACCCAGGGATTGAACCCATGTCTCCTGCAGTCCCTGCATTGCAGGCAGATTCTTTACCACTGAGTCACTTGGGTTAGCCCGGCTAGGAGATATGTACACATAATGGGTTTTATAAATTTTTGTTTCCCACAGAAGGATCAAATCTAGAAGGAAACTTGAACACCAATAAGATAACTATGTGAAATATTCCAAAATTTGCAAGATCTGCCTAAATGTACTTCCATTAGCAGGAAAGTGAAAAGGAAAACCCACCTACAGAAAATGTTAATTTCCCTGAAGAGTATGTGTGTGTGTGTGTGTGTGTAAGAGTGTGTGTGTGGGAGATGAAGCAATTGAAAAGACTTCAGTAAAACAACAGAGGTACTGCTGATCTAACCCTGCTCTGGTTCACTCACTCATAGCTTTCAAAAGCTGAATATAGATTTTCTCTTTCTTCTACTTTCTCCTACCCAGTCATTTGGAACTCACTTTTGAAAGGAAATATTAAGAGGCTGGACTCAATGCTAGAGTTACAATTATTTTCTGAGTTCCACCCTATAATTTTTCTAACCAAAACCTATACTAAAGAATTGTGTGGTTTAGGAAAATTGTAGTAAATAAATCTAACCTTCTTGGATGAATTCTCAGGTGTTAGTTCATTGGGTGTGTGTTAGTCACTCAGTTGTGTCCAACTCTTTGTGACTCCATGGACTGTAGTCTGTGAGGCTCCTCTGTCCATGAACTTCTCCAGGCAAGAATACTGGAGTGGGTTGCTATTCCCTTCTCCCAGGGATCTTCCCAACCCAGGGATCAAATCTGGGTTTTCTGCATTGCAGGGCCATTCTTTAACATCTGAGTCACCAGGGAAGCCCATTAGGAAATATATTTCCAGATGAAACTAACATCTTGACAACTCAGTACTGTTGGACACCAAGCTATGAAATGCTTTAGTGTATATCACATTGCTGCATTCTTTGGCACCTTAAGGAGATTAACTGATATCCTTAACTAGATGTCTTATTTCTGCCCCAAAGAGCTAGTTTAGTTTAGAAGCAACATTCTCAAGCCTGTCTGACTCAATATTAACTAGCTCTTGGTTCCATAAGCTTATTTTATTTGCAGATGACAATAATTCCTCTTTCTATTTCTCCAAAATGAGATATTAGTGAGAATGGAGGGCACCTCAATGACTCAGCACATTCCCACTCTCTTCTTGATTTTGTTATTTGGTATCTTTTCTTCAAAGTATTGTGCACCCACTCTTAAGTACTACTATGTAGGGCATTCAAGATAGTTTTACCTATTCCAAGGTAATTTCTCCCTGAATTTTCCCCCAAAAGAGTTAAAGACTAATAAAGTACATGAAAGCCCTGTTCATGAACATTATACAAGCAAGAAAATGTCAAGAACATGAGAAAAAGACAGGTGAAATCTTAGGAGTCAGAGGAGGGAGGAATACCTATTAGCAGAGAGATTAGAGACAGTTTCCTAGAGAAGGTGAAGAGCAACTCTTTCCTGTACTGAAACAGACTGTGTGTGTGTGTTCAGTCATGTCCGACTCTTTCTGACCCCACAGACTAACCCGCCAGGCTCCTCTGTTCATGGGATTTTCCAGGTAA
The DNA here is from genome assembly GCF_963930625.1 of Muntiacus reevesi. NCBI lineage: Eukaryota > Metazoa > Chordata > Mammalia > Artiodactyla > Cervidae > Muntiacus > Muntiacus reevesi. The sequence goes on along the minus strand of NC_089260.1, from coordinate 35,185,248 downwards.
GAATACTGGAGTGAGTTGCCATTCACTACTCCATGGGATAGTTCCCATGCAGGGATTGAATGTGTTTCTTGCATCTCCTACCTTGGCAGACAAACTCAGTACCACTGTACCACCTGTACTGGTCTCAATCTAGGCTGGTCCCTTGAGCTGGGAACACAGAAATCCAACAGTTGTGAGGCATTCGTGTGCATAAAGAGTGAAAGCTAATCCTTTTAGGAGGTAATATGACTCAAGGAAGAAGAATCACTTGGATCCAGAGGGCAAAAACCCTGAGCAAGTGATGCCTTAAGGTTTTCTTCCTCATCTTCCAAACCCCCAAGGCTGGCTCTCTTTCAGTCTTTGAGTTCCAGAGATACCCTCTCTCTTATTCACACATCACAACATGCATACCTTTTGGTTACTGCTCTGATTCTTCTCTCCTCATAATTAAGCTCACTCTTTTAAATCATGAACACTCTGCAGCCAATATAGACTGGTTTGCCCTTATCATTGTGTGAATGACTCCATCCAAGTGACAACTAGTTCCCTAATTGTAACTACCCCTAGAGTCTTTGCAAGCCTTGATTTTATTTGATCTTCTTTGCATCTAAGACTGTGAACCACTTTATTCCACCTTTGACTTCCTAAATGGTACCCTCTCTTAATTCTATGACCCCTCAAAGCATATGTCTCTCTCTTAGCTTTTCTTCTATCAGCTTATTTAAAAACTATTACACCTCAAGGTTCCCTGACTCTCCTACTTATTCACTGGGTGTGCCTCCTGAGTGAGCTCATTCCATCCAATGGGCTCAGTTAACATCTCCCAAACTCATCATCTGTTCTGGCTCAGGTGCTATAGGACACCTCTAGTCCCAACAATTTAAGGCAATATTGTAGGTCAGAGTCTCTGACAATTCACACTAAAAATTTGCATACACCCATTTGTTAGGAAATTCTCTTGGGAACGATATTGTTAGAAGGTGAAAGAAAGCAGCACTTTGGAGGGAAGTAGAAGTTACATTGTAATGCATTCAGAAAGCCAGGGAGCTCTGAGGCTGAGATGGTCCTCCAGTAGTGTCTCTAGTTGGGAGGAAGGGGCTGGACCTCTATTCTCCTGCACTGACCAGCATGGAAGGCTGGCTGCCCTCAGCATTAGGGCGGTAACTAAAAAGGAATACAGCACTGTGATGTGTGAATCTATATGTTGACTAAGATGAGAAGCCGCTCATTTCCAGCAGAACAGAGGGTAAATCCTGCAACCCTGAAGGGGAATTTGGGCAGCTCAGTACAAAATTCATTGTACAGGCACCTAATGTGTCTATGTGCATTAGTCGCTCATTGGCCTCCAACTCTTTGCGACTCCGTGGACTGTAGCCTGTCAGGCTCCTCTGCCCATGGAATTCTCCAGGCAACAATACTGGAATGGGTAAAAACTCTATTATCTTTTCCATAAATGTTTTACTTCTCTTGCCTTTCTTACATTTGTTTAATTGCTCTTCTGTCTAGTAACCCGCATCAGATACTAAGGGGTCATCAAGTCTCCCCACTAAATCCTCCTTAGCAGCTAATCCAAAGCTCAACTCTCTCCGCTCTTAATTTTTCATTTTTCCTTTTCCTCTTTGCCCACCTTGTGGTCAGGGTCCTGATGCAGACATATCATCTCTCACCTAAACATCTGCAATAGTCACTTTGTTGCTACTGCAGGCTCACGTCTTGCATCCTTCCTTCCTGTCTATCCTTCACTTCATCTCCAAGTGATCTGTCTCTAATGTAAAACTGACCATACCAGTCTCCTGTTTAGTCAGTGGACCCCACTGTCCTCTGTATAGTGACCACACTCTCCAGCCTCATCTGAATTCCACAGTTTGCCATTCAGATGTGCCTTCCATCCTCTAAGTACATTAGGCAATTTCATATCTTCCTGTCTTTGATCATGAAGCTCTTTCTGCCTGGAATATTCTTTCATCTTACTCCCTTGCCTCTTGAGAATGCCTATTCACTTTTCAAGTCTTAATTCAATCAGAAACCCTCTGTGAAATCTTTCCTGGCTCGTTTCATCCTATTCTCTATTTATGTTCTTTCTTTATGATCCAACATACTGCCATCTTTATGTCTGTAATTCTTAATTGCACTTTTTGAACCTATGACTGACTGTCCTACTATTTTTACCCTCCTGGAAGGCAGAAATTATGTCTGATTTATTCCTGAGGAGCATGGAAGAAAATATGTTAATTAATGATAAATGAAAGGATTGTTACATGGGGGAAAGGGTCAGTGCTAACAGACAGGATGCATTTGAAAAACAAAAACCCAGACAAATGAGTTTGGTTTGGGAACTTTCTTCGGCTATGCCCCCCAGCCTCATGATATGAAGGGAAGGGATAATATGAAGTTCTTATCCTTCATCCTTCATAATTCAGAATGAAGAACTGGAAAGTCGGGTTCATTGGAAGGACACAGTGTAGAAGAGATCAAAGTTTCCAGTGAGAGCTTTACTGCAGTGTCTCCCCATAGGGCATGACTGGGTTGAAGACAGACAAGTCTGCGGTCTGGTGGATGGGTGGGAAGCGCAGAGGGGGTCCGGGAATTGGAGGACAAAAGCCAGAATCAGTAACAGTGAGGCAGTGAGAGGGGAAGGAGGAAAGGAAAATTTTGAATTTCAAAATTTTGGAAATGAAACTATTGGGTGATGACAAGGTGCAAGGCCCAGTTTTGAATGTAGTCACCTACATAGGAAGGTAATGAAGAAAAGGGTTGTTAGCACTCAAGACACTAAAAACCTTTGAGATCAGGAGGCTATGTGGGTTATTATTAGAGTGACCACATATCCTGGTGTTCTTGGACCCAACCTGGTTTCTACCTCTTTTCCCAGCATAATTATTGATAGCATCTTTTTCCCTCTCAAAAGTGTCTTTGTTTGGATGATAAATTACATAGTCTAGTTTTTATTAACTTCCCCCACAAAAACATGATACTACTTAGCTAAGATAGCTCTGTGAACTTTGGGTGAAAAATGAGATTTTCAAGATTAGAATTGTATAAATTAGAATTAAAACATAGCATTTAGAGAACAGTTATTGCAGTTTACCATGAGAAGATAATAACAATGAATGCATTTTTAATGATAACATATCTCTCAATAGAATTTTTATATTTCACATTTATGCACAAAATTTTAGGTTTTCTGTAGTATGAGTCCTAACTTTTAATGTTTTTTAGAATGGAGTGTGCTGAAACAAATTAGCAAAGCTTAACATGTGGCTAAATAATTTACACCTAAAGGGAAGTCTGTCAACTGAGAGATGTTTCAAATATAATTGCTGCACTGCATCAAGGAAAGAATGCAAGATGAAAAATCAGAGAATGAGCTCAGCTTCTTACCAGCTAACATGAAAATAACCAAGTCAATTATCCTCTCTAAGCCCATTTCCTCACTGGTAAAGAGGGATAATAACAGCCATCTGACCTCTCAAAGGGGCTGTGGTTAAAGACCAAATGAAATAATGGAAAATTGTCTTAAAAACTGTATGAATGTAAGTAGACCAAATGTCCTTCTAAAAGCAAAACAACAAATATGAAAATAAGAAAAGGCAAAAAGGACTCTAGGTGAGTTATTAGGATTTTTGTTCTGCATTAACTTGAATATTTTTACATAAATATAGAGTTAAATGAATTTTTCTCTGTTAATATGTAAGTAGAATTTTTTACTATTGAAAAACTCATTTCATATAATAGGACATTGGAAGAATACTGGGAATAACCAAAAACCACAGCTATCTTGTTATAAATCTGTCTTCCCATTTTATGTGGAAGACAAAGTCAGTAAGGAACCAAGGGCCTGAGCAGAACAGGAGGCAATTTTTGGAGACGGAAATATCGGATTCATTCTTTTAGAACTGTTTTACCTATTAAAAGCTCTCAAACTAGCTATCAAAAGGTCAACAGCTTTATAGATTAACTCACTCAGCCCATGTCAGAGGTTAGGAACTCTCTGGTGAGAACAGCTGTTGATCATTTGTCTTTCCACATCAAAGACCTAGAAAGATTCTTTAATAAATTATAGAATTATTAAAGAGATTAAGTTAGTTCAAATTAGTTCCTGGTATAAAGAAAATGCATACCACAACAGTAGTTTCCCTATAATGAAAATACAAAATGATAAAAATGGATTGGAGCAGTGAAGTTTCCTAGAAAATCTGTTACTGGTGCTAAAACATGTAAGACTATTTGATTTTTTGAAAATTATGCCTAGAACACTTTATTCAAAGTTTGCAAATATGTAAAAAATGATATGTAAAACACCACATCTAAATTTATATGGAAAACTTCTTTATTTTTCATTCAAAATATAGTTTTTCAGAGAGTAAACTCAATTTTAATGATTAAAAATAGGAAGTTTATTTTTGCACACATTTTGCAGAAAGCTTCTAGAATGATAGAAAAATAATGTAGATATTCGTGGAAATGAATATAATTTTGTAAGAAAATGAATATATTTTTTCCTTCCAGTTTTATTGATATATAATTGGTAAACCACTTTGCATAAATTTAAGGTGTACAGCATAATGATTTGACTTACATTATGAAATAATTACAAGTCTAGTGAACATCATCTCATATAAAGGCAAAATAAAAGAACAAACATTTCTCTTGTGATGTGAATTAAGGATTTACTCAACTTTCATATATAACATATAGCAGTGCTAATGATATTAATTGTGTTGTACATTACAAAATGAATACATTATAAATTTCAACTTTGGTCTAGGATCTGTGTGAGGCATATTACATGGATTATGGTATTTAATTCCCATAGCAATAAACAAGGTAGGGGTAAGTCCTACCCTTACTTTTTATAAAAGGGAAGAAAAGTATAGTTCAGTTATGTCAGAAGCCAGGTAGACAGAAATCTTTATATTCTCCCCCACCTTGCCCCACCGCATCTCGTGATTCCAATTCCCTGGTTATTTAATCAGACACTAATCTAGGTAGTGCTGTGAAGGGATTTCTCAACTGTAATTAAAACCCCAAGTCAGTTGACCTTAAGACATGGAGATTATCCAGATGGACCTGATCTAATCACATGTGTCTCCAAAGGGCAGATTCCAAAATCCAGAGAGAATTGAGGGGTGAGGACTCAGCCTTGCTTCTGCAGCTTTAAAGATAGAGGGGCCCCATGTGTGTGGGCAGCCCTGATCAGCAGAGAGTGGACCCTGGTGCAGAGCCAGCAACCAGGACCTCAATCCAGCAACCAAGAGGAAATGAATTCCCCCGGCCTCTTCAGATGAGAGCCTGGCCAACACCTGGGTTTTGGCCTTGTGAGACCTGAAGCCGAGAGTCCCACTGAGCCACTCCAGACTTCTGAACTACAGAACTGTGGAATAATAAATGGGCGTCCTTTTAAGTTGCTAAATTTGTGGTAATCTGTTACAGCTGCAGCAGAAATCGAATCCAGAAACTCAAAGTTATGAAGCAAATAAGCAATAGATCTAAGGTTTAACCCATTCAGCACAAAGCCACATGATGAAAACAGATGGGAGAAAGATCAGCAGGTTAATTTGAAGAAATTTCATTCACTCATTTATTCATTCATTAATTCACTCATTTATTAACTATTGAATATTTTTTGACTATCTTTTATATGGCAGGCCTATCTCTGTAAGGGCTGCAGAGATTAAAAAAAAAATCCAGTCCCTTTCCTCAGAGAGCTCACAATTTAAGGATTGAAGGCAGACAGACAAATGGATTGGGGCAGTGCAGTGTGTCTCTTAAGTACTGTAAGAAGACAGGTTAGAAGTTATGGTAGCACAGATGCTTTTAGTCTGATTTCTTAGCAAGTTGCCTGAGGGAGGAAGGATAATGGCCCACAAAGATGTCTTGTTAAAAGCTCCAGAACCTCTGACTATATTACAGGGCAAGATGAAATTAAGGATATGAACAGATCTAAGGTGGTTTATCAGCTGACCTAAAGGCAGGGAGGTAATTCAGGATTACTAACCAGTATAGTCATAGCTCCTTAAAAATGGAATAAAAGAGAAGGTCAGAGTGAGTCGACGTGAAAAGGACTAGACAGATTTTTACTGGCTTTGACGATGGAGGAAGGGGCCACCAACAAAGGCATGTGGGGAGTCCCTAGAAGCTGTAAAAGACAATGAAATGGATTCCTTCTTAGAGTTTCCAGAAAGGAACATAGCCCTGTTGACACCTTGATTTTAGCCTAGTTGTTTTGGATTTCTGACAAGAATTCAGTTTAGTTCAGTTGCTCAGTCATGTCCGACGCTTTGCGACCCCTGGACTGCAGTACACCAGGCTTCCCTGTCTATCACCAACTCCCGGAGTTTACTCAAACTCATGCCCATTGAGTTGGTGATGCAGTCCAACCATCTCATCCTCTGTTGTCCCCTTCTCCTCCCACCTTCAATCTTTCCCAGCATCAGGGTCTTTTCCAATGAGTCAGCTCTTTGCATCAGGTGGCCAAAGTATTGGAGTTTCAGCCTCAGCATCAGTCCTTCCAATGTATATTCAGGAGTGATTTTCTTTAGGATGGACTGGTTGGATCTCCTTGCAGTCCAAGGGACTCTCAAGAGCCTTCTCCAACACCACAGTTCAAAAGCATCAATTCTTTGGCTCTCAGCTTTCTTTATAGTCCAACTCTCACATCCATACATGACTAGTGGAAAAACCATACCCTTGACTAGGCAGACATTTGTTGGCAAAGTAATGGCTCTGCGTTTTAATATGCTATCTAGGTTGGTCATAACTTTTCTTCCAAGGAGTAAGCATCTTTTAATTTCATGGCTGCAGTCACCATCTGCAGTGATTTTGGAGCCCCCCAAAATAAAGTCTGCCACTGTTTCCCGATCTATTTGACATGAAGTGATGAGAATTATACATTAAGAATTATATGATATTAAATGTGTGTTATAAGCCAAAAAAATTCACAGGTTTATGTTATCACAGCAATAAGAAGCTAATACATGCCTGACATGAGATGACTTGAAAATAGAAAGGGAAACATGTAATAGTTGTTTTATTTTAGCTAATATTCAAGAGATAGTCTTTAAATATTGAGAGCATATGGAAGTGAAAATGAGTGCAGAAAGCATAGATCATTAGAGGAAACATTAATAAATTAAATTTCGTCAAATTAAAGTTTCTGTTCTTCTAAAAAATTATCAGGAAAATTGAAAAAAGCCTCCAACCGGGAGCAAATATTTACAAGCTTATGTCTGATAAAGGATTTGTATTCAGACTACCTATAATTCTTAAATATCAATAAAATATGTGAAGTGAGATCCTACTACATACCCAAAATGGTCTTAATAAAAAATTGATAGTGTTAAGTGTGAACAAAAATGGGAGCAACTGTGATTCTCAAACGTTGCTGGTGCAAATACAAATGGCATAACCATGCTGGGTGATGGGTTGACCAGTTACTTTTAAGTTAAACATCTGCTTAACACGTGACCTGGCAATCCCATTCCTATGTATTTATCCAAGAAAAATAAATATATGTGTCAAAACTAAGATCTGGATGTGAATGTTTATAGCAATTTTATTCATAATCACTCAAATTGAAAACAACCCACCAACTGCTGCATGGAGAAACAAGGTCTGGTACATATGTACAGTGAAATACCACTCAGTAGTAGGAAGGAATGAACTGATACCTGCAACAATAGAAGAAAATTTCAAAAACATTATGCTCAGTGGAAGAAACCAGATTCAAATGACCACATATTTTATGATCTCATATGATATTCTAAAAAATGCAAAACTTTATAATAGTGGAAAATAGATCAGTATTGCCGGGGTCTGAGAGTGGGGGACTGTGGCTACATAGGGACATGAGGGAACATTCTGGGATAATAAAAGTACTACATATTTTGTTTGTGGTAGTGATGACATAACTACAAACACATTAATAAAAATTCATTGATCTTAAAAAGAAAAATTTCATTATGTATAAAGTGAATCTGATTTAAGCCCCGCCCCCCAAACTAGTACAAAGCACGTGATTTAAAAGAGGGTCTGTCCAGCTTTGCAAATGTAATATTTCTCTAGAAAATTTGGCTTCTTAATATAGAAGAGTGGAAATCCTATATAGGTGCAAAGCTTTGTGATTATATTTCATGCATTAAAATTCAACTGTAGCATATGTTTCCTTGTCTGGTCTCTTTGATCAATGTAAAACTTACAAAAGAATATTTTAATTAAATATAAGAAGTCCAAGATGAATTAAGACCGCCTGGAAAAAAAACAGGAAATGTTCTCACTTCATCTTCATAAAAAAATGCACTTGGAAGAAGGGTTTGATACACTGTGAATAGAATACTGAGAATTGCACAATAGTTTGCTGAAATGAGTGTAATTTATCTCGCTCAATGCTCAGGAATAGCCTTTAAAGGACTCTTTTACTAAAAAGAGAAACATTTCCAGGCATGTAAAGTGTGCTAGGCTCCTCAGAGAAAAATACAAAGTGCAGGGTATTATTATTTCATGAGCTTTGGGCTGACTTTGACAGTCATTATACTTGTTCCATTTATAATTGTGGGGTTGCCTTCACAGAACACATCTTTCGTATGTGCATGTGCATTTGTAATTCATTAAAAGCACACACTCATTTTGGGAAATGCCATGTTAGAGATACAGACACTGAACTTGTGAGAAAGCAACTATTTTGCCCACATTATTTTGTGCCATCAGAGACACAGAGAGGATCAGTACCCATGGGGGCTCCTTGGGGATCTGTGAGTCTCCACATAATTATTTACATGAAGGAGATTTTTAAGAATTTTATTTTGTGAACACTTATTTTAAGAATGTAATTTGTCAAGGAACTATGATCCTTGTGTCTTTTTCCACAAAGTGGGCCTGAAGATTGTAATCGGAAAACATTAGATTAGAAAAATGTAATTTCATTTTACTTACAAATTTATAATCTAAGGGGGAAAAACAGCCCAATTCCATTCTTTGCTAATATCGCTCAATGGCAGCATACTTCATTTGTGACTGCAACCTGCTTCTCTCTGTTTTAATAAGCATTTCTGTCCCTTCCCTTGGGGGTTTGTAGTCACAGTCAATAGCCATAAACTATAAAGATGTGAAAATGTTTCATCTCATTAAGATGCCACGTAACTGGGATTCCTTCCTCGTCCTTACATCTGATTTGTGTTCCTCAAATGTGACCTTGAAGGCCTTGGTTGCTTTGCAAACACATTGCATGTCCCAAGGGCACATAATTAAGTAGGTCACATGCTTTATACTGCCTATTAGTACTTGCCTTTCAGCATGCATTTCCTCTGTTCTACTGTGGGAAAATTCTCCTTTTCATAAGACATTCTTGGAAAAGTTCTTGGCACTTTCGGCAGATGAAATGTCCTTGATACATTGTGGGGACACTTAAGGTCATTCGGGATCTCATCAGTCATGAGAATAATTGCTCTCACATTTTTTAAAGAGTAGAATCCATTCATACTAATTGCAGGTTTGTACTTCCAGAGGTAGAAAAGAGGTCTCAAGGATGATAGTTGTGGTTATAACCTTTGCCAATTAAAATTTTAAAAATTCAATAATTTTTGAATAATGCTATCTATGAAATGTCACAACAAAATATTAAAAAAATTTTTTAATGTGTTTTGCTAATCTTGGCATTTATAAATTGGTTTGCATAAATGCATATGTAACTTGTAGCTGCTGCTGCTACTGCTAAGTCACTTCAGTCGTGGCCGACTCTGTGCAACCCCATAGATGGCAGCCCACCAGGCTCCTCTGTCCCTGGGTTTCTCCAGGCAAGAACACTGGATTGGATTGTAACTCATAGAGTTTTTATTGATTCTTCTTGGAAATGGTATTTACCCTGCATTCTGTAGGGTTTCCCAATCAAATAAATAAATATGTATGCTGGAATTGTTTATAATTTTGCTTTCATAACTTTAATAATTGAGTGTTAACTTTTAGCAACAAGATAAAATTTCATTTTGCTGACTATAATTATTGAGTAGTATTAATAAAAGATTTAAAAATATTTAGGACAAGTAGAATTTGAAGAAAATCAGGATTACTGGCTTTGCCCCTTCACCCCACCATCACAATCCTTCATCCTTTGTAAAGCGTGTAAGTATTATACGTTTCTCCTCCAAAGAAATCCACTGTTAACAGTCTAATCCTAGATGAAGCATTTGTGCCCTAATTAATAGGCCTATTTCACCAAGCTGGATTGTGTAACTAGTGATGTGCTCCTCTTAGTGAAGCTAATAAAGAGCTAATCAAGAAAACGCAATTGAGTTTTCACATGATGATCATGTTAAGAAATTAATAAGAGATGAAATGGTGGCAAAGAGATCACAGAACCCTGTAGAACAGTGATTCCCATGTTTTACGTGCGTGAATATCACCTGGCAAACTTGTCAAAACACAGATTTTGATGCAATTACTCTTGGGTGGGGACTGAGGTTTTTCTAACAAGCAGGAGGCACCACGCTTTGAATAGCACGTTTATAGACCTCCACTACATCACACTTTACTGCTTGAGTAAATGCTATGGATTGGTACACAGGTCCATGGCATCGTCCAGGCCTGCACTACTTCCTGGTACCCAAGGGAACTGAGCAAAACACTGGGACACAAAATACACCTTCCAGATTAAAATATACCAGTTTGCCTTTTATTCCTCTGCTAAACTTTCCTAAGCTGAGGCTGTCGACTTACAGAAGAATGACTGGTCCCAATTTTACTTTGAAATATATTTTTGGGTGGTGGTGACAGAGGAGGGTACAGGCCTCCATGTGCTGTGGACACAGTCAAAAAGGATGATTTGTCAGGCGGTGGGCGGCGGGGGTAGGGGTGGTGATGCTGTGCTAGCCTCTGTTCATGTTTTGCGAGGATGCTAGTTAGTGTGTGCCCTGGGGGCCGCCACCCCGAGTTGAATGGAATTGTATTGCAATGGGCTTCTCACTTTCCTTTTTTGCCCCTAAAACATGGAATGAAGCTTTCATTTCCAGTCTTATCGAATACAATGACTTTCTCTTTAATACAAGATAAATTAAAGAATTTTATTATTCAACTGAAAATTCATAATCAAACCTTTGAATTGAATTTGTCTCTAACTAATCTTATCTACATAAATTTGAGGGGAAAAATCCAACAAAATAAAGTCAGTATACCTATGTAAGGCGTATTATTCACTCAAGTTCCAGACAATGGTTTGTCTCAGCAGTCTCATTTTTGGAGACACTTAATTAAGATAATCTGGCTGATGAACCTCCTACCTCATTATAACACACTTAGATTTCTTTCTGCTTTGTTCTCTAGGATGACTGATTTCCTATGAAGAGTCAAGAGCCAGGAAAGACTAAAGATGATGAACGTACACAAAATTCAGAAAAACTAACTGGGAGACCCCAGAAAAGTAATATTTAAAAGAGAATATAAGGGATGCTTAACTTTTCCTTAACATAATAAATAATGAGAAACGGACAAACGAATTCAAAGATTCCGTTTCAAACATTCTTATGATTGCCTCAAGATATTTTTCTGTTTCTTTTTATTATATTTGGCTGGGTGACGTTTCCTCATAAATAAATCAACAAAGCCAACAGTAATATGTAAAGGCTTATCGCCAAGATTCTACCAACAGCAGGGGCAATTTCCATGTTTTGAAATAACAAATGAAACTGTGATGTGTTCTCTATAACTCATTTCCTTTTCCTCCTAGGCATGCGGCTACTTTGTACACCCTCTGCTGCTAACTGTGGCCATGTGACTGAGTTTTAACTAATGAAATTTGGGTACAAATATGTTCTTTCTCTAAGACTGTCATGAAAACTCACCCACAAATTTGCCGTCACTCTTTCCTCTCCCAGGACCGACTGGAGAAGAAAGGGTAGGGAGGAGCCACAAGGAGAGGCTTGGCCCACAGCTGGGCTCACCATGTACAGAGGGTGATGTGGAAAAAAACCTCAACACTGGATTGTAAATTTAGAGAAAACAAAACTATTGTTTGAAGGCATTACACTTATGGATTTGTTTGTAATGCAATAGGCCTACCCTAAATATCACAGGTGGAAAACAGGAAGTTAAAGTCTAGTTTTGAGATCTGCTGTCTCCATCAAGGAGAGGGTCTAAGTCTTTGTCTTTGAATATTTGGCAGATTGCCTTGTATTATTAGGTTCTTGGTACAGATTTGCTGAAATAATTGGTATTACTCTCCAGATTCTTCTGTGCTTGCTTCAGTGATAGTCCAGGAGTCCATACCCCATTCAGACTTGTGTCCAAAAATGATTGGAGCTATTCAATTAAAAAGAATTCTTTTCAGTTGTAGTTGGCTATTGCAAAAAGTTCCTGTTGCAAAGGAACTTTTGCATAAGTGAATTCACCTGTCAATATTTCTTTTCTGAATCATTTTCTTCTGTTGCAATCTAAAAGATGCTGTTATTTAGTGGTAAGAAAAGATGGCTTGCATGCTAAGTCACTTCAGTCATGTCCAGCTCTTTGTGACCCTATGGACTGTAGCCTGCCAGACTCCCTTGTCCATGGGGATTCTCCAGGCAGAAAACTGGAGTGGGTTGCCTTGCCCTCCTCCGTGGGATCTTCCTGACCCAGGGATCAAACTCGTGTCTGTTATGTCTCCTGAATTGGCAGGCGGATTCTTTACCACTATTGTCACCTGGAAAGTCCCAGCTAGGAAGCAGGAGAAAAGGATTCTTGAATTATGAAATATACATGAAACTTAGTCTTTCTCTTCGAAGAATTTGCACTTTCTGGGAATAGAAAGGAAATTATCTTCTATGATTATTTCTAGAATCTTTTCATACTAAAGAAGTCATCATCACCTGCTGAATCCTTTTGTTTCTTGAGGGACCATTCTTTGGGCTGGGGTGCTATCTATATCAGGACATTTTTTTTTAACACATCAAGATGGTGATGTGCTCAGTTTTCAAAAAAATATTTAAGTTCTTCACTTATTGTATTAGGTACCTGAGTAGACAGTATATAAGTACTCAAATGGAAATGGTTCCTACGTTTTGTAAACCTATTCTTTAGGTAGACAGAAGCTGCTAATGTGAACTTGAAAATAACACGGTAAAATCACAAAAGTGTCAAAGATAAAACAGATGGTTCATTTAAAAGGAAAATAGCATCCTTTGTGTGGGAGGGTGGATGCACACTCAGAGAGCATTCCAAAGAGAGGATGCAGTACCTTGTTGAGCCCTGTTACTGTTCTTCAAGAATCCTTAATCAGATATTTCCTTGGCTCTGGGCAGGTTGCATCATTATTACTGTCAGTGTACACGAGATATTGACATCAGGGCTGTCTTTATCAAAACAGATCACACGGCAATGCCATTCTTTCACTTGACCAGTCCAAAAGCCCTAGCATCATCCACATGTTCTCTCATCCTTTTATACCCTATACCCAACCTCTCAGGAAATCATGACAACTTTACTTTTCAAACACATCCATCACCTCTCTACTCCTCTCACCTGGACGGCTGCAAGCCTAGACCCAGCCACCATCAGCTAGAGTTTGATTTCTGCAGTAGCTTCCTACCTGAGCTCCCTGCTTCGGTGCATGCTCCGCCGCACTCTCCTTTCCTTACGGCAGCCATGGGAATCATTGTGATGTTAGATTCTGCAATGGCTTCCAAATTTACAGCGTTCTCTAGAGGGCTGTTGGGGTACCCAAGGTGGGCCTCTCTGACCTCATCTTCCATAGTTTCCTCATTGCCCACTGCTCCCGCCACACTGGAGGCCTTACTTCTCTTTAAGCAGATCAAACATGCCCATGCCTGGGGCATTTTACACCTGCTTCCTTTAATGCTCTTCCCACTGTGTATTTCTTAATGAACACCTGCTGCAGTGAGCAGATCCAAAATTCTATAGTGGCTCAAACACAGTGAATATTTTCTTTCTCATCTAATGTCCTTCCATGTTATCACTCTGGAACCCAGGCTAAAGGAAGTTCCGCCACGTTGGACATGAGGCTTCCTGAGTTGCTCTGGAGGGCACTCCTTTTCAGAGAACTGGAAGATGAGAAGGGCTCAAAGGAGTTCATGGGAGAGCTTTTCCAGGACAGGTTGCATGTTCTGGTGGACGCATCCACTCCTGTGGCTTCACTAGAGCTCAGTCCCACTGCCACACCTGACAGAAGGGGGCTGGGAAATGTTCAGTTTGAGCCAGGAAGGGAAAGGTTCTGGTGAGTGGCTAACCACCTCTGCCACACTCTAGCCACCATCCGATTTCTGTCACATTCTCTAGGTCTCTTCCGAAATATAACCTCCTCAGTGGGACCTTCCAGTCATTGTCAAGGCAACCCTGCATCCTTACACTCACTGTTCCTCTTCCTTCTTTTCTCTTTCTCTGTAGGACTTTATTGTCACTATACATCTGTTACTTGTTAAAAAAAATTGTTTATCTGTAGTGAGTTGAACTGTAGTCTCCATCTCCCCACTACCATGTTCTAATTTCTAGAACCTGGGAATGTGACTTTATTTGGATAAAGGATCTGGGCGGATGTAATTAAGAATTTTTTTTTTTTTTGCCAGAAAGCTAATCTTTAGTCACATCAGGAAGGAAACACTCTGTTTGCAATCAACATGAAAAAGCTGTCATCAGGAACTTCTCTGGTGGTCCAGTGGTAAAGAATCTGCTTGCCAACACAGGGGACATGGGTTCCAGAGATCCCATCTCTGGTCCCGGAAGATCCCACATGCAGAGGAGCAGCCAAGCTCATGTGACACAATTAGAGAGTAGCCCCTGTTCATCACAACCAGAGAGAGCCCAGGCGCAGCAGCGGAGACCCAGTGTAGCCAAAAATAAACAAGTAAATACAGTGAAATACAATTTAAAAGCTGACATCGGTAATCCTTCTTAGTGTGTGACTGGCATTTATTTTATTCTTATTTTTATTTTATTTATTGAGGTTTAGTTGGTTTACAATATTTAAAATATTATGCAATATTGTATTATATTTTAGATGTGCAACATAGTGATTTGATACTTTTATAGAATACTCCTTTTAAAGTTCTTAGAAATTAATTGGCTATCTTCCCTGTGCTGTACAATATGCCTTTAAAGCTTGTTCATTTTACACATAGTAGTTTGTATTTCTTTATCCTCTAGTCCTATCTGGCCCCTCCCTCGTCCCCTCTCCCCACTGGTAGCCACTTGTTTGTTTCTATATCTGTGAGTATGTTTCTGTTTTATTATATTCTTTTGTTTTATTTTTAAGATTGTACATATGAACAATAAGATAGAGTATTTGTCCCTGTTTGACTTACTTCACGGAGCATAATATCCTCCAAATCAATCCATGATGTTGAAAATGGCAAAATCTCATCCTTTTTATGACTGAGTAATATTCCTTGGCATATATACTGCATCTTCTTTATTAATTCATCTGTTGATGAACTCTTAGGTTGTTTTCATATCTTAGCTATTGTAAATAATGCTGCTATATATATGTTGGGATGCATGTATCTTTTCAAATTAATGCTTTTGTTTCTTTCAGATATACTCACAACATAATTAAAAAATAAACCCAGATGTATTAAAAACCTGAATTTAAACTGGAAACCAAAAAACTCCTAGAAGAAAACATACGCAGAACACTCTTTTACATAAACTACAGCAATATTTTTTGGGGGTCTGTCTCCTAAAGCAAAGAAAACAAAAGCAAAAATAAGCAAATAGGACCTAATCAAACTTTAAAACTTTTGCACAGGAAAGGAAACTGTCAATCTACTGAATGGGAGAAAATATTTGCAAATTGTATGACTGACAAGGAGTTGATACCCAAAGGATATAAACAGCTCATACAACTTAATATCAAAACAAAACAAAATAAAAACCAAGCAACCGATCAAAAAATGGGCAGAAGAATGGGAATAGACACTTTTCCAAAGAAGATATACAGCTGGCTAACAGTATATTAGAAGATGCTCAGAATTACTGAGAATCAAGGAAATGCAAATCAAACCACAGTGAGACATCACCTCACACCTTTCAGAATGACTATCATCAAAAAGACCACAAATAACAAATGTTGGTGATGATGTGAAGAGAAGGGAACCCTTGTACAGTTGGTGAAAAGCTAAGGATTTTGAGATTGTGGGTTTAACTTGGTGGGTTCTAACTCAATTAGAAGTGTCCTCGTAAGAGATAACGAAGAAGAAGACACACAGGAAAGGCCGTGTGAAGGAGGCAGAGACTGAGGTTATGTAGCCACAGCCAAGAATTCTCCACAAGGGCCTTTAGAAGGAGCATGGCTCTGCTAACACCTTCATTTCTGGTCTCCAGACCTGTGAGAACATAAATTTCTGTGGGTGCAAGCCATCCATTTTGTGCTAATTTGTTATGATGGCCCAAGGAAATCAACACATCTTCCCTTCTGAAATGTAAACTCCTGGAGAGAAGTGATTGTATTTTATTCATTGCTGTAGCTTTCCATGCAGAGAACAGGGCCCATCCTATACTGGCCAATAATAAGTAATCAACAAATACTTGCTGAATGAAAGAGTAAACAGAAATATGGAAATGTATCTCTAGCCAACCCCATGGACTGTAGCCCACCAGGCCCCTCTGTCCATGGAATTCTCCAGGCAGGAATACTGGAGTGGGTAGCCATTCCCTTCTTCAGGGGATCTTCCTGCCCCAAGGGTTGAACTTGGGTCTCCTGCATTGCATGTAGATTCTTTACCATCTTAGCCACCAGGGAAGCCCACTCAAAAGATATAATTTACTTTTAAATAGCTTCAATAGTCCTTATGACATCTGGTCTTCATGGCCAGAATGATTTTCTGTTTCTTCCTCATTCTGGGACCATAATATGTAGAGATGAAGAGTTGAGGCTCTGAACTTTGACAGACTTGGATTAAAACTCTGACCATGGAATCACTGGCAAGTGTGAGATTGGACAAGTTAATTCACATTCCTAAGTGACAATTTTTGCATAAGATTGTTGGGAGAATTAAATGAGGCTTTAAATAAACAAACCAATGAATTTCTAGTATAGTGCTTGACCAAATAAATTGATAGTAAATCACTATTATAATTAATTGGAATTAATCAGAAATAAACTGCAGTCTTAGAGACTCAATTATCTTTCAATTACAAAATCCTTTGAAATGCTAACTTTCAATTTTCTTTACCAAGAATTTCAACCGAGTAAGTCCTTTCTAACCAGAAAACTCCCTACTACAGTAGGTAGATTTACTTCTGTGTACCACATATGAGGGTGGCTCAGCTGGTAAAGAACCGGCCTGCACTGCAGGAGAACTGGGTTCAACCCCTGGGTTGGAAAGATCCCCTGGAGAAGGGGACGGCTACCCACTCTAGTAGTTTCTGACCTGGAGAATTCCATGGACCGTATAGTCCATGGGGTTGCAAAGAGTTGAACACGACTGAGTGACTTCACTTGCTTACCACATATGAACTGTAACAATTTTGTATTAAATATGTGCAAGTTGCTGGCAGTTCCAAACTGTAAACTAAAATCAGCCACATCTGAGCAGCCTGCTTCACTCTGTCAGGGAGACTGACAAGCAATTGGCCTCTCTGCTTCTCTGCCCCTTGGCTGTGCTGTACATAATCTGTCACAGTTTTGCTACCTCATGAAAATAGATGATCTTCATGCTGCTTATGTCGTGATTTAGTGCTTAAATAGCGCGTACTGTTTTTGTGTGTCATTCAGGGATACAACTTTTCAAAAACATAATCATTCATTTGCATAGATTTGCATAACATTGAAGCACAGACCAAAATTCATGAGCTACTCCATCACAACTGTAAATAAAATAAGAATAAAAACCTGGAGGAAAATCTTTAAGACTATGAGAAAGTGGTTGGATAATAAAATGAAGGAGTAGTGCCAAAGAAGGGAGAAAGAAAGCTGATGTCTTAAGAAGGCAGGATAGGTGTCCTTGATCTGTTTTATTTTTTGTTCATTGAACTGAAAAAAAAAATCTATTAGACTTTTATAAATTCATTCTTAACTTCAATTCTTTTAATCTTAATATTCTTCTTAGGTCACTTATCTGTGAGGTAAAATAATCCTTCGACTTGGAGGCAGAGTATAGAGTTCTCTATTGTATAAAATCTCAAGCTTTTACCTCCTGCCTTCTCTCCCTCAAGCACGCCCTCCCCTTCCCCCGCTCCACCCCCACCAGGTTCTGCCACGGCAGCTTTCTTCCTGTTCCTCAGGGTTGTTCTACCCTGAACCTTTGGATCACTTGCTTCTTTGACCTATGAATGCACGTTTCGTGATGCATATAGGCGTGGCTTTTTCAGAGAGGCTTCCCCAGATCCCTGTTAGCACATCATTCTGATTTTATTCTTTGCCTGGTGTTGATGTTTTCCTTGTTGTGTGTGTGTGTGTTTGCCCATTCATTGATGAACAGGTTATCTTCCCATCCCGTTAAAAAATAAGCTCCATGAAAACAAGATCTTGTCTTCCTTGTTTGCTGGTACATACCCAGTGCCCAGTTCTGAGATAACCCACTGTGCGTGAGTGTGCTCAGTTGCTTCAGTTGTAACCCAACTCTTTGTGGCCCCATGGACCGTAGCCTGCCAGGCTCCTCTGTCCATGGGATTCTCCAGGCAAGAATACTGGAGTGGGTTGCCATGCCTTCCTCCAGGGGATCTTTCCGACCCAGGGATCAGACTTGGGTCTTTCCCATTGCAGGTAGATTCTTTACCATCTGCGTGACTGGGGAAGTCTTATACATTTATTTTATTGTTAATTTCTCTTTTCAGTCCTAGACATTCCAAATTCTGGTCTCCAAATTCTAAACTCAGCCTGAGCTACTACAAAACCTGATTTCTGATAATAGAACAATAGTCAATATTAGCATTTACACATCAGATACTTCTGTATATAGATGCTGGCTATGAAGGTCCACAGGGGAGCAACTGGAGAGCATTCAGTCAGGTGATTTAGTATACTAGCTCTTCTTCCCCCTTGGCATTCCCCTGGGAGGAGCACATGCAGAGAAACACTGACAAAGAACTGAGGACAGCTTTATTATGAGTGGTTCAGATCCCAATGCAGGGTTGCTAGTAAAATGCACTAGAGCAAGCAGTATCCACCCCTGCCTAAGACATGTGAGGGAGACAGCACTGGCCTGACAGCTCTATCTTCCCAGGCTAGGATAAAAATCTTGGTATTTTATCACTCCCTGTCCAAGAGCAAGATACAAATGATAGTGATCATCTGAAATTCTGGAGAAGATTTTGTCTCTGCATCTTTCCTGTGGTAAAGACCCTTTGCTCCCTTACTATTCCAGACACAGGATTTAGAAAGAACTACACACAGTAGATAAATTTCTCTCCAAAAAATTAAATATACATTTACAAAAAGACCTAGCAATCCCACTCCTAAAAATTTACCCAAGATAAATGAAAAGCCTGTTCGTGCAAAGACTTGTATTTGAATGTTCCTAGTGGCTATATTCATGACAGTGAAAGCTAAAGATAAGGAAATTTTGGCACTGATAAATAGATAAACTGTAAAGTATGCAATGTAATGTTACTCAGCAAAAAAAGAAAAAAAAGAAAAAACCCATTAATCTAAAGAATAATTCAAATGTATATTTGTATGTATATATGAATACATATATACAAAAGAATGTATATACAAAACAGAAACAGATCCATAGACATAACAACTTTTGATTACCAAAGGGGAGAAGGAAGTGAGGAGGGATAAATTAGGGTGAGCCCAGTGGCTCAGTTGTAAAAAACCTTCCTGCAATACAGGAGACAAGGAGAAGCAGGTTTGATTCATGGGTAAGGAAGATCCCCTGGAGGAGGAAATGTAACCTATTCCAGTACTCTTGCTGGGAACATCCCATGGATAGAGGAGCCTGGCGGGGTGCAGTCCATAGGGTTGCAAAGAGTCAGACACGACTGAGCAACTAACTACACATTAACGGATATATACTATTATACACAAAATTGATAAGCAACAAGGATTTACTTAGCAGAGGGAAGTATACCCATTATCTTGTAATAACCTGCAATGGAATATTTGTTCACTGCTCAGTCACTAAGTCGTGTCTGACTCTGTGATCCCATGGGCTGCAGCATGCCAGGCTTCCCTGTCCTTCACCATCTCCTGGAGTTTGCTCAAACTCATGTCCATTGAGTTGGTGATGCCATCCACCCATCTCATCCTCTGTCACCCTCCTCTCCTCCTGCCCTCAGCCTTTCCCAGTATCAGGGTCTTCTCTAATGAGATGGCTCTTTGCACTAGGTGGCCAAAGTATTGGAGCTTCAGCTTCAGCATCAGTCCTTCCAATGAATATTCAGGGTTGATTTCCTTTAGGATTGACTGGTTTGATCTCCTTGCTGTCCAAGGGACTCTCGAGTCTTCAATCTGCAAAAATACTGAATCACCAAAACTAACACAATATTTGTAAATCAACTATGCCTTCATAGGAAACCCTCCACTGATACATAGGATATCATGGATGAATATTAGAAACATTGTATTCAGTGAAATAAGCCAGGAAAAAAGGACTACATGCTGTATGATTTTATCTTCTGATAATTCAGAAAAAGAAACACTAGAGGGACAGAAAGTAGGAGCTGAGGAGCTGGGAGAGGGGTGGGAGGAAGGGGTTGGTTGCGCAGGACAATGTATAATTTTTGGTCACAAGAAACGTTCACAGTGGTGGTTGTGGATACACAGCCGTATACATTTGCTAAAACTCATCAAAGTATACCTTTAAAACTCCTGAATTTTATTTTATATCAGTCATACCTCAATAAAGTTGATTAAATATCTACTAAAAATATGCCTCTAGAAATACCCTGGAATCTGATACAAAGATATTAGTATTTCTTTCTTTTGAAGAAGGGGGAAAACGGTAGACTTTTTGTTCCCATTTATGAGAAATGCCTCTGGGGCTCGTTCTAGCAAAAGTACAATGGGAGACATACTTTCTGCTTCACCCAACATGGCTTTGAATAGTTCCTCTCATTTCATATTTGGCAATTACAAATTCTTCTTTGTGTTCTTCCGTGACATGTTTTCTGAGTAGGTTTTTAAATTTTTTTCTTTTAAGCAGGACTGGAGCCTGGACAGGGGGCCTGGAAGGGGAGTGAGTGGCTGCAGGCCTGTGCTGTTTCTAGAAAACAGGAAATTGGTAGTCTAAGATTCTCATGGTTTGTGACTGAGCTGTCGTGTGAACTTGATGTGACTTGATCTGATATATCCATCACGTACTTAGAGTATTTTTATTGTAAACCCTTAGTTGTCATAAAAGCCCCAGACTATGATGATTTGGGTGGAGCCTGTGTTATCTCAAGGATTGTAGGAGGTCCCCTAGATCTACTCCCACCAGGAGGTTGGGCACTTCTATGAGTGAATTTCCTTAGAGTCAGTGCCATTCATAGATATGACTATTTTAGCTCTTTGGGTAAAGCCCGCTTGAGTTTTGATTTCAACCTGAAAAACAGATGACAAAAGATAAAAATTAGGTTTGGCCTCTTAAATTCGTTTTCTGGACGTTGTTTCTCTTTAAACATCCCTGTTAAATACTTGTACCTATTACAGTTGCAAATCTGACAGGGTGGAGTAATATATAAAAGTCCACTCCAGGTAGACACGTGGTGCCCAAATCAGACCTCGGGGGGTGTTAAGGACCTGGCTCAGTCCCTCACGATTCTCCATTCCCTAAAATGAGGTGTTTATCTAGATTTACAGACAAAGGCATGGTAACCTGAAACCAGACAGAGCTTCATCTAAAATGGTCAGCTCACAGTATCCCCCTCCTCTGTGAAGGAAGAAATGAGAAGATGTGCATCCTTTTAAATTTTATTTTGTAGACTACACATTTCCAAATATGTGGGAAATGATTTTGATTGTGATTCTCCCTTTTGAAAAGTAAAAAATTTCCTTTTACAGCTTAACTACGGAGGGAAACTTACTATTCCTGCCCCAATCTGCTTAATTTGAAGAGAAACAGTTACTTCTAACAAGTGCTAAAATCCCATAAAGGCTTCCAAGATTCGACAGTGCCCAGTCCAAGATCTGTCCAAACCGGGCCGGTTCTGCCATCTAGCGACCACCCTGGCAAATTACATCGGTAGGGCATGGCCTAGCCTGGCCTGCTCAAGCCCAGAGAATTTTCATTTAATGAATTATGTGATTAGTTTGGGCCTTCGTGCCTATTCATTTCTACCTACTATGTGTGTGACCTTGGGAAAATTATTTAATATTTCTGAGACTCAGTTTATTCATCTGTAGAATGGGGATAAGGGCTTACTCCTATGATTTTCATGAGATTCACATGAGATAATATATGGAAGATGCCAATCAGAGTGCCTAGGCACAGGGTAAATTCTGAATAAAGGTTTGATGCTGTTATTATATTTCTTATTATTATAATCAAAATTATGCAAGTCTAAATATGAAAACAAAAATATGCCAAAGCATAAGAAATCAAGTTATGGATATATGAGTATTTCAGAATACATTAAGTCTATAGTATTTATGGGCTTCCTAGATGGTAAAGAACTTGTCTGCCAATGCAAAAGACATAAGGAGACACAGGTTTGATCCCTGAGTCAGGAAGATACCCCCGAGGAGGGCATAGTAACCCACTCCAGTATTCTTGCCTGGAGAATGCAACAGATGGAGAAGTTTGGTGGGCTATAGTCAAGAAGTTTGGAGGGTTGCAAAGAATCAGACAAGATTGAAGCGACTTAGCATGCATGCATAATATTTGAAGCTTGGAAGAGAATCAAGTTTATTTAGGTGTTTTGTGCACACTGCCAACAAATGCATTATTGCAATTATTCTAGCCTCATTCCCAAATCTTTATCCACCTCATGTTGAATGTCTCCATCACAGCAGACAACTCAATACTCTGCTCACATATTAATGCCTTTTTTCCTCTTTCTGGGCTATCCTCTCTCACGTCTTTACACTGTTCACAATCCTTAACTCCTAACTCAAAGGGCAGCTGCCTGTACACACTCCTTAGTGCTGCAGCAGGGTTAAATCTCATGCAGCCCTTTTCTCTCATCTCTATTAGAGCGTTTGACACAGACAAGCTGCTGGGGAGAGCTGGGAACCGAGCGCATGCAGCCCCACAACTAGAGTGTGAAGTGCTTGCTGTGAGGTCTTATGTGTTTTCTTTGCATTTTCTCTCGCCCAACCCAATGTGTAACACAAAGACTTCACACAATAGGTGCTCCATAGAAGGCTGCTGAATTGAAATCATAGTTTGGCAAGTGAATACTTAGAGCAACTTTTTGAGAAGGCTGAATGACTCTTAGAATCTTCTCATGTATATTGGACTAAATTGGCTTAATGGTCTGAGTTGGCAGGGTTAGTCCTTCATAATATGCTTTGGGATTAAAAATTAAGTAATATTTATAACAATAATAATAGATTTTTATTAAACAACATTTTGAAATTACCAAAAAGCAAAAAAACCTCTACTACCCAAATATTATTAATATTTGATATATTTTTCAATATTTTGCCTGTACAATGCTTTCATTACATAGCTGTGATCCTTGTTTATTTGCAATTATATGGCCTGATTTTTAAATTTAGCATATTAAAAATATTTTCCCATTAAACTATTTGCACATTAAAGGCATCATCATTTGAAAAAGCAGAATCTCACTGAATAAAAGTGCCAAAGTGTACTTAACATCATAATATTTCAGGCATTTAGCTTGTTTATATATATATTTTTTTGGCTGTTAAGTTGTAATAACACAAAGTATATCTTTGGGCATAAAGGTTTTCTTTGGCTAGGATTATTTGCTTTTATGAGTCCCAGAAGTAAAATCCCTATTGCTTTTCTTTTCATAGTGAGCCCCGATAGACCAAGAATTGGAATCTTATAATAAACGGAATGTCTTGTTAATAGAAAGATAACCAGAAAATGGGTTTAGACTTATGGCTCCTGGTTCCCATTATGAACTTTGACCTCTCAGAACTTATTGAAGATGTGAAGAAAGGCTTTATGAGATTAGGCTGAGCTAGCACAAAAGCATACTATTTTCTAAAACCATTCCCTGATATGAAATTGTATTTTTTATTTTTAATTTTGTATTGAAGTATAGTCGATCTATGATGTTGTGTTAATTTTAGGTGTACAACAAAGTGATTCAGTCATATATAAATATTTTTTCAGAATATTTTCCATTATAGTTTAAAGATATTAAATATACTTCCTTGCTGCTTATGTATTTTATGTATAGTTGTTCATTGTTTCTTTGCACACTTGTGTGTGTGTATTTTGTTGTTTCACTTTATAAGTGAAATACTCAGGCCCAATATGTGTTAGACTTCCCCGCTGGGTCAGCAGTAAAGAATCCGCCTATCAATGCAGGAGACCTGGGTTCGATCCCTGGGTTGGCCAGATCCCCTGGAGAAGAAATACACGCCAGTGTTCTTGCCTGGGAAAACCCATGGACAGAGGAACCTTCTGGGTTACAGTTCATGGGGTCGCAAAGGGTTGGACACGGCTGAGCAACTAAACAATAATATGTGTTAGCCAAATTCACATCTTTGTTCCACAAAGAATGATTCCATTGGTTCCTAAATTTATCCATTTGTATATTTATTATTTGTTTAAAAATATTGATGTATGTCTACTCGATGCCAGGCACTTCTGTCAGGTGTTGTCCAACCAGACATTAATGAGACATTTCTTGAAAGGATTATTATAGCTTAACGAGAAAAAGACAAATAGACTATGAACATGCTGTATGAGGCTTCCCTCATAGCTCAGCTGGTAAAGAACCCACCTGCAATGCAAGAGACCCCAGTTCGATTCCTGGTTTGGGAAGATCCGCTGGAGAAGGGATAGGCTACTCACTTCAGTATTCTTGGGCTTCCCTTATGGCTCAGCTGGTAAAGAATCCACCTGCAATGTGGAAGACCTGGGTTCGATCCCTGGGTTGGGAAGATACCCTGGAGAGGGGAAGGGCTATCCACTCCAGGATTCTGGTCTGGAGAATTCCATGGACTAAGTCCATGGGGTTGCAAAGAGTCAGACATGACTGAACGACTTTCACTTTCAAGCCACATGAAACTTACCTTACAGAAGTAAGAATAGCATGGCTTTGGGAGCAAAAATGGGGAATTAGTTCTATCTGGGGTAATAAGGAGACTTCACCAAGGAGCTTATACTTGAGTCTTGAATGATGTAGAAGTTTAACAGGTGGGCTTCAGAGGAGTTCCAGCCAGGCAGACCAACATACTCATGGGTGTGAGAAAGAACGGCATACGTGCAGGTCTCTTTGCAGGTCTCTTTGTGACCGAAGAGAGAGTTTCCATGCAAAGAAGGAGTAAAAAATCATACTGTAGAGATAGAATGAGTTAGATTATGAAGTGTTTCATATTTTAGAACTCCAAGCCAAGAAGTGTGCATTTTATATTGTAATCTATTAGGAACCATTTAAAGTTTTCTTCTCTTTCTTCCTATCCTTCTTCCCCAGCCCCTTTCTCCCTGCTCCTCCCCTCTCACCTCCCTCTCTCTTCCTTCTGCCCTTCCTCTTCCTCCTCCTCCTCCTTCTTCTCCTCCTCCTAAAGTAGACAAATGACATGAAAGTTATAGCATTCAGTAACTGAGACTTTATGCCAGGCATGCTGCTTGAGTATTTTTATAAGAGAAGCGTTCACATCAGTGCTATCAGACAGTATAGTTGTTTTCTTGAATAATATGGAACAGGACAAAATGACACTTGGATAAGATGAGCAATTTGTCCAAAGTCACACAGCTCCTAAGTGGCCAGAGATACAGACCTGAGTATCCTTGGCTGCAGAGGACAGCCTCTTGACCACTGTGGTCTGTTGCACCTTTAGAGTAATATTTTAGCAAGATCACTTTGAATTCTGAACAGAGGTTATTTATAGTAGAGAGAGAGTCCCAAATCAGAGGGTCCATTTGTGAAGATGTTGCAAGAATACAGGACTGAGGTGATGAGGTCAGAACTCGGAGGGGATAATGGCTATAAAAGTAATAGCCACAGGGAGAAGGCTTAGATAAAAAGAAAATCACTGCAATTCTGGAAAAAGATAAATTTCACTAAAAAGACTGAAAATTCCCCATTTGTGGTACTGCCTTTCAAGGACTCTTATAATGTTCTAGAAGAAAGTTATCCATCTCTGATTGGTCTTGGATAATGACATTCATTCTCAAAATCTGGCATAAGTTAGTTTTGTTTGGGGGGTGGACTTAGATCAGTTTATAGATATTTTTCCATAGTCTTATCATTTATTTTTAAAAATACCAGGAAGACGATGTTAGAATTATGTGATGAGATTTTAAAGCAGCAATGATAGATATGTTTCCATTCTGAGTATGATTGTAACAAAAACAAAAATTGAAAACTTCAGCAAAGAAATACACCAAAATGTCCTAGTGAATTCATAAAGCAAATGAAGAAGCAAGCAGAAACAACAGCAATAACAAGAAAAACCTTGAAATGTGTGTGTTTGTGGAGGGGGGGGGGATCAGTATCTAGAGTTGTTACAGTGTATGATGGCATAATTTAGTTTCTAATCATAGGATCATTTTTAACATACAGATAATTGTGTTCAAGGACAATTGTGTCCAGGGCATCTATTCACAACATTGCTATATCCTGGGGTCTACAAACTTGAATGGACTAAAACCCTTTTATTCAAAAGCTCTCAATCAAGAAATGTTGGCAAGATCAGTACAAAATAACCACAGTGCTGATGCAGTGACCCCAGAGGTGTGGTCAAGACATCCTGGGAGTTCCCAGAAAGGGGACAATGCTTCTGGTTGTAGCCTGTGGGCGAAGCCCAGAGACTCTTGTTAGAGGAAATTTACCTTGAAGTTGGACAAGAGGGATTTTGAGGTGAGTGAGAGGTGAGGAATTCCAGGTAGAAAGTTAAGAAGGCAAATGTTGGACTGTTGGGCATGCCAGCAGAGAGCAAGGCCTCAGAATGCAAAGCCAGTCATTGAGAGCAGTTACAGAGCAGGGCAAAGAGATGGGCACTCTTTAGAAGGACCGTGAGAGTAGATTCTCTATATGGAGGAAAACTTTTTATGGAGAATCACTGGATTATAAATGCATGTGAGTCCTCACACCTCCAATATCCACAGTGTTGATGGCACCTGGCGCATTGCGGATATAAGTATTTGTTGAATGAATGAATGAATGAATGAATGATGTCTGTCCTTCCCTCTATGTGTATGATAGAGGAGACCTGCTTTTAACCAAGTACACACCTTCCAGAGAAGTTGTGGCTGTTGTTCAGTTGCTCAGTCGTGCTGGACTCTTTGCGGCCCTGTGGACTGCAGCACCCCAGGCTCCTCTCTCCCCCTTATCACTTGCAGTTTGCTCAAATTCATGTCCATTGAGAAGGTGATGCCATCCAACCATCTCATCCTCGGCCTCTTCTTTTGCTTTCTGTTTTCCCAGGAACAGTCTTTTCCAATTATTTGGCTCTTTGCATCAAGGAAGGAGCCTGAAGTCAGAAACAGCTCCACAACTCACTGAGGATAAATTATCAATTTATCTCTTTGAGGGCCCCATTTCCTCAATTTAAATGAGGAACAAAATTCAAACCTACCTAGTAAGGTTGTGACATTTTAAAAGCCTGGCATAAAAAGGCACCACACAAAAGTGAGCTGTTATTTGGGAGACATTTAAGATCCTGGCTTAGCACCCAGAGCTGTTTTCCTGGGCGCCTGGCACCAGTCCACCTATCAGGAGATTATCCTACCTTATCCTCACATCTGTCCTCCTGCCATTTTGTTTCACTCCTAGAAGCGCATAAAGCGAAGGATCATAAACATAAAAATCACTTTTCCTTGCCTTAACTGATTGAAACCCTTTTCATATGGCAGGCTTCGAGAGCTGCCTGCTGGCCCCGTCATCTCTTCCAGCTCGCTGCCCAGGCCATCTGTTCTGCACCACGCCAAGCCATATGGAGCCGAGCCCCGCTTCCGTGGAAATGCCGGCTGTTTTCTTCTGTGTGTTCTTTGCTTGGCTGTACTTTCCAAGCCATGCGACGTGTGCAGCGGCAATCTCTTTATGTTCCATTCTTAAAAGGGAAGTTAATGGCTTGAATTTTATTAGGCGAGTCTTGAGATTGTGCATCTTAAACCCTCCTGTTAAGTAATGACCAAAAACTTCACTACAAAGTCCTGTGACATTTGTGACGCCAGATAAATCATTCAGAAACCACAGTTCTCTAATTCTTTCCTCCACTGTCTCTGTTCGCTACAAAGGGAATAATATGACATTTCTTTCCTTCTCTCCTCTGATACTTTAAGCTGCAATTATCTTCTTCCCAAGCTTAGAACAGCAGGTACAGCCCTGCCGAGATGATTAGTTCTTCACTGTGCCGGTTATTAGCTGCAGAGAAAATGATATGCAAACCAAGACATGGTTCGTCTCCTACTGTGATAATCTCGATGAGATTTACAAATATCAAGGAGACTGCTAAACTCTCGTTGAAACTCAGCAAAAAAAAAAAAAAAAAAAAAATGCTGGTCTCTTAAAAGTAGGAGCTTAAATTAAACCTTAATCAGGTTTCAAAAATAACTTTGGAGGATTTTGTCTAAATCAATAAAAGTATAAGGTGATTTATTTTTTAAGAATTAATGGAACAGAAATTTTTTTTTAATGGACTAGAAGTAAGAAGATGCAATCTTAGCTGATTTTCATCAAAATCATGAGGTGAGACAAGTTAGTTTTCTACTAGCCCAACGTTCTTGAGCCCCCCCCCCCCCTCAAGTTTTTTTTCCTCTATGGCCTCAGGCCATTTATAAAGCGTATTTTTTTTCTAGCAGAAGAAAAATACATTAAAACACTAGGACATTAGTATAAATTAATTAAAATATGTCAGGCCCCTGAAGATAAAAAAAATTACTTGCTTTACAAAGACTTCCCAGAGGAAGAAATAAGCAATTAACCTTCATTCTCACCATGGAATAATTTCCTTCCTGTTCCTTTTCTCTTAGGCAGTAATTCTGCTTCCATAAAAAACAAAAGCCCTTTTTCTTCCAGTCGTTTTCCAGAGCAGACTCAGCACAGTAACATTCCTGTCAGCCTTGTGTTTCCTAAAGCTCTAAATGTTTATTGCCACATTATTACTTATTTGCGTCCTGCTTAATGAGGTCCGATAAAGAAAAGCTCAATTAACTGCATCTTGTTCTTTGTACGCTCAGTTGCAGGCACAATGTCTGGGTCCACTAAGTGTATAACGAATGAATTTGTGTTGAATTATTTTGTAAAGTCCATCATTTACTAAGGAACAGAGAACTTTGCATGAACTGAAGGCATCTCTGTAGTTAATTGCTCTGAAGAAACTGAAATCTTACATTTGAAGGCAAAATAATTTCTTTATAATTTTGTGGTTCTCAAACTTTTGTGTTCATACACATTTTAGAGGTCTTACATTTTTGGTGGCCTATTTTAAAGGGTTAACAAAACAAAACAATACAAGAAAGTAATTTCAGCAGCAAAGATGACATATAGCTAGTATTTTGCAGCCAGAGGTCAGGGCAGGCTCCCTGGGATGACATGGGCAAGGAGGTCCTTTACCCCTCCCCTTACCCCACAGAGTTTTCGCCAGCTGCCTCCGGGCTGAAAGCTATTCCCAACAACATAACTGTTTAAATCAAAGATAGATCTAGCTTTGCAAACCGAGTTTACATGTCTCCTATCTTCACTTTTCCAGGATAACCAAGCTGTATAGAAATTCAGTAGTCTTCACTGATCAATTTTAGATCCATTACTGCAGTTGACTAAAAAATTATTCACAGCCTAGAAGTTGAGAGTTCTGTTTTATTTGGTGGAAATTTAGGGGACTTCAAGGCTGAGAGGCCCCTTCTCAAGTAACCCTCAGAAAACTGCTCAGGGAGGCGAGGATGAGAGCCAGGCTGTATAGGAGTTTTGCAACAAAGGGCAGGCAATCTGAACTCAGAGAGACTATTGTTAGTTAAAGAAAGTTAGGGAGTGCCCTGATGGTCCAGTAGCTGAGACTCCGTGCTCCCAATGCAGGGGGTTCAGGTTCCATCCCTGGTCAGGAACTAGACCCCAATGGCACAGCTAAGAGTTCACATGCTACAACTAAAGACCTGGCACAGCCAAATAAATTTTAAAAAAAGAAAGAAAGAAAACCAGATATGTCAAGTTAAGGATTTTAACGTTTTTTTATGCATGGGAAAATACAAGAGTCTGGGCTCACTGATATCATTTTTCTGACATGAGCATCAGCTATCTGGGACCAGTATCCTGTGTTTGCATATCCTGAGTTTCTTCTAGGCTCAGCATTGGGAGAGGCTTCAGTCTGATGCCTGTTTGTTGCTGTTTGGTCGCTCAGTCATGTCCAACTCTTTTCGATCCCATGGACTGCAGCACACCAGGCTTCCCTGTCCTTCACCATCTCCTGGAGTTTGCTCAAACTCAGGTCACTGATGCCATCCAACCATCTTGTCCTCTATCGTCCCCTTCTTCTGCCTTCTATCTTTCCCAGCATCAGGGTTTTTTTGAGTAAATCAGTTCTTCACATCAGGTGGCCAAAATATTGGAGCTTCAGCTTCAGCATCAGTCCTTCCAATGAATATTCGGGGTTGATTTTCTTTAGGATTGACTGGTTTGATCTCCTTGCAGTCTAAGAGACTCTCAAGAGTCTTCTCTAACACCACAGTTCAAAAGCATCGATTCTTTGGTGCCTAGCCTTCTTTATGGTCCAAATCTCACATCGGTACATGACTACTGGAAAAACCATAGCCTTGACTACATGGACCTTTGGCGGTAAAGTAATGTCTCTGCTTTTTAATACGCTGTCTAGGTTTGTCACAGCTTTTCTTCCAAGGAGCAAGCATCTTTTAATTTCATGGCTGTAGTCACTGTCCATAGTGATTTTGGAGCCCAAGAAAATAAAGTCTGTCATGGTTTTCATTGTTTCCCCACTTATTTGCCATGAAGTAATGGTTGCTAGATGGTAGGTCTTCTTTCCTTCCTAAATTCTCTCAGGGCTCACCAGTTCACCATAGGCTGTGGCCGCAGTTGCTGATGACCATCACATCTTTGTTTACTGATAGGGTAGGAAATATTCCATCTATCACTGCCTATTTCATATTTTCCCTCCTGCCTTACCCAGGCTCTTTCAAACATTCAAGAGGCAAAGTCCTCTTACATTCCACTAAACACTCTCTTTGGCACTGATCTTTACACTCACCTTTTACCTGTAGCCAAAGATACTCTTATTCCACCTCCCACACACAATTTGGCTTCCCAGGTGGCGCTAGTGGTAAAGAACCTGCTGCCAATGCAGGAGACGTAAGAGATGTGGATTTGATCCCTGGGTGGGGAAGATCTCCTGGAGTAGGAAGTGGCAACCCACTCCAGTATTCTTGCCTGGGAAACTCCATGGACAGAGGAGACTGGCCAGCTACAATGGGGTTGCAAAGCGTCAGACGTGGTTGAGGTGACTTAATACACGATTCAGTGTCTAGCAAACAGTTATCGATGTAACAGCAGTAACTATTGTAGCAAATATGGAAGAAAAAGTGGGGAGCTTGTGAAAAGCACACAGCACTTCACTGACCTAACAGCCAAGAAAGTTGCATCAGCAATTGTGAAGACTCAGCTGTTATCTGAGACTCCCTCCAGAATCCATGCCCCTCAGTTTTTTTCCTTAAACCTTCACATCTCCTCTGCCTAGGGACAGATCTGGCTTTTGTGGGTTTGAAACTTATACAATTCAGACATTCTTCTTTATGAAAGATAATAAAAATTACAAATATAGAATAAGCTATGAAAATGAATATGTATTTCAATTGAGGAGAAAAACACAACAAATTGCACTTTAAAAAAATCTGAGATACACTCCAAACATCACAAAATCTACAAGAACAATATAATTTTTCAAAATAATTAGCTGTCTTATACAACTTTGTAACAATGCAGTTCTGCCATTTTTAGCTGCATACCCTTTGGTTACTTCTTTTTATAACAAATGGTAAGACTTCCTGGCATTTCCATTTTACCCAAGCAGTGACCAATTTCAAATATTCTTACACTGACAGCACTAAACACCCTCTTTGTAGTAGCATATTATGTATTTTATATCATCTTAATCAATGTAGTATTTCCAATCCTTAGCAAGAATTTTATATTTTTACAATGTGTTGATTTAATTTACTCTTCTTACCTAGTTTCACTATCAAATTTCATTATAAAAAATTTCAAAAGCTTATTTATCACTTCTTTAAAAAAAACTCTTCATTTTAATTAACTAAGGATTTTGGTATGATCTGAAAGTTAAAAAAATTATAATTAGCTTCAGATGGCAGAATAATTTCTCTTTATTTTCTTTGTGTCATATTCCATTATTCTTGTCTGACATTTTTCTATATTAATAAGTAAATGTAAAGATAATATTTTTCATAATTCTCTAATTCTGGAATCTGTAATTTCTTATCATTTTATTAAAATGTCTTTCCAAAGTACAATTAAAATGGCATATATAAACTTTGTCAACTATTTAATAAACTTATTATCAAAGGTTTTTTCCATTTTCAAACATGCACTGTAGATTCTTAAAATATTTTTGTTCCCATGTAATGTCTTGAGTAATTTTATAATGAGAATATTATTCCATATCCAGAGTTGCTAAAGAAACCGACATTATGTTGAAGAAAAAACCCAAGTCACATGTGTCTTTAAAATGCTCCATCTACAAGGAGTCTAAACAAAATAAAAATGTGTTGCCAAGCTGGAAACAGTCAATTTTCCCCTACCAATAAGATTAGGTGAAAGAACTGTATACTGCATACATTTGCAATTTTTAAAAAGCCCTTTTAGTCATTTGTCTTCACTATCATCATATGCTAATTGCCAATTAAGCATTTTATGGGCATTACTTTTAAAAATTTGCATAACTATCCTATTAGTTGTGGATATAATGACTAGTATTATCTCCATTTTACAGGTGAAACAATTGCTTTAAAGTGTATGTAGCTAGCAAAAGACTGAGTCAGTCAGGCTCAGAATCTCTGAACCTAGGATTAAGCTCTTTACTACAACACACTGCTTTCTCTACTTCCTGTGTTAATATAAGTGGAAAAAATATTTAGAAGTGTTTGTCTTGAAGGACCTGAACTTTCTGCATAGCCTTCACTTGGGGCTATGTGTGGCAAGAAAAATCATTCAGCAAAGCTGAAATGGTCCATAATTTTCCCCATTACTTGTTCTAATGATTGGACTGTGGCACACATTTTTAGCCTCTGAGACCTATAGAGGGAGGACAGAGTCTTGAAGCTTATTCACTGTTGCCGTTGCTATACAAACCACAAAATTAGCCTGTTAGAAGTATGGTGGTATCTTGGATCTGCCCCTGACTCACTGTGACTTCTGTTAACCTCTATCACCAGACTGAGCTACAGCTTCCTCATGTTTAAAACCACGGAGAACTATACTAAACAGGCTTTGAGACCCCATGGACTGTAGCCTACCAGGCTCCTCCGTCCATGGGATTTCCCTGGCAAGAATATAGTTGGTGGTGCCTTAAAACGTCAAACATGAAATTACCACATGACATAGCAAATTCACTGTTCAATATACATCCAAAAGAACTGAAAACAGTTACTCAAACAAGTTTGTGTACACAATATTCATTGCAGCATTATTTCACAGTGCCAAAGATGGAAACATCCAATCTGTGGATGAATGGGTGAATAGATGTGGTATATCCCTACTATGGAATATTATTCAGTCAGAAAAAGGAATTAATTAGTAATACAGGCTGTGAGGTATATGAATTTTAAAAATATACTAAGTGAAAGAAGCCAAACACACTGGGTCACATATGTATGATTCCATTTGTATGAAGCATCCTGAATAGATAAACCCATAGAGATAGAATATAGATTGGTGGTTATTGGGGGGTATGGATGGGGAATGGGGATAATTTTATAGCAATTATAATTAGAGTATAACTTTTAAAAATTGTGAATCACTGTTGTGTACACCTGTAACATATAGTACATCAAATTTCAATACAATTTTCAAACAATATTTAGTTTTATATTATGTGAATTTTATTTAAAATAATTTTTTTAAAGTTAGTAGAGACAATCTTTAAGTAGAGGTGTTGTGCATGATTTCTTCTTTTTAATTTATTTTTTTGGCTGTGCCAGTACATCACAGGGGATCTTCATTGCTACCTGTGTGATCTTCTCTTTGGCATATGGAATTTAGTTCCCTGACCAGGGGTCCAGCCCAGGCCCCTTGCTTTGGGAGTGTGGAGTCTTAACCACTGAACCACCAGGGAAGTCCCATATGGGTGATTTATTTCATCACTTATCTGTATTTAAAAAATTTTTAACATTGAACAGTATTGCTTTAATCATTAGGAAAAAAATTACATAAAATAGCTTTTGAACTGTGGTGTTGAAGAAGGCTCTTGAGAGCCCCTTGGACAGCAAGGAGATCAAACCAGTCAATCCTAAAGCAAATCAACCCTGAATATTCATTGGAAGGACTGATGCTGAAGCTCCAATACTTTGGCCATCTGATGTGAAGTACTGACTCATTGAAAAAGACCCTGGGAAAGACTAAAGGCAGGAGGAGAAGGGGACGACAGAGGATGAGATGGTTGGATGGCATCACTGATTCAATGGACATGAGTTTGAGCAAGCTCTGGGAGTTGGTGATGGACAGGGAAATGTGGCATGCTGCAGTCCTTAGGGTCTCAAAGAGTTGGACACAACTGAGCAACTGAACTGAAAATAGCCCCCAAGAGCCTGAAAATTTAAAGCTATACTTTAAGACAACTGAAAAAAAATGGCTAAGAAAATTCTAAACATCTTTTTATACACTTTGAGAAAAACACATCTTCGAAGAAAATGTTAAAAACATAAAATTTATAATGTGCATCTCTGTTCATTAGCAATTAAGCTTTTTTCATGTATTGCTTCCTAGAACTCTTAAGCAAAATAAGAATGGCAGCAGAAAAGATCACAGAGTTTAGAGTTAGTGTCTTTGGGAGAAACGAGAGTTGATGAGAAGGGATGGGATAACGGATGAAAAAGTAAATTCAAGTCTACTTTTATGAAAGAAACAGCTAGCCATTTAGAGAATAAGCACAAAGTCCATTTCACAGCTGGCTCTGTTTTCCCTCTGTTTCTTTGTTGTTCTCTCTCTCTTTTTGGCTTTAATCATAAAACTGTGCCCTGAAGAGTTTAGCCAGAGCAGTTGAGTTTTGGTTTGAAAAATTTAGAGAAGCAATAAAGGAGAAGAATGCTCCCTTCTCGTGGCTTCTAATTTCCTTCTGTAATGAGTTTTCTGCTTAAATGTGCATGCAGTTTGTCCTCCCTCCTGATGGACAAATATGTGCAGTAGTAATTCTTCCAGGAGTTCAGTTTGCTCTGTTGGGGAAAAATGCACATGGTTAATGCCAGTCCAGGGGCTTCCCCGCTGGCTCAGTGGTAAAGAATCTGCCTGCAATGCAGGAGATGTGGGTTCGATCCCTGAGTCAGGAAGATCACCTGGAGAAGAGAAGGGCAACCCACTCCAGTATTCTTACTTGGGAAATCTCATGGACAGGGGATCCTGGCAGGCTATAGTCCATGGGGTGGCAAATGAGTCCAACTCCATGTGGGAAGCATTTGCAAGAATGTAGAAGGTGTTGCTGAAAGGAATAATGGATCAGAACTTAAAATTTTTCTTGTCGTAAGCTATTTACAAGAAAACAATATATATCTAATAAATAAGAGAAAATGATAGCAGCACACTTTTTTCAAAGTGTGGGCTGCTGACAGCATAAAACAAAATTTCCCCAAGTGCTTGTTAAAAATATAAATAGCAGGTCCAACCCTAGAACCACAGAATCAGAGACCGTGAGAGATAAAACTACTTAAAAACAAAAACCTTATAACAACACACACGTACTAGCTAGAGGTCAGTGAACTACAACCATTGAACTAAATTCAGCCCACTGCCTGTTTTTGGAAGTGAAGTTTTATTGGCACAAAGCCATTCATAGTTTGTGACTGCTTTTGTGCTAAGGAGCAGAGCTGAGTAGCTGTGCCAGAAACTCTACAGCCCAGGCAGCTTAAAATGTTTACTATCCAGCTCTTTACTGAAAAAGTTTGCCACCCCTGCTCTAAGCCATTGCTTCTCAAATTCAAATGTGCATACAAATCACTCAGGGATTCTTTGGGAAAGAAGGTCTGGGGTGGGCCTGAAATCCTTTATCTCTCACATCTCCCAGGTGATGCTGATGCTGCTGCCTTGCAGATCACAGTTAAGAACCTGACCCAGAGAAGTGGTTCTGGGCATATGATAAATGCAAATTCTCAGTTCCAAGGCAGACATATAGAATCATAAATGCTGTGGGCTGGACCCAACAACTCATGTTGTATCAAGCCCTCCAGGTGATTTCTGAAGCACATCAAAACTTTTGAACCACTCATCCAGATTTTCCTTATGCAGATTAAAACTTGATAACCACTATCTTCAAAGAGCCTGAAATCATATGCTTGACTCCTTTATCACTCTCCAGAACACAGTATATGTTGATCATAATAATCAACTGGAAAGGAGACATGGGATGAAATTGCCACTTACTACGGTATTGTTTATTTCTTTTCTATATATTCAGAATGGCAGTCTTGGATAAATAAAATTTCAAGTGTATGTTTATTGGATTATTCCAGTTTAATATTTTACTTTTGGGGAGTCTATTTTTGTGGTTGCTCAAAATAATTTCAAATTCCATGTCATTTCTAAAATGACCAACAGAGGGAGCTGGTGTTATAATCCTAATTCTTAAATAGGAGAATTTCTTTCCTGTTGGCTGAATCAAAGAACAACCTCTTAAATCATCCTTGAGTATAATAAAATATTATTGTTTGGATGTATAGCTTCTGCTGTCCAGGTAATATACATCTTTTTCTAATGCCAGGACAGCAGTATGATATATTTGAACTGAGTGTAACCTGTAAGTAATTCTATTCAATACTTTCAACATTCACAGACCCCCTAATCTATTTAAACAATGTGATGGTACAAGAGACTCCTAAAATGCAGACTCTGTTCTCAGTAAATATATGATTCTGGGGAGAGTGGGTGTAACAGAAGCAAGTAAATAAATCTAATTATATAGAATACAATCCCTTACCAAGATCAGAGAGGAACTGAGGTAGAGGCAACAGGTAGATGTTTTGGTGCATTTTCTAGAAGTGGCCTTTTGGGTAGATGATATGAGTGGTCACGGGAGGAATTGAGGCATGTAGCACTGAACTGAATCATTTTTTTTTTTTTTTACCATAGCACTAGAGGAAGTAGGAGGTGTTAATCTAACTATTCAGTTTGTTAGCAAGAAAGAGAATGTTTACACAATGACAGAGAGGATATCCCCATGGATGAGGGACCAGCACACAGATGGCAAGTGGATAATACTGGTCCCTTGCCTTTACCTCCAGGAAAATTCAAAACCCATGACTGGCACAGGTTCAGGACTTGGCTTTGTTTATCAGGTAAATAATACATTTAAAGGATTGAAGCAAACAGTACTGCATCAATTCGTCCTACCAAGTGACACTTTTTCTGATCAAGGACACCATTTGATAGTACATTTTGTTCAGTATAGGCCAAATACTTAGTGCAGTGGGGATTCAATAAATGTTTGCTGGTGTATGAAGAGATGGATGAAGGACTGAATGACTGACTGAATTGATGGGATAAAGAAACAGTTGAAGTCTGATGAAGGTGTTATGAAATGAATGAATGAAAGAAAGAAACAAAGTAGAGAAGCATTGTATATACAGTTAGACTCTCAGGGTTTGATAATTATTTGGATACAGGGATATAGAATTCAGTAGATAAAAAAATGACTGTTGACTGAAGGATGATAATGTCTTAAGCACTGATAAAAATGGTAGAAAGCTAATTGAGCTTGGGCAGTGAGTGTTTAGAGATGTGTTTAACTTTAGACTGAATTTGGAGGATCTATACCATCCAGGATGATATAAACAATAGGCTATTGGTACTGCAATTTTCAGGTTTGGAAATCTGAACATAGAGAGTTGAAATAAAACTAGGGATTGGAGTTACCTTTAGAGTGATCTTAGGATAGCTTAGATATATAATAAAAAGAAAATATATTCAATCACAAATGAACAGATTCCTTCAATAGCATTTATCAAAGACAGATGTATTCTCTACTCTGAGCTACAGGCTGAGTAGATTGTATGCATGCATGCTAAGTTGATTCAGTCATGTCCAACTCTATGAGACCCTATGGACTGTTGCCTGCCAGGTTCCTCTGTCCATGGGATTCTCTAGGCAAGAATACTGGAGTGGGTTGCCGTTTCCTCCTCCAGGGGATCTTCCCAACCCAGGAGTTGAACCCGTGTCTCTTATGTCTCCTGCATCGGCAGGCAGGTTCTTAACAACACCAGCACCACCTGCCAACACGTTTATAGTATTTATTGTATGATAGGCACTGCCTGGCACTGAGATTGGAATAGTGAATTTTGATGAAACTTAGATCCTGGTGGGGAGAGATAGAAAATAAATTAATAAGTAAAAATATATCCTGTTAGGTAGTGATATGGAAAAAAGTAAGGCTAGAAAGCAAGATAGAGAATGTTAGAATTAGGGACTATCAATTTCGAATAGTGTGACCAGGAAAGGCCTCACTGAGAAAGTAACATTCATACAAAGACCAGATGCAGGTTAAGGAGCAACTGTATGTGGGAAACACTTTAAAGGTCCAGGCAGAGCAGCAAGAAGCAGCAGGAACACTATTGCGAAGACCCTGGAGTGGAAACATTCCTAGAGGACTGGAAGAATGGCAAGAAGGCCAGTATTTCAGGCAGAGTTAGAGTACAAGGAAGTGAGGTCAAGGAGGGAACAGGGGCCAGTGAAAGTGGCTTTGACATTCACTAAAAGTGAGAAAAGAACCTGCTGGAAAGATTTTAGTGGAAGACTGATATGATCTGACTTATATTCTTATAGTGTCTCTTAGGCTTCCATTGGGAAAAAATAACTACAGGAGCAAGAACAGAAGCTGTTAGGAGCCTAATTCAGAGAAATTAGGCTCTGAATGAGAGCCTAATGAGAAATGGCTATGAGAGAGAGAGCCTAATGAGAAATGATTATGGTTCAAAGCAAATTTTTGGTCTTGAATAGCAGTGGAGACCAATGGTTGCATTCTGAATCTATTTTGAAAGTAGGGCCAATCAGACTTGGTGACTGATTGACTGTAGAGCCTGAGAGAGAAGGGGATATAAAAACTGATGCCAACATTTTTGGCCCTGAGCGATGGGAAGCATGGTGTTATCACTGGTTGGTTGGAAACTGAGACGGAGTTTATGGGAGGGAGCAAGTGTTAGGAGCCTTGTTTGCACATGTTAACCGTGAGATCCCGCTAGATGACCAAGTGAAGTCTGTTCTATATGTAGGGGACTGGAGTTCAGGACAGAATTCTAAGTCGGAGCTATAGATGTGGGAGTTGTCCTGTACAGTTGGTGTTTGCAGCTTCAAGTGAATGGAATCACTGAGAAGATGAGTGCTAAGTATAGAGAAAAAGCTCAAAGGCTTTAACCTTGGACCATCCAGCATTTAGAGTCAGAGAAAACCATAGCAAATAGTAAAATAGGGGGTGTCAAGGGGGTTATATGAAAGGGAAATGCAGGTGGAAATAAGTGTAAGTCTGTTTATATTTATTGCAGAGGAGTTTCAAAAGAGAGAGAAGTTGAGTTCATTAAAATAGTGAGGGATCAAGAAAGATCCAATAGAGAAGGACCTGCCAGAAGTGGGGTGACGGTGTTCCAGACAGAGAGTGAAGAGATAAACAAATCCAGGTCACTGTGGAGGGGGTCAACAGCAATGACTTTGGACCCAGACTCTGGATCTGAATCCTGACTTTGTCACTTACTGGCCTTCCCTGGTAGCTCAGGGGTAAAGAATCTTCCTGCAGTGCAGGAGACCTGAGTTAGATTCCTGGGTTGGGAAGATCCCTTGGAGGAGGGCATGGCAACCCACTCTAGTATTCTTGTCTGAAGAATCCCATGGATGGAGGAGCCTGGAGGGCTGCAGTCCATGGGGTTGCAAAGAGTTGGACACGACTGAACAATTTTCTTTTCCTCTGCCACTTACTAGCTATGTGACATTGGTAAAATCATTTAACCTCCCTGGGTCTCAATTTCCTCATTTACATAAAAATAAGGACAGTAATAGTGTGCATCATAAGGTTGTTATAAGAATCAAATAACTTAACATTTGTAAAATAGATTACATGAACTTTGTAGAAGTGTTTGAATTTGACAATTTCCTGAATGATCACCATTGATTTTGGAGAGAGAAGTTTCTATGGGATTGATAGATTAGAAGGTAACCACTCAAAGGATGAAGGAGGAAGTGGGTATGGGAAAAGATAGAGAAGAGTAAGCAGAAGAACCCTTTATAAGATAATAGTTTCAAAATATATATTCATATCAGTTTAATGGAGAATGAACGCTATGATGGTTCCAGGGACACCAAGATGCTTGTATTCAACACCTATCAGCTCTTTGGTTGTTATCATATAAAAATTTCCTGAATGTGACTGCTTTTGATTACAAACATGGTAATTTAATTTGATTTAAGCCGATATCCCAAAACATCATGCATTAGGTTTCCTACTGTCAGATCTTCAAGTCTTTTGTGTCAACTATTCCCAGGTGGTGCCTGCTGGTAACCTGTTCCAGTATTCTTGCCTGAAGAATCCCATGGACAGTGGAGTCTGGGAGGCCACAGTTGGACAGGACTGAAGTGACTTGTCATGAATGCACATCTAGGAGAGAATATCTGTCTAGGAGAGAATATCTGAAGCATAAAACTGCCAAGAACACTTTGTGGTTGTGTGACTCATGGATAAAGTATAATGAAAACTGACCAAGTATTAATTTCATTTTTGGTGTTTGCTGATAGTTTACACTTTATGTAAGGAACAATCATTTTATAATACAGTATTATAAATCAGCTGGTTTCATTCTTTTTGCTAATTTCCAAACACTCTGGGGAAAAAACCTTCTCTAGATCCCTCAGTTTTTAATCTATGTATTTTTGAGAATGAAATAGCTACAGTAGAATGAAACTATGGTAATTCATCTGCTAGAGACATCACTCAGAGAACGCAGCTTTATTGAACTTGATTATTTTGGACCTTACTCATTGCTTTAGTAATTTTTTTCCTCAAATTTAATTGCTTTGAGGCCAATGATGTGAAGGGCATATAAAATGCAATTAACAGATGAAAAATATCTCTTGTGATTTGATATTAAACAGAAGTGATGGAGTGTGACATTATAAAATGGCATCAGAGGGTCCACACTTTGCATTTCACTTTAATTATATCAATTTCAGGCTCTGGAACACTGCAGTTTCACACACGCTTAACTAAATTATGTCAGAACCAATACTTTTAGGTCAACAAAGTTGTAGGAGGAAGTTTTAGAGATAGATAAGATGGAAAGCGCAATCCCTTGTCTTTCTGGCTACTGGACCAGAATAAGCTCTTAAAGATTCTTTTATCTGTAAACATCTGTGGTCATGATAAGGCCTGCTTTCAATGGAATTCAAGGCCCTTAAGACAAATGACATCATTTCCAGTATACTTGGGGCTCATGGGAAGGGAAGTCATCTGTATTAATTGCACAAAGCTCCTCTCTTTATAAGGACCTATGTATATTTTTGAAAATGTAAAAAACAGGCAATAAAAGACTAACATAACTTTTAACAATTAAAGAATTAAACCATTTCTTTTTGCCAAGGAAAAATTGTAAAGCTCTAATTATATCCGTTTTGTATATATGAGACTAAAACTTTTAGACATCAAGGCTTAGGCTGTGCATTGTTGGTTGAACAGTTGATACCCAAGCTTACCTATAATATGTTGCTGTTGTTCAGTCACTGAGTCGTCTCCTACTCTTTGCAACCCCATGGACTGTAGCCCGTCAGGCTCCTCTGTCCACGGGATTTCTCAG
This sequence comes from Muntiacus reevesi, assembly GCF_963930625.1. Taxonomy (NCBI): domain Eukaryota; kingdom Metazoa; phylum Chordata; class Mammalia; order Artiodactyla; family Cervidae; genus Muntiacus; species Muntiacus reevesi. The sequence continues at coordinate 35,143,279 of NC_089260.1, read as the reverse complement.
GGAAGAATATATGACTGTGTAGCCATTTCCTTCTCCAGGGGATCTTCCCAACCAAGGGGTCAAACCCGCTTCTCCTGCATTGCAGGCAGATTCTTTACCCCTGAGCCACTGAGGAATTAAATACCATGCACTAAATCCTATGTTACACATTTCTTTCCGTGGATTAGATCAAAATGTTGGAATTACATATTTTCTTTCCAGTCCCTCCTTATGTTAATGGTAATGATCTTTTTGCCCCTTTGCTGCTCATGTTCTGCCCTCTTCTCCATTTTCCCCTTTTCCTGGAGGCATCCTGTGATAAAAGTTCAAGTGCAAATCACTGCAGTGTTCTGAAGCCCTCATCTGGGAGACGTTAGTTATACTGTTGTGCCAAGCAAGGCTCAGGGGCATGTTGGTTACTTAGATTCCTGAAGAAAGCATTTGAGACCACAGATACTACCAGCTTCAGACTTCTGAGATAGACTAGTTGTTTCCTGGGGCCCAAGACCACGCTTTTAAAGGAACATTTTATCTTGTGGTAAAAACCTTCAGAACAAAATAAAATTTACACTTTATGTTGGTCCCATTTATTTACTTTGTTGACAAATAGGTTAGGTAATTCTATTCGTAATGGTAGTTCCCATGAACTGGATAACATGCACTATATTCACACATATAATATACACATGAAAGGGCTTCCCAGGTAACGCTAGTGGTAAAGAGCTTACGTGCCAATGCAGGAGTTTTAAGAGAAGCAGGTTTGAACCCTGGGCCAGGAAGATCCCCTGGAGGAGGAAATGACAACCCACTCCAGTATTCTTGCCAGAAAATCCCATGAACAGAGGAGCCCAGAGGGCTACAGTCCATGAGGTCACAAAGAGTTGGACACAGCTGAAGCACCTGAGCATGCATGCACACATGTAATATAGCCCTAACTTAAACGGATATCACTAATCTTCTTTAAAGATGAGGAAATAGAGAAAGCATGTGACTTGCTCAAGATTACAACGCTAGTATCTAGCAGAGTTACAATTCAGGCTCTGTTCCCTCTGGCTCCAAATTCCAACTTTTTTCCCACTCTACGATGCAGTCTCCAAAAGGTGTCCTCAGATACTTCTTAGTCATATGTCACCCCCGTGGTTGTCAGTGTAATCTTGTAAAGTGGAAAATCAAGATACTGCATGAAAGTGAAAGCTGTTCAGTTGTGTCCTCTTTGTGACCCCAAGGACTATACAGTCCATGGGATTCTCCAGGTCAGAATACTGGAGTGGGTAGCCTTTTCCTTCTTCAGGGGATGTTCCCAACCCAGGGATCAAACCCAGGTCTCCCACATTGCAGGTGGGTTCTTTACCAGCTGAGCCACAAGGGAAGCCCAAGAATACTGGAGTGGGTAGCCTAACCATTCTCCAGTGGATCTTCCTGATCCAGGAATTGAGCCAGGGTCTTGTGCATTGCAGGCGGATTCTTTACCAACTGAACTATCAAGGAAGCCCAAGTACTGTGTAGACCCCTCAAAACACACTTCCTTAGTTGCTGAATTTAACCAACTCTAGCTGTACTCAACTGACAGGTTAAAATTTATACAGTAAAAAGTTAGATAGCCCCTAACTAAAGAAGGCTGAGTGCCAAAGAATTGGCGCTTTCGAACTGTGGTGCTGGAGAAGACTTGAGAGTCCCTTGGACAACAAGGAGATCAAATCAGTCAATCCTAAAGGAAATCAACCCTGAATATTCATTGGAAGGACTGAGGCTGTAGCTGAAACTCCAATACTTTGGCCACCTGATGCGAAGAACTCTCTTTGGAGGAGAAGGGGGCAACAGAGGATGAGACAGTTGGATGGCACCACCAACTCAATGGACATGAGTTTGAGTAAACTCATGGTGAAGGACAGAGAAGCCTGGTGTGCTGCAGTCCATGGGGTCGCAAAGAGTTGGACACGACTTAATGACTGAACAACAAAAACAATTAAAACAATAAGAGGATTCTTTTATAAGCTAGGATTAGTAATACATGTAGAATTTTATTGATCCACTTATAATTTTTTTTTTCTGGAGACAAGATATTTCATAGTTCTTTCACTAAGAAACACTCCCAACTAAAGCCTAACATTAAAGAGAGAAGAATATACAGACTCAATGTATACAGCTTGGTGAAATATCACCAACATGAAATCTCTCATGTAATCATTCAGACAGAAAGCTTTCCCAGCGCTCTGAAGCCCCCTTATTCCCTTCCCAATAGCTCCTCCTTAGGTGAGTTTTACCTGTTTTTGAATTTTTTTTGGCTATGCCAGGTGGCTTTCGGGATCTTAGTTCCCTGACCAGGTACTGAACCTAGTTGCTCAGCAGTGGCAGCGCAGTGTCTTAGCCACTTTATGCAATTCATCCAAGTGGTTGCAAGTAGCCATAGTTGTTTCATTTTCACTGCTGAATACCATCCCACTGGATGAATACAGCAAGTCCCCTATGTAAAAATGAGTTCTGAGAGGGCATTTGTAAGTCCAATTTGTTCTTAAGTCCACAGTTAGCCTAGGTACCCAAGTAACACAATCGGCTATGCAGTACTATACTATAATATGTTTATAATGCTTTCACACAAGTAATACATAAAAAACAAACACAAAAAATAAAGGCAACATTCTTAATCTGACAGTATCTTGATAAGTACAGTAGTAGAGTACAACAGCCGGCATACAGGGGCTGGCATCAAGTGAACAGGCAAGAAGAGTAACTGACCGGAGGAGAGGTGGGAAATGGTAGAGCTGAAGGACTGTCAGCAATAGGAGATGGAAGGCAAGCTGCAATTTTACTCATGACTGACACTGATGGCGCAGTGTCTGGTTCCTTGCTGGATCTAGTTCTATTTACCTTCTTGCTTCCAGACATCCTGGGCTTGAAATAAAGACCCAGTACTAAATGCGCTATACAGTACTGTACAGTAAGTACACAAAAGCAGAACCACTTGTAGAGGATGCACACATGTGATAATGAACACCAGATGCGTGAACTAACTTACATGACTGGACATGCAAATGAAGGTTCGCCTCTTTGCAAGTTTGCAACTTGAAGGTTCGGATGTAGCAGACACTGTATGTCACACTAAAAAAACTCATTCTTCTGTTGTGAACCTTTGAGTTCTTTCCATTTGGGGGAGGTGTTACAAATAACACCACCATAAGCATTTTTGTATGTCTCTTGGTGTAAAATTTCAGGTATAGCAGATAATTCCAAACAGATTCTTGAAGTGGTTGTATGTTAGTACAACCTTGTCAGCCTTCTGACGGTTCCTACCCTAACTTTTTGTCCTGAGTTTTGATATTTGTTAATAAGGTTGGGTGCTCATGGGAAGCATAACTCCTGTCCTAGTGCAGGTTTTATCTCTTCCACCCACAGTGACTCAACTGTTTTCCTGGACTCTACTCATTGTGACCTACTCCCTGACTGCAAGTGTTGGCCCTCTATCTGGAACTGTTTTCTGGAGTATGCTGTAAATGGAAACAATTAATAACCTATCTAGGGCACCAGTGTGATGACCTTAGGTGTGAGTAACCAGTATAAAATCATCTTTGCTTTGTTGATTCAGTGGTCTGAAAACAGCAACATCAGATTAAGCCATTCAGAAGGTAGAAGTTCATTAAGCCTGGACACTGTGTTGTAGTCACAACACGAATGCTGAGGTCTTCCTAATGTTTCTGTGGTTATCACAGCGTTTGGATCGACATTCTAAAGGTGCCAGGGCTTCTGCAATGCACCATTCTAGAAGCTAGTGTTAATTGAATCAACAAACGTGCTGAAAACTTCTGTCCCACTTCTTTTAAATAGGTCAAATTCTTTTATGAAAGTTCCTTATAAATCCCAATAATCTTATTTCAGAAATTCTTCTAAACTATACTTACTTTTCACTTTATTAAGAGAAAAGCTGTAAGAGGTGCTTATTTACCTTGGATAATCCTGGGTGCCAGGGACAATTCCAGAAGTACATTTACAAAATGAAATAGATTAATCACTTTAGCTCATCTCGGAGAAGTTTGGTGAGAGTGGAGATGGTATGAGAAAGAAAAGAGAATGATGTTCTTTTTGTGAGGTTTTATATGAATACACAATTTCTCATCCTGCTAATGTTAAGGAGGAACTGAACAAGCAAGTTAAGCATGTAGCCTGAAAGAGAACTCCACTCCCAGCTTCCCATGTCTTAAATGGTAAAGAAGAGAAGGTAACATAATCCTTAATAAACAGAAGGTAAACAGAGGCTTAATCTCCATGGTATTTCCAGCACCCAAAGTTTCTTTGATCACAAAATCTATTCTCAACCTCTTGGTTGCCTTTTCTAATTACATGAATGGTCAATTATAATTTGCCATTTTCTAACAGAGCACCAACATTCTTAATTGGGCTTTCCAAGCGGCGCCAGTGGTAAGAGATGCAGGTTTGATCCCTGGCTGGGGAAGATGACCTGGAGGAGGGCATGGCAACCCACTTTGGTTTTTTTGCCTGGAAAATCCCATGGACAGAGGAGCCTGGTGGGCTCCGGTCCATAGGGTCACAAAGAGTCAGACAAGACTGAAGAGACTTAACATGCATGCATGCACATTCTTAACTACATTTTTGGCACATGGAGTCATATGGAGGATGGCATTGTCATCATCAAGTGTCTGGTGATGGTAAAAAAAAAAAAAAAAAACACAAAGAAGTCCCCCAGCAACCTAAAAGTGAGGCTTTCATGCTCAAATCTACTGACACTGTCTTCTTACCATTTGTTTTCAGAGGCATCATTTGACTTAATTGATCTATATATCTGGCATAACCCTGGCAATTATTTCAAGAAATGGTAGAAATTTCCTGCTGCTGCTGCAGCTGCTAAGTCGTTTCAGTCATGTCTGACTCTGTGCAACCCCATAGATGGAATCTCCTAGTATATGGGAAAAAAGAGAGAGTGGGGTTAATGAGGAGGAGGAATGGGAGTAACTCTTGCACATTTCACAGGCGTTAAGTGAATACACATGTAACTGAAAGGTTTAAAGAGTGGACCTTCTCATTGTGCAAGAAGAAAACAGTTTCCTGCCTTCTCATAGCCTCTGCACAGCCTGGAAAACTTCTATGAGGGAATATGGAGACCTCTCCTCAATTATCATCCTGCCTCCTTGAGGCTACCTCTGGCTGCTCTTTTGCTGCGGAAAAGAGGAAGAAAAAAAATAGAGTTGAAAAAAATCTTATTTGACTGGAATAGTTTGAGGTGAAACTTATTTACATTTGAATGGTAAAATATATTTGGCATTTGTTTGCTCTTAGTGAGAGTTAGAACATAAAGAAGTCTGAGTGCTGAAAAATTGATGCTTTCAAACTGTGGTGTTGGAAAAGACTCTGGAGAGTCCATTGGACAGCAAGGAAATCAAATCAGTTAATCTTAAGGGAAATCAACCCTGAAGGGGTTGGAAGGACTGTCATTGGAAGGACTGACGCTGAAGCTGAAAGCTCCAATACTTTGGCCACCTGATGTTTAAAGCTGACTCATTGGAAAAGACCCTGGGAAAGATTGAGGGCAGGAGGAAAAGGGGGCAACAGAGGATGAGATGGTTGGATGGCATCACTGATTCAATGGACATGAGTTTGAGCAAACTCTGGGAGATGGTGAAGGACAGGAAAGCCTGGTGTGCTGCCATCCATGGGGTCACAAAGAGTTGGACACAACTTGGTGAATGAACAACAAATTGCTCTTGGTGAGTATTTAAAGCTGCCTACTGTTTTCCCCCCATAAGATGCGACTGTGGATTCTTTGGAGAATCCATCTCCACCTCTTATGACTGAGAATTTCTTACTTGCAGTTTTCTTGACTCAGAGAACTCTTCCATTTCTGCGTGGAATGTCCCCTTCAGCAAGCTCTCTTGCTGGGTAGACAGGTTGAACAACAATAATAAGGATTTGCCCAGGTGGTGGGATCTGAGAACAGCCATGGCATGTATTTTAATTTTCAACCATTGTATTTAACCCTTATAAATAGATGATAAATGATTAAAGGACACAACCCGGAGTTTTTTTGTTCTTTTTTGTCAATGCAGATTTCCTTTTAGGCTGTCAAAGAAATGCTTTGTGAAATTTATATGTATATCCTTGAAAATTTGATTTATGCTGTTCTCATTTTTCAGATGAGGAAATAAAAATCTAAGTTTATACAGTTATTCTGTAGCAGGACAAAAGAGTCTAGAACTATGGTTTCCTACATTTTTAGGACACTGTTCTTTCAGCTGTACCATTATGCCATTAGGGTGGATAATTAATAAAAGTACTGTTTTATGAGTGATGTCTGTTTCTATGCCTGTCATATCTTAAGATATTGCTGCATAGAGTTAAGAAGGAGATGAAAGTTGCTTTAACTCAATTCTTAAACAGTCTTTTTAAGATAAGCTTATCCAATCGAAGGGAAGGTAAAAGAGAAATGAAACCACAGTAATTACGACATTTTAAAAAACGTTTCTCTAAGAAACCATAAAGGCCTTGTTATGGTTTAAATAGCGAGCAAATTGTGTGTGTGTGTGTGTTTATATGATGCATATTGTCATTTTGATACATGGCTCTCCTAAGGAATAAGGGTGAAGGCTAAACAACTGCATAATTAATTTTAGTGTTGTTTCCCAAAGCTATTTAAAATCCACACATGAGTATTGCTCTAATCATCAATTATTAACTATTATTTTCATAGGCCAAATATGAATTGATAGAAATAATTTAGGCTAATCCTCTTCTCATTTTTTACTTTAATATTTCTCCCTATAAAGTGTTTCTAATACTTAAGTAATCTCTGAATATATCCGATATTCTTCATAAACCTGTAATTTGGGATTCTGTTATTGCTTACTTACTCTGGAAAAACTGCATTCTGAAGCAATAGTTGCAGTTGGATTATGAAATACTCTAATTATGTTGAGTAGAGTGGAAATGATTCTTTTTCTGAATATTTTGTAATAGTCACATTAAACAAGATTTTAGTTATTATTATGTGATCCTTTCTAGCCTCTGCTTGCATGCTAAGTCACTTTAGGCATGTCTGACTCTTTGCAACCCCATGGACTGTAGCCCACCAGGTTCCTCTGTCCATGGGATTCTCCAGGCGTGAACACTGAAGTGGGTTGCCATGCCCTACTCCAGGGGATCTTCCTGACCCAGGGATTGTACCCACATCTCTTATGTCTCCTGCATTGGCAGGAGGGTTCTTTACCGCTAGCACCACCTGGGAAGCCCTTCCTAGCCTCTTGTTTATACTAAATTTAAAATGTAATTAGAATTACTATTTTTTTCACTATTCCTTTTTCTGTAATTAATACTTCTCTCTCTTCATGTATATATATAAAGATAGAGAGAATATATATATATACATGCACCCACATATACATATATGTACACACACATTTACATACACATACACATAATGTATATTTTATACAATTTTATCTATAGTTCTCTCTTTATCCAAAGTACCTTATATACAATATATTTGGATTTCTAAGCAACTGTCTGTGTTAAGTATCATCATCAAATACATACAGACCTTATAGGCCTACCATGAGAAAATCAGTGAGCAGACATTCTATGTTATTCCAAAGGGTCAAACTAAGACCAACAGCTAGAAATCACTGAAAGAAGATTTCAGTACATAGTGACATTGGCTTGCTCCCAGTTAAATGCATAAAGGAGTTATTGGTGGGGAAGCAATCCTCCGTCCCCAAAAGGATTTAAGTGAGAGGTTGAATTTATTTGTACTAAGAGAAATCTAAATGGGGTTACATTGAAGTAGAAGACATCTGTAATTCATCCCAACTCTAAAATTTTAAGATCCTCCTTTAGTTCTGATTTCAAATCATACACTCCCATTCAGAAATGAAACTATCTGACTTTCAGGGATTTACTAATAACATGTCGGCCTAACTGACAGCTAATGGGGCTGCAATCAGGTTTGACTAGAAATTACTGCCAAAATGTGCAAATAAAAATTCAGAGACTTGGGTGTGGGAACCAGAGATCAAGTTTAACTTCTGAATATGCAGAAATGACTTCAATTTCCTCAGGGTAGAGGCCATCAGGGTTGGGGTTGAGAAAGCCAGTGTGTGAAAGAAATGGAGCCCTGCTCTGCAAAATGTGGGGCTGCTGCCACTAGCTCGGAAAGATGAAAGTGAATGGGAACCTGTTGCTACATTCTTCACAAGGTTCATGTATACTGGCAAGTGATAAATAAAAGGTTTACTGAATTCTGAAGCGATTTTTATCTTGTTTCCAGTTATGATTCATATACCTGTGTGTGGGAGCTCAGTTGCTCTGTCATGTCCAACTCTTTGTGACTCTATGGACTGGCCTGCCAGGCTCCTCTGTCCATGGGATTCTCCAGGCCAGAATACTGGAGTGGGTAGCCATTTCCTCCTCCAGGGGATCTTCCCAACCCAGCAACTGAATCTATATCTTCTGCATCTCTTGTGCCGGCAGGCGGATTCTTTACCGCTGAGCCACCTAAGAAGCCCAATTTATATCCCTACTTGCTTTAAAAATGAGATATTAGGCAGTTTTGATTTTCTGTTCCTAATGAAGCCCAACTTCTGTTTTTGTAAATATATCTCAGAAATGACTATGTCAAGCATAATGCAAAAATAAAATAAAATGGAAAGATATACAATATAATGGGGTGGAAAAAACTCTGTTTTTTTCATATAGTAAGTGGCATAAAATAACTTTCATGTAGTAAGTAACATTCAAAGGGACACCAGTAAGTGACATTCATTTCTGTTTCCAGAAGCTGGTCCTATTCTAGAATAGCAGATAAGAAAGGAAGTTAGGATCTATTTTAGTTTAAGGAGCCTGTCTGTTGCAAGACTGGTTTGGGTCTGTGACTTCTCCGAGGATTTGTTATGATACCTTTATGTGTTTTCCTCGACTGACTAGAGTTTTTATTACTTTGTTTGATATACTGATAATATAGCTGCAGAAGTAATAATATTTTGTATTGTATGATAAATACAATCAAACTTGTCATAACAGAGTCATATTCTTCTTCCAGGAACCACTTATAATTTCTACTGAAAGACAAAGGTATCAGAGGTGTGTGGGAAAATTATTAAGCTTTGCTTCTGAGTTTCTTCTTTCCAAAGAGGATGTCATTGACACAGTAAAGGGAACACAGCAGGATTTTCTGGTCCTTACCCAGCCTGACTGGGGTGGTGGAGAATCCCTGTTGTGACTTGCACACTGGCAGATTTTCTTTTAACTTTTTTTTTTTAAATTAGTTGGAGGCTAATTACTTTACAATATTGAAGTGGGTTTTGTCATACATTGACATGAATCAGCCATGGAGTTACATGTATTCCCCATCCCGATTCCCCCTCCCACCTCCATCTCCACCCAATCCCTCTGGGTCTTCCCAGTGCACCAGGCCCGAGCACTTTTCTCATGCATCCAACCTGGGCTGGTGATCTGTTTCACTGTAGATAACACTGGCAGATTTTATTATGAAAGTTGAGTATCTCACAATGTTAGGGACAGCCAAATGTCAGTTTATTCCCAGGTTCATGGCGATGAACTAACTTTGAAACACAGGGTGATTGGAGTCGTGATGTGGGTTGCTTCATGCTCTCTAACCCAGTATTTCATAGTCAAGATCTTTCTGATCTTAGTGAATGTTACCTCAGGTGGTTCTGTGGCATTTGGCACATTAGTTTTCAACAGGACATATCATTCAGTACACTCACCTCATTCCTGTCAAAGAGATGACCTGTTCAAACAAACAAACAATCAAAAATCTAGAGTCAAAAGTAATTAGGACAATATATGCAGTCACCACCCCCCATAACCCCCCACCCAGAAGACTCTGTGGTATCTTCTTGAAAAGCTCAATTAATGTTACAAAGATAAAATGAATCTATGTGATGTTTTCAGAGGCATTTAAAACTTGAGAACTTTCAGAACTAAGAGAGAAGTGTTTTAATAAATGTTGATAAAATGAAAAAATTACATAAATGCAAGTTCCTTGGCTGATATAAACTTAGATGACAAACTCCTTGAAAACAAGGACTGCATCCTATTCCACATAATCGTTAGGCAGTACAAAAATGCAAGCTGACTTGAATCAGAGGAGTCTGTCACGCGTGGGCAGCTGTGTTTGTCTTTCATTTGTGGGTAAGCAGAGCAGTGCACACATGACATATTTGTGTAAGGTCATGTGAGTAGGGAAAGACTGACTATGCCTCACAGCCTTTCTCCTCTGCTGTAAAAAAATCTTCAGGTTTTACATTAGATGATCATTAGAGTCCCATGGTAATGTCATACTTGAAATTTAGTCTTTAGAGCTGCTTGGTAGGCAAGAATTACATTTTATAACTCTTCATCCAGTATCATTCAATTTGAGTTACTTTGAGTGACAGTACTGTTTATAATTACAACAGGACAACAGCCATTGCTCAGACTCGTCCTAAGGCTAACTGGGACATATAGGCAATACATCTTGCACTGTCAAAAACAGTGTTTAGTTCTGCTAATCTACCAGGGCAGAAGAGCCAGTAGGAACCTCAACTTTGTACTGAGGGTTTAATAAAGTATTTTGAATCTACAAGATGATGACAAGATCTGAGATTTGTGGCACAAATATTCTTTATCCACCTTCTAAAATAGACCCAAACCAAGATCATGGTTGACCTCAATGGGTAACATCCACTCAGCTCCCAGTTCTTGTAGGAAATCACAGCATCTAGCCAACCCACAAAACAGGATGTGGTTCATTGGAAATGCAAACTGGCTTCTCATTATTAACAGTCATTCATTGCTGTAAAAGAAGGCATTCAGGAACAAAAGAGGCAAAACGACATGGGGATAACACTTGGAGGAATAAAACAAACATTTCACTACATGCTGCTGAATTTATATCTTTAGTCAGAGCTGAAGTGGGCAGGTGAACAAAAAATGTCCATGGTGTTCACAGGTAGATGAAGGGAAGTACTTATCCTGCCTCTTGGCTCCTTAAGGCGGGTCACAGAATCCCAAGATGCTGTTTTTGCAGTACTGTGCATGCCTCTAAGGGATGATGGGGTAGGTTTCCCACCACCAAGTTCAGAGGATCAGAGAGAATCCAGACAGCGCCTTCAGTTGGATTATGTAGGTTATTAAATTCTGGTGGCTCTTCTTACAAGGTAATTCAGGCAAAAGGAAGCAGTGGGCCTGACCCATCACAGTAAAAAGCTCAGGGCAAGTTATTTTGTATGTTGGATTTGAAAAATCATTAATTCCAGTAAAAAGTATCAATAAAGAGAAATGGTCAAATGGTGTTAAAATCTGGAGAGAAAAACACTTAATCGTAGAATAGCATATGGAAGGTGGGACTGAAAAACGGGATAGTATAATCTGCCAGAAAAGAATTTGGCCACTTCCCTGGTAGTTCAGCTGGTAAAGAATCTGCCTGCAATGCAGGAGACCCTGGTTCGATTCCTGGGTTGGGAAGATCTTCTGGAGAAGGGATAGGCTACCCACTCCAGTATTCTGGAGCTTCCCTGATGACTCAGATGGTTAAGAATCCACCTGCAATGCGGGAGATCTGGGTTTGATCCCTGGGTTGGGAAGATCCCCTGGAGGAGGGCCTGGCAACCCACTCCAGTATTCCTGGTGGAGAATCCCCATGGACAGAGGAGCCTGGCAGGCCACAATCCATAGGGCCACAAAGTGTCGGACACGACCGAGCAACTAAGCACAGCACATAGCACAGTGGAAAAATATTATCTGGAGGTTTTTGTTCTTTGCAAGTATAAGAGGGCAACACTGTCTTTTATAAATTTGTCTGTGTGTATGTGGCCGGCCCGATTCGGCCTTTGTGCATAATATAACGTATGTTAGAAGTGGCAATATGCTTAGAGGTGGGGTTGCCAGGATAGTTATCTTGAGGTTGTATTGCCTGGTGAGGTTAGTGTTTTTCTGATAATTTTATGTTTATTGGGAAGCTCTGCAAGCATTCTGTTGCCCCACTTCAAGATGCCCCTTTGAGTGTTGTGCCTTTAGACACCTCGAATGCTGCCCACATGAGGCATGAGAGGGTTAGCCAAACTACATATTTCTACAATCTGTTGCTGTGAGCTAATAATGAAATCAATGCCCAATAACACATAATTCTGGAGAGCAGGAAGACCTCTGTAAGTAAGGGAAATGGATTCGTCTCACACTGAGATGAGCCACTATGACCTCTGCCTTGTTTTGAAACTAATAATCTTTTATTATTGTGACACTTGCAATGTCTCGTTTTCCCTCTAGCTATCCTCTAGTCCAGTTAATTTAGCAAGCACAGAGTTACCATGAATTATTTAGCAACTGGACAGTTGTAATGGTTAGTTACAGCAGTCACATTGTGTAAGAATCAAATTGCTTTAAGTAAAAGGACAAAGTTCATAAAATCACTCCATTCTTAGAAGTACTTTAATAAGAAATAATCTTATTATCTAAAACAAAACAGAACAACCTTCCATTGAAGGATGCTAGTCATTGCCAGTTCCTTGTTGCAGCTGGATCTACTGAAGGATTTAGAACCTTAAGTGTGCCTAAGTATTGTGGCTCCCTGACTTTATTCTCATCTGGAAAATTCAGCTGCTACAGCCCTTAGACAAGATGCAGCTCCATGCTCTACCTACTATTAACATATACTTTTCAACTGATTTCTAATGGGATTTCTTATGGAATATCTGGTTTTAAGCTGAGTATTCAAAGCATGTCTAGAGCAAGACATGCCAGAAAGGGTCAGGGTCAGAAAACTGGCTATAAGATTTAACGAAGAGATTAAAACTATTATTCATCTCCCTTCCCCATGTGAAGCTTCCTATCATGCTTTCCAGTGAACAGAGAGAAACATAGCTTGGCATCCGGTCCCATCACTTAATGGCAAATAGAAGGGGAAAAAGTGGAAACAGTGGCACATTTTACTTTCTTGTTTTCTAAAATCCTGTGGACAGTGACGGCAGTCATGAAATTAAAAGACACTTGCTCCTTGGAAGAAAACTATGATGAACCTAGACAGCACTCTATTAAAAAGCAGAGACATCACTTTGCTGTTAAAAGTCCATATAGTTGAAACTATGGTTTTTCCAGTAGTCATGTACGGATGTGAGAGTTGGACCATAAAGAAGGCTGAATGCCAAAGAACTGATGTTTTAGAATTGTGGTGCTGTGGTGGCTCAGATGGTAAAGAATTAGCCTGCAAAGTAGGAGACTTGGGTTCAATCCCAGGGTTGGGAAGATCCCCTGGAGGAGGGCATGGCAACCCACTCCAGTATTCTTGCCTGGAGAATCCCCATGAACAGAGGAGCCTGGCAGGCTGCAGTCCATGGGGTTGCAAAGAGTCAGACATGACTGAGCGATTAAGCCCGCGGCTATCGCCACTGGAGAAGACTCTAGAGAGTCCCTTGGAATGCAAGGAGATCAAACCAGTCAATTCTAAAGCAAATCAGCTCTGAACATTCACTGGAAGGACTGATATGAAGCTGAGACTCCAATACTTTGGCCACCTGATGTGAGGAACTGACTCATTTGAAAAGACCCTGATGCTGGGAAAGATTGAAGGCAGGAGGAGAAAGGGGACAACAGGGGATGAGATGGTTGGTGGCATCATCAACTCAATGGACATGAGTTTGAGAAAACCCTGGGAGACAGTATAGGGCAGGGAAGCAAGGCATGTTGCAGTCCATGGGGTTGCAAAGAGCTGGACATGACTCGGTGACTGAACAACAAGAGAATAAGAAAAAAGTCAAAATGTTGAGTGAGATAATTTTGGGAGTGAGTTTGTTTGATTTCCCATTTTTCCTATATATTTTTATGGGGATATGGTCAGAAAATATACATGCACTGAAGCGAAAGTCAGCCAGGTGTGGCAAAGCCTTAGGCAAATTTGTGCTCACTTTACAGCCTTGCTACTCAAGGCAAGGTCCCTAGACTCCAGTATTGGCATCACCTAGGAGTTTGTTAGAAATGCAAGGTCTTATGTCCTATTCTGGAACTGCTATATCAGAATGTATACTATAAGAAGATCCCTAAGTGATCTGCACACTAAAATTTGAAAAGTAACATTTGGTAGAGATCATTTGGCTTTTTCTCCTCCTTTTTTTGATTAATCTGGGAATACACTTCGAGAAGACTCAATGGTTTGAACATGGATTGCTTTCTGTAATCTGTAGTGATTCATTTAATGTGGTGCTCTCTTTTTCAACCAGCTGTGTGCTTCTAGGTCACCAATGCTTGCTGTCTTAGGAAATGTTTACACATTATAACTAACTCTGTGGGAGGCACATTCATCTATACAAACTGAAACTGGGAACTTGTCTTTAAGCAAAATTATATGATATGCATCAAAGGTATCGTGTGATTGTGGAAGTTGACAAGTTATTACCCAAGAAAAGTGGCAAGAAATACTTCACTTTACCACTAGGTGGAAATAGAGTAATTTTGAGTATTTTCTTCAGGGCTATCAACTACTGCAAGAGTACTTCATAAACTGAAAGAGATCTAAGAAATCAATTAGTCTAATCCTTACCTCCTTAATTCCATAGATGAGAGAACTGAGGTTCAAAGATATTAAAGAAAACTTCATCTGTCTTATAATTGGTTGTCTTGTAGAGCCACTGGGTGAAGAGATGCTAGAGTAATTCAGGATTCTTCAGCCATTTTCACCTATAAGAATAAATACTATTTTATTACCCTCTAGCATGATGGAACACATGATGTGGCACCTGTATTGATGGTCTCTGTGCTGCCACTAAAACTAATGACAGCAGGGCTCCTTCTGCTTTTAAAGACAGGCTGCAGCAAAGTTATTGGCACTTCTTCCCTGTGTGTGCTAAGCCGTTTCAGTCCTGTCGTACTCTGTGTGACGCTTCGGACTGGAGTCCACCAGGAAACTCTGTTTATGGGATTCTCCAGGTGAGAATACTAGAATGGGTTGTCACGCCCTCTTCCAGGAAATCTTCCTGACCCAGGGATTGAACCCATGTCTCTTATGTCTCCTGCACTGGCAGGTGGGGTCTTTACCACTAGTGCCACCTGGGAAGTCCTGTATCCTAATGTAATTAATCTCAACCAAGTGATAATTCTCTTCCCTTTGTCCAATGAATAGATACTCAACCATTCTGTAGACTGAAAAAAAAAATGCACAAACCAAAAGTTGAGAATTATATTTTATTTGGTGAACTTTCTAAGAACTTAAGCCAGGGATTCAGCCTCTCAGCTCTGAGGACTGCTCTGCAGAAATAAGGAAGACAGGATATATAGCTTTTGCTGAAAATAACAACAAAACAAACAAAAAAATCCTATGTAGTCAAATATCAAAAGATAACTGCTAAACACAAAAATGGACATCTCACGATAATGATTTTAGTGTTTTTCCTTGTGTGGGAAGACACAGGAGTCTGGGGTCATTGAAATTATTTTTTGATATGCATCTTAACTACCTAGGGCCAGGATGCTGTTTTTCCTCCATCCTGAATCCCTTCAGGGCGCACATCAGGACCACTGCTATATCATGTTGCTGGCCACAGCAACATGCTTTGTTTACTGAAATGGCAGGTGACGATATCTGTCCACAGTTCCATAAAGTCATACTAGACTTTAATCAGATTTGTTTTCATAGCATTTTTCGTTTTTACATTTATATTGGGTTCAAGTTAAGTAGCCTAGAACAGAATTTAGTTTGAAGATTAAGGAAATACTTAATGTTTTTCAGAATTTGTAATCCATTACTGGGCTTCCTCGGTGACTCAGCAGTAAAGAGTTCGTCTGCAATGCAGAAGATCCAGGTTCAGTCCCTGCGTCAGGAAGATCCCCTGGAGGAGGAAATGGCAACCCACCTCAGTATTCTTGCTGGGAAAATCTCATAGACAGAAGAGCCTGGAGGGCTATGGTCCACAGGGTTGCAAAGAGTCAGACACGACTAAAGCATCTGAGCATGAGGCACACAGTCCATTACTATTACTCTTAAGAAAGGAAGGGAATCTGAATTTAGGGCTTGAGTGACCTTAGAAATAACCTGGCTTCAATCTCTCTCCATGTCTGTAATACAGTTGAGAGGCATCAGAGAACAAGGGATTAAGTGCATTGCTCCGAGAAGCAGAGCCATCACCATGCCCTTTGGCTCTGTCCCATGGGAGACACTAACAGGTATTTTGACCTGTATCTTTGTTTTGTCGATGTGTTTTAACCATAAAAGGATTATTCCCATTTGCTGACCGAAAAAAATGCACAAGCTAAAAGTTGAATGTGTGTGTGCTCAGTGGCTCAGTCGTGTCCGACTCTTTGAGATCCCATAGACTATAGGCAAAATTGAGAACTATGTTTTATTCGGTGGAATTCCTGAGGACTTAAGCCTGGAAGATGACCTCTCTGATAGCTCTGAGGAACTGTTGCAAAGAGGTAAAGGAAGAGTCAGGATATATAGGAGTTTTTGCAACTAAAACCAGATAGTCAGAACATCAAAAGACTACTGTAAAAGAAAACCAGGTATCCCCACTTAAGGATTTCAGTGCTTCGCTTTCTTCTGTATGGGAAGAGGCAAGAATCTGCACATACTTGTTTAGTTTCTCAGTCTGACTCTTTGTGACCCCATGGACTGTAGCCTGCCAGGCTTCTCTGTTCACGGGATTTCCCAGGCAAGAATATTGGAGTGGGTTGCCATTTCCTCCTCCAGGGGATCTTCCTGACTAAGGACTGCACCCACAACTCCTTCATTGGCATGCGGATTCTTTACCACTGAGCCACCAGGAAAGTTGCAAGAATCTGGGCTCATGGAGATCACTCCTTTGATATGAACCTTACCTGTCTAGGGCCAGGATTCTGCTTTTCTCTGACCCTGAATCCCCTCAGGGTGCAGAGTCAGGGTGGTGTTTAGGCTGAGGCCTGCAACATCCTTTGTTTACTGACTTGGCAGGTCACATTTTTTCATCCACACACTCATCACATCAAGGAGTGTGTTTAAAAGTTAAATTTTGGATAATGCCTCTGGTATAAAAATGATTTCTTGAGTACCTAAGTATTTAGTATCAAGGTGTCGTTTTCCTTTTGATATCTCTATTGCATGGTTGATTATGATAATCTAAAAACTAGTATTCCAGTACTAAGTCCTGGCTATTATTATCATATTCTATACAAAAATGGACAAACATGTTGACCTAGCACATTAAGAAGGCGAGTCCAAGCACACAGGAGCTGCTTCTCTGGGAGGCAGGGGCAGTGGCCATGCTAAGTGTCTGGAAGACAGCACTTGCTCTGCTGGACAAATGATGTGCTCAGCTGCCCTCAGAACAGGGACATTTTCTGGGAGCAGTTGAGCCTCAAGTACGGGACATGCCAGTCCTTAGTGACACAACTATGTGACCTGAGTCTCAGCATTAAAACGGTGCCACTAGGGAAACTGAGGTAACCCTAGGACTAGGGCAAGAATACACTGCAGGTGAGTAAATGTCCTGAGGTATTCCGGGAAATGACAAGCTCAGATTTCAGTTTGTTGGGGAAGGTGCAAGAAGAACTAGTGTCTTGGAACAATTCAGGGGACTGTATGTAGCCTCTACTCTTAATCCCATGAAGAGGAGGGTGAGCTTGAGGCAGCCAGGTATGGTCCTATTTCACAAAGTCTAGAATGAGAGGAACCTGGACAGGAATTCTGGTCCTTCCACTCTGCAAACTTTCCCTGCCTCATTTCTCTTTCAGAAATTTGGGATAATACCCTTGAGTAAAAATCCTGTGGGCATCAGCATTAACAGATATAAAGGGGCCATGAAGTACAGCATGTAGCAAGGAGGCATTCAATAAATGGAGCTTATCTCCACCGAGGTGGCTACCCTCTGTGTGTGGCAATTTCCACATCTCACTCCAACTCACTCCCACAGCAACCCAGGAGCACAAAGATCCTGTGACAGGCACACTTTGAAAAGTAGAACGTTCAACTTACAAATAAATACAGGGTAGTATTAAGATTAAAGCAGAAGAGGAGAACCACTGGAGTCTAAAGACTTGGGAGCCTGAGGAGAAATTGTTCAGGGCTCCGCTCAGCTGAAAATGTAAATAATAAGACATGCTTGAATGAGAACATTTAATAGCAATGGCAGTCACTTAAACTGATAACCTTCTACAGAGTCAGAGTTTGGAAACCGAACCGCCTGGGACATCTCCCCGCACCCAGGACCTTCTGATAAGATAGCCTAACTCAACTCAGGTTAGATACCCTCCGAGTGGCGTGAGGGTGGGAACAGGTTATTTCAGGAGGGTGTGGGATGCGGGTTTGTCCCCCAACCTCTCGCCCCAGCAGTGCATTAAAGAGGCGAAGAAGTTTACCGATCAATCAATTAAGCCACTAATCAATTCCTGCAATGGGAACCGAACGAAGGCTAATCGATTCTTTGGGGGTGTCACGAACGGGAGGAGGGGCGGCAGCTTGGCATGGGATCAACGGGCCCGGGAGAGCCGGGTCGGGTCCGTCCGTAGCCCCTCTGGCTTCCTGGGCGTGCGGAGGCGCGGGCGGCGCAGGGGCTGGCGTCCGTGGCGGCGTGGGGCGCGTCGGACTAGGACTAGTCCCAGCTTGCAGGAGGAGCCCGCGGAGCCCCAGCCGCCGCGGCAGGTGGAGCAGTTTAGCTCTCTTGGACCCCAGGAGCCAGGCCCGGGGGCGCGGAGGGCGGGTCGGGAGGACGAGGCGCGCTTCTCATTGGTCGCCGGGCACCGCCCGCGCGCGCGCTCTGCCTTTATAAAGCCGCGCGCGTGGCCCGGCAACCGCACGCCTGATTCCCGGCGCTCGACCCTGCTCCGCTCGCCTGTCACGCCTGTCCACTCGGACCCACCATGGCCACCATTCAGCAGCTGGTAGGAAGATGGCGCTTAGTGGAGAGCAAAGGCTTTGACGAATACATGAAGGAAGTAGGTGAGGTTCCCCGCCATACGGCGCCATACGGTGAGGTGGCACGTGTGTGTGGCTGTCTGGCCGTAGGCCCCCTTCGGCGTGCTAGGCTGAAAGGCTGGGCGTGCGCGGCCGCCTACCCCCGACTCCGTTATCCTCCACCTCCCACCCTCATCGCAGTTTATCAGCGGAGAGAGCGCCTCCCGCCCGCTCCGGATTCCCCGGACTGTGGGCCTCATGATCTGCCCCGCTCTCTGCCGCTTTCCCCGGGCCCACGCGACCCCTGCTTTCCTGCCCTTTAGCGCGCTCACTCCTCTCCCACTCCGAGCTTCTTTTCTTTCGCGCCTTCCAGGCGGCCCTCTTAACTTTCCCGAATTTTCTTCCCCCACCACTCGTCCGCTCTTCTGCCATCGTCCTCCCTCGCACTCGCCCGGTCGTGGCCGCACCCACTTGCCTTGGCCCACCTTGCCGCATCTTTTGTTCCCAGGTGGCGCGCAGGGTCCCCTGCCTTTTCTACACCGGGACTCGGTTTCCAGCCGAAATCCGGGCTACCGCTTCAGCTTCCATTGCGCTCTCGGCTGCATCTCCCCCACCCCCAGAGCCCCCGCCCGCCTTCGCCGCGTGCGTCGGGCCATTTTGGGTTGGCCGGGCTCCCCCGGTGGAACATCAGAGCATCTTCTCTCCACGCCCCGGAGCGGGGCTCAGAGGCGTGGCGCTGGCGACAGTGACCTGTTGGCACTGCTCGACTGGGCGCTGCGGTGGCCGGGTGGCGTGTGGGAGGAGCGCGGCGAGGTCGAGTGTACCCGGGGTAGCGGTGCCCTGCAGCCTTCTACGTCTAGAGGGTGGAGCGCAGAGAGGCTTCGCGGGGAACCGCAGTCAGAAACTGCCGGTCCTTCAGCTGCTTTCCAACTGCGTCCAAGATGGGCGTGGCCTTGCCCAAGACACTTGATTTTTTTTTTTAATTATTATTTTTAAAATTTTTACAGTCTTGTGTTGATTTCTGCCGTACAGCAAGGGGAACTAGCCATGATTATGCATATATCCGCTCCCTTCCAAGCCTCCCTCCCTTTCCCCCATCCCATCCCTCCAGGTCATCACAGAGCACCTGACTGGCCTCCCAGTGCTACACAACTTCTCGCCAGTCATCCATCTTGCAGCTGATAGTGTGTGCATGTTGATGCTCCCTTCTGCATTCCTCCCACTCTCTCCTCCCTCACTGTGTCATTAAGTCCATTCTCTATATCTACAGTTCTATTCCTTCCCTGCAGATAGGTTCATCAGTATCATTTTTCTAGATTCCATATATATGCCTTAATACCTAGCAACTCCATTACTGGGTATGTGCCCTGAGCAAACCAAAATTGTAAAAGACACGTGTACCCCAGTATTCATACCATCACTCTTTAGGATAGCCAGGACATGGAGGCAATCTAGATGTCCATCCACAGATGAATATGGATAAAGAAGATGTGGTACATATATACACTGGACTACTACTCAGCCAGAAAAAAGAACAAATTCGAGTCAGTTCTAGTGACCTAGATGAAGCTAGAGTCTGTTCTACAGGGTGAGGCACTTGACTTCTTAAAAGCCTTCCAAGGGAGGATGCGTCTCTGTAGGGAGATTCGAGTTCTCTCGCTCAAAATGGTGTTGGATTTTCTGTTGTCTGTTTCATAATCTGGTGACAACGATAGAGTGCTGATTGCGACATTGGGTAGATTGGCAAAGGTGATCTTTTGTCACAGGCCCCTAGGAAGTGAAGCATAGCAAAGATTCTGTCTGACACAACTGCTGGGGCTGTAGGGCTGTTTTAGAAGCTGCTGCTGCTAAGTCACGTCAGTCGTGTCCAACTCTGTGCGACCCCATAGACGGCAGCCTACCAGGCTCCCCTGTCCCTGGGATTCTCCAGGCAAGATCACTGGAGTGGGCTGCCATTTCCTTTTCCAATGCATGAAAGTGAAAAGTGAAACTGAAGTCGCTCAGTCGTGTCCGACTCTTCCCGACCCCATGGACTGTAGCCTACCAGGCTCCTCTGTCCATGGGATTTTCCAAGCAAGAGTACTGGAGTGGGGTGCCATTGCCTTCTCCATTTAGAAGCTAGCCTCCCGCAAATAGTAACTTTCTATTACCAAATGTTAAATGAGTGAAGAAGTCATTACAAAGACCTAGACACCAGCGTACCCTGAAGTACTTCAGAAACACACCTTCTAGCTGATGGCTGGTTAAGTCTGGCTCTGGTGAATCTTGAGTGTGTTTATGATCCTGTGAATAAAACAAGGCAGTATTTTTGTTTTCCCCTCCGCTCTATGCCTTGATCAAGGTGACTCTGGACGAAAAGCAACTAACTGCACTCACAAAGAAGAAATACATATGTGTGTGTTCACCTGAGTGAGGACCACAGAAGGCGGTTTCTCTGCCCACTGAAACCGAACGTGTTTGTCACATGGCTTGTTTCCAGAGTTCTGGAGTCAGGAAGGTTGTCAAGGTACAATTCTTTAGAGAGCAATCAAGGTGTGGAAAGAGCAGAGCCCTTTATTTGTCCAAAGTGAGAAAATAATGACTCAGCTAATGAAACAAAGCACCAGAGCCTAGCTGGAAAAGAGAAGGCTCCGCGGGGACGTGTCAAGCCGGGCTGCGTGTTCACCATCAAGTCAGTTACTCTGCTTAGGCTGTGGTCGCCTCATCCATGAAACTGAGATTTGGCCTAGAACCAAGTTTCCCACTAAATGTTAATATTAGGGGGAAACACATAGATTATAAAATAAATGTATTAATAGAGTAATCTGAGTTACAGAGTTCTGAAATACTATTTGTGAGGGTAAGGTTTTTCCTGTTTGTTAGCATCATGATTGTGCGGTTAACTCTTAAAACTGCAATTTGAATATCTCAGGATTGATACTGATTTTGTGTAGTTTACTAATCAAATATTTATCAGGGACTTATGTGCTAGACTATGTGCTGGAGTCATATAATACAGTGGTTGGCAGAACTGAGGAAAGTATAGAAGTCAGGATCCCTTCCTTAAGTTTCTGAGGGCCAACATGGCATGGTATCTTAAAAGCTGAGATTTAGAGCTAGACTGCCCGCATTGTTGGTTCTCAGCACCTCCCTTCTTAGCTGGATGGGCTTGAGTAAGTTACATCAATGCCTCACTTACTCATCTGTCAGATGGAGACTATCTACCTCTCACAAGGCCCTTGCCCGGCTTCCATGAATAGTATACGTCAGGTACTAGTGTTTGGTAAGCACTGGATATGTGTATGTTCACACTTGTTACTGATGACGGCTGCTGCTGCTAAGTTGCTTCAGTTGTGTCCAACTCTGCGTGACCCCATAGATGGCAGCCCACCAGGCTCCCCCGTCCCTGGGATTCTCCAGGCAAGAACACTGGAGTGGGTTGCCATTTCCTTCTCCAATGCATGAAGGTGAAAAGTGAAAGTGAAGTCACTCAGTCGTGTCTGATTCCCAGCGACCCCATGGACTGCAGCCCACCAGGCTCCTCCGTCCATGGGATTTTCCAGGCAAGAGTACTGGACTGGGGTGCCATTGCCTTCCCCATTGATGACTGAATAGTTGAAAATATGCACAGCGTGGTGATTGCAATTGAATTACTGCTTTTATTATGTAAACGAGAACTTTGGTCTTCCGGGTGTCTAACATGGTATAACTTTCTACAGGAGTGGGGATGGCTCTGCGAAAAGTGGGTTCGATGGCCAAACCAGACTGTATCATCACTTCTGATGGCAAAAACCTCAGCATAAAAACTGAGAGCACTTTGAAAACAACACAGTTTTCCTGTAAACTGGGAGAGAAGTTTGAAGAGACCACAGCTGATGGCAGAAAGACTCAGGTTAATTATAATTTGTAATATCACAGAAGCTTGCAGAATGATTAACTCTATTAATGACATTCTTACTACTTCCAGGCCAGAACTTAATGAAAAAGTCTCAAGTTGTTTTATGAATTTGAGCTTTGACAAATTAGTGAAAATACTGACTTCACAACTTAATCTGTTTTGTAAAAATAGTTTTAAGGGACATCTAGATTGAAAAGCACAAACTACATTATGAATGAAATTAGTATGGGTTAATGAGGTGAAGTAGACTCAGAAGGGAAAAGATAAAAAAATGTTGATTAAGGAGGTTATAAGTCACAGAAACTCTTTTTCATTGTGCTCTGGAAGATTAAAAAGGATACTTTATTTTGGCAGACTGTCTGCAACTTTACAGATGGCGCATTGGTTCAGCATCAGGAATGGGATGGAAAGGAAAGCACAATAACAAGAAAACTGGAAGATGGGAAATTAGTGGTGGTAAGTGTCTGACATCTTATGTCTTATATGAATTCATAGTTCACATAAGTGTTCTAGATCACTGATCATGATCAGGAGAACTAGGTTGAAGGAAAAAAAACTGCCAAACAACAAGATAAATACAAGAATACTTAATAACCAAAGAAAGCCCTTTGTGGAGCTAGAGAAGATGACATAGCAGGAGCTGGGTCTAGTCCATGTTCTGCTGCTCCGTCTGCAGTGCAGGCACACCTCAGAGATGCTGTAGGTTCGATTCCAGACCACTACAATAAATGGAACATCGCAATAAAGTGAGTCACATAAATTTTCTGGTTTCTCAGTGCATATAAAATTTATATTTACACTATTGTATTAAGTATGCAATAGCTTTCTGTCTGAAAAAACAATATATCTGCCTTAATTTTAAAAATACTTTTTGCTGAAAACAGCCCCCAGATTGTAAGAGTAATATCACAGATCACTAATCACCACAACCAACATAATAGTAATAATGAAAAATTTCGAAATATTGTGAAAGTTAACGAAATGTGACACAGAGACAGAAAGTGAGCAAATGCTGTTAGAAAAATGGCTCCATAGACTTATTCAATGCAGGGTTGCCACAAACCTTCAGTTTGTAAAAAATGACTATATAATCTTGAGCTTACATTTTTCTGTTTCTTTAAAATGAGGAATAGTATTTGCTAAAACTAAATGAATAGTTTAGATATTGCAAATCAGTAGTTTTCAGTAAAGCGTATACACATCATAAATAAAATAACAGGTTCTAGCTTTTCAAACCCAGGAATCCTCAAGTGCATTTTCTCCATCTGTGAAGTAGATTTTCAGTGTTTTGTAGGATTGTGATCCTAGCATTCAACTACCACCATTACTCTGTAATGTAAGACTAACTTGCCTCTTTTCAATGACATTCTTTCTCCTAGGTATGCGTCATGAACAATGTTACCTGTACTCGGGTCTATGAAAAAGTAGAATAAAAACTCCATCATCATTTTGCACAGAAATTAGTTGCGAGGATGAACGAGCTCAGTTCAATGAGCAAATCTCCATACTGCTGGGTTTTTTTTTCATTATTGCATTCAATTATCTTTATCACAAACAATTAAACTATTTCAAAGTGTTTAATTAGGGTCATCTCTTTGGTTAGTAAATAAATCTGTTTGTGCTACACCAGTGTTGCATGCTTTTTTAAACTTTATAGGAATTTAGTGATGAATTTTAACATTTACAAATGGAATAAGTGGGATAGCCTTGAGGATACCGTATTGAGATTATATTTTAGTAATTTATATATAGAACTACTTCTGTGGCTAATAAGCTACCAATAATTAATCTTGCCTTGTGTTTTTGAACTTTGTATCAACTCAAGGATCTTAAATTTGTGGCAGAGACTGTTCAAAAACAGCTACATAAACTTTATAATTTAAATATAAGAATAAAGATTAAATCACCATCATTGGCTAGTAATCATATTTTCAATAGTGTGTTTATAACTACTGCTCAGGAATTCTGTAGCCAAAAATCCTTTTAATAAACTTTCTGAGGACCTACCAGGTGCCAGACTGTCTTCCAGAGGTTGAGTTATATCTGACCACAGGGACAAATCATTGCACTCACGGTGACAAATGCTCAGCTCTGAGAGCATACAATGTTCTCTTGTTTTATTAACAAAAGTAATTAAAAAAGTAATTCAACTCTGAAATACTTGTGTGTATATGTAAAGAATAACTGGAATTCTTGTGACTTCTGCCCTGTTTCTCAACCCACATAGCAAATATCAACAGTTCACATTTGGAAAATTTCTGTAGGCACTGGGCTAATACTGTGTACGTGATCCTCATAAATCTTTAGGGAAGCTAGTACCATTATTTCTTTCGAAAGTAAGAACACAGGTTTTTGACTAGCTAACTTGTTCAAGGACACAGGAAGTTGTAGAGTTGGAATGGGAACCTACAACTCATTGAGCCCACTCATGACTGATCAATCATTCTACAACTCTGGCATGCCTCAGCTTATATGAAGATCCTGAGTTAAATTTCCTAAATGTGATACTTGAGACTTTTATGAAACCACCCTCTACACATTGAAATGTTAACTTGTAAGAATCTTTTAATTACTGAATGTTAGCAGTCAATGAAAGAGTTAGATTCATTTATACTGTAGTCTTGTGCTGTAGCCCCATGTGGCTGCTGAGCACTGGGTAAGTAAAATACACATAAAATTTAAAGAAAGTGATACCAAAAAATTGAAAATGCCTCTGATTTTTATTTTGATTATATATTGAAATAAAATTTTTGGATATAGTTGGTTACTTAAATATTGGATATTAATAAAATTAATTTTACCTGTTTCTTGCTTTTTTTAATGTGGCTGGGGAACATTTAAATGTTGCATGTGCTGAAAAAACACTTGCAGGTTTTTTTTTGATCCATATTTTTGGATGGACAGTGCTGCTCTAGACTTCCTTTTCTATTTGAATTTACATCTTGCTTATTTAAGTCTCTATATTGGACTTCCTCTTTCATCCTCTTTTTCCACTTCTAGTAATAGTGTACATTTATATGACTTCCTGAGCCAGACACTGAGCCAAGTACTATAAGAGTTCCATAATTCTGAGAACCACCCTAGATGATGTATATTAATAATTGTTTTCTGCATTATTTAGATGAGGAAACGAAGTTCAGGATCTAGGAAATGATCCCAAGCCATACAGCAAGTTCAAGTCAGAACAGATTGTACACAAGTTTATCTGAGACCAGCACCATGTTCTAATGTCTATATTGCTTCACTTTATGGACTGTGGAGTATTGCTAGAAGGAGGGCAGACTCACTCTTTTTCCGTGGAGAAGCTGTTGACATTTTGAATGAGAGAACTTGTCTTCATTGTGCTGGACTGTGACAAGTCACTGTCCTAAGATCATTGCCACAAAATGCCCATGACACCCATGTCTATCCCAAACACCCTATGCATTTTCAGATGTCTTCTAAGGGTATCCTACCATACCTAGTTGAGAACCACTGGGTGGAACAAGAACAAATATAGTTCAACTTCTATTATCTGGTGTCAATCAAGCCCTTTCTGCTATGTTGTTGTTTAGTTGCTCAGTTGTGTCTGACTCTTTGCAACCCCGTGGACTAGAAAGCACCAGGTTCCTCTGTCCATGGGATTTCCCAGGCAAGAAAACTGGACTGGGTTGCTATTTCCTTCTCCATACTGGGCACTTAAAATGTGGCAAATGCAACTGAGGAATTGAATTGTAAATTTTAACTTTCATTAATTAATATGTAAATGTTAATACCAACATTTGGCCAGTAACTGCTGATTCGGACAGCACAGAATGCTAACCTCATGTTTTCCAAAATCAAATGTTTTATTTTGATTCCAAACCTACTCTTGTGGTATCCTCCATCGCAATCCAATTCTTTGGCTAAATGCTTTAGAGTCATCTTAAATTCCTATCTCTCTCTCCCACATCATACCTGATCCATTAGCAAATTATTTCAGCTTTACTTTCATATTATATGTAGAATTCAAGTACTTCTCACCTCTTCCACAGCTAGCACTCTGATTCAAACTCCACTGTTATCTCTCCCCTGATCCCCTTGTTTGCATTTTTAATTCTTCCAGAGCTATCATTTTAAAATGCATATTTAACTTTGTCACTCTGGTGAGAAGCCTCCACTGACTACTCATTTCATTCAGAAGAGAAGCCAGAGTATTTGCAGAGGTCTTATTTGATCTTGCCCACATCTCCCAAGTTCCCAGCATCTCCACTCCTTTTACTTTCTTTTCCTACCAACCCTCCTTGCAAATATTCCCTTCCAGTAGGTCATCCTTGTCACAGGTGTATTCTTGCCTCAGGGCCTCTGCACCTGTGGTTGCCACTGTCTGTTACAATCTACCCTTTGGAATCTGCAGCCCAGGCTTTCTCAACTTTCTTAACTTCCTTTAAGCCTCTTCACAAATGTCACCCTAGCAGTGAGTCATCCCTAGACCACACTGTGTATATTTGTTGCCACTCTTCCCCCATACTCTATTCTCCTATGCCATCTTTGCCCTTATCACTACCCTGAGTAAGTATATGTTTACTTGGGTTTTGACTTTAAAAAGGTTTTTTTTGGTTGCTATCTGTTACTCTCACTGAAAAGAAAGTTCTGTGAAGAAGTGGGCTTTGTTTTTTATCATATTCCCTATCACTCACTTAGGAGACAACCCAGCACATAGAAGATGCTCAATAAATATCTGTTAAATGAATAAATTCATTAGTAAATCAGTGGCTCTTCTGTGACTATTTAACATTTTAATATTTATGACCCTTTATGATTTTACTTCCAGTTGTGTTATTTTTTTAAAAACCATATTTCTTACCTTTGTACAAATCTTTCCACTTAATCAGGTCTTTTACTCAACATTTAAAATTTATTTTACTACAGCTGAGCATTCTGCCAACAGGCAATGTCTGTCAAACAGAACGTGACCTGAGTTGTTTGTGGAATGCAGTGCAAACTAGCTACAATTTATTACAGGTGAGATGGTTTAACATAAATCAAACTCTCACTAAGGGAAAATGTACAACCAAGAGATGACTTAACTTTTGGATTATGTCCATGAGTACTGCAAGGGCACTGACTGTTCTCTTCAAGCAGAATATAAATGCCTAAGACTGTGGAAGGGCTTCCCTGGTAGCTCAGCTGGTAAAGAATCCACCTGCAGTGTGGGAGACCTGGGTTTGATCCCTGGGTTGGGACGATCCCCTGGAGGGCATGGCGACCCACTCCAGGATTCTTGCCTAGAAAATCCCCATGGACGGAGGAGCCTGGCAGACTACAGTCCATGGGGTCACAAAGAGTTGGACATGATTGAACGACTAAGAACAGCACAGGGATGTGGAGTTATGATATATCATGCCTGTGAGGTCTTTGTAGACAATATGTAGCTCTGCTTTATGCTAGTATAATGATTTTGCCTTTATTGCTGACTTAGCAGTTTCTTGAGTCTTAATCTTTTCAACTGTTTTCTCAAAATTCTGGTATTTGAAATTGTGCCGGCCCATAAAGAGGCTGAGAACCATATTTTTAGCACCTAGATTTTAGTGTTGCCAGCTCACTTGAGGCTATTAGCTCAACTTTCAGTGCTTATTAATTAATGATTATTGGTGTTGTATTTAAAATTGCTTACAAGTTTATGGGCATAATTATAGCTTTTCCCTGGGTTTCATGTACTCACTATTCTCTCTTTTCTTGCTGCCCTCTTAGAATCCACTGCTGTTTGGTGGGTCACATGCGATGTGGGTTAGTGGGAAGAACTAATGAAGATGGTGAACTGGTTAAAAAATTGAGTGAGACATGTTGTGAAATACTGTGAAGGCAGGATGGAATGACGAGTCACTGGTCCCACAGTAACTGGAAAATAACTCAAGTCTTATGACATCTAGTCTGTCACGCTCTGTCATCAGATTATACATGAACATTTATTTAGGAACAAGTCCATCTCCTCCTCCCAAGCTGCACACTTGGAAATTGTATGAACAGGAAATAATAATACTTTTTACAGAGCAGTTTTTAAAAGTGCTGGTGATACATGATAGGGGAATGAGATAGATAGAGCAAGGTCAGGGTCCTTTTCATGGGATGACATTCTAGTGAGAAAAAATGGAATACCCATGATAAAACCAAATGGCATGGAGTGATAGATGCAACAAGAAAAAAAAAATGAAATCAAGTAGTAAACACTCTATCTGGGATGGCCAGGAAAACCTCTCAAAGGAGGTATTGTTGAACCCAGATCTGACTCATGAGCCGAAGGCAATCAAGTAACATCTGAGGGTGTAGTGTTTTGGGCAGGTGTGAGCAATTCTTAAAGCCCTTTGTAGAGACGAAAAGACAGAATGACAGATGCTGATGGACAGAGAAGTAATGAGGGACATCGGAAGCAAAGATGCAGTCCGAGATCTGAGGAGAACACAGAATCTGTAGGACCTGGTAGCTCTAGTGAGGGATTTGGGTTTGTCTGTGTCAAGGGAAACCCTGGAGGGTCTCAAGTAGGAAATCTCAGAGCACATAAAAATGCTGTAGTTTTACCCTTGGTAATGGAAAACTTGATATTTGTAAATTCTTCTTACTAAAAACAGCTGGAAATACTCGACAAAATAAACATATGTTTAAGTTTCTTTAACATGACAAAGAGCTGATAAAATACTGAGAAAGTACTCAGGAACATAAAGACATAATAAGTTCAGCTAATAGGACTGGTTTTGCCGGGAAGCATTTTTTTGTGAATCTAGAAGTGTCTGAGACTCTGAGCTGTAGTTTTGGTAACAAAGGGAACAATTGACCTTTGTCTGATGGTAGACGAGCTGACTTCATCTTCTGTTGTCTTAGAAAAAAGAGATTCCTAATGATTAAAAATTTAGTAACAAGGATGTTCGTCAAAGTGCTGTTTATATTAGCAGAGAATTGGAAAGCACGTAATTTTCTAGAAATGGGGGATTGGTTAAATAATCATGATATGTCCATATTATAACACACTAACAAGCATTAAAAAGAATAAGACCAAGAAGAGCTTGGGAGAAGCCTCACAATGCACTCTAAGGTGAAGAAATATCCTGACTATAAAATATTATAGGAGTTTGGGATTGGCATATACACACTACTATATTTAAAATAGAAAACCAACAAGGACCTACCATGTAACCTGCTAGATACTGTGTAATAAACTAAGTGGGAAAGAATTTGAAAAAGAGTAGATACATGTATGTGAAAAACTGAAATCACTTTGCTATACACCTGAAATGAACACAATTTTGTAAATCAACTATGGTCTATTATAAAGTAAAAGTTAAAAAAAATTATGTACATGTTGTCTCATTTGTGTAACAATATGTGCATATGTGTAGGAAAATGCAGACAAATGTTAACAGTGGTTATCTCTGGGGGTTGGGGTGCTTAATTTCTTATTATATATCTGTAATAAAAAATGCAAACATCTAATGCAAATTGATCTATATATTTAATGATAAATAGCATGTTAGAAATACTCCTGAAAAGTACAAAGAAGAGAATAAATACCCCTGGGAATATTTACCCTTTAGATAGTCCCCATAGCACATGGGCTTTCCTGGTGGCTCAGATGGGAAAGGGTCTCCTTGCAATCCTGGAGACCTGGGTTCAATCCCTGGGTTGGGAAGATCGGTGGAGAAGGGAATGGCTACCCACTCCAGTATTCTTGCCTGGAGAATTCCATGGACAGAGGAGACTGATGGGTTACTGTCCATGGGGTTGCAAAGAATTGGACTCGTCTGAGCAACTGTTAGCCATTGGCCATAGCACATAGCTGTCCTTATAACATATGTTAAGAATTGCCAGGCTGCAAACAAAACCGACCTCACAAAGTTCTAGAGTTGTAGCATGTGATTAAAGGAAACTTCTACCCTACAAAATATTTTGCTGCCAAGATGCAATTTAACTATTGATATTTTAGCAAAGGACACATCTTTTCCTTTATACAGTTAAAGATTTAGAGTAAGGGAGGTGTTAATTCTAAAGTCAGCCTCATTGACAATTTAAGGTTACTAATGATGTGTGGGTTTATTCTTTCTCATTTGCTGGGCTTTACACAAGACCCTGACGTTTGCTTGGGCACAATTCTGAGGGCCTCCATTCTTCTTCTCTTCTGTGTAGTAAGTCTTGCTCTGCTGTTGTGTGAAAGCTATGCGGTATGCCACCAAGGCCCTGGTGTCTGGTTTAGTTTGTTTCTTGCTTGTTTGCTTTGTTGGTTTATTCATTCTCCGATCAGATCATTACTAAAAGAAATATAAAAGAGAAAAATCCCAGGATATGGTTCAATTTCAGAACAGTAGCAATGAAGATAGTGCTCACACAGAAGTTCAGAAAAGTTACATTTAAGAGAATAAAGACTTCTTTCATAAATGAAACAGAATTGGTTTGACAATGATTTTCAGCAAATTGCATAACCAAATATAGAAATGAAGGTTGCTGACTCAGGCACTTGTCCAAACCACCAAATTCAGCTTCCTCTCTTTGCTGCACAGAGCAGGAGCACATGAAGAAAAAAAAAAATTGCAACTCTTTCTGGAACAAGCAGACTTTTTGGAAAATGGCCAGTTCTGGAGGTTGACCTGTATGACTCATCATCTTACGAGATGTGAACCACACCCAGAAACCTTGGAGAAACCATCATGACACAGATGAGATAATTTCAGAATCTTTTGATTTCATGTTGAAATGATTAACATGTCAGAAGGTTCTGATGAGAACCTCAATTCTTTACTGTGGAAATAGGTGGTAATTCTAGGATCCCAGAAAACTTAAATCAGTTTCAATTCTGTTTGGGCAGTTGATGTGAAAATGGTGTTGTTTCAAGTCCATATATCAAGGGCATAAAGACACATATCAAAATAAGAAGGCACCAGATCAGAATGAGGCAGCACAGTGTTAATGAAGGCAATATGTCCAGGAGATAATTTCATTACAATGTCATCAGAGTATTCACTGAGTGGAGAATTACATCTTTTCTATCATATCTCTTATTTTACTCTATACAGATTTGTATACCTGAAGTCATTATTTTTGGACCTAAGAAAAGTACTTCTTTTATACAAGAACAAATTCATATATATGTTAGGTCTTCCTTATTGTACCAGCTTCTTAACTAGCAGATGAGGTCTTTGAGTCCCATTCCAATGTCAGCATTTCTGAATGGATTGATTGTCTGATTCATTCATTCATTCATTCACTTCAGCAAATGTGAGCCCCTACATTGAGCCCCTACAATGTGCCAGGTGTTGTGCTAAGAGCTGGATATACAAAAACAAATAAAGGTAAAGAGTCCTTAATTTAGTGAAGTTTAGAGTCTACAGGGAGAGATAGACAATAAATAAAAACTAATGTGAAAATTGGGCTTCCCAGGTGGCATAGTGGTAAAGAATCCACCTGTTAACACAGGAGATGCAAGAGATGTGGGTTCGGTCCCTGGGTCAGGAAGATTCCCTGGATGAGGAAATGGCAACCAACTCCAGTATTCTTGCCTGGATAATTGCATGGACAGAGGAGTCTTGTAGGCTATAGTCCGTGGGGTTGCAAAGAGTCAGATACAACTGAGCATGTTTGCTTTAAGGTAATAATTATATACTGACATAATTGTTTTGAAGGACAAAATGGCATGCCTAATGGGGAATGACAACAAGAACCAATAGCAACAGGGAAGGCCTCTCTGGGGAGGAGAAATTTAAGTTGAAACCTGAAGGAAGAAAAGGAGCCAGGTAAGAAAGGAATGGGAAAAGCATTTCCTACAGAAGGAATAGCAAGTGCAAACGGCAGGAGGTAAAGTCGTAGTAAAAAGTAGACCCTCATATCCCAGTCCCTTGGGCCAGGCATATTTCTGAACTCAGAACTTGTTTTGCATTTTAAAAAGTTGTTGTTGTTGTTCAGTTGCTCAGTTGCATCCAACTCTTTGTGACTGTTTGGACTGCAGCCGCCAGGCTTCCCTGTCCTCCACCAGTTCCCGGAGCTTGCTCAAACTCATGTCCATTGAGCTGGTGTTGCCATCCAACCATCTCATCCTTTGTCGTTCCCTTCTCCTTCTGCCTTCAATCTTTCCCAGCATCAGGGTCTTTTCCAGTGATTCAATTCTTCATAGCAGGTGGCCAAAGTATGGGAGCTTCAGCTTTAGCATCAGTTCTTCCAATGAATATTCAGGACTGATTTCCTTTAGGATTGATTAGTTTGATCACCTTGCAGTTCAAGGGACTCTCAAAGAGTCTTCTCCAACACCATAGCTTGAAAGCATCAATTCTTCAAGGCTCAGCCTTCTTTATGGTCCAACTCTCTCAACCATACATGACTACTGGAAAAGCTATACTTTAATTAGATGGACCTTTGTCAGCAAAGTAATGTCTCTGCTTTTTAATATGTTTTTAACAGTTCTAACTGTTGCTTCTTGACTTGCTAGCATAGTCCATACGTGATATCTATATATTAACCCATGTATTAATAACACTCCCAGAGACACCTGGGGACAGTACGGTTGTAATAAACCACATTAATATATCTGCAGTGGAACATGTAAATCATCACATAAAATGGGATAAAGACTATATAATTTATGACATGATCTTCTGTCCCTGATGGCTCAAGAATCTACCTGCAATGCAGGGGACTTGGGTAAAGTCACTGGGTGGGGAAGATCCCCTGGATGAGGGAATAGCTGCCCACTTCAGTATTCTTGCTTGGAGAATCCCATGGACAGAGGAGCCTGGTGGGCTACAGTCCATGCAGTCACAAAAGAGTCAGACACAATTTAGTGATTAAACAACAACAGATGTAGCAGCTGTTAAAGCAGTAACTTTGTAAGCATAATTTCATTTAGTCCTAAAAAATAAGGTAGATATGAATATTATTTCCTTTTTTACTGATCAAGAAACAGAGGTTAAGAGCAATCTGAAGGGGACCCTGGATCTGTATCTGTAGGCAGGCATGCCTCGGGGTTTACAACCTGCCGTCCAGGGTGGGAAATGACAAGTGATGACAGGTGTGGAGTGAGAATGCTCAGGCCCCTTCCATCAGGGGAGGACAACACTCCAGAGGTGCCCAGTGGATCAGGTGCAGCGAGCTTTCTGCAGAACTGCCGCCATCACACCCTGCCTTGGTTCCCCCCTCTTCCTGCTCCTGCTTCCCTTCCCCCTCGCCTTCCAGATCTCTCCAGACTTCCTTTAGCAAATTGATTGCTCAGAAAGTCTTGCCTCAGAGGCTGCTTCTGCTTCAAAACAGCCCTGCTGAGCCCTGGGGAATTCCTGACCCATGGAAACCCGAGAGAGATAATGATTGTTGTTAGTGATTCTTCTTTGAACCATGATTTGGGGCACTTAGATGGGCATAATAGGGAGTCAGAACTGCCTGCAATGCTTCAGTGAGTGTATACAGCGAGGATTTACTAGCTCTTCCTCAGCAGAATCTGTGAGTCAATCTCTCCAGATCAGGGAGAGACACACCTCACAGATACAGGGTTTCCCTTCTTGCCGTAGGTTTATCAGCTAACACCACTATCTCAGGGACCACAACATCTGTTTAATCTGCTGAAACAGCATTACCTGAATCAAGGGCCCCACTTTATGGCAAATGAAGTGTGATAAGGTGTGCATGACATGGAATCCACTAGTCCTTCCATGAACCACCTCACTTGGAAAATTCTAGCCTGACAGGGCGTGAAACAATCCTCTGCAGGACAGCAAAACTGTCCTTCAGGATTTTTTTTTTTGCATACCAGAGTGACGGCCATCACATACCACTGGTGACCCAATAGGAGGGATATAGAGGTTCTGCAAACCTGCTGTACTTTCAGCAGTCACAACATGGCTCTTCATGGGCCAACTATCCTCCTTGGATTACTGGGGGCATTTTCCTTGCAAGTGAGGAGGTCTGGAGATGTCCTCCCTTACCCACAAGGCTCAGGTGTGGGTAGGGGGAACAGAAATCCGGTTTCCTCCCTCTGAAGCCTAACTTGCACTCCAGCTAACCGTGTAGAACCAGGCTGAAGTCTCATTCTCTCCTTTCTTCTGCTTCAGAGGAATCTTAAGTCATTCGTTTTCCAGGGTCACCAACAAAATAAATGGTGAGTTCAGGACCTAGGACTGTCAGACTGAACAGGTAAAAATGCAAGGTACCCAGTTAGATTTGAATTTGACATAAACAGCATTTTTTTTTTTTAAGCATAAGTATGTCTCATGCAATACTTGGGGCATACTTATATTTAATTTTTAAACATGGTTTATCTAAATTTCAAATGTAACTGGGTGTCCTGTATTTTATTTGGCAATTGTATCCGAACACTAGCCAAAGTCTAATTTCAGTACCTAAGAACCAAAGGGTTCCAACTCTTTGAAACCCCATAGCCTGTAGCCCACCAGACTCCACTGTCCATGGAATTTTCCAGACAAAAATATTGGAGTGGATTGTCATTCTCTTCTCCAGGCGATCTTCCTGACCCAGGGATTGAACCTGGATTTCCCATGTTGCAGGCAGATTCCTTATTGTCTAAGCCACCCATGAAGCTCCTTTGAAATTAATAAATCACTTTAAATCTGTAAATAAACTCAATGTACATACTACAAAATTCAGAAGGTAATGTTGTAACTAAGCAAGGACTTGTGGGCAGAAAACTAAAGTTTGACAGTGGGTTTGTAGCAAAGTAAGGCTTCATTACGGGGCGGCAAGCAAAGGACTGGAAGACACGCCTCCGATCCACTTCCATGCACTCTTTGAGCTGGGAGCATTTTAAAGGGGAAGAACAAGGAAGCTGGGGTTAGTCATTGTCTTATGACATTTCTGTGACATCTCTTAACCACAGTTTTGGAAGTCAGGATGTTCTGGTTTGATTCTCTGGCCAAGTGGGCCATGGCTGGGGGTCTCTTAGCTCATCTTGTTCTGGAGAAACAACCTGAGTTTGTATAGTAATGATGACATCTATAATAGCGATTTTACTATAGCAACATGTTATCAACAACAGTAATTTTAGTCATCTGACTCTGGTTGATTAGTGTTCAGTTAGCATAGGATTGAGGTCAGAAGGGATAAGAAAGAAAAAAGTTTTGGATAGAGGGCATAATGATAAACTCAGCAGGGGAACTCTGTTTAGGGGGACTATGTTTTAATAGAGTAAATGATAATTCTTTCTATACCCTTGTGCCCAGCCACGCAGGTCTCCCACTCAAATCTACCATTCAGAGGCAATCATGGTAGCTTGTTTCTTATTTATCTTTCTAGAAGTATTCTCTGTAAATCCAGGCATAATTATACATGGATCTCTGTACTTTTCTTTATTAGTTTAACA
Organism: Muntiacus reevesi; assembly: GCF_963930625.1. Taxonomy (NCBI): domain Eukaryota; kingdom Metazoa; phylum Chordata; class Mammalia; order Artiodactyla; family Cervidae; genus Muntiacus; species Muntiacus reevesi. The sequence continues at coordinate 35,107,261 of NC_089260.1, read as the reverse complement.
ACCTCCCTTGGGGATAGGTCTTATTAGCCCATCTAGAATTGCCTTGTTCTTTTAAATAATTGCTCATTTATTTAAAAAAAATTTTTTTAATGTGGACCATTTTAAAAAGTCTTTATTGAATTTGCTACTTAATGTCACCTGGGAGTCAGGGCACTTTCTAAAAGGAATTACATGACAGTGGAATGCCTACTGCTCAAATCCACAAAGATAAAAGCGGTTTTTTTTTTTTTCCTTAAAAAAACTGTTTCTAGGATAAGTAGAAGGACCCATAAATCAGTAGCATTCCTTTCTAGAAAAGCAGCCTCAGAGAAAGAGGCTGGTAGGTTCCTGGAAGGTTGTTAACGCTAAAATGTAACAGGAAGATTCATTACGGGGAAGGAAGACATAGGGTCCAAATTGCTCAGGGTTGAGGCATATGCTGGGTTTGGAGGTTACAGGAGATTGATAAGAGCACAAAGTCTAATATATCATCAAACAGGGATATTCTTGCTGGCTGCTAGAATGGTGGGGAGAAGGGGAGGATGGCGTGGCATGCTTGACGTTTTTATAGACTGATATTCATTTGAAGCAACTTGTGGGATTAGAGATGTCCCTTGCCCTCAGTAGGTTTACAAAATAAGAGACTGACATGGAAGCAAAGATGCTACCTAAACAAACACAGAATCGTTTTGAACAGAATCCGTATGTGTAGTTTAGTCACTCAGTCCTGTCCAGCTCTCTGCAACCCCATGGACTGTCACCTGCCAGGCTCCTCTGTCCATGGGATTCTCCAGGCAAGAATACTGGAGTGGGTTGCCATTTCCTTCTCCATGAATTCATACATTACAGTACAAATACATAAACATATACCTACACGTAAGATGCATGGTGTAGATTTCTTTGAACTTCATAATTCTCTGCTAGTCGTGTCATGAACCTAGGCCCTGAAATAAGCCTCAAAAAAGCCAGCTAATAGAGTAAGAATGTAGTTTAAAAAGGAAAATACACTTTCTTTAATTGCTCTGTATCCTCTGTTCTTTCCTTTCCACAATTAATCTTTTCACTGCCTTTCAAAACTAAATTTTAAAACAATTTAAAAATTATTTTATGTATTTATTTATTTTTGGTGGCACTGGGTCTTTGTTGCTTTGAAGGAGCTTTCTCTAGTTTCAGCAAGTGGGGGCTACTCTTTGTCGGGGCGCATGGGCTTCTCCTTGCGGTGGCTTCTCTTGTTGCAGAGCACAGGCTCTAGGCGCTCGGGCTTCGGGAGTTGCAGCACAGAGCTCTCTAGTTGTGGCCTGCAGGCTCTAGAATGTGGGCTCGGTAGTTGTGGCGCATGGGCTTAGCTGCTCCGTGGCATGTGGAATCTTCCCTGGTCAGGGATCAAACCCACGACCACTGCAATGACAGGCAGGTTCTTATCCACGGCGCCACCAGGGAAGTCCTCAAAACTAGATTAAAAAAAAAAAAATCTAGTCCTATGGGAAATTTAATATTTGGCAAAAGCACATTAGCTGATTATGCCCCATAGCTTTGGCTTTTTCTTTTTAACACTCTTAAATCAAACATCTGCTGGGACAGGGTAGCAGGTATTCTCTGAGATGCGTGCATGGTGTGTGTGCTCTTCCACTTTTAGTTTATGTTAAAAAAATATCACAGGAACCAAAACAATCTAAGACTCTTCTCAGCCACAGGATTTACTTTAGCACTTCCTGAGAAGTGCTACTGTAAATATACAAGCCACACAACCCACTTGCAAACAGTACTTGGCACCATGTGAATGAGTTTCTGGAACAAACTCATTCGTTTGGGGAGGGCTAGAGTGTCAGAAATACAGGTTCTTCTAAAAACAAACAAATAAAATGGGTATTTTTCCAGGCATTGTCTGGTACTACTAGTCTGCCTACGCTCGTGTTTCTTATTTCTCACTCTTTCTGGGTTATCTACACTTCATCGCTTCCTCACCAGGTAGATGAAGATGTTAAAAACAGTGAAAATGATATTTATTCCCAAGCCTTCTCACTTCTTCATCAGTCCACCGAGGGACTTTCCTGTTCTCATGGGTTGGCAACACAGGAGAGGAAAATTTTTTTCTCGTCCTTCTTAGCGTCCTTGGCTGGATCTGAAAATTAAACTGATGAGACAGATGAACAGGAGAAGAACATACAAATTATATTGAGTTTTTATATGAACATGGAGCCTGCACAAGAGAATGAAGATGCAAAGAACTGATTGGAGCAGGAAGCTTTTTTATCTTTTAGACAGAGAAACAATAAATTTGCAAAGAATTGAGAAGAAAAGGGGGTTTCGGCTAAGGGTGGTAAATGCTGAAGAAGTAACTCAGAATATAACGGTTAATTTAACAAACTTGTGTTGCAGACTCTTTTGCTGCCTTCACTGGGTTAAGAGTCTGTCTCCAGTGAAAGGAGAATTTATTTCCTGTGTTTAGGCAGAAAGGCGGGTAACTTTAGCTGCGTTTACTGCTTCTTCATTGCCTTCAGCTCAAAATAATTTTTATGTCAAAGAGGCATATTTTGGGATGACATTCTGGTTTTCCTTCAGCAAACAGGAGTCATGGAATCAAATAACTCTAAACCCAGAGGGACTTGGAAAGGCCATTTCGTAGAAAAATCCAGGAGAAGTAAATATAGACTCTTAGCTTTTCAGGGCTGGAAGGAAACAAGAGAATTCAACTCCATATCACATATTTGAATCTCTCTGGAAATGTGTAGAACTGTTAAAACAACTTCTAACTTTTTGAAACTGTAATTTCTTAAGCGTGTTTCTTTCCCAACCTTGAAACACTAATAACCAACTCCCACCTTTCAAACCAATAATATTTCAGAATGTTGCAATTATTGTACTTAATACAAAAAACTATCATTATATGTCACTGCTTAAATTGTACTCCTGGTTTTTTATATTTCTTTAAAACAGTAGTTCTTTCTTTCCATGATAATCTTCTCGTATATTTTTCTATTTTCTCGTTTTTCATAGCAGTGAGAAAATAGATATTATCTTTGTTTTCCTCTTCTCTTGGTTCAAATCTCAAAGGGTATTGAATAGGAAACTTGAGGGGCTTAATTAGCAGAGAAAATAAAATAAGAAAAAGTCAATACAATAAACTATTTAAAAAAAATAATTCTGCAGCAGAGGGGACCCCAGTTAGATATCACCTAGCAAAATATCTCCATACTGTAAGATGAAGAAAGGAAGATCCAGAATGTTTGTGTGACTTATCCAAGGATACACAGTTGGTTAATAATGGAACCTCTGCTGGTTCCATTCACTTGACTTCCAGACAGGGCTGTGAGAAAGATCTTAAGAGAAACTTCAATGCATAAAGAGTATTTTAGTTTCCCTCTGTTCCTGAAAACTTGCTTACTAGACATTTGCATTCTAAGAACTTCTTCCTTTTCTTTCTTTCTTTTTCTTTCCCCTTCCTTTCTTTTTTCTTTTTCTTTTCCTTCCTTTTTTCCTTCCTTTCTTCTCCCTGCCTTTCTCCTTCTCTCTCTCTTTCATACTTTTTTTCTCTTTACACAGAGAAGTTAACTTCGATTTATACTCTTTTGGCTTCCAAGTTATAGAAAATATGTACCTACTGAGCTGATTCAATTCTCAGACAATTCTCAGTGTCTGGAAAGAACTTCAGACTCTTCTAGGTCTTGGCTGTTTACGATAATGAAGAGGAGCAGTAGGATAGATAATCCAAATTAATAAATCATTCTTGAGAAATTACAAACTAGCTTAAATATGAACATTAGTGACTAGATTGATGTATTAATGGGAGCATCCTTCTTAGGCAAAGCCTAAGAAGTACCAGACTGTTTAAGGGATTTGTTTTCAAAAGGAGGGGACTTACATGACAAAATCCAACACTATCCCTACAGCCTGTAAAACAAATTTTTATAAGAGCAACTAAAATTTGGGAAACAGCACACTTTGCTGACAAAGGTCTGTGTAGTCAAAACTGGTTTTTCTGGTGGTCAAGTACCAATGTGAGATTTGAACCATAAAAAAGGCTGAGCAGCGAACTGTCGCTTTTGCATTGTGCTGTTGAAGACTATTGAGAGTCCCTTGAACTGCAAGATTAAATCAGTCAATTCTAAAGGAAATCAACCCTGAATATTCTTTGGAAGGACTGATGGTGAAGCTCCGATTTTTGGCTGCTTGATATCAAGAGCCGACTCATTGGAAAAGACTCTGATGCTGGGAAAGAACGAAAGCAAAAGGAGAAGGGTGGCAGAGGATGAGATGGTTAGATAGCATCACCTACTCAATGGACATGAATTTGAGCAAACTCTGGGAGAGACAGGAGGACAGAGGAGCCGGGCATGCGCAGTCCACGCGGTTACAAAGAGTCAGCCATGACTAAGTGACTGCAGAGCAGCAGCAATATTTGGGAGTACATTTCAGAGAGGAGGAGTCTAAGCAATTGGTTATGGTTTCCTTTAAAGAATGGAATATATTCAATATATGAAGGAAAGTGGATAGTGGGCCTTCTGTGATAAAGCTCCTAGGGTGGATCTCATTTGAAAATGCCAAAAAGTTTAGAGAGGAACCAAAGGGAGTGATCAGCTATAACAACTTCCAGGAATGTTATTAACATGGCTTTTTGTATAAACAGTGGTGCTCATTCCTGCCTACCCCTTCCTCCAGTGAATTGTTTTTTCAAACGCATTTGAGCTCTATGAATCTCCTCCCTTCTGATTATCTTTCTGATTCTCGCTTTTTTAAGAAAGAAGGTAAGCTACTGTTTTTATTGAAAAGGAACTCCAGATTTTACATTTCTTCTCTTTGAAGATTTTGCAAAGTAGACACCATGAATAATTGAGAATTTTCCCTTAGTGGAAACATTTTTTAAAGACTGCATCAACACATGGAAAATAAAAAGATGCTGACCTGCGAGTTCACTCTTCTAAAGACCAGTGTGTATCCTTGAACACCTGGACTGAACAATGGCAGATCACAGAAATTCTTGAATGGTTGTTTTTCAAACTGCTAGATGGGAAGAATACAAATGAATTAATTTCTTCCTCAGTTCAGAATCTGAAACTGAAGATGGCATAGTTCCACTTTCTTTAGACCCTTTTAGTTTTTAAGAGTTATGTGACCCTTTGTTTTCTTCAAGTTGATTCTTCTTATATGAGGGATCTCAGAACCAGAAACCTTTGTAGACGAATGTTTTACTAAAAAGTAGTTCTTCCTTTATTTATAACTTTACCTCCTTCAGGACATTCTATTCCCTAAATATCCCATTTCCCAGTTTTTGACCACTAGGTGTCATAAGTATTCACACAAATGCCTCCAAGATGTAAACATAAACTTTATCTATTAAAATGAGGCCCTGAATGTATTACTTCTCATATATGATCTTATGTCACCTGGGTTCACATATTAGCTCCAATTTACATGCAATTCAACCTCCAAATGAAAAGTTCAGGGAAAGTCACAAAATTAAGGAAAAATGAAATGGAACTCTTGTGGTATACAAACGGTTTGTCAAAGGGGCAAATTTGTATAGCTTTTAACTCTGCAGAATTTGTTGCTTCCTAACCCCCTTCCTCACTTGACCTCCAGAGTTGCCTTTAGACTCATTGCATGATATTAATAGGCACCTCCTTTTAGGAATGGGCTTCGCAAGAGCATATTGATAGCCTTGGGAAATCTCTGCATTACTTTGCAATAGGAATACACATGAGACACTGGGACCCACTCTCATTCTGCTTATTTGAGTTTCAACTTTAAAGGGACTGACACATTGAAAAATTATTTTCAAGTCATTTTGAAGCTAAGATGATCAATTCAAACCTTTTCATTTTATGTTGGGGAAATGATACCTGAAAGAGTTTGCTCATTGTCCAAAGACAGTAGCAGAACTGGACCTTGGACACACATCTTCTGACTGGCATCCTAGGTCTTCTGTGTAGTTATTGCTGTTCTCAAGATAGATTTATGCATTTGTTTTGGAATTTTGAAAAAAAAAAAGTAAACCAAAGTATTCCTTAGACTGTGTTAATATTGTAAGAAAAACCTTAGCTCAGTAAACTTCCTCTGTGGAGATTTGTTACTTAAAAACAGAAGTAGTTTATTAGTCATTGGAACAATGACAAGAAATAAATTTTAATGCTCTCATTTCACAGAATTTGCAGATTTATTTCAGATAGATGGAAAAACTGTCCCATTTAGCTTTCCTTTGTATGCCAAGTCAATCAGATTCATACATATCTTTCAATGAATTTTTTAAAAAAGATGACCATATTTAATGAACAGATAATCTTTTGGTATTTCAAGTCAAAAAGAATACTATTGTTATTCTCACCAAGATGAAAAGAAAATAGGCTTAGACTTTTGGTTATAAAAGCAGTGAAAATATTGCTTTTTAAGCTGTTGTTCAGTCACCTCGTGGATTGCAGCATGCCGGGTTCCCCTGTCCTCCACTATCTCCTGGAATTTGCTCAAATTCATGTCCATTGTGTTGGTGATGCTCTCTAACCATCTCATCCTCTGCCACACTGTTCTCCTTTTGCTTTGAACCTTTCCTAGCGTCAAGGTCAGATTCTTTACCATCTGAGACACCAGGGAAGCCCTGGTGAGTAGTTGTACCATAAAATAATTAATTTTATTTATGTAAGGAAGGAAATGGCAACCCACTCCAATATTCTTGTCCAGAGAATTCCTTGGACAGAGAAACCTGGTGGGCTACAGTCCATGGGGTCACAAAGAGTTGGACATGACTGAGCGACTGACACTTTCACTTTTATTTCTTGGGATGAGCAGCACTGTCCTTGTGTGATCAGAAGGTCTGAAGGGTCCATATCCATGGTGTTCACTCAGTTCCCATGGAGAGGACCCTACACTCTCTGGTAAATGTGGTTCTCTTCTTTATTCTGACTGAGATTTCCATGGTAAGTTCAGGTGCAGAATTTCTTTTGAGTAATAATTTCCCCATTAATTATGATACTAAACATTTGCTTTGACTAAATTCATTTATACAAAATTTGGAAGACTGAATTAAAAATTAATTCTTTGGTTACAGAGAAAGTGCATGGAACTAGTTAAATTGGCAATTCTGAGCACTGTTTGAGATGTTTTACCAAAAAATGTTGCAAGGTCAAATAGGTTAGGGAAATAAGGTTTACGCTTAAAATCCTTTCTTAAACATTAATATTGCTGCTTAGCATATTACAGACTTTGAAAAACCCTGCAGTTAAGAGACTCGATCAAATCTAAGCTAACATTTCCCAAGTATTGTTGGTCAGAAACTTTCATTGAAAAATACCAAATAACATTTGGTAAAAAACAGGTTGAGAAACCTTGATTTCCAAAGTGGCACAAAATCCTTGTTTGATAAATCAACTACACTATTTCTTGCAAAGTGTAATTCTTTTATTTGATTTCTATATTATTTATTGGCAGTATCTAAATAGTATCCCCTTTGCCTTCATGGCTACTTGCTGGCAACAAGATTCACAGCTGCAACATCAAAGGCCAAAGTCTTGTTAAGTTTATTTGTAGAATTTTTCAAGTATGAGTATCCTGTCAGCAGATGGACTATTTTAAGATATTATTATTTTTGTGTGTTATAAAACAGCTATTTCAGTTGATTTCCTCTAGCCCATTTATTTTGTTTCACTTAATGTGAAATCGTTCTATGTCAGAGTTAGTGATTATTTACTAGAGGACAAATAAGCCTGGACTAAAAATACAGTTGTATTTCCTGGGAGCTGATATTATGTCTGTTACTTGATGGTAGGAGTAACTTGCACATTCAAGATATAATACAGACTCATTAGTGTGACTTAATAGGTTTAGAGCAGTTGTTTCTAAGGTGGCATGGAAATGGTACACCCAGATAACTGCTGGTAATGGGGAGTCGCACAAGAAAGCAAGATAAAACAAAGTAACCTGGCTACTATCTCACTTTCTTGTTATAAGTTGGTCCTGGGTCCCGATATTTCCCTAAGTGGCTTATTTCATAAACCTCAGAGAATTGTAACAATATTTTTGCACTATTTTGGATACAGTCATAGCTTAAGTGGTTTGCTTTCCCTCTGAGTGTTTTTTATTTCTATATCTCAAGAGAGAATTCATTTAAATTAGTTTGTCACCATCTCATATAAAGAACTCTTATTAAGAAGTTTTATTCCAAGGTACTACAAAGACCATTGACTACTCTCAAGTTCAAGCTCAATCCAGAATCAGCCCAACCCCTAACTCTATTATTTATGTGCAGAATATCAACTTTTTCTTCTCTTGATATACACACCATGAATCCTATAAGAAAAAAAAGAAAAAAAACTTCTATAAACAATACTTGCTCTTTCTGTCCTCAGGAGTGATAAAATGATTGTGGCTGTGGGAACCCAGAATTTTATATAATTTGTTTTGGCCCAAGACCTATTATTATCTGGTTCTCCCTGGATACTTCAATTTGTATCCCATTACTCTTCTCCTTTCTATATTAATAACAAATGGATTACTAGTCTCCAAACATGACATGATTTTCTTGCTTTTTTTTTTTTTTTTTTGTATATGTGCTTCTCTTCCACTGTATTATTACATTCCCTTGCTTTGTCACACAATTACATTCTTCTCATATTTCCAAATTTGGAATGGGTACCACTTATAGGCTATCTTTCATGTTCATTCCTAAGCTCAAAGATAATTTTAATTTCCATGAATAACTTGAGGTTAGAGACTTTAATAGTATATTACTTGGGATAAGAGTAGTTGCTCTCACATACAATACTCAAAATATATAAATTATCAAGTATGTATGATAGAAATTTACTTTTCAGTCTCATGAACTCCCAAAGGTATTACTGTGAAACTTTCCCCTAACTAGTGATTCAGGATTTTAGCCTTGTACTATCTTGAAGGTTCATCATCTGACACTATGCTTATCTGTATCCAGCTAGTGGAAGAAAGAGAGTGAAGAAGATGTAGTCACTTCTTAACAACCTTAATCTAGAAGTAATACACATCACTTCCTCTTATTTCCATTGATAAGAACAGGTCACTTGGCCCAAACTAAATGTACTGAAGTTGAGAAGTGTATTCCCTGACTGGGCAGCAGTTCCTGGTAACAACTCCATGAAGGAAAAGCATACATCTGAGGGATAAGAGTTAGCTATCTTGGCTAGAGTTAATATTCTTATGTTTGCAATGACATAAACTTCAACTTGTGGGAGTGGTTTAGTCACTAAGTCGTGTCTGACTCTTGTGACCCCATGGACTGTAGCCTGCCAGGCTCCTCTGTCCATTGGATTTTCCAGGCAAGAATACTGGAGTGGATTGCCATTTCCTTGTCCAGGGGATCTTTCCAACCCAAGAATCAAACCTGGGTCTCCTGCATTGCAGGCAGATACTTTACTGACTGAGCTATGAGGAAAGCCCATACTTCAACTTAAGAAAGCTTAAACAACAAGGTTACTTTAGTGAATCACTCAAGTGGTAGTTCTGAGAAGCCAAGGAAGAGCTGAAAGGATCAGGCAAACTGGGGAACTTCAGATATGAACCTGGACACACAATAACACCATTGCTATCTATGTCTCTGTTTTCCCTGCTTATTAATTTTGCCCTTTCCTATTGCAGATAGATGATTTCATCTACATGGTGGGGGTGGGAACATAGCCAATTCCACGTTAGAGCCTCCAAGTTTTACAATTCCAGAGCAAAGTAAAAACACATTCCCCCACCCCATTTTGCTGTATAAAAATTCCACAGACAGACTCAGGGCAGTTTGACTCATGTGTTCCCTCACTGGTCTAACCACCATGACTACTGCTAAGAAGTGAAATATATATATATATATATATATATATAAAGTTTAGGACTTTTGTGGGCCCAGTCCCTGCATGATTTGGGACACTGCAATTTTATTTCAAAGTGTCCTAGGGTAAGTGGAAGAATATTACTGTCAAGGTGGATACAACCTTGGGATAGAAACTAGATTAGAGGAAAGGCTTCAACACTTTGCAGAAGTGTATGCAGTGAATAAGGAGTATGGAATCAGGTCAGCTTCTGCTGCTTTACCTGAAATCTAGGCTTTGTAATTCCATTTATAGAGCACAGGCAGGGCAAACTGAGCAGAATTCTGAAGGGCCCTGAGATTTTCAGAATGGTAAATGAGCATTGGTTTTTACCATAAAGTCACCAGCTGCATTAGTCCCTAACAAGAGAGTCATACTGTTCTTTTAAGTTTTGAAATCAGACATTGACTTTTCTTCTCTAGCTATGAAAGTCCTAGGTGGTATTGTCTTCCAATATAGGGTGGCACCATATACATTGAAAGTCTGCTGTTTTCTGTAGCCACCTTAATTAATCATCTTAGCTAGATCTTGGATAACTTGCTGCAGCTTCTACTTCAGCACTTGCTGCTTCATCTTGCAGTTTTATATTATGGAGATAGCTTCTTTCCTTAAATCTCATGAACCAACTTTTGCTAACTTCAAACTTTTCTTCTGCAATTTCCTCATCTCTCTCAGCCTTCATGAAACAGGACCTTGGTTACTACTAGGCTTTTGGCTTAAAGGGATGTTGTGGTTGGTTTGATCTATCCAGATCACCAGAACTTTCTCCATGTCAGCAATATGGCTGTTACACTTTCTTATTTATGTATTCACTAGAGGATCAATTTTAAGCTCCTTCAATAACATTCCCTTTGTAGTCCCACCTCAGTTAAACTGGTGCAAGAGTCCTAGCTTTCATCCTATCTTGACTTCCAACATGCCTTCCTCACTCAGATTTATCATTTATAACTTTTAATTTAAAGTGAGAGAAATGTGACTTTTCCTTTCACTTGAACACTTTAAGGCTATGGTATGGTTATTAACTGGCCTAATGTCAATATTATTATGTCTTAGGGAATAAAGATGTCAAAAGTTATGCAGAGAGGAGAGAATGACTGGTGGCTGGAGCAACCAGAACAAAGAATTTGAATAAATGTTTTTCCAAAGAAGATATTTAAATGACCAATAAATACATGAAAAGGTGCTCAACATCACTAATCATCAGGGGAATGCTAATGAAAATCACAATAAGATATAACCTGACACCTGCTAGCATAGCTCTTTTTAAAAAGAGGTAGCACATGCAGGGATTATGGAGAAAAGGGAATGCTTGGGTATTGTTGGTGGGAATATAAATTTTTGTAGCCACTATGAAAACCAGTATGAAGTTTCCTCAAAAAAAAAAATCAATAATAGAACTACCCTATGATCCAGCAACCCCACTTCTGATATATAAAGGAAACAAAACTTATCTCGAATATATGTTGGCCTTAAAAGAAAGAAATCCTGTCATTTTTGACAATATGGATGAAACACTGTGTTTCAATGAAATTGAAGAGAACATTGTGTTCAGTGAAATAAGTCAGACAGAGGAATAGTATCATTTATATGTGGAATTATTTAAAATGTCAAACTTGTAGAAGTCAAATGTACAAGCAACTCTAACCTGTACTATATCCTTCTCTTATTTAGAAAAACTAACAATTTCCTTATTCCTCATGTATTAAGCTGAGTGAGGAAGACATGTTGAAAGTCAAGATAGTACGAAAGTTAAGACTCTTACACTAGTTAGCTGAGATGGGAATGCAAAGGAAAAGTTCTTGAAGGAACTTAAAATTGATCCTTTAGTGAATACACAAGTAAGAAAGCATAACAGCTGTGTTGCTGACATGGAGCACCTGATGGCGGGGGAAATAGGGGAAGGTAGGTAAAAGTGTACAAAATTACAGCTTTAAGATGAATAAGGTCTAAGGATCTAATGTCTAACATAGTTACTGTAGTTGGTAACATTGTATTGCATAATTGAAATTTGCTAAGAGAATAGAATAGAATGACCAACCTAGACAGCATATTAAAAAGCAGAGACATTACTTTGCCAACAAAGGTCCGTCTAGTCAAGGCTATGGTTTTCCCAATAGTCGTGTATAGATGTGAGAGTTACACTGTAAAGAAAGCTGAGCACCGAAGAATTGATGCTTTTGAACTGTGGTGTTGGAGAAGACTCTTGAGAGTTCCTTGGACTGCAAGGAGATCCAACAAGTCCATCCTAAAGGAGATCAGTCCTGAGTGTTTATTGGAAGGACTGATGTTGAAGATGAAATTGCAATATTTTGGCCACCTGATGCAAAGAGCTGACTCATTTGAAAAGACCCTGATGCTGGGAAAGATTGAGGACAGGAGGATAAGGGGGCGACAAAGGGTGGGATGATTGGATGGCATCACTGACTCGGATGGACATGAGTTTGTGTAGGCTCTGGGAGTTGGTGATGGACAGGGAGGCCTGGTGTGCTGCAGTTCATGGAGTTAAAGAGTTGGACACAACTGAGTGACTGAACTGAACTGAACTGAACTGGAGAGAATAGAACATAAATATTACAGGCCAAAGCTGAGGGCTAATATGGGAAATGATGGATGTGTGAATTCACTCTGTGAGGGGAATTCTTTCATAATGTACAGTGTATATATAATCATCACATTGTCCATTTTAGATATATTCCCATTTTATTTTTACTATATCTGATAAAACTGAAAAAAAAGAAAAAAGTCAGTGTTTCTTAGCCTTCTTTTTATTATTATCTATGGAACCATTTTGCACATTATTTTCCTAGTAACCGTTACTTCCTATGAAATTTTAATAACACCAATTTTCTATATATCTGTTTATGTTCCTTGGCCCCTTTGAGGGACATAAACCATTGTAATATCAAAGTAGTTTTCACTCCCCTAAGAGTCAATTTTTGCTGGTGGGGCATACTGCCCCCACTGAATTCAAAGGTTAAGTGAATGGCACTGCTTTCAATATCATCATAATTAGTTGAATAGTAAATTTGTAGTCAGTTGTTTTTGGGAGATTAAAATACCAACTCTAACTTGTAATATAGCCCTCTCTTATTTAGAAAAACTATTCAGTTTCCTTGCTCCTCATGGATTAACTAGGGTAAGGTTAAAATAATAAGCAACAAAAGAAACAGGATGGAAAATATTTTATCTACCTATATCACGGGGTTTCTGTGAGAGTAATTTTTCCTGAAATCAGTTGATTTATCAAGATGGGACTCACTACAAGACTATCAGCTCTTTCTTCAGAAAACCAGAGTCTTGATATAATTAAAATAAGAAGAACATTAGGTGTGTTCACAGTAATAACAGGAATGTGGCAATCGGCTCTGCATGTCAACCGAGCAAACACTCAGATAATAAACTACTCTAGTGGAGACTTTGTCTAAACATAAAGAAGAACTCATGCGTAGTGGAAGGAAAAAGTCACAAAGAGAAATCTTAGAATATTTTCCTTTCAGAAACTTTGAGAACAATACCAAACATTGCCAGGCCCTGGATTAGGTGTGTTATAGCCATGGTTTCCAATCCCTATAGCAACACGTAGAGTTAGTATTACACACAGTTGTCTGCTGTGTCTGTGTGCTCAGTTGCTAGACATGTCTGACTCTTTGCAACCTCATGGACTGCAGCCCACCAGGCTCCTCTGTCTATGGAATTTCCCAGGCAAGAATACCGGAGTGCGTTCTCCCTACTCCAGGGGATTGTCCCCACCCAGGGATCGAACCTGTGTCTCCTGTGTCTCCTGCCCTGGCAGGTCAATTTTTTACCACTGAGCCACCTGGGAAGCCCCGTTGTCTGTTGTAGCAACAGTTATTTTGTTTACTTCCAAGTCTGTGTGGCAGTGATGTGGTAGCTCTGTCGATCTTGCTTGGGGTCACTCATGTGGCTGCAGATTGTGGGTGACTTGTCTGGGAGCTAGTTGGTCTAGGGAGCCTCAGCTTGGATGCCTTGCTTTTGCTCCATGTGATCTTTCTCCCACAGCTTGACCTGGGCTGGATCTCACTGCTACACATCCCAAGAGGGCAAGAATGGAAACTGCATAGCTTCCTGAGACCCATACTCAACCCACACAACATTACTTCCGTTGGTCCTATTGGTCAAAGCAAGTTACAAGGCCAGCCCAGGTTCAAGGAATGTGGAAACAGACTCCGCCTCTTGCTGAGAGGAACTGCCAAGTATTTATGGCCATTTTAAATTTAATCTATCTAATCATTCTTATAGATGAATTATTTGTTATTTATTTCGAGGAATTTCCTAATAAAATTTTTAAAATTAATAATTCACCATCTCAACATAGTACAATAAAGAAGTAGGGTAAGGAAATTAAAACTGGTAACAATTCATGCATTGTCGTTGTTCACTCATGAAGTCATGTTCAACTTCTTTGCAAGTAGTGACCCAAATTGAAGCAAAATTCTCATTGTTAAAATTGAAATGAATTATTTCAGAGATAAGCCAAATAAATATATTTGGGGTATAGACACTTCCCCCAAATGCTGCTTATGTAGTGAATTATTTTATGAAGTGCTGAGTAGGCTGGAACCAGAGGTTTAGGCGATGCTTGTTGCTCTGGAGCCTTGCCCCTAAGTTAAGACTGTAGGTGAGCCCACTAGTAAACTAGAAACTGCCGGGGATGAGGCTTTCATAGGGTCTTTAGTTTTGGTACATCCCCCTTTGCTTGCCTTGAAAATCCCATGGACAGAGGAGCCTGGCAGGCTATGGTACATGGGGTTGAATACAGTTGGATACAATTTAGTGGCTGAATACACACACACACACACACACACACACACACACACACACACACACACACACAGCATCCTTACACCTCCTCTTTGCTTCTGGGGCTGGTAAAGAGAGGCTTTCTCTTCAGCTTGAGCAGTAAGGTGGAACTAGTCTGTCAAATGAGCTTCGAGCTATGGGGGTTAGGGGTTTGTTTTCCCTTGATAGAAGCAGGCAGCTGAGCCAGTGCACCTGAGGAATACACAGGTCTGTTATGCTTTCTGATCTATCATTTTATTTTATTTTTGTGTGTCATTAAAACTTTATTTATTTTTAACTTATTTTTATTGAAGTATGGTTGATGTGTAATACTATTTCAACAAAATAAAACATACAACCCAATTATCTCTCTATTCAATGTACATACTAAACTTTCAGTACAAAAGACAGGTTAAAATGAAGCAACCAACTTTTTGATCCAAGGTAAATCATCTACAATCTGGCAAGAAATTTCTTTTATTTTTAGCATACAAAATCACTACATTTTAAATTATTTTTAAAAATTTACTATACATTGCAACCACAGATTATCATACTAAGTGAAATAAGTCAGAAAGAGAAAGACAAATACCATATGATATCACTTACATGAGGAAACTAAAATATGGCACAAATGAACTTATCTCCAGAGCAGAAACAATCTCATAGACATAGAGAACAGACTTGTAGTTACCAATGAGGTGGGGTGGGGAGAGATGAACAGGAAGTCTGGAGTTGGTACATGCAAACTATTACATACAGAATGGATAAACAACAGGTCCTATTGTATAGAACAGAGAGCTGTATTCAATATCCTGGGATAAACCACCATGGAAAAGAATATAAAAAAGAATATATATGTGTGTGTGTGTGTGTGTCCCTGGAGGAGGAAATGGCAGCCCACTCCAGTATTCTTGCCTGGGAAAGCCCATGGACAGCGGAACCTGGTGGGCTGTAGCCCACGGGGGTGACAAGAATTGGACATTACTGAGTGGCCGGGTATGCACGCATATATATGCATAACTGAGTTACTTTGCCGTACTGCAGAAATGAACACAACACTGTAAATCAACCACGTTGCTCTATCATTTTAAAATTTTGTTTTCTAGTTTCAAGACTCTATAAATTTACATCTCTG
The DNA here is from genome assembly GCF_963930625.1 of Muntiacus reevesi. Classification (NCBI taxonomy): domain Eukaryota; kingdom Metazoa; phylum Chordata; class Mammalia; order Artiodactyla; family Cervidae; genus Muntiacus; species Muntiacus reevesi. The sequence goes on along the minus strand of NC_089260.1, from coordinate 35,091,529 downwards.
ATCTTCAGTTTTCTCATTTTCAATATGGAAATATTACATAACTTGTAGGATTTTTGTAAACACTAAATAATTAATGTCCTTTAAGTATCAAGTATAGTTGAGGGCATGAGGTAGATGCTTATTACAATTATGAGTAATTGTGAGTAGAAGTAAATTAAGTTGAATTTTGCTTCCCATAGATAGCTTATGGGACCATATTTATATGATTTATTCATTGATTCAAAAATTTATGGTGCTACTTCTGTGTGCTATGTATACTGTTGGGTTTTGAGTATACCAGTATACAGCAGACAGGGTCTGTGGTCACATGGAGTGTATGGTCTAATCTCCTTAGTACCTAGACTATTGTCAAAGGACCAGCAGCGTTGGCATACCAAGGAAATTGTTAGAAGGGCAGACTCTCAGGCTCCCTCCCAGACCCACTGAATCAGTCTGAATTTTAACAATTTCTTTCACATGATTCATGTACGTTATTGTTTGAAAAGCACGGGTCTATAGAAACTGAAGTGGATGGAGTCTGTGATATTTATTCCATTTGGTACCTAAAGGGATCCTGGTCTGTAAATCTGAGATACAGAACTAAAAATGTAAAGATAACAAGCTAAAAAGAGTTTGGTTTTTATCATCTAATATAGCAGAAAGAAATTGGGTAAGACCTACATGCCAAAGTACAAGAGAGAAAATAAAGATGATAAAAGCAAAGGCATGCATATTCTAGGGTCCTTTCATCCTTAGTTGTGAAGGATGTGGTGTAAGCTTTGACATAACCAACCACATCCTGTCCTATACCCCCGCCCCCCCCCCCCCCCAACCCTCAGTCTTGCTATATTTATGGGATTCTTATTGAATGAATGATATGTTAAGGGACTTTTCACTGCAGGACAAGGGAGAAGATTTCACTTGCTGAATGTGCCAATGTCTGGGTCCCCTTAAAGATTTTTATCAGTGATGTGAATAAAGTCATAGAAAGAAAGCCTTCATATCTACCAAGGGCACAAACCTGGGAAGGTGTGGGAGAAGCTACTAGTTGTCCCCAAGTACCTGTTCTCACTCTCTTACTTCATGGAATTATTCTTGTTAGCCTGAAACATAGCTGCTCAGAAGAGATTTCATTTTTCAGCCTCTCTTACAGGTAGGTGTGGCCTCATGACTACATTCTAACTAGGTCTATAAACCAAAGTGTTATATGGAAGGACACTTTGGGTTGATCATCTTAAACAGACTGGAGACAAACTTCTTGGTTCTTTCCTCCTTCCTATTAACTGAAAAGTGGATGTGACAACTGAAGCTCTAGCCTTCATCTTTGACTATGAGGTGAAAGAGGTGTTTAGGATCCTAGAATCCAGTCAAAGGGACCAGAATCCCTGATGTTCACAATCACCAGTCCAGTCCTGAGCAGTATGTCTATAGTCTTTTTCACTTAAGACGGAATATAATTCTATTTCATTTAAGTCATGGTATTCATGGTATTTCATTTAAGTCTTAGAGTCATGTAATTCATCATCAAATCTAATCCTAGCTAATCCAGAGAAGTTGCTTATATAGTAAATAATGAAATTAAGATTAAAAAGCTCTTGGGGGAGGGATAAATTAAGAATTTGGGATTACTAAATATACACTACAATATATACAAAGTAAACAACAAGGACCTACTATATAGCACAGAAACCTATAATGGAAAAGAACCTGAAAAGAGTACATATATGTATATGTAGATATAGATATATAACTGAATCACTCTGCTATACACCTGAAACATTGTAAATCAACTATGAAAGTGAAAGTGTTAGTAGTTCAGTCGTGTCCCACTCTTTGCAAACCCCATGGACTACAGCCCACAGGCTCCTCTGTCCATGGAATTCTCCAAGCAAGAATACTAAAGTGGGTTGCCATGCCCTTCTCCAAATGAACTATACCTCAATTAAAAAAAAAAAAGCAAACAAACAACTGAAAGACTGAAGTGATAGCCAAAACTATCGTCTTATTTCACATCTGTATTTCACAACTATATAGTTGTGAAATAAAGTGGAATAAAATGCAAACACCAACATTTAAAAAATATTTCCAAAAATAGACTTGAAAAGTGGCTAAAGAGTAGTCTGTATATAAAAAAACTTCAGTGTGTGTTGGATGGGGGAAGTTTCAAGAACAAGTTTCGTGTGGGTAGACAATGTAAGGAGGCTTTTTAAAGCAAATATCAGTTTAAGCTAAGCTAAACTGTACCCAGACCAAGGGAGGTTCAGACTTTCAATTTTCTGCATTGGCACAGCATCTTTGGAGTACTGTGTTCACTTCTGGGCCCCATGTTGTTCACAGTGTCACACTAGATAGTGAAAAACCAGTGTTTATAGGGCAAACAGGATGACATAGCACGTGACAATTGTATCACAGTCAACAGATGCAACTGTGAAGTGTTAGCCTGGAGTGGGGAAAACGTAGGGAAACACAGGGGAAATGTACTTTCAATTATTCGAGAGGTTATCACCTGGGAGATGGAGATTGATGCCTCATTTGCTTTTTTCCCACAAGGGATGCTTAAGGCCAATGAATACGAAGTACTAGAGGCGAAAGTCTGCTCTATAGAAGTCATTTTTTAGTAACTCTGGCCGTCTCAAATGAGAATGCACTGCTTTGTGAAATGATCGTAGTAGAATTATCATGAGTGCTGATCTTCATTTGCTGCTTTCCCATGGGCCTTCATCCCCTGGAGGAGGGCAAGGCAACCCACTTCAGTATTCTTGCCTGGAGAATCCCATGGACAAGGAGGCTGGTGGGCTGCAGTCCATAGCGTAGCAAGAAGTTGGATAAGACAGAGTGCACACACGCACGCAGGCATGGGGCAGGTACTTTGAATGTTTTCTCATTCAGTCCTTACAAACCCATGAGGTAGACTCTATTTATTTCTGGTTTACAGATTTGGAAGTTGAGGCTAGAGAAGTCAAGTAACCTACCCAACACGGCCCTGTGGTGAAAGGTGGTGCTGCCTTGTCTGTCCGCCCTGTTGACCATCCATGGAAGCCATCAGGCAGTGGCTGGCCAGAAGGGCAGTGTCAGCTGGTGGTTCTCTAAACCAGGCTCCTGTGTTAAGCCACATCTAGAAAAACCTTTGCTTCTTTATCTTGGAGCATTTTCCTAACTCTAGAAGTAATGAGACTGTGGGATAAGGCAGGAGAAACCCCCACTGGGATTGTCTAGGAGCCTGTAGGTGAAAAGGGGAAATTATGAAATAAGTAGGGGAATAGATCACCTACATTTAAACCTTGAATTTTTAAACCTTGTTTCTAGTTGTATGGTTTGGGACAGGACATGGAAACTGTTTGAACCTCAGTCTCCTCAGGAATAAAATTCAAATAATTACACCCAACCTGCACAATTGTGGTGAGAGCTAAAAATAGAGTGATTAGCTCAGGCCCATGGTGGAGAAGACCCACAGAACTGGTCATTAGTTCTCCCTCACACCTGGCACGTGCTGAGGCATGCATTAGTTGCAGTTCATGGTTAGAAAAATTCCAATACTAGAGTTTCTCCAGGTCTTAGAACAGAAATTTAAGCACATTTAGACTGCATGATCTTTATATTAATAATACCTTATTTATTGCTTGTCTCAAAATTCAGAACTTCAATATTTTGATGAAACATACATTGCTGGGACTGGGAAGCTAAAAACTACATTTCCCAGCTCACCCAAAATTAGTGGTCTCGATGTGATGTAGCTTTTGCCTATCAAATGTACTCATGCATGACTTGAATAAGTGAACAAAAACAGTGGGAACAGAGGCAGTGGCATGCAAGTATTGGGGAAATATAAAATCCAAATTCCCTGTCAAACTAAAGATTCTCCCCTCAAAAGAAAAAGCTTTTGTTATTGAATGAGCTTGAACCAACATGTGGTATGAATTATAGGTGATCTGGTAGGAGATTGCAAAAAGAGAAAGGAATCTCATCCTTTTATAAAGCCAAGCAGATACACCCCGTTCCATCTATCTTCTTAAGATAAACAGCCCTGGGACAGCACCATTTATCACACATAGTTGGTCCTAAATTCACTTGCTAATTGGGGCAACCACCTGTCTTTGCTCACTGCCTTTATCCAAAGGAAAAATAAATTTATCATATTGTTATGACAGAAGGTAGGTTTGTAACTTGGAGCCAGGGTCTAGCTGAAGTTGGGCTCCTACCCTCCCACCAAAACTGAGAGAGGGGCATTTTCCTCCTTGATGCTTACATCTCAAAGAGTTGGTTTCCAGGTCTTTGTGGAAATATTCCTGTATTATAAAATTGGCAAGAGGCATATTGAGTTTTTTAAAAAGAGTTACAAACATTTCAATGAATGGGAGGAACTACATGTTTTCTAAAGCAAAAGCTCTAAGAAAAGGAAGAGAGAGAGAAATACTTCACCTTTTACAGTGGAAAGAATTAATTTTTTTCCTTATTTTTAATTTATATTTGCCCTTATGTAACTCACTAAACATCCATGGTCCAGAGGCCAGCATCTCAGTGGTGGCTTTCCATTCCTTGATCCAAATCAACAGTTACAGGAAATACTCTTTCCTCATATTGTGGCTAAGATGATGGTCCAGTTGAGACTGCAGCTTCTTAACTTGCCAGCTTCCTGATGATGACAGTTAGCAATCCTTTGCTGGGCTGGTTCTGCAATGTTGATCTACAGCATCTTGGATCTTGTACATCCACCATTTCCAGTGAGTTTGTATGCACCAAAGTCATGGTATTAAATCCCTTTTCCCTTAAGTACCTAAAGTGGTGTCTGTTTTCTACTAATGAACTCCACCTAATACAAAATCTAATAAAAAATATTTCATCTAATGAGCCACAACTCTGTTTTAGGTGAAACTTCTTTAAGATTATTAGTTTAAACAGGAGATGTCCAGAATTTGATACTTGGATGATTTTACTATTGCAGTTAATATTCTAACATAGGTAAATACCTGTTAAGTTTTGATAATAAATGAGACTTGAGTGTGTTCTTAATTAGTTTGGGAAACTTAAAAGGCAAATTTCCTTTGCAGGGATTTTCTTTTAATTCTTTCTTCTCTTCCTTCTTTTTTCTCCTTCATGTAATAAAAGAAATGCAATTTTTGAGTAACGTAGTCCAAAACATAGTGAAATTTAAAAATAGAAGGGATATGACCTATTTGGGATATTCTCCTTCCCAAATTTCAAGAAACAATCCTGTTTCATATGATATTCAGTTCTCCCTACCAGTGCAGACACAAGTTGATCTTCTGATATGTAAAGTAAAGGCTGATTCTCTTTGCCTTGAATCTCTGCTGACCTTTTCATTTGCATTGGCCAATGGAATGTGACAGAAATGATTGCAAATTCTCATCTAGCCCTTAAGTTAGTTAGTGTTAGTCACTCAGTTGTGTCCGACGTTTTGTGACCCTGTAGACCGTAGCCCACCAGGCTCACCTGTCCATGGCATTCTCCAGGCAAGGATACTGGACTGAGTTGCCATTCCCTTCTCCAGGGGGTCTTTCTGATCCAGGAATCTAACCCGAGTCCCCTGCACTGCAAGTAGTTTCTTTAGTGTCTGAGCCACTCGGGAAGGCACAAGGGTCCTGGCAAATTCCACTTTTGCTTCTTTGGAAGTCACCCCTGTTAGCGAAGTCGGACTATCTTGCTGAAGAGAAAAGACACTTGGGAAGAGCTCCAGGGATGTGAGACTGTGAAGGGCAACAGCCAGTCCCCAGCAATTCCAGCTGGTTTCTGAGGTGCAGATGTCTCTGTGTCTGTGCATCTGCTGGCCCTTCCCTGGAAAGACCTTCACTCTCTCTTTTCCTAATTCCATCCATCCGTCTAGACACCATTCAAGTGTCACTAGTAGATTTTTCAGAAAAGCATGAAAATGTAATAATCATTGCCCAGTTATTCTAGAGATCACAGCCTGGTGGTGAAGTGAGAGAAATGGGAGAGGCTTTGCTTGTAATTAAAATCATTTTCTACATATTTATTATTTAATAAATGATTATTAATTGCTAGTTCTACTAGTACAAAACACTAATACAACTAAATATTAGTCATTATATAGGAATAAATATTATATATTATAAAGTAATGAATTGTGTATAGGAAATTTGGATAGTTAATATTTGAAATATATTAATAGTAATACATTTATGTTTAATACATATAAATAGTGATTTCATAATACTTATTATTACAAAGAGCATTTCTCAGGTGGCTCAGTGGTAAAGAATCTGTCTGCCAAGGCAGGCGATGTAGGTTCAATTACTGAGTTGGGAAGATCCCCTAGAGAAGGAAATGGCAACCCACTCTAGTATTCTTGCCTGTAAAATTCCATGGACAGAGGAATCTTGCAGGCTACAGTCCATGGGGTTGCAAATAGTTGGATACGACTGAGCACTCACACACACACACACACACACACACACACACACACACATTATTACAAATAGTACTTTACCTCTTAACAATAGTAATAGGTATTTAGTAAATCACAGTAATTATTGAGAGATAAAGTGCTAAATATTATTAAGCAATGAATAATATTTAGACAGTATTACTTTTAATTGTACAAAATATTTATTTTCTGTATCTCTATTTATAAACCCAAAACTCACAGATAATTCACTTCAATTCTAAAATATCATGCTTTATCAGTAATGTAAAATTTCAGCTTTCGTTAACTAACCTCTGCAGTTTTGTGCTGAAATTCCTGTGCATTAGTTTGAAGAAGCTTCTGTTTATAGTGTCTAGGACATTTCAAAAGCTCTTACAGCCAACGAAGGAGCACAATTATGTTAATACAGCATAACACACCCTACCATGGTATGTCTTAGTAAAGAGGTTAAACAGCTGTCGTATAACTGATACAACACAGAAATGAAGTCAGGGTGAAGGCAGAATACTGTCTCATGCAGTCTTACTGGATCATCACTTGGTTCTTCATGCCTTTGTAAACAGATGTCATATACCATGTCTCTCAATGATCATAGTATTTAGAGAAATAATGACATGTCAATAAGGAATATCCCTACTTCTGATTTCTCCTGCGTTTCTAGCTGAATGTTGATGCAGTTCTCACTGAGTCCATTTGCCAGCCAGGAAACCTGCTCCTGCTGGCAATAAAGAGATGAGTGCAAACTCAATGAGCTAATGATGTCAAGGATCAAGTCTTCCTGAAATTCCCACCAAAGTGCTCTTGTATTTTTTTTAACTTATTTTTGATTCTTTAACTCACTAGGAGAAGAGATGCTAATATTGGTAAGATGCTTTAACTGCCACTAGCCTCCAAGAATATGTTTCCTCGCCAGGCCAATAGAAAATCCAGTAATGTACTTAGTCGCTTAGTCGTGCCTGACTCTTTGTGACCCCATGGACTGTAGCCCCATCAGGCTCATCTGTCCATGGAATTTTCCAGGCAAGAATACTGGAGTGGGTTGCCATTTCCTTCCTTCCATTTTCCAGAGAATCCAGTAAATTTAGGTCCAAAGCTAATATTTGATTTAGCATGCACGGTGCACCAGGCTGTTTGAGTTTTAAGGCACAGAAAGATTCAAACTAGGGGAGGTAAATTGGGAAGGGAGGCAGCAATCATTTAGGGCATTAGAAGAAAATATTTTTAAAGTATATACAATATGATCAATTGGGAATTATTCCTGGGATGTAAGGATGATTCAACATTGTTGTTGCTTAGTTGCTAAGTTGTATCTGGCTCTTTGTGACCTCATGGACTGTAGCATGCCAGGTTCCTTTGTCCATGTATAACTGAGGAGTTCTTCAAATAGCTTCCATGCAGAATTAAGAGCTTATGAAAGGTTAAGTAATAAATACAAGCTAATTTGAAATTTATATATATATATATGTATGTATTATTACAATTCAACATGACCACAAAAACTATATGCAATCTAGACCACAAAAGCTTTTTTCAGGGAAAAGTATCTTATCATGAGATTTAAAAAAATTGCTGATCCATGGTAATATTTAAAAGCAGATCACCTAGGTTATTTTATTACCATTTTTAAATTCTCAAAAAACTGTACATCCTCTGATTGCCTGCAGTCAGAGTGGACCACTCCTGCTGCCCCATCCTTGGTGGCCACTAAGGGATTTTATGATTCAGCATATAAAGGCATAAAATCCCTTGGTAGCAAAAAATATGGGACAGTGAGAGTGATCCACTGTGAGTGTAGGCAATAATGAGATGTGTTGTCTAACAAGAGCTTAAAAATCGGTGAGTGGTCTACATTTGAATGCTACCATGGACCAGCCACTAAAAAAAAAAAACCACAAAAAAAACTTCATGATAAAACACCCTTCCTTAAAAAAACCTTTTGTGGTCTAGATCCTATAGGTTTTATGGTTATGTTGAGCTTTAATAATGCATATATTTTAAATTAGCTTGTGTTTATTATTCATCCTTTCATAAGCACTTAATTTTGCATGGAGATTATTTGAAGAATTCCTGTCACACACTTGGTCTCCTACATACATGCAGATTCATGTATGTGTATTCAATTTTGAGGGTATGGTTGTGATGTTTTGAGCTCGCATTGGGTACAATTTGTCTCTCTACATATCCCTCAGCCTAAATAATAAAAGATAATATAGTTTTTCTTTTTTGTGTGGTTAGACTCAGGAGAATGCAAATTAAGACTAAAAGGAGATAACACTAAATCCCACAAGAATAACTAGAATTTTAAAATAACTGAGAATGCCAAGTGTTGACAAGGGTGCAGAACACTGCAAAATAGCTTTGAGAAAATTATTTTTTATCTATAAGAGTTAAACATATTCATACTCTATGACCCAGCAGTTATATCCCCAGGTAAATATTTTAAAAAAAGCAAATGAAAGAGATAGTATAGAATGCTGGAAATAATATCATTTGTAACTGGAAACATTTCAAAAAGTCGAGTGAATAAGCAAATTGAAGTAGATTTATACAATAGAATAACACACAGTAACGAAGGAAACACTGCTTCTCTCAAAACCTGGATGAATCTCATAAATATGACGTTGATCTATGGAAGCCTTATACAAAGTGACCCATAATTTATAATTCCACTTAAATAAAATTCAGAAACAGGAAAAACTGTTTGGTGGTGTTAAAATTAGGGGCAATTGGGGCAGCTTAAATATGATCTGGGAGGGGCATGAAGGTGCTTCCGAGGTTGTAGGAATGTTCAATTTTTGACCCAGCTGATACGCACATGGGTGTATGCCCCTAGTGGTAGATCAGTAACTTGTATCTTTATGATCTGTATGCCCTCCTGAATGTATAATTCAACAAAATTTTTTTATTGAAAAACAGCTAGCCATTAAGATATTATCAACAGATCTCACAGGCATTGCATTTCAGGGATATGATATACAATCTGATATCAGTAGACTCCTGAATTTAGCTGTAACACATACAGATGAAGTTCCCTTTAGGAAAACCTGAAACAAAGAAATCCATATTTACAAGAAAAAGAAATGAAGTGCAGTATTATTTATACAGTATTCAATGTACCCTTTAAGAAATAACTCTCTCTTTTTCTTGGTGCATTAAAATGTAGTGTGATTTTCAAATACTTAACACCCAGAAAGAAGCCTAAGTAATTTTTTTAAAGTGCTCTAAGTATTCCACATTCCACCTCCCATCTATATGTTTCTCCTCCCTGCATATTTATCATGTATGTGCTCAGTCATATCTGATTCTTTGAGACCCTGCCAGGCTCCTCTGTCCATGAAATTTTTCAGGGAAGAATACTAGAGAGGGTTGTCATCTACTCCAGGGGATCTTCCTGACCCTGAGATCAAACCCACATCTCTTGTGTCTCTTGCACTGGTAGGTGGATTCTTTACAAGTGCCACCTGGGAAACCCTGCATATTATATTATGAAACTCTAATGAAATACCATCACCATCTTTAGTATCATCACCATCATCATCATTATTCCACTCCTTAACAGCAACAAAGAGCTTTTTTGGATTGCACAATAAGCATCAGAGTTTAAGAAGGTAGATATGACTCACATTATACATGAGCAAGCAGGCTCAGACTGGCTGTAAGATTTTCATCATATCCCACAGCTTATATGAGATGAAGCTGCACTATAGTCTGGTAGTCTGTTCATTAGCCCTTGATTGCAAACTTAGTCAAGTGCCTTCATTGACAGCCACTGAGACCTATATGGTCCAAAAGAGAGAGACAGAAAGAAACAGAGAGAGAGATGTAAGGAAGGAGAAAGTGGGGGAGGGAGGAGAGGTTGGACGAAGGGAAGGAAAAAGAAAATCAAGTGGAAAAAGTCAAAATACGTATATCAGAAGCATATTTGGTACTCAAGTACTAGCCAGAGTCTGGAGCATTCATCTTGGAAAGCTGGCAGTTCTAGGCAGCTCCCCAGGCTTGGCAGTAGGAACCACGATACAGAAACAATCTGGTCTTTGTGCTGCTGCTGAGATGACTCTGAAATCCAAAAAGATTTGTTACTTGCTCAGGATTCAGAGTTCCAGGAAGGAAGCCTGATGGGCTGAGTTTGGGTTTTATGCCCACTCCCTTGCTACACTAAGGGGCCAGGTAGGATTTGAGTCCCTTCATTCCTGAGTGGGGGCAGTCACAGTTGGGGAGTTTCCCAAAAGGGATATTTGAGTATACAAGTGTGCATGATAAGTTGCTTCAGTTGTGTCCGTCTGTTTGCGACTCTATGGACTGTAGCTGGCCAGGCTCCTCTGTTCATGGGGATTCTCCAGGCAAGAATACTGGAGTGGGTTGCCATGCCCTCCTCCAGGGGATCTTCCTGACCCAGGGATTGAAACTGTGTCTCTTTCGTCTCCTGCATTGGCAGGCAGGTTCTTTACCACTAGCGCCACCAGGGAAGCCCCATTAGAGTATGGGACTTCCCCTAATGAAGGTATGGTGTTGACAGGCGTCAGCTGTTGGAAGCTGGAGAGTCTAAGAATGGCAAACACCTTCAGCAATACTCATTCTCTTACTGGAGAAAAGACCACATATTTTTGCACAGTTCTGGAGGCTAGAAAGTAAAGATCAAAGTTATGATGAGGTTGGTTCCTTCTGAGATTTCAGAGCACAAATATGCTAATTGTTTCTTTGTGTCCCAGCTTCTACTGGTTTACTGGCCATCTCTGGCATTCCTCAGCTTGTAGATGCATCTGGATCTCTGTCTTCATGTTCAGAGGGCACTCTCTATGTGTGTCTATCTTTGTCTTCATCTAAATTTCCTCTTTATATTAGTAGTAATTGTAGCAGTGTTAGTCACTCAATCATGTCTGACTCTTTGTGATCCCATGGGCTGTAGCCTGCCAGGCTCCTCTATCTATGGAATTCTCTAGGCAAGAACACTAGGGTAGCTAGCCATTCCCTTCTCCATGGGATCTTCCCAACCCAGAAATCAAACCCAGGCCTCCCACATTGCAGGTGGATTCTTTATGGTCTAAGCCACCAGGGAAGACCCTTTATATTAGTACACAAGTTGTACTCACAAGATTGCAACTCACTGTAATGATTTTATTTAACTCTGTCTTTGGAAAGATCCTATTTCCAAACGAGATCACATTCTGAGGTACTGGCAGTTAGGGCTTAAACATATCTTTTAGGGGGATATAGTTCAACCCATAACAAGGAGAATGCTTGTTATTAATCATTAGTAATACTTTGTAGCTTGTAGTATCTTTTCCTGGCGGCCCAAAACCATGTTCCATACTGTTTCATATAGAGGAACAGCTTGGTTTGGGAGAAGGTCAGTAGTTTTGCTAGCCTCAAGACAATGCCAGCAGGGAAGTAGATATTTCATCTTGAGGTTTGACCTTTATTAATTCTGCTAAATTCTTGGTGTCAAGTTTACTGTAAAGTACAAAGTCCCTTCATAGAAAAGTACTGACTTTGTCATATTCTATTTAACATATTCATTGCATTTAGAGGTTTTATTTCCTCCATTTCAAACTCAGTTTTTCAAAACTTGTTTAAGATTTTGCTATTGCTAAAATGTTTTTGGTTTTTAGATATGATATCACTGGTACGGAGGTCTTCTAGGTTTGGAATTTAACAATAACAACTAACATTAGGAACACTTTGCATTTGGAAATTTTCTGTTTCAGAAAGCATCAATTTTCAAGAGTTCTGGCTGCCTTCCTAATTATTTTTGAACCCAACAAGTGCTTTTAAAAGGAAGTGACTTGTTCTTTAACTCTGTTTCTACCTGACTGATTGTACACTACGGCTTTCGGCAAGTTTTTTGTTTTGTTTTGTTTTGTTTTTAGGATGGGCTTGAGAGCTTTACAAATAAATCCTTAATGATCTTTACTGTTTATTCATTTTCTTCAGGTCAGGAATGTGCTGAGGTGTGCAGATAGTAAAAGTGGTGTGATGATGACTGAATTGGATGGCGAATGGAGGCTTCTCAGGTATCAGCCAGCCAGCAGGACCCGGGCTGTTCCCAGGGCAACAGAAAGTTGCTCTGTGGGCCAATAGCAAGGCTGAGAAATGGCCTGATCGCACCCAGGGCCAGTGCCGAGGCACCCCAGCGCTGCCAGGCCAGCCCCCACTGCTGACAGCGCAGAGCAGCGCTGACAAAGGCTCCCTGTCGGCTCAGGACAGAGACCTCCCACAGCTGCAGATGAAACAGAGGGAGATTAACACGCATCAGAAGCTAAGCAAATAACTTAGGGGACAATATTTTTAAACGCTTAGATATCTGGATCCTGACCTTTTAAAATTCAGTGCCAAGGTATGCACATATGATGCAGGAGAAACTCTTAGTCCTGTGAGGTCTGTGCTGAAATAGCCCCTGCCTCCTGCAGGGTTCAGGGTCTAAATCTCACTTAGCCATCAATCCCCTTAGCCAGAAGCGTGCCAAACAATTTGTACATGGAGAGGGACAGGGGAGCCCAGAGTTTCACTGACCGGGGAGGGAACTGAAGATGAGAGTTCAGAAACTGAAACCATGGTTTCTTCCCCTGTTCTTGGCCCCCTTGGTGGCCTTTTGCAAGTCTGAAGCAGGAAATTTCCTTATAACAACAGAGGAATACAGTGTGGCCTAGCATTGTTTCTTATGAATAGTTATCTTTATCCTTTTGAATTGGAAATGCTTCCGTAACCTATTCATATTGTTCATGCAGTTCAAGGGGTTCATGGGTGCTGGAGAAGACTCTTGAGAGTCCCTTGGACTGCAAAGAGATCAAACCAGTCAATCCTAAAGGAAGGCCCCTGATTGTTCATTGGAAGAACTGATGCTGAAGCTGAAGTCCAATACTTTGGCCACCTGATGTGAAGAGCTGACTCACTGGAAAAGATCCTGATGCTGCGAAAGATTGAAATCAGAAAGAGAAAGCAGGAGGGCGACAGAGGATAAGATGGTTGGATGGCATCACCAACTCAATGAACATGAGTTTGAGAAAGCTCCGGGAGATGGTGAAGGACGGAGAAGCCTGGTGTGCTGCCGTCCATGGGATTGCAAAGAGTTGGACATAACTTAGTGACTGAACAACAATTGTAAACTATTAACGCTAACAGAAAATATATTAATAGGTTGTGAAAGCCAGATGTAAAGAACAGACTTTTGGACTCTGTGGGAGAAGGGAAGCGTGGAATGATTTGAGAGAATAGCATTGAAACATGTATATTACCATATGTGAAAGGGATCGTTAGTCCAGGTTTGATGCATGAGACAGGGTGCTCAGGGCTGGAGCACCGGGATGACCCTGAGGGATGGGATGGGGAGGGAGGTGGGAGGGGGGTTCAAGATGGGGAGCATACGTACACCCATGGCTGATTCATGTCAATGTATGCAAAAACCACTACAATATTGTAAAGTAATTAACCTTCAATTAAAATAAATAAATTAATTAGGTTGTGAAAGCTAAAAGTGAGCATTTTGGGGGTTATTAGATAAGAAGTGTTAACTACCTGTAGAATATTAACATTCAGTAAGTGCAGCTGAATTATGCGATTGACTACTTTATTATCTTTATGGTATGAACTTACATTTATCCCATAAAAAGAAAAGAAAGAAGAAAAAGACTCCAGTTACTATTATCTTGTATCTCTGAATTTGAACTATTGGAATGATGTGTGAAGTTGCTTCAGTCGTGTCCCTATGGACTGCAGCCCACTAGACTACTCTGTCCATGGGATTTTCCAGGCAAAAATACTGTAGTGGGTTGCCACGGCCTCCTAAAGGGGATCTTCTAGACCCAGGGATCGAACCTGCGTCTCTTATGTCTCCTGCTTTGGCAAGTGGGTTCTTTACCTCTAGCTCCACCTGGGAAGCCATTGGAACGATGGCCTTTGCTAAGTAAGCAAAGTAACCTTTGTGTACCTGCATTTTCCCTGGAGAATGGCATTTAGACCATCATGGGATAACCAACTAGTAGTCCAAATCTGTTCTGGAAGCCAGTGAAACAGAAATAATGTCAGAAAATGAATATTCAGAAAATGATGTTCCCTTTACTCTGGGAAAGGAGTGCTTTGAGCAGCTAGGAGAGCAGCAATTCTCCCGCTCCTTTCTCTCTGCATGGGCTCCTGTTCTGGTTGAAGAACCACATTACTTCACAGGGGATGATGCAGCAAATACCAGGAAGAAATGCTGGAACAGGGAAACAGGATGATGATCCACTAGTGGGAAAACACTGGTCACCACGTGCTGCCATCCTCTCTGCCTGCCTCCCGGCCCTCGTCTAACTCCTTGCTCGTGGGTGTCTCTCTCTTTCTTTGTGTCTCTCTGTTTCTCTCACTGTTTTTTTTTTTTATTTTGGTCCCAAGAAAATGCTTCTCCCTTAATAATTTACACGTGGCATACAAAACAACCATCTCTACATTTTTCAGTATTCTAAAAGAATAAGAATTCTGATGCCTTCATCCTCTAAGCAGATGTTCTTTTGGATGAAAAATGTCACTTGCCATATGAGTAAACAAAGTGTGTTTCAGCCACCAAGACAAGAGCCAAACAGCCGCCCTGCCCCAATGGTGAGCCTTGAAGGAACTCAGGGTGGAGACGAAGAGGCTGCCAGCCACTAAGCCATCAGCCACTACCCCAACAGTGCACCCCAGGGGCGTTCAGGATGGAAAAGAACAGGTTACTGGCCCTAGATAGATAAGACGCCAAAGGAATGATTTCAGTGAGCCCAGACTCTTGCATCTTTCTGTATACAGAAAAACACTAAACTCACTAACTTGAAATATCTGTTTTTTCTTTAATCAGCAGTAATCTTTTGATGTTCCGGCTACCTGGTTTTTGTTGCAGAAATTCCTCTATACCCTGGCTGCTCACTTATCACTTTGGAACTGTCCTTCAGAACTTAGAGACTGTCTTCTGGGCTTAAGTTCTCAGAAAGTTCACCGAATAAAAAATAGTTCTCAACTTTTAAGTTATGTATTCTTTTTTAAGTTGACATTCCCAATAATTTTAAAAGTTTCCAGACTCACTCATGGAGGTGCTATATATTGAAAAATCTCTTGCAGGGTGTATATAAACCCTTACAGAGCAGTCTCATGACCACAGCCTTTGGTACACATTACTCAACGCAACTTGCCTTGGGCATGTCAGGCATTGGGATGCTGATAACAATGTTGGGAAATACTGTAGAGATGCAGTAAGAACCAATGAGCTTTCCCAAGGAGTGCCCTATTTCTAGGCTAGAGATCATAACTCAGTGCTAATCAAAAGGGCGAAAAGACCCGAGGGAAATAATCTGAGAAAAATTTCAGAGAATAATTCTTTAGAAACTCCTGAGACTAGCTACTAAATTTATAATGCTTTCACTGAAAGATCTGATTGTTGGCACTGTCTGTTTCAGAAATGCCTTAGCAGAACTGACTGACTGGGCATGCGGAAACTTTTTCTTTTTTTAATGTGCTGCCAATTATAAGAGTTTGCCGTTGTTAGTCATTATACATCATAAAATGTCAGTAAAAAGGAGCAAATATGAAAAGTGACCCTTGAGCCTGTTTATACCAAGTTGTTGTAATAAATAAGGGATTTTTTTTTTTTTTTTTTTACTACTGAAAATAACAAGTTTAATCTTTGTGTGTCAGTAAGAAAGCTGGTGAGGAAGTAAGGAAGGATGAATGCCTCAGATAAGCAGCAAACCACAAACACTCAATCTTGTACCACCCTGTGTAACTCAACCCTAGAGTTTCACTTCTTAGTTTCAGGTTTCTTGAAAGAAGTGTGTTCAGGCCAGACACATCAAGAATAAGAAGGAAAGTCAACTCAAGGGGGAATTTTTATAGGCAAGGGGGTTACTTGTTGTTGTTGCTTAATCTCTAAGTCACGTCCGACCCTTTTTCAACTCCATGGGCTCCACTGTCCATGGGATTTCCAAGGCAAGACTACTGGAGTAGGTTGCTATTTCCTTCTCCAGGGGATCTTCCTGGACCAGGAGTCTTCCCAGATCAGGGATTGAACTGTTGTCTCCAGCAGGGGCAGGCAGGTTCTTTACCACAGACTTACCAGGGAAAACCCTAAGGGGGTTACTACCACTATTATTAAGCACCTACTATTTATCAAGCTCTGTTCTTAGCACTTCGTATATTTGATCTGTATTCTTAGCAGCTCTATGAAGTCGGTAAAATTATCTCTGAGTTTCAGATGCTTACCATCAGGAAGTTAGGGAAATTTTGCAAAGTCTCACAGACAGTGACTTCAGAGAGTCCCATTCCATTCTGATTCCAGGTCCAAAACTCACATTTCTGCTTCCTCCACTTTTAGGTGAGCAACAGGGGCACTCAATTAAGGAGAAGTGAAATCCCAGGAGGGCTGCCTGGAAGATGCCTGAATGAATGAAGGCAAAATCTAACTGCTGGGCCAGGGAGAGAAGCATATTGATTTTACACTCCTATCCTTAAACCACCCAAATTCCCAGCAACAAACCCAAACCAGCATGGCATTAGCTCACCACCTCATTTCCTGGAATTCATGCGAACTCCAGTTTCATCTTGTTTCTCTGATTTTGTTTAGCATCTCATCTTGGCTTCCAGTCGTTGCCCTTCACTTCCTTACATTCCTGGCTTCTTCTCTCTACACCTCCTCATGTGCTCCATTGAACGGAATTCTGTGATTCTGATTTGTATGTTTCAGCTTCTGCCTTTCACTCATGAAACCTGTGGGCCAGGCCTCTTGCCACACAGATCAGATCTTGGCCACAGGAAGGCATCATGTTCAGAGACGTATGTTTAACTAATAGTAACTGTATTTAGACATTTTCCTAAAAGTTGTTAAGCTATCATGTTTCAAGATGGTAAAACCAGCTTGTTTTTCATTTCATTCATTCTGTTTTAATTTAATTTTATGGTAAACCATTAAGTTTGGTTCTCTGTCAGTTTAATCATTTGATGACTTAATTCTTTCCTCATTTCCCGCTGGGGAGCTTAGGAGTGATGGTTCAACAAGGTTCAGCTCAGTAGTTCTTTCCTTTAGTTGAGCTTCTTCTTCCTGGAAGTAGAAGTGGAACTCCTGAGTCAGACCTTAGAGGTGCGTGGCCGGGGCACAGGGTGCAAAGAGGCATTCTATTTGGGGGTGGCTGGGAGGAGTTGGGGTATGGTTCCTATGGTTCAGATGGGTCAGGACAGTCTTATTTCGTTAGCAGGACTTCCCCAATGCTCACCTGGAGCCAGATTACAGCATGTCCCTCTCTAGGTCATGTAGAAGGAAGCAGAATTCAGAGCCTTTTAAAATTGCTTATTTCCCTTTCTTTACAGAAATCCTATGTGAGTATGTTGAGAATTAAGAGTTTTAAAGAAATGACTGTTAACAGCCTTTAGAAAAATTCCCAAGTATACTCATGATGATTAAATACATTTTTCTGAACATAGCTAATATTTACCATTTCAAGTGGAAACCAGATTATATCAACTTTTATTTCACTCATTTTCATTTTGCTAAAACTTCAGCGTCTAAATTTAATTTTTTTGGATTTCTGGCTAGCTTTCTTATTTTTCCTCACAATTTTATATTGATCATGACTATCAAATTATTTTGAAGAACAAATCGCCAGTCCATTAAAGGTTTCACTGTGAAACATCCTTACTGCCTTTCTGGTGATTTGAGCTGTTGTATGTTTTTAAGTATAAATTTTCTACAAACCATTACCCATCTTTCTGTTTCTGAAATTCTTGATAGAAGCCAAAACATTAGCATTTTATGTCTGATAGGACTCTCTATTAATTCTGATGCTCTTCAATTTTAAATTTAATTTAATGAAAATTCAATTTAATTCTAATTATAAATGAATTTTAATTAAAAATTTAATTTTATGCATTTTGCAATGTAAATTAGTTAAACTAAAAATCACCTGCTAAAAATGTAAATTAAGGCTGACATGCCATTTGGGGAATTGACAAAATTATTCTAAGTGTGCTTACATTTTGGAAATAGCTTCATTACAAAACAACTGAAAAAAGCAAAAATCACATGCTGAATGCCAAAAAATTTGATGGAAAAAGTGGTTCATATTGACAAGTCTGGTGAATTTGTGATTTGTCACCATATTAGCATTCTTTCAGGATTATTTTAGTAGCCAATCAGATTCAGTTTAGTCAATATGCAAAAGGATATATTTGATTACATGTAATAAAAATATTTTCATTAAAAATACAGTTTGTAAATTTTGGTCATTCGGCAAATTGACCATTTCGAGAATTGAATTGGCCTGCCTCTGTATCCAGGACTCTGTAGTTAAAAACACAAATAAGAACATCAATAATAATAGCAACATTTATTGTAAATAGACAGTGAGCCAGCATTTAGTGAAGTACTCTGCTATAATTGTTTTCATCTAGTGCAAACAACTTTTCAAATTAAGTATTATTATCATTTTACTAGCTTCTCAGGTGGTGTTAGCGGTAAAAAAAAAACCTGCCTGCCAATGCAGGAGATGTAAGAGACACAATTTTGATCCCTGAGTTGGGAAGATCCCCTGGAGGAGGGCATGGCAACCCACTCTAGTATTCTTTCCTGGAGAATTCCAGTGGACAGAAGAGCCTGGCAGGCTACAGTCCATGGCGTCACAAAGAGTCAGACACAACTGAAGTGACTTAGCACATTATCATTTTATAGAGAAGGGATCTGGGGGTTCAAAGTAATGAATAATAAACTGCCCCAGGGAGGAAGAATCAAGAATTCTTGTCTTAGTGACTAGGTTGTTTAATAAAGTTCCCAAGCTGTGAAAGGCAAGATGGAAATGACCCATCTCTGCCCTAAATCTGTATAAACCGAGATGAGGAAAGAGATTGCTCTTGCTTCACTGTCTAAATAGAAAGAGCCCAGCAGTTCCACAGACTGCAGCATCTGGGGCAAGCAGCAGGTGGCCTGGGACGGTTTCCAGCCCACTAACTACTGAGAGGGTGAGGGTGTCAGTAGAGGTGACACAGGGATGGGTCACGTCTGAACATCCAGCTTGCAGGGAGTTAGAGACTGGCCTCTCCTGGTTGTGGCCACATCGTCACATTCAGCAGAGTCAGCTGCCTGCTGATGCTGGCGCCTCAGCACAGTTCTCCATTCTTCCTCTATAAGGCCCTTAGGTCTGTTAGATTCAAAGGGATGGGCTGTGGCTCCTAGAGCAGCCTGGAACTGATTACTCTCTGAAAGGATGCCAGTCAGCCCTGCGTGGCTAGAAGGAAAGTGAGGTCTCTTGTCTTCTAACCTCAAAGGCATAGAACTAAAGGGCCTGTGTTCAAATCTGCTTTAAGCTGTCAAGATCCACAGAACAAGAGGGATGCCTGTGGAGTGCTTCTGACTGACATCTAGCGAGTTTTTGTTTGGGTAGATTGGGGTGAGATATTTATGGGCTGAAATGTTGCATGAGTCTTAGGTTTTTATTAATACCAGCTAACAAACAACCCCTCCTCCCTTTCCTGTCACTTTCTGTAACTGTCATTGACCAGCCTGGAGGGATTGTCCTGAATTTTTCCAGCCCAGGGGCAGATCTGAGTGTAACTGGTGACTGCCATGGGCTCTGTCACTCATGCCTCGATGCTGTTCCCCGTCTCCCACTGCAGCATCGGGGAGAACAGGGCTGAAGAATGAGGGGAAAGGGACCTGGGGAGATTTCCTTTTCCTTCTGCTCAGGATGATGTGATATCATTTGTCACTTTATTTTTCTCTTTTAATCCCTCATCTCATACTCTTTTCAGATTGAATGTCTCTAATTAGTGACATGGCAAGTGTTTATATGTAATTTCTAAATTACATATACAATCTATTTCTTATATATCAAGTTTATTAAATTTTTTTTAATAATTCAGTGGTCTTTAATACATTCACCCCATTCTACAGCCATCACAAAGTTGTATAACAGAACATTGCCACAATCCCCAAAAGAAAACCTGTTCCCATTAGTCCCCTTTCTCCTCTCTTCCCAAGCCCCTGGCAACCACTAACCTACTTTCTGTGTCTATTGATTTGCCTTTTCTGAACATTTCATAAAAATAGAATCACAGTATATGACTTTTTGCTTCTGGTTTATTTCACTTAACATGTTTTCTATGTTCTTCTATTTTGTAGCCTGTATCAGGACTTCATTCCTTCATATGGCTGAATAATATTCAGTGTATGGATATACTCTACTTATTTATCCACTCATCATTTGATGGAAAATTCACTTGTTTCCATTTTTTGGCTATCATGAATAATGATGTTATAAATATTCATATACAGGTTTGTGTGAATGTATTCTTTCCTTTCTCTTGGGTAATACTTAGGAGTAGAATTCTTGGGTCATATGGTATTCTGTGTTTAATTACCTGAAGAACTGCCACACTGTTTTCCCCAGTGGCTGCCCCATTTTACATTACCACTAGCAGTGGTACATAGTGAAGAAAGATAATAAATTAGTGCCAAGTAAGGCAAGTAAATTACTGAAACTAGAAATGGACAATGTCATTAATGTGTGAGATAAAAATGAAAAAACCTACAATGGTTAGTGACTGCAAGGCAAGATAGGGGATGGTGTTGCTTAAAAGAAGAAATAAAAAACCATCTTAATTCATTGATGTCAGTTAACGAAGCAGGATTTATTCACACGACAAACACTAAGCTAGAAAGCTGCTGTCTACATGCAAGAACAGAAGACTAGGAGAAGAAAGGATATCCTGAAATGTGCTAGAAGCTTTCCTTTTTCTGTCAACCTGATAGATAAAAATAGGGAATTGCAAGGAATGCTTGTAAACTATTTTTGTTTTTATCAAAATTCTCCAGATGAACATAGGAAATCAATATAAACAATAGAGAACTCTGATAGGTTTAGGAAATGGAAAACAATGACAGCAGTAAGAGCTGGACAGATCCAAACTGATACAGAAGTGGTGGAAAATTCCATCGCCTTCTGAATATTTTAGACAGCATATTAAAAAGCAGAAATGTCACTTTGCCAACAAAGCTAAGGTTTTTGTTTTTCCAGGAGTCATGTACAGATGTGAGAATTGACCATAAAGAAGGCTGAGTGCCAAAGAATTGATGCTTTCAAATTGTGAATCTAGAGAAGACTCTTGAGAGTCCCTTGGACTGCAAGAGATCAAATCAGTCAATCCTAAAAGAAATCAACCCTGAGTATTCATTGGAAGGACTGATGCTGAAGCTGAAACTCTAATACTCCAGTACTTTGGCCCCCTGATGTGAAGAGTCAACTCATTGGAAAAGACCCTGATTCTGGGAAAGATTAAAGGCAAAGGATAAGGGGGCACATGAATCAGAGCAAACTCCAGGAGCTAGTGAAGGACAGGGAAACCTGGCATGCTGCAGTTCATGGGGTTGCAAAGAGGTCAGACACAACTTAGAGACTGAACAACAGCAACAACTGAACATTTACTACAGCAAAGACCATAGACGATAGCAGAACATCTACTGATGACAGTGCAATGCTGAGTCAGAATCGCCTAATATCAATCAAATACGTTAGTTACATTTTTACCCGCATGTCCTGGAGAAGCAGTCTTTCACAGGTGTTTTATATATATAGGATCACCTAGAAAAGAGACATGCTCTGAGCTAAGTATGGAGAAAGCTTGGTTAGGATTATTTACAAGCATTTTGATAGCTCTGGGGCATTAGTCTTAGCCAGAGGATGTTCTGCTTAAAGCCCCCAGAAGTTAACAGGAATTAATGCAGTAAGTCAGATCTGTGACTCCAAATATATTCCTCCAAAACAGAATTATGTCCCAATTAAGACCACAGGGATGATGTGTAGAATGAAAACTGAGATTCTGGTTCTCAACCCTACATGTGATGAACATATTAGAAGTTCTAATATTAGAACTTTTCTCTCACTACTTTCAGAGCCTATTTTTGGATCTGTCACACACAAATCTTTTGCAAATTTCACTATATTTTGGCTTGCCACCCATATTTGTAGAGATTGGGTTTCACTACATGTTACAGAGTCTCAAAATACCAATGGTTTAAACAAGATAAAATTTTATACCTTTTATGTAAAGTCCAGAGGTGCATGATGCAAGGTGGATATGGGAGCACTAATCCTACACTAAGTCTGTAGGTGAGGTTACTGAGATGCAGGGAGCTAAGCTGAATACACTAGTGAAATTAATTATTAAACTTTTGAAAAAATAATTTATATTTTCACCATTATTGAATAATAATCACCTGTAAATGTATGATTTTATAAGGTTCTCACAGAGATATGAATGATTAAAAATAATGTAAATTATTAATTAATGTAAAAGCCTTACTAACATAAACTTTGG
This sequence comes from Muntiacus reevesi, assembly GCF_963930625.1. Lineage (NCBI taxonomy): Eukaryota > Metazoa > Chordata > Mammalia > Artiodactyla > Cervidae > Muntiacus > Muntiacus reevesi. The sequence goes on along the minus strand of NC_089260.1, from coordinate 35,068,845 downwards.
AGCAAATTCCTAAACTCCTAAAAATGAGAGGAAAGAAATATCCATAAAAAGACATAACTCATAAAGAACAAACAAACAGAGTTGAAAAATAGACTGAAAGGAATCAAAGCAGAATAAAACTGAGGCAGAAAAATGAATAAATTACAACGAAGACAGAGAGATGGAAATCACTGCTGCAAAACAGAATATAGAAAAAAGAATGAAAACAATTGAAGACAGCCTAAGAGACCTCTGGAAAAACATTAAACTCACCAACATCCCCATTATAGGGGTCCCAGAAGGAGAAGAGAGACAAAGGACCTGAGAAAATATTTGAAGAGATAATAGCTGAAAAAATTCCCTAACATGGGAAAGGAAATACTCAACCAAGTCCAGGAAACACAGAGAGTCCTAAGCAGGGTAAACCCAAGGAGGAACACACTAAGACATATAGTAATTGAACTGATAAAAATTAAAGACAAATAAAATATTAAAAGCAGCAAAGGGAAAATGACAACATACAAGGGAACTTCCATAATGTTACCAGCTGACTTCTCAACAGAAACTCTACAAGCCAGAAGGGAATAGCATGATATATTTAAAATGATGAAAGAAAAAACCTAAACCAAGGATACTCTACCCAGCAAAACTCTTATTCAGATTTAATGGAGAAATCAAAAGCTTCATAAACAGGCAAAAATTAAGAGAATTCAGCACCAGCAAACCAGCTTTACCACAAATGCTAAAGGAATCTCTCCAGCCAGGAAACACAAGAGAAGGAAAATACCTGCAAAAAATAAACCCAAAACAATGAAGAAAATGGTAATAGGATCATACATGTTGATAACTGCCTTAAATGTAAATGGATTAAATGCACCAACCAAAAAACAGATTGGCTGGGTGAAAATATGAAGTATGTGTATGTATGCATTTTCATATAACACATCATTCCACTTAACCCTGTAAATTATATGTAGTTATTTTATGTTATTAGATTAATCATGTTTCCAATATGGCTTACAATTGTAATTATCTCTTATTTTTTTTACTGAGTATGAAAACTGATAGACAGCTTTTACTATTGTGCTTATGTAACTATTATTCATTTTAATACCATTTTAAGATTGGTCAACAGAAAATAATAGAATTCTACATCACTAAAATTACCATTTAATATGTAGTCACTTTTTAAAATCCAGATGCACACCAGAATTATCTTGGGATTTTTTAAAAAAATAAAGGACATAGTTCAGAGGATGAAATTGATATTTAATATAATATTGTCCTAATGAACTTATCGACAAAACAGAAATAGACTTACTGATGTAGAAAAGATATTTATGTTTATCAGAGGGTGGGGGGGAGAAATAAATTGGGAGACTGGGATTGACACATACACATTATTTACATAACATTATATAGAAAATAAATAATACGGTCCTACTGTATAGCACAGGGAACTCTGCTTAATACTCTATAATGGTCTACATGGGAAAAGAGTCTAAAAAATAGACTGTAGATATAGCTGAGCCAGGCTTCCCTGGTGGCTCAGTGGTAACAAATCTGCCTGCCAATGCAAGAGATGTGGGTTTGATCTCTGGGTCAGGTGAATTCCCTGAAAAAGGAAATAGCAACCTATTCAAGTATTCTTGCCTGGGAAATCCCATGGATAGAGGAGCCTGGCAGGCTACAGTTCATGGGGTTGCAAAGAGTTGATCACTAACTTAGCAACTTACAAGGAATAAACAATAACAAATTGCTAATTCACTCTGCTGTACATCTGAAACTAACACAACATTGTAAATCAACTATACTCTGATAAAAATTTTTTAAAATAAGGTATAGTACTGTACTTTTCATGCATGCAAAAGAGCCAGTCAATATTTAAGTATAGTTATCTAACTACAAACATTTAAAAGGAAAAAAGAAAGAAAATGAAAAACAAACCATTAACTGTTTTTCACCACTTATTTCCCACACTCTCATTTCTTCATCGTTTACTGGGCAAGATATAATTTTGTGGGGTAAAATGTAATGAAGAAACCCACCAGTCTGGCCATCAGGGCTGAAGCCAGGACATCGATTAGCTAATAATTATATTTATGGTTTATTCTCATTTATTTCTAAACTAGAAAAAATTTAAAATAATTTCCCATTTATTACCAGATTATATTTATCCCCATTTATTTCTAAATTAGCTTCTTCTTTCCAATATATTCTTCCAAAAGAAGATTTGGAAAATATTTTGTCTGCTTCTACTGTTTAAGGAACACTTTCTTTCTTGCTTTGATTGACCAATGAAGAATACATCATCAATTTAAACAAGACTAGGGATAATCTAACCATGAAGCTAAAATAACTACTGACCTTCTATCATTTCTGCATCTTCCACAGAATGACCTTCAGTCTGAAAAGTTCATTGTGAAAGTCAATAACAATTCCTGTCATTGCTCTGTGTCCTTGACCAGCATGCTCAAAAAAGAGCTAATGCAACTCAGGCCAGTGCACTAAAGATGTCATTCCTGGCTCTTTTAAAGGGCACTTCTGTCAATTTTGCTGCTGTGGGCTTCTATCCTTCCTTAAGATTACTAAGCTAAAATTGAACAGTTTATGAAAAGCTGTCATTATTTTAAAGTAACATTAAGCTATAACAGCCTTTAAAAGGTATTACCACATTCTTAACAAAAGTTACTGGGATGGCAAAATAAGGCAAGAAACAATAAAAAAATATGAATAGAAGGGATTTTGTAAGATGTGTAGTTGGTTTGTCCATTCTCTCTTTTTCTCTTTCTTTCTTTTTCTCCCTTCCCTTCTTAGAAACTGGTTACTGAAAACCTGTTCCTGAATGATTTTGTAATGGCAGGACATGTCTGGCAACATCCCAAATGCTTGAAAAGATTAACATGAGGAACAGGCTCGCAGCTTACTGAATTCATTTAAAAGACAGCAAATGTTATGGAATAAACAATCAAAAGTGAGCACCAGCTGGATTTTAAAGTAAAAATTCTTAATTAAAGACTGATATTAATTAAACTAATTCTTCAATGCATAAGGGTCATTTTCACACTGCTAAAAGTGCATTTGGTATAAGTTATGTCTTTTTATGCCCTCTCTTGAGAGATTGTAAAGAGCTTGTGACCTTATTTGAACAATTAAAATTCTCAGTACATGATCAACAAGATGTCCTTCTAGGAAAGAATTTCACTTAAGTCCCAATTAAAGTGGACTTTAATATTCATAAGAATATTGTTTTCTGAGTAAATCTATTATGCATAGTGCTGTAGCAAGAATTAAATAAAGCCGAGAAGCTTAACATGTTATGGAAATCTTACTTTCAAAGGCTGAAAATAAAAATAGAAATAATTTAATCTTTTAGTTCGTGGAAATGAGCTTATAAAACTTCTAAACCACAAATGTTAAGGTAGATTTCACAGAAAAAGAGGAAATTAAAAAAAAACATGAGGTTTGTGGGGTTTTTTGGTTAATTTTAGGCAAATAACTTTGAAAACCTGAATAATAAAAAGAATATTTTGAAAAAAATAACTTACCAAAAACTTGACAGATTAAAAACAATGTAGATAGATAGATTTCCATGAAGAAATATAAAAGATAATCCCAACATTGCTTTTGTTTCTTCAAATGCTTTCCTGGGAGAATTCTATCAAATTTTTAGAAAACATTTAACTCCAATGTTACTTAAATTGTTTCAGATCATAGAGAAGAAGGAAAGCCCCTAAGTGCATTTAATGGAGCAAGTAAAATATTTTTACCAAAGTAATGACAAAGATCACAAGCAAGGAGATCTATAAACAGACTCATTTATTAATAAAGTTCAAAATTCAAAATAAAATATTAGCAAACAAAATTCAATAGTTCCCAAGAGGAGATCAAGATGGCAGAGTAGAAGGATGCAGAACTCATCTCCCCCCATGAATGTGTCAATCATATAACTACATGTGGAAAAATTCTCACTGATAACTAACTGGAAGAAAGATTCCTTCCTGTACAACCAGGGGTATGAGAAACAGCCACATAGAACCAGGTAGAAAGGGAAGAGAAGCAACCAGTTGGTGAACTGTGCCCCTGGGAGGGAAATCAAAAGGAGAGAAACATTACTTGGGTGGAGATTCTCCCTGGGGGGTGAGCAGTTAAAGGCACATTTTGAGCACCCCAGCCCAGGGGTCGGACACAGGGAAGATAAGTCCCTTTGTTGGTTGGAGGGGCAGTGGGACTAACAGAAGGGCTGAAGGAAGCCTGGACTCCACTTGTGAAGAGTATGCATATGCTTGCTTATGCCAGGAACAGAGTGGAGAGGGCACATTGAAACTGCACATGATGGTGGGAGGTTTCATGCAAGCTCCCTGGAGCATGCTCCAGCCTGAGGTAAGCATCTCCTTTGGTCCCTGACTGTTTCAGAACATAGCTCCACACCATAGCAAGAGTGGCAGTGGCTGAGGGGACAGCTCAGTTGTGAGGGACAAAGGCAGTTGAGACCCGGAGTGGCATCTGAGCCTGGTCGGGGAACAGTCACTACTGTCAAACAGGCAGCACATCAGAAGCCATCCAGGTCACTAAATGTGACCAGGGCGGTCACAGTCCATACTTAGATCCACACTGAACACTTGCACCAGTTCATTTTGCTCTAGCACTAGTCCTTTCTGGGCTGAGGTTGCTGATTCTGGGAGGAAAGGAGTGCACACTTCAAGGGAACAGAAAGAGCTCAAACCCAGCACTCAGGACTTCTGCTCCAGCAACTTGAGATGCCCTCCCACCCTAGATAGGGTGCTGATGGCCGCTGAGCAGAGGAGAAGCCTAGCCACAGCAATCAGACAATAATTAAATAAATAAATGAGTGAATCAATACATAAATAAAAGGCATACAAATGGAAAAGGAAGAAGTGAAATTGTCAGTGTTGCAGATGACATAATACAATATACAAAAAAAAAAAACCCTTACCTCTTCACAGCAAAACTATTAGCACTAATAAATGGATTGAGCAAAGTTTCATGGTATAAGATTAATACATAGAAGTCTGTTGCATTTCTTTATATTAACAATGAAATATAAGAAAAATAAAGTAAGCAAACAATCCTGTTTAAAATTACACCAAAAAATAAAATAAAATACCTAGGAAAAAATTTACCAAGAAGGTGAAAAATTCATACACTAAAAACCATGCTGCAGTACCAGTTTCTGGGTGAAAGCTTCTAGACACTAGCAGTTTCCATATACTTTCTCCTTTTTATAGAACCCAACTACCATATTATAAGGAAGCGTAAGCCTCCCATTAGAGAGGCTTGTGTGGACAGGAACCAATAGCCGGTACCAACTCTCCAGTCATGTGAATATGCCATGTTGGAAGGAGACCTTCCAGCTTCAACTGAGCTGTTCCAGTTGCATGGAGCAGAGATGAGCTGACCTCACTATGTTCTGCTTGTAATTCAAGATTTGTGAGTGCTATTATGGGCTGAATTAGCATGACCTTTTGAAATATACCAATAGGCAACCAGAGCAGCCATGATTATTATTTTTCACCTCCTTGAGAATGACAAAAATCCAGAAATTTGACAACACAAGGCTATGTGGAAATAGTTACTCATACACATTCCTAGGAGATAAGAATGTGGATTGGGGCAGCTGTGGAAGCAATTATTTTCTTGTATTTTTTTCTCTCTTTGATTTTGGAATCATATGACTAATATATTTTTTCCACAAGTCTAATTAGGGAAGAGAAAAACTTGAAAGTTTATGTAGGTTATTTTATTATGTAGGAAATTTATACGTAGTATGTGTATTGACCTATAGAATTTATAAGACAATTTCACAAATACTCACTTTATTAACCATAGCAATTCTGTGAACAATGCATAACTAGGGTGATTATTATAATCTCTGATTACAATTTCAGAAATGAAAACTCTATTTTTTGATGGCATAGTCAGAATTTAAGCTGAGCAATCCTTTAAAAAAAAAAAAGAGAGTAGTTTGGCATAGTGGAAAGCAAACTAGAAATTAGAAAACCCAAGTCCTATTTCCAATTTTGTCTTTAATTCCTTGAATATTATTGGACGAAATGCTTAACTTATTTTGCGTTTGATTTTATCATCCAGAGACCAGACCAGGCATGAAAATACCTACTGTTCTAACCTCCTCTGGAGAGTATTAAAGGGATAAGATAATACATGTGAAGATGCTTTGAAAATAAATAAATACAGAGTATCACTACCAGCAACCATAAATATAAATGTAAAATAGAACCTGACTCTGCTTAAAGATAACAGACTGAGAATAAATACAGTGAATTTACAGTAATAATGATTTGGTTGAAGTTAAGTTGCTAATTTGTGTCCAACTCTTTGTGACCCCAAGCCAGACTGCAGCACTCAAGGCTCCTCTGCCCTCCACTGTCTCCTGGAGTTTGCTCAAATTCATGTCCATATTCAATCCAACATATAACTACAAAATTCCAGAAAGAGAGGATAGTAAAATTGAAAGGAGGAATTATCAAATAACTAGAATAGCAGTTCTCAAAGTGTGATCCAAGGACCTCTCATGTCCTCTCTTTTCTTCTTATTAACCAAAACAAAATATCTCAACATTTAGAAACGGATGTCAATAGATAATATGAAAAATTAGAAAATCTGGAACTAATTGCGTGAGTTTCTTATCTAGAGATAATAACTATTTAAAGACAGGACTACTACAAGAAACAGGTAAATAGATTGTCTATGGAGATAGGGATGTGGAGAGAATTAATTAGTCAAGGATCCTTTAAAGTTCAGTATTTACATACCTAACTAGATAGCTTAGTTAACAGTGAAAGTGTTAGTCATTCAGTCCTGTCTGACTCTTTGCAACCCCATGGATGGTAACCCACTGGAACTCTCTGTCCATGGAATTTCCAGGCAAGAACACTGGAGCGAGTTGCCATTCCCTTCTCCAGGAGGTCTTCCCGACCCGGGAATCAAACCTGTGTCTCCTGCATTACAAGCAGATTCTTTACCTTCTGAGCCAGTTAATACAGGCTTCACTATCATGAAGGAATTTTTCATGGTTACACTTTAGGAGACTGAGAGTTGGTCCTTCTTGAAGTTTGGAGGTGAGAATTACTGACATGACTGTAGTTTGCAGGTGGGTCCTACCGATGACCTCTGTGCATTCCCCTCCGTGCAACTGTGAAAGGTTGTGTGTGTTTGAGGAACACTGTGTGTGTTATCCTCCTTGATCTTAAACTATGAAGTGATTTAAACCTCTGCTAGATTTTCTAGCTCTTCTATCTTCTTATCTCTGTCCCCCTCTCCAGCTCCTTGTTGGGTTGTCCCTTTGTAATGCCTTATTACAAACTTGAAGCACACCAGATAAAGTTATTTTTTAACAGTTTTATGTTTTTCTGATGGACAGGGAGGCCTGGTGTGATTCAGTCCATGGGGTCGCAAAAAGTCAGTCACGACTCACTGACAACTGAGCTGAATTGAATGTTTTTCTGAAGAAGAACAATGGGACAATTTGTATTGAGGCAGGGTCTTGGAATCTCTTGCCCTAATTTGTAATGGAATATTTGGGGAAATCCAGGGCACCTATAGAACAATCAAGCTCTTTAGATTAGGTCTTGTCTCCTGAAAGGGAACATTAAATGATGACATTGAGTAATGGACATTCTGGAATGGAAAGGTGGAAGTAGGGTAGAGACACTAAAGAGCCTCACACCCCTGTGCAGACATGTGGGTCTAGTTTCCTGGAATTATGGATGTCAGTAATTAACTTGATATATTTCACATGCCATCCAAAGAGTGGGGTAAGGACACAAATATATTCTGTAGCATAGTAATTACAGTGTGACCAACCATTCTGGTTTGTTGGGGCTATCCCAGTTTCAAGGCTTCCTGGATAACACTAGTGGTAAAGAACCTGCCTGCCAATGTAGGAGACGTAAGATATGCGAGTTCGATTCCTGGATGGGGAAGATCTCCTGGAGGAGGAAATGGCAACCCACTTCAGTATTCTTGCCTGGAGAATCCCAAGGACAGAGGAGCCTGATGGGCTACAGTCCACAGGATTCCAAAGAGTCGGACTCGAATGAATCGACGTAGCACCCTTGCACATACCATTTTCAGCACTGAAAGTCCTGCATTCCAGGAAACCCCTCAGTACTAGAAACATCAGGACAGTTGATTATCTTATGATCTGATGTCCAGTTAGGAGTCAACTGCCTAGAATAAAATCCCAACTCCGCCAGGTATTAGCTGTTCGAATTTGTTGAAATTACTTAATTTCATATATTCTCAATTGCCTTGAATGAAATGGGGATAAATCAGTACCTAAGTAGTGGGATTGTGATAATAAATGAACACATGTAAAGAACTCATAGTGGTGCCTAGTAGGGAGAAAACAATAATAAACATTATCTAACAAAACCAATAGAAAAGTTACTATTTTCAAGTAGAAAGATGATTTATTGCACACCAAAATAAAGAGTTGTGTAAATAATATTATTCTGTTTTAGAGATTGATGAGATCAAATAGGGCCATTGAATATTCTGAGATATCAGTTAGGTGACTAAAAGTCAAGTACTTACTTGGTTAATCCTATAAACTCTACAGAAATAGAGTCGGGAAAGGCAGAACTCCATATTCATCTGAACTGTAGACAAAGCTTCAAACAATGTGGTAGTGGTGGTTTTGTCACTAAGTCATGTCCAACTCTTGCTACTCCATGGACTGTAGCCTGTCAGGCTCATCTGTCCATGAGATTCTCCAGGCAAGAATACTGGAGTGGGTTGCCATTTCCTTCTCCAGGGGATCTTCTCGACCCAGGAATTGAACCCGGGTCTCCTTCATTGCAGGCAGATTCTTTCCCAATTGAAGGATAAGGGGTTCTATTAAAACAACCCAGTAATCAAAGCTATTTCATACCTGATTAAAAATATGAGATTAGGTTCATCTTGTGTCAAATATGTATCACTGAAGTAGACATCATAAGCTATGTACTGTTGACAGCAGAGGTAGTAAAGCATGGAATGTAGTCAAATAGGGCCATACATAATTGAGCTTGAATTGTTCTAGCATTTATTTTCTGGAAGGCAGCTATATGTTCACTGCTATATTACCAAGGCTGTTGCTTTAATATTAAGTAAATTCTAAGTCTTCTCAAAATTGATGGTTGTAAAAAATGTACAGTATATATATTTTCTTTTTGGTGGTTTTTGGTTGTTTTTTGTTTGTTTTTTGGTATTCAACATCTGAACATCTTTCTTCTTCTTGGGTAATCCCCCAGCATATGGGCATTGATCCCACTCTGGAATTGAAGAGGTCAAATTCTGCTTCCTCTTTCTCTGTTGTAGCTATAACAGTAGTCATCAAACCTTTGTGTGCGTCAGAATCACATGGAAAGTTTTTTAAAACATAGATTGCTCTTCGGGAGATTTACCATAGTTTTGCTGTAATTTGTTGTTTTGGTTTGCGCTAGTTCTTTGGAGAAGATGGGAAAAAAATTCTAGAATGGTGTGTATCAGAATCACAATAGGCAAGTCTCATTGAACCAAAAAGTTCCTGATTAAAGAAAACAAAACATGGATTGCTGGGTCCCATTCCCTGGAGGGATTGATAATTTAAATTTCTAAAAAGTTCCCAGGTGATGTTGATACCACTGGTAAAGGATAACATTTGAAGGACAAATGAGTTAGAATATGCGCACAGGACTCAGATGAAACAAAGAGATGCATCTATCTGAGACTTGGGACAATAATGCACACCAGGTCGACTGAGAAATTATCTGTAAATAGAGCAGGCATGTCAGGAATCCAGTTCTGGCAACCTAAGTGTTCAACAGCAGGTTTTAAAGTAGATTTTTTTGTGTCCTTTAACACAGCCTCAAAGTATGGCATAAAGATACTCAGAGTCTGTCCTTTGTAGTAACAGTGACATCAATAAAAAGGAGTGAGAGATGTTCTGGTAGAAAAAACTCAGATGAGGTGGGAAGATGCTTCTGCAAGTGGTAGCTCCCAAGAGTGATGAGTACGTGGTCAAAAGCCTGGAGAAGAGACTGGTCTGATCACGTGACCCCACCCCAAATTTACTTCCCACTACGTGACTCACTATGTGATACATGATGAGCCATCTGGCTTTCAGTTCTTACCCTGAGTGATAAAGCAGAGAGAGATTTCATTGCAATAAGTAACAAATTAGAATAAAAGAATTTGCATGTACCATAAAACAGAGCATTCTTATGGAAAGGGCAACAAGACTGACATTTTTAACATAAAAAATAAGCTCTTCTTGCATCAGTATTTCTACTGGCATTTAAGACCACTTTTCTGAATTTCTCTATTTTCTCTATTTCATGTTATTTTAGCTGATACTGAGTTGGAGCTGTGACATGGTCATCATTTTTTCTTAAAAATTCTTATAATTCAAGAGATTCAAAGTTCTTTCTAAAATCCAAACCAGAAAAGTAGATAGTTAGATGTTAAGTTAGTCTTCTTTTGTATCTACAGGATATCTGTCCTATGTGTGTGCGTGCGTGCTAAGTCATTTCAGTCATGTCAGACTCTTTGCGACCCTATGGACAGTAGCCCACCAGGCTGCTCTGTCCCTGGGATTCTCCAGGCAAGAATACTGAAGTGGGTTGCCATGCCCTCTTCCAGACCCAGGGACTGAACTGGGTATTTTTATGTCTCCTGCATTGGTAGGTGGGCTCTTTACCACTAGTGACACCTGGGATGCCCTGTCTACTCTATGTATTATATTAATTTAATTCATAATTAAAATTATTTCCACAAAGAAAGTTCCAAGACCAGATAGTTTCATTGATGAAATCTATCAGATATTTAGGGAAGAAAAACTACCGGTTTTGCACAATCTTTTCAAGAAAATGAAAAAAAGAATATTTCTGTAGTAAAAAATTTTTGTTTAAGTATAGTTGATGTATAATATTGTGTTACAGGTATACAACATAGTGAGTCACAATTTTTAAAGGTTATGCTTCATTTATGGTTATAAAATATTGCCTACATTCCCTGCATTGTACAATATATCTTCATAGTTTATTTATTTTGTACAGAATCAGTTCAGTTCAATTCAGTCTCTCAGTCGTGTCCGACTCTTTGTGACCCTATGAACCACAATACGCCAGGCCTCCCTGTCCATCACCAACTCCTGGACTTTACCCAAACTCATGTCCATTGAGTCAGTGATGCCATCCAACCATCTCACCCTTTGCCGTCCCCTTCTCCTCCTGCCTTCAATCTTTCCCAGCATCACGGTCTTTTCAAATGAGTCAGCTCTTCCCATCAGGTGGCCAAAGTATTGGAGTTTCAACTTCAACATCAGTTCTTCCAATGAACACCCAGGGCTGATCTCCTTTAGGATGGACTGGTTGGATCTCCTTGCTGTCCAAGGGATTCTCAAGAGTCTTCTCCAACACCACAGTTCAAAAGCATCAATTCTTCAAGCTCAGCTTTCTTTATAGTCCAACTCTCATATCCATACTGGAAAACCATAGCCTTGACTAGACAGACCTTTGTTGACAAAGTAATGTCTCTGCTTTTTAATATGCTGTCTAGGTTGGTCATAACTTTCCTTCCAAGGAGTAAGCATCTTTTAATTTCATGGCTGTAATCACCATCTGCAGTGATTTTGGAGCCCCCCAAAATAAAGTCAGCCACTGTTTCCACTGTTTCCCCATCCATTTGCCATGAAGTGATGGGACCAGATGCCATGATCTTAGTTTTCTGAATGTTGAGCTTTAAGCCAACTTTTCCCCTCTCCTCATTCACTTTCATCAAGAGGCTCTTTAGTTCTTCTTCACTTTCTGCCGTAAGGGTGGTGTCATCTGCATATCTGAGGTTATTGATATTTCTCTTGGAAATCCTGATTCCAGCTTGTGATTCTTCCAACCCAGCATTTCTCATGATATACTCTGCATATAAGTTAAATAAGCAGGGTGACAATATACAGCCTTGACATGCTCCTTTTCCTATTTGGAACCAGTCTGTTGTTCCATGTCCAGTTCTAACTGTTGCTTCCTGACCTGCATACAGGTTTCTCAAGAGTCAGGTCAGCTAGTCTGGTATTCCCACCTCTTTCAGAATTTTCCACAGTTTATTATGATTCACACAGTCAAAGCCTTTGGCATAGTCAATAAAATAGTTTGTACCTATTAATTTCCTACCCCTGTGTTCCCTCTCTCCCTTTTCTTCTCCCTGCTGGTAATCACTACTTTGTTCTCTGTAACTGTGAGTCTGTTTTTTTTTTTTGTTGTTGTTGTTGTTATATTCACTTGTTTGTTTTATGTTTTTTATATTCCACGTCTGACATTTCACTAAGCACAATACCCTCCAAGTCCACCCATGTTGTTGCAAATGGCAAAGTTTCATTTTTTTTTTAAATGGCTGTTGTATGTTTGTTTCTGTGCATCCTCAGTTGCTTCAGTCGTGTCTGACTCTTTGTGACCCCATGGACTGTAGCCCACCAGGCTCCTTGGTCCATGGGATTCTCCAGACAAGAATACTTGAGTGGATTGTCATGCCCTCCTCACATTTGCTTCCAAGAGGTGTATTAATGCATACTCATTTTATGCTGCCACCAACTCTTAAAACTTCTTGTTGGAATTAAAAGTCATCAAATTGTTTTGATGTTTCTAAGAGAGTGAGTAAACAGTGAGCAAGCAGTGAGCTGAAGCAGCATCCTTCACTTGGCTCCCAGGTCTAGATGTTTCTTTTCTTCCAGTGCGTTCCCACACGACCATTTCCTTTCCCATCTTTCTTCACTTAGCCCACACCCAGCCTCTTGTGCTTCAGACATGCTTTCTAACATTGCTGTCACATCAAGACACTTAGAACTCATGCCTTTCAATCCATTCTACATATTGTGTCAGAGGCCCCCATAACTTGATCATGTTATGCTTCTCCCTGGAAATCACCAGCAGCAACTTACTGCTGAAAGAATAAAGTTGAAGCTCCCTAATATGCCATGATACTGATATATTAACATATCAATTTAGAAATATTTACAATGATTGTTCCATATTTTAGTGATTCTTAAAACACTTCTATGAGGAAGAGAGAGGTCAAATAGTCTCCCTAATTGTAAATTAATGAAACAGGTGGATTGCTTTCCAGAGCTCTTCAGAATTAGACAATGAAGCCAATAGCAAATTATATTTCTAAGTCCTCTCTTTTGCCTCTAGAAGAGTGATTTTGTTCTTATATTTTTTATATTGCTTTGATGCATGCAATAAATAACTCACATTTTCCACATGTTCCCCTGTGTATACTTGTGACATGTCCAATTGATGGCCATTTTCTATGACTCATAAAAACCTACAAACCCATTCTTGTGAGAAGTTGTATGCCAAGTTAAAAGCCAAACACTGTAGCTCCCCAGGTTTGTGTTTCAGTCATGCTGTTAAGACCCTGGGGCAAATTGTTTAACCTTTGAAGAGGCATCATTTTCTTATCTGTAAAATGTGGACAACAAAACAGATTTTAGAATTTTAATGAGAATGAAATGAGATGTTGATAGAGTTCTTAGCACTTTTTAAGTATTCAGTGGAGGGTCAATTTTAAATTGTTTTTTCATTTATTTTGAAGTTTCTTGCTTGGGGTTCTGAATTCTATTTTAGTAAAGGTCCCTTGCAACACAGCCTCCTAATAGGTCATGACTAAGAAATGTGCGACGATACTGCTTTCTAGACAATGCATTTTTAAAACAGTTAAGTAGTTGGGGGGCACAGTCTGAGTTCCCTTGTGCAGTTTGCGCTTCTCCAGACTCAGGTGAAATTGGGAAAGAGGGGCAGAGCGCAGCAAGCACATACTGTGGCCCCTCTACTAGGAAGCCCATCAAACTATTAAAAGCAGAAATGTGGAGTAGACTGCAATCACTGGTTTCTTTTCAATGAGGCTTTTGAAAAGAACATTCTATTTTATTAGGAGTTAATAAATACCATACAAGTATCTAAAACATTCTTAAATTTACTTGCACAATTGTTGGACAATTGCGGATTCTAGAATTCCCTGGTAGCTCAGCTCGTAAAGAATTCGCCAGCAATGCAGAAAACCCTGGTTTGATTCCTGGGTTAGGAAGATCACCTGGAAAAGGGGTAGGCTACCTATTCCAGTATTCTTGGTCTTCCCTGGTGGCTCAGACGATAAAGAATCCACCCACAATGTGGGAGACCTGGGTTTGATCCCTGGGTTGGGAAGATTGGAGGAGGGCATGGCAACCCACTCCAGAATTCTTGCCTGGAGAACCCCACGGACTGAGGATCCTGGTGGGCTACAGTCCATGGGGTCGCAAGAGTGGGACACGACTTAGCGACTAAGCACAGCACATAATGAAGAACATTAAAATTCAAATCTCTGGCTTCCTCTAGAGGTGGATTCATGTCTCTACTCCTTCACTTACTAGGTATAAATCCTGAAGTTACTTGACTTCTCTGGGTCTCTTTCCATAGTTGTATGATAGGAAAAATAATAAAACCTATCTCATAATAAAACCTACCTATCTCATAGGCAGCTGATTTGAAGATTAAATGGGCTTCCCAGGTGGTGCAGTGGTTGGCAAATAATCCACCTGCCAATGCAGGATACACAAGAGACAGGGGTTCTATCCCTGGGAAGATCACCTGGAGTAGGAAATGGTGACCCACTCCAGTATCCTTGCTTAGAAAATTCCATGGACAGTGAATCCTGGTGGGCTACAGTCCATGGGGTCGCTAAGTTGGACACAACTGAGCATGCACATACACAAACAGATTGAAGGTTAAGTGAGAAAATAGATGTATTAATAAAATGTTTAGTACAATTACTGTCACATCCTAATGACTCAAATAATAATACTCATCATTTTCCCACTTGAAATCACTTCTCTATTCTACTTGATGCCATTTTGAAATATTTTAATTTTTCTATCTATGGAAATCATTCTCAGTAACATACTCACTTTTTCTAAATGTATTCAAGGAAATTGTATCTACAGCAAAAAAAAAAAAAACAACAACAAAAAAACCCCCAAAAACTCAACTGGGGGATAAAATGGAGTTGGACAGATGACAGAGGACCTAGTGTTCGGATTTGTTGGAAGAGGCTTAACTGGGACGATGTTGGTTGGGAAACATTAGCATCGCTATTCGTCATGCTCAGAGGGGATTTGACCAAATGGAAGGGACCATGGGGCCCAAGAAAGGAGAGCAAAGAGGTTCTGGCTGCTTCTCCTTTCAGAGTTCTCATTAACAGTCATCAGGAGCAGGAGAGCTGGCTGTGTTCTGACAGCCTTCCAATTTGTGCCGGAGAAAGCTTCTCTGAGAAAGTGCTGCTTCGAGCCTTCCTGTTATGCCTGGGAATGTCAGCAGGCTGTTTGGTACAACTCTAAGCCTGATTACATTTTGGCATTTATATACTGCCATCTGTCCACGTGATTTATGGTAGCCTTTGTAACACTCACTGGGATGTTTTTAGGTGAGATAAATGATAAGAGTAAATTGCTCCTTGGAATTAAAAAACACATGTGATGAAGACAAACAGTGCCACGCACTTTATAATGTATCTTGTTCCTAAGGGAAAATCTTATGGACATTTTTACAATCAATTACAAAGAATCCACAGAAGCACTCAGAATTGCCTCACTCCTTTCTCTAAATTCATTAATGCTACCTTCATTTTCAATAGAACTGAGTGACTGCCTTTTGTTCCGCCTGCCTAACAAAACAATTGCAGACCTAATTGATTCCTGGAAGAATCCAGCCTGCTGCTGGAATACTCAGTAATGTTGTAGGATACTGGTAACAAAATGTGGTTTCTGGAACCATCCAGGTAATCGCCCAAAAATATACCAGCAGACTGTGGCTTAAGCTGCTACTCAGCACACTTTTTTCAACATTGTGTCTCTCCAGCCTCTCTCAATAGAATCCTCTTTCCACCTTCACTTATGTCCTTCAACTGCCTCAAAAAGCCCCCCCAAAAAACAGACTTACACACAGACACATGCACCTTGATGTTTACACATTCACTATAGTTCTCTATCCCTTCTTCAGTATTCTTCCTTTACTTAAAAAAAAATATTTCAGGCATCAAATCACTGTGCTAATTTTCTTCAAGCTTATTACTAGATAATTATGCATTAATTAGCAGTTTAGGAAACTAGCAACTTCATATATAGGAAGTTACTCTCTGGGGTTAAAAAAGATCATACAAGTCACAGGAAATGCAATGAAGCTAAAAAAAATCTTTGTTGCTTCTTTAGAGTGGTTATCTAGGATAATTCTCTTTGTGAAGGTGGATATTGTGTCTACTTTTTCCATAATGGTATTGTCAACACTTAAAAACAATGCCCATTGTATGGCGAGAATGCAATAAATATTTGCAAAGTGAGTAATCTTGTGGCAATATATCAAGCCCTGAGTTAGGTCCTGAATAAGATGCAATCTGAGTGCTAAAGGTGTTCATGGTGTATAAACAGCTATGGGAACACCGATGAGGAGCCATGACTTTTGCTCATGAGCTGATTGGGGAAGACATAGTGAATATAATGAGAATTTGAAATTTAAACTGGAACTGTACCCATAAGTGAGAGTTCCTCAGATAAAATGGAGTGGGGAGAATAATTCTAGACAAAGAGAATAAGATTACAAAAGTCATAGAGGCTTGGTAGTGTATTTGGGAACTGTAAGTGAAAACTGTAGCCACATGTAGTTCACAAGAAGGCGTGAAGGCCAACGAGGTTTGAAAGGTAGCCAATAAGTTTGGACTTCATCCAGTAGAGGGAGCCATTTAGGACGATTGCCCTGGAGTGGTGACTTGACGCAAAGTGAGAATGGATGAAAAGAACCTGGATAAAGTACTCTATTTGGTAGACATCGCCAATGTGCCTGAGGGAGCAGAGGAGGACCTGGATGAGAAGACAGCTGATGGGCGAGGATGGAGTATATAATTGAAGGCAACAGTGTGTAGGCAGAGCTAACAGGATTTAACTACTAACTGAAGGATATGAGGGAGGTAACTCACTCAAAGTTTCTATAAGAAATGATATGCATACCTGCGTGACATTTACTGAGACAGTAAATGGGAGAGTAGGAACAGCTTCTGGGAAAATAAGGAGTTTGTTTAGAAGATATTTGTTGATGTTTCCAGGTTTGGTAGTTTCACAGCGATAAATAGTGAGCCACTGGAATGGAGTTCAGATCTCAGAAGATGTGTCAACACAAAAGACAAAGTTAAAGAGTGATTTGCTTTAGAGGTGATGGTTGAAACCTTTGATGAGCTAGCCAAGGTAGGTCATGACAGATAAAGGACAAGAAGACTAAAGACTGAATCTTGGGAAATGTTTCTATTTGAGGGAGAACCAGAAAGGAGAAGGAATGAAGGGATAGAGAAAAAATTGTCTTGGAATAAAAACACAGTAGAGAAATAGAAACCAGTAGGGGGAAATTTCACAAGGGAGAAGGAATGTTGAAGGAACCTGATGACTTAGAATGATTTTGGTATTTAAAATTTCATTGGTTTCTTTGGAAACTAACAGGTGATTGTGGGATTCAAACTACAGGGAGTTAAGAAGCAACTATGAAGTGAGGGATGAAGGTTCTGAGCATTTTGACTATTCTATGAAGTTTTTAATAACTAAAGGGACGAAAGAGCCATTGAGAGCTTGATGAGGTAGCAATATCAGAGAAGGTTTTATTAAGATCATAGAGTAAACTGTCTAGGAAAAAAAAACTATCAGAGAGGAAAGGTGGAAGATTACAAAGAGAAAACAATACTTATGGAACAACCAGAGGAATAAAAGAAGGAAGTAGGGTCTATTGTTTGGGCCTTAAAATGATTAAATTCATTCTCTTACTGTTTTTGGTGATAGATATTGGGGGTCTTCTGAGGTCCAGAAACGTTAAAGTTTTTCTAGGGAATATGTGTTAGGTTACAATTATAAAAATAAGAATTGATGCTTTTGAACTGTGGTGTTGGAGAAGACTCTTGAGAGTCCCTTGGACTGCAGGGAGATCAAACCAGTCAATCTTAGAAGAGATCAATCCTGAATATTCATTGAAAGGATTGACGCTGAAGCTGACGCTCCTATTCATTGGAAGGATTGACGCTGAAGCTGACGCTCCAATACTTTGGCCACCTGATGCAAAGACCCTGATGCTGAGGAAGAGTGATGGCAGGAGGAGAAGAGGGTGACAGAGGATGAGATGGTTAGATAGCATCACCAACTGAATGGATATGAATCTGAGCAAACTCTGGGAGATGGTGGAGGACTCAGGAGACTGGTATGCTGCAGTTCATGGGTTGCAAACAGTTGGACATAACTTAGTGACTGAACAACAACAATAGCAAATAAAAATAACTATACTGCTTAGGATTTGGTGGGAGGGGGTGTTTTTTGAAACCTTACGATACATAGGGAACAAACTCAGTCTAGCCTGAACTGAGAAGTTGACAGCCAGCACTCTGCCCCAAGGGGTGACACCTCTGCTTTGGTTACCTTTTCTTACCTTCACCATGGCCACTCCATTTCTTAGACTAAAGAAAATAAGTATTTATAATACAGTCCATTCAACTTGGATCTGCAATAGAAGAAAGCTAATTCTTGGTTATATTGTGGTTGTAAAAAATTGTTCATGTGTAATGGGCAGACTGTGGGCTGAGAGTTAAAAAATCCTGGATACATTTCTTCTGGGTCTGTGAACAGAGCTTGAAAGGTGATACTGGAGAATGAATGAAAACTGTGATTGAGGAATTAACCATTGGACCAATAAGCGAACATATTGCTTGCAGGCAATGTTGAAGCACAGGGTATTTTCCCATTTCAATTATCCTTCCTAGGAAAAGAGATCAAAGAGAAGTTGATGACATCTGAATTCAATTACTGTGCATGGTTGTAGAGGACTTATGAACTCAAGACACTTGGAGCGTTAGTAATAACCAGATAAAAAATGGGTTTGGACACTTATCTGATGGGCTGTTACATTACCTTCATATTGGATTAGGCTTTGTGTTTCAGAGCAAACACTGGTTTCTCATGAAGCAGAATATATCTCATGAGGCTTCATTAAGTGAAGCTGTTTGTAGAAAGTAAAGACTTTCAGTAATTAAAATGCTCGATGGATATCAAAACCAGCAGGCTGTAACTTGTACAAACAAAACAGGGGAGCCTAAGAAGGTACAAGTTTTTCCACTAAGCCATAGGGAGAATTTCAGATTTATAAGAGTTAAACCTTTGACTCTTTAAACAAACTTGGCATTGCCCTAGTTGCTAAGTGAAGAATGTCCTGAAGGAGAAGAGCAAGGAAAGAGTGGTTTGCTAAGTGAAATACTTGTAATTTTTTTTTAGAAGTAGTCAGTATTTATGAAAATACCAAAGGAAAAGATCAGTAAGTAGACAATCAACAAAATTGCATACTCAGGTATTCTTATATTTTTTTGTGGTAGGCATCATGGTATGCATTTGTGGCCAATCTTGAGTTTCAAATTCTAGGAGGCATCGTTTGTTAGTTAAGAGTGGGATACATGTGTGCATGCATGCTAAGTCATGTTCAGTTCTGTGTGACCCTATGCACTGTAGGCTGCCAGGCTCCACTGTCCATGGGATTTTCCAGGCAAGAATACTGGAGTGGGTTGCCATGCCCTCCTTGAAGCGATCTTCCTGATCTAGAGATCAAACCCGAGTTTCTCAAGTCTCCTGCATTGGCAGGTGGATTCTTTACCACCAGTGTCACCTGGGAAGCCCAACCATGGGACAAGGTATACACAAAGACTTTAGACCTGAAACTAGGCCCTCATCTTTAAAGATGAACAGAGTTGTTCGGGAAGAACTAAAGGTCTAAGATGAAGGACAGAAGAAGGTGTTAAGGCAATAAGAACACCCAGATATCTGTCCTCTTCATCTTTTTGTTCCTGGGATGTGCATAGTTCTTAGTCCATATATAAGACAATGAAAAAATGATTTTTTGACTAAATGAAATGATCAGTGATCTTTGATCCCATGGGAAAGTACAATACAAGGCTGTGACCTTCAGAAATAGAAACACTCAGAAATTCAAGATATTGAAATAAGAGAAAATTTTGTTAGGAGACAATGGAAGACAGACCCGGGTAGGAATTCAAGGTCAGGACCCAAATCTGAAAAGAACAGGACTAGTCCTAAGGGTGCTGATACTGAGGGAAATTTGCCAAGGTAAGATCTAGGCCTAAGCAATAAGGCAGAAATCAGTTCATTAGGCCTGCATCATTCAGTTCATTCAGCAGTTGATTATTGAGTGCTTTTTCTGTAACAGACATACTACTAGATGCCAAGAATAAAGCAAAAATAGACAAAGATTCCTGGCCTCAGGTAGCAGATAGTAGAAAGGGGCAAGAAAAAAAGAAAGCAAAATACACATAATGCTATGTGAGTAAATGGTTTAAAGAAAAATTAAACAAGAGAGATAGTAAACATTGGAAGGTGATATTTTTAAAATGTTATTTATTTATTTATTTTTATTTTTGACTGTGCTGGGTCTTCATTGTTGTGAGCTGGCTTTCTCTAGTTGTGGTGACTGGGGGCTACTCTCTAGTTGCGGTAGGCCCACTACTCTCTAGGGGGCCTCTCTTTGCGATGGTTTCTCTTGTTTCAGGGCACAGACTTTATGCACACTGGCTTCAGTAGTTGCGGCACATGCGTTTGGCAAGACTTCCTTGTGGCTGAGCCGGTAAGGAGTCTACCTGCAATGCAAGAGACCCGGGTTCGATTTCTGGGTTGGGAAGATCCCCTGGAGAAGGAAACAGCAACTCGCTCCAGTATTCTTGCCTAGAAAATCCCCATGGACAGAGGAGCCTGGTAGGCTACAGTCCATAGGGTCGTACAGGGTCAGACACAATTGAAGTGAGTTAGCATGCACGCACAAGTGGTTTATTATACACATATTGATAGTTAATTGTGTTTGTTGAAGTAAAATTCCTAGTGTGATTTAACTTTCAAAGAAAGATAATAAAAACAAAATGAAGTCTAAATTTAAGTAAATCATAAGTGATATCCTACCTTCTAATTCTAGGTTGTCTACTGCATTCCACTACCCATTTTCTAAACCAGTTTCCAGGCGCCATCGTAAGTGCCAGAAGAAGGGAACTTCCAGGACGAGATATCCAGTGGAAACATTTATAGACCAATTTCTATTTGCCCAAAGTGACTGGGTTGTTCATTTTTAATTGTTTCAAAATCCCGAGCACCTTCTATTTTAGCTGGGATGTTTCTTTACATGTGTGTTTAGGCACTCATTTATGTCTGACTCTTTGTGACCCTATGGACTGTAGCTCCCCATGCTCCTCTGTCTATGGGATTTCCCAGGCAAGAATATGGAAGTGGGTTGCCATTTCCTTCTCCAGGTTTTACATACATGATAGGCAGCAAAGGAGTGGGAGAGATTGACACAAGTTTCTTTGATTTTTCCCCAGAAACATTACCTCTTGAGTTGGGGCTGAGGGGTGGGGGGCCAGAACTCTCTAGGAATTAAGTGATATCCTATTTCATATTCATTATAAGCCAAAGGAAGGCTTCCACAAGTCTAAATTCAATTGTTCAGCCACTGCTTAGCACAGCTAGTTTATCAAACAGGGTATTGTGCAGTCTAAATAGAAACAAAAAGCTTTTTGATTTGGGCAGTTCTCATGAGAGCTCATTGAACTTATTGTGATATTTCTCTTTATACAAAAAAGAACCAGATTAGTATCTGATCATAGATCAGCACATTTATAAATGCTGAATGCTGAGCTGTGGGCAACATGGGATTGGATGCAGAATTTGTAATTATTTTTGCTTTATTGTGTTTGCTGCAAGGACAGGGTGAATTTAGGAGGCTCTAATTTCACTGGCAGGGGCCTGGGATAGCAGCCAGTCACTGGGGGGTGCACACTGGCCCCACCGGAGCTGGATCCAAGCAGCTCCCAAGAGGCTGAACCCGCAGGTGTTAGTGCTAAATGTGTAGAGTCAGAGCGGAAGGCAGGGGATGGAGGATGCATGTATTTTGCTGCCTTAATCTGTATGTGTATGTGAGCTGACAAGTGTCTCTATTATCTGGCGGCAAGATATCCATCCGGTGGGGGAAATGGTGATGAAGATGGCACCACAGTTGGGGAGGAAAGAGAAGTCATGGAAATTGTTCAAGAGGCAAGTGTCAAGGCAACTGACCCTGAACATTTGCCTGAATGATCAAGAGGGAAATCAGTTGTTTTTTTTTTAAGATTTAAAAGCATTTAATGACATAGCATGTATTTAACTGACTTCCAGCTTGTCTTAGTGAAGAACCTGCCTGCCAATGCAGGAGACATAAAAGATGTGTGTTTGATCCCTGGGTTGAAAAGATCCCCTGGAGGAGGGCGTGGCAACCCATTCAGTATTCTTACCTGAAGAATTCTATGAACAGAGGAGCGTGGCAGGCTACAGTCCATAGGGTCGCAGAGAGTCAGACACAACTGAAGTGACTTAGCATGTGTGCACATGTATTTAACAGAGCATAAAAGTTGAGAGGTATGGGTCATAACGACTGAGCCAGAAGTTTGAGTGACTACCTGCCTGCTCAGGCCCAGCCTCTGGAATTCATTCCTATCAATGCCATTTTGATCATGCATTAAGGTGAAAATTTGTCGTTATAATTATTCCAGTTACAGAGAAATGCACACTATGTATCAAATACCAAGGGAATGAAGCAAATTATTAATACGGTTTTAACACACAAGTAAGTAACCATTGGGGCACCATTACTTTGTCCAACCTGGGACTAGCAAGATTTGTTCCACTTGTACACTTCAGTTCATTTCAGACGCTCAGTCATGTCTGACTCTCTGCGATCCCATGAACCGCAGCACGCCAGGCCTCCCTGTCCATCACCAACTCCCAGAGTTCACCCAAACCTGTGTCCATTGAGTCGGTGATGCCATCCAGCCATCTCATCCTCTGTCATCCCCTTCTCCTCCTGCCCTCAATCTTTCCCAGCATCAGGGTCTTTTCAAATGAGTCAGCTCTTAGCATGAGGTGGGCAAAGTATTGGAGTTTCAGCTTCAGTATCAGCCCTTCCAATGACCACCCAGGGCTGATCTCCTTTAGGATGGACTGGTTAGATTTCCTTGCAGTCCAAGGGACTCTCAAGAATCTTCTCTAGCATCACAGTTCAAAAGCATCAATTCTTCAAGCTCAGCTTTCTTTATAGTCCAACTCTCACATTCACACCTGACCACTGGAAAAACCATAGCCTTGACTAGACAGACCTTTGTTGGCAAAGTAATGTCTCGGCTTTTTAATATGCTATCTAGGTTGGTCATAACTTTTCTTCCAAGGAGTAAGCATCTTTTAATTTCATGGCTGCAATCACCATCTGCAGTGATTATGGAGCCCAGAAAAATAAAGTCAGCCACTGTTTCCACTGTTTTCCCATCTATTTGCCATGAAGTGATGGGACCAGATGCCATGATCTTAGTTTTCTGAGTGTTGAGCCTTAAGCCAAGTTTTTCACTCTCTTCTTTCACTTTCATCAAGAGGCTTTTTACTTCTTCTTCACTTTCTGCCATAAGGGTGGTGTCATCTGCATATCTGAGGTTATTGATATTTCTCCTGGCAATCTTGATTCCAGTTTGTGCTTCATCCAGCCCAGCATTTCTCATGATGCACTCTGCATGTAAGTTAAATAAGCAGGGTGACAATATACAGCCTTGACGTACTCCTTCTCCTATTTGGAACCAGTCTGTTGTTCCATGTCCAGTTCTAACTGTTGCTTCCAGACCTGGTCAGGTGGTCTGGTATTCCCATCTCTTTCAGAATTTTCCACAGTTTATTGTGATCCACACAGTCAAAGGCTTTGGCATAATCAATAAAGCAGAAATAGATATTTTTCTGAAACTCTCTTGCTTTTTCGATGATCCAGCAGATGTTGGCAGCTTGATCTCTGGTTCCTCTGCCTTTTCTAAAACCGGCTTGAACATCTGGAAGTTCATGGTTCACATATCGCTGAAGCCTGGCTTGCAGAATTTTAAGCATTAGTTTACTAGTTTGTGAGATGAGTGAAATTGTGCGGTAGTTTGAGCATTCTTTGGGATTGCCTTTCTTTGAAATTGGGATGAAAACTGACCTTTTCCAGTCCTGTGGCCATTGCTGAGTTTTCCAAATTTGCTGGCATATTGAGTGCAGCACTTGTACACTTACTAAGGATTTAAAGGGTTTATTATACTTCCAGTTTTATTATACTTTGTACTAGAATTATCTCAAATGTATTTCAGAAAAAAAATTAAAATTATAGATGATTTAAAACAGTGTCAGTTTTCTATTCCTTCTTAAACACTGGTATTCTCAACTGTTATCAGAGCTGATGTTGAAAAGTCACATCAAGAGACAAAGTGTTAGCTGCTCAGAGGCAAGGAGGTTCATTTTCCTGGAAGTGAATTAGACCAACCAGCTGTGGGAAGCAATAATTGTGGTTTATATTCTGTAAAAACAATACAATGCATGCACAAACTTTTTATTGAAGTATATACAATAAAGTGAACATTTAATAAGGATACAGTGAGAAGAACATTTCCAAATCGAACCACTCATGTAACCAGTATCCCCACCAAGAGACATCATTATCAGGACACCCTTTGTGTCCCTTGTCAGTCATTACAATTCTCAATTAACCACTATCCCAACTTTCAATAATATCCATTAGTTTTAGTTGCTTTGACACTTAATGTAAATGATATACAGCTTGTCATCTTTTATGCTTGACTTCTTTCACTTAACATTATTTTTGTCAGGTACATTTATTAGCCTCCCTTACCTTTGCTAGCACCCCCTACCCCCCAACCCCCACCCCACCTGCTCCTCCAGAACCGGATACTTCCATCGTGAAGTTTCTGATCTGTATTTTTAATAGAGCTTTCACAAACATTCTAGTACATTCTTTTGGTAACTACATGTATGCGTTTCTGTTTGGTATATACCTAGAAATGGAATTACTAAGTCTAAATAAAGTTTATGTCTAGCTTTGATAGACACTGCAAGTTTTCTCAAGTGTGTTATAACAATTTCCGTCTGTCATTTTAACCGTGAGTGGCACAAAAATTTCCACTTAGCTCTTGCCTGAAGTACTTTCTTTCTTCCTTCTTGTCTTAAAGTGTGTATGTTTTTGGGTAACAGCAAGGCTGTCTGCCAAGTCCCAAGAAGTAGGGATTGTAGAATAAAATAAAGGAGGAAATTAGGGAATAGGCCTGAGAATTAAAAAAATTACCTGAGATTATGTGATTTGGGCCTCTATATCTCTTTAGCTCTTATTCTTTATCCAAGTACGAGTTTGTATTTAACTTATGCCTCACTCAGGAATTTAAACCTAATTCTCATTTTCCCCAAAGCTCCCAACTTCCTCAGACTCATGCACCAAGTCATAGAAAATGATTCTTAGAGCTCCTTTTGCATTGGGAATTGGTTCTGTAGTATCTGAAGTTTGACCCTCTTGTCATATTTTCTCAAGAAAGCAATGTTAAGTGACTGGGTTGAATTCTACAGTTGGGATAGTAACATATTACTTAATAAGCCTTTTAGGGCTATCTGTAATCCAGCCTGCATGTATCACATTACACCCATAGGAAAAGCAGTTTTAGCAACTTTTTTTTTTTTTTTTAAGCTCTGGGAATCCAGATGGATAATAAATTGGGAACGCCTCATACTTATATATCAAACCTTAGTGTTCTTAATGTATAATAATTATTAATGATAATAGAAGCCACAAAATAAATTAATGTCTGGCTGGAGGCAGTCTTTGTAATGAGGGCCAGATGTGAGATCATATTCTGTGAGCAGTCAGAAAAGAAGGCAGTATCTCTGTGCTTGAGTCTAGAACAGATGGCTATGCTCAGCACCTGGGCTGGTCTCTGATTACACAGATTCATGTATTAGCCTTCTGCCTTAATCTCACTTCTCACACAGAAGGGAGTTACAGCCGTTTGGTTTTTTAACTATTTTTCTGGGTTAGACAGTCCTTTATGACATAAAGCAATGCATGTGTTCCCCCAGGTTAGAGCCCCTTCCTGAATATGGGGATAAGTGCACATGCTTGTTTCACAGGATAAACCCCACAGTTATAAAGAGGCCACAACTACATTAAATGCTTATTTTATTAAAATCTTGACTACATAGCTCCTATTGTATTACTATAATGTTGAAAAATAAAGTTATATAACTCAGTTAACTGCTGACTTTCAATTGTGGAAAAAAAAGGAAGCTAAACAAAGCTAGTCAATTGTGTCTAAGTTGGACAGACCCACAACCACTTCTGACTCACTGAGGAAAACTGCTGACTGGGAGTTTGTGCATGCTTGGGAATTAATGCTTAAAGTAATATAATCTTATGTTTACATTTTACACATTATGTCCACTATTAGTTTTGATTATACACATCTATTCTCTTGAATTAAAAGATACCCTCTGGGAGGAGGATTCTGGGAAGGTAATAAAGTAGGAGGCATCAGGAATCCATGTCCCCACCCAGACAACAAAAATACAGGCAGAATATGTCTGATGTAACTATTGTGGAACTCTGGAGTCTACTGAAGGCTTAGCTAGGTAGTAGTCACTCGTCCGCCTACTCGCAGCTGTGGCAGACAGCTGTTCATGTGTTCCTGGAGCAGCTTGCACGGTTTTGGGGAGCCTGAATTTGAAATAAGACCCTGTCCTCCAAATACGAAAGATCTGAGACCTGATTACTGATTGCTGCTTCCTGTCTTAGAGGTGCAGTCACAGAGGCAGGCGGCCATTTTGTTGCCTATCTCCCTGATGTGGCAAGACCTTTCCCCTCAGGCTGAAGTGACTTCTAGAGGATTCAAAGGGCCAATACCTTCCCTCCATGCTTTCATTTTTCTCTTTTCCCCCATTGTGGTCCAGTTGTTAACGACATGCAAAAGCAACTGCATATGTAGAGGAAAGTAGAAAGTCATTGCTCATGCCCAGGGAAAGGCGTAGGCACAGAAAAGACATGAAAGGACCTTAAGTTTATACCTCAGGCTAATCCTTTGCACAGAGGCAACCGACAGAAACCAAAATAAAACAACAAACAATAGATCTTGAGGGAAGGATGAGAATTTGATTTCCAGAATTACCACATTATTAGATTCAAATGTTTTCATTTGCAAGAAAAAAATCACAAAGCATACAAAGACACAAGAAAATATGTCTCATTCAAAGGCAGGAATAAACCAACAGAAACTGTGCTTGAGAAAGACCCGATGACAGATTTACTAGATAAAATCTATATAAACAACTGTCTAAAAGGTGCTCAAAGAACTAAAGGAAGACATGGAGAAAGTAAAGAACAATGGTATATAACAAAAGGGGAATATCAATAAAGAGATGAAAAACCGAAGAAGAATCCAAAAAGACATTCTGGAGCTGAAAAGTACAATCACTGAAAGGAAAAAAGTTCATTAGAGGAATTCATAGGCAGATTTGAGCTGACTAAGAAGGAATCAGAGATCCTGAAGATCAGACAATAGGAATGATCAAGTCTGAAGAATTGAAAGAAAATGATTAAAAAAAAAAGATGAGCAGAGTCTATGGAGCATCATCAAATGGACTAACATATGCATCCTGGGAATCCCAGGAAGAAAAGAGAAAGAAAGAGGCAGAGAGGATATTTGAAAAAAATAATTGCTAAAAGTTTATTAAATTTGATGTAATACATTAATATGAACATCTGAGAAACTCCAAGCAAGGTGAACTCAAAGAGACCCACAATAGAATACAGTATTACCAAACTGTCAAAGCCAAAGACAGAGAATCTTAAAAGCAGCAAGAGAGAAATGACTCTTCACATGTAAGAGATCCTCAATAAGATAATCAGCATATTTATCATCACAAACTTTGGAGGCCAAAAGGCAATGGACTGATGTATTTGTAGAGAAAAAGGAAAAAAAAAAAAAAGATGTCCAACAAGAATCATAAATCTGGCAAAACTGTGCTTCAGAAGTAAGAGACAAATCAAGATCTTCCTAGATAAGCAAAAGCCAAAGGAGTTTGTTACCTCTAGTCCTTATTTGCAAAAAATGTTCAAGGGAATGCTACAGGGTGAAACGAAAGAGTACTAGACTAAAACTTGAACTTGTATATAGAAATAAAGATTGTGGTTAAAGTAAACACATGGATAATTATAAAAGTTGGTATTATTGTAATTTTGATTTGTAACTCCATATTTTGTTTTTCATATAATTTAACAGATGAATGGATTAAAGAACAATTAGTTGATATTTTTGGACATGGTAAATAAAGATGTAATTTTTTGACAGCAACATCTGAAGGGTTGGAGATGGAGCTAAATGGAACAGTTTTGTATGTCACTGAAGTTATAGTAGTATAAATTCAAATTAGTGTTAAAACTTAAGGATGTTAACTGCAATACCCATGGTAACCACAGAGGAAATAACTGTAGAATATACACAAGAGGAAATGAGAAGGGAATTAAACTGTTTTGCTATAAAAAATATCATCAGCTCAATACAAAAGAAGACAGTGATGCAGTATATGAGTGGGGGGGAACAATAAATCACATAGAAAACACTGGAAAATGACAGAAGTAACTTCATATCTATAACTTTAAATATAAGTGAATTAAGTTCTCCCTTTAAAAAGCAGAGATTTGCAGAATGGATTTTTTAAAAAAAATGATAGTTCAACTATATGATGTTTACAAGAAGAGAGAAGAGAAAGAAGTCGCTCAGTCGTGTCTGACTCTTTGAGACCCCATGGACTGTACCTACCAGGCTCTTACGTCCATGGGATTTTCCAGGCAAGAATACTGGAGTGGGTTGCCATTTCCTTCTCCAGGGGATCTTCCTGACCCAGGGTTTGGACCCAGGTCTCCCACGTTTCAGACAGACACTTTACCATCTGAGCCACCAGACTCACTTTAAATTTAAGGACACAAATTGGTTAAAAGTGAAAGTGTACTAATAAAAATATATTTCAGGGAAATAGTGACCAAAAGAGAGAGAAATACAATAGAATATTATTCAAACTTAAAAAGGAAGGAAAACTTGCTATATGTTACAAACATGAATGAATCTTGAAGATATTACACTGAGTAAAATAGGCTAATCAGAAAAATACAAACACTGTACAATTTCATTTATATGAACTACTTATAGTAGTCAAAATCAGGGGTAGAAAGTAGAATTATGATTTCCAGAGCCTGAAGGAGGGAGGAATGGGGAGTTTGTATTTAATGGGTACAGAGTTTCTGTTTTGGGAGATATTAGTGTTCTGGTGGTGATGGCTGGACAACAGTTTGGATGTACTTAAGGGAGATCCAATTAGTCCATCCTAAAGAAGATCAGTCCTGGGTGTTTATTGGAAGGACTGAAGCTGAAGCTGAAACTCCAATACTTTGGCCACCTCGTGTGAAGAGCTGACTCATTGGAAAAGACCCTGATGCTGGGAGGGATTGGGGGCAGGAGGAGAAGGGGACGACAGAGAATAAGATGGCTGAATGGCATCATCAACTCGATGGACATGAGTTTGAGTAATCTGCAGGAGTTGGTGACGGACAGGGAGGCCTGGTGCGCTGCGATTCATGGGGTCGCAGAGTTGGACATGACTGGGCGACTAAACTGAACTGAACTGAATGCCACTGAAGTAAGTTTACACTTAAAAATATTTAAGATGGAAAATTTTATGTTGAGTGTATTTTATCACAATAAAAAAATTGAAAAATGATATTCTCTAATTTTTTCTTAACTTATAAAAAATGAATTTGATTATACCTTCAGCATATAAATTGCTCTTTTATTGAAATCAATGTAGTTTTATTTGCAGATGTAGTAGCATGTTGAACAGATTTCATACTAACCCTAAGACAAATCTGTACAGATACCTTTATGAAAAAATTCTTGTTATCAGTTTTTTGAGTAAATATTTTGCTCTTTCTCATAAATTTATAGGTCCCAGGAGGAAAATTGTTTATATTTCTGGTAAAGCATAGCTCAGCTCTGCTTATGTGATATCTTCTTGCTTCTTTAAAAAATTTTCTGGAATTAATGGATAAAATGTGCTCTTAAAAATCAACCATGGATGCTTTATTGCGTACTTAATAGGTAAATAACTGAATTAAGGGAAGAACCAGAGAGAATCTTTGACCTTCCGGAACTTACATCTAGCTAGTGTATGTTTTAATTAGAGCTCTTCAGTTTTTGTGGCAGAAACCCAATTCAAGCAGACTTAGGAATGTCAGAAATTGATTGTTTAACTCAGGCAGACATCCTCTCTGTACTTAAAACTTCGTTCTCACTTGCCTGACTACTGTTTTCCAGCATCTATGACTCTTTAACTGCAGGCTCTTTTGACCTTGAGTGACTGAGTGCTCTAGAATTAATAGCTATGAGTATTCATCAGTCAGTGACAGGAGTTGGAGAATAAACACCCCAGCTCCCTTGCCTCTGAGGCAGGATAACTGAAACATGTGTCCTATACCAGAGTTTCCTAGTAGGAGTTGGTTTCTGTAGCTCTAAATGGCAGCCTGCCTGATAATGTACACTTAATTTTGTTGTTGTTTTTTCTCTTCCCTATCTCACTGAACCACTCTCTTGCCAGTATTTTCTGGGGTCAGTCCCTAAACAAACTACTTGTACTATCATCCTTATCTCAGTGACTGCTGCTAGGTGAACACACACTAAAATAATTGGCTTTTTCTAAGTGAGAAGTCCAGTGGTGAACTTTGGAACACCGCTGTATCCAGGGATTTAAATGCATCACTGAGAGTGGATTTCTCCTGTTCAGTTCTTCAGTCCTTTGTCCTAGTTCCATTTTCACCCACTGGCTTCCATCAATGGTACAAGATCATTACCAGCAGTCCCTCTGCAGACCACATCCTCTTAGCAACAGCAGACCAAAAGAGCTATTCTTCCCTAGGTTTTCTGATAAAAATTGCCATGATTTAATTGTTTTGAATTTAGTTCCTACTTAACTCTAATCAGTATGAGGCAAAGAATGGAATATGCTGACTGTTATATACCTGGGTTGAGCATTTAATTCTGGAGCCAAAGTAAGATCAGGCCAATCCATGTTACATTCTCTGCAAATGGATAAATGGGTTTTCCAAGTGAAAATCAGGCTTTTATTTACAAAAAAAAAAAAAAGAAAAAAAAAAGATAATGGATAATAGAAAGGTAAAAGCTGTAAGGAAGCAAGACATTTATGTTTAACAGCAAAGTACAAAGCAAATATTGTTGTCAATATGGATGAACTCAAAGGGAGGATTATTACCTAGAATTCAGAAATCACACCAGCAAAGAAAGAGGAAGAATAATAATTTTTGTTAACAAATTGCTGTGGACTTAATAGTGCCTCCACCCATTCATATATTGAAATTCTAACCCCCGATGTGATGATATTTGGAGATGGGACATTTGGGAGGTAATTACGTTTAGACAAGGTTAGGAGAGTGGGACCCTCATGATATGATTGACAGCCTTATGAGACACCAGAGCCCACACCACCCCTCTCTCTGACATGTGAGGACACAATGAGAAGGTAGCCATCTATCTGCAAGCCAAGGGAGAGCTCTCACCAGAATCCAACCATACTAGCACCCCAATCTCAGACTTTTTACCTCCCCAGCTCTGAGAAAATAAGTTTCTATTGTTGTAAGCCACCCAGTCTATGGTATTTTGTTATGCTGGCCCACAATGATTACACGATATGTCAATCATTGGTCTCCCACTGTGAACCGTGACCAATATTACATGTTCTGAAATATCATTCAGTAAATATCATTTGAAATGAGATATAGAAAAGCTCCATCAAAGGTAGCTGATGACATGCAGAGTTTTTTTATAATTCAATTCAATGCAGAATGTCAGACACCAAAAGAAGTCATTGGAAAAAATTATATCCAAGTGTCTTGTGGATTTCACAATCTCTATCACATAAGTACTACATGTTTTTTTAGACAGTAAAAACATCAAATAGTCTATAGCACACTTTAATTATTTGGTAACATGTAAATTAATTTATTTTGTAAGATCTGATGGGTCAGAGTTAATGCAATGTGAAAAATATTAATGGTAGTACTTATGTGATAGATATTGTGAAATCCACAAGATACCTTGACACAATCTTTACCTCTCTCTGTCCTATATATGGAAGCAAGAAAACTAAGAGTGGCTTTCTCTGACAACCCGACGACCCCCTTGGTGACTGTCATTCTTGACTGAACTAAGCAAGATCTTTGCTGAAAGTCAAGTGCTATGGTCTGAATATTTGTGCTCTCTACTGAAATCTATATGTTGAAACTCTAACCCTCACGGTGGTAGTATTAGGAGATGATTAACCACATTATGGGGCGTCCCTGATAGCTCAGATGGTAAAGAATCTGCCTGAAATGCAGGAGACTCCGGTTTTGTTCCTAGGTTGGGAAAATCCCCTGGAGAAGGGACAGGTTACCCTCTCCAGTATTCTTGGACTTCCCTGGTGGCTCAGATGGTAAAGAATCCTCCTGCAAGGTGGGAGACCTGGGTTCGATCCCTGGGTTGGGAAGACCCCTTGGAGGAGGGGACGGCAACCTACTCCAGTCTCCTTGCCTGGAGAATCCCCTGGACAGAGGAGCCTGGCAGGCTACAGTCCATGCAGTCACAAAGAATCGGACATTACTGAGTGACTAAGCACAGCAGCAGAAACCACATTTTGAAGGAAATTAAGTCATAAGGACAAAGTTCTCACGGGTGGGATTAGTGCCCTCATAAACCAACTCCCAGAAAGCCCTCTTGCCCTTTCTTCTATGCAAAGACACAGTGAGAAGATATCTCTCTACGTGGAAGGGTGCTCTCCCTGGACATCAAATCTGCATGTGTCATGATCTTGAACTTCCCATCCTTCAGGACTGTGGGAAATAAATGTTTGTTGTTTTTAAGCCACTTAGTTTAATAATATTTTGGCATAGCAGCCTGAATGGACTGAGACAGAGTCTATCAAGTTTCCTAGCATTAGAAATTTTGACCTCTTATCAGTTAAAGGAAGAAACTAATATCACCTGAAAAATTTGTTGTAGTAGAAATATGGAATTAGATAACTCTTGAGAACATACTGTATACCACAGAGAACTCTACTTAATGGACCGTGGTGACCTGAATGAGAAGGAAGTCCAAGAGGGAGGGGCTATCTGTACAGGTATGGTTGATCCATTTTGCTGTACAGTGAAAACGAACACAACGTCGCAAAGCTTTTCTGTTAGGGGAAAAGGTAATTTGGGCCAAGTATTACAGATACCCAGCAGTCCTTTTAGATTCAAAGAGAGAAAGTAGAGCAGTCAGAATAACGGATACTCAAGGTCTTTCTAAGTACCACTTCGTGGTGGTTTAGTTGCTAAGTCATGTCCAACTCTTCGGATCCCACGGATTGTAATCTACTAGGCTCCTCTGTCCATGGGATTCTCCAGGCAAGAATACTGGAGTGGGTTGCCATTTCCTTCTCCAGGGGATCTTCCTGACCCAGGAATTGAGCCCGAGTCTCCTGCATTGCAGGCAGATTCTTTACTGACTGAACTATGTTACTGTTAAGTACCACTTAGTACCATTTAGTACCATTTAGTACCATTTTATTCATATGGGCCTGTTTTAGTTTTAATCAAGCAAAAGCTAAAATATCATCACAGAAGATTATAAAACTCAAGTTACAGTCTGGAGTGTTGAAGTTTTCTACCAATATTTCTGTATAATTTCTCTGTGTGTGTACAGCAAAGACACCAGGTGTATTAGAGAAGGAAAGAATTTGGAGTTGGACTCACCCATGTTCGAATCGTGCATCTGTACGTTGTGGACTGCATGAGCCTATGGTCTGTAGCATTCTTCAGGTCCCTGAACCTTGGTCACCTCACTTGTAAATGAGGTTTGACAATACCTATCACAAATTTTTGAGGCTTGAATGAGATCATGAATTTATATACAGCATCTGATACCTCACAACTCTACATATTTTTACATGAATAAGGGACCCTTACAGAATGTGATGATGATGATGATGCAATGATGATTTTTTAAAAAGAAAAATATCCAACTGAAGGACAGAAATAGGTACAGAATGTAATTAAATAACAGTTTTAACAGACCCATAATTTGGTTTGCCATCTTCAAAAGTATTTTTAAGCAAGGAGAGACCATAACTAACTTAAGTTAGACCATAGCCTAACTTAACTCAGAGTGCTGGTATATTCCTACTAGTCAAAATTGATCTGACAGTCATTTTCTACTTTGCAGTAATAGAAAAGAAATAAAATGATTACTTTTTCTCAAAAAGAAGCAAATACACAATCATGAAGTGAGTTTCCTTCATGTTTCTTTGTGGGAAAATCATATAACTTTTTGCTTCTGTCTCCCTGCTGGGTACAGGAAATATGCTTTTGGTGGCTCTGGGCCATTTTACTTAATTCCTTACAGGAAAGAAATTTGACCTAGAAACTTTTCTCAAGAATTTAAGCTGTACTTTTAATAGCTAACCATATTTGTGGTTTTTTTCTTTTCAAATATTTATTACATATATTTAGTTCAGTTCGGTCTCTCAGTATGTATACTGAAATACAGTAAAAATAATCTTTTACATATAAAGTAATACTTTTATAATACAGTAATAATAGTCTTTTATGGCGAGATGATTAATCAGCTCGCCAAAAAAAGATGACAAATCTAACTATAAAACAATTTTAGAAATTGGCCATTAATTGTGCTGCAAAGAAAACTGTAATCAATTTCTCAAAGACGAAAGAGCAGAGAGAATGTTTTCCGATCATATTGTTATAAACAAAAAGTTAACCACAAAACAACAACAAAAAATGCTATAGCAATATGACCTGAAAGTTTATATAAATTCAGAGAAAAAGGGAAATCAAAACTCACAGTAAAGAATTTCTATGAATTATTATTAATAAAACTATAAACATCTGAAGCTAAACTATAAAGTGTTTAAGAAAAAAGTCCATGGTCCTAAAAATTATGTTGATAAACAAGAATAAATGAAAATGAATAAATGAGTAATGTAGCCAATTCAAGAAATCAAAAGCAATAAAAGAATGAAATAAACTTTTAAAATAGAAATTGCTACTAGTAAATGAGAGGCAACCAAGAAAATAATTGAGAAATAACAAAATTCATAAGTCAAAGTTCTGGTTATTTAGAAAAATATAATAAACATGTTTGAAAGTCAACATGTTCAAAAGTTAACTTAAAATGTATAAAATAAGAAATAGAAGTCAAAAATGTATAAAATAAGAATAAAACTATAAATAAAATAAATAAATATCATTAGAGGTACTATGCCTAAGGTTATAAAAACACATTAAAAAAAAAACTGAATTAAGTGGATAAATAAGGAAAATAGAAACTACTAAAGATAGATCCCATAAAAAAAGAAAAGGTAAAAGACCATTTACACAAAATAGAAAAAATTGTCAAAAAATTTTACTCTACTCATACCTTTCTCATGCACAAAATGTTTACCCAGTTTAGGAAAAAGATGTGCTCAAAGATACAGAAACTGTTTTGAAATGTGAAAAATGATGGAAAACCTCCAAAAACTTTTTATAAAGTCAGCATAGTACATGTAACCTAACAAAGAAAAAGCTAAATAATCTGATAATTACTAAATGGAAATAGTATTTACAAGTTTTCCATACATTTTTTCATAAAAAATTTCAATCTCAAATAGTTCCACTGCCAAGTTCTGCAAACCATTCAAGCAGCATGGTAGACATCTAACAAAAACATTTGCAGAGAATAAGAAATAAGAAACACTTCCCACTTTGTGAGATTATCATATCCTTTACATAATAGTTTCAAACAGTACAGGAAATATGTTGTTGGAAGACAGAGGGAACAGAAAGTACCCACTAAGCTGAGAAGGCATTTAGAGACTGATAAACTAAGCAGTCAGCTCCACACAGTCAATGAATCCATTTTGCATAGAATAACTTACTCACAGATTTCAGAGACTCACAGATTCAGAGATTGGGCCAACAACTTTCCGGAAGCATTCACAGCTGAATTCCATACTACTAACAGGCCATAGGCAGGGTATTGGGGTAAGTGCTTGAAACATGAAGTGCATTCTTAAGTCAAGATTTATGAATGGGGAATTAGTCTCGTGGATGCTGAGAATATGTCATCGAAGGTCTTCATCATTGTTTGGGAATTAACAGAGCATAAAGGCCACTTGGTCCCAATGACTATTAAACAATAGCTATTAATCACTAAGCCCTTGATGACAGAGAAGTGATTTACAACACAGCACACCTGGGTAGGATCAGTGGCAGGACAAGAGTAATTGTAGGGACCCAAGATGCACTAGTGGTAAAGAACCTGCCTGCCAATGAAGGAGACACAAGAGACAGTGAGTTCAATCACTGGGTCAGGAAGATCCTCTGGAGGAAAGCATGGCAACCCACTCCAATATTCTTGCCTGGAGAATCCCATGGACAGAGGAGCCTAGTGGGCTACATCCCCTAGGGTTGAAAGAATTGGATATGACTAAAGTGACTTAACATGCATGCAAGATGGAGTCAGTTGTGCTAACAGCCATACATGTATTTCAGATCAATCTCACTTATGCTATCAAATGCATAATCCTAAACCTTTATGTCTAGCTTTGTGTCCGTGTTTAAGCAACACTGACAAGTTGGGTTCACTCAAGGAATGCAACATTGGTTTAATATTAGAAAATTGATTAATTTATGTTTTTGTAGATGATCATATCATCACATGCAAAAAAGCATGTTTGATAAAATTAAATTCCCAGTCATGATATTTAAAAATTCCTAGTTAACCAGAAATGGGAAGAAAATGTTCTTAGCCAGATGAAATGTCTCTGGAAACACCTACAGCCAACACCACAATGGTGACATATTGAAACCATTCCCTTTTAGATCGAGAATAAAAAAAGGGTGTCCTTTATCACTACTTTTCAACATTCTACTGGTTATTCCAGACAATGCAGAATGATAAGAAAAAGATATTAACAAATATCCAAACTAGAAAGGATGAACTGATAGTGTGATAGTCTATGAGGCACTGAGCTGTCTGGTTCTAGGTTATTCCTCTTACCTCATTCTTTGTGTTTGGCCCAGCCGTACTGCCCTCTTGCTGTCCCTTTAAGAAATCAGTCACACTCATACTTAAGAGCCTTTGCACTTGCTGTGTCCTCTGCCTAATGTTCTCTGTGTGACTTAAGATCCTTGCAAAAATGTCTCTTTCTCAGGGTGACCTTCTCTGACTACCTTATTTAAAAGATGCAGACCTACAGAATGGACATGTGGATGCAGTAAGGGAAAGGAAGGGTGGGATGAACTAGGAGATTAGGATTGACATATATAAAGCATAAAATATGAATATAGGAATATATACTAGGAATATATACAGGAATATATAATATAACTAGGAATATATACAGAAGTGTATGTGTGTGTGCTCAGTTGTGTCCAATTCTTTGAGACCTCATGGACTATAGCTCCCCAGACTCCTCTGTCCATAGAATCTTCCAGGCGAGAATACTAGAGCAGGTTGCCATTTCCTACTCCAGGGGATCTTCCTGATGCAGGACTCAAACTTACATCACTTGAGCCTCCTGCATCAGCAGGAAGATTCTTTACCACTGCACCATCTGGGAAGTCTGATATACAAAATTGATAAAACTATAAAGAAATGTAAGAGAAGGACTAATTTAAAATGGAGAATGATGATCCTTTCTGGGGTTAGTTGGGTGACAGGGGAATGTGTTCAAAGGGTATCTAGCATGTATGGTGGGTACATATTTTTAAAAAATTATTATTTAAACTATACTAATAAATAATCTGTTTAATTTTTATATGTGATATTTGACACTAATAATACTTTAAAAAGGAAGTGGCTATAATATGATAATTGGTACCTAAGACTAATTTTTAAAAATATATCATGGAGGACTTCCCTGGTGGTACAGTGGTTAAAAATCTGCCTGCCAATGCAGGGGACATGGGTTAATTCCCTGGTCTGGGTAGATTCCACATGCCACATGGCATCTAAGCCCCTGTACCACAGCTACTGAGTCTGAGCTCTAGAGCTGGCCAGCGACAACTACTGAAGCCTGCATACCCTAGAGCCCAATCACTGCAACAAGAGAAGTCACCACAATGAGAAGCCTGCACACTGCACCTAGAGAGTAGCTCCCACTCACCACAACTAAAGAAAGTCCGTGTGCAGCAATGAAGACCAAGCATAGCCCCCCCAAAAATAATAATAATAATTTTTAAAATATTTAAAAGGTATCATGGGAGGAGATTAGAATAGTTAAACAACTGGTAAGAAAGCAAATCAAGGTTTATAGTGGGCAAGTGTAAGCCAGGAACCAGGGCAAAGGGAATTGGATGGTTTTGTGGTCAGGGTCAGGACACTGAAAGAGCCAAATCACCCTGCCTACTCTCAGGACAACAAACTGGACATCAGGAGACAAATGCCCCCTACAGCAGTATTAATGTTAACCTGGCAACTTTATTACCTAATTCTCGTGTGTCTGGTTTTCATGAGGAGGACCACTTATCCTGAGTCTACTGATGATTAAAATAGCATTCTTTCTTTACTCCAACATCATTTAAAAACCAGTTATAAGTCTCATGTTTTCACAATTATTTTCATTGATTACATTTTTTTCAGTTGACAGCTTTAGATAATACCACTTTAAACTTTTCCATAAAAATTTTCCAAATTATACTATAAAATTAAACATTAGTTGCTTCTTGTATTTCCACAAACCAGGCTGTGAACAATCTTATTTGATTTTTTCATTAGCAGAAAATTATTTCCTCTACATCTCTAAATTGAATCATTTACTTAGGATTCTCAGTTTGGCTGATTCCTTGCTGTAAATGAATTCAACTGTTACCTTGAAGTTGCTGTACACTTAACTAGATCTGTAGCAGAAGAATATTTGAATGAAAGATTTCCTTCTCAAACAAAGCAGAAGTTAAAAAACACCTCAATTGTTTCTTTCCAAAGGTTAAATTTGGTACTAAACTCTTTTTTTTCCCTCGCAAATAATCTGTTTTTGCACTATAAAAGAAGAAATTTACGTAGAGCTGCTGTTCCCAGGCTTTGGGTGAGTGCTCAGTCACTTCAGTCATGTCCAGCTCTTTGTGACCCTATGGAATGTAGCCTGCCAGTCTCCTTTGTCCACGGGTTTCTCCAGGCAAGAATATTGCAGTGGGTTGCCATGCCTTCATCCAAGGGGTCTTCCTGACCCGAGGAGTAAACCCGGGTTTCCTGCATTGCAGGCAGGCTCTTTACCACTGAGCAACCACATCAGTTTCTCCAGGGCTTTCGATTCTGTGCCCTGTAGAGGAGGAGATAGTCTTGTGGTTCTCTCTCTCTTCCCTACTGTGCTCTCACTGTCATCCAAATCATCTGTCACAAGGCTTTAAATCTCCCTTCACTTCTCTTCCACTCACTTTCAGTAAGAGTAGCCCAAAAATGAGACTAAATTTACGAAGTTTCAGTGATACTGAAGCCCCGGGCAGTTTTTGATGTTTTCTCAATTTCACTCAGAAGCTGGGTACCGATGTCATGTATACTCCTTGCCAGCTCCTTAGGACTCTATTTTTTTTTTCTTTTCTTTTCTGAATTTCTTTAGTCTTAGACTCTTAGTTTTCCGGGAAATCTTTTCAGATACAATGGGCAGAGTAAACAACAAAGAATGGAACCAAGTGCACATTCTGCTTCTGAGAAAGCCCTTGCTCTGTGGCAAGAATTCAAGCACGAGGATGCATGTGAGTGGGGGCAGGTGGAATAAAATTGTTTCACCAGCTCTCTGAAATGTTGAAGAAGAATACTTCAGATATTGGCAAAAATAGAGATTCCTGGCTCAGATGGTAAAGAGTCTGCCTGCCATGTGGGAGACCTGAGTTCCCAGGGTTGGGAAGATCCCCTGGAGAAGGGAATGGCTATATACTCCTGTATTCTTGCCTGGAAAATGTTACAGACCAGACGAGCCTGGCAGGCTCCAGTCCATGGGGTCTCAAAGAGTTGGACATAACTGAACGACTAACACTTTCACTTTACACTACACTTTAGCACATTAGGTCCACATAGGCACTTTTTTTCAATTGAGAATTTGGACTATTTCTTCAGGGTAGATTAACTGACATATTTACTGAATCTTTAGCACCTATACTTAACACACTTATAATAATCCTTGTAAAATGGACATCATTGCTCTCCAAGGAAAATTTGACTTGGTCAGGTGATAAAATCTACTCTGGAAAAAGACAACTTTTCATGAAGTCCTTCATTTGATGCTGAAGACATGAATTGGTGTTTTTATTCTCTGGCGTGCTTCACAAATAGCTTATGTCTAAAGCATAAATGAACTATCAGTGAATTTTTAGCATAAGTCACACAATAGTGCTAGTAGAAATTCACTCAAAAGAAAAAAAATACCTGTATATCTATGATAGTTGTTGCTAGGAATTCTATGACAGATTGTTATGAACTGATAGAAAATAAATAAACTAAACATAAAAAATAAATTCATTCCACTAATGGCTGCTATTATGAGTCCAGAGAAGCCTAAATAAAATCAGGCAATGAAGAATGACGAAGTGATGAAGTGATGAAGAATTATGAAATTTATCTAATTCTTAAGAATCAGGTTGTCAAACTTCCAGGAACAAATCTTGGAGTGTGAAAATCAAGTTTCTTAAAATCAGTTTTTGAAACTATTGAAATAATAAAATAAAAGCTAATTTACGAAATAAAGACAAAATTAATTATCAGTTTGTCTTAAAGGGTTTACTTACACTTTTACCTTGCCTTAAATTAACAAAACCAATGTCACACTTGTTATCACATGCTAGCATATGAAAAATCTTAAATAAAGATTCCTATTTTAAAATGTTTTAAATTCCCTTCTCATTTAGTTTTCTTGAGAATTTGTATTTTTGGGGGGAGAGAATACGAGACAGGAGGCACTTAGAAATCATGTACTGATTGGCACTTATGCTCTCCCAGTCAAGTGAAATAATTCAAAGAACAAGCACCTAGGTTTCATTGCTCGATTAGACACTGAGCTTGAAGACTAGAGAGCAGCGAGGGGGAGGAGAAAGGAATGGGTGTGGTCAGAAAGGTGAGGGGACAGTGGTAGGTGTGAACCTAAAGATAAAGTTTATGAATTATCCTCTTCAAAGTTTATTTAAACAGACAAAAAGAACTGTATGAGAGGCCCCCTGCACAACCAGAGTACTAGGTCCTTCTCAAACTTCCCTTCTCCCTTGATAAATTATATTGTGCACAGTCTTTTTTTCCCTTCCATTTTACTATTTTTAAACAATAACCAAAAGCACTAGGGGTGTGTTTTGGTTCTGCAGCTGCAGCGGTATTGTTCTTGTGCACTTGATGTGATGATAGAGGCTAAGAATTCAGCAGCGATGATGCTGATGACTTCTGGCAGGCAGCTTTAGAGCGATCTCTGGGGTTTTATGTGACTTGGGTCATGTTTTTCCTGAACCCTGAAAGGGGAGAGGCAAGATTTCATTCCCTCACCTTTTGGGAAGTGTCCCGCAGTCATCACAGATATAGAGTAACTTGAACTAAAGAATGATTCTATATTGAAAGAACTCAGTGCTGTTTAACGAGAAGACAGAGCGGAGATGGAGAAGTCAGCGAAGGGAAACAGAGAAACTGACTCGAGTGGTATTATTAAAACAACAGACGAAATGGTAATACCTTCTGATGTACTGGAAAATGAGACGCACAGTGCGGGGAGGAGAGGGTGGTACAAACTCAGAGAGTAGCTTTGACCTGTATATACTATATACTACCATATGTGTAAAATAGGTAGCCAGGGGAAAGCGGCTATATAGCACAAGGAGCTCAGCTTGGTGTTCTCTGATGACCTAGGGGGCTGGGGTGAAGGGTTGGGGGTTGCAGGGAGGCTCAAGAGTGAGGGGATATGTGTATTCTTATGGTTGATTCACGTTGTTGTATGGCAGAAACAAACACGACAGTTGTAAAGCCATTACCCTCCAATTAAAATTAAATTTAGAGAAAGATTTAAAAAATAAAAAGTAAAGTTTAAAAAAGAGAGGCACAAAAAAAAGAGAGGCACATGAAGGAAATCTTTAAAACAGTAAGATATAGGAGTTCAACACTTCTTTCACATTTGGGAAGGCAACATTTATCTATTTTCTCAAAAGAAACAGTGCCCCAA
The DNA here is from genome assembly GCF_963930625.1 of Muntiacus reevesi. Taxonomy (NCBI): domain Eukaryota; kingdom Metazoa; phylum Chordata; class Mammalia; order Artiodactyla; family Cervidae; genus Muntiacus; species Muntiacus reevesi. The sequence goes on along the minus strand of NC_089260.1, from coordinate 35,026,670 downwards.
ACTTCTTCCATGTTTTATATATTTATTCTTGGCACTGGCATAGAAATCATCAACCAACAGTTATAACCCCTTTTGTCGGTGAACAAAGATACTCCAGGCATAGCTGGCAGGAGCAAGCGCTCACCTGCTAGATTTTAAAATGCCAGAAATCTCATCTTACCCAAAATACCCTGCCCTGTCAAATGTAAATCCCCAGTATTAGTGTTAATAGCGAATTAGATACATAGTCCGTATATGGCTATCTGACCCTTTCTTATCAGTTTATCACAAAAGGATACACTTTAGGAGAAGCAGGACGTCATCAAGCCCTGTTGTGGGGGGTAGGTCCAAGGTCAAAGGGTGAATCACAGTACGTGCCTGGGGAGGGAACAGTCGTTCCGGAGGGAAGTGGGTGGGATATTCGAATGCTGCAAGAATTGTTTTTGTGTAATTTCTCTGCCTCCTCTACCCTTGAGTTAGTTGCTCAGTCATTTCCGACTCTTCACCACCCCATGGACTGTAGCCCACCAGGCTCCTCTGTCCGTGGAATTCTCCAGCAAGAATACTGGAGTGTGTAATCATTCCTTTCTTCAGGGGATCTTCCCCACCCAGCGGTCAAACCCAGGTCTCCTACATTGCAGGTGGATTCTTTACTGTTTGGGATTCTGTGTTACTCCAGTCTTAAAGGGAGAAATATCTCATTAACTTTTGCTCCTAGGAAATCAAATCTGAAAATTATTAGAGTGGGATAGTACAGAAATTATGCAGCATTATTTTATCTCCTGAAAAAGAATGCCTGAGCTTGAGGTTCAGTTCGGATACCAATTGGCCAAAAGCCAATTGAATGGTTCTACACTAGTTCACCCAGGTCATGGAAAAATTCCACAATGACAGCTTTCTTCATTTCCTTTCCTGTTATCAGGTACGGACTCCACCCTGCTGTTCTGTTCAAATGGTTCAGTTACTGAAAAAGTAGACAAAGCAGAATATGAGCGGAAGCATTTACTTGCCTTCTCTTTAGACCTTAATGATGTATTTAAAATGAAACCAAGGAATGAAATTCTTTCAGGTGTGTGTAATTTAGTGGAGCCAGTAGCAGTGGTGAGATCCATGAATGTACAGAAAAGTATTGCGCATTTTATGAGTGTAAATATACATATAGTGGAAGTCACCCAGTTGTGTCTGACTCTTTGCAACCCCATAAACCATACCCCACAAAGCTCCTCTGTCCATGGGATTCTCCAGGCAAGAATATTGGAGTGGGAAGCCATTTCCTTCTCCAAGGGATCTTCCCGACCTCAGGATTGAACCTGGGTGTCCTGCATTGCAGGCAGATTCTTTACTGCCTGAGCTACCTTGGAAGCCCTATGTCTTTTCTGTGGGAAAGAGTTTATATTTTTCATCAGCTTCTCAAATAGAAGCATGACCCAAGAAAGTTTAGGAGCTATCTTAGAAGATTTAAAGCTCTGAATGAGTGACTGGGGAAAGGATGTAAAGGAGAATTTAGAATGAATACACTTTAATGATGTTATCTGGTGCAACACAGCATAAAACACAGTATGATGTACAGTCATAATTTGTTTGAGTCCTTTTGCAATATGCACAGTTACCTGTTCCCGTATGTGTGCAGAACTTCCTGTTTGCATTTCAGGCATTTAGGGGAATGGAAGCTGAACTGTTGCCTTACTAACGTTACTTCTCTACCAGAAGTTAAGGGTGTTCTGAAAAATGGTGGAATCTGAATAGTGTGATTTAAGTCTTGATGAAATAAAAATGTCCCTTCCTTTTATGTTAAATGATTGCTTTCCTAAAACTTAGTACTAAAATATGAATGAATTCTTGAATTACTAGCCATTTAACTCCTCCCAGATTTGTTTGTGCTTGTGTGATGATTATTTAAAGAGAACTAGTGGTATGGTACTTCCCAGGTGGTGCTAGTGGTAAAGAACATGCCTGCCAATGCAAAAGATGTAAGAGACCCAATTTCAATCCCTGGGGTGGGGAGGATCCCCTGGAGGAGGGCACAGGCAACCCACTCCAGTATTCTTGCCTGGAGAATCCCATGGACAGAGGAGCTGGTAGGCTATAGTCCATGGGGTGGCAAAGAGACAGACATGACCAATGTAACTTAGCATGCACGCATGCATGCATGCATGGTGTAGTTTTAATAGTGAAGTGAGATGTTAGTCAAGTCTTGAATAGGAATTAATTATTAATATATAACTTCCCATTTTTCCCCTAATGGTATAGCACTTAATATTTTAACATGACAGCATTTCACGATTCTTTTATCCTTTAGCTGAGGTTAAGCAGGAAAATAATATGAAGAGAGAAATGAAATTACTTTTTATTTAAGTTTTTAAAATCACTGAAATCAGTGGCTTATTCCTTTTCATTTAAAAGGGGAAAATAAAAATTTTAGGAGTGAACAATTATTTAGTCAAGTAAATTTTAGTATAAGTAATAATTTCCAATTGCTCTATATTTGCAAAATAAAACAAAGATGAGCTGTGGGTAACATGAATAATACAAACTCACTTCAAAACATGGAAATGTTTGAAAAGAATAATTTCATTCAGAAAATCAATTTGATATATTTTTATGTTGACTGATAAAGAAGACAAAATAATTAAAAATAATAATATTTGAAGTACATTTCACCATTATGCTATTTCTTTTTGAGTAATTAAAAGAATCATTAATGTAAAATAGATATATTTTCACAATAGTACTTAGTAAATATTTCTGTGTCAGAAAATATAGGCTTAGTTTTTTCCAATTACTCTTATCAAAAACTTTAGTATAAAATCTAAGTACTTATTTAAAAATATTTACTCAGCAGCTATTGCATGATGGTGAAATGTGCCATCTATAAAAGACCACATGCATTAGCTGTTTATTTTTCCAATAAAAATGTGCTTTCTTGACAATTTTTCTTTCAAACAAAATCCACTCTTTAGTCTATCAAAAAATAAACAAGGAGCCAATTATGACCAGCACTGTTACTGGGTTAAGCTCTTAAATTACATCCTATGTGTACGGTAAATAGAATAATATGGTTGAATCAATGCTAGATAAGTAGCATGTTATTTAAAAATGGGAAATGCATAGCTGAGATGACATTAAGATAAGAGCAGAATCAAGAACTTTCACTTTGTAAAAATCAGCAGAAGGATTCTAAGTCTTCTAAGTTTGCAAGATCTGGTTAAGATCTAAGACAAAAATCCTCTATATCAGTAACTTCAAAATATATGACTAATTACATATACTGCTTTAAATTTCACAGAGTGCCTTCTAGCTCTTTGTTGTATTTAACCCTCACAACAAACGATTTTATGAGGACTTGGTATGTAATTTTTTTTTCACTATAGTATTCTCTGGGCTTCCCTGGTGGCTCAGACTAAAGAATCTGTCTGCATTACGGGAGATCTGGGTTCAATTCCTGGATTGGGAAAATCCCATGGAGAAGGGCATGGCAACCCACTTCCGTATTCTTGCCTGGAGAATTCCATGGACAGAGGAGCCTGGTGGGCTACAGTTCATGGGGTTGCAAAGAGTCAGACATGACTGAGCAACTAACACTTTCACCTTTTCATTCTCCATGTCTTCACTGTACCAAGCATAGAGTAGGCACTCAGTCAAGTTTTAATTGGATGAGTGAAAGAAACATAAAATGACTTGGGCAAAGCTATCAGTGTGTAGAGGAATTGGTTCACTCTTGACTTTCTGATTCTGAATCCTTGATCCTTTTTATAATTTTAGCTTTCATCTTTTCTATAATGTTTGTTGCATATGTTTTCTTTGTTTTCCTGATTCTTAAACAAAAATCTTTTGAGTTCTACATAACTCATAACCTCTCTTATCATTTTTAAGTAGTGAAGTTATGTAGTTTATATTAGATGTTGGCAAAATTTCTCTGTAAAGAGCTAGTTATTAAATATTCTCAGCCTTTTGGTCTTTACGGTTTCTGTTCTAACTCTTAACCTGCTGTGAAAAAATCACAGCTGACAGCAGATGAAGGGGCACAGCTGTGTTCCAATAAAATTTTATTTATGAAGACTAATATTTACATTTCATACAGTTTTCTTGTGTCACAAAATATTCTTTTTTATTGAACTACAGTGGATTTCAAAAGTATATGTTTCAGGTCTATAGCATAGTGATTTAATATTTTTGTAGCTTATACTTAATTCAAAGTTATAAAATATTGGCTATATTCCTATGCTGGACAATATATCTCTGTAGTTTATTAATTTTATGCATAGTAGTTACTGTCTCTAATCCTCTACCCCTATTTTGCTCCTCTGCCCTTTTTTCTCCTAACTGGTAATCACTAGTTTGATCTCTACATCTGTGAGTCTGTTTTGGTTTTGCAACTTTCATTTATTTGTTCAATTTTTTAGATTCTACACATAAGTAAAAACATAGTGTCAGTCTTTCTCTGTCTGACTTATTTCACCAAGCATAAGTCCAGGTTATTCACTAAGTTCAGTAAGTCCAAATTCACTATGTCTATCCTTGTCGTTACAAATGGCTCAGTAAGATCTCATTGTGGTTCTGATTCACGTTTCTCTGGTGATTAACAATGTTGAGCAATTTATCACGTGCCTGTCAGTCATCAAGCATTCCTATTCATTTAACTCCAAACATTTGTTGTGGTTTTATTCAGTAGAAGGTAAACCATGAAAACATGGAGAGACACAAGTTCTTTTGAAACACACAGCAAGGTCTGAGCTGCTGATCGCCAAGTACAAGGTTTATATTTAATCTTGACTGTTTGTTTCTTGTGTGTGAAGTCCCCACCCTTTCAGTGTTGATTTGCCATTTTCAGATGTTCATTTCTGAAGTATTAGTGAGGGTGCATTTTCTATGTGTGATATAGGAGTTTTTGTTTCATCTTCCTTCTTGAATTGAAATATTAAACTATGACCCCCTGTTCTTATCTTCTTGACCAAGCCCTGCATCTCCTCTGGTGAGAATCCTTGGGGACCAAAGGGCTTTTATTCCATTTGTGTACAAGCTGTGATGGGAGTTAAAGGAGAAAGATTTCTTTATTTGAAAGATATCCTGTTTAATGTCAAAGAAGACACACACTGGTTCACTGTGACAAAACACACTGGTTTGTGTCAGCTTTGCTTTTAATTGGAACATTGGAATGTTGAGATATTCAAATCTCTTTCAGCTTTTTCATTTGTAAAACGAGGTTAATTGAACTACATTTTAGTCAGGATAATGATGGTTTTGTTGTGCTACCAAACATGTCCTAAATTTCAGTTGCATAAAACAGCAAAGATTTTTCACATTGTCCATCATGGATTTGTAGGAGATCTTAGGCTTGGGTACTCTCTTAGGGACTCAGACTTGGTACCTCATCAAATACTGCCCAAAGCAAGCAACATAAAACGAGTATTCAGTCTTCTTACTTCTTCCCAAGACCTTGAGTTTCTTAAAGAAAGTGAAGCCGCTCAGTCGTGTCCGACTCTTTGCAACCCCATGGACTGTAGCCCACCAGGCTCCTCCATCTATGGAATTTTCTAGGCAAGAGTACCGGAGTGGGTTGCCAGTTTCTTAAATGCATCATAAATTTATGCTTCCAATTTATTTCAGGTGAGGATTTACTAAATGATTTGCCACAGAGTAAAACGGAATGCAATTCTTTATGCCTCCACTAACAGTTTCCTTGCCAGTCACTACTTGATCCCTAAGCCAGTGCTATTTATTTATTTTGGTGCACTACCCTAATTATGGGTTTCCCAGATGGTGCTAGGGGTAAAGAACCTGCCTGCCAAGGCAGGAAACCTGAGTCCTGGGTTTGATGCCTGGATTGGGAAGATTCCTTGGAGGAGGGCATGACAACCCACTTCAGTATTCTTGCCTGGAGAATCCCATGAACAGAGGAACCTGGAGGGCTACAGTCCACAGGGTTTCAAAGAGTTGGACAAGACTGAAGTGACTTAGCATGCATGCACCCTAATTATACAAACTAATTTCTATATTCATCAGGTTATTATGAATCATGCTGTGATAGCAAATAACCTCCCATAAAACAAATGGCTTAAAGCAAAAAGACTAGTTCAGTCCCATCACTTTATGGCAAATAGATGGGGAAACTATGAAAACAGTGACAGACTATTTTCTTGGGCTTCAAAATCCCTGCAGATGGTGACTGCAGCCATGAAATTAAAAGACACTTACTCCTTGGAAGAAAAACTATGACAAACTTAGACAGTGTATTAAAAAGCAGAGACATTACTTTGCTGACGAAGTTCATATAGTCAAAGCTATGGTTTTTCCAGTAGTCAGGTACAGATATGAGAGCTGGACCATAAAGAAGGCTGAATGCTGAAAAATTGATGCTTTTGAACTGTGGTGTTGAAGAAGGCTCTTAAGAGTCTCTTGGGCTACAAGGAGATCCAACCAGTCAATCCTAAATGAAATAAATCATGAATATTCATTGGAAGGACTGATGCTGAAGCTGATACTCCATTACTTTGGCCACCTGACGTGTAGAGTTGACTCATTAAAAAAGACTCTGATGCTGGGAAAGATTGAAGGCAGGAGGGAAAGGGGACAACAGAAGATGAAATGGTTGGATGGGATCTCTGACTCAATGGACATGAGTTTGAGTAGCTCTGGGAGATGGTGAAGGACAGGGAAGCCTGGAGTGCTGCAGTCCATGGGGTCACAAAGAATCAGACATGGCTGAGTGGCTGAACAACAACAAGAACTCATTACGTTAAGTGTTGGTTGACTTTTTACTTATTTTAGCCCTTCAAGGATCCAAGTGCAATAAAATGTAGCCACCACATTAAACTTTTGTTGCAAAACCAAATTGTTGGTACATACCAACAATTAAATACAGAGCCTGAGTATCACATGTCCCTCCTACTCAGAACTCAACAGCAAGAAAAAGTCATATATACCCACCAGGTGACCAGAAAATGGTAACTCACAAGTGTTTGTGAAGCACTAATGACTATTACAAGCTATTCCCTTCCAATCATAGGATTACATGATGGTATGAGTCTTCAGTTCAGTTCAGCTGCTCAGTCGTGTCCAACTCTTTGTGACTCCATGGACCGCAGCACACCAGGCCACCCTGTAAATCTCCAACTCCCGGAGTTTACCCAAACTCATGTCAATTGAGTTGTTGATGCCATCCAACCATCTCATCATCTGTCGTCCCCTTCTCATCCTGCCTTCAATCTTTCCCAGTATGAGGGTCTTTTCAAATGAGTCAGTTCTTCACATCAGGTGGTCAAAGTATCGGAGTTTCAGCTTCAACATCAGTCCTTCCAAAGAACACCCAGGACTGATCTCCTTTAGGATGGACTGGTTGGATCTCCTTGCTGTCCAAAGGACTCTCAAGAGTCTTCTCCAACATCACGGTTCAAAAGCATCAATTCTTCAAGCTCAGTTTTCTTTTCTTTTTTTCATTTATTTTTATTAGTTGGAGGCTAATTACTTTACAATATTGTAGTGGTTTTTGTCATACATTGACTTGAATTAGCCATGGATTTATATGCACTGGGTAGACCCAGAAGGAGCGGGTAGAGAGGGAGGAGGGAGGGGGGATTGGGATGGGGAATACATGTAAATCCAAGCTCAGCTGTCTTTATAGCCCAACTCTCACATCCATACATGACTACTGAAAAAACCATAGCCTTGACTAGATGGACATTTGTTGACAATGTAATGTCTCGGCTTTTTAATATGATGCCTATGTTGGTCATAAATTTTCTTCTAAGGAGTAAGCATCTTTTAATTTCAAGGCTGCAGTCACCATCTGCAGTGATTTTGGAGCCCAGAAAAAGTCAGCCACTGTTTCCACTGTTTCCCCATCTATTTGCCATGAAGTGATGGGACCAGATGCCATGATCTTAGTTTTCTGAATGGCGAGCTTTAAGCCAACTTTTTCACTCTCCTCTTTCATTTTCATCAAGAGGCTCTTTAGTTCTTCTTCACTTTCTGCCATAAGGGTGGTGTCATCTGCATATCTGAGGTTATTGATATTTCTCCTGGAAATCTTGATTCCAGCTTGTGCTTCATCCAGCCCAACGTTTCTCATGATGTACTCTGCATGTAAATTAAATAAGCAGGGTGACAATATACAGCCTTGACATATTCCTTTCCCAATTTGGAACCAGTCTGTTGTTCCATGTTCAGTTCTAACTGTTGCTTCCAGACCTGCATACAGATTTCTCAAGAGGCAGGTCAGGTGCCTCCCATCTCTTTCAGAATTTTCCACAGTGTATTGTGATCCACACAGTCAAAGGCTTTGGCATAGTCAATAAAGCAGAAATAGATGTTTTTCTGGAACTCTCTTGCTTTTCCAATGATCTAGCAGATGTTGGCAGCTTGATCTCTGGTTCCTCTGCCTTTTCTAAAACCAGCTTGAACATCTGGAAGTTCATGACTCATGTATTGCTGAAGATTGGCTTGGAGAATTTTGAGCATTACTTTACCAGCATGTTGAATGAGTGCAATTGTGCAGTAGTTTGAGCATTCTTTGGCATTGCCTTTCTTTGGGATTGGAATGAAAACTGACCTTTTCCAGTCCTGTGGTCACTGCTGAATTTTCCAAATTTGCTGGCATATTGAACGCAGCACTTTCACAGCACCATCTTTCAGGATTTCAAATAGCTCAACTGGAATTCCATCACCTCCACTAGCTTTGTTCGTAGTGATGCTTCATAAGGCCCACTTGACTTCACATTCCAGGATGTCTGGCTCTAGGTGAGTGATCACACCATCGTGATTATCTGGGTCATGAGGATCTTTTTTGTACAGTTCTTCTGTGTATTCTTGCCACATCTTAATATCTTCTGCTTCTGTTAGGTCCATACTTTTTCTGTCCTTTACTGAGTCCATCTTTGCATGAAATGTTCCCTTGGTATCTTTAATTTTCTTGAAGAGATCTCTAGTCTTTCCCCTTCTAGTATTTTCCTCTATTTCTTTGCACTGATCACTGAGGAAGACTTTCTTATCTCTCCTTGCTGTTTTGTGGAACTCTGCATTCAAATGGGTATATCGTTCTTTTTCTCCTTTGCTTTTCACTTCTCTTCTTTTCATGGCTATTTGTAAGTCCTCTTCAGACCACCATTTTGCTTTTACATTTCTTTTTCTTGGGGATGGTCTTGATCACTGCCTTCTGTACAATGTCACGAACCTCTCTTCATAGTTCATCAGGCACTCTGTCTATCAGATCTAGTCCCTTAACACTTACACTGTATAATTGTAAGGGATTTGATTTAGGTCATACCTGAATGGTCTAGTGGTTTCCTGTACTTTCTTCAATTTCAGTCTGAGTTTGGCAATAAGGAGTTCATGATCTGACCCACAGTCAGCCCCTGGTCTTGTTTTTGCTGACTGTATAGAGTTTCTCCATCTTTGGCCGCAAAGAATATAATCAATCTGACTTCAGTGTTGGCCATCTGGTGATGTCCATGTGTAGAGTCTTCTCTTGTGTTGTTGAAAGAAGGTGTTTGCTATGACCAGTATGTTCTCTTGGCAGAACTCTATTAGCTTTTGCCCTGCTTCATTCTGTACTCCAAGGCCAAATTTGCCTATTACTCCAGATGTTTCTTGACTTCCTTAGTATGGTTCAAAGAAATCTTTGAGTGCTAACTCTTGGCCACAGAGAGATAGTCATTATTCATGCATAAAAAATAACATTTAAATAAATATTCCTGGATCTGTAAAGGCTGTGAGATTCAGCACTTATGAGTGAAGATATCTTATCAAAACTTTAGAAGATAGTGGACTCACTGTATTTAGCCCACACCTCCCTAGCTACTCCTTTCATGCCTTGATTTCTCTGGGACAAATGCAGTCAATTCCAGTGAAGGCTGAGGTCAAGGTTGGAAAGAGGCACAGTGCACAGTCCTCTGGTTTTTATCCAGTTGGCTAGCACTGACAGCAGGGAATTTGTCGGCAGCATTTTCCACCTACATCCATTTCCAGCAGCTCTGAGGGGATTGCTGAGCCAGCAGTCAGGAACAGAGGCATCTTTGTTTGGCAGTGGTGTAAGATATTTTAAGCACACTGATTGATGTTCAACCTGCAGAACACTGTAGCTTCATTGTGCAAACATTCCCAAGCCCATATACTGGAGCAAAAGATAGTACTGGAGACATACAATGTAGCCAAGAATGTGCTCCAGTTCTGTCATCCCTTGGTGCTTTCATAGCAAGAGCATGGACATGAGCTGGAAATGAGAGAATAGAAAGGTCAAATAGGTTAAATGTGCAAATGATTATAGCTATGAGACTTCAGCTTAAGAAAAGAAATTTCCTCTTCAGAATGTGGTCCACAAACATGAAGGCTGGGTAATGCAGACAATAATTTTCAACAGGACTAAGTGTTCCTTAGAGTTTTGAGAAAGGAGTGATGGAGTTGTGAAAGAAGAGGGCTTGATTGCCACTAGCTTTTGGGGATCTTCAAGTTCCCAGATCTAACAAGTTCCCGACTTATGATTACTTATGATTACATCTTGCAGAAGTTTAGTCTTCTAGACTGGAAGATCTAGAGTCATCTTTGACAGCCTGACTCTGCAACCTTTTAGCTGTACAACATGGGGCAACTATTTAATCTCTCTGTGCCTTAGTTTCCTGGTAAATAAATGTGTTAACACATGCAAAGTTAGTCCATACTAAGTACCTAAACTGCTTTAGTTTATGGGTTCAGAAGTCATCAGTTTCTGAGGAATATCCATTGCAATATTACTTTTATTTTTAAGAAAAACTTTATTTTTTATTGATGTATAGTTGATTTACAATGTTGAACTAGTTTCCGCTGTACAGCAAAGTGATTTAGTTGTACATGTATATACATATTCTTTTTCAGATTCTTTTCCATTATGTTTTATTACAGGATATTGAATCTAGCTCCCTGTGCTATACAATAGGACTTTGTTGTTCACCTATTTTACATATAGTAATTTGTATGGGCTAATCCCAAACTCCTAATTTAATCCTCCCTGCCCCCTCCCCCTTGGTAAACATAAATTTGTTTTCTATGGTTGTGAGTCTGTTTCTGTTTTGTAAATAAGTTCATTGGGTCATATTTTAGACTCTACATAAAAGTGATATCATATGATGTTTGTCTTTGTCTGACTTACTTAATTTAGTATCATAATCTCTAGGTCCATCCATGTTGCTGCAATGGCATTATTTCATTCTCTTTTATAGCTGAGTAGTAGTCCATGGTGTGTGTGTGTGTGTGTGTGTGTGTGTGTGTGTGTATACCACATTTTCTTTATCCATTCTACCAAGCAACCTTTTAGGTTGCTTCCAGGTCTTGGCTGTTATAAACAGTACTTCAGTGAACATTGGGGTACATGTATCTGTGAAAAAGTTTATTTGTATGCAAAAGTAATTATAGCACAATTATAGTGCTCTTAAAGAGAATATTTATCAACTGGAACATATAAAACATATGCATGTATTAACTTTTAGTGACACTTTGAAGTACTATAGATAACAGAAATTGAGAAGTCATTTGTTTTAATTAAAAAAACTTTTTTGTTGAAGTATAGTTGATTTACAATATTGTGTAAGTTTCAGGTTTATAGCACAGTGATTCAATGTTTTATATATATGTATATAAAAGTGAAAGTTTAGTTGCTCAGTCGTATCCAAGTCTTTGTGACCCTGTGGATTGTAGACTACCAGGCTCATTGGTCCATGGGATTTTCCAGGCAAGAGTACTGGTGTGGGTTGCGATTTCCTTCTCCAATATATGTATGTGTGTGTGTATATATATATATATATATATTCTTTTAAGATTCTTTCCCCTTATAGAGTATTACATAGTACTGTGTATAGTTCCCTATACTATACAGTAGGCCCATATTGGTTATTTATTTTATAGACGGGTGGTATGTATATGTTAAGCCAGATAAAGACAAATATCATATGATATCCTTCATATGTGAAATCTAAAAGAAAAAAAAGACACAAATGAACAGAAAGAGACTTATTTCCAAAACAGAAAGAGACTCACAGACACAGAAAACAAACTTACGGTTACCAAAAGGAAAGGCCGACAGGAAGAGATAAAATAGGAGGCTGAGATTAACATATACACACTACTATGTATAAACTATTACTTCTAAATTGTGAGTGAAAAAAGATTATCAACATGGCTAATTAATTTAAAAATGTTCTTGGAACAGATGGGGCTTCCCAGTGGCACAGTGGTAAAGAATGTGCTGGCCAATGCAGGGGGCACAAGAGCTGGGTGTTTGATCCTTGGGTCGCTAAGAACCCTGGAGAAGGAAATGGCAACCCACTCCAGTATTTTTGCCTGAAAAAGTCCATGGACAGAGGAGCCTGGCAGGCTACAGTCCATAGGGTTGCAAAGAGTTGGACATGACTGAGCACACACACACACATATTGGAGCAGATAACGTATAAGCATTTCCCCTGCTCACCAGAGCTTTTGAAGTTTGACTCCAAAATTGCAAAGTGCTTCTGTATTCTGAACTTGTTCATGAAGACTCAAGTTCAAAATTTCCTGTATGCTACTGTATTCTGGAACTTGAGAAGTCATATTTCAAGTACTCAACTCAATTTATTCTTCTTAAACCCCTTTAGGAGAAAAGAATTTTCACTTTCTCAACAAAAGAGTTGCCCTCAACATTAAAACAATTCCTTGTAATAAGTTGTAATCAAAATAGGTTGAGAATTCTGGATCAGAGTTTTAAAATCAGTGAAATATTTTTTAAAATAAACTCCACCATGGTGTTAACTGTTTAAAAATAGTTGAGTTTTTGTCATTGATCATAGCAGTGGTTAAAAAGTAAATGTTTTTCATGAACAATCTTATCCCTTGGAGAAAGGTAGCTGTTTCCATTTTTCAGTCAGTTTTCAGAATCAAGAATACTGCTTTTTTTCAAATTCAGGGGATTCCTCTCAGGCCAACGTGGCTATGTTATATGTGTAGCTAATAAATATTTTGATGAAAAATTTAGTTTAGTTCAGTCTCTCAGTCATGTCCGACTCTTTGTGACCCCACTGACCACAGGACGCCAGGCTTCCCTGTTCACCAACTCCCAGAGTTTACTCAAACTCATGTCCACTGAGTCAGTGATGCCATCCAACCATCTCATCATCTGTTTTCCCCTTCTCCTCCTGCCTTCAATCTTTCTCAGCATCAGGGTCTTTTCAAATGAGTCAGCTCTTCACATCAGGTGGCTAAAGTATTGGAGGTTCAGCTTCAACATTAGTCCTTCTAATGAACACCCAGGGCTGATCTCCTTTAGGATGGACTGGTTGGATCTCCTTGTGTCCAAGGGACTCTTGAGGGTCTTCTCCAACACCACAGTTCAAAAGCATCAACTCTTCAAGCTCATCTTTCTTTATAGTCCAACTCTCACATCCATACACGATCAGTGGAAAAACCATAGCGTTGACTAGATGAACCTTTGCTTGCAAAGTAATGACTCTGCTCTTTAATATGCTGTCTAGGTTGGTCATAACTTTTCTTCCAAGGGGCAAACATCTCTTAATTTCATGGCTGCAATCACCATCTGCAGTGATTTTGGAGCCCCCCAAAATAAAGTCAGCCACTGTTTCCACTGTTTCTCCATCTACTTGCCATGAAGTGATGGGACTGGATGCCATGATCTTAGTTTTCTGAATGGTGAGTTTTAAGCCAACTTTTTCACTCTCCTCATTCACTTTCATCAAGAGGCTCTTTAGTTCTTCTTCACTTTATGCCAAAAGGATGGTGTCATCTGCATATCTGAAGTTATTGATATTTCTCCTGGAAATCTTGATTCCAGCTTGTGCTTCATCCAGCCCAACGTTTCTCATGATGTACTTCGCATATAAGTTAAATAAGCAGTGTGACAATATACAGCCTTGACGTACTCCTTTTCCTATTTGGAATCAGTCTGTTGTTCCATGTTCAGTTCTAACTGTTGCTTCCTGACCTGCATACAGATTTCTCAAGAGGCAGGTCAGGTGGTCTGGTATTCCCATCTCTTTCAGAATTTTCCACAGTTTATTGTCATCCACACAGTCAAAGGCTTTGGCATAGTCAGTAAAGCAGAAATAGATGTTTTTCTGGAACTCTCTCGCTTTTCCAATGATCTAGCAGATGTTGGCAACTTGATCTCTGGTTCCTCTGCCTTTTCTAAAACCAGCTTGAACATCTGGAAGTTCATGGTTCACGTATCGCTGAAGCCTGGCTTGGAGAATTTTGAGCATTACTTTACTAGCGTGTGAGATGAGTGCAATTGTGCAGTAGTTTGAGCATTCTTTGGCATTGCCTTCCTTTGGAATTGGAATGAAAACTGACCTTTTCCAGTCCTGTGGCCACTGTTGAATTTTTCAAATTTGCTGGCATTTGAGTGCAGCACTTTCACAGCATCATCTTTCAGGATTTCAAATAGCTCAATTGGAATTCCCCCACTAACTTTGCTTATAGTGATGCTTCCTAAGGCCCACTTGACTTCACATTCCAGGATGTCTGGCTCTAGGTGAGTGATCACACCATCGTGATTATCTGGGTCATGAGGATCTTTTTGGTTCAGTTCTTCTGTGTACTCTTGCCTCCTCTTCTTAATATCTTCTTCTTTTGTTAAGTCCATACCATTTCTGTCCTTTATTGAGAAGCCAGAGATCAAATTGTCAACATCCACTGGATCATTGAAAAAGCAAGAGAGTTCCAGAAAAACATCTATTTCTGCTTTACTGACTATGCCAAAGCCTTTGACTGTGTGGATGACAATAAACTGTGGAAAATTCTGAAAGAGATGGGAATACCAGACCACCTGACCTGCCTCTTGAGAAATCTGTATGCAGGTCAGGAAGCAACAGTTAGAACTGGACATGGAACAACAGACTGGTTCCAAATAGGAAAAGGAGTACGTCAAGGCTGTATATTGTCACACTGCTTATTTAACTTATATGCGAAGTACATCATGAGAAACGTTGGGCTGGATGAAGCACAAGCTGGAATCAAGATTTCCAGGAGAAATATCAATAACTTCAGATATGCAGATGACACCATCCTTATGGCAGAAAGTGAAGAAGAACTAAAGAGCCTCTTGATGAAAGTGAATGAGGAGAGTGAAAAAGTTGGCTTAAAACTCACCATTCAGAAAACTAAGATCATGGCATCCAGTCCCATCACTTCATGGCAAGTAGATGGAGAAACAGTGGAAACAGTGGCTGACTTTATTTTGGGGGGCTCCAAAATCACTGCAGATGGTGATTGCAGCCATGAAATTAAGAGATGTTTGCCCCTTGGAAGAAAAGTTATGACCAACCTAGACAGCATATTAAAGAGCAGAGTCATTACTTTGCAAGCAAAGGTTCATCTAGTCAACGCTATGGTTTTTCCACTGATCGTGTATGGATGTGAGAGTTGGACTATAAAGAAAGATGAGCTTGAAGAGTTGATGCTTTTGAACTGTGGTGTTGGAGAAGACCCTCAAGAGTCCCTTGGACACAAGGAGATCCAACCAGTCCATCCTAAAGAAGATCAGTCCTGGGTGTTCATTGGAAGGACTGATGAAGCTTCCAAGGACTTTTGAAGCTGAAACTCCAATACTTTGGCCATCTGATGTGAAGAGCTGACTCATTTGGAAAGACTCTGATGCTGGGAAAGATTGAGGGAAGGAGGAGAAGGGGATGACAGAGGATGAGATGGTTGGATGGTATCACTGACTCAGTGGACGTGGGTTTGGATAGACTCTGGGAGCTGGAGATGGACAGTGAGGCCTGGCATGTTGCAGCCTGGCATGGCTGAGGAGAGTTGGACACGACTGAGCGACTGAACTGAACTGAACTATACTTCTCTGCTTTTTCTAAATCCAGCTTGAACATCTGGAAGTTCACAGTTCACATACTATTGAAGACTGGCTTGGAGAATTTTGAGCATTACTGTACTATCCTGTGAGATGAGTGCAACTGTGTGGTAGTTTGAGCATTCTTTGGCATTGCTTTTCTTTTAATAAAGAAAATGGAGCCAGAAAATCTTTAAAGCCTCGATAGTAGGACTAAACAGATTAGAAAAAGCAAAATATCTAGTCATTCATTCAACATATATTTCTTTAGCACCAACTCTGTTCTGGACTGGAAACTATATATTCAAGGATGATAAAGGTAGACAAGATTTCTGCTCTCAAGATTCTGCACTCTGCTGAGGGAGGTGGGCAATAAACCAGTAAACAAAGTATATAATAACAGATAAAGATAAATGCCATAAGATAAATATATGGTATATTGTGATGAAGAATAACAAAGGGGCATTGACTTTATATAAGGCAGTTCAGGAAGGTCTCTCAGCTGGATAACATTAAGGCAGAGACCTGGGGAAGACACAGGACTTGGAAAGAGGAGGGAAAAGAGAAGGTCAAATAGAAGAAACAAAAGATTGGAGTAGAGAGTATGTGCAGCATGCATAGTAAGTTTACCAATAGCAATCAGTATATTTTGTTTGCTGCATGATTCTTTGAAAAGTCCCCATGCTTTAGAATTTTTACCCAAGCTGTCTCTTGTTCTCTGTAGCTTCCATTAAAAAAAAAATATTTTATTTGGAGAATAATTGCTTTCCAATGTTTTGTTAGTTTCTGCCATACAATGCGTTAAAATTTGATGGCTGAGGGAGAAAAATAAATACATAGAAGTCCCAATAACAACGTATTTCAGAAATGTACAGATCAAATTACTGAAATGTAAAGAGCAAAAGTGATAGAAGATGATTCATTTTAGTGGTATTTTTAGGTAATCATGGTTGTAGCCAGTTTTTAATTGTGTTCCTAAAAGAGATCTCACTTTAATTTAATGGACATGCTCTCTCGCCCATATTTACTTGGGTATTGTTTATGTTATAATTGGAAGAATTATCTATTCCTAGTTCTGCTGGACTGGAAGCAGGATTGTTTTCTCCATCTCAAGTGTAGTGCGTGCTTCCAGCTTGAACCCCCAGGGAGTTCTGCACGACTATATCTGGAAACCTCATTGGCCGAGCAGGTAGCTGTGCAGCCCTTCCGTGCTTTCAATGCATCACCTCCTTTCAGAACGGATGCTTAGGATACGATTGGAATCTTGACCACTCCCTTTGTGTACTGACCCTTTCTTCAAATATTAAGGAAAACATTTTGAAAATTGTATCAAGACGGTCTGATTCTTAAGCTTATTAGAGAGCTGCTGAAATCTGCCAAGTTCACCTTTCACCCTGAAAGTCGGGGTGGGGGGGTAGAATCTGAAGATTTTTGGTGATGAAGTTTGTTATTTCAAATATGTTCTAATCCTTTTGTCCTTTCATGGGTCATCTGCCCAAGATGTACATGCATTTTGAAACAGGACACTTAGGCAAAGAGGTTACGACTCCCAAGAAAGCATTTGACTTTTCCTTGGAAACAGTGTGCAGCTCTTACCTGGTAGGACGTGTGTTGTCAGTGTGTGAAGGTTGGTGGCCAGGTCTGGCAGTGGCTTTGGCAGAGAAACTCTTCCTGGACAAACTGACTTGTCTTTTCCTAATGGAGAAATTCCAAAAAGTGAAGCTGCAAGCTTCCTGTTTTGGAAAGGTAATATATGTTTGGAAAATTTTGGATAAAGGCAGAACTATTGATAAATCAAAGATGATGTTAACCTGGAAAGAAATATCCTCAGAAAACATGGTATTTGACTGACCGATGTGTAATCATATTTGACTGACTGATGTGAAACTGACATGGACTGGGTGCTGAAAATTCCTGGAGGAATTGACAGCCTGCCTCCCACCCAGTTCCTGCCAACGTGCTTGGTGAGAATTGCTCACAGGGAAAGCTCTTAACACAAGCACAGCTTGTTTTCCTGTCTTCCCTTGTTTGTGATTATGTTTAGCTTCTAATCAGGAAGAGGTTGAATATCTTTAAGAAAGTATAAAAGATTTGTTTATCTGTCCCCGTCATTGGGGGATGAAATCTTTGACTAGGTGGTTACAAATAATGTGATTAATTTTCCCCCAGCTTTACTCCAGTGACTTCCATATATACTTTAAGTTCTAGATTTAGTCTACGCCTGTGTCCTTCTGCTTTAATTCTTCCGTCCATTCATCATGGCATACTAGCAAAAGAAGCACTAATTTGAAGTCAGAAAACCAGTTGTTTGTGACTTGGAGAATGTTGCTGAACATCAAACCATCACAATTTCCTAAAATCTATAAAATGAGAATTGTAACCCTTGTCTCTCTCAAGGATGAAGCAAACATTGAGTGGGTATTGATTATGAAAGTATTTTGTAGATTGTAAAGGCTTAAACAAATGTTGGTTGTTATGTATTTGTATTATTTTGGCTTGAGGGAAGAGGACTGATTTTAGATTGCTAATTTCTTGGATGATAGAGGAAAAGTAGAAATGAAAGTATCAAAAGAGATTAATGTCCTGAGCTCCCTGTCAGTAGCCCAAAGTGTGTTTTTAGGAGGATATCCTATATACTTTCGTGTGCATAGAACTCACCTGGGAAGATCTAATTAAATGCAAGTTCTGATTCAGTAGATCTGGTTGGGGCCTGAGATCCTGCATTTCTCAAAGTTCCCAGGGCATGCTTATTCTTCTGGTCCCTAGACTGCATGTTGAGTAGCAATGGATCAAAGAGAATGAGGAAATGGGAGGAGGTTAACACAGGTGAGGGAAGTGATGAAGGAAGAGCCTCCCTGTCTCTCATACTTGCATCTTGGTACCATATTGGTGAAATGGCTTAAAGCAATAGTAACATAAGAAATCTTTCTGCTAATACTGTTAAGTATCCAAACACGGCTTCTTGTTCGTAACTGAGTCTATTTCCTGAGAAGTAAATCTAGCACAAGAGGTACATAGAAGAAATTGTGGTCTAACTTGGAGCATGTCTACCTCACTCATGATCTTTTACCTACACAGACTAGGAAAATATAAAAAACCACTTCATATTCTGTCAACTGGGAACTGATCCAGTGGTGATAAGATCATGAGTTCTTGTGACCTTAGCCATATTCAAGAAGTATCCTCTTGGGACCCTAGTATAGCATGTCTTGATTGGACATTGTGAACTAAACATCCTTGTCGTTCACATTTAGAACCAAATAACTTCCTTCTGGAATTTGCACAGTGATTTGGTCATCTGCCATGATATTATGTATTGTTCAGAATAATTTTCCGTTACTAAGGTCAATTCCCCTGATTTATAGCTATTTGTAAAAGCTGGCTCACAAAAGGGGTAGAAAAGTCAAGAAGAAAATAACTTTATAATAAATGACTCCAAACAAGGAGCAGATGGTGAAATTCTTGAGATACTGTAATAATTCTATAAAGATATAGGCTGGTGGTATGTAGCTGTTGCTGAACCAATTGAAATGTGCTACTGTTGCACATTTTTATTTTGAGACAAAGTGCTATCTCAGCTCTTGTTTGGCTACCAAAATAATCGCTCCTGAAAACGTTCTGTTGTGATCTGTAATAAAGTTAAACAGGCATAAACTTTGTTCAGGCATCATTCTCTAATATTTGCTGCTCACTCTAATTGGATAGCCAGGACTTCAGTTGACATTACCTATATGGAAACATATAGTGAATTATCTACTTACATAAATAACACGGGATCCTTTAACTTGCTGTTTTATATTTTAAAAAGAAAATCAGATACACTCACTCTGTGAATGAATCTCAACTGTACAGTGAGAACTCTACCCTGGGTTTTGTCCACTGTAGTTTTAAAAATCATTAATGTGGAAAACATAAGAAACCAAAGTTACTCAATAGTTTGGTTATATCATTTATTTTCTATTTTTTTTAAGAGGATTTCTTGAGGTTCTCAGCTGAGTGTGTAGTCTGTGTGACGATGTAGTCTATATCCAAGCTGGTAGCTGTTGCTGGCACCCAAATTCATTTCAAGCTCAGTATTAGGCTTTATTGCTCTAGAATGATAGCTTTTGTGTAAGGGGATTTTTACACACGGCAAATTCTCAATCTGTAATCACTCAGAGTTCTAGTACTGAGTCTTCACCAAGTAACTTTACTATCTCTGTTCTTAACTGTACAGAACTGAAAGAGGTTCCCCAAGCCTCCAAAAACATGTTGTGGGATATGGGCCAACAGTTGTTTCCTTGCTGGGATGGTCTCTTCATTTCAACGCTTCATCTGAATGCAGGGGTCAGTGACTTTGCTACGCCTCCCCGTGGAGTGGAAAGAGTAACTTCCAAACTGATCACAAGTTGAAGAACTGCTATAAAATACAAAGTCTCAGGGTAAACTCATTAAACATCTCCCTTGACCTACCCATGAAGTGTTTTTATATTTTTCTTTTTAAATCAACTTTTTGCTTTGTGTTGGGGTATAGCTGATTAACAATACTGTGATAGTTTCAGGTAGACAGCAAAGGGACTCAACCATACATATACATGTGTCCATTCTCCCCCAAACCCCTTCCTGTCCAGGCTGCCTGAGTGTGGTTTTCACGTCGCGGCCATGATTCAGGGAGGCCACAGTGTGAGACCCAGAAGAGGAAATGGGCTATTGTGACTAGCTCTCTTTTTACCAGAGATCATCTGGTATTAACAACTTTCCTAGGATATCTGTAAGAATAATCAAATTGGAAGAATAACCAAATTAGACAATTTTTTTCCTCAAAGTAGAAATATTTTAAAATCAATAATTAATAATTACTTGGGGGAAATTAAAACACAGAAAATTGTGCTTACATACCCCTCCCATAATTTCATCATCCAGAAATAAAATAGCTAACATTTTCTGTGAGCACTCATACTTTCTTCATATTCTTGGCAAGTAATTCAATATTTCACTTCTCTCTCATCTATAAAATGGGAACAAAAGTAGTACTCATCCCCTAGGACTGTTTTGATATTTACATGCATTATTACCTATAAAACATATAGTTTAGTGCATGACAATAAACAGTTAATAAATATTTACTAATATAATCACTATATGTACATATTTACAGTGAGTACATATGCATATTATTTCCAAAAATGGGATAAAACTTTGCTATGTTGTAACCTTTCTTCACTCAGAAATATGTTGAGGTCAACTTTCCATATCAGTAACTGTAGACCTATATCTATCATTTTACATTGCTGTGTAATATTCTATTACACAAATGCAGTCAAATGTTTTAAAAACCTAGTCTTTCCTTGATCTTCCTCACTGGCACATCTTTGCAAATTTTCTCAAACTAAGTTCCTAGAGGTGAAAAGTGTCAAATAATACACACTTTTAAAAAGTAAATGTTTTTAATAGCTCAGCTTAAGTAATTTTAAACTCCTATAACTCAGCTTAGCTTAAATTGGCTTAAGAAATGCAATTTAGTAATCTTATCTGATGGGAAAATGAGAGAAACCTGATATGTGGCTGTATGCACTCTGGTTGTAAGCACTGACTTCGAGGAAGCTAACTGACCCACTATTCACTAGTTGCACGACCTTAAACAAGGTCTCAACCACTCTGTGCCTCCGTGGCCCTGTTGTAAAGCAGGAATTTTTTGGGTTAGAGTTGGGGTTAGAGTTAGGATTGGGGTCAGGGTTAGGTTATGTAAGAATAAAAGAGGACTCTGTAACCAATGCTCTAAGAGTAGTGCCGAATTCATAGCAGAAGCTCAAAAAATTTTATTGAACTTATTTTTTGCCTAGAGTAAGATAGAAAAGGGAGTAATTGTCTACTGAAATTACTCTTTATGTAATTTAGGAGAAGGAATACAAATTTTCAGAAATTTTCCTCAAAGAACTATTAAAAAGCACTTAATTCATTAAATTTTTTTTTTTTTTCTCTCCCAGTGGCTCAGACAGTGAAGGGCCTGCTTGCAATGCAGGAGACTTGGGTTCAACCCCTGGGCTGGGAAGATCCTCTGGAGAAAGGAATGGCAACCCACTCCAGTATTCTTCCTGGAGAATCCCGTGGACAGAAAGGCCTGGGAAGCTGCAGTCCACGGGTCCCGAAGAGTTGGACTCGACTGAGCAACTAATGCTGTCACTTTTTCATTCCATGTAGGTTGTTAAATTAACTGGCTGGGGTGTTTCTAATGCCTTGGCAACCCATAAAAGTAAACCAAAAGCTAAGCCTGTAAACACTTCAAGATTAAGAAACTGGAACCAAAGGACAACCCATAACAAAGAGACAACTGGGCTTCTCTCAAGAAGGCAGACGCTTAAGCTGCAGCCAATTGAGTACTTTCTTGCTTTGCTTCCAGGTCTCTTGAAGCTCCTGTTGGTGGAAGGCTCCTAACCGCTTTCAGTTTGTTGTTGCCCACTTAGAATCTATTTTTGCTCAAATAAACTCATACAAATTTTAATATGCCTCAGTTTATCTTTTAACAATGTTGATATAGCATCACTGGAGGAAGTGCTTTGGTTTGTTGTGCAATAAGAGACCGAATCATCTGAGCTAAACCACTCAGGACCTGCTCCTCACAGGGTGCCAGGTTCTGTCAAGCTATTTGCATGCTGCTTTAAACTCTAAGACATGAATAGAATGAAATTTTTCCTTTGCTCCAGCTGATGCTTGGCAACAGACATAAAAGAAAATAATGTTTTAAAAACACTGAAAGTACCAGCTAAAAAAAACTTACTCTACCTTGTTCTTTAAATAGGATATGTTTCTGTTTCCAAGACCTACCCTTTTAATGTACTTAAGGTGAGGTTGCAGGTCTAAGTTTTAATTAAAAAATTTTTTAAGTTAAAATATATATTGATGTTGGTTCAGTCTTCTTCAGACTCTTTCAGTTAGTATCTTTTTACTAATAATGTAGACTACTTAAAGAAGAAAAAGTAGCATTTTGCTTTCATATTTAAGGGGCTTCCCTGACCAATATAACTTGGTAAAAACAGAAAAGCCTGCTACCCAGAGTCATAAGTGTTTCTACTTTACCCCCCAAATAGGAACTACTTGATGTCTTCTTTTAGCACAGGAAGATTTCCCTTGTATTTATACAGCCCTGTTCTTGACAGATCTGCTTGGTTGTGATTGGTGATGAGACTGTGATGAAAAAGCAGGTTAAAATCCTGCGGCATCCAGGTCTGTGATCACAAGGCAGGCAGTCCCCCCTGCATACTGGGCCCCGCTGGGCTACACAGCGGTCATCACCTAGCAGCCCTAGGGGAAATGTTGATATGTGTTGTGAATGCTCAAGCTAAAGAAATGGAATGATACAACCTCTAAGGCATCTTCTTTGCCCTTCAAGTTTGATTCTTAATGAAGAAGAATGGAAGAGCAGAGGACCACTCAACATTCATGCATAAGAAGATCATGTCAACTACCTTCTTTAGACCTATCCTTAAACAACATAAAACTCATGAACATTTTATTTTTTGTTCTTAATTGACCTCCCTCAACAGGTATCCCTTCTCCCCTTCTCACCTGACTCTTGCTCACTGAGTTGTTGCCTGAAGGTTGGACATTTGATCATTCATCTTTCTTCAGAAGTAATGTTTTGAATGAATGATTCCACCCCTTGAATTTAGATTGTGATCTGCTTGTATGTGATGTCTAACATATTGTTGTTGTTAATGATTTTTGTGTAGAAAGAGTTTTTCTATAATTATTTTACTGTATTCATTGGGATCAAGAAAACTGAGTGGGGTAAATAATTTAGTATTTCTATCATTTATATATGAATCATACTTTTATTTTCTGAGTAAATACTGCAAATAGTGATAGGCTCAATTGAATATTTGGTGATATTGCTTTTTTCTACTTCTTTCTACTCTTCAAAAATAGGTGTGTGTTCCTTTTCGTTCACTTGTGAGTTATTTCAGTGCTTACCTGGGAGTTATTTCAAATACCTTCACTCCATTTCTCACTGATGACTTATTGATGACCAGAGAGTTTTGACCCAAAGGAGGCAAAGATGCTTCAGTTTAGACATTTGCTGGCTGTAGAATGTGCCAGCCAAAAGTGACCTCACACAGCTCCCAGATGACTCAGCAAAACAGATAAAAATCAGCAGGAAGACTGAATGGATCTTTGTCGAAACCTGCAGGAATTCTAGATTCAACGAGCTATAAGTACAGTTCCCAATTACATGAAAAACTGAAAGGAATTTATTCTTCTGTGCTTTTCTGACTATCCCATGTGTGCTTTCCTCTCAAATGTTGTCATAGTCACATCAACAATTCAAAAATCTAAAATCAACATGAATTTTCTACATGATAAGTACTGAGGATGCAGCTGGAAATGGTAGTTCTAATCTCTACTCCATGTTACAAGTGGAAATAGATCTTCATCATATTACTAATTCGTGGATTCCCTGGTTTTTGTGACCTCTGAACAAGAAAATCCCTTGGCTTTCCTGTGGAATCAGGAATGTAACAGGAAATCTGTTAGGTCAGGTTTTTAACTCTCTCTGTTATGCATGTGACTTCCCAGAGAAACAGAAGCAGACAGATTTCCTGTTTATAGAGCAGCACTCCAGACCAGTCATTTCAAGAGGAAAGAAGGGAAAGTTAGATGTGACAGCACATTACAGTGGCATCTGGTTGCTTTGTTGTCTGTAAAATTCCTGGGAAAGGATTTACCTTGACTAATCTGTGTAAACATCTAACCATCTGTTTATTTTCAAACTCGGCATGGAGAGAGCGTCTGTGTTCAGGAGACTGTGGTCAGAAGGGGTGAAGTTGTGCTCAACCATGCATTTATCTATTCAGCAAATATTTGCAAAAACCTCTTCTGGGAGTTAAACACTGTGGCCTGGAAATTAAATCAGAATATTTTAAATGAAAAATTTCTTCAATTGCGCTCTCAATCTGGAATTGTAGATGTGAATACATTGCTATATTGCAGTGTAACACAGTGGAGGGAGTTACTGAACTCTCCTCCTTTGAGACAGGATAGAGAAATCAGCATGGGACTAATAGTTCTTGAAAAATAATGAGGAATCTATTCGATGAGAAATAGGGTGAGATGGGAAAGCAAAAAACTATAAAATGCTTGTTTCTCTTTCTATAAAACTTTCAGAAGTTTGGGAAGCAGGCAGCTATTAAAATAGCTAAAACATTTGCAAACATAATAAGGTTATTTGAATATTAAATAGCCAATTATGCTGATACAATAATATAAAATTTAGAAATAATTAGGGTCTTAAAGATCATCCAGATAAGATGCTCTTTTTTCTTTTTTCTTTTTTTTTTTAGTATTTATTTATTTATTTATTTGACTGCACTGAATCTTAGTTGTAGTATACGTTGAATCTAGTTCCCTGACCAGGAATCAAACTCTGGCCCTCTGCCTTGGGAGCATGGAGTCTTAGCCACTGGACCACAGGAAAGTACCAGATGACCTTTTAAAGATGGAATAACTGAACCATGCAATGGTAAATGATTTACACAAGGTCACCCAGCCGTGGGGCTGTAGAACCAGGATCCTAGCCTATGATTTCAGACACTGAAGCATCTTATCTATTCAGTTTCCCTTTATTAGTGGAATGTATGAAGAGTATAACATATTTGACTTTATTCACTTTTCTTTAACAACTAATCATTTAGGAACATGATAAATAGAAAAGGTCTTATATACAGTCATTATTTGGAGTAATCTTACACAGAAACAAACAAAAACCCCAAAGAACCTGTATGATGAATATAGGAATTCATATTTATGTGTAAGGTAAAAAGAGACATAATAATATTTCATGTATGAGTAATGCTTTACACTTTACAAAGCATTTTCACATGCACACTATTTTGTCTTCCCTTATCAAATGTGTGGGGTGCCATTATTGCCCCCATGGTACTCATTGGGGAATTGCAAATCAGACTTTTTGACAGAATGCCACACAGGTTCAAAGTAGCAAAGTCAGGGTTCAAATCCATATTTTTCCACTACAGTTGCAGGACCCTTGCTTTTAAACTCCCACTGTGTCTCTAACACTTGAAACATTCAGTAAATACCTGCACCTTCCCATATCAGTCAGGTATTTAGTTAACAGTCTCTGTGACCTAGCAATTTTCTGGAAGCTTTCATGGACACTAAGCAGCTTAGAATGTGATCTTATTTTCAACAATGTACAATCTGGTTGAGGAAGATGGTACTTGAATAAAATGAGGCATAATATGAGATAGGTTTTAACAAAAAAAAATCAAAATTTGTACCAGCTTCAAGTTTAGTTTAAGCTACAGGAGCTTCCCTTGTAGCTCAGGTGGTAAAGAATCCACCTACAAAGTGGGAGACCTGAGTTCAATCCCTGGGTTGGGAAGTTCCCCGGGAGAAGCGAAAGTCTACCCACTCCAGTATTCTGGCCTGGAGAATCCCATGGATTGTATAATCCATGGGTCGGACAAAGAGTTGGACATGACTGAGAGACTTTCACTTTAAGTATGGTAAATATTCTTCAGATTCCAAGTTACATCAGGGGAATACAAGCCTGCTGATGATTTATTTTGTAAATCTTAAAGTTGAACTCTTATCTTCAACTTACTTTGCATTAGTTACTTGTGTAATGTAATTTATAAACATTAATAATCTGAGAAAAATGTAATTATAGAAAAATAATGGTACTCTAATGCTACATTGTGAAAAAATTCATGTTCATCTTGAATTTTAGCAATTAAGTGATATTATGTGGTCTTCTTCATGGATATGAAACTTTAGACTTGTCACAGATTCAGTTTTCAAAACCCTTTAACTGCAGACATTCATTCTTTGGTGGTGCTGAGATATTCACCTTGCACTACTAGACCTATTAGAACTGTTGCACAGGTCAGTTACTATGGGCAGGATTTTATATTTCAATAATAGTGCCAGAATTTCAATCCAGTAACTAGGATCTGAGCACACTGCATTCTACTAATCTATTTTTTTAAATAGTAAAATGTAAGAATGCTATTTCAAAATGTATACTAGTCCTGTACTACTTTTTTTTTTTTTTGAGTAATTTGAACTTACTTTCTAAATTCTGCTGAAAGGTGATTTATATTCTGTGAGGTTTAGCATTATTTTAATTTGTTTTCCCTGTTGATCTACATTTAGCTATTTTTAAACCTTCACTTTTCCATATGTCATGGATAACAGCCAATTATGTCGCTCCCAGTGAAAATAACAAAGAGGTAAACACTGGCTTCCTGCTTACGAAGGACCTGATTACATCTGAGTTGATTTTATGGTAGTATTTTCACTACGTGCTGCTATTTAGTTTCACACTGGGGACATTTGGTACTCCTGATTTTTTTGTGACATTTTACTCCATTTTAATTGACAAACACGTGAGAAACTACACTAAATGTCTAACTTTGGAAGACTTTTTGGCACAGTGGTTCTGAAGTTGGTCACACACTGAAATTTCCTGGGGTGTTTTCAGAAAAATACTGATGCCTGGGTCTCACCCATCACCCAGATCTTATGACTTAATGGGTCTGCGATGCTGTCTTGTTTTAAAACTTCTAGATGTTTAAAAACTTCTAGATGATTCTAATGTGCAGTCATACTTAGTGAGGTACCACCTGGTTTAGAAGAAGTCATCCTAAAAGCTGAGCAGCAATGTCTTTTTAAGAAATCACCAGGTATATCTCTTGTCAAGAATTAGAAATATTGTGGTCAACATGAAGCTAAGACTCCCAATAGTAAAATCCACGTACTATGTTACTTCTAGTTAGTGATATGCTAGTAAGTGTTTAAAGCTGTCTCAAGAAACAAAGCTTTCATTGATTGTGTTTTGCCTCTTTCCATGATGTAAATAAATATTCCCATCATGGCTGATTTCAAGTTACTAGTTGTTTAACAACCAGCTTGCCAAATTCTTGAAAATCTATCAGCTCTTGTGAAACAATTTGAGCCAGCTCCAGCACACCACTGCTGCTAAAAGAATGACTTCCAGGAAAATTGATACCAAATAAGTTATTTACCTTTTGAGGATTAAATGTATTTATTTAGGTTTTGTTTAGCTCAGAGTAGATAATCATCAATTGACATTTTAAAAAGGTTGCTTAGGTTAGCAGTTATATAGCAATGTTTGTTGGGTTTTCTTTGACTTTACCTCAGTAGGATTTTTGATTGTTTTTACTTTTGTGTAAATAATATTCTTAATAAAGTTAGTCACTTGGTATAGTAATCAACGTTAACAGCTCTGAGATCCTGTGAAGTTCTCATCTATGTGAACCTCATGTGCATTACTAGGTAAATAATAATAGCAAAGACCCTTCTTTAATGCTTTTCTTGTGCCGTGCACTGTTGTAAGCACTTTATGTATTAACTTATTTCTTATTTACAACTCCTTGAGGTATATTCTATTATTAACCCCATTTTCACAGGTAAAGATACTGCAGATCTGAGAGATGAAGTAACTTGCCCAACGACACACAGCTAGAAAGTAGCAAATTGGAATTTGAACTAGGAAGTTTGACTGCTCTTAATCAGCTTACATAAAAAAATTAAGAATCAAAATAATTTTCTGAAACTATTTTTGAATCTCATTTTCTCCCCTCCTCTCTTCTGGTTGTTTGAAGACCTTTTTTCAAATCTAACACTATGTAGTACCTGCTGAAATAATTACTTCATCTTCCTCATTATCAGTGTAATTCCACTTTTCCTGTCATGAGAGCAAAAGTTCCTGTGATTTTTGTATAATAATACAATTACATTTATTGAGGAATATATTTTATGGTGAGTCATATTACCACAGACCTCTAAAAATAACACCATAGTTTTTAAAGTCTCTTTTTTATGGGTTTATCTGGCTGGAGCCAGAATATAAAAATTAAAAAAAAAAAACACCTCAGTTATGATGTCTCCCAGACAAGTGTTGACTGAATGCCCAGAGGCAGAGAAGAATCAAGTGTAGCTTTAAAAATTATTTGGAAAGTTATTTGGAAATAACTTCAAAGTTGTATAAAATTTCAAGAATCAGATTACTTCAAAGAGAACACATAAAGCTCTTCCTGAGATTCATCTATTGTTCAGTTTTACTCCATTTTCTTTACCTATGACGTTCTCTCTGTATCTCTAGGTAATGTGTATCACACACATAATCATACCCAAAATATTTTTTTCTAAAATTTTTGAGAGTAAATCATATACATTATGGTTCACTATTACAAAATAATTCACTGCATAGAGGGAGATTCTCTTGCATAATCACAGTAAACCTCTATTAGTATCTAATTTACCCCTTATATTCCAATTTACCAACTAACCTAATACTGCCGTTTGGAATATTTATTTTGCCTCTAGTACAGGATCCAGTCTGGGATAAATTACTGCATTTAGTTGTCAGGTATTTTTAGTTTAATGTAATCTGAAACATTTCAACAGAGCTTTTCTTTGTCTCATGGGACACTGACATTTTTGAAGAATTCCATCAACACCTCCTCCTCTCTTATAACAGAACATTCTTCATTTGGAATTTGTCTGCTGTTTCCTCATGGTTAGATCCAGATAAGGATTTCAGGCCAGAATACTGCATAAACCACATTGCTTCCTTCTCAGGATATCACATTTGAAGGCACATGATTTTCATTTACCCTTATTGATGAGGGTTATTTTGATGAAAAAAGACGTGGTCCAGGTCTTCTACTGCATGGTTATTGTTTTTTTCCCTTGTAACTAATAAGCAATCTGTGTGGAGATATTTTAAGACCAAACGAATATCCTACTCCTAATCAAATCTTTGCTCTAGATTTTGCCACCACGGAAGTCCTCTAGATTTTACATCGTTGACAATTGTTATCTGAGCCAGCTTTGACTGAAATGGTTGGAAAAATGTGTTTTTTCAATCCCAGCATTTTTTCCATATTTACCAGTCAGTCTATGACATTCTACGCTAAGGATGACACTTTCTTCTCCTCTCTCTCACCCTCTTTTTCTTTCTTTTTCAGTGTATTCATGGATTCTTCTCTTTCTCCCAATGTTTTATTAATTTATAATTTTTCAACTTGTCCCCATTTTTGTCAGTTCAGAGTACCCTCAAGCTGACGCTGATATTTTGGTGACATAGCTCTATTATTTTTTGGAAAACGTCTTTAATTTCTGGCATAAAAAGATATTTTACACTTATGTTGTACTACTCTGCTCTCACATATTAGCCATTTCTCTAAGGAACCATCATTCCTTCTAGTGGGGAATATATTAGACACCAAGATCTGAGCGCTGGGTATACTCATTCCCACAAAGTTGTCTTTGCTTCTGAGTTCTTTAGGTAGAAAAATCTAAGAAAAATATGCATGTGCATACATACCCATTGATATGAATTTACATTTATTCCAATCCATTTGTACCTGGTTCTCGCTTGTCTCTCTTCTGTCATATTTGCTTGTTCCTTCTTCCAGAAGGAATATTCTAGCTGCTAACAACATCAACACATCTTCTCATTTGCTCAATCATGTAATATATCTGAAATAGTTTTATTACTTGGGCAGAATGTTACCCTATTCTTACCTGCCAAAAATAAGTTGGACTCAGTAATTTCATGCCTAGTTAATATTCAAAAGAAAAGGAACTCATATTTCCACAAACAGCCTTATACAAGAATGTTTATAGCAGCTTTATTCATAGAAGCCAAAACCTGGAAATAGCTTATTGTCTTAAGAGACGAACAGATAACTAAGCTGTGATATATTTATACAATGGAATATTACTCCATGATAAGAAGGAACAAATTATTGCTGCATGAAACAATATGAATGAATTTTTAAATCATTATGCTGACTCTAAAAAAGCAAATAGAAAAGAACACATAATGCATGATTCCATTTATATGAAGTTTGATTACAGGCAAAACTAATCTATGGTGATAGAGAATAAATCACTACTTGCTTCTGTTGGCGCTGGGACAGGACAGGACATTGACTGGGAAGAAGTATGAGAAAACATTCTGGGATTAGGGAAATGTGCTATATCTCAATCAGGATGTGAATTATATGAGTGCACGCATTCGTCACAACGGTTTGAACTCTATCTTTAATATCTGTTCATTATACTGTCTGTAAATTAGCCACCTTGTCTACGACCACACCACCCTGAACATGCCTGATCTTGTCTGTAAATTAATGCTCAATTTTCAAATTGGTTGGAGTAGTAGCTGCTATTTTTAGCTGAAGCTAGAACTCCTCATTTTAAAACAGATCCTTCTTCTAGTTTGCCTCACTTCTGATCCTCTAACCCCCATCACTCTCTGGGTCTTTGAGTGCATTTGAACTTGCTACCCTGATCAATTTACTTACGATCATTGCAAATATTTAAAATATAACATAAGTTAGAAAGTCACAGATAATCAAATGACATTATCCATTCTTTAGGTCTGGCCAATATACATACTTTAATCTTTAATACAATAAAGACATGCATACAAACTGAAAATGTTTAAATAATACTGAAATTTAGATTAGTCCTCAGTGTAAGACTTTGCTTATCTGATCTATTAAGAGCAAAAACAAACTGCAGTGTAGGCAGGCCTTGCCAATGGAAACAGCTGATTTCCGATATCAGATGATCAAATATCACTTCAGTAAGGAAACTTTTCTCAAACCTTCTCATAAATTCTGGTGCAGACCACATCCTTCATCTTACATTCCTTAATAAAAAAGAAAGAGATTAATTGAATATTTAAACCTCAAACTAAGGTACAGCAAATTTGTATTAATAACATGTTATAAGAAATCTCATAAGATTAAACTCAGAAATCAAATATCAATATGCCAGTTGATCTCTGGGAATTCAGAATCATGGTTGTTGAAATAGGGGAAACAGTTTTAACACTGATCTAAGTTACAAGAGAGTTATATTTTTTAAGTGGCAAGTTTTTATGCATTATTTGCACAGATTGAAAGCTATTAAAACAGTGGTTTTCAGGACAATCTGCACATTTGCATCATCTGGGGAATATTTAAAAATACCAATGGCTCCTCTTCCCTTAAGAAATTTGCTTTCAATTGATCTGTATTGGGGCTCCCATATTGTTATTTATTCTCTATGTAGATCTGCTGTGGAGCTAGGGATCAGACCCTCTGTACTAAAGGAAAAAACATTCAAAGTACCACATGAATCTATAGTCAATGTATGTGTTGATTAGTGAGAATAGCACCTCAGACAAAAAAATTATTAGAGATCATCTCATATAACCTTTGTCATCATTTTTATCTGCCAACTACAAAAGGTCTCCAATGAGTTCAGCTTATATTAATGACAAGTTTTAGTCTAAGTTACTATGGATTCTTGAAAACAATATGCTTAGATATCTACAAATATAATGCAACTGATCGTTTTGCAATGTGCTTTGCTTGTAAGATTTAGACTTGCTTTTGCTTTTCTCTTTGTGAGTCTAACCTAACTTATCCATACACTAAAAAAAAATCATTTTTAGATGTTTCTAAAATAGCAGATAGGTTTTGTCACTTCTAAATTCTTGAATCTGAACCTGAAGTACCTGTAGATGACTCTATAGTTTGAATATTAAACATTAACTCTGCCTTTATTCTTAACCATTTTTTCCATTTGTAGTCCAAAGAAGAAAGACAATTTTGAAAATAACATAACCATTTTCTCTATTTAAATAGCATTATTTCCATAGTTTAAAATTACTCACCACCACCATTTTCCCATCCACCAACTTTCTCTTTATTGTTGTCTCTTTGCCATCCCATTTCTGTACTTGATTCAGTGAGCCTCTTGCCAAGGTTACAGTGCTCTGCAAAGACACATTCATATAATTGAATTTCTAGGACTTTGATTAAAGAAGCAGTTCATTCAGTACTGAATTATTTTCATAACAGATGTTTCATGAGGCACATTTGTTTTTCAACAGAACACAGTGGGCTACCCTTTTGAACACTAGTGGGAGTAATCTGTCTCAAAGCAGTAGATGGAACTAACTTTGAAGAAAAGCAATAAAGTTTACCTTTGTTTTTCTGTTGTCAGCTGTGGTTTCTTCAAATTCCTGGCCTAGCTTGAAGGAGATCTCTGTATTTTTAAAGGGACTTTCAGTTCTTATAGTTATAATATCCCCTTTCTTGCTGATGATCACTCTGGGTTTGGCCAAATTTCCCAGTTTTCTGGTGGCTAATCCCACACCTGAAAATCAAGATAGTGTTAGAATTTTGTTGACCAAGAGAGCATCTACCTAAAGGGATTATATGGGTGATTATAATTCTATAATCAGCTGTGCTTCGTGTGTGAGGTGGCAGGTAAGGACCTCCTCCCATGTTTCATCACCTGATGGAAACACCTGTACACCAACTTGGATATTTAAAATTTTGTTGTTACAAAAGTAATGTCTGAAGATTTTAAACACAAAAGTATTTAGCCTAAATAGTACAAGTCATCTACTTTTATCTCATTCAATCCCATGCTCCATTAAGAAACACTAATTATAGTTTTGCATGGATCATTCCAGACATTTTAGTTTATACAAATAAATATTGTAGATATATTTTTTAATGACACTGTGACCTATATATGCTCTCCTATGATTTTTTTCCCTCAGTAATATATTATAGATATAGATAAGAATTCCTCCCACATCCTTGATGGAAACTCATTTCTGAAAGTTTTTGTAGCCCCTAAATGTTTTTGTATTTGTACCACTAAATGTATTTGTACCTAAATGTATTTGTACACTGCAAATGTTAAAGATAAATAAAAAAATTAAAAAAATATTTTTCCATTTGATAACAAAACAAAATTAGACTCAAGTACCACTACTGTTTTACTCAAGATTACAGAAATACATAGAAAAATAGAAAAGTGAAATGAGAGAGATACAAAAAGAAAAAAATAGTTATATATAAATATACATGTATTTATAGCTATATATGCATAAAGAAGTGTGAAGAATTAGAGTCAATAAAGGATTATGAACTGTATTCTTTTTTTCTAATTTTGATTAATTATTTCTTATTTGATGTGATTTTGGACTATGTTTTTCAAACTAAACTTCTGCAATAGAGCCTAAAAATCTACACTTTACCAAGCCTCAAGGTGTCTTTTTGCACTCTAAAATTTGACAATGATTCAGTTAAGGAGTCTTTTATTGAGATGTTCTTATATTTTGCTTCTACCTCAGCTATACAGTGAAATCCATAGATCCAAACAAACTTCGAGTATGGATCTATTCCCATAAGTTCCCATAGTTTTCCAGGCAACACAACATGATTTTGCTTCTTTTATCTAAAAATAGAAGCCTTCTTATAAGCTTTCTGAATAGATAAAATTACTGGTACTTTGATGAACATAGAAACCTGTGGTCATTGGCTTCTCTCTCTCCTTATTTATACAGCTCTGGAAATTTCCAAAGACTCTTCATACCTCTTTTGCTCATATCTATGGAATATATCCTAGAAATAGTTGCAAATAAAGCTGATGATGGTCATGACTAGACTTTCTGTCTCTATCCACTGTATGATATTAGTGTAACCGAGCTTGAATTCACTGTCATAACACACTTCTTTTTTTCTCAATAACTTTCCTAGACTGAATATCCTGCTTTATGAAGCATTCACTTTTCACAGTTTATCCACATACTTATGTAATAATAGACAATCTAGAAGTAGAGAAAGAAAATTTCTGGCTTAGCTAAACAGCACTTTTAAATTGAGGTTTTCCATTAACTTTAGTATATTTAACTCTCTACTTCATGAGCACTTTAGTTGTTATAAAACTAACTTTCAGAAAAGCCAAAGAATGGGTTGACCAAGTTTCTAAGATTTCTTTCCTCTGGGTTTGAACCAAAATCCTATTGATATGAAACTGCCTTTGAAATCAGTAGGCATTCTAATGCATTTAAGCAGCTCTTATTTGAGTTAAGTCTATTAAAATTGCCACAAACATAGTGAAAATTATCTGATTGACACAATGGATGATTAATCCCAGAAGAGGATTGTAAGCTGTGCAAGCTCCCAGACTCCTGGGAAAGGAGTTAGAAGGAAGTAGTCAATGCATCTTTCTCAAAAAGGATCTTCTCAGTTAGAACAACAAAGAACATTTCTTACCCAGAGCTTTCATGTATTCATCAAAGTTCTCACTGGAGACAAGTTTCCAGGTGCCTAAGAATTTGTTGCTCATTGTGATGGGTGAGAATTCAACCCAGTGATAGGTGAGATTCAGGAGACTCAAATGAGATGCTGCAGCCTCAGAAGATTCTTTTCAAAGATGTCTGAAGCATGTGACTCTCACAGAGACCCAATAGGGAAAAGCAGTGTCAGGACTGGGCAATGAATGGCTCTTAAATCATCCACTGGGACAAAAGAAAACCTCACATAATGTCTCCTTCAGTCTCCAAAAATGTTTATAAAAATCAATGAGAGTACTATTTGAATCTTTAAAAATTTTGGTTGATCTTACATTTTTAAGAAGTGCTTCGGTCCTTAACACTTTGAAAAAGAGTCCATAAATTGAGCCCTATGCCGTATAAATTATATGAGCATGAATGAATGAATATGTGTGTGTGCGTGTGTGTGTGTGTGTTTAGGCATCTCGCTCACTCTCAATCCTGAGTCTGCACAATTAAGAATTCTTATTGAAAGAGAAGAAAGAGAGGAAAAATGTCCATGAGTATTGTGATAATTGCCTCAAATATGTTGTGGGAGAGAAATGCAGGAGAACAGTGTGAGGAAGTATTCATAGGTAAGGGAGGCTTGGAATAGTTGGCATATCCAAGGCAGGCAGAGTAGGCAGACAATACGGTCAGTTTATTACAGCAGAGCACAGAAATTGCTTTCATGGGTGAATAAAAAGTAGCACTAAAACACGGTCTTAGACCATAGCAAAGATTTTAATCTTAAAAAAACCTTTTAGGTCCTAATTAAGCAGGTTCTTGGTTAATACAACAAGTTTAAGTCCTTTAAAATAAGTCTACAGTTTACAAAGGATATTCTATAAAAATAATATATATTGAAAAAAATAATATATATTGAGAGCTCAATAGTCACTGTGCTAAGTGCTTCTTATGGATTATTTTATTTGATCCTTTCAACAACTTCAAGAGTAAGGCATTATTAATACATCCATTTTACCAATAAGAAAACTGGAACTTGGGGAGGTTAGGTAACTTGCGTCCAAACTTGAATTAGGAGAGGTATGATTTGAACCTGGTATCATTTCTCAGTGCATAGATGTTAGACCATTATTGTACACTGCTTCTGCTATAATGTATATACTGGGGGTCCTGGCCAAAGATCAAACACTGACATCACCATGACTGGATAGAGTCACTCGTTCTGCTTAAACAGTAAGAGAAGTGTGACTTCTCAGCTGGTCCAGTGGTTTGGAATCCACTTGCCAGTGCAGGGGACATGGGCTCAATCCCTGGGGTGGGAAGACCCTAAGTGCCACAGAGCAGTCGAGCCCAGGAGCCACAACTACTGAATCCATGTGCTGCAGCTAGTGCAACCCTCATGCCTAGAGACTGCTCTAAAACAAGGAAAGCCACCAATGAGAAGGCCGTGCACCACAAGGAAGAGTAGCCCCTGCTTGTGGCAACTCAAGAAAGCCCACACAGCAATGAAGATCCATCACACAAAAATAAATAAATCATTAAAAAAACAAAAGAGGTGAAAATCAAAAGATGAAGTATCCGGGTTATATGATACATCAGACTCCTAGTCTTAGACCAAGGGGAGCAAATATGAAAACACTTTGAACGTAAGTGTGGCTATTGGGAACATCAAGTTGATACCATACCCTTTCCTAACAGGTTTTTCACACTGACTTTAATCCTGGCCTTGAGACAATGGATATTGCCAGGTTACATGTTTAGTACACAGTTTGGCACTCTTCCCAATAATTAAAATAACCCATTATCAATTTACCCACAACAGGTAGAATCACTGACCTCCAGGTTTCAGGTTACTGATACCATAGTTGTACCATAACCACTGCAGTTATGTGTTTAGAGTCCAAGTTGGGCTAAAAAAATGCAAAATCATTTACAGTGGGTCCAAGTATCATCTTAAATTACCTGTGCCTGGATATCGCAAGGTGGGAATGAAATAGTAACTAGAACAGTTCCTCTGTTAGCTTGCTAACCCAACCCTAGGCCTGAAGAATATAACTGGAGGAAGTATATTGTAGAAGAATAGAAGAAACAGCTATGAAAGAAATGGTTTTTGATTAGCAAAATGTGTTATTTTCTAAAATACTTAATAAAAATGAATAATGCTAGGACTTTTGTCTTCAAAAATTTAGGCATTCTGCCTAAATCTATATGTAGATTCTAAAAAGATAATACAAATGAATGTATATATAAAAATAGAAACAGGCTCACAGATAGAGAAAACAAGTTAGTGGTTACAAGTGGAGAGTGGGCAAAGCAGAGGTGCTTGTTAGGGGTGCGGATTAAGAGATACAAAGTACTTTGTATGAAACAGATAAGCAACAAGGATATATTATTTAGCATAGAGAAGTATAGCCATTATCTCTTAGTAACTTTTTGGAGTATATATATAATCTGCAAAGTGACTGAATCATTATGCTGCTCATCTAAAACTAACATAATGTTGTAAACCAACTATACATCAATAAAAATATAAACAACCATGCCCATAGGGTTAATCCTGAACTCTCAGCTCACTCATTCTTCTCTACCTTTGAGTGACAGTCTTTAAATTTCAATTCAATCATCTTTCCTGACATTTTCTAGTATACCTTCATTTTAGCGCTCACTGCAATTAATCATTTAACATGTTAACTTTTATTAATTTTAGAAATTACTTCATTAATATGAATGTCAAGAACTTTAGTCTTGACTCCATGTGTGTGGGGATAATATGTGATTCTATTCACATAATATAAAGTAAAAGAGGAGAGTAAAAAAGCTGACTTAAAGCTCAGCCTTCAAAAACAAAGAACATGGCATCCAGTTCCATCACTTCATGGCAAATAGTTGGGAAACAGTGGAAACGGTGACAGATTTTATTTTCTTGGGCTCCCAAATCACTTCAGACAGTGACTATAGCCATGAAAGTAAAAGATGCTTGCTCCTTGGAAGAAAAGCTGTAACAAGCCTAGACAGTGTATTAAAAAGCAGAAGCATCACTTTCAGAAAAGCTGTAACAAGCCTAGGCAGTGTATTAAAAAGCAGAAGCATCACTTTGCCAACAAAGGCCCATACAGTCAAAGTTGTGATTTTTCCAGCGGTCAAATATGGATGTGAGAGTTGGGCCATAAAAAAGACTGAGTCCCAAAATATTGATTCTTTCAAACTGTGGTGCTGGAGAAGACTCTTGAGAGTCTCTCAGACAGTAAGGAGATCAAAGCAGTCAATCCTAAAGGAAATCAACCCTGAATATTCTTGGAAGGGCTGATGCTGAAGCTGAAGCTCCAATACTCCATACTTTGGCCACCTGATGCAAAGAGCCGACTCACTGGAAAAGACCATGATGCAGAAAAAGATTGAGGGCAGGAGGAGAAGGAGGCGACAGAGGAAGAGATGGTTGGATGGCATCACCAACTCAATGGAAATGAGTTCGAGCAAATTCCGTGAGATAGTGAAGGACAGGGAAGCCTGGCGTGCTGTCATTCAGGGGTCGCTAATAGTCGGACACAAGTGAACGATTAAACAACAACTATTCACGTAAAGGCCCAAGTACTTAACCCCATGCATGTATACAGTAGGTAATCATTTGTTTACTGCCTGAATGAATAAATGAAATGTAAATTTTGTACTTATGAGGGGTTTTCTTTGCATTAAATCATATAGCAAATGTGAAAGCATCTAAAATTCATGCTTATAGTCAATAATATGCTTCTTCTAAACTTCCTTTCCTCCTCTTCTCTTTCTTCCATTTTTCATACACTCTAGAGTCATGGAAAGAGCAAGGTTGTGAGTTGCACTTAAGTGTAAAACTTAGTTGTGGCACCCATTCCTTCATTTAATCACTCCATGGGTCAGTGGTAAAGCAGATGGTTCTTTCCCTATCCAGGATGACACTATCTTATGATAGCACTAGGAAAGTGCATGTAGAATAATTCCAAGGTTTGTTGTACATTTGCTCACTGCATGCACACAGATAATTGCTCAACATGAGTTTATTGAACTGAAGTAGCACTGGAGATGAAACAGCAACTCTTCCTGCCCTCATGGGCCTTATACTCCAGTTAGGAAGACATGTGTTAAACAGACACTCAGAGACATTTTAGAATATGCAATTATAATTTTTTTTTATCATTTGCAGATGGAGACAATGAATGACACTCAAGAGTCAGTGAACCATTTCTATGTTGGAAGATACTTTTCATAATTTCTTATACACCAGATACCCTGAGACCAATATTCTTATTTATCTTCAGAACTCAGACACTAGGGCATCTGGTGCTCCTCCAGACATCTATTTGACAGAGTGTGACAATGGCAATTCAGGCTTGATAGCTTCCTCTTTCATGTTGCAAGTAAGTGTTTTTGTCTCATCTTAAAAATGCTGAGATTAAAGTTGTTTTCTTAACGAAAATCATTTCTTGGCGCTTTCTCAGCCACCAGTGGGTATCTGATTTTTTAGTTACTATGGTGACAGTTGCTTATGCTGCCCAAAGGAAGTTAACAGCTTTGCTTTTGTTGAATGGCAATTAACGGAGGGAAGAAGTAGCTTGTCCTTCCTCCAAACAATGCAATTAGCTTTGTTTTTACTAGGCTTGGACATACATGGCTTCTTTTCCAGAGACTGGTCTAGGATTTCACATCATTATTCCCAATAGAACACCTGAGATCTGGTTACTCATTCACTGGGGAGGTAACCAAAGACAGAATTTCTGCATTTCAATGTTTTTCTCTAGTCATTACAGCACATACAGAGTTTGTCACAGTTTTTTCTACTCCATTTGCACTTCTTCTTAGAGAGAAAGTGATATCAACAGTATTAAAATAGGTAGTATTTTTCAGGCATTAGCCCAAAGAGCTGTAGGAAACACTCTTCAGGACTCAGCCATCTGCTCCCTTATAGTCTATGGGAGAAGGCAGTCTCTTCAAAATAATTCACTTGCGAAGCATAGTGAAAAGTGTGTGAGTGTGTGTGTGTAGCTTTATTTCATAAGGAACAAATATAAACTCACAAAAATTCAGATGATTTTCTAACCATGTGTTATCCAGGTTGCCTACTTTATTTTCTTGATTACTTTTTACAAAATTTTTCAATAATTGAGATGGTATAATGTGGTTTATGGGCTTCCCAGCTGGCATTAGCAGTAAAGAATCCACCTGCCAATGCAGAAGACACAAGAGATGTGGGTTTGATCCCTGGGTCAGGAAAATCCCCTGGAGGAGGAAATGGCACCCCACTCCAGTATTCTTGCCTGGAAAATTCCATGGACAGCCTGGCAGACTATAGTCCATGGGGCAATGAATAGTCAGACATGACTGAGTAACTGAGGACACACAATGTGGTTTACACACACATATGTATGTGTACACACACACACACACACACACACACACATGTATTTCAGATAAGGTAAAGTTAGATCAGAGAATCAGTTCATGTATAAACTGTACTTTCATTTATTCATGTCAAACCATGCCTTCCTTCAAACAATGGAAAACTAGTTTTGTAGTTAAATTCTAGCCTATGACATGCTTATGATTGGGGATACTTGGTGAAAATGCATTATCTTAAATGGGCACACTGACTCAGTAATGTGAGCTGCTGCCATGAACCCCAGAATTTCGGAAGTTTAACCCAGAAGTTTATTTCTTGCTCCCTGTCTTGTCTACTGCAGGTGCTCCTGACCGATGGGTAGATTTTCTCCATAGAGAAAAGCTCAGAGGCCTTGAATTCATTCATTTCACGCCTATAGATCCCTTCAGATTTCAGTGTCCTCTCCTCCAAGCAGCTAGGGGTTGGGGGAGATGAAAAAGTCACACTTGTCTCTTTATTCTCTTGATTGGGAGGTGGCACATGTCACTTCCACTTAGACTCTGATGACACCAAGGAGACAGGTGGGTACTGAGCCATGTCTGGCTTGCAGACGCTTCTCAAGCCAATACTGTATTGGCAAGCCCAGATTTCAAGTGGGAAATTAACTATCTCTTCTGTATTCAAATCTGGGCACACTAAGTCCTGACATTATGTCTGAATAACTATCTTAAAGTCTATATACTGATAGAATGTTATAAGGAACTTGGAATACTGGTCTAGCTTTACCACCTACCAAATGGATGGCATCTGGGTTGTAGCTTTATCACCTATACAGTATTGACTGCTCTGAGAACCAAAAAAAGAAAACCTTTGTGAAACTGTTTTGTAACTTATGTATTGATACATGAACTCTAGTTTACAAAGTAAACCAAAATTGATTTCTCCCAAATCGCATTTCTAACTGATTAGTTGCTCCTAGACCCCGCCTACCTCTGCTGTAACACTCTTCCAATCTAACTTTGTCTGCCCACTGTTTTAGTGCACATGTCTTCAATTCTGTGGTTCCTATTCTTTGCATTCTAATTGCCTTATTATCTGGGAAGGGGATGTGGGAAAAATGAGAAGACATGAGGGATCCTCTGTGCTGGCCCACTGAAGAATGTGTCATTTAGCCTCATCACAACCTTGTGAAGTAGGGAATCTACATTTTGCAAAGGAGAAAACCAAAGTGGGTAAACAGCTCATTCAAGCTCACAAACTGGTCAATGGCAGAAGCAGGATTTAAGTCCTGCTCTGCCTCATTCTCAAATTTCATTTCCTGCAATGTATTTCGGAGGGTAGCAGGCACTTCCTCCTCTATCATGAGGCTGGTTGTTAGAAGGTCCCTCCCAATCCTGACCCTCTCAAAAAATTACTCAAGATCTAGATACCAAGCTTCAAAGTGGACAGATTATAGTTTTCTGTAAATGTTTAAAATAGACATAAATTGAGGATTAGGTTATATCCTGATTTTTTCATCCTAAATTTCTGTCTATTTTTGTTACTACCTTTGAAATAGTCAGTTGTCTTTTAATTACTTTCAAAGCATGTTCTTTTATGATTTTTTTGATTTGCACATTTTTGTGCAAATATATGAAAATTAAATACACTAAAAATGTTCAAAATAAATTATCTTTGTCAGTGGTTTACTAAATAGTACTGGGTAGCAAAAAAAGAAATCTGGTGAGTTATTCATGGCTAATAGTATTAATCATGTTTTTAGTATGCTTGATATTTGGATAATTAATTCTTTTCTGTAAACTCCAGTGTGAATTTAAAATGTAATAGTTTATCACTAAGTTTTCAGTCTAAAAATATTCAAAAATATATATTTTATTTTATAGTTTATAAAATCTGTCACTTCCTCTACTTCAAACCCTTTTGGAAAGTGAATAATGGCTTTTTATTGCTCAACAGTAATTGTCATTATTATCCTTTTCCTACAAATCCAGTGCAACTTGACAAGTTATTATTTGTTTATAGATAAATAGTGACAGTTTTTGAAGTTAAGTCAGATATACCAAGAGACTGATCATGTGAACGTCCTTAATAAAGACTGATAATTCTAAGTATAAACTTTAATGAATTTTTTCTTATAGAAATATTAAAACAACTTGAGAATAAAAATAAAATCAATAGGGTTTGAAGATGCCTCTGTTACTTGTAACAATAAAAAGTAGTTGTGAACTCTAACCTTAACTCATTTCTATTTGCCATCACCTAATAGAGTATTGATGGAGAAGGAAATGGCAACCCACTCCAGTGTTCTTGTCTGGGAAGTCACACGGAGAAGAGGAGCCTGGTGAACTACAGTCCTTGGGGTCGCAAAGGAGTCGGACATGACCGAAATGCTAAACAATAGAGCATTGAACAGATGGTGGTCACTGAGTAAGCACTTGCAAATGACTGACTTTCTCAGGAGTAGCTTGCCAGATTCTACCTACTAAAGACTCCACATCAGAATTTTTATCTCATTTAGGCTGTCTATAACTTGAGCTGTGACATTATGAGAAGAGACATAAGTCTTGAAAATTCAAAACTAAATTATTCTTTTTAAAATTTGCCTCTGTAAAGCCAAACATTTAAATGAGTAAGTGCCTAGTGCTTTTTAGAATACCCTAATCCTTATGGTAACACTTCAACCAGTGATCTGAGATGTTGCTGAAGTGCTGCCATCTGCGTTCCCATCGCAGAGACCATACTCTGATGAAGGTAGCATAAGCCTCTGCTCCCCTTTGTGCTACAGGAAGCTACCTTGGGGCTTGAAAACCTCTTTGACTTCTGGAGAATGAGTACAGGTACATTTTGTACATACTTGAGTCCTTTAGGAAGGACGGAGACGAGCGTGGGGGAATGACTGTCGTTGCCCACATCTGGCAGTAGTGTGGCTACTCCAAGTGCACAGTTTTATGCTGAGGTCTTCAGGTTTAATATGACAGTCCTAGCTCCTTTCCTTGGACCAGAATTCAGGTATTGTCCCAAGCCCATGCTAACTCTTTTTCATTACTCTTTTTTTAGTTAATTAATTAATTTTAATTGGAGGCTAATTATTTTACAATATTGTAGTGGTTTTGCCATACATTGACATGAATCAGCCATGGGTGTACATTGTGTTCCCCATCCTGAACCCCCCTCCCACCTTCCTCCCCATCTCATCCTTTACAGTCATCCCAGTACACCAGCCCTGAGCACCCTGCCTCATGCATCAAACCTGGACTGGTGATCTGTTTCACGTATGTTAATATATGTGTTTAATTTCATCCTTACTAAGGTAATCATACTTCTTAGTTTGCCTAGGACAGTCCCAGTTTATGCTTTTGGCCCAGGTGTAACTACTGATAGGGCCTCTTTCCACTTTTCACTTCTCATTCAGTTTAGATGACAAACTTGCACAAATTAAACACTACCCTCAGGGGTTATTTTTGACTAGCTACTGTCTGGTTTAAGTTTAATTTGCAGCATAAGATATACAGAATTCTTCGTCTTTTTCCTTTTCCTCTTCCCACTGCCACAAACACACTCAATTTTAAAATTTTACCTTTAATTACTCTCTTTCGCTCTAATCCCTGAGAGTACTTCCTAGCAACAGTAATCAGTGAAACTATTAAGCAACTTTATGAAGCTCTAACAAATATATTCCCACTAGGTGTTTAGAAGTCCAGGACTGGCATTTAATAAAATGTCTGCAAAGACAAATAAAATTCTGCAAAGACTAAGTTGTAAGTGATGGTGACAGATGCACTAGCCTGATTATGTTAAATGCATTTATGGAAAAGTAGGATAATGATTGTTTTAAATGTTCTATAATAATTCAAGCACTGTGTAGAATGTTCAGGCTATATTTTATAGCCTTTTTGTCTCTGTGTCTGTCTC
This sequence comes from Muntiacus reevesi, assembly GCF_963930625.1. Taxonomy (NCBI): domain Eukaryota; kingdom Metazoa; phylum Chordata; class Mammalia; order Artiodactyla; family Cervidae; genus Muntiacus; species Muntiacus reevesi. The sequence goes on along the minus strand of NC_089260.1, from coordinate 34,982,531 downwards.
TCTCCCCTTCTCCCTGTCTCTCTCATCTATCTATTATTCATTATCTATCTGTCTGTCATCTATCTATCCTATCTACAAGACTTTAAGTAGGGCCAACCTTCTGCAAAAATAGATAGTAATATTGGTTTTCAACACCTATGTTGTTCAAGAGGGATGTTAGTTGCTCAGTCATGTCTGACTCTTTGCAACCCCATAGATTGTAGCCCACCAGGGTCCTCTGTCTCTGTGATTCTCCAGGAAAGAATACTGGAGTGGGTTGCCATTCCCTTCTCCAGGAGATCTTCCTAACCCAGGAATCGAACCCGCGTCTCCTGCTTTGCAGGCAGATTCCAATGATTATAATATATCCCTCTTTGAAGTCACATGAATTTCAATAGAGCACTCTTTGACAGAAAGCCTTAACCTAAATGAAATGGGTCAATTGAAGGAAAATCAAGGATTGCAGAAGTCAAGTGTGCAAAGAATAAAGGGCACTTTGGTGATCTCATAATCACGCCAGAGACAGGTAGTTTCTTGTGTCACCCATTTAGATTGTCCCTAACTCTCAAGATTACACAGCTCCATAACTGCACTTAGTTTGGTTTTATTGAGCAAATTTATGTTGAGAAATTTTTTTTTAAATCACTGGCCCTGAAGCACGTCTTCTTCAAGTCCCAGTTTCCTGTTAGTGAACAGGTTTTCACTGAAGCATACAATTTCTTCACACCTTTTCATAGACACCAGTGCTGACAACATTATTCATGATATATTCCTAAAAGCAAAGAGGGATCTATTAGAGTTGGTACATGATACGTTAAATTTGCTCTGTCCCTCTTTCCCCAGACTGCCTACTCGGGCCGTAAGACAATTGAATGATTTGAAAGGCATGCGTCAAATAGTAGCATCAAAAACTTTTAAATTTAGAGAAAACTCACCACTACCATTTTTCCATCTACAATTTTTCTTTTGATCGTTGTCTCTTTACCAAGCCACTTTTGAACATGAATCATTGAACCACCACCTAGTGTTATGATGCTCTATAAATGTAGAAAGGAATCAGTCAGAAATAGCAATTCACGACATCCTGATGACACAAGATTAGATATCTATTTTTTAATTTCCATTTTGAAATTCTTTTCTCCAAAATTCTTACATCAGTTCTTGTCCTAATTTAATACCATCAAACCAGGGAAGTCTCAAGAGATTATTCAAGTGATGCTGTTTTCCCCCAGGTAAGCAATTCCTAAACTATTTGTGAATGATTTTTCCATATTCTGTGTTATAAAATGACAAAGAAAGGGCTTCTCTGATGGTTCAGCGGTAAAGATTCTACCTGCCAATGCAGGAGACAAGGGTTCAACCCCTGATCTGGGAAGATCCTACCCGGCGCTGGACAGCTAAACCCGTGCACCACAACTATTGAACCTGTGCTCTAGAACCCGGGGAGCCACAGCTACTGAAGCCCAGGTCCTAGAGCCCTAGAGTCTGTGCTCCACAACAAGAGAAGCCATTGCAACAAGAAGCCTGTCCACCACAACTAGTGAGTAGCCCCCACTCACCGCAACCAGAGAAAAGCCCATGTAGCAACAAAGACCCAGGACAGCCAATAAATAAATAAATAAAATGAAAAACAAACAAAAAAATGACAAAGAGAGATCAGAGAAGCAGTGAAAACGCGTTGAGTTTTTGGGCCCTAAATCATCTGCGAAAGAATTAACTTTAGAGATGTGCACTATTAATTAACAAAATAAACTCAAGCTGACTGGGTGAATTAGAACAAACTATGCCTAACTGCCTTCTAGATTTTTCCTGATTATGAAGCAGGAAGATTTAGTTCTTACCTTCACTTTCCGGTTATCTATGGTGGTTTCATCAAATTCTTCCCCCAACTTGAAGGAGATCTCAGAGTTCTTGAAAGAACTTTCAGTTCTGATGGTAACCTTATCCCCATCGGCACTAATAACGATTCTTGGCTTTGCTGATTCTGCAAGGTTCTGGACTGCAACACTCACTCCTGTAGGAATGAGTGAGAAGAAAACTCAATGCGTAGAGGAAACAACATGGCTTCTTAAGAAGTTTAGGAAGAAGTGCTAGCAATCATTTTGGAAAGCAATTCAAAAAGAACACATCCTCTCCCCATTGACATTTTGGATAGTATACTATATTTTCTTTAGTGCTCTCTGTATTAGCTGGTTGAGCCAAACCTCCCAATCAGAAGACATGTCTAGTAATTATACTTGACATTTTAAAAGCTAAATTCACTTTCTGAGACTATTGTGCTTCATCTAAAGTCACTGAGACTCTTATACTTCATCTAAAATCTATATTTGTATGGTGCCTTTCAATTGTATGCTTGAGCTTTGACTCATGAAGTGTTTCAACAACAGTATTTCAACAGCAGGGGGTATTATTACCCTCATTTTAGAGATGACTATACTGACTCCCAGAGGGGTAGAGAGGCTTATTCTAGACGATGTGCTTGGTAATTAGCAGAATTGAAATTTAAACACAGGTTTTTCTAATTGTCCGTAAACTTTAGCATGGCTTTTTTTTTCCTTAAGAAACAAACAAACAAACAGAAAACTTTCAAAGTATCTAACCTACTCTAAAAGAATACGATTTGCAAAAAATAAAAGAATATGACTTATAAAGTTCAGGCTTCTCTTATTTGCAGGTACAATTCAGATCTGGCTGAATAAAGAGGAGGTAGGCAAATTAGACAATTTGGCTGAGAGCCTGGCACTGCTAGTCACGTTGGTAATTGTCCGTTGTTGAACTTGTCTCCTGCAATAGTTGAGCAGAAGGGCCGACTCCCATCTTGTAATATTGATATAGAAATCGATTTCACATTCATATTACAGGTAGATGGAAAGCCTCCAACTACATAAAAGCAGAAAAACTTTATATGTAGTTTTTTTTTTTTATTAAAAGGGAGGTTTCTCTTATATGTTTAAAATTGCTTAATTAAACGTTAAAAAATTACTATTCTTCTAGCATTAGTAAAGAATAGTTTAGTTATTATTAGTTATCTGAGCCATTGTAAGTGATATTCATTTAAACTGGAATAAGAGCTAAAGTATGCAGAACTTACAATTCTGAGAGATGTCCAATAGTGGGAAATTCCATGAGTAAAAATATTCTATTTCTATGTGTTCTATTTCAGTAAAACATTTGAAACTCTTCAAAATAATGTTTTAAAAATCTCCCATGTGTATCAGAACTCTAAAAATTAACCCACTAGAAATTTTGCTTGTTGCTATTGCTCTTTTGAAGTTATAATTTAAAGTAAACCTTGAAATGAATTTAGTTAATAAATTTAATTATAGATATATATAATATATATATGTATATATATTATATATATATATGAAGTGGAGCTGGGAAAAGCTATCTAATGAAATTAACAAGATAAAAAGAAACTCTATCATGAGGGTAGGATGAAGTATTTTCGAAAAGGATATATGGTCTAAATATATAGATAATAATTAAAGGAAGTATCTGTGAGCCTAGTATTGCAAAAAGAGATAATTATTACTAGTAATAAAGAGTAAATGTAGATACATAAACCTTGTTAACCCTGTGAATATACCCTAGGATCCCAAATGAACAAGAGAATTGTAGGAAAATTCATTGTAAAATGCAAACCCAACCACATCACAAAAAGAATTGCCAGTTTCCAAATCTTGTAAAGCTATTTCTCACCCAGCTCTTTCATATATTCATCAAAGTTTTCAATGGAGACCAGTTTCCAGGTTCCCAAGAAGGGCTCAACCATGATGGAAAGCTTGCAGAGAAGAGGTACTCACAACCAAAAGCCAAAGAAACTTAAGCAATACACTGCTACCAGAATCTTAATTTAAAAGACATCTTCATCATGTGACTCTTCTGAAATGGCCAATGGGGAGCAGCAAGACTAAAGATTCCAGGCACCAGTGTTGACTCATATTATTTACTTTCAAATAAGGACACAGAAAATTAGCGTGTTAAGTTGAATTTAAGTCAATGATTATAGCTTCCAATAAACAGATTGGTAACCTCAGAGTCACCTGATAAATATTGTGGAATGGAGACAGTTTTCAATAGAGATCAGCATTTTGAACTATGAATGCCGAGTCAACTCTGAAGGAATAACCCAACAAATGTCTAATGAACACCTGACTGAGATATTTTCCTACCTAATACAGGGACATCCTTGTTTTCTCTACCTCAGCTGCTTTTTATTTGGTCAAGTCACAGTGACAGAGTACTCTCTTAATTATAAGAATATGTGTCCCTCCCTTCCTTGCAGGGCTGATGAATTGATACTACTTAATGTAACTGAAATGTCTACAGTTGATTGGAGTGAGGCGTAAGGTATCATTGCTGTTAATTAAGAGTAATTGCAGAGTGGGAAGAAAACTAGCAATTATCATTGATGGTGTTTTATAATTTAAGCTCTAAAAATGAGGGGAAGCTAATGCTAAAATTCATCTTTTAGGATAACAAAGAAATCTTGATATTAAAAAGAGAGTAATTAAAATATTAATCTTGATAATAAATATAAAAATATCTTGATGTGAAAATAAGATTAGTTAAAATTTTAATCTTGATAATTAATATCAAGAAATATTGATATTGAAGTTGTGAACAGAAGTTTTAGATAGAAATATGGTATTTTGATATCTTCATTCTAAAAGAAAGATGAAGGCAGGAAGTAATTTAAATATCTGGGCCATTACTTCTAAAATCATCTTCTGTAAACCAAGTAATGGAAGTGAACTTTTCAGGTAAGGCCTTTACTGGGAAGGATTGGATTCTGAGGTAGTAGATTTACATGACAGCTTTGAATTTCAGTTGTTTTAAGAAGGCTGGAAAATTAAAGTGAAGAACAATATTTATACTATTGTCTACCTGGGTCAAAATATTCCTTCAAGTCAAAGAAATCTGCATTCAGACCATCTTTTTGTGGGGAAATTAAAAAAAAAAGCAGATGTTTTGGCACCACGAAGTTAAATCTCAAGTGGTATAAAGAATTAATTTTGATGGAAACATATAAAAAACTTATTTATAATACAATATAGGGGAAATAGTTAAAATATCTGGGAGGCAAAACAAGGAAAGAAAAAACCTCAGAGTCAGTTTTAGGGAACTGAGACCTGGACTGAGTATAAGGGCCTTAGCAGTTGAAAGCACACTCAGAGGTGATGCTCAAGGAAACAGCAAGTGACTTGATCTTGCTTTACTGGCTCTGGATTTGTAGGTACTCAGCCTGAAAGATGGCAGGCATACAAGTCTGCGCATGTTTGCTGGTAGGATAGCATAATCAAGGTCTCCCCTTAGTCTAACCAGTTTTGTTCCAAGTATTCTACCATTGATTGATTCAGAAATCAATCCTGTGGCCCATGAGGCAAAAGAGAAAGCCAAACTTCTGCCTTTTATAAAATTCCCTCCCCCTTAAGAGCGAACCAGAGGGACTGTCCCCTCCTTGGCAACTTTTGCTCTCTTGTATGATATTTACGGGCTTTACAGGTGATGTTAGTGGTAAAGAACCTGCCTGCCAATTCAGGAGCTGCCAGAGACACAGCTTTGATCCCTGAGTCAGGAAGATATCCTGAAGAAAGGTATGGCAACCCACTCCAGTAATCTGGCCTGGAGAACCCCATGAACAGGGGAACCTGGCAGGCTGCAGTCTATAGGGTCGCAAAGAGCTGGACATAACTCAAGCGACTTACCACAACACACACACACACACACACACACACACACACACACACACACACACACACACACACACACACACACAAGATATTTAGAACTGTTGTATCCATTGTGTTACCAACTCAAAAATGAGGCCAAAACTGAGAATGGGAGAGGGGAAAAGGAGGAAGAACTCAAGACCAGTTTGTTTCTGGAATCTTTATAGGAGAACTGATGAATTCCATTATTATTTAAAAAACACTGTGTCTGAGTTTTTGTTCCTTGCAGTTTAAACCTTCATAACTGATATGCCTTTGTAAATAGCTCTACCTAAATTTGGACTTTGAAAACCAATTCCAGGACTTCCCTGGTGGTTCAGGGGTTAAGTTTCTGTGTTTCCAATGCGGGGGGTGCAGGTTTGATTCCTGAACAGGGAATTAGATTCCATATGACATTTGGTGTGGGAAAAAAAATTATTAAAAGAAAATCCTATGTATCATGTGATATTGGCCTCATGCACAGCATCTCCCAGGTCTACAGATCCAACAAAATCACGTCCTATGTGAAACTGGTTCCAAGCTGGCTGATACGATTATACCTTAATAGAAGTATATTCTGGAACTTGTCTCACAGTATTGCGAGTCCTCCTCCAGCTGTCCCCTGAGCTCTTTCATGAGTACATCAAGTAAAGAAAATATTTATGATTCACTTCTGAATCCTTGAGAAACAGTGCCCGGTAGATTGCAGCGCCCGGTATATTGTAGGTGCTCAATAAATGTTTTATGAATGAATGACAAGAGGAATGAAATGTTTATTTTGTTTTAACTGACAGTTTCCCTCATCATGGATACTAATCTCTCTAACAAGACAAAGATTTTTTTAAATTAAAAAAAATTTATTGTGGTGAAAATCACATAAGACATACTATTTTAATCATATTTAACTGTACAGTTCAGCGGCATTAGGTACATTCATATTGCTGTGCAGTTCTCACCATTATCCATCTTCTGAAATTTTCCTCACTTTCCTAACATGAAACTCTGTCCTCATTAAACAATAACTCCCCACCTCCCCCACCCGCGGGTCCCTGGCATCTATCAATGTAATCTCCAGCTCTATCAATTTGACTATTCTAGGTACACCATATTAGTGGAATCAAATTGTATTTAAGACAGAGTTTTATTTTTTATTTTTATTTTTCAGTGGGTTTTGTCATACATTGATATGAATCAGCCATAGAGTTACACGAATTCCCCATCCCGGTCCCCCGTCCCACCTCCCTCTCCACCCGATTCCTCTGGGTCTTCCCAGCTCACCAGGCCCGAGCACTTGACTCATGCATCCCACCTGGGCTGGTGGTCTGTTTCACCACAGATAATATACATGCTGTTCTTTCGAAACATCCCACCCTCACCTTCTCCCACAGAGTTCAAAAGTCTGTTCTGTACTTCTGCGTCTCTTCTTCTGCCCTGCATATAGGGCCATCGTTACCATCTTTCTAAATTCCGTATATATGTGTTAGTATGCTGTAATGTTCTTTATCTTTCTGGCTTACTTCACTCTGTATAATGGGCTCCAGTTTCATCCATCTCATTAGAACTGATTCAAATGAATTCTTTTTAACGGCTGAGTAATATTCCATGGTGTATATGTACCACAGCTTCCTTATCCATTCGTCTGCTGATGGGCATCTAGGCTGCTTCCATGTCCTGGCTATTATAAACAGTGCTGCGATGAACATTGGGGTGCACGTGTCTCTTTCAGATCTGGTTTCCTCGGTGTGTATGCCCAGAAGTGGTATTGCTGGGTCATATGGCAGTTCTATTTCCAGTTTTTTAAGAAATCTCCACACTGTTCTCCATAGTGGCTGTACTAGTTTGCATTCCCACCAACAGTGTAAGAGGGTTCCCTTTTCTCCACACCCTCAAGACAGAGTTTTAATACATTGCGCTGTCCTGACGTGCTCATATGACAGGCCTTTCATTACGGTCATCAGACAGTGCAGGGATTCTCAGACTCCTTTCATCTTTGCTCAGTGTTTCATTTACCTTCTCAACCAAGAGAGTTCTCTTCCAGCCCTGCCACTGTCACTACTGGCTTTGGCATCTTTGTTTGATTATTATTTTTAAACACCATGGTGGTACAGTGGATAAGAATTTTGCCTGCCAATGCAGGGGACATAGATTTGATCCTTGGTCCAGGAAAATGCCACATGCCAAGAAGCAACTAAGCCTGTTTGCTGAACTACTGAAGCCTATGGTCTAGAGCCCATGCTCCACAGGAGAACCCACTGTGATGAGAAGCCCACACAGCAAAACAAAGAGGAGACTCCACGAGCTGCAGCTATAGAAAGATGGAGCACAGTTGAAAAGACCCAGTGCAGCCATAAACAAACAAATGTTTTTTAAAAATTATCATTCCCTCCAGTAAAAAAATTTTAATTAAAATGTTCTTAATTGTTAATCCCAACGAAGGAACTAGAATACAGTATTCTGTTATAGAAGAGTTACATATTTTATTTTCATGACAGTTTAAATACTTATTTCTCCATGATCTCATTTTTCCATGCTTTTCCAGTATCTCATTTTCTACATTAACTTTCTTTCTTGAGACTGCTTAGCTATTAAACACTTTTAAAATAGATTTTAATTTTGAGATGTTATATTCTGTTACATTCTCCATTGGTGAAGGATACTGATACATTTAAATATGTACTAAAAGTTACAAAGGTCTGTCTAGTCAAGGCTATGGTTTTTCCAGTAGTCATGTATGATGTTCCCATGAGTTGACTAATTGGAAAAGACCCTGATGCTGGAAGGGAATGGGGGCAGGAAGAGAAGGGGACGACAGAGGATGAGGTGGCTGGATAGCAGCACCGACTCGATGGACATGAGTTTGAGTAAACTCCGAGAGTTGGTGATGGACAGGGAGGCCTGGCATGCTATTCATGGGGTCGCAAAGAGTTGGACACGACTGAACAACTGAACTGAACTGAACTGAAAAGCTACAAAATGATTCATCATACATCTGCTACTTTATTGCTGTACATAAAATAGCTGGAGCTACACTAGATTTTTTTTCTAATTTTTTTTTTATTGTCGTAGAATAGACATAACACAGAATTAACTATCTTTAACCATTTCTAAGTGCATGCTTCAGTGGCATTCACATTGTTGTGCAACTATCACCACCATCCATCTCTAGAAATGTTATCTTACAAAGCTGAAACTCTACCCAGTAAATAGTAGTTCTCCACTCTCCACTCCCCTGCCTCCTGGTAACCACCATTCTACTTTCTGCCTTCTACAGTTTTACTACTGTAAGTACCTTGTATAAGTAGAATTATGCAGTGTTTGTTTTTGTGCGTATGTGACCAGCTTAGTTCGCTTAGCCCAATGTCCTCAAGGTTTACCAATGTTGTAGGAAATCTCAGAATTTTCTTCCTTTCTAACACAATGGTATTCTGTTGGATAAAGCAAAATGTGTTATTTATATTTTGCTTATACATTCGTCCTTTGATGGACATTTGGATTGCCTCTACATTTTAGCAATAGATGAAAAATATTGCTATGAACATTTATTGTTGTTTAGCTCTTACATCATGTAACACTTTGCGATCCCAAGAACTGTATCTCGCCAGGTTTCTCTGTCCTTCACTATCTCACGGAGTTTGCTCAAATTCATGTCCATTGAATTGGTGATGCTATCTAACCATCTTATCATTTGCACCATCTTCTCCCTTTGCCTTTGATCTTTGCTGGCATCAGGGTCTTTTCCAATGAGTTGACTCTTTGTATCAGGTGACCAAAGGATTGGAGCTTCAGATTCAGCATCAGTCCTTTCAATATGGGTATACATGTATCTCTTTGAGACCCTGCTGTCAATTGTTTTGGGTGTATAACCAGAAGTAGAATTGCTGGTGTGTGCATGCTCAGTCACTTCAGATGTGTCCGACTCTTTGCAACTCTAGGGACTACATCCCAACAGACTCCTCTGTCCGTGGGATTCTCCAGCAAGAACACTGGAGTGGGTTGCCACTTCCTACTCCAGGTGATCTTCCCAAACTAGGGATGGAATCCACATCTCCTGCATTGGGAGGTGGGTTCTTTACCCCTGATGCTACCTGGTTAATTCTATTTTTAATTTTTTGAGGAATTGTCCTGCTGTTTTCCACAACAATTGTACTGCTTTACCTTCCCACCAACATTGTACAAGGTTTCCAGTTTTCCCAAATTCTCACTAACAAGTTAATTTTTTATAGCCTCCATCTTAATGTGTGTGAGATGCATCCCATTATGATCTTGATTTGCATTATCACTAGTAATTAGCAACACTGAACATCCTTTGATGTCTTTATTGACCATTTATGTATCTTCTTTGATACAAGACATTTGCCCATTTTTGAATCAAATAGTTTTTTTGTTATCGTTTTTAGTAGCTCTCTATATATTATGGATATTAGTTCCTTATCAGAAATATTACTTGCAAATATTTTCTCCCATTCTGTGGGTCACTTCTTAAATTTTTATGTATGTATGTTTGTATTTTGGGCTGTGTTGGGTCGTTGTTGCTGGATGTGGGCTTTCTCTGGTGATGAGCAGGGGCAACTCTTTGTTGCTTCTCACTGCTGTGGCTTTTCTTGTTGCAGAGCACAGGTTCTAGGTGGTGGGCTTCAGTAACTGCGGCACTGGGGATCAGTACTATGGCCCACAGGATTAGTCGCTCTGTGGCATGTAGAATCTTCCTGAGCCAGGGATCCAACCCATGTTTCCTGCATTGGCAGGGGGATTCTTAACCACTGTACCACCAGGGAAGTCCTATGAGCCACTTTTTTACTCTGTTGATAATGTCTTCTAATGCTCAAGATTTTTTTATTTTCCTGGAATCAAATTTGTCTATTTTCTCTTTTGCTAACTGTGCCTTTGGTATTATAGTCAAGATATCACTGCCAAGTCCAATGTTGTGAAGTTTTTCTAAAAGTTTCAAGTTTTAGGTCTTACATTTGAGTTAACTTTTGCATGTGGTGTTAAAAAAAGACAACAGTTTCACTCTTTTGCATGTGGATATCAAGTTTTCCAGGGCTTCCCCAGTGGCTCAGAAGTAAAGAATCCACCTGTGATGCAGAAGATGCAGGAGATCTAGGTTCAGTCTCAGGTCAGGGAAGATCCTCTGGAGGAGAGCCCGGCAACCCACTCCAGGATTCTTGTCTGGAGAATCCCATGGACAGAGGAGCCTGGCAGGTTACCATCCATAGGGTCACAAAGAGTTGGACATGACTGAAGTGACTGAGCATGCATGCATCCGGTTTTCCAAGCACCATTTGTTGAGAAGATTGCATTTTATCCACTGAATGGTCTTGGCAATATGCAAGAGTTCATTTAGGAGCTCTCTATTCTATTCCACTAGCCCATATGTCAATTTTTAGGCCTGTATCACACTGCTTTGATTATACTAGCTTTGTAATAAAATTTGACATCAGGAAGTATCAATTTCCCAACTTTGTTCTTCATTTTTAGGATTTTTTTTTTTTTTTTTTTTGGCTTTTCAGATTGCTTGATATTAGAATGGGCTTTTCTATTTCTGCAAGAAACATCACTGGACTTTTGACAGTGATTCCATTAAATTGGTAGATCACTTCCAATGGCATAGTACTGACAACTTCCAATCTATGACTATGGGATGTCTTTCCATTTATTTACGTCTTTTATAGTTTTCATAGTACAAAACTTCCACTTCCTTGGTTAATTCTTAAGTATTTTGTTCTTCTTGGAGCTATTGAAAATGGAATTGTTTTCTGCCGGGAACCGGCACACGAGATCCCACCCATGACAAGGTCATGAGGGAGAAAACCTGATGGGCAAGGCAGATCAGGTTTTCAGGGGTTTCGAAAAGGCCAGCTCACGAGATCCACCCATGACAAGGTCAGAAAACCTGACAGGCAAGGCGGATCAGGTTTTCAGGGATTCCGAAAAGCTGCCCCCGGCGCTCACCTTAAAGATGATATCTGTCTTTCTGATGCTTGCTTCAATAGACTACTCCTTAATTTCTGTGACACAGGCAGAAGGCCTTCCCTGATCTCTTTCCAAATAAGAATCAATTTAGAACTTTAATCAATAAGTTTCCCAGGTGGTGGTATTTTATGAGATTATCCAGGGTGAAAGGAGTGTTTTAATTTAAACTCCTTTGCCGGTATTTTAGTTTGTTTGGCAAATGCATTTATGCCCTTGGTACTAATATGCATGACTGCTCATAATACCCTAATCATAAAACAGTATAAAGAACCTGATCATATAAAGGCCCTAATAGACATAGAGCCTTTTTGAGGGGTGAAAGAGTCCTATTAGAAAACATAAGAAAAATTATTCTAAAGGTGGTTATTGGGCTGATGTTTGTTTGCTGTGTTTTGCTTACTGTGTTTTTGCTCTCAATGTGCTAAGGTTGTGTTATGGAAACCATTGTTAATATAGTTAAAGATCTAGAAAAATAAGAGCTTATCCCTAGTGTGGTAACAATGAGATGGTTGTTAACTGTGAGCCAGGAGTGCTAGGCAGAAGCTGCCTCACTGAAGCCACAGAGTCTGTATGGGGTAGAACTCTTAGATAAACGCAACTGACAACTTCTGCAGAAGGATTAATTTTCGTGTTAACAAGGTTATACTTCTACTCTGTACTGTTGCCCAATGAGACTGCTACCTTTCAGTTAAGGTCACCATAGAAACAGAAAATAGGTTTACATTCACCTGACTTGCATAAAATGTTAATAGGCCCCAAGGCCAGAAGATAATGTACAAGACCCTCATAAACAAAGAAGTATGCAGAAAACACCCTGTTTTCATGAAGAACAAACTGATGTAATGTTAAACTATCTTCCCCTTAGAGATGTACTAACTTAGGGTATAAAAGCTGCGGTAAAAAATAAAGCATTGCCAGACTCTACCAGACTCTGCTGCACCCCCGTCTGGTCACTCTCTTCTCTCTCTCTCCCTCGCAGACTTGGCCCTATCAAGGCTGGTCTCACGTGTCTTCTCCCTCTCGCTGACGCCGTTCATCCTGAGGGTACCCCCTGGATCCTGCCAAGACTGGACACCGGCAGTTTTCTTAATTTACTTTTAGAATTGTTCATTGTTAATGTTATAGAAATGTAACTGATTTTTGACTAGTGGATTCAACTTCAGGTCTTTCTCAGGGACAGTTTCTGTTGGTTTAACTTTTTCTTTGAACGGGCCAAGCTCTCCTATTTCTTTCTGTGTATTGTAATTTACTGTCGAAAACTGAAACTTTGAATTTAATAATGTGCTAACTCTGGAAATTAGATTCTCCTCCTTCTCTAAGGTTTGCTGTTTTTTGTTTTTGTTTTCTGATTGTTGTAGTCTGACTCTGTGCCAAGAACCAGCCTAAGGAATAAACTTAAGGTCTTCTCATGTCCTTTCTGACCCTGTGTCTTTTCCTTGAAATACACAGTGACTTTCTAATATCCTCTGTGTATGAAATTGCTTTTGAATGTCCTTGTCTTTAATTATGGCTACTCAAAGAGGAAAAAGTAAGAAATGAAGGGAAGGAAAGGGTGCTGGCCCTTTAAATTTCCTGACAATCATTTGAGGAGGGGGAGGAGGGTGGTGTTTGCAACAATGGGAGGAAATGCAACAAAGGTGGCCACCACCTCTTTCTTTGTCTGCACTTCAGTGATCAGAAGCAGCAATCAATGATTAGAACACATATTCCAGGTATTTGGAGGATAGGGTCTGCATTGGGCTTCCTGGGTGGCTCAGTGGTAAAGAATCTACTTGCAAAACAGGAGCTGCAGGAGAGGTGGTTTTGATCCCTGAGTTGCAAAGACCCCTGGAGTTGGAAATGGCAACCGGCTCCAGTATTCTTGCCTGGAGAATCCCATGAACAGAGGAGCCTGACGGGCTACAGTACATAGGATCTCAAAGAGTCAGACATGACTGAGCAACTAACACTAAGATGGTTTTTGCCAAGTCATTCCACTGTAAAATTAATTAATAAGCAATTAATTAATTTTATAGTTATCTTCCATGGCCTAGCTCAACTACACCTTCTATGCTGAAAACCTTCCTCCAGCACATCCTGACTGCTCTGCTTGCCCTTGGCTTCCTTCCAATCCATAAAATATATCACACAATTTATCATTTAATTCATGTCCTCCTCTATATTTTGTCTTCATTCATTTCACTAAAATTTATTGATTGATCACCATATTTCAGGCATTGTACTAGATACTTCGTATATACATAAGTGTCCTGAGGCTGTGTCAGCCTAGTCATGGAAAAGATGAGAAGTTAAAATGTGGTAATATCATGTTATAGTAAGAACACGTATTTTTCCTGTGGTCATGGGAGGATGGGTTTACCTCTTCTCAGATATGAAGGGTGAGGGAGGAGGAGGAACTATCAGAAAAATTTTCCCAGGTGATATGATGATGTTTGTGTTATTTCTCTATCACACTGAGGGCATGATCATGAATTGTTTCTGTGTTACAAACCACACCTAGCACAGGGAAGAGTGTTCCCTCACTCAAAAACTATTTACTAAACTCCAAATCTGCTATTTACTGTGCCAGGGTCTGGGGACATGGCTAAAAATATGACACAATCTTTGTCTTTGAGATGCTCTCAGTAACTGAGTTTTTCCTGTTGCCTAGCATTTCCTGGTTGTTTGGCTACACATAAACCATTTCAATATTTTATAAATTGAGATGGGGTGGTTGCACAAGTGGATGGATAGATCCATAATCAAATATAACATTAAAACTATGTTTTCCACATAACTGAGCACAGGGAAGTCCACTGATAAGTCATCTAAGTGCCATGTCTCATTCCCTAATCCAGAAATTCTTGGTACTCATAGACTCTGGTTAGAAGTGCTATAACCACATTGCTCAGAAGCCAGATCTCAAATACCAAAAACACTGCTATCCAAAGGCCATCTTGGAGGCTTACATGTTCCGAGTCAATAATTCACAGAAAATGGAGCTCAATGATAGCAGTGATGGGAATTGCATAAAAGAAGGTATAAGTTGGCCCAGTGTTTCACCCAATTCTTAATATTTCCAAGGAGGGAGTGAGTGGCTTTTTTTTTTCATATCTGTTTTAAGATATAGATGGACTCTATGTCCACACATCTCTGTCTGAGAAGTATCTATTTGATCCTGTCTCTCTTCCTTTAAAAGTAGAATTGCCTCTATATTTCTGTATGTGTTGATAGAAGCAATATTAATGAAAAATTATGTGAGGTTCAAAGATGTCCCAGGGAGGATAAATCAGAGAACTGACATTGAAGATATATCTTGTTTCTACAGCTTTAGTTTTATGGTGAAAACGTAGAAAACAAGAAATCGACTTATCTAGCAAATTTACATTGGACTGAATCATCTTATTCTATGCTTCCACATCAACTGACAAATAAGAATTAAATTTGAAGAGTAGATTTTGAAAAAAATCCTTGAATGATCACAGCACCATTTATGAATTAAGCTACCACTTGAACACAGATGGTGTGTGATCAGTTGTGCCCAACTCTTTGCAACTTCATGGATTGTAACCCATCGGGTTCCTCATTCCATGGAATTTTCCAGACAAGAATATTAGGGTGGGTTGCCATTTCCAGTCCAGGGATCAAACACACTTCTCTTACATCTCCTGAATTGGCAGGTGGATTCTTTACCACTTTGTCACCTGGGGAGCCCACTAAATACTGATGGTTTCTGGATCTATGTCCCAGCTAGGATTGCTCTCTTGAATATCAAACTCCTATGTCTATTCCCTATTTATTTTATAGACATAAACTTTGAACTTCAGTTTTCACTTCTTTAAATAGGAATACCAAATCCTCATCATAGGATTATTTTGATAATAAATTAAGTTAGAGCATGTAAAGTGCAAGGACCATAGTGTTTAATAAATATTGATTTACCAAGAATTTTTCTAAACAATTCCTACAAACCTCGTTTTGAAGTCTCCAATTCTTAAGTAATTTCAAAGTGAGAGTTTAACTCTCTGCTTTTGTAAAGTAAATTATTATGATCAGAAAGTTAATTTACCTCTTCTGGCTTCTCTGTATCTTGGTGTTATGCATATAGTGTGTGTGTGTGTGTTTGTGTGTGTGTGTGTGTGTGTGTGTGTGTGTGTGTGTGTGCTAAGTCACTTCAGTCGTGTCTGACTCTTTGTGATCCTATAGACTATAGACCCCCAGGCTCCTCTGTCCATGGGATTCTCCAGGCAAGGATACTGGAGTGAGTTGCCATGCCCTCCTCCAGGGGATCTTCCTGACCCAAGGATCAAACTTGCATCTCTTATGTCTTCCACATTGGCATGTGGGTTTTTCACCACTAACACCACCTATGCATATGGTGCATGTGTGCATGCTAAGTTGCTTCAGTTGTTTCCAACTCTTTGCCACCCTATGGACTATATTCAGAAAACAATAAGCTTTTTTTTTTTTTTTTTTTTCCCATGCTGTGTGGCATGTGGAATCTTAGTTACTCGACCAGAGATTGAACTAGTCCTCTGATAGTGGAAGCATGGAATCTTAACCACTGAACTGCTGGAGGTGAAAGTGTTAGTCACTCTCTTGTGTTTAACTCGTTGCAGCCCCATGGACTGTAGCCCAGAAGGCTCCTCTGTCCATGCAATTCTACAGGCAAGAATACTGGAGTGGGTTGCCATGCCCTCCTCCAGGGGATCTTTCCAATCCAGGGATTGAACTTTTACCATCTAAGCCACCAGGAAGTCTCTAATAAACTTATTTTTAAAGGAAGCATCACAAATAGAATGTATCAATTGCAGGACACACTTTAAAAGATTTTGCCTTCCTATAAAAGCTAAGTATGTGATAGGGAAATTTCATTCTATGTACATGGAACTCCATGGATCTATAGAGGTGCCTCAAAGTACCACAAAGTGCAGAGGAAACAAATTTTCTTTCTCTCTCTCTCACACACACACAAATGAAAACACGCCCTTACTGGCTTTATTATCATTGTTGTTTGTTTTATATATTAAAATTCCAGGGAAATTTTATTTGCATAAAAAATTCCAGGACATATTCAATATCTTTAAAAAAAAATTCCACTGGTAAGAAAAAAAGAAAAATTTGGAAATGACTACAAGAACATTTACATCATAACTCATTACAAGCCTGTCATATCTTTTCTGGAATAAATGTAGCATGTGATTATTTGGACTTACTTCTAGAAAGATTCCAGGGATACTTTGGTTTACAAATAATTTTTCAGGTTAAAATTTATAGCCCAGGAATCTTTGTCTACACTCTTCGTTGCTACCCCACCTCTCTGTCTTGATGCTGTAGGACAGATTTTTGCGAAATGACAACACTTGGACCAGCTGACTGTGGATAATTTCACTACATTTAAATCTATCTTAGGTCCCTGAAAGGGTGTTGCTTGACTATAGCTATGGTAAAGAAGGACTTCCTATTCAGTAATAGTACATATTTGTCATTTTCTACCTAAGAATATGAGAAATTCATATTTTTTTCACCTTGAATTATTATTTTAAAAAATCATATTATACTGGAAACAAAGCAATAATACAATTTCATATTTCCATCACTAAATTATGAGTAAGAAATTGTTAAATATAATGAATAAATCATTACATAGCCTTATAAATCTAAAAAGTTTTATTTAACCAACACAACCATATCAAAATCAGTCTGGGAGAAAATCAGTTTCTTGCTTATTAGTGGAAAATAACAATGTAAGTTTGGACAACGCATCCAAAGAAAGTCATGGAGTTCGATGCAAACTTCATCCATTTCAATATCCCTTGGTTTATGCTCTCTCATAAACTCTGGTAGCAGTGACACCATTCATGACACATTCCTAGGCACAAAAGCAAAATGTTGGTAAAATCCTCAGGACTCAACAACTTATGTTTTGTTTATTTATTGTTTCCTTCAATGTTGAGAAGGAAAAAAATGTTCATCAAAAGATATTCACTCCTGGCTCTTGTTATATACTTGATGTTGTAATAAACTAGGGAGACACAAAGATCAGGAAGATACAAGGAATCTTCAAGGAATCTTACAATCTATGTGGTGAGTGAAAAACATAATTAGACGTGCACAATACAATATGGTTCACATTGAGAGGGATAAGAAAATACTTCCTGGGGCCCAGTATACACAGACAGAGCTTAGAAGGATATTGCCAGAGTGAAACCATAATCCCAATAGACTAACTTTTCATTCTACAAGGGTGATTGTCTATTTCTCTAGGTAGGATAATGATTATGGGATGACCTAGCACTAAAATCTAGAATTAAGTAGTGGGAAGATACTCACCAGCACCAGCTTATCATCCACAAGTTTTCTCTTTATGGTGGTTGATTTTCCATCCCAGTTTTGTACCTGTACCAGGGCACCTCCATCTAAGTTTATGGTGCTCTGTGGGGATAATTAAAAGTGATTACAATGATAGAGGGAAAAATAAATAGAGCACTTTTATTTGCTTATTTTGAGGTACTTAGCAATTCTAAATTACAAGAAAATGTTGCAAAAGAAAACAATGCCAAAAACAACATGAAAAATTACATGTATATTATGATCAGAATATTATATAAACATGCATTTGAAAAAAAATACTGTGAAAGAATATAGATAATAAATTTATGTGGAACAGCATCATAGGTGGTTTTTTCCTCCCCCCCCCCAACTCTTTTAAAAGTTCTCTAACATTGTTATGTTACTTCAATTTACTTCAAATACTATATATATATACATACACACATATACGGTATGATAAATTTTTAAACATTTTTAAAGCAATAAGGACAATTTTATTAAATGGGAGAAAATTCACCAACTAAATATCAAAGGCAACGTGGTTTAGATCTAGCAATCAGATTTTTGGCTTATAACGGAATGGCTTTCCTCCTTCTACAAAATGGCTTCTTGTAGGCAGCAGTCATTTATAAATCAGGCTTTTTCTCTGCTCCAGTTCTTTATTCCTCACCTTGACTTTCCTGTCATCTGGAGTGACTTCATCAAATTCCTGGCCCAATTTGAAGGAAATCTCAGTATTTTTAAAGGTGCTTTCTGACTTAATGGTGACCACATCCCCATTTACACTGATGATCAAAGTGGGCTTGGCCATGCCAGCCACTTTCCTGGTAGCAAAGCCCACACCTGTAGTTGGGAAAAGAAAAATGTCAAGTATACGATTTTTCTCTCATATATTTATCTAAGAAAGAGCAGGTGTGTGTGTATGTGTGTGTGTGTGTGTGTGTATTTAGACAGATGCATGTGTGCCCATGTACCTATCTACACTCCAGTGAGTGTATTAAAGGAGAAAGACTCCAGTGAGTTTATTATTAAAGTCTTTATTTAAACATCTCCTGAAAATAATTGAAATCAGCTAATACTTAAATAACACCCAAGGCACAATTAGATGTAAGTCCGTTCTTTAAATTTCCCACTCTGAGTTTCAGATGAGACTCTTCAGGAGACCCATTGTTACTTTTCCATAAGCATATGTAAAAGATTAAATTTTCCGGGACATACATACTTTAAAAGTCACTGCACTCTCAAAATAACTGGCCATCTCAACCGTGAGAGTAGGCACTTTCATTTTACTCAGTTCACGAAACACTTGAGAATCTCAACCATTGCTTCTTGAATAACAGAAATGATCTAATCCATAGTCAAAGGTAGAACTCTCAATAGGATTCAGGGGACCAATAGAGAGTTACTCAGTTAAAATTTAATTTGGGTTTACAGAAACCACATTTCATGGCATTCGCTGCCACACCTAGTTTTCCTGGCTTTTCATAATTACTCTGAAATGAAGATTTTGATTAATTTTTCCAAAAGGCAAAATGTTTCTTGCATTCATACCACTTTAGAATGGTGATGGTAGTCCCAATAAGTTATAGAAAATTTTAAAGAGGGCTTAGGCATCAACTGAAAATTTCAAAGTTTAAGAAATCATTATTTTAGTAAGTTCAGAAATTAATACTTTGCTTCCCAATCACTTAAGTGGCAAGCTCCTCTTTTTTTAAAAAAAAGAAAAAAATAGGAATGTGTTTTGGGGGATGTTACAGCTTTGGGTTGAATGATTTACAACTTAACATAGAAAACAGTACCTTACCATCGCTGCATATGTTACAGAGATTTTACGACAGTCATAAGTGTGTTGGATTTTTAAAATGCACATGCACAAATCTACTTCTTTGACTGGGTATAGACACCAAAATTTAAGAATAGTGGGGAGGCAATATATCATACAAAACAAGCAATGCCGAGGCTCCGATTTAGCTCCCTGTCTGAAAGTGGTGACAGGTGGGAAGATAACATGCTGCTTCATCAAGTCTTGTCTCTGTTACAAAATGTAACCTCAAATTAATAGAGTGAGTCAGCACAGTGAATACATGAGACATTGGGTGTGGTTCCAGATTGGTCAAGCTTAGGAAAATCACACTCTCCTCTTGCTTGATTCTGTTTTCATTTGACTGATGAAAACGATACCTGCTGACTGAAGGTAATCAATTAGAGCAGCTAATTTCAGAATGTATCTTATTGTCTTTCATTAACATCAATACTTAATAATTTTAAAAGGCCATGGTGCCTACATGCGTGCCAAGTCCCTTCAGTCGTATCTGACTCTTTGCAACCCTGTGAACCATAGCCCACTAGGCTCCTCTGTCCATGGGATTCTCCAGGCAAGAATACTGAAGTGGGTTGCCTTGCCCTCTTCCAGAGGAATCTCTCTGACCCAGGGATTGAACCCTCTGTCTCTTAAATCTCCTGTACTGGCAGGTGGGTTCTTTACCACTAGCACCACATAGGAAGCCCAAACGCAATGGTATAAGAATTTAACTATACATATTCAAAGTGCAAAATGCTTCTAAAAATAAATAGGTAAATAGACTCAAGTCCTATAGTATCAATATCAGTGCATATTGATTAGATTATTAAGTTACAACTAGTCAGTAGTCTGGAAAACTGGGTCTCATTCATATTGAAGTTCCTGATTTCCCTCTTGTCTATAAACATGGAAAACAGTAGTTAAAAACAAACAAGCAGAAATACACTATAAGATTTAGAAGAAGGTTAAGTCTTGAGATTTAGGGATTAAATTATAATCTCTAATAAAGATATTGGGAAAAAAAAAAATCCCTCCCCAATTTGCAACCCTTGGATACAGCTTCATCATGCATGGGTGTGGCTGCCTGACTGAATTCCCGCCTCTCTGCTCCTTTGTTTTACCTTTGTAATTATCTGGGAAACACACAGGCGATGTTAGCAGAATCCAAAAACCTGAGAGCCTCTATTATCAATAATTCTGTGTCATGCCTTGTAATGTTAAGTCAAACAAACATCTAAGACTTTTAAGGAAAACATTTTCAGAAATTAAGATTTTTTCCTTCCATAATACAACCACACATTTTAACAGATTGACTTTAAAACAATAAAATAATTGGCTAATATACATTACTCAAAAGATTGCATTAAGATGATAAATACAGTGCTTTCAGTTTCAAATGGAAATTATCACATGCTAGGGAATAAATATAGGCTTATTTCCAAGTTATTGCTTATTTTATATCAAAAGGAATGAATGAAAAAGAGGCAGATAGCCAAGTAAACCAAAGATATTCAAGGTTAGCAATCAAATAAAATCTTGTCATTTCTATACAATGCCACTTACACTCTTTTTCATATCAGTTCACCTTTAGTAAGTTATTAGTTGTGACTTCCGTCTAGAATGTTTCTGGAAACAAATGATTCTCACTTGTTATTTTTATCACATCTATATAGAAAGCAGCATTTCATGTCGGGCCAGTGCTTCCAGAGTGAAAAAGAACCATAGACCTCTCTTTCCTAGAGAAAAAGTTATAAGCCCAGCCATTGAACAATGCATTTCCTTACCCACTTCTTTCATGTAATCATCAAAGTTTTCACTGGAGACAAGTTTCCAGGTACCTACAAATGCATCACACATTTTGTGAGCTTTCTAGAATTATTCTTCAAGGTGAGAAAGAAGCACAGCTTTCAGCAAGATGCTGTTACCCTCTGAGTCCAGATAACTTCCTTTTAAAGGTGCCCAGAACATGTGATCTTGGGCATAACCAATTGGGAATGGTATCAGATCATTTCCTTCATTGCCAGCCTCTGCAGTTTTCCCTCTGAGTCATGTTTTTAATAGAAATTTCTCAACTTTGGCTCTCCTTGGCAAATGGTCAGTGGACTCAGAGTACAACTTATTTTTAACCTTTAACAGAATATTTTCAACAATCTTGTTTTGACAGCTTAAAATTCAGTGCATTGAGTTTCCTATTTTTTTATACATATTTATCCCAGTGTAGAGTGGACCAGTGTATTATCTTGGGATAAATTCTGACTCCCTTTTCTAGAGTTCCTATTAAAATTGTAATTATGTGGTTCATTTGAATTGAGGAACATAAGAATTACCT
Source organism: Muntiacus reevesi (assembly GCF_963930625.1). Taxonomy (NCBI): domain Eukaryota; kingdom Metazoa; phylum Chordata; class Mammalia; order Artiodactyla; family Cervidae; genus Muntiacus; species Muntiacus reevesi. The sequence continues at coordinate 34,960,423 of NC_089260.1, read as the reverse complement.
TGGATATTCTTAAGTAATTGCAAAGGCTATTTGGGGCATTACTGTCTCAGGAATTACCTGGAAATTAAAACAAAATAAGTAATGGCATTTTAAAGTACCCCAGCTTTCTCGTTTCAAATGTTTTATATGAATGAAAAAGAAAAAGTAAATTTAATTCTCCACCAGGAATCTAGACAGCAGTTTTAATTGATAAATGATCATTTATTTAACCTCATTCTTTCCATCCCCTAAATAAGAGCATAGTGTGGATTTCCACAGACTTCCTAAAAAAAGACACCAATCCAAATATACTCCCCTTACTGAGAAAATTCATCCTGCTCCTGACCTGTATTATAAGCTCTAAATTTACCCAGATCTAAATGGTGTTGCTTTACTTAAAAACAATCTGGAGTGGGGTAGTCACAAGCTACTGAAATCTAATTTCCTTCTTCTACATAGTAAATAAGTCATGAGAATGCTTTTCTAAAGTAACCATGTTTATTGGTTCCCTGCACCCCCACCACAATGATGGAAGACCGTCACATGGGCAACAAACTGCATGAACACACCCAGATTTTAGGAAAGAAAAAAGAAATTAAAATATCATGGGGTGTGTTCCTTATCACTGCACTGTATGTTGCACTGAACGCTATCTGCTGAGCATATCATTGATTTGTAAGACTCCTAAGGGCTTCCCAGAAATGGTTGAGTAAGAGGATTCCGTGAAGGACAGATTTTCTATAGGCAAGAAATTTGCTAAGAAAAACTGGTAAAGTTGTGTTACAATAGTAACTTTTAATGGTTGCACATGTTAATGGCACAGTGATAATGTTTATTCACTCTGAACTGTTGCATAGATATATAGACTGTGGGTGGTATACCACTCAGGGTAGGCTTACTATTATGAATTCATTAAACAAGAAAATAAAAATGATCAAGCTTCATACAGGGATAACTTGATGTTCTAAATTAATAATGGCTTTTGTTTTTAGTTTGTTTTGCTTTTATGATAACTTTTTTAGAGAAGTTTTAGGTTTACAACAAAATTGAGAGGAAGGTACAGAGATTTCTCATGTACTCGCTGGCCCACCACATGCATAGCCTCCCCCATTATCAATATCATTCATCAGAATGGTAATTTTTACTAAGAATGAACCTATGCTGGTGTATTATAATCACTCAAAGTCCATATATGACCTTAGGGTTCTCTTTTGGTGTTGTGTGTTCCATGTGTTTGGACAAAAATATTAATATAAAGACATGTTGTTTAGTTACCATGTCATATCTGACTCTTTTTTTTTTTAAGTAACAACTTAAGTTTTTGTTTCCCAAGATAGGTCTGAATGTTTTCCACTTTCTATATTTGAATTGGGCTTCTTGCTAACTAGCTTTATTTTTAAAATTTATTTATTTATTTATTTCACTTTACAACATTGTATTGGTTTTGCTATACTTTGACTTGAATCCACCATGGGTGTACATGTGTTCCCCATCATGAACCCCCCTCCCACCTCCCTCCCCATCCCATCCGTCTGGGTCATCCCAGTGCACCAGCCCTAAGCATCCTATGTCATGCATCGAACCTGGACTGGCGATTCGTTTCACATATGCATATCTGACTCTTTGCAACCCCGTGAACCATAGGCCGCCAGGCTCCTCTGTCCATGGGATAGCCCAGGGAAGAATATTGGAATAGGTTGCCATTCTTCCTCCAGGGGACCTTCCTGACCCAGGGATTGAACCTGTGTCTCCTGCACTGGCATGTAAGTGAATTCTTTGCAACTGGTCCACCATGGAAACCCATAATGACATATATTCATCCTCATAACACCATACAGAGTATTTTACTGCCCTGAAAACCCTCTGTGCTTTGCTTATTCATCTCCCTCCCATGCTCCCACCACTGTCCCACAACCCTGTCAACACTGTCATTTTTACTGTCTCCATAGCTCTGACTTTTCCTCAATGTCATCTAACAGGAAACATATAATATGTGCCTTGTTGATTGACTTCTTTAACTTAGTAACGTGCATTTAAGCTTCCTCCATGTTTTTTCATGGCTTAATAGCTCATTTCTTTTTAGCACTGAAAAATATTCCATTGTCTGAATGTACTACAGTCCGTTTATACATTCACCTTCCGAAGGACATCTTGGTTATTTCCAAGATTTGGCAATTATGAATAAAGCTGCTGTAAGTGTCCACATGCAGGTTTTTGCGTGGACATGGTTTTCAACCTCTTTGAGCAAATGATGGGGTAACAGTACGTTTAGTTCTGTAAGAAACTGCCACATTGTCTTCCAAAGCGAATGCACCATTTTGCATTCCCACAAGCAATGAGTGAGAGTTCTGTTGCTCCACGTTCTCAGCAGCATTTGGTTCTGTCATTGTTTTGATTCTGGACATGTTAATAGGCTGCAGTGGCATCATTGTTCTAGTTTGCATTTTCCTGATGATGTATGATGTGGAACATTCTTTCATATGCATATTTGCCATCCATGTATTTTCTTTGGTGAGGTGCCTCTTAAAGTCTTTGCCCATTTTTTAAATTGTGTTCTTTGTTTCTTATTATTTAGTTTTAAGAGTTCTTTGTACATTTGGGATAACAGTTTTCTATCAAATGTGTTTTGGCAAATATTTTCTCCCAGTCTGTAAATAATGGTTTACTTTTCAAAATATATGTTGATGTTTTATTCTAGTAACAAATTGTCTCAGATAGATTTTCAAACGAGTATCACATTTGAATATATATCATGTGTATGTGACACTGCAATTTAAACTTTTTTTAGAGATGGACTGTCTAATACAGTAATCATATGTGGCTTTTGAATACTTGAAATGTGCTAGTATGACTGAGAAACTACATTTTTATTTTACTTAATTTTAATTAAAATTTTAAAAATGGTCCTGATTCAACTGTTATAAAACTTTTAAATGTATGAAAAGTTATGACCAACCTAGACAGTATATTAAAAAAAGCAGAGATATTACTTTGCCAACAAAGGTTGGTCTAGTCAAGGCTATGGTTTTTCCACTGGTCATGTATGGATGTGAGAGTTGGACTATAAAAAAAGCTGAGCTTGAAAAATTGATGCTTTTGAACTGTGGTGTTGGAGAAGACTCTTGAGAGTCCCTTGGACTGCAAGGAGATCCAACCAGTCCATCCTAAAGGAGATCAGTCCTGGGTGTTCATTGGAAGGACTGATGTTGAAGCTGAAACTCCAATAATTTGACCACCTGATGTGAAGAGTGGACTCATTTGAAAAGACCCTGATGCTGGGAAAGATTGAAGGCAGAAGGAGAAGGGGACGACAAGATGAGATGGTTTGATGACATCACCGACTCAATGGAGATGATTTTGGGTAAATTCTGGGAGCTGATGATGGACAGGAAGGCCCGGCATGCTGCAGTCCATGGGGCGCCAAGAGTCGGACACAACTGAGTGACTGAACTGAACTGACCTGAAGAACCTGAATATGTGAATCTAACCTTTTAACCATAAATTTTACGCAATGTAAATGTATATCAACCATTTCAAAATAAACAACCATTTCAAAGTACACCTCTGAATGGAGGTGTACTGTTAGTATAAAATGCATATTGAATTTTGAGGGCAATATGGAAAAAAAGTACAATATCTGTTTAAAAATGTTTACATTGATGATATGTCAAAATGACAAAATTTTAAATGTATTGGGTTAAATAAAATATATTACTAAAGCTAATTTAACCTGCTTATTTTTACTTCTTAGTATAGCTGCAAGAACAATTTACATTATATATGTGGTTCACATTATGTTTCTGTTGAGCAGTGCTATTTTAGAGTACCATGACACCAAGTTTCATTCATATATTCAACATGTCTCAGATGCCATTTACTAGCCACTGGGGATTCAGTACTGCACAAGCTACACCAGGCACTTGATTTCTCTCCTGGTGCTTATATTCTAGTATTGGAGAAGATAATATACAAAGAGATAAATAAATAAACTAATTCAGTTGTGTGTTTCAAAGAAAATATAACAAAGTAAGGGTGACAACCGTGAGGGTTGACAACTCCAGATGCAGCAGTCCCAGACAGTGAGTCAAAGGAGGTGGACAGTTGAGCTGACAGTTGAATGATAAAAAGACAACCGTGGCTAGACCAAAGAAAATAATGTTCCAGACACAAGGAATAGCAGGAGTTGCTGGTTTCATACCCATTCTTGACAACTTTACCCAAACATGACCTTAATATATGTTCCTATAAACCATAACCAAAGTATAGATATATGTTCCTTGTAATCAGAGTCTAAGATCCATTAAGGCAGGATCTTTCACCTAGATTGTCCATTGATTTTTCACTGATGTTACTCGATGTATATCAAGTAAACAAGTTTCAATAAAATGTATAAAGGAAACCCTAGTTTGGTAGGTTGATGAGAATTCAGCAAAAGTCCTGTAAAAATGCTTCAAAAATACTTGTGTAGGCCAGCAGCCTCATGTTCCAATGTCAACTTATTTAGTGTCTGATCACTGGAGAAATGTCAGAGTTGAGACTTTCTAGAAATAACCATTAGTTCCTTTAATGATTTCACACAAACAAGAAGAGTAGTAACCTGAAGTGAAGTAAAGAGCTTGGCAATGAAATAATGAAGGTGTAAGAGGATAGTTGAGTCCACATGAAGGAATTTCATGTTATCAGTTGTGTAGAGTAACAAAATAGGCTTGACAGAATTACTTGAAGAGAAGTCTTTAAAAGCAGCTCAATTTATGTTCTCACATGGGCCGTTATATGGGATGCTAATATAATTACTATGCACAAGTCTTTTAAGTTATGTATCACGTAAGATAGAAGATTCTTTCTGCCTTGCAGTAAGCAGTCCAGAAATTTAAAGCAGAGGCCCATACCTCCTATTTTATGCATCTGCTCTACAGAGCAGCAGGGAATACAAGTAACTGCCTGGTTCCTCCATAATTTATCTCCATCTCAGTTCCTAAGATGCACTCTTTCTACATAAATAAAATAGAATATTCCCTCACCAAAAAATTATCTTTCACCACAGCATCCAATGAACTGTTATGTGAGTAAAGTGGTTTATGATAAGGACAGTCACAGTAAAAAAAGATTTAAAGCTATGTAACATTAGAGTCAACACTTTTTAAAGAATATTCTCTAACAAGGACCTATTGCATAGCACAAAAAACTCTACATAATATTCTATAATAACATTTATGGGGAAAAAACATGAAAAAGAATAGATATAGGTATATGTATAACTGAATCACCTTGTTTCACACCTGAAACTATCACAACATTGTAAATAAACCATACTCCAAAATAAAATTTAAAAATTCTTTAAAAAGAATGAAGGAAAGAAAATAATATTTTCCCTTTGTATTAATGAAGAAAATTCAGATTTAACTAAATTTTAGTGATCAGTCTTCCATGAAAACTAGTAGAAATTATACTATTTACATTTTCAAACCTTGTTTCAAAGTATAAAGCTCAAACTAGCAAATAGTTTTCACAAAATCTTTTTTGCAAACCTGTGTCTAAGACATTAGCCTAGATGCAGTGAGGAAGTATAACAATAAATAACACGTGACTTTTGCCTCTCCTTAATGATTCAACTTCCCATTCTAGTTACCAGCCTGGGACCAAAATAAAATACAATATAAAGTGTTTTTAGATGTTTTGCTTTGTCAATCACCTTAATATGAAATTTTTTTGCACAAGAAGTTCTTGCTGATCTCCTAAACTTTTAAAATGCTTTTAGCATCTTTCGTTAGCATATACAGTATAAAAGATAAGCAATACCTTCATTCCAAACCCAGTTCCCCCTAATCCCTTACCTCCCTACTCCATCCTAAACCATATCCTATCCATGACTTAAACTTCTTAGTACCTCATTCACCAAATATTTTCTGGACTAATACATTGAGTAACACAAGGAATGAGGTATGAATTTAGAGTACATAATCATCCTTAATGCTTGTGTATGAGTTTTAAACCAACAAAGCCATGGGCTCAAATCTGAGTTTTACAAAGATATAATGGCACTGAGAAGGGCGGATTTTAAAGGGGAGAGTAAGCAGATATAAATTCATTTACAAAGCAAGATTAAGAGATGGCGAGAGACTGAGCAAAAGAATGGCAACAAGATGGTGGAAAAGCAGTGGGATAAATTGAGCCACCAGCTTCCCTGCTGGCTCAGACGGTAAAGAATCTGCCTGCAATGTGGGAGACCTGGGTTTGATTTCTGGGCTGGGAAGATCCCCTGGAGGAGGGCATGACAACCCACTCCAGTATTCTTGCCTGGAGAACCCCCATGGAGAGAGGTGCCTGGCGGACTACAGTCCATGGGGTTGCAAAGAGTCAACACAACCGAGTGGCTAAGCACAGCACAGCTCAGGCTGAGAAATGGTGCAGGAAGCGCCTTCCTTCTGGAGGAGCCCGGTTCCCATAGACAAGGCACGTGGGAGAAAATTTGACTTTGTTTAGAGAAGGAATTCCCACAAGGGGGAACTATGGTTTTGTTCACATATATTCAAACACAGCATTGATACACACATGTAAAGTCAGCCTCTTCCCCCAGAGTTGTGAAAAGGGGTATTCGACAACCAGAGTCTCACTTTGCTGTGGAAATGTGGAGATGGGAGACGTGGTCCCAGACTCTCAGTGCTGTTGGTGGGCTGTGTGTATGTGGTGGGGGGACAGACACTTTTTGATTCAGGCCAGCTGCTTTGCACTTTGCTCTACAATGGACAGCTTCCATGGAATGCATCCCTCTAACCTTTGCCTCTGCTTATTTCTTTTGGAGGAAACCAGGGTATTTTTTTTTTTTCTGACAATTTTAAAGTTGGAGAGGAAACATACCTAATCACTGGATAATAAGGAGCAGAGACAAAGCCATGATGAGAGGGAGTGTTTTCACAGCATGTAGGTGGTAGGTTAAAGAAGAGTTCATGCCAAGACTTTCCTTTTATTGAAGCAAAGTTGCTGTGTTAATGCAATATCATTACCAATGTTTTAGGGCTTGTCAGAGTCTTAAGATGAAATTTTGGCAAAAAATTAATCATATTTCACTTGATTTTCTCCCCCCACACACTGCTTGGACCATTTAATATGAGAATTATTTTATATATCCTAGTATTAAGAAGCAGCATAAAGGTAACCTGTATTAGTTTGTGTACCATTCACTGAACACATGTTCCCAGTGACTGACTGTTGACTCTTTGACTTCAAAATGGTGATGATTTTGAAAAGAGTGAGTAAGCCAGTAGATTATGAGTCAGTTAAAAAGGTAGTGGCTAATTACAGACTTGTGTTGTGGCTTCGAGCATGTTACATAACTTCTTCACTTGCCCTCTTATTCATAAAAGGGATTCTTCATCCATAGTGTAGCAGGCACAAGTAGGAATCAACTAAAGAGCTGGCAAAGTACTTTCTGAACATAGAGTGTGCCCTACATTTTCTTTGCATAATAAAGCAAGCACCATATGGAGAACTGACCGTAGGCAAAAGTGAAATATTAACTAGAAAAACCAGAAAGAAATGTGCAGATGAACCAGAAGACATCACCAAGAAAATGTCCAGAGAGACAGACAGAAACACACATGAACACAGTCGAGTTTTTTTCTCTTCTAGCTATGAGCTCTTTAGGGGTAGGGATTTTACTCTGTATGACTTGGTAGTTCTGTAGATCAGCAGTCTCCAAAATTGTTGGCACCAGAGACAAGTCTCATGGAAGACAATCATAGACCAGGGGCAGGGTTGGGGAAATGGTTTTCAGGGGTGATTCAAGTGCATAACATTTATTGTGCACTTTACTTCTATTATTATTACATTGTGATATATGTAATGAATAATATAATATTTACATATATAATATAATAATATACAACCCACCAAAATGCAGAATCAGTGGGAGCGTGTGCTTGTTTTCCTGCAACTAAGGAGCATGCAACCTAGATCCCTTGCCTGCGCAGCTCACAGTAGGGTTCGATCTGCTATGAGAATCTAGTGCCACCGTTCATCTGACACGGGGTGGAGCTTGAGCGGGAATGCAGTAATGCAAGTGGTGGGGAGCCGCTGTAAACACAGATGAAGCTTCACTTGCTCTCATCTGCCACTCGCCTCCTGCTATGTGGTCCAGATCCTGACAGTTCATTGTTGAGTTAAGAGGAAATCAATCAGATGGGTTTTCATCATATTAAGGTTTATATGACATAATATCGTAACATTACTAGAAGTGTTTCCATCTTTTAAAACAATCCCGACAAACTCCCCAAAATTGTGACAAAGGGGAAATTTCAGATGTTGGGGATAAACCATAAGAGGAGAAGAACTAGTTTGGTGCCCTGAAGTTTAGTAGCATGTTAACTGTTACTTGTGCTTGTAAGAGCTCTTCTCAATCCACAAACAATGAACACACCCTATCTTTTCCAAACTTCTATTCATATTCTTGCTTTTCCCCATCTCTCAGCCCAGTTACCTTCTATAGGCTTTTAAAATTGTACACATATTGTTTTAAATTAGATATTTACAGCTAAAGGTGAAGAAGATATTCAGCTATGTATTCATTAAAAGTTTAATAAGTACCAGTCTTTGTGTTTGATACTGCAGCAGAAGAATGAATAAAACAAGCAGGGAAGGCTGGTGAGGACTGTGAAGGGATGTGCATCCAGAGTGTTTCTGGCTGACAGTTGACATAGTTTTGGGTTCATAAGAGGCACTTGGAGAAAAATAAAGTTTAAGAGACAGAAGAAGGAAAAGGAGGTCAGGGAGGAAGAATAGAGAAGAAAAAAATAAAGGGGAAGAGAGGAAGGGATAGTGAGAAAGCATGCTTGGGATGAACACATGGGTACCCTGAGGTTGCAGACAAAAATGAGGATCACATACTAGAATGAAAATATCAGAAAGCAGGAGATGCCACAATAGGCATTGACTGTGACTAGATGCTGATAGAGAGACAAAATAGGAGCACCCCATCCAAGAACAGTTTTGATTACGAGGAAACACTGAGTATTCTTTCTGTGGGGCACTTTGGCTGTGGGACTTCCCTCCAGTGAACTCTGATCGAATAAGAAATCACAAATGTCAGGCATCTGCAAACTATGTCTGCCACGTGGGTGTTAACTTCCCTCTTGACGAAAATCCTCTCACTGGGTGAAATGTGCATTCCTGTATTATTCAGTGGTTTGCCAAGATTCTCCAAATCTGGGTATTATTACCCCTTCCACCTGATTCTTGATAATGATTTTTATGTTGTAAAGATACAGCCATCTTTAAAATTTTGTCATTATGCTAAATTTTTTGTTCGGTGAACACTGATAAATTTGTGATATTTTTCTGGTTGCCTTATAAGCAGTGTTATATAAAATAAAGAATCATGAGCTCTGGAGTTGAGACATGTTGAAAGTCTGTTTCTACTATTCACTAGCTTGTGACCTTTGGCAAGCTAGTTAATTTCTATGACACTCAGCTTTCTCATCTGTAAAACTGAGAAGCTATATTTGATGGTGTTGTTTCAATGAGCAATCTTCAATGTCAGATACTTTATACGTTTCCTAGCATATACTTATACATGTTGCCTCACATACACCTAACGACATATGACACTTAGTACTGACAGGAGTAGTAGTAATAATAATAAAGTACCAGAAGACAAACCACATTCTTGGGATGTGAGTCCGGGGCTGAGAAGAATTAGAAAATGTTCTCTAATGCAAAATAGGCTTACTTTCAGTCATCTTTGGTTTAGAACTCTCAAAATGTTGAGCTTTCTCCAAACAATGACTCAAGAGTGAAAGTTCAGTCATGAGACCATAGGAATCATGACATTCAAAAAGAGTTTTCTTGATATCCATGATTCAGAACAAGAAAGTTTTTGTCCTCGAGAACATGATACCTTATCATGATACCATGTTAATCCTTCTTTCCTCTCACTGGGGTAAATTTTCCTCCCCCAATGGAAATAGCTTAATATTAAAAAAATAATAACATTATGCTTGATGCAAAAATTCAAACAATATAGATATAGAGGAAAAAGGAATTGTTCTACTTTCTAGGTCATTTCTTTTAGTGATTCGATGAGTATTCTTTCAGTCTAGCCATATACAAACACATGGAATCTGAGTATGAATTTTTAGTAAAGACGTTGGATGATACGTCAAGACTTTGTATACACTTGGTCTCCCATGGCTTTCATCTTCACTTAGTAATATATCATAGTCATCTCTTGATGTCAAGGAATATAATTATATCTCATTTAAAAACATTGCTTCCAAGTATTCCATTTATATACGCACCATATTTTAGCAAATACTTCCACTTTTCATTGTTAAAAAACTTTCATATACATTGTTGTACTTATGTATCTTTGTCTATTAGTGTTAATATTTCCATAGAATCAATGCCTAGAGACAGATTTGAAGGGTCAATGGTTACACACATTTTAAATATTGATACATACTATAGAATTGCCCCCCCAAAAGGATATGCCCTTTCAACTTCCACCAATAGTGAACGATATTACCTAATTCTTCTCAATGAAACTGAAAAAAAATGAGGCTTGCTTTCAATGGAACTTATCATTTGAAACAGTCAACATGGGCACAAGACGAGTTGACAACAGAAACTTGAGTATGAGGCTGTCTAGCCATGATCATCGAGGGCCTGACTTAGGAAATGCAAGTGAATTGGATGAAGAAATAAGTAATATTGTGTACAAACAGTCTTCGGCTTTAAAAAAAAAAGTAAGACATTGAAGCAACATCTCTTGAGAAGGTTTAGGGGAGATGGTGGGACCTTTTCAAGTTCCAGTCAGAGAGAGATGGCGTGCCCATCCTTTAATTGTGTCTTTTCAACTGCTTTCCAAATAATGAAACAGGAAAATCACAATGACTGTACTTTGGCCATAACTATTCTCTTAAGGCCAATCAAGACTACATGAAGTATGTTTTTTTTCTTTTGTACCTTTTGTGGGGTTGAGCATTTGCTTTTATAGTTCCCAATGGAGGTAATCTGTTAGTAAGTATAGGAAGCAAGTTTGTAATATCATAATTTTCTATGATAAAAAGACTTACCATGATTCTAATCCTCTTGAAATGTTTATTCTCTTGCATGTATAAATATGAAAGATTACCCTACACAGATTAAAGACTGTTGCACAAGTGGGTTTATCAGTCAAGGAACTAGCTCGCCTCATCAAATCAAGTGTAAATCTGCAAAAAATGTACAATAATCAAAGGTGCATCAAAACAGAGTTCCTTTAACATGGAAATAGAAAAATCTAACATAAAATCTAATTTAAAATTCAGGAAACTATGGATTGTGTTTCCTAAAGTTTGATCCCCATGCCCAAGGGTGCACTTTTGGGACCCTATGCCCTTTCATTACCCTCCCTTGCACACACCGTGAAGCTACCTCCTGATCATTAGTATCTCACAGAACAAGGATTCTACCAAGAATAATTGTTTTGCCTCCATAAAGGCATCAGTCATTCTTCAAAGGCATATTAATGAGTACAAATGCTGGAAATCTTCTTTGAGCTACTCTGTTAAAAACTGCCTTTAGGGTCAGATATTGGTAAATAAAAACTCCATGTAGCAGCAGTTTCATCTAACACAAATAAAATTAACCCCTTGATTATTTCTAAATGTTTTAATCATTAGTACATATGTGAAGAATCATGAATTATTTTGACAAATTAATTTTTTGTCAAGGATTTCTTTTTTAAAACTTTTGATTTTTGTCTTGGGGTATAGTTGATTAGCAATCAATGTTGTGATAGTTTCAGGTGAACTGAAGGGACTCAGTCATACATATATATGTATTCTTTCTCCCCCAAACTCCCCTCCCATCCAGGCTGCCACGTGGCATTGAGCAGAGTTCCAGATGCTATACAATGGGTCCTTGTTGGTTATCCATTTTAAATATGGTAGTGTGTACATGTACATCCTAAACTCCCTAACTATCTCTTCCCTCCATTCTTCTTCCTGGCAACCCTAAGTTCATTCTTGAAGTCTGTGAGTCTTTCCATTTTGTCAGTAAGTTCATTTGTATCATGTCTTTTTAGATTCCACATATACAGGATGAATATGATATTTCTCCTTCTCTGTCTGACTTACTTCACTCAGTATGACACTCTCTAGGTTCATCCATAGTGCTGCAAATGACATTATTTTCTTCTTTTCAATGGGTGAGTAATATTCCATCATATATATGTACCACATCTTATTTATCCATTCCTTTGTAGATGGACATTAGGTTGCTTCCATGTTTGGGCTATTGTAAACAGTGCTGCAGTGAACATTTGGGTGCATGTATCTTTTTGGATCATTTTCTTCTCCAAATATATGCCCAGGAGTGGGATGCAGGGTCATATGGTACTCTAGTTTTAGTTTTTTTAAGAAACCTCCATACTGTTCTCCATAGTGGTTGTACATTCCCACCAACAGTTTAGGAGAGTTCCCTTCTCTCCACGTTGTCTCCATCATTTACTGCTTGTGAGTTCTTTGATGATAGCCATTCTGGCTGGTGTGAGGTGATAGCTCATTGTAATTTTGGTTTTCATTTCTGTAATAATTAGTGATGTTGAACATCTTTTCATGTGCCTATTGGCCATCTGTATGTCTTCTTTAGAGAAACATCTGTTTAGGTGTTCTGCCCATTTTTTTTGAGTGGGTTATTTGTTTTGATGATTTTAAGCATTATAAGCTGTTTGAAAATTTGGGGCACTAATCCCTTATCTGGACTGGTCTGAAATTAGGAAAGGAGTATGTCAAGGATGTATATTGTCACCCTGCTTATTTTACTTATATGCATCATGCAAAATGCCAGGCTGGATGAAGCACAAGCTGGAATCAAGATTGCCAGTAGAAATATCAACAGCCTCAGATAAGCAGATGATACCACCCTTATGGCAGAAAGTGAAGAGGAACTAAAGAGTCTCTTGATGAGGGTGAAAGAGGAGAGTGGAAAAGCTGGCTTAAAACTCAACATTCAAAAAACTAAGATCATGGCATCCAGTCCCATCACTTCATGGCAAATAGATGGGGAAACAATGGAAACAGTGACAGACTTTATTTTCTTGGGCTCCAAAATAACTGCAGTCATGTAATTAAAAGACACTTACTCCTTGGAAGAAAAGCTGTGACAAACCTAGACAGCATATTAAAAAGCAGAGACATTACTTTGCCAACAAACAGCCCTGTAGTCAAAGCCTTACTTTTTCCAGTAGTCATGTACGGATGTAAGAGTTGGATCATAAAGAAGGCTGAGAACCAAAGAATTGATGCTTTTGAACTGCGATGCTAGATAAGACTCTTGAGAATTCCTTTGACAGCAAGGAGATCAAACCAGTCAAGCCCAAAGGAAATCAGTCCTGAATATTCATTGGAAGGACTGATGCTGAAGCTGAAACTCCAGTCCTTGATCACCTGATGCAAAGGACCAACTCGTTGGAAAAGACACTGATGCTGGGAAAGATTGAGGGCAGGAGGAGAAGGGGAGAACAGAGGATGAGATGGTTGGATGGTATGACGGACTCAATGGACATGAGTTTGAGCAAACTCTAGGAGATGGTGATGGACAGGGAAGCCTGGTGTGCTGCAGTCTATGGGGTCACAGAGTTGGACGTGACTTAGCAACTGAAACACAATAAAATCCATCACATCATTTGCAAATATTTTCTCCCACTCTGTGGGTTGTCTTTTTGTTTTGTTATGGGTTTCCTTTGCTGTGCAAAAGCTTGTGAGTTTAAGTAAGTCTTATTTGTTTATATTTCCATTATTCTGGAAGGCAGATCAAAAAAGGTATTTCTGTGATTTGTGTCAGAAAATCTGCCGCTGTTTTCCTCTAGGAATTTTATAGTGTTTGGGCTCACATTTAGGTCTTGAATCCAGTTTCAGCTTATTTTTGTGTGTAGAGTTAAAGAACGATTTAATTTCATTTTTTTTCATTTATTTTTATTAGTTGGAGGCTAATTACTTTACAGTATTGTAGTGGTTTTTCTCATACATTGACATGAATCAGCCATGAATTTACAAGTATTCCCCATCCCGATCCCCCCTCCCACCTCCCTCTCTACCTGATTCCTCTGGGTCTTCCCAGTGCACCAGGCTTATACAGAGTGAAGTAAGCCAGAAAGATAATCTCATTTTTTAAAATGTAGCTGTCCAGTTTTCCTAGCACAATTTGTCAAAGAGACTGTCTTTCCCTTTGTCTTGCTCCCTTTGTCATAAATTAATTGTACATGAACTTATTTCTGGGTTTTCCATCAAAGTTTTCTTTTATCTCCTTTATTTCCCTTGGAGAAATCATTTCAGGTTTTGGTTTTAAGTTTTGAGAAGTTGTAAATTTATTTATGCATTGAAGCCTGTGCTTTTTCAAAAAATCATTGAAGCTTATATTTTTAATATGTGTGCTGTTGCTCCTAGATATTCCTTGAAGTATATTTATGTCCCTAGAATGTTCCCAATTATTTATTTTCTTGTCATCATAAAAAGAGTTCTGGCTTAGGGAAAACATCTAATATGAAATACTCATTTAATTTTTCTTAAATTTTGCCGTAATGTGTCTGAGTTTTATTATAAGATGTGTTTTCTTCTCTTTCGTGCTTTAGACAAAGGAAAGGATCAGCATCCTTTCAACAATATGGACAGGCAAGACTATCCACTTAAGCATTCCCAGGGATGCCAAAGTGGAATTTCCCTTCATCCAGATTTCTTCAGGGTTTTGATTCCCAACTGTCCTAAAACTTGGAAGCAGCTCCTCTAGCTCTTGCTCTTTCCCATAGTTATTTTGCCAAATTCTGTAAATGTTATTCTCGCTTCCTTCCAAATCACACCCAGGGACACTGTCCTCACTTCTTTTCTAGATGACTTTTTCCCCCTTGTCCTTTGACATACTTTTGAGTTCCTCAGGGCTACAGACCATGGACTATTTTAAATCAAGTCAATGACACATTCTCAGTTCCTAATATTCATTTTTTTTTTTTAAAGTTCTGATCATGTTTTGTCTTTATTTAAAAATAACATTCTATTGTTAAAAAATCACAGAAAAGCAGTCCAAAGTGCAACCTCACTAATTTCATAGATGAGAAAATATCTTGAACATAAAACCTTAGTGAACAGATATTCTTAAAAATACATTATTTCTTCTAATTGGAGGATACTTGTCTAATAATGTAACTTGGAACTGTAAATGAGAAAACTTAAATACATATAAGAAAGCATATGATAATTTTACATGCCATTTATATTTGATGTTTAAAGTTAATTTTTACAAAAATGTGCTTTTATCCTTTATGGACTATAATGTATATTAGTCTTAAAATTTTTACTCTTATTAACTTTCTCCTAGTTTCTTTTAATTGCTGCAATTTTACAATAACACTAAAAAATAATTAGAAAAATCATAGAATTATATTGCCATCACTGAACTCTGTGAATTCTCTTTGTTTTACAGATGAGAAAATATATCCTCAATGTGTTGTATGGCTTGTCCTAATTCACACAGATACCAACTTAACCAGCATGAAAATAGAGTTCTTTTCATTTTCTCTATATGCTTTCTACTTATATTTTATTTTCCTAGTGCTATTTTATTTTCCCTAAGTTACCGTCCAATGTACATCATGCTAGAAGTTATAATACTCACTACATGTATTGAACACATTGAAACATCTCTTCAGAGTTTCTTCATGATATTGTCTCCCATAGCAACCAAGACAGTACAACATAAATAACACTGCATTCCTAGAAGGACTGTGGATTCTAGTGTCAGCAACAATGCAGGGACTAGGATCTCTATATCTCTAAGCAGTTACCTACCTGTCTAGCCCCTGTGAAAAGTAGATGGACTATGGAATTGAAAACAGACTAATCATCGATTTAACCAGTTGGTATCTCCAAAAAAAGCTGATATGCTAGCTGTGGGTATTTTTGCAGCATTAGAACTTTCAGAGACCCAGGCAAGCAGGCACTGTCAGGAGGGGTTCCCAGGCATGTCGCAGCATCATAATGGAAGGGTACTACTTGGGCCTCCACTGGAAGGCCAATTAACAACCACCAGGCCCAGCCTCTGCGGTAAGGCAGCAAGTTCATTACGGTGGTCTGCAAAATAGGCGCTGCGAATAAGAAGGAAGCCCAATTACCAGAATCTAGGCACTGAGGCTCAGCATACTGGGCTGGCAGACTGGAGGGTGTGACAACGCTGTCTCCAAATGAGAATGAGATACGGGTCGTGCTTCCTGGGGACAGTTAAGGTGAGACTCCAGGAAAGGATGAAGTGGCCTCAAGCACTGGGAGGGGTATAATGAGTGACCAGGGCTTAAATGGGTTATAATAACCATGCACAGTTCCCACCCTTCCTCCCTTGACTGGGCTTTTAAGGTCATTTTTTTGGTGTATATTTCTTTACATGTGTATTTTATTTTAATGCCTATCTACTACCCAGCTACTATTATTACTTTTACTTTTTATTGATATTAATAATAATAACATTAAAACCTCATTAAGTCTATTGGGAAGACTGGACTTTAAAATAAATAAATGCAATATAGGTTGTAGGTCCTCCGGTACAAGTGTGTACAAGATTCCGAGGGAATAATAGTTCTACTTGGAACAGTCATAGAAGCTTCGACAGGTTGACTCATGTTTTAACTTAAGGTTGAAAGTTGAAGAGTCCACGAAAAGGATGTTGCAGGCGAAGACATTTCTTTACCCTACATGAAGTGAGATGGCAGGTGAGGGTGGAAATGTACCAAGAGGCTCTGTGACAAATAGCATTAGAATCTTTGCAGGAGTGTGGATTTTGTATAGGAAAACTACTGAGACGATTTTTAAGCTACAGAGATTTGAAGACTTTTAAGCCACTGAGAAACACAATTTACCTCTTATAAAATTCATTCTAGCAGCCCAATGGGAACTGGGGCTGGAATCCAATTGCGAAAAGGGAGATGGACAAGCCAGGGGGACCTTGAAGGCAAGAAAACTAGAGAAGAGTTGTTAAACTCTATCAGCAGGAAGGAATGAGCATCTGTTTAGCCCATGTTTTTTAACTGGAATTCTCCCATCTTCATCCTGAGCAAAATAAACCCTGAATCCTCCCCTGTCCCTGACAGGCATCCTCTTCACCCTCATTCTCTCTCTCTAGCACTGAGGTTGTCCAGGTACAAGTTGATACAGCATTTAGAAAGTTTTTGGAACTGACTTTGGATAGACAACAGCTGAGCCTCTCAAATCTTTGCCCTCCTTCTTCCTTTTTGCTAAACCTTGAGTGAAGTTGTTGCTGTTTAGTCACTAAGTCATGTCCAGTTCTTTTGCGACCCCATGGACTGTAGCCCACCAGCCTCCTCTGTCCATGGGATTTTCCAGACAAGAATACTGGAGTGGGTTGCTATTCCTTCTCCAGGGGATCTTCCCAACTCAAGGATCGAACCTGACTATCCTGCACTGGCAAACAGTTTCTTTACCACTGAGCCACTGGGAAAGCCCATCTTGAGTGGAGTAGCATTTCTTAAAGTCTGGCCATGTGCTTCAGGAGCACTTTGGGGGCTTATTGAAATACCTATTTCTAGACCTCTTGGAGGAATCAGAATCCCTTGGATTTGGACATCAAATCTATACTTTTCACAGTCTCCCCAGAGGAGAATGACTTTGAGAAGTCCTGCAAGAGACCACTAGCTAAGTGATTCTTTGAGCTGTGGTATTAGAAAAGACTCTTGAGAGTCCCTTGGATGCAAGGAGATCAAACCAGTCATTCCTAAAGGAAGTCAATCCTGAATATTCTTTGGAAGGACTGATGCTGAAGCTCCAATACTTTGGTCACCTGATGCGAAGAGTTGATTCATTAGAAAAGACCCCGAGGCTGGGAAAGATTGAAGGCAGGAGAAGGGGATGACAGAGAATGAGACAGTTGGATAGCATCATTGATTCAATGGACATGAGTTTGGGCAAACTCTAGGAAATAGTGAAGGACAGGGAAGCCTGGCATGCTATAGGTCATGGGGTCACAAAGAGTCGGACATGATTGAGTGGCTAAACAACAACAACAAGCTTGGGGAACTTTTTAAAAGTAGCCTTTGTGACCCCGTCCCTCCAGAGATCTGAAGGTCTAGAGTTGAGTGCAGGGTCCTCATACCATAACAAGCAAGATCCCTGCTGGGGGTGGATGCTCATCAAGTTTGAGAACCATTGCCTAATAGTGCCTTCCTGGTGAATTAACCTTCTGCTGTTTGAATAAATGAAATAATTAGTCACAAACCTTTCCTTGTGTAATTACAAAGGGATGACTGAGTTGCCATTTTATTGAATTACCACAAAAAGATTTTTAAAAAGCAAAGAGGCTAAGATGAAAGAAGAAGATCCTTCTTAAACTTACTGCTTAAGAGATGCTCTTGAGAAGGAATAGCTCCCGATGACCACAGCATTTCTTAATTTATGCCTGGCAAGATGCACAGCAGGCAGAAAACCACCAAAGGTGGGACAGGCTGCCTTTGATCTAATCATTTGTATCAGAGTCCTTCTCCAGCTCCTCCCTCGTTTGTTTCAGAAATACAAGGGAACTCCCTTTAGCTAAGTAATGCTTGTGCTTCCAGTTCAGAAAACAAGGGTCATCACTTTTCCACTTGCTCATCTGCCAGGTTGGGTGAGGGTTTCAGGCCCTAAACATGATCTAATCCAATAATGAACCTGTTTGGGGTGGGAGGAGGAGGGTAGGATAGGAACTTTCCTACGGATGGATTAAATAACAACTAATAATTGTAAATAAAATGACACCAATGAAAAAAGTGCCTACCTGGGTCTTATTCACCATATCAGTATCCAAGCCTAGGACTGCAGTAAAGAATTTATATGACTTAAAATGAGATTAAAGAGTTAGAGGAGAAGGTCCTACAGAATCAAAACATTATGCCATGAGTTATCACTGAGACTGGATATGATCTGGCTCCACTACATGCTTTTTCCTGGTTTAAAGAAACCCTCATAGGATTGACTATTAAAGCTCTTTGCTCCATAAGACACTCTATGAATACATGGAGGAAGGTTTTTTTTTTTTTTTAACCAGTTTCAAAATGATGAAAAGATGCTTTTGGAAAATTTTTCAAGGGAGTGATGGTAACAACTCAAAATGTCTGTTTTGATTTACTCAGATTGAATTAAAGTCTATTTAGGCAGACTTCCATCCAGCAAGAGATCTTTTAAGAACTTGCAAGCACAACAGAGGGTGAGGTTTTTGCCTCAGGTAAAATGTGAAACTTCTTGTAATTTCTATTGTGTAAATGTTCATGAAAAGAGAATAACCCAGAGAATAACATTAACTCTCCTTTCTACCTCCAGGAAGACCAAGAAGATGATTTTTTTTTGAAGCATAGCCCTGCTAGTAATAGGGCAGGGAAGCTCATTCATTTGACCTGGACATTTCAGAAAAGTCTTCGAAAGAAAAGTCCCCCTGCAATCTAGAAGTACTTAATTCATAATTAATAAGGAAGGACAAAAAAGATTTCCCTGAAAAAGTGTCACTGGGGTTGAATATTGTGGGATATTACAAGTTTGTCAGATAGAGGAGGAGAAGTGAAATGTGGCAGTTAAAAAAAAAGTGCATATTTTAGTGCCCAAAAGTGTGTGGGAGGGTAAGGATGAGAGTGTACAGTGCCTGTGTTTGGGGCTGGGACATCTGAAGGGGTGGACCTGGAGGTCAGGTCCACATGTTTGTCAGCAACATGAGCATCATTGAGTTTTCCAGTAGGGGAGTTCATTGGGAAATCAGATTCAAGTTCTAATGAGGTAATTCTGGCTTCAGAGTGGCTTAGTTTAAAGGGTGACTGGTAATTGTGACTAGAGACCAATTAGAAGGCTAGTGCAGTTGTCTAAAAGAAAAATAAAGTGGAGGTACACTAGGATGGGAATAAAAGGGGGCACCAGGGTTTCCAGAGCTTTGACTAGGGTTGCATAGAGAGGCTGTTTGATCTGTAGCCCTGTAGCTTTTCATCACTCCTTTTACTGCTGTATCATCATTTGCTCTCATTTGCTTCTTTCAAAAATTCTGTCTTATCTCCTGCTCCCACGCAGCTGACCACGGTCTCCCTTCTCTGGAATACCATTGCATATGGTTTGTATGCTTGTTTGAGATAGGATTTCTTTTTTCTGCTTTGAATCCAGCTTTGAATGCTACTGCCTATCACTCCACTTAGGAGCCAAACAAATATATTAAATGGAACCAAAATGCATTCTTCCCATCCACCACCATCGCTGTAACTTCAGTCATAGTGAGATAAACTATGAAATGCTGAAACTTCAAAAAGACTCTTTAATTTTCCAGAAGAGCCTAATCCCAAATGAAATATACAGCATTTCCATTTTTCCTTCCTTAGTCCCCAATATCGCCTTTTAAAAATTTTCCCAAAAGGAAGTATTTCTCAACCCCAAGAAATAGATACACATGTCCCCAGGTCTTCTCCGACTACAGAGGAAGAGAAAAAAGAGACAGCAAAAGGAATAAAATATTTACAATTCCTTTCAACCCTCCTGTTAATTTTTTCATGCCTTAGACTTGTTGGAGGTGAGAGTCAGGTCACTGCTTTTTAGTGGCCCCACTCTCTAATCAATGTCAGGGATCAAATGATGATAGGAATGGATGGGATTTTCACCTTTTTGAGAGCAAGGCTGAGGCTCCTACTATACTATAACTGCTACAGGGGTTTACTTATTGTGGATATTTAATTGTAATTAAATAAATTATGTTGAATTGAATCCTCATTATAATTTTAAACAATTTGTGTTGGTCTTCATAGTTTTAGAGAATTGTTACCCTATCTCCTTCTGTCCTTTCCATAATTGTGTAACATAATCAGTCAAAACCTTACTGGTCTTATTATATAAATGATCATTTAAAATGTGTGTTAAAATGACCAAGCTTAACCAAGCACCAGTAGGCTGTTAAGTGGCAAACCAGAACTCAAGCTCAGGGGTTTTGACTTAGTATTCCATTCTCTCCATCAGTTGTAGGTCTTCTGTGGGATTCTTATTATGAGTCTTGCATTGAAGAACCTGGATCCAGATATAAGCAGATAGTTTCAAATCTGGGGGCAGTGGTGTCAGGCCTCCACTTTCTTTCTGTGAAGGAATTTTTAAAAACTAGGAAAATGGGAAAGAATAGTAGTGATGGAACAAGCCACATATTTGTCCATCTACCCAGAGTTGATGAAAGTTTATCTGGATTAGTTTTCAGATAAGAGTATAGCACAGGATATTCCCTAATTGCCTCTTATATCAAAGCACAATCTTCCAAATCCTGCATTGGGGACCATCTGAGGATCTTGTGAAAGATGGAGATCCTAGATTCCACCCCCACCTACTAAGTCAGACTAACTAAGATTTGAATCCAGAAAACTACATGTTTAAAAATTTCTTTTTAAAGTTTGAAAAAATCACTGGACTAAGGATTTAGTTACCTCATTTAACCTCTAGAGCTGTTTTAGCACCAGCTGTTTAATCAGCAAAATGGTATAATAAGATCTTGCCTCCCTGAAGCTAGAAGGCTAGATCTGAGTATGTCTTCCTGTCTCTCATGTTTGTAATACTTGTCATTCAATTATTTATTTTTCATTTTTCTCATCAATCATTACTGATGATTCATTCGTGCTTCCACATGGTTACATCAGATTCCCTTGTCCAAATCCCTCTCTCATTTACAATCCACCCCTCTGTGGAAATGTTCCCAAATGCTCCCACCCTGAGTTTATTCCCCTCTCTTCTCTGAACTCTTAAAGCACTTGTAATCTCAATGCTGATTCGGCCAGAGGATGCCATTGCCTTGTGGTGACAACCTTTTCTAAGTCTTTACCTTGAGGATAAAGACTGTTCTTATTGATGATAATGATGCTAACCAACACTATACAAACTATCATTTCTCTTTGTAATAGATTAAATATATACAAGTTTTATAATCACTTTATGATGCATGTTCAAACATCATGAAATAAGATTCTCTAAAAAGTCTATGACGCACAGACTTCAAGCTCAGTCTTTATAGAGTTGAACTCATAGGAATTTGACTTTCATTAGCTAAACACAGTTAATTCTCCAGTGTCTAGTTCTCTAGACTCTTCATTTCAGAATGAATATAAAATATTTCTGAAAAACAAGGAGGTTGTATGTAATTAAACTATAAAAAGATGCTAAGTTGAAATTATCAGTCTATGGCTTATAAGAGAAATAAATATGCTTGAAAGATAATGTGGAGCATGTAGAGGATAATAATCAGCAAGTCGTCTCTTCCCAAGATGCCCCCCCAAATTGACGGGGAACACAGTAAACTATATTTTTGACATTAAAATAGGAAGTATTCAACTTCTCCTGAAAGCAACACCTTTATCTAAACCAGGGCTATCTGCTAAATTTTTCAAAGTCACTAGTTAAAAGTCCTCTTAATGCAGTATTGCCATAAATAATTAGCCCCTAGTCTTAGAGGTGGTATAAAATAATGCTCATATATTACCTAATTATCAGTTATAAGGTTTCTATTTAAAATAACTATTTATAATAAATACTTTTATTTTCAACGTGAACTTTTGAATTTCATGATATTTGGGTTTGAAATCAGAAAGAGAAAGCTAATCTCCTGAATAAACAATTGTGTAGAGAAATCCACAGGGTATTAGTGATGTCAAGGAAGAATCAATATTTGAGCACCAGAATTTTCAGAAAGAGCCCTGGTGGCTCCCTGGCAGTTCTCTACACTTTGCTATATTCCTCATTCAAGAGCAGCAAAAACAGTTCTTAAAGGTATGTTTATAATGACCCAAGCCTACCTTGGGAAAAAAGAAAAAAATCTCAAGTGAGGAACTTAGCCATACACCTAAAGAGCTAGAAAAAGAAGAAAACAAAACCCAAAGTTAGTAGAAGGAAAGAAATCATAAAGATCAGAGCAGAGATAAATGAAATAGACTAAAATATAGACTATCATATCAATGAAATTAAGAGCTAGTTCTTTGAAAAGATGCACCATTCAAATTCACCAAAAAAAGAATCAGAAAAATATAAGTGAGATAGAGCTAAATAAATGAAACCAGAAATAAAGAAGTTACAAGTGACACCACAGATATGCAAAGGATCATAAGAGCCTGCTATAAACAACCATATCTCAATAAAATGGATAACTTAGAAGAAATGGACACATTCTGAGAAATGTACAATTTTTCAAGACTGAGCCAAGAAGAAATAGAAAATACCTACAGACCAATTACCATTCATGAAACTAAAACCATAGTTGGAAAACTCCCATAAAAGTCAGGGATAGATAGTTTCATAAATGAATTCTACCAAACATTTGAAGAAGAGTTAACACCTATCCTTTTCAAACTATTCCAAAAAATTGCAGTGAAAGGAAAGTTTCTGAACTCATTCTAAGAGGCCAGCATCACCCTGATATCAGTACCAAAGATGCCACACACACACAAAAAAGAGAGAGAAATAAAATTACAGGCTGATATCACTGATGAATGCAGATATACAAATTCTCAACAAAATATCAGCAAACAAAATCCAATGATACATTGAAAGAATCAAGGGGGATTTATTCCAAGGATGCAAGGATTTTTCAATGTCCTCAAAATTATCAATGTGATACACCACATTAATAAATTGAAGGAAAAAATATGATCATTTCAATAGATGCAGAAAAGCTTCTGGCAGAATTCAACATCCATTTATTACAAAAACTCACCAGATAGCGGGCATAGAGGGAACATACCTCAGCATAATAAAAAATTTATATGACATACCCACAGCCAACATTAAACTCAATGGAGAAAAGTTGTAAGCATTTCTTCTAAGATCAGGAACAAGGCAAGGATGCCCACTTTCATCACTTTAATTCAACAGAGTATTGGAAGTCCTAGCCACAGCAATTGATGGGAAAAAAAAAAAAACTAAAACATCCCAATTGGAAAAGAAGAAATAAAATTGTCACTGCTTGCTAATGACACAACTCTATACATAGACAACATAAAGACTCCATAGAAAAATTACTAGAACTAATCAATGAATTCAGTAAAGTTGCTGGATAAAATTAATATACACAAATTGGCTATATTTTATATGCTAATGATATATCAGAAAGAGAAATTAAGAAAGAAATCTCATTTACAACTGCATCAAAAAGAATAAAATACTTGGAAATAAGTCTTACTAAGGAGGTAAAAGACCTGTACTCAGAAAACTATAAGACACTGATGACATTAATTGAAGACAACACAAACAGATGGAAAGATATACTGTGACCATGAACTGGAAGAATTAATATATTAAAATGACCATATTCTGCAAGGCAATCTGCAGACTTCATGCAATTCCCATCAAAATACCAATGGCATTTTTTCACAGTCTAGAACAAAGAATTCTAAAATTTATAGGGAGCTGCAAAAGACTCAAATAAAATAATCTTAAGAAAGAATAGCAAAGTTGGAGGTATCACATTCTCTGATTTCAGACTATACTATTAAGATACAGTAATCTAAACAGTGTGACACTGACACAAAGACAGATATATAGGTGAATGGAACAGAATGGGAGAGCCCAGAATTGAACTCACACTTATATGGGCAATTAATCTACAACAGAGGATGTAAGAATATATAATGGGGAATAGTCTCTTCAATAAATACTTTTGAGAAAACTGGACAGTTTTGATGCAAAAGAATCAAACTGGACTATTTTCTAACATTACAAACAAAAATAAACTCAAAATGGATTAAAGACTTAAATGAAAGATCGAAAGCCGTAAATCTTCTAGAAGAAAACATAGGCAGCATACTCTTTGACATCAGTATTAGCAATATTTTTTGGATGACTCCACAGGCAAGGGAATGGCAGCCCACTCCAGTTATCTTGTCTGGAGAATTCCATGGACAGAGGAGTTCATCAGGTCACAGAGTCAGACACGAATGAATGACTAACACACACAGGCAAGGGAACCAAAAGCAAAAATAAAGAAGTGGGATTATACCAAACCAAAAAGTTTTTGCAAGCTTTTTTTTTTCTTTGAAAACAAACTAAAAAGTGAAGGAAACTGTCAGCCAATTGAAAAGGCAATCTGCTCAGTGAGACAAGATGTTTGTAAACAATCTATCCAATAAGGAGCTTATATAAAAAATATACAAAGAATGCATACAACTCATCATCAAAAAAAAAAAAAAAAAAGAAAGAAACGAAACAAACAAACAAGCAAACAAGTAAAAGAGTTAAACAATTAAAAGGGGACAGGGGATCTGAATAGACATTTCTCCAAAGAAGACATACAGATGACCAACAGGCACATAAAAATATGCTCAGCATCACTAGTTATCAGGGAAATGCAAATCAAAACCTCAGTGACACCTCACTCCTGTCCAAATGCCCATTATCAAAAAGATAGCTATGTCTGTGAGTCTCTTTCTGTTTTGTAAGTTCATTTGTATCTTCTTTTAAGATTCCACATATAAGTGATATCATAAAATATTTGTTTTTGTCTGAGAAGTCAGATAGATAATTTCTGCTGCTGCTGCTAAGTCGCTTCAGTCGTGGCCGACTCTGTGCGACCCCATAGACGGCAGCCCACCAGGCTCCCCCGTCCCTGGGATTCTCCAGGCAAGAACACTGGAGTGGGTTGCCATTTCCTTCTCCAATGCATGAAAGTGAAAAGTGAAAAGTGAAAGTGAAGTCTCATGAAAGTGTCCGACTCTTAGCGACCTAATGGACCGCAGCCTACCAGGTTCCTCCATCCATGGGATTTTCCAGGCAAGAGTACTGGAGTGGGGTGCCATTGCCTTCTCCGAAGATAATCTCTAGGTCAAGCCATATTGCTGCAAATGGCATTATTTTGTTCTTTTTTTTTTTTTTGGCTGAGTAATATTCTATTGAATAAATACACCACATCTTCTTTATCCATTCATCTTTCAATGGACGTTCACCTCTTCCTTAGTGTAAACAGTGCTTCAGGGAACGTTCAGACACATGTATCTTTTCAAATTATGGTTTTCTCCAGACACAGGCCTAACAGTGGGGTTGATGGGATAGCTGGATCATATGATGATAGATCTATTTTTAGTTTTTAAGGAAGCTCCATATTATTCCCCATAGTGGCTTGACTACACACCTGCCTTTCTTACAGGATTAGTTCTTCTAACTAGCATATATTCTTAGATTTTTGATGAATTTTAAGTAATAGCCTAGACTAGGAAATTGCACTTATGGTACCAGACTTAAGTTGTGTTGCAATATCCTTTGACTCAACTAGTTTGTTTGATATTCTTTTGACATTAGACCAGAATTGTATTTCTCATGGATCTTAGATACCTGTTAAGGTTTTCAAAGATTGAGATTAATTAATTAATTCAATTCAGTAATTTAACCAAGAACTGATGATAATGATTGTGATGATGATAATTGTAATGATTATTATGCATTCTTATACATATTTGTTCATCCAAAACAGGAATACAAATACGTGAATTTAATTCAGTTTCTTCCCTATGGTCAATATATTTAATTGACTCTGCTTTTTACTTAACTGTGTTATTCCTATCCCCAAAAGAGTGAAAAGTAATAAAATAAAAATATTAATTTTCCCCCAAATACATTGGTTTAACAATAATGAAAATGACCTCAAAATTACATTAAAGTGGCAGGCAAAATATGATATATTGTAGAGAGTATTGGGAATCCAGCTGCTTTAGCCTGGCTTCTGGCTTCCCCAGTGGTTCAGCGGGTAAAGAATCTGGCTGCAGTGCAGGAGACACAGGAGACGTGGGTTCAGTCCCTGGGTCAGGAGGATCCCCTGGAGGAGGAAACAGCAACTCACTCCAGTATTCTTGCCTGAAAAATCCCATGGACAAAGGAGCCTAGTGGACTATAGTCCAAAGGGTTGCAAAGAGTCAGGTATCTTTTGATGCCTTCTCTAGGTTAAAAGCATTGAAAAAAGCTAGAGAATTCTCAAGCCCTCTTCCAATGCTAAAATTCTGTGAAAGCAAGAAAAATTCATAATCCTAATTAATAAGAGTTATTTCACTTAACACCGTACTTATACATGTCTATCTATGTTGCCAACTCTTTTGAAAATTCAGGTTCTAGGCCCCGATCCATGCCCTCACCCACTACAAAGGTTCTGATTTCTAACAAATACCCCAGAGCAGTAAACATTAATTTAGATAATAGATTTATAAATGTTTATATTTTGCAAGAATTCTAGCGTATCTGTGTCCTAATTAACAAAGATCTATGTTGAAGGAATTACTTGCATTAGAGGTTGAGAAGAAAGTGAGGTATCTAACTATAGTAACATTGCAAAAGGCTAATGGCATAAATCTAGTTCAATAATAAAGTCACAGTACGTAGGCAGAAGAGTGCTCTTAAGAAATAGGTTATAAATGCTAATAGAACTGTAGATCTGTAGAGTAAAACATGGGAACATTATTGATGTTATTAAAATCTTTCCTGTCTCAAAATTAACCACTAATGCTGATTAAAGTTAATTTTGAAACAGAAAGGATTTTGATTTCATCAATAGTTTGAGTCTGGAATATCCATTTATCTATTCCTTTATCTTGTATTTTCTTCAGTTTTTTTAAAAACTAATTTAACTGGAGGATAATTACTTCACAATATTGTGATGGTTTTTGTCATACATTGACATGATTCAGCCACGGCTGCACATGTGTCCCGCCATTCTGAACCCCTCAACCACCACCCTCCCCATCCCATCCCTCAGGGACTGTCCCAGAGCACCAGCTTAAAGTGCCCTGATTCATGCATTGAACTTGCACTGGTCATCTGTTTCACATATGGTAATATACATGTTTCAATGTTATTGTCTCATATCATCCCACCCTTGCCTTCTCCCACATAGTCCAAAAGTCTGTTCTTTACATCTGTGTCTCTTTTGCTGTCTTGCATATAGGGTTGTCTTTACCATCATTCTAAATACCATATATATGTGTTATTATACTGTATTGGTGTTTCTCTTTCTGACTTACTTCATTCTGTATGATAGATTCACTCTGTAGAATAGTTTTGAGAAGCAATATTTTTGGAATTCTACCTCCTTTATTACAGCTAATACTTACCTAGTGTTTATTATGTACTCAGAGATGTTCTAAGACCTTTATGTAGAATAAATCATTTACTCCTCTCATGAGTTCTAGGATTTGGGCATAATAATGAACCCATTTTTCCAGATGAGGACACAGAAATTTCTGATAACTTGATCAAGGTGAACCAGATGGCATGGCAGCCATTGCTATATTCTGTCAAATTATTGGTCCTCATGTTGTTGACTTCAAAACATTATGCAGTGCATTTTAAATGATTTTAGTTTTGATGTTACCCATCTGCTCCCCCTCCCAGACACATACACACCACATGCCAAGCATTGAGAAAGGAGAGTGAGAAGAGGAGAGAAGAAAGATAAATTAGTATATTCTCCATGTTTATGTAGCTTACTAATATTAGCTTACATTTGTTATGCTTAATTGAAACATTTTATATTTGCATTAATGTGTGATTGGAATATACATTTTGAATGAATACTGTGAAAAAAGTCACAATATATTTGCTAAGCCAATGTATGTTAATACAAAGAGGTGGACTGGGCCTAGTGCCTTTTCTTGCTTCCGTGAGCTCATTTGTGGTATTTTCACACATGAGTAAGGTGAAACCTTTACAACTTTGTAGAGAGCAAACAGGAGAGCGATTCCTCTGCAAGTGGAAGTTAGATCAGTAGCCTGCAGCCCCTGGACAAATCAGTCCCTTTCTGGTGCTTCTATATTTCATCTCCGCAAGATTGCCTAAGAGGTGAACTCATCCAGTGATGGGAGACAGTGGCCACGAAGGAGCCACTTTCTCAGCAACACTTGGTTTTAAAAGGGGGCTCTTGAGGACAGAAAATCTTTAAAGAGCCAAAGAAAACAAATGTCATTTACTCATTTGTCGTTTGAGGACTCCTTATAAAAGGAGATATCAAAAGGTAGAAGGAGAATGAGGAAATGGCTTCATGACATCTCTCAAGTTATTCCTCCTAGGCTATACTAGTCTCTCCTATATTCAAGGCTAATAATACATAGATCTAGTCAAATCTTGTCAATCTTTTTAATAACTAACCACACTCCTTCCATATCTAAACAGACATTTTTTTTAATTCATACATCTTCTCTTTTATGTCTAACAATTAACGTCAGTCTATATAAAATTTTATGGAATTCATCAAAACTAAACATGTATCTAAAAATAAGATATTGATGTTGAAAAGTTATCAGTCATCATTATACATATATGGGAATAGCTAAATTAAAAAGAT
This sequence comes from Muntiacus reevesi, assembly GCF_963930625.1. Classification (NCBI taxonomy): domain Eukaryota; kingdom Metazoa; phylum Chordata; class Mammalia; order Artiodactyla; family Cervidae; genus Muntiacus; species Muntiacus reevesi. The sequence goes on along the minus strand of NC_089260.1, from coordinate 34,931,125 downwards.
GGACAATACCGAGTGTTGACAAGGATGTGAAGACACTGAAACCCTCATACACTGCTGATAAGAATGTTAAATAGTACATCCATTTTGGAAAAGAGTTTGATAGCTTGTTTAAAAAGTAAGCATTCATTTACTATGGTTCTTTTTGTTTGCACTCCATGCAAAAGTCTATGTCACAAATGTTTATAGCAGCTTTTTTTTAAAATAACAGTCAAAAGTTCAAAAGAACCCCAGAGTACATTAAAAATGAATGACTAAGCCAATTGTTGTCTGTGACTCCACGGACTGTAGCCCACCAGGTTGCTCTGTCCATGGAATTCTCCAGGCAAGAATACTGGAGTGGGTTGCCATTCCCTACTCCAGGGGATCTTCCTGACCGAGGGATCGAACCTGGGTCTCCTGCATTGCAGGCAGATTCTTTACCATCTGAGCCACCAGGGAAGCTCAATGAAATACTATGCAATAATAAAAAGAAATAAATGATCAATACACATATTTGTGATGAAAGAAGCCAGAACAACAAAGAGTAAATAGTGTATGATTCCATTTACTTAAAACTCTAGAAAATAAAAACTAAATTATAGTGACAGAAAGCAGGTTAGTAATTGCCTTCTGATGGTGAGGTGAGAAGAGAGGGAGAGAGTGGGGAGGGATTATTGAGGAAAACAAGGAAACTTGAGAGAACTGGATATGTTCATTCTCTTGACTGTGGTGATGGTTTCAGAGGTGTATGTACTTTTCAAAACATATCAAATTGCATAATTTAATATGTGCAGCTACTCTAAGTAAATCACATATCAATAAAAGTATTACTTTTAAAAAGAATAGTTAGCTTAAAATTGAAGAAGAAAAACATATAACAAATACCTAGAAAAAACAAGGGACTAAAAAATAGAAAACTTGGCACTGAATGTGAGTATACTAGTCTCTCCTATATTCAAGGCTAATAATACATAGATCTAGTCAAATCTAGTCAATCTTTTGAATAACTAACCACACTCCTTCCATATCTAAACAGGCATATTTTTCAGATATTTCAGTCTTTCAGATAAATCCTTCGATGATAAATAATAGACTTAGTAGGAATAAACGAAGCAGCATATGTAATACCTTTCAAGAATTGTTCAAAGGTAGATGTGCTTGTGCAGTTAGGTAGAGATAAATGGTGGGATGAAAAGACAAGAAAGCCAACATCTCTGATAATCTTGTAAAGCCTCTTTCAGTAAAGAAAATAAATCTAAAAGACTGAGAGTTTGAAAAGATTAAAAGGTTTATAAAAATACATAAAGGAAATTGATCAGCTATCAAGGCAATATTAGAAAAAAAAAATAATAATATTGCTTAAGTCAGCTGTCCCCAACCTTTGTGGCACCAGGGACTAGTTTTGTGGAAGACAATTTAACCGTAGACTGGGATGGAGTGGCAATAATGGTTTTGGAATGATTCAAGAACATTACATGTATTGTGCACTTTATTTCTATTATTATTTTATCAGCTCCACCTTAGATCAGCAGGCCTTAGATCTCAGAGGTTGGGGACCCCTGGCTTAAGTTACCTTTTACGCTGTACATAGCACCACCTTGAGGAAAACCACAGGAAATGCTATTTCTCGTTGACGTGCAAGGGTTCGTCGCTCAGTCTTGTCTGACTCTTTTTTCGTCGCTCAGTCTTGTCTGACTCTTTGTGGCCACATGGACTGTAGCCCTCCAGGTTGCTCTGTCCATGGAATTCTCCAGGCAAGAATACTGGAGTGGGTTTCCATTCCCTTCTCCAGAGGATTTTCCCAACCCAGGGATCGAACCTGGGTCTCCCACCCCACCTTGCAGGCAAATTCTTTAACATCTGAGCCACCAGGGAAGCCTCGTTTCATGTGTAATAGAGACCAATTCATTTACTGATTCATTCAACCTTTATTTACCATGTACCAGCACTTCTAAGTATATTCAGCATCATTCTAGGTGCTTGGACTACAACAATAAATCAAAAATAACAATAACCAGAAAAAAAATTCCATCCTCTTAGAGCTTATTTATCAAGGAAAACAACTTTGCTTTAAATAATTCATGGTCATGTGTAAATTCATTTTACAAACTTAAAAAATATGTACTTTAAGATTTTAAAGGAAGCCTTTGTATGAAAAATAAACATAAAAGACTACTGTATATTTTCAAGTAGTTTTTTCACATAGGGATTTGGATAAATCAGAGGAATTTTTGGTACCACTCCATAGTCAATTCTAGAATTGTTTAAAATAAAAGGTATATATTTGTCAGTCAGTCAGTTCAGTCGCTCAGTCGTGTCCGACTCTTTGCGACCCCATGAATCGCAGCACGCCAGGCCTCCCTGTCCATCACCAAATCCTGGAGTTTACCCAAACCCATGTCTATTGAGTCGGTGATGCCATCCTGCCATCTCATCCTCTGTCATCCCCTTCTCCTCCTTCCCCCAATCCCTCCCAGTATCAGGGTCTTTTCCAATGAGTCAACTCTTCGCATGAGGTGGCCAAAGTACTGGAGTTTCAGCTTCAGTATCAGTCCTTCCAATGAACACCCAGGACTTATCTCCTTCAGGATGGACTGGTTGGATCTCCTTGCAGTCCAAGGGACTCTCAAGAGTCTTCTCCAACACCACAGTTCAAAAGCATCAGTTCTTTGGTGCTCAGCTTTCTTTATAGTCCAACTCTCACATCCACACATGACACTGGAAAAAACATAGCCTTGACTAGACGGACCTTTGTTGGCAAAGTAATGTCTCTGCTTTTTAATATGCTGTCTAGGTTGGTCATAACTTTCCTTCCAAGGAGTAAGCGTCTTTTGATTTCGTGGCTGCAATCACCATCTGCAGTGATTTTGGAACCCCAAAAATAAAGTCAGACACTGTTTCCACTGTTTCCCCATTCATTTGCAGCTGAAGCTAATTCTGATGTTTAAACCCTAGTGCTGATTTCCCTCGTTCACTTTTGGAAGAAGGCATAATGATTTACTGATCATTAATGGATGGTCCAAAGCAAACCAACTACAAACATCATCAACAAGGGTAAAAACCTGCTGGTGTTGTGAAAAGACTTAGTGATTCAAAGAGAGGGACTGAAGGACCAATCTGAACATTCGGCACAAAAAGCACCCAGCAAAAGAAATATATTCAGGAAGTAGGGCTGAACTTTAAAAAATCCTTTAACTTACATTTTTTGTGCAAACTGAGATGCTGTTATGTTGATTTAAAAATATCAATTGGAAAATAATAAGGAATTATTAAAAAGAGAAAGAAAACAAAAATAAAAGATATGTCCTATACCTCTTTCAGGATTGAGGTGCACATCCATCCAGTCTTCAGAGATGTAGGCTTCTTTAGACTCACAGCTGTGAGTCCATCCTGGAATGATTCTTCAAGTTGGCTTGAAGCTCAACATCAAAAAAAATCTAAGATCATGGCATCTGGTCCCATAACTTCATGACAAATAGAAGGGGAAAAAGTGGAAGCAGTGGCAGATTTTCTTTTCTTGGGCTCCAAAATAACTGCAGATGGTGACTGCAGCCATGAAATTAAAAGATGCTTGCTCCTTAGAAGGAAAGTTATGAAAAACCTAGACAGTGCATTAAAAAGTAGAGACATCACTTTGTCAACAAAGGTCTGTATAGTCAAAGCTATGGTTTTTCCAGTAGTCATGTATGAATGTGAGAGCCAGACCATAAAGAAGGCTGAATGCCAAAGAATTGATGCTTTTGAACTGTGGTGTTGGAGAAGACTTTTAAGACTCTCTTGGACTTCAGGGAGATCAAACCATTTCAGGCCTAAAGGAAATATTGTACTTTTCGTTGCCTGAAACTTTATTTTCCATTTATCTTATAATGCTCAGGTTTTTGTTAAATCCTTGGGCATTTCAGCTTAAAGGTATATCCCATTTTATTGTGCTTGAGTTTGTTGCTTTTTGCAGATACTGTATTTTTTCTTTTATTTTACAAATTAAAACTTTATGGAAACTCTGCATTAAGAAAATTTATCAGATCAGAGCCTTCTTTTCAATAGTGTTAATTTTTAAATTAAGGTTTATATGTTGTTTTCTCAGATATAATGCTGTTGTGTACTTTGTAAACTACCATATAGTGTAAATTTAACTTTTATATGCTTTCAGACACACAAAAAAATATGACTCACTTTATTGAGATATTTTCTTTGTTGTGGTGGTCTGAAAGCACCTCTAAGTTATGCCTGTACTGATATACTTTGAAGAAATTTTAGTCTGTATCTGCTAGTTGCATTATCTCTGGGTCTGTTACTATTGATAGGTTTTCCCCCTCATTATATATCTTATTTTCTATCCCTTTTTTTGATTGTGTTTTAATTATTTTGCTTGGATGCCTGGACGTAGTGAATGTAACATTGGTGAGTATCTGAATGCTGTCTTCCTTGAAAGAGTATTGGTCTTTATTCTCTCAGGAACTTAAGTTACAGGCGGATTAGCTTAATCCTTCCAAGGCTTTTTTTTTTTTTCCTTAATGTTTGTTAAGGTGGTGCTGGAGAAGACTATTAAGAGTCCTTTGGACAGCAAGGAGATCAAACTAGTCAATCCTAAATGAGATCAACCCTGAGTATTCAATGGAGGAAGGATTGATGCTGAAGCTGAAGCTCCAGTACTTTGGCCACCTGATGCGAAGAGCTGACTCACTGGAAAAGACCCTGATGCTGGGAAAGATTGAGGGCAAGAGGATAAGGGAAAGACAGAGGATGAGATGGTTGGATGGCATCACCGACTCAATGACATGAGTCTGAGCAAACTCCAGGAGACAGTGAAGGACGAGGAAGCCAGGCATACTGCCATTCATGGCGTCATAACAAGTCCATGACTGAGTGACTGACAACAATGACAAAGGTGGTCTAACCTCACCCTTACTCTAGGAATAGTTTAGTGCTAGTAACAAAAAAAGACTGTTCTGGGGTCTTTCTGAATGCTGTAATTGAATGTCAAAGGGCTCCACTCTGACTGGCCAGAGCTTAAACAACTCCCTGCCCTGTATGAGCACTGTGAGTTGTTCAGTTTATGGCCATTTGGCCATTCTTTCTATGGTCTCTGAAGTTTTATTCAATAAGCAGCTGAGGATTTTGCCAAGATGGAGGAGGACCTTTAATAAATTTCTAGAGCTCTTTTTTCTATAAATCTTTCCTCACCAGAGCCCTGCCCTGCATCTTCCAGCTGACTCAAACTCTCTACTTTTTGATCTCCGTCTTCTCAGCTCAGTGAGCCTACTATCTTCTTGTGATTTGCCTCTGTGCACTCCCACTGGGGAAGTGTTCCCAGGCAGAAAGCTGGGACAATGGTGAGGTTTCCCTCAAGTGTTTCCCTTCTCTGAAACATCATGGCCCTATATTTCCTGTAAATTCAATATCTAAAAATGCTTCATATACTTTATCCAGCATCCTAGTCATTTATGGTGCAAAGGTAAGTCCAAATCCTCATCAGTATATTATGGCTAGATCAAATTTTCTTTTTATCTCATCTGCACTTGCAATACAGGGTGAGTGAGGGCATGGCAACCCACTCCAGTTTTCTTGCCTGGAGAATCCCATGAAGAGGAGCCTGGAGGGCTACAGTCCATGGGGTCGCAAACAGTCAGACGTGACTGAGTGAATAAGCACACACATAGTAAAATATTGTGACTTTCTGTTTATTTTTTTGGTAATAGTGACCCGTGAATACCAAGCACAAATTTATCACATGTGAAACATAGGAATGCAAGATGTAACATCTTGTGTTTGGCAATCTTTATTTTGTCTATTCCCTTAAGGAGAGTCTAAAATGTGTTTCAAAATTATAAAGTCCTGGAAAGCCCACAGTTTGCAATAGAGCAATTCAGGTCAGCATAGCCTTCAATCTAGATTCCAGCTCCTTTCTTCTCTTGTAGTACTACACTTCATTTTTTGTTTGTTTGTTTTTTTCCCTAGAGAATTACCGTCTCCTGCACAGATGTAGGCATTCAAAGAGGCAGTGTGTTGTACTGATGGGTATTACCATCTCAAGTCTCTAGTTGTCAGCACCTACCTCCTTTCCCACTACTCCATTAAGGGTGGACAAAGAGGAAAAGCTATGTCTTCTCCTGCATTAGGACCTCAGATACATGTTCCTGAAGAACTCTAATCTCATAAAGCAGGCGATATGCTTTACTGAAGTGAGCATCTATACTCATTAGTATATGCATGCATGTGTGCTAAGCCCACCAGCCTCCTCTGTCCATGGGGATTCTCTAGGCAAGAACACTGGAGTGGGTTGCCATGCCCTCCTCCAGGGAATCTTCTCAAACCAGGGATCGAATCCAGGTCTCCCACATTGCAGGCAAATTCTTTATCATCTGAGCCACCAAGGAAGGCCATACTTTACTATAGGCACTGAAATAATAGTAATAGCATTCTGGAGATTAAATTATTCTTCCATTCCTTCTCTATCCTTTGCTAGCCTTCAATATCTTTTAAAGTAAAATGTAACACAGAATTAGAAATAATCCTGGCTTTAAGCATAATCTCAGAAGTAAAGCTGAAAGCCTTACTTTTCTTTCAAAGCCTTTTATCTGACTGCAGTGTTAGTGACTGAGGGCAAAACCTTCATAATGTGATAGCCTGGGATCCTGGATGTGTCATCAGTATCTCCATAATCTTGGGTATTTTTTAACTTCAGTGACCTAGTACATGTCTTAACACATAGTAGGCAGTCTATACCAGTTAGAACAAGTAGAAACCACACAGCAAAGAGATTTTAGTATGAGAAATTGTTGAAGCTGGTATTAGAGAACTAAAAATGTCACAGAGATAACAGAGAGAGAGTAAGCAGCAGAATTCAGCTACTAACCCTATGGGTTGCAGGAGCAGAGAAGGAGGAATGGGGTTTTAGACTTTAATAGCTTGGAGGAAGCCTTCCATATGCTGGGACTCAGACTTCAGAGTAGAAGGCACACCGCTAAGCTGGTGCTGGGATCCCCTGAGTATGTGAAGAGACTGGGTTAGTGAATGAGCTTATCTCAATTTGTTTCCCTTCTCTCAGGGATTCCTGTTCTAATTTTTCTGGAGTCCTGTGTCTTACAAACCAGTGTTTCATAAAATGGGGGGTTTTTCTGTTGTTTCAGGTGGGAAGTAAATTTGACCCCTACTACTGGATCGTGGCCAGGAAGCAAGTCTCTATAGTGTTTTCTAAGTAAATAAATTAGCCACTTTGGACAATCAGTTTAGCTGCTTTTCATGTCCTATTTAGTTTTCCAGTGAATTTATGAAATCAGACATTATATGCCATAGCTTAGAGGCAATGTTGCTTATTAACATACATCTCTCTAAAATCTAAGACCAAAATCTTTTAAATCATGCTTAGCACTCTCCTTTCAAATTCAATCCATCTGTAAATTCTGTTTACTCTAATTTAGAACTGTATTCCAAATTCCAAGACCTCTTGCTATCCCCACTGCCATCTCTATTGTAAGTTACATCATCAACATACCTGGATTATTGTTTCAACTTCCTGATTGATCTGCTTAAATGACAGGCTCATTCCCTAACTCCCTCATATGCCACGTTGCTTCAATCATGTCTGACCCTTTGCAACTCTGGACTGTAGCCCACCAGGCTCCTCTGTCTATGAGATTATGCTGGCAAGAATACTAGAGTGGATTTCTATGTGCTCTTCCAACCCAGAGACTGAACCTACATCTCTTACATCTCCTAAATTGGCAGGTGAATTCTTTACCCTTGTGCCACCTGGGAACTCCCTACTAGCTTTACTCAAATGTCATATTTTTTCTTCCTACCAGCATAACCCAGCACTACTTCAGACTGCTAGCAGCAGTAGGTTGCAGTAGCTGCATTTGATTTCAGTTCTGTCTTCCAACTTTCTCAGAACCATGGCATCCCAGCAGAGAAACCAGTCCCACTCATATCGAGTCTCCTCCTCAGAAGTCTGGGTCTCAACCCCACCGGTCTCTCATGAAGGTGACTCTCAGCAGACGGGAAGTGAGTAAAAGGTGTCCTATAGAACACTGGTCCCAGCATCTTTGGCATCAGGGACTGGTTTCATGGAAGACAATTTTTCCACAGATGAACAGCGGAGGTGGGATGCAGGGATGGGAAAGGATGGTTCAGATGCTAATACCCAGTGCAAGCAATGGGGAACCATGAGGAGAGGTAGGGGATACTTTGCTCTCTTGCCCCCTGCTCACCTCCTATTGTACATCCTGGTCCCTAACAGGCTGAGACCGGTACCAGTCTTCTGTTGGGTATGGGAGACTCCTGCTCTAGAACTTGGCTAGAACATGGGAAAAGCCGATGGAATCATGCAGGGGATTTTAGGACCTCCTGAACAAACAGGAGAGCTCTGAATTGATCTGTTTTATATGTTAAGGCTCCGCATACAATTTATTTGGCAAAACTGTCAATTAATTGAAAAAAAAAAAGATATTGAAAACTGCCTGTGACCAAAATCAGGTCAATAAGTTTTGCAGTGTATGTGAGGAAGTGCTCAGATCACAAAATAAGGCAGGTAAAATTCTTTGCCATAAGGCTTAAATGAGTGTCTTTCTGTCAGCTAGAGTGATGTATGTATCTGGAGCTAGACTGGATGCAGTATATTCATTTTATTAAATGACAAAGCTCACCAACAATCCAGCTCAAGGTAAGTTTAGACCAGTGGCTTTAGTTTTCCTTTCATTTTGTCTATAGGATTCCAAATGGTCTCTAGCAATTGCCAAGAACAAATCCACTCTAGACACCAGGGAGCAGTCAGAACTGGGACAACCACAGACAAGACCTTGCACCTTTGTCCTCAAGGGCACCTCAGTTCTCCAACCTCTTAAATGAGAAATTCTGTTTTATGAGCCTGAGAGCCCTGTCTCATGCTAACAGCATCTTTCCGTGACTTCTCCATACTGAAAGAAAGTGAAAGTGAAGTTGCTCAGTCATGTCCGACTCTTTGTGACCCTAAGGGCTGTAGCCTGCCAGGCTCTTCTGTCCATGGGATTCTCCAGGCAAGAATACTGGAGTGGGTTGCCATTTCCTTCTCCAGGGGATCTTCCCGACCCAAAGATCGAACCTGGATCTCCTACATTGCAGGTAGACTCTTTACGATCTGAGCCACCAGGGAATCTGTGTCAAGGTAAAAATTTCCCAGATTCATAGTATGCAACTGTATTTTTCCACTGATTCTTAAACATACTTCTCATCTACAAATGCTAAATTAAAACGTACTTGACCTTTCGTTCTCTTAGTTAGCTCCTCCAGTCCCTGAATCTTGGATTTTATCCCTTTTGTTTGGTACACTGAGCAAGGATTTCCTGACAAATCTGTCTCACTCAAGGATAGATTAGTCATGGTTTGGCTGCTTTTGCTTCTTAAATCTTCAGCTCCAAAAGGTGATCTTTCTGAGTAGTTGAGGGCATGAGAGTTTAGGTAGGGCAGGTTTCTCAGGCTTTACAAGCTCAGATTAATTATTTTAACTATGCATTTATTTATCTTATTATTACATAGAAAGACTCTCAAAGAAACTCTAATCTTGATTTCTGGGAGAGGCATTCTGGCATCATGGTTAGAGAACTTGTGTTACTTGGAGTCACAGAGACCTTGCTGTGAACTTTGTCCATGGTATTGATGAGCTGAGGAACTTCAGGCAAAAAAAAATTAACCCCGCTAGGTTGTAGTTTGTACTTTTCTTAGTACTTCACAGAAGAGAAAGAAGATGAGGTTTGCACAAAAAAGTGGTAAACACAATGTCTGGCCTTAATAACTACTCAAAAAACAGTCTGCTATTAATATTATTATTTTCCATCTCAAATTATCAACTGAATTACTCAAATGGAACTTCATTTTTACAAACATATTTACCAGATAGAAAATGCTCAGCATTATTAATTCCACTGTTTAATAAAACCCAAATATCCTTCCTTTCTGTAGTGAGTGGTTTTCTGATTTCTATTCTAGCAATATTTTGGCCAAATCTGAATCAAAGAATAAAATTTTTAAAAAACAATGAAAATACTTTAAACATTTTTAATATTTATTTTTTGGCTGTGCCAGATTTTAGTTGAAGCACATGGCATCTTCAGCCTTCATTGCAGTAGTTGCAGCGTTGGGCATGTGAAATCTATTAATAGTTCCCCGACTGGGGATTGAACTCCCTGCATTGGGGCCAGGGAGCCTTAGCCACTGAACCATCAGGGAAGTCAAAAACTTTCCTTAGGAAATACTTAGGAAATACAGGCCAGGTCATGTCTTTCTAGAAATACCTCCATCTATCCTGAATAATGATCATTGACTTGAACTGTGCTGGTGCAGTCCACACCAAGGCTGCAGCCCAGAAGGCTGTGTCCCTAGGACAGATGGGAAGGAGGACACAGGGTCCACCTGTTTCTCCTGCTGCCACGACTGCTGTCCTCATCCTTGCTGCTCCTGCCACCCCGATTGTTAATATTCTTTCCTCCTGAACTAATAGAAAATGGCAATCTATTCTAGTATTCTTACCTGGAAGATTCCACGGACAGAGGAGCCTGGCAGGCAATAGTCTATGGGATTGCAAGAGTCAGACTAGGCTTAGCGAATAGACCACCACCACCAGACTGGGGAAATGGACCAAAATTCAAAATTCGAAGTACAGTTTCTACTGAACGTGTATCTCATTTGCACCAGTGCAAAGGTGAAAAATCATGCTTGGAACTGTCATATGTTGGGTCTTGTCTGTATTTACAGGTTGGCGTGCTGATGTGGTATTTTCCGACAGATCCCTTCTATTCCGACTCAATCCAGGACAGTGAACACAACTTAGCTCTCCTTCCATCACCATTTCTCACACGGCGCCTGGTACGTGCTGAATGTACAGTGAATCCTGAATTACAGCATCACTTTAGAGCAGTGGTAGTCTTGATGGATTTGGTTTTAGATGGATTACCAATTTTAAATGGATACCTGAGGGATATTCCACATCCATCAGCGAGAGTGGGTGACCTTTGATTTTAATGATTTTCAATCAGGTGAAGAGATGAGAAGAAGGTAAGCTGTTCACTCCCCCTCTTGGAAACCTTTTGCTTGCTGCAGTTGTATTTGTAACTGTATGTTTTGGAATACTATAAAGTCTCTAGACTTGATCAGATTGTTGACAAAATCATATTAACATCAATATTCAAATGCCCAGGAGTCATCGGGGTGTCCTGTTCTGCTGGAACCTGATACTTGTCTGTTTACCACAAGGCTTCCTGCACCTGGCTCCTACTGCCCACAAGACTACCCCCTACCAGTGCAGACAAGAACGCCTCATACCAAAGACAGAAGCACGTTAGGGAAGGTCCCACAGCCACTGACCCCTGTGGTGTCAGAGCGGTGCTGGGTTCATGTCCAAGGGAGGAGAAGGGTCTTTCCTGTCTCGATGCAGCAAGCTGTTACCTGGGCTCTGCCCCAGAGCTGCCCACATCCACAGCCTGCACCAGGTCCCAGAGAAACTGCTCCTCCAGCCTCTGCCTAGACTCTTTCCTCTGTCAACTCCAAGAAGTCCAGGGGATGTCTTTCTATGCCTTCCATTGTCTTTTGCATTGTTCCAATATGCCCAAAGCAAGCACTCCTCTCACTTCTCTGGAGCACCAAGACCTCTTACAGAACAATGCAGGCAAATAAGCAATGACATGCCATGAGTTCAAATGGTCAAACTCCATGTTCTCACTTGGGCAAAGTTGTAGCGCCCCACCACATGTTTTAAGATGAAGAAAAGTTTGTGTGTTCCTTAGTTTGATGTAGTGTTAGATTTGATTCATGCTATATACTGTGAACCTGTTTCTACCTATATTCCCTTTGTTATGACTGTGGGGTAAATAATTAGGAAACATGGATTCCAGTTTCCAATTCTTCCTGAAACCATCAGGGTGATATTGACATGTACAGTTTGCCAGTCTGGATTTGTTTGCTGATCTGATCTACAAGATAAAGTGATGAGTCCACATTTGATACAAATAAAACAGAATATATTTTCCTTTGTGTTGGTTTTCAGTGATAACTTAGATGATCAGTTATTGCTCTCCTTCCAAATCTATTTATTTCCCTTTCACATACACCTGAGATATAACCTGTGAGTTATTCTCTGTCCCAATTAGTTTATTTAAAATTTGTGTTGTTTTCCCAATAGTGTGCAGTTCATGTTCATGTTGAAATTAAAAGATGGACACAATATGCCCACAAGAGAAAAGTTAACATGACTCCATCTCCCCAAATATATTATAGCAACTCTGACTTAAAGAGGATGTATCATTCCAGTTTCTCATAGCAGCCAGTGCCAAAGTATTCTATCAGTTTAGTTCGATCGCTCAGGCATGTCTGACTCTTTGTGACTCCATGGACTGCAGTACGCCAGACTTCCCTGTCCATCACTAACTCCCAGAGCTTCCTCAAACTCATGTCCATCAAGTCAGTGATGTCATCCAACCATCTCATCCTCTGTTGTCCCCTTCTCTTCCTGCCTTCAATCTTCCCCAGCATCAGGATCTTTTCCAAGGAGTCAGTTCTTTGAATCAGGTGGCCAAAGTATTGGAGTTTCAGCATCAGTCCTTCTAATGAATATTCAGGACTGATTTCCTGTAGGATGGACACGTTTGATTTCCTTGCAGTCCAAGGGATTCTTGAGAGTCTTCTCTAACACCACAGTTCAAAAGCATCAATTCTTTGGTGCTCAGTTTTCTTTAAACAAAACTTTTTTTTTTCCTTTCAAACAAAACCTTGTGCTCACCAGGGTCCAGGAGAAAGGAGCAGTGACCCAACAAGAGACTGACCCAGACTTGCCTGTGAGTATCCAGGAGTCCCCACCGGAGATGTGGGTTGGCGGTGGCTTGCTGCAAGGTTGGGGGCACTGAATGCAGCAGTGTGTGCTTGGGACCTGTCAAAGGAGGTCACCATTGTCTTCATTACCTCCACCATAGTTTGGTCTCAGGTCAAACAACAGGGAGGGACCACAGCCCTGCCCATTGACAGAAAATTGGATTAAAGATTTCCTGAGCATGGCCCAGCCCAACAGAACAAGACCCAGTTTCCCTCACAGTCAGTCTCTCCCATCAGGAAGCTTCCATAAGCCTCTTATCCTTATCCATCAGAGAGCAGGACAGAATGAAAACCACAATTACAGAAAACTAATTAAACTGATCATATGGACCACAGCCCTGTCTAACTCAATGAAACTATGAGCCATGCCGTGTAGGGACACCCAAGACAGATGGGTCATGACAAAATGTGGTCCACTGGAGAAGGGAATGGCAAACCACTTGAGTATTCTTGCTTTGAGAACCCCATGAACAGTATGAAAAGAACTCTATGGTACAGGCATATTCAACATGGCATTCAAAGTTGGTATTTTTGCAAAGGTTATCTCATATTAGCTGTCATAATATGTTTATTTAAACAGCCTTGGTAGTTTGGGTCACAGTTTGAGGGTGCCTAAGAGTTTGAGACTGGGCTTGTTCGTACTCTCTCATATATTTGTGTGCAGGTAACATTGTTCACCACACTTTCCTTGAAGACAAACAAAGGACAAGATATTTCAGTACTGCTGGTGAAATTGACGTTTAGAAAAAGGCAAACTAACTGCTATGCATACATACATTCCTTAAAAATCTGAAAAAGAAATCTATAGACAACTGTAAATCAAAACTATTTACTGAGTGATTTTGCCATGTATACATATATAAAATTTGGCACTAATAAAACAGAATATTTCACTTGTGATAAAGTAATATTCTACTTAAAATAAGAGTATATATATATATACATACATATATAAATAACATTATATATGATATATGTGACACAATGTGTAAATATATGTCTATATACATATACAGGTATATATACAGAAAAAGAGTATTTATATGAATTTGAAATCTTCATTAAAACATTTTTAAATGCTTACATTGAAGCATTTTTATAGATACTTTATATTTTTCAAATAATAATATACATCAATACAGTATTTCATGATTTTCAGAGAACTGATATACACATGATGGTATTTAATTCTACCCAAAAAAATTGTTTCTACATTTTGAAGGCAATAAAACTGAATCTTGGAGAAGATGAATGACTTTTCCAAAGTCACATAAGAACTAAACACAGAGATGGAAATCCATGTCTTCAGATTCTGAATCTAACTAATGAACTATAAAACCTATTTGTTTAGTGATTAAGGTCTTTATAGAAAACAATAAAATCAATTAGCCTTTGTCTTCCACTTCCTACTTTATAAGGGAATGTACTCCATTGTTGAAAAAGATATCCTTACATTAAGACATGAGGATAGATTTTTTTTATATTTCCTTAGAAAGGACTATTTTATACTGTGTCCAAAACTATCATTTTATTCATTTTAGTGGAGGTAGGGTTTGAGAAGAAGAGAATCATGGACATGTTCCCTCCATTCTGTACAAATGAGAAAGATGACTAGGGAAGCCATCCTGAGAGGAGCAGGATAGACTAAAAAAATACAGATGTTGGAATTAAGCCAACCTGGATTTTTTAACACCAGCACCACCAAATTTTTGCCACCAAATATCCTCAAGTAAGTCAGTGTCTGATTCTCAATTTCCCCACCTGTTAAATGGATTAAATAATCTTATTTCACAGGAGTATTGTGAATATTGGTTAAACAATACATGAAAACATGGGGACATGGTAGCCATTAAATGTTAGTTTTTACTTGTGTCAATTAATCTAGACATCAAACAGACAGCACTTAAGCTTTGCCTCTCTAAGTTTAAATTTCCTTTTCATACTTTTGCTTGGTGTTGATCTGGAAAACTCTGAGAAATTCACCCTGGTGTGAAGCAAAGGATCAGCAACAATTCTCAATCCCTGCTGAAATCTTTCTTGCACAAATACATGCTTGTTTTGGCTTCCACACCAATCCAAAAATTAGGCAAGACAATTTTTAAAATTCTCTCTAGATTTTTAGCTTCTCAATCCTTGCACATTTTCTAATCTTTATGATCATATATCTATCTACCAATATCCCCCACTCCCATTCTTATAAAGCAAGAGGAAAAAAGAAAAATTACATTCACTCCTATTGTTTTAGAACTAGCTGAGTGATTTTATATACAGTTATTGCATGCATGCTCAATCGCTTTAGTCATGTCCAACTCTTTGAGACCCTATGGACTATAGTCCATCAGGCTCCTCTGTCCTTGGGATTCTCCAGGCAAAAATACTGGAGTGGGTTCCCATGCCCTCGTCCAGGCAATCTTCTAGACCCAGGGGTCGAACCTCCATATCCTGCATCTCTTGCATTGCAGGTGGATTCTTTACCCACTGAGCCACCTGGGAAGCCCATATATAGGTGTTATAAAAAATGAAAAACAGCTCACTCACCACCACCATTTTCTCATCCACCAGCTTCCTCCTTATGGTGATCTCTTTGCCATCCCAGTCCTGAATCTGAATCAAGGAGTCATCATCTAAGATTACCGTACTCTGAAAAATAGACAAGACCAAATTCAGCTCAGACCGTGACATATGAACTCTAAAATTTTATCAGGAGACAAATTCTTTTCAGCTGTTGTAATATTCTCAGGTAGTTTTATAATGGTGTTTACAATTCCATTTATTTTGAGACTTCATCAGCAGTAAACTTGTTGGCTGTTTCTTCTGGGGGAAAAGATTTTAAAAGAGTACAAACTAAATATTACCTTGAGGAGTAGGTAAAGTTTTTACAAAATATATTTTATTGTACAGGCCAAGTATTATCTTTTTGTGTAAAGAATCACAAGTGAGTTTCAACTTTAAAAACATATGTGAAGCTAATTCAAACTGCCAATGTGAGATCCCATTTCCTCTTCTTACTCCAACAATATAAAAATAATTATAGTGTTGTGGGAACATAAAATGGTGTGGCATGTATTACAGTGAAAAATAATGGGATTTGGAGAGCTTCTGGTTGATGAACATATTATTTTTTTAATAAGTGTATTTATGTACTTATTTATTTTTTGCTGTGTTGGGTCTTCACTGCTTTGCTCAGACTTTTCTCTAGTTGCAACAAGCAGGGGTTGCTCTCTAGTTGCGATGTGAGGGCTTCTCACTGTGGTGGTTTCTCTTGATGTGGAACACAAGCTCTAGAGTGTGTGGGCTCAGGAGTTGTGGTTGCCGGGCTCTAGAGCACAGGTGCAACAGTTGTGGAGCATAGGCTTAGTTGCTCTTCATCATGTTGGATCTTCCTGGAACAGGAATTGAACTCGTGTTTCCTGCAATAGCAGGTGGATTCTTTACCACTGATCCACTGATCCACCAGGGAAGCCCTGATGAACATAATAATGTGCTGGGAAGGTTGTGTACCTGGAGGGGTATGGAAACTTCAAACCATTTCCCACATACCTTGTCTTATGCATTTCTTCTCTTTGGTTGTTCCTGAGTTGTATGCTTTATAATAAAATGGTAACAGAGAGTAAAATAGTCAAATAGTCAAATAAATAATAAATAGAAATGATAATAATCATTAACAACAACAGTAGCGATCACTTTTGTAGCACTGTTTATTGTGTCTGAGGCAATCTTCAAGAGTATTAGCATATTAATTCATGTAATTCTCACAACAGCGTTACGACATAAGTGCTATAATTATCAGGCTTCCCCAGTGGCTCAGGGAGAAAGAATCCACCTGCCAATGCAGGAGGCACAGGAGGTGCGGGTTCTATTCTTGAGTTGGGAAGATCCCCTAAAGAAGGAAATGACAACCCACTCAAGTATCCTTGCTGAGCTAATCCCATGGACAGAGAAACCTGGAGGGCTATAGTCCCTTAGGTCACAGAGAGTTGGGCATGACTGAGTACACACACTCTATAATTATCCCTTTTTGCAAATGAAATGACTGAGTCAGCGTGAGTCTGTGACTTGCTCATAGTCACATGGTTGATTGATTGATTGGTGGCAGAGGTGGGATTTACACCCACACAATCCTGAGCCAGAGTTTGCAGCCTGCTCCTCAAAGTTTAGAGATAACTCTGTTTAAACTCTATTGCAGTTCAATTCAGTTGCTCAGTTGTGTCCAACTCTTTGCGACCCCATGGATAACTTGAAGCATGCCAGACTTCCCTGTCCATCACCAACTCCCAGAGCTTACTCAAACTCATGTCCATTGAGTCAGTGATGCCATCCAACCATCTCATCCTCTGTCGTCCCCTTCTTCTCCTGCCTTTGGTCTTTCCCAGCATCAGGGTCTTTTCCAATGAGTCAGTTCTTCACATCAGGTGGCAAAGTATTGGTGCTTCGGCTTCAGTATCAGTCCTTCCAGTGAATATTCAGGACTGATTTCCTTTAGGATTGACTGATTTGATGTCCTTGCTGTCCAAGACACTCTCAAGAGTCTCCTCCAAAACCACAGTTCAAAAGCATCCATTCTTCAACACCCAGCTTTCTTTACAGTCCTACTATCACAGCCATACATGGCTACTGGAAAAGCTTACATCTCAGAGTTTATGCATCCACCGAGCTGGGTTTTTCTACCAAAATTCTTTATAGTCTGTCCTGTGATAGAGATAATGATAGTTACCAAATTTCCTTTCTGCACTTCTATACTTTCCAGTCTTTTTGTTCTAGTAGTTTCTTTCTTTCTTTTTTTTTTTTTTATTTAGTATAGACATCTTTATTAAACATTTTTGGTCAAAATTCTTCCATTTGATATTATACAAGAATATGAAGTCTCATTTAACAGTAATCTGATAATGTGGTATTCAGTTCCTTTTATTAGGACTTCACTCTCCATATTGTTTAGCAAGCTTCTATTGAGTGCTTTCATTCAAATGATAAATATTTATTGAGCAAATATTAATATTATGTGACATCACTAGGTTTTGTGAAACAGAACAGACAAGACATCCTTTCTTGGAAGAGCTTTCATCCTAGTGTGGGGGAACAGGCAATAAACATAAAATATAAATAAATTGTGTAATATAGGTAAGTTGTATATTCAAGTTGGAGCCCATTAGTGAAAGTGTGTGTCAATTCCAGGTGTAGACAATAAAACGCCTAGTGTCTCTTTCCCTATTTTGTTGACTGAGATCACAAACTTCAGACAGTCCAGCTACAAGTTAGTTGAATTTCCTTTAGCCTGGTCCCTGGAGAAATTAAGAGGGGCAGATACTCTATGCCCCCATCTCCAGCCTCCTCCTCCCCAAAGAAACTTCTCCAATTCCACCACAACACTGAATACATACTATGAGTTAGAACTCCAATTGTGTAAGCACTGAGAGTTTGTGGATAATTTGTTCCTGTGATATAACTTCACCTATATCTGCTAATGGGCTTCCCATGTGGCACAGTGGTAAAGAATCTGCCTGCCAATGCAAAAGACACAAGAGACTTGGATTTGATGGATTTGATCAATGGGTCGGGAAAATCCCCTGAAGAAGGAAATGGCAACCTAATCTAGTAATCTTGCCTGGAGAATCCCATGAACAGAGGAGCCTGGTGGGCTACAGTCCACGGAGTTGCATAGAGTCAGACATGACTGAGCATGCACACACATACACACACATGCATGCCAACTAATACAAGTTTTTTAATTTATTGTAAATCCATGTATGGAAAACTGCTACAAAATGGGAAGGCAGACCTTTTGTTTCTGAGGTTTAAAAATGATTCTGAAAGTGTTTTCTGTTCAATATTTGCATAAGAATTGTTAAAAACACCATTTTGAGTTCTGGTCCACAGCCTCTGATGATGGAACCTGGAAGTAGGCATTTTTTACCAACAAGCCATGAGATTTGTATGTATATTAAAATTTGAGTTCCTGAGACCAAGGTTTAAGCCAGAAGTTTATCTAACACGCTTTAGATATGTTCACCATAATTGCTTACTTACCTGGGAAGATTTCAAAATTAACATTCATAATTAAATTTATCTGAAAGGGTGTTGAAGGCCTCACCTTGGTTTTATGGCCACCTGGTGTGGTTTCCTCAAATTCTTCTCCCAGTTTAAAGGAGATTTCATTATTTTTAAATATGCTTTTGGTTTTTATAGTGATCAGATCTTCCTGTGTCATGATGGTCACAGTGGGTTTTGCCAGACAGCCAAGTTTCCTGCTGGCTCTTCCTATGCCTGGAAACCAGATAAAAGGACACAGTGATTAAATCTGTTGTTGTCTCCAAAGACTTTCGTTAGCTATATATTCTAATTAGGAGGTTTTGGAGTTAAACAGATTTGACTCTGCTTGAATTCAGACTTCTAAGCTAGTAGTACCACCATTGTATGTTAAAATAGGATATTTTTTACAGAAAAAACAATCTGTCTCCAGTTTTGATCTAAGAGCTGTCATGTTCTCTGGTCCAGTTAATCCTATTGTTTCATGGACCCTTCTGAAAATTTGCTTAAAGATATGAACCATCTCCTTATTTTAAAAATGCACTCATTTACATTGAGACAAAACCTTTTGGCATGAATTCTTCCAGATCTTTATTAATTCTCTTACATTCTTTTATGTTCACATGTATAGGGTTTACTTTTATCTATTATGTACTTTTACTGTTGTGAAATATATATAACATAAAATTTACCATTTTAGCCATTTTAAATGGCAGTACATTTAAGTGTGATTTAAGTACAATTGTCAGTAAGTACATAAACAATGTTATACAACCATCACCACTATATATAGAATTTTTAAAAATACAAATGTTTTGTTATAACAATTGTTATTAAACTTGATTTCCCCCTATATCTGTATGTTTTGGAGAGTTTCCATGTCAGTACATATCAGCATAAATTTTTGTCATAGCTACATAATATTTCATAGTATGTACATTCTGATATTTAGTTATTTATGCCCTATTGACGGCTATTTTTCTGCTTCCATTTTTTGTTATTACAAATAATGCTGTTGTGAACATGACTGCACACACAATTTTGTTCAGTACATGTCAGAGTGTATTCTATAAAAACAGTACCACATATACCTCGATATGTTGTTGGGTTTCCCTGGTGGCTCAGATGGTAAAGTGTCTGTCTGCAATGCGGGAGACCCAGGTTCAATCCCTGGCTTGGGAAGATCCCCTGGAGAAGGAAATGGCAACCCACTCCAGTACTCTTGCCTGGAAAATTCCATGAACAGAGGAGCCTTGTAGGCTACAGTCCATGGGATTGCAAAGAGTCAGACATGACTGAGAGACTTCACTTCAATAAGTAAGTTAAATTTCTAAGAGGAGGCACATTGGGGAAACACTGTAACATGTCCATGTTCATGGAATTCATACTGTGAAACATGATGACAAAATGTGATAGGTTAGAAAATGGTCCAAAGAGACACTCACATCCCAGACCCTGGAACCTATGAATGTTGCTTTATACACCTAAGGGGACTCTGCAGTTATGCCTAATTTAAGGATCTTGAAATAGGGAGAGTGTCCTGGATTGTCCAGGTGGACCCCAAATGTAGTCACAAATGTCCACATGAAATGTCCAAGAAATTTTCCTTATAAGAAGAGGAAGAGGAACAAGGGACACACACAGACTAAAAGTGAAGGGCTGGAAAAAAATATTTCATGCAAACAGAGACCAAAAGAAAGCAGGAGTCGCAGTACTCGTATCAGATAAAGTAGACTTTAAAATAAAGGCTGTGAAAAGAGACAAAGAAGGACACTACATAATGATCAAAGGATCAATCCAAGAAGAAGATATAACAATTATAAACATATATATGCACCCAACATTAGAGCACCACAATATGTAAGGCAAACGCTAACGAGTATGAAAGAGGAAATTAATAGTAATACAATAATAGTGGGAGACTTTAATACCCCACTCACAACTATGGATAGATCAACTAAACAGAAAATTAACAAGGAAACACAAACTTTAAATGACACAATGGATCAGCTAGACCTAATTGATATCTATAGGACATTTCACCCCAAAACAATCAACTTCACCTTTTTCTCAAGTGCACATGGAACCTTCTCCAGAATAGATCACATCCTGGGCCATAAATCTAGCCTTGGTAAATTTAAAAAAATTGAAATCATTCCAGTCATCTTTTCTGACCACAGTGCAGTAAGATTAGATCTCAATTACAGGAAAAAAAATTATTAAAAATTCAAACATATAGAGGCTAAATAACACACTTCTGAATAACCAACAAATCATAGAAGAAATCAAAAAAGAAATCAAAATATGCATAGAAACAAATGAAAATGAAAACACAACAACCCAAAACCTATGGGACGCTGTAAAAGCAGTGCTAAGGAGAAGGTTCATAGCATTACAGGCTTACCTCAACAAACAAGAAAAAAGTCAAATAAATGACCTAACTTTACACCTAAAGCAATTAGAGAAGGAAGAAATGAAGAACCCCAGGGTTAGTAGAAGTTAAGAAATCTTAAAAAATTAGGGCATAAATAAATGCAAAAGAAACTAAAGAGACCATAGCCAAAATCAACAAAGCTAAAAGCTGGCTTTTTGAAAAAATAAACAAAATTGACAAACCGTTAGCAAGACTCATTAAGAAACAAAGGGAGAAGAACCAAATTAACAAAATTAGACATGAAAATGGACAGATCAGAACAGACAACACTGAAAAACAAAGGATCATAAGAGACTACTACCAGCAGCTCTATGCTAATAAAACGGACAACTTGGAAGAAATGGACAAATTCTTAGAAAAGTATAACTTTCCAAAACTGAACCAGAAAGAAATAGAAGATCTTAACAGATCCATCACAAGCAAGGAAATCGAAACTGTAATCAGAAATCTTCCAGGAAACAAAAGCCCAGGACCTGATGGCTTCACAGCTGAATTTTACCAAAAATTTAGAGAAGACCTAACACCTATCTTACTCAAACTCTTCCAGAATATTGCAGAAGAAGGTAAACTTCCAAACTCATTCTATGAGGCCACCATCACCCTAATTCCAAAACGAGACAAAGATGCCATAAAAAAAGAAAACTACAGACCAATATCACTGATGAACATAGATGCAAAAATCCTTAACAAAATTCTAGTAAACAGAATCCAACAACATATTAAAAAAATCATACATCATGACCAAGTGGGCTTTATCCCAGGAATGCAAGGATTCTTTAATATCCACAAATTAATCAATGTAATACACATTAACAAATTGAAAGATAAAAACCATATGATTATCTCAGTAGATGCAGAAAAAGCCTTTGACAAAATTCAACATCCATTTATGATTAAAACTCTCCAGAAAGCAGGAATAGAAGGAACATACCTCAACATAATAAAAGCTATATATGACAAACCCACAGCAAGCATTACCCTCAATGGTGAAAAATTGAAAGCATTTCCCCTAAAATCAGGAACAAGGCAAGGGTGCCCACTCTCACCACTACTATTCAACATAATTTTGGAACTTTTGGCCACAGCAATCAGAGCAGAAATAGAAGTAAAAGGAATCCAGATAGGAAAAGAAGAAGTGAAGCTCTTACTGTTTGCAGATGACATGATCCTTTACATAGAAAACCCTAAAGACTCTACCAGAAAATTACTAGAGCTAATCAACGAATGTAGTAAAGTTGCAGGATATAAAATTAACACACAGAAATCCCTTGCATTCCTATACACTAACAATGAGAAAACAGAAAGAGAAATTAAGGAAACAATACCATTCACCATTGCAACAAAAAGAACAAAATACTTAGGAGTATATCTACCTACAGAAACAAAAGTCCTATACATAGAAAACTATAAAACTCTGATGAAAGAAATCAAAGAGGACATAAACAGACAGAGAAATATACCGTGTTCATGGATTGGAAGAATCAATATTGTCAAAATGGCTATACTGCCCAAAGAAATCTATAGATTCAGTGCAATCCCTATCAAGCTATCAATGGTATTTTTCACATAACTAGAACAAATAATTTCACAATTTGCATGGAAACACAAAAAACCTCGAATAGCCAAAGTAATCTTGAGAAAGAAGAATGGAACTGGAGGAATCAACCTGCCTGACTTCAGACTCTACTACAAAGCCACAGTCATCAAGACAGTATGGTACTGGCACAAAGACAGAAATATAGATCAATGGAACAGAATAGAAAGCCCAGAGATAAATCCACGAACCTCTGGACACCTTATCTTTGACAAAGGAGGCAAGAATATACAATGGAAAAAAGACAACCTCTTTAACAAGTGGTGCTGGGAAAACTGGTCAACCACTTGTAAAAGAATGAAACTAGAACACTTTCTATCACCATACACAAAAATAAATTCAAAATGGATTAAAGATCTACATAATAATAATCTACATAATAAAATAATATTAAAAAAAAAAAAAAAAAAAAAAAAAAAAAGATCTACATGTAAGACCAGAAACTATAAAACTCCTAGAGGAGAACATAGGCAAAACCCTCTCTGACATAAATCACAGCAGGATTCTCTATGACCACCTCCCAGAATATTGGAAATAAAAGCAAAACTAAACAAATGGGACCTAATGAAACTTAAAAGCTTTTGCACAACAAAGGAAACTATAAGCAAGGTGAAAAGACAGCCATCAGATTGGGAGAAAATAATAGCAAACGAAGCAACAGACAAAGGACTAATCTCAAAAATATACAAGCAACTCCTGAAACTCAATTCCAGAAAAATAAATGACCCAATCAAAAAATGGGCCAAAGAACTAAACAGACATTTCTCCAGAGAAGACATACAGATGGCTAACAAGCACATGAAAAGATGTTCAACATCACTCATTATCAAAGAAATGCAAATCAAAACCACAATGAGGTACCATTACACGCCAGTTAGGATGGCTGCTATCCAAAAGTCTACAAGCAATAAATGCTGGAGAGGGTGTGGAGAAAAGGGAACCCTCTTACACTCTTGGTGGGAATGCAAACTAGTACAGCCGCTATGGAGAACAGTGTGGATATTTCTTAAAAAACTGGAAATAGAACTGCCATATGACCCAGCAATACCACTTCTGGGTATACACACTGAGGAAACCAGATCTGAAAGAGACACATGCACCCCAATGTTCATCACAGCACTGTTTATAATAGCCAGAACATGGAAGCAACCTAGATGCCCATCAGCAGACGAATGGATAAGGAAGCTGTGGTACATGTACACCATGGAATATTACCCAGCCATTAAAAAGAATTCATTTGACTCAATTCTAATGAGATGGATGAAACTGGAGCCCATTATACAGAGTGAAGTAAGCCAGAAAGATAAATACCAATACAGTATACTAACACATATATATGGAATTTAGAAAGATGGTAATGATAATCCTATATTCAAAACAAAAAGAGACACAGATGTGCAGAACAGACTTTTGGACTCTGTGGGAGAAGGCGAGGGTAGGATGTTTCGAGAGATCAGCATCAAAACATGTATATTATCTAGTGTGAAACAGATCACCAGCCCAGGTTGGATGCGTGAGACAAGTGCTTGGGCCTGGTGCACTGGGAAGACGTAGAGAGGGAGGTGGGAGGGGGGATCGGGATGGGGAATACATGTAAATCCATGGCTGATTCATGTCAATGTATGGCAAAAACCACTACGATATTATTAAAAAAAAAAAAAAAAAAGAAAAGAGGAAGAGGGATATTAAACTCCAGGAGAAAATGTGACTCTAAGAGCAAAGAGTCACGTGCCATGGCCACATACTAAGGAATGCCAGCAGTCATCAGAAGTTGGAACACAAGATCGATTCTCAAAAAGCATAGAGCAAATGTTTGCAAATGAACATTTTTCAAAATAATAATGAACGGACTTGTGGACACAGGGGGGAAGGAGAGAGTGGGGCAAACTGAGAGAGCAGCATTGATGTATATACAATCTTTGTCATATCTGACTCTTTGTGACTCGATGGAGTGTAGCCCGCTAGGCTTCTCTGTCCATGGGATTTTCCAGGCAAAAATGGAGTGGGTTGTCATGCCCTTCTGCAGGGAATCTTTCTGACCCAAGGGTTGGACATGTCTCTTGCATCTCATGCATTGGCATTCAGATTCTTTACCACTAGCACCACCTGGGAAGCCCAATATATACACTGCTGCTGCTGCTGCTAAGCCGCTTTAGTCATGTCCGACTCTGTGCAACCCCATAGACGGCAGCCCACCAGGCTCCTTCGTCCCTGGGATTCTCCAGGCAAGAACAATGGAGTGGGGTGCCATTTCCTTCTCCAATGCATGAAAGTGAAAAGCAAAAGTGAAGTCCCTCAGTCGTGTCCGACTCTTTGCGACCCCATGGACTGCAGCGTACCAGGCTCCTCTGTCCATGGGATTTTCCAGGCGAGAGTATTGGAGTGGGTTGCCATTGTCTTCTCCGAATATACACTACCATGTGTAAAATAGATAGCTAGTATAGCAAAGGAAGTATAGTATAGCATATAAAATTGATAGCCTATATAGCAAAGGAAGTTTACCTCAGTGCTCAGCAATGACCTAGAGGGGTGGGTTAGGGGAGGTGGGAGGGAGGCTCAAGATGAGGGGATATAGGTGTACATATAGCTGATTCATTGTTGTACCGCAGAAATGAACACAAAGTTTATACTCCAATTAAAAATTATACTCCTATTTTATATTGAAGTATATATACACCAATTAAAAATAAATTTTTTAAATGTGATTTTTTTGTTTTAAATCATTTATTGAAATCATTTACTATTTAGCATATGGCACACGTGTATTTATCTATGCAAATCCATGGTAAATTATGTGAGAGCAGGGATTATGTCAGTTTCAATTAGTTTTGCAGAGAACTGTATCTAGGTGCTAAATCAATATTTATTGTTTCTATGTGAAAATCTGAAGGAAGAGGTTCACACAGAGCAAGTTCTGTGCTGTCAAAGCTCCCACTTTTACTGGCTGTGATATGCAAGTAAATATGGCTCACCCAGTTCTTTCATATATTCTTCAAAATTTTCACAAGAAATGGATTTCCATGTTCCTTGGAACAGTTCAGCCATTCTGCCTAAGTTGACTTTAAAGAAAAATTGCATCATATGAATAAGTATGTTCCTTGAAATATGTTGGAACCTGTTCTCAATACAATTCCGGTTGATTGTGCAGAAGAGTCAGAAAAAAAAAAAAAAAAGTACTCTAATCTTTGTCATTGTCCCATCAAACCATCCAAAGCAGGAAATTCAAGATGAAAATAGAACATGGTACAGATTTTAGCAGGACTAGATATAATTTTTCTATCTCTAATTTAAGGTCAAAACTAATGTTACAAATTCTTTCTGTTTCCTTCCATAAGAGCCACTACACACAGCAATGAATGAGCCAAGTGCATACTGAGGCAGCTGTGTCTTATGTCATAGGATGCCTAAACTCCAGGTCTTTCTCTCTCTTTCTCTGGTCGAGGATGATCTAGAAAAAAAAAAAAAAAAAAACCAATGTCTTAACTGTTTAGAGAGCTTGTAACATTTTCATTTTTGATCAGTTCAGTTTAGTTCAATTCAGTCACTCAGTCATGTCTGACTCTTTGCGACCCCATGGACTGCAGCATGCCAGGCCTCCCTGTCCATCACCAACTCCCAGAGTTTACCCAAACTCATGTCCATTGAGTTAGTGATGCCATCCAGCCATCTCATCCTCTGTTGTCCCCTTCTCCTCCTGCCTTCAATCTTTCCCAGCATCAGGGTCTTTTCAAATGAACAACTCTTTGCATCAGGTGGCCAAAGTATTGGAGTTTCACCCTCAACATTAGTCCTTCCAATGAACACTCAGGACTAATCTCCTTTAGGATGGACTGGTTGGATCTCCTTATAGCCCAAGGGACTCTCAAGAGTCTTCTCCAACACCATAGTTCAAAAGCATCAGTTCTTCAGTGCTCAGCTTTCTTTATAGTCCAACTCTCACATCCATACATGAACACTGGAGAAACCATAGCCTTGACTAGACGGACCTTTGTTGGCAAAGTAATGTTTGCTTTTTAACATACTGTCTAGGTTGGTCACAACTTTCCTTCCAAGGAGTAAATGTCTTTTAATTTCATGGCTGCAATCACCATCTGCAGTGATTTTGCAGCCCCCCAAAATAAAGTCAGCCACTGTTTCCACTGTTTCCCCATCTATTGATACTTTGAACTAAAACCCAGAAAGATACCATAGATGACATTTGAACCAAAAAGTTAAGTTTAGTCAGGGCTAGAACAATCATTTTAAGTCATGTACATATTGAGCAAGAGAATGAAGCAGAAAGAAAAGGAAGGAAATACAGCAACTATGACGAAGTCTTTCCAAGGAATATTCCAGTTGATATAGGGTTGACTGGTTTGATTTTGTTTCTATGCAAGGGACTCCAAAGAGTCTTCTCCAGCCCCACAATTTGAAAGCATCAGTCCTTCAACATTCAGTCTTCTTTACAATCCAACTCTCACATCCATGACTACTAGAATAACCATAGCTTTGACTACATGGATCTTTGTCAACAAAGTAATGCCTCTGCTTTTTAATACACTATCTAGGTTTGTCATAGCTTTTCATCCAAGGAGCAAGCATCTTTTAATTTAATGGCTGCAGTCACTGTCTTACCACTCTGAATGTAATTAAACCACTGCTCATTCAACCTGCATCCACACACTGAGCTGAGCTCTTCGTAACTTATGTCCAGGCTTCTTCTACTCCTTCAGCTGATCACAGGAGACCCACCCACAGTCCTAGGAATGATCTGAGGGGGTGGGTGCTGATATTCAAGCAGTGGGGACATGGTCTGGGCTACCTGCTCACAGCTACCTCATGTCTCCTGGTCTTACCCAGCCTTGATCCCAGATGCACAACTTTGATTTTACTTGGGACTGCTGCTGGGCCTGCCTGAGTTTATGACTCTGTGGATCTGACAGAATCCAGCTCATAATGGACAGTTCCAGACACATGGTTACTTAGTATCCTCTAATCAAGAATTCCGTCTATACTCAGTCCCTGTAACACAGCAAGAACTCTTTGCAAAAAGCATATAAGTTCCCATTCCAAATGGTGTGGCCTTGTTCCCCAGTGTCAGAGGTCTGTGTTGTTTAGCTCCCACCCTGCTTTACCTACGTGTTATGCTGGGTCTTTTCCCAACACTAACACCTCCAACAGCATAGGGTTTGCCAGATCATCTGACCCTAGTAGCAGAGTTGCTTGTATTGCAGCCCTGACTTCCTGCTTCAGACCTCACTCAGAGCAGAGAGATTCACTTGTCCCCCAGTATCTGGACTGGAACACGTTTCTGGATGTGGAGTCTGCTTCCTTCTTTCAGGTAGAAAGGTAAGATGCAGCAGTTTGTCTTAGAGATGTCTTCACCTTCCCTTGACCCACCTGGATCACTAAACACTTTATAGCCCTAGAAGTTCCCTAGTTGTCACCCACTGTAACCCTCATGCTTTGCCATGCCTGTGTCTTACCAGTGCCTCCAGCATGTGCGCCACTTCTTGCTCATCCTCCTGATCAATGCGATGTTGTGCAGGATGTCCAGACAACCCAGATCTTATCTGAATATATATTACGACAGAGAACAGAAGGTAATGAAGCCTGAAACAGACCTGTACATGTATATAGTCATCCATTTCATGTAAATGCAAGCAGTTTCTGATCTTTCCAGATTGGGAGAGAGAAAGCGCCAAATCATGTGCATACTGTGTACCTGAGGCCATGTTCATCTGCTCTTGCAAAAATAACACGTAGCACAGCAGTCACAATTGGGGCTGTTATTTGAGCTTGCTGTGGCCTACAGTCATTTTCTGATTCATTTGGTTTCTGCAGGGACCAGACTGGTGAATTAAATGGAGCTATGATATGAACCTCTATCTCCTGCATTCTTAATATTGTTTAGATTAGCATTAATTTCTACCATTCCTCTTTATCATCACTTTCAAATGCAGTATTGTTAGATTCACCATCTTCACCAGGATTGACCAGGGGTCAGGTAGAGAGGAGAATGGAGTGTGGAAGTACAGTTTCAAAAGATTCCATATTGCCTTCTCACTACAATAGCTCATTTGGTTGGAATGGGAAGA
Source organism: Muntiacus reevesi (assembly GCF_963930625.1). Classification (NCBI taxonomy): domain Eukaryota; kingdom Metazoa; phylum Chordata; class Mammalia; order Artiodactyla; family Cervidae; genus Muntiacus; species Muntiacus reevesi. The sequence goes on along the minus strand of NC_089260.1, from coordinate 34,902,180 downwards.
ATTCAAGATGGAGGCTACTCCAAAGGCCACCTATATCAGTCCCAATTATATAGTCAAGGACAGGGGATGTAATCACTGGTTGGGTCCACAGACTTACTGGATACATTGAGAGCCAGAATGTTGATTATTACCTGGCTCTGGTACACCTCCTCTCTAACATGCTGCTTTGGAACTCTGTGAATCAATGTTAATTCAGATTCACTATCCTTAAAATATTTGGATATCCCTCTTTTCCCAGAATTTATTTTCTCAGCGGAATTACAGTGTATCTTTTTTGAGGAAAATGGGGGAAGTAAACACAGGTTTTCCCCATGGCATTTTAAGATTCTTCCTCCTGTGGGCTTGGTAACCTCTTTAGCCACTGTTTTCTGGGCTTGAAAACTACCTTAAGTTTGAGATCTGGGCAAAGGATCGTGAATTTCTATTGGCATCATCACCCTCAGTCTGCTGCTCATCCATTCTTGTCTTTTGGTTGTATTGATTAAGCAGTATCCCCATTAGTTATTCATCTATTTTGCCTCTTGGGGTGCCATGCTCTATTAAGTATCTCCACAATTCCCTCCAGGTCAAGCCCTGTTAGCTACAACCCCCTGACTTCTGGCAGTAAGTGCTGTCATCCAGTCCCCATTGCTTTCCGTTTCCCTATTGCTATCAATGAGCAAACTGACTGATTGATGTGAAATTAATATGGATACACATATAGCTATAAATGGAGAAGGCAATGGCACCCCACTCCAGTACTCTTGCCTGGAAAATCCCACAGAAGGAGGAGCCTGGTAGGCTGCAGTCCATGGGGTCACTAAGAGTTGGACACGACTGAGAGACTTCACTTTCGCCTTTCACTTTAATGCATTGGAGAAGGAAATGGCAACCCACTCCAGTGTTCTTGCCTGGAGAATCCCAGGGACGGGGGAGCCTGGTGGGCTGCCATCTGTGGGGTCGCACAGAGTGGGACACAACTAAAGCGACTTAGCAGCAGCAGCAGCAGCATAGCTATAAATATCTTTTTCTCGTTTTATAGAAAGGTATAATAACTATATTGGTTCATACCAGAAGTATAGATCTTTTCATTTTCTTGTAGGGAAAGAGAGATGAGAGCCCCACAATTAAGAGTTGCCAGTGTTTTGGCATATTGAATTATTTCAGCTAAGCAATTTGAAGTGCATTGGAGCTGGACAAGGCATTGTGCATACTCTGCAGAGACTGGCATGCTAGGAAAACTCAGGCTTCACTCATTTGCTGTTCATTCAATAAATCTTTGTTGCTCTTGTTTCTTTTATTTAGTCACTAAGTCGTGTCTGACTCTGCAACCTGATGGACTGCAGCACACCAGGTTCCTCTGTCCTTTACCATCTCCCAGAGTTTGCTCAAATTTATGTCCATTGTGTTGGTAATTCTATCGAATCATCTTATCCTCTGTCATCCCCTTCTCCTTTTGCCTTCAATCTTTCCCAGCATCAGGGTTTTTTTTTTCCAATGAGGCACCTCAGTGGCCAAAGTATTGGAGCTTTTCAGCAGCAGTCCTTGCAATGAATATTACAGGGTTGATTTCCTTTGGGATCAACTAGTTTGATTTCCTTGCTGTCCAAAGGACTCTCAAAATAAACTTTTGAGTCCCTGTTAAATGAAAGACCGCAGTGCTGGGCATGGGGTGTATAAGGGTGAATGAAAGAGATGTGCAAAATGTTTCCAACATTATGAAAGAGAATCTGAAATGATGTTAAATTCTTGAATGTTTCCATGTGGGAATCTATATGTGCAATATAAGCATGGAGAAACAACCCTTTTTTAGAGCAGGGATTGGCAAGCTATGATCTATGTCCTAAATCCTATAGGTAAAGATTTATTAGAACACAGCCACACTTATTATCTGTGGCTGCTTTTGGGCTACAGTAGAAGAACAGGGTAGTTGGGACAGACACCACATGGCTTGTAAAGCCTCCAATATTTACTGTCTGGCCCTTTACAGAAAATTGCTTGCCAATCCCCATTTTAGAGTCTTGTGTGTCTCTATGTGTTAGTTGCTCAGTCGTGTCCAGCTCATTGCAACACCATGGACGGTAGCCCATCAGGCTCCTTTGTCCATGGAATTCTAGAATACTAGAGAGGGAATTTCCTCTTCCAGGGGATCTTCACCACCCAGGGATCCTCCTGCATTGTAGGCATATTCTTTACCATCTGAGTCACCAGGGAAGCCCTTAGAATCTTAAATCTGACTTAAATTAATATTTAAAACTTGAGATCATAACAATTACTGTGTTTGTAGGCTTTCTTTGGGCTTCCCTTGTGGTTCAGCTGGTAAAGAATCTGCCTGCAGTGCGGGAGACCTGGGGTTGATCCCTGGGTTGGGAAGATCCCCTGGAGAAGGGAACAGTTACCCACTCAGTATTCTGGCCTTAAGAATTCAGACTATAGAATCCATGGGGTCTCAAAGAGTCAGACATGACAGAGATTTTAACTTTTTAGAATCAAACCTCATATGCATCAGAGATGCTCAGAGGATTCAAACAAAACTTTGTGCACATCAGAACCAAGAGACCCAACAGAGACCAAGCCAGAACTGTGTTTGAGTGTCTCCTGTGGAGGTACTGATCTTCAGTGGCCTGCAACTGAGACAGAAGCTCTGGGTGCAGGAGACCTGGTCACACAACCTGTGGCATAAGACATCTTGGAGGAGGTCACTTTTAACCCCACCATAGAGCTGCCCAGCAGACGACCCACAAACTGCAGAACAATTATACCAAAGAAATTCCCTCACTGTTAAGAAAGTTCTAGGACCCACAACAGATTTCCCAACCTGGGGATCTGGCAAAGGGACTGAGAACCCCCAGGGAATTTGGCTTCGGAGGCCAGTGGGATTTGATTACAGAACTTACACGGGACTGGGGAAACAGGCTATCGGAGGGCACAAACAAAACCTGTGTGCACCAGGACCCAGGAGAAAGGAGCAGTGACCCCACAAGGGACTGACCCAGACTTGCCTGTGAGTGGCTAGGAATCTTCGTTGGAGGCATGGGTCAGCGGTGGCCTGAGGCAGGGTCAGGACACTGAGTGCAGATGCGCCTGCACCAGGCCTTTTGAAGGAGGTGCATTATTTTCATTACCTCCACCATAGTTGGGGTTTCCCTGATAGCTCAGTTGGTACAGAATCTACCTGCAGTGCAGGAGACCCCAGTTTGATTACTGGGTCAGGAAGACCCACTGGAAAATGGATAGGCTACCCACTCCAGTATTCTTGGGCTTCCCTGGTGGCTCAGCTGGTAAAGAATTTGCCTTCAATGCGAAGACCTGGGTTTGATCCCTGGGTTGGGAAGATCCCCTGGAGAAGGGCAAAACTATTCACTCCAGTATTCTGGCCTGGGGAATTCCATGGAATGTATATAATCCGTGGGGTTGCAAAGAATTGAACAGGACCGAGCGACTTTCACCTTCACTTTTCACTTTCCACCATAGTTTGGCCTGGGTTCAAACAACAGGGAGGGAACTCAGCCCCAGCCATCAACAAAAAATTGGATTAAAGATTTACTGAGCATGGCCCTGCCCATCAAAATAAGACCCAGTTTCCCCCACAGTCAGTCTCTCTCAACAGGAGCCTTCCATAAACCTCTTATTCTTATCCATCAGAGGGCAGACAGAATGAAAAACACAATCACAGAAAACTAATCAAACCGACCACATGGACCACAGCCTTGTCTAACTCAGTGAAACTATGAGCCATGCCGTGTGCGGTCACCTAAGATGGACGGGTCATGGTGGAGAGTTCTGACAAAACATGGTCCACTGGAGCAAGGAATGGCAAACAATTTCCCCATGAACAGCATGAAAAGGCAAATTATATGACACTGAAAAATGAACTCCCCAGGTAGGTATGTACCCAATATGCTACTGGAGAAGAGTGGAGAAATAACTCCAGAAAGAATGAAGAGATGGAGCCAAAGTGAAAACAACACCCCATCTGGGTGTGACTGGTGATGGAAGTAAAATTCAATGCTGTAAAGAGCAATATTGCATAGAAACCTAGAATGTTAGGTCCATGAATCAAGGAAAATTAGAAGTGGTCAAATAGGAGATGGCAAGAGTAAACATCAACATTTTGGGAATCAGTGAACTAAAATGGACTTGAATGGGTGAATTTAATTCAGATGACCATTATATCTACTACTGTGGGCAAGCCTCCCTTAGAAGAAATGGAGTAGCCCTCATAGACAACAAAAGAGTCTGAAATGCATTACATGGGTGCAATTTCAAAAACGAAAGAATGATCTCTGTTCATTTTCAAGGCAAGCCATTCAATATCACAGTAATTCAAGTCTATGCCCCAACCAGTAGTGCTGAAGAAGCTGAAGTTGAACAGTTCTATGAAGACTTACAAGACCTTTTAGAACTAACACCCAAAAAAGATGTCCTTTTCATTATAGGGGACTGGAATGCAAAAGTAGGAAGTTAAGAGATACCTGGAGTAACAGGCAAATTTGGCCTTGGAGTACACAATGAAGCAGGCAAAGGCTAATAAAGTTTTGCCAAGAGAATGCACTGGTTATAACAAACACCCTCTTCCAACAACACAAGAGAAGACCTTACACATGGACATCACCAGATGGTCAATACAGAAATCAGATTGATAACGTTCTTTGCAGCCAAAGATGGAGAAGCTCTAAACAGTCAGCAAAAAAATACCAGGAGCTGACTGTAGGTCAGATCATGAACTCCTTTTTGCCAAATTCAGACTTAAATTGAAGAAAGTAGGGAAAACCACTAGACCATTTAGGTATGACCTAAATCAAATCCTTTATGATTATACAGTGGAAGTGACAAATAGATTCAAGAGACTAGATCTGATGGACAGAGTGCCTAGAGAACTATGGACAGAGGTGCATGACATTGTACAGGAGGCAGTGATCAAGACCATCTCCAAGAAAAAGAAATGCAAAAAAGCAAAATGGTAGTCTGAGGAGGCCTTACAAATAGCTGAGAAAAGGAGACGTTAAAGGCAAAGGAGAAAAGGAAAGATGTACCCATTTTGAATGCAGAGTTCCAAAGAATGGCAAGGAGAGATAAGAAAGCCTTCCTCAGCAATCAATCCAAAGAAATAGAGGAAAAAAATAGAATGGGAAAGACTAGAGATCTCTTCAAGAAAACTATAGATACCAAGGGAACATTTCATGCAAAGATGGGTGTAACAAAGGACAGAAATGGTACAGAAGTAACAGAAGCAGAAGATATCAAGAAGAGGTGGAAAGAATACACAGAATTGTACAAAAAAGGTCTTCATAACCCAGATAACCATGATGGTGTGATCACTCACCTAGAGCCAGACTGCCTGGAATGTGAAGTCAAGTGGGCCTTAGGAAGCATCACTGCAGACAAAGGTAGTGAAGATGATGGAATTCCAGTTGAGCTATTTCAAATCCTAAAAGATGATGCTATGAAAGTGCTACATGCAATATGCCAGCAAATTTGGAAAACTCAGCAGTGGCCACAGGACTGAAAAAGGTCAGTTTTCATTCCAATCCCAAAGAAAGGCAATGCCAAAGAATGCTCAAACTACCGCACAGTTGCACTCATCTCACATGCTAGCAAAGCAATGTTCAAAATTCTCCAAGCCAGGCTTCAACAGTATGTGAACTTCCAGATGTTCAAACTGGATTTAGAAAAGGCAGAGGAACCAGAGATCAAATTGCCAACATCAGTTGGATCATCGAAAAAGCAAGAGAGTTCCAGAAAAACATCTACTTCTGCTTTATTGATTATACCAAAGCCTTTGACTGTGTGGATCACAACAAACTGGAAAATTCTTCAAGAGATGGGAACACCAGACTATCATATGTACCTCCTGAGAAATCTGTATGCAGGTCAAGAAGGAACAGTTAGAATCAGACATGGAACAACAGACTTGTTCCAAATTGAGAAAGGAATATGTCAAGGCTGTATATTGTCACCCTGCTTGTTTAACTTATATGCAGAGTACATCATGTGAAATGCCAGGCTGGATGAAGCACAAGCTGGAATCAAGATTGCCAGGAGAAATATCAATAACCTCAGATATGCAGATGACACCACCCTTATGGCAGAAAGTGAAGAAGAACTAAAGAGCCTCTTGATGAAAGTGAAAGAGGAGAGTGAAAAACTTGGCTTAAGGCTCAGCACTCAGAAAACTAAGATCATGGCATCTGGTTACATCGCTTCATGGCAAATAAATAGTGAAACAATGGAAACAGTGAAAGACTATTTTGGGGGGCTCCAAAATCATTGCAGATGGTGACAGCAGCCATGAAATTAAAAGACGCTACTCCTTGGAAGAAAAGCTATGACCAACCTAGACAGCATATTAAAAAGCAGAGACATTACTTTGCCAACAAATGTCCATGTAGTCAAAGCTATGGTTTTCCCGGTAGTCATGTATGGATGTGAGAGTTGGACTATAAAGAAATCTGAGCACCAAAGCATTGATTCTTTTGAACTGTGGTGTTGGAGAAGACTCTTGAGAGTCACTTGGGCTGCAAGGAGATCCAACCAGTCCATCCTAATGGAGATCAGTCCTGATAGTTCATTGGAAGGCTGATGCTGAAGTTGAAACTCCATTACTTTGGCCACCTGATTCCTTAGAAAAGACCCTGAAGCTGGGAAAGATTGAAGGCAGAAGGAGAACAGAATGATAAAGGATGAGATGGTTGAATGGCATCATCGACTCAATGGACATGAGTTTGAGCAAGCTCAGGGTGTTGGTGATGGATGGGGAAGCCTGGCATGCTACAGTCCATGGGGTCTCAAAGAGTTGGTTGCAACTGAGCTACTGAACTGAACTAACTGAAGCTTTCATTGCTTGAGATACAAGAATAGTGGATAATATTTTGCCTTCCATAGCTTTTTCATCAAGAAAACACATTTTTAGAACTATGTCACAGGTAAGGCCAACAGAAAATTTAACATAAAAATTCAAGCTCTGGCATTTTACAAAAGTTATGTGAGACAGAGCTGGTTATCAGTAAATACAAATGAAATATTTTAAAAATTGCTTTGAATGGTATGAGACAGAAGGATGCAAGTATTTAAAATTATTTGGTTAGGGAAAAAAAAACAGTATAAAAAGCTCTCCTGCTGTCTGCCTCCCCAAGTCTAACCTGAAGTAACTAAGGTTTTGTTAAATTTGAAAGCTTTCTGCAGAAATAACCCTGAATATCCCACCCTTTTAGTGACCTTATTGATGTTCAGCTTTCAGATTTTTCATGCAGCTCTAAGATCCTTAGGTTAAAACTGTCTAATAAAAAAAATATTTTTAATAATTTTCAAAGAAGAATGTATTGACAATAGGGAAAGTCTGCTACAAAAGTTTAGGTTTTGTGGCAAACAAAAAGTAGTGATCTAAAGAGTTGTATGGTTCTCTTTCCATATTGAAGCGAAGCGAAGTCGCTCAGTCGTGTCTGACTCTTTAAGACCCCATGGATTGTAGCCCCCCAGACTCCTCGGTCCATGGGATTTTCCAGGCATGAATACTGGAGTGTGTAGCCATTTCCTTCTCCAGGGAATCTTCCCAACCCAGGGATCAAACCCAGGTCTCCTGCATTGTAGGCAGACGCTTAACCATCTGAGCTACCAGGGAAGCTCCTTTCCATATTAGTTGGGCTTTATTAAGGTGTTAATGGAACTCAGAACACAGCCCTCTTTGGTCACAACCCCAGTGTGTACTACTCAAGGACAACAGAAGAAGAAGGGTGTTTCTTCATGTCCCTACTGTACAGAAGAGTAGATGAAAGTGACTAGCAGACAGAACTGAATGGAATAAAGCACATGGACACCCAAAAAAGCAAGAAAATGGCAGCCTTGCACACACTGAAAAATATTTTTTAGTAGGGTTGGGAAGTGTAGTGAGTTGAATTAAGCCTCCCCCACCCCCAGCCAAAAAAATGTGTGTCTAAGTCCTAACCCTGGTACTTGTGAATGTGAACTTGTTTAAAAATAGGGTCTTTGCAAATGCATTTAAACTAAGGACTTCAAGATGAGATCACCCTGGATTTTTGGGTGTGCCCTAAATCCAAGGACACATGTCTTTATAAAGGAAAAAGAGACAGATTTGAGACCCAGAGACAGGGGAAAGATCAACAAAGAAGAAATTGGAAGATGACCATGAATCAAGTACTACCCAGAGAAACCACAGGAAGCTGGGAGAGAGGTCTGGTGTGGATTCTTCCTTAGGGCCTCCAGATGCTGTCAACCCCTTAACTTCATACTTCTGGTCTTCAAAACTGTAAGAGAATAAATTTCTGTCGTTTTAAGCCACCAGCTTGTGAGGATTTGTTATGGCAGCCCAGGACACTAGTAAAGGGAGAAACTAATTTTTAAAGGTCTTCGATGCTTTATGTTTAAAATAAGGAGTTCATTTAATTATAAAAAATGACATTTAAAATTATTAGGAATTGTCTCTATCTCACTGGATTTTGTTTTTGGTCAATTTAAAGTTATATTTACCAAGGAGAGATGTCAGTTTATATAAATAATAATAACTATTAGGTAATTTTGAAATAGGGGCTTCCCTGGTGGCTCAGTGGTAAGGAAGCCACCTACAATACAGGAGACATGGGTTTGATCCCTGGGTTGGGAAGATCTCCTAGAGGAGGAAATGGCAACCCACTCCAGTATTCTTGCCTAGAGAATCCCAAGGACAGAGGAGCCTAAAAGGCTACTGTCCACGGGGTCACAAAAGTATTGGATATGGCTGCGAGACTGAGCATATGTGTAGTTTTGAAATAGAATAAAAGGCTAAATAAAAGTAGTCAATAATGGTATAATTATATAATAAAATTATATAAATCATTTTTTTTAAGTTCAAGTAAGAAAAACATTTTTCTTATTTCTCTAGTTTTTTATCCTCTTCCCCTCTCCTGCCAGTTTTTTTTTTTTTTTTAATATTCAGAATCATAAAACTTCTTTTGGGGAACACTGAAGGATGCAAGATTTGATTAATAAATCTAAACCTTAAACTAAGGATTTCAAGATGAGATCATCCTGGATTTGGGGTGTACCTTAAATCAATGACAGATGTCTTCATAATGGAAAGAGAGAGAGATTTGAGATGCAGAGACAGAGGAAAAGGTCATGTTGTTTAAAAAAATTTAGACAATAAAAATAGATTACTTGATCTTAGAAAACAGAAATATGTGGTCTCTATTTGTCAGAATTTTAGCAGATTGCTAACTTTGGGTTGTGTGCTGTCCACTTCTGAGTGATTACATGAGTTGGACAAATCAAAACACTGGAGAGTCTTCCTGTGGGGATGAATAGACAGGTCAGAGCCAGGCAGGCAAAGGGCTTATGATTCAGATCATGCTGGGTTCCCAGGCTCTCTTGCCCTTCTCTTCCCACAGTCAGAGCTGTTTGAACCCCACCTGCTGCCTTAGCATTGCCCCAAGGCCACAGTTCCATGCTCACCCGTAAAGCAGCCTGAACCCCAGTGGTTCTCAAGCTTCAGTTGCATTTGTAAAAATGCCAACTCATGTGTGTTGCCCTAGATTTTCTCAATTCAAATTACCAGGAACCAGACCTGGCAGTATGAATTTAGAATTCCTCCAGGTGATTCTACACCAGTGTATGACTCAATGATGATGGACAAACAAGCTAGACCAGTGGTTCTGTAAGTGTGGTCCCTGAATCAGCATCATCATCATCCCCCGGGAACTTGGGCCCCACCTCAGCCTTGCTGAATCAGAAATGGGAAGGGGACCCAGTTATCTGTGGTTTAACAAGCCTTTCAGGTGATTCCTATGAGAGCTCAAATTTGAGAACCACTGCCCATACTTAGACTCACTTCCAAGGAACAGAGTCTGGATAAGGGGAAAATAGTAATTCCGAAAACCTGGTGAGCATCACTTTAATCAGGTGACCAGGTGTAACACCCTTTGTGTTAAATCTTGCTGGTGTCATGTGCCTCCTGAGATGATGTCCTTCACCCTCGTGGTCTTCTTACAGAACCATAATCCAAATCTAATCATTAGGAAACATCAGACATGTGAAGAAAAACTGAAGAAAATTCTACAAAATACTCTTCAAGACTATCAAGGTTTCGAATAGCAAGGAAAAACTGAGAAACTGTCACAGACTGGAGAAAACTTAAGGAGACATGACAACTGAGTACAATGTAGGCTCCTGAATTGCATCCTGGAACAGGAAAGGGCAGTAGTGGAAAAAGTGGAGAAAAATGTGAATAAGGTCTAAAGTTTAGTTACTAGTATTGCCCCAGCATTCATTTCTTAGTTTTGTTTTTTTAACCTGCCATTAGTTTATTTATTTTTTCACTTATTTTTATTAGTTGGAGGCTAATTACTTTACAATATTGTAGTGGTTTTTGCCATACATTGACATGAATCAGCCATGGATCTACATGTGTTCCCTATCCTGATCCCCCCTCCCACCTCCCTCCCCATCCCATCCCTCTAGGTCTTCCCAATGCATCAGCCCTGAGCACTTGTCTCGTGCATTCATGTATCCCATGAAGTAAGATATTGACATTAAGGAAATGGGATGAAGAGTATATGGGAACACTCTGCATCATTTGGAACTTCTCTATAAATCTAAAAGTATGCCAAAAAACATTTTTAAAAGTCAACAAAAACAAAAAAATAAGAGAAAAAAGTGTGGTCCACAGATCAGCAGCATCTGCACCACCTGAAAGATTGCTAATACTGAAGATGGTCAGAACCCATTCCAGAATGACTGAATCTGAGTGCATTTTTTTAGAAGATCATCAAGTCAATCATTGAATGTACAGTAAAAGTTGAAAAACCCTGCTCTTTACCACAAGGCTGGGATTTAGCATCAGCTCAACCTTGTCTGGTCTTCAGACACATACTAGTTTCTATTTTGAGCCACTTGCCTATTTATTAAAACCCAAGCTCTGTTTTCAACCTGATTGAGATCAATAAGCTCTGTGCCACTCCTCGGGGCTCAGTCCTTATATGTTATAACATTCCCCAAAGGCTCAGACCCTATCTTTTAGTTATGAGATATTTCCTTCCTTAAAATGTGGGAGTCTTGCCTTTGATCCCTAAGCTTGCTTGGGGTCTGCTACCTGTCACAGACTTCCCTCTTGCTGACATGCCTTGTATTTTAAGTGCTGCCTCCTCGAAGCAATCTGTCACAGTGTTCCATGCACCTCTTGTGCTGATAGCACTGGGATTTCCACTTATTGTCACTAAAAAATCAGATGTTATACTCTACTTGCAGATTCAACCAGGCCTGGAAATATCTAGAGATAGGATGTCATGTGCAGAGCTTGTTTCTCCATCAAATAGCTCAACAAAAAGAGCAGGATTTCCAGAAATTCCAATGTTTACTGAAAAAGTGGGTTCAACAGGATCTGGGATTTGAGATAAAAGCTAGAGGCCTAGGAATGAAACCAGAGATGTAAACTATCTTCTCTGTGTCCAGATTTTTTCCTTTAGTGTCATTCAATCTCAGAAATTAGAACCTACTGATTTTATAAAGATAGTTGGCTTTTATGGATATTATAAAATCCAGCCAGAATGGTGAACATGGACACTTTTCCTGAACATGTTAGCATTAACCTTCTTCTCTTGGAGGAAAGGACTGCAGTGAATTCCTGAAGTTTAAAAGTTAAGAGAAATGACTCCTTGAAAACATGCCTGGCCCAGTCTACCCAAAGGAAGACCAGGCTTCTTGTTTTTGTAGGGAAACACTGGGCCCCTGTCTTGGGGCATCTTGGCAAGCATCATCCTCAGGAAATATTGTGTGAATCGGACCATGGCACATGGACTTTTCAGGGAAGAGTTGCACCAGCAGCCAAATGACTTGGCAGCAGCTGAGGCAACCATGCAATAACCTCAAAGTTAGAACCAACCTGGTGAGTGGGACATGGGAGAAGCTGATGGAACTCCACACCTCTCTGAGCAGTGGAAGAGCTCTGGATTGGGCTGGGAGTGCCCATGTGTCGGCAGCGGGTAGATAGTTCATAAGTATCCAGTATACAACTCTCTAGTGCACTGAGTGTGCTCTGCTTGCAGTGACCTGGAGACACCCATTTGAGTCAACACACCCCACTCCACAAATACACCGATTTCCAATCGTTTTGTGTAATTTCTTTTAATTTAAACATTTGAAGAACTCTAATTTTGCTGCTCAGCAACTAAGGGGAGAAGAGATTTTTCTCACATTTTGATCAGGATAGACAGGAGACTATTATCTTTCATAATACAAGTGACTAGAGTAGTTTCACAATCCAGAGAAACAGAAGAGCTGGGGAAAAAGAGCCAGGCTACCTAAGGGCATTGACCCCTGGCTGCGGTGGAGGAGGCAAACTCACCCTGAGATGAACAGGGCGGACTTTGGTATCAATGTTAGGAAGAAATTCCACTCTTTTGGAACAATTTAACATCATCTTCATTTAAGATATTCAAGTTTAAAATTTTGACACTTTGGAATCTAAGAATTGCAATGAAATACCCAATAAGAAAAAAACTGGCATAGGAGGTAGAACTCCTTTGGCTTTGGGATCCTAAGTTGCATTACAAAACCAATTAGCTGTAGGCTAGGCAGTATGTGAGTCATCTTTTTCTTCTCACATTAACATCAACTGTGAAATCTAAAGTGAATGATGACATTCCAAAGACAATTGCATATGATTCTTCTTTAGCAAGTTCGGGCAACTTAGAGTAGCTGTCATAAGGGAATACGTCATCTCACGCTATTTTAATGATGATGGCTCCACTGGGAAGGACCATAAGGGGGAAAATGAGTTTAGTGTCTGGGCTGTGTCTGAAGTCAAAGTGAAGCTGAAAAGCAAATGTTATATTGAAATTAATTTAGGGTTTTGTTGATAACAGATGAGAAATTAGCTTCAGGGATGTTTAAAAAAAACACCAATAATTTTGAAAAGCAATGGGATCCATTCATTCATCTATAGGTATACAAAGTTATTTACATTCTGATCAAAAGTATGAGAAAAAAATCATAGTAAAATGACTGGAATGAGATGCACTAAGTTAAAAGTGAGTGTCTTCAATGATGGGACAATGGGAATTAAACTATTTCTTCCCATTTCTCAATAATTTCAGTTTGTCTGAAATTGTTCAATAGTTAAAAGAATAAATTCCTTTCAAAAATTAAAGCACAAAAAGACAAATAAAGATATGATTACATGCTATTCTACTTTTATGAAGTATCTAAAGTGGTTAAATCATAGAAACAGGAAGTAGGAAGGTAGTTGCCAGGGGCTGTGGGGAGGGGAAGGGGTAATTTCAGTGTCACAAGATCAAAGATAGAAAGATCTAGAGATCTGTGCACAGCAATGTTAATATACTGAACACCACTGACCTATACACTTAAACGTGGTTAAAATGATAAATTTTAATTTTACTTTAAAATTTTTAACTTAAAAAGAAAAGTAAAATGAATAGTACAGGACATCCCTAGTGGTCCAGGGGCCAGGAATCCTCCTGCCAATGCAGGGGACAAGGGAAGATCCCACATGCCTCAGGGCAGCTAAGCCCATGGTCTGCAACTATGGAAGCCTGTACTCTGCAACAAGAGATGCTACAGCAACGAGAAGGCCACACACTACAAGGAAGAGTAGCCCCGGCTCACCATAGCTAGAGAAAGATGGTGTGCAGCAATGAAGATGCAGTGTAGTCAAAAATAAATAAAAACATTTAAAAAAATAAACAGTACAATACATGACCATATGTAAAATAATAATGATGAAAAGATTAAAATGTTTAAATAAAGTATATTCAACAAGGACTTGGGACATTGTCAAGATATGGGAGTTAAGGTCAGAAATGAGCCCAAAGTGCCTGCCTGACGCTGGCACCATGCAAGAAGTTGGGCGTACAGGAAGGGAAGCAGTTTTGCAGAAGAAAAGGAGATACAAGATATGAATTCAACTTTAGGAGCCAATGTCTCTAAGATAACCAGTCTACAGTTTGCCATAGAAAGTTGGATACACAGATCTGGAGCCCTGGACATAAAGATCTGGATTAGAGAGAGAGTAAAAAAAAAAGAAAGACACAGTGATTTGAAGTGGGTGGGGTCACTCTAGATTAGAGTGAACAATAAGATAAATGCAGGCGGAATGGAAATGAACATGTAACAACAACCAGTGTGTGGGGTAACTGAGAAAAAGGGAGTGCATTTATTTCTTAGGGCTGCCGTAACAAATTACCACAAACTGGGCAGCTTATAACAACAGAAATTTATTCCCTCACAGTTCTAAAGGCCTGAAATCTGAAGTCCAGGTGTTGCTGGAACATGCTCCCTCCAACAGTTCTGCCTAAGACTTCTCCTTGTTTCTGCATTTCGTGACTTGTGACTGCATCACTCCAGTCTCTGCCTCTGTCTTCACACAGTCTTTTCTTCTGTGTGTGTGTGCCTTTTCCTCTTCCATCTCTTCAAAGGAAATTTGTCCTTAATCTAGAGCTCACCTTCATAAACTAGGCTGTTCTCACCTCAAAAAAATCCCTAAATATATATATCTGCAAAATCCCCTTTACCACGTAGTATTACATCCCCTGGTTCCAGGGGTTAGGATGTGGATATCTTTTGGGGAGTTACCATTCAATCCATTACAGGAATAAGGTCAGGAAATTATAAGAACTTTGGGGGTGGGGAGGGATGAATTGGGATTTAGAGATTAGCACATGCAAACTATTATATTTAGAGTAGATAAACAACAGGCCTACTTTATAGCACAGTAACTATATTCAATGCCCTGTGATGTTAAACCACAATGGAAAAGAATATGAAAAATAATATATATGTGTATGTAGATAAATAAAACTGAATCACTTTGTTGTACAGCAGAAATGAACACATTGCAAATTAACCGTACAGTAAGTCACTATCTGGCAGATCCTGCTTATAGCACCAGCTGGCGGACTGTTCGCTGAATCCACGGTAGACAGGGCGCAAGCTAAGAGGCTAGAAGAAAGCTCAAGGAGCGGTAGAAACTGCAGACATGTTTATTCTCTCTGGGCTGGTGCAGCAGCCATAGCACTGGACATAACATAACCTCAGTGCCTCCGCAAAGCCTCAGATGGTGCTTATATAGGCGTGCTGTAATCAAACAAGCACCTCATGAGGCACATGCCCAGTGCTATAAGTGAGCGCGGCTGTTACATAATCATTATTTATAAAACAATGGGGGTAGGAGTAAGAGGCCGTGGGGCAAGAAAGCCTGACCATACCATCTGGGCTGGTTTGCTCTTTCCCTACAGTCTGTATATACGAACTTGCAGGTTTAGAGCTTTCAAAGATGTGAGCATGCCCAGAGAAAGGACAGAGACAAGAAGAAGAAGTAGCAGAAGAACCCAAGAGATTCATGATGCAGGAAATGGCAAGGGGGTTTTCTTTATATGAGGAGGCACTGTTAGTTTAAAGAATTCGCCTGCCAATGCAGGAGACACTAGAGACATGGGTTCAATCCCAGGGTTGGGAAGATCCCATGGAGGAGGAAATGGCAACCCACTGCAGTATTCTTGCCTGGGAAATCCCACAGTTAGAGAACTGGGTGGGCTACAGGACATGGGATCTCAAAGAGAAACGACTGAGCGACTGAGCACCATCGTTCCTGGTTGTTAATTTTTGAAGCATAGAACCTGAATGTAGAACAGTACGCAAAGATCACAGCAGCTATTCAGAATGCAATTCAGTATTACTGCATCATCTATGACAGAAAAGAGCTACCACCCAGACATCACTGGATCATTTTTTCAAAAGGGTAGGTAGAATTAAATCTAGCAGGAACCCAGAACCTGTGCCATTAGCATCAGGCATGAGTGAAATCACTGCGTGCGGTCCATCTCCTATTACTAACAACTCTTCAGGTCTACTGTCTCCCACCTCCTCTCCCGTCTGGTCAGTAACTCTTACCTGTTCACTAGATGTCCCTTACCCATTCACTGTATTCCAGCTGTCGTACTGAACTACTGTACTTCTCAAGATACTATATCATAAGATTAAAAGAAAGTATTTTCTTTATTTTTTGTTTATTTTTTATATATTATTTGTGTGAAAAATATTGTAAGCCTATTAGAATACAGTATTACATAGCTGATTATTTTAGTTATTTATCTCAGCTAACTCTGTTGGACATACAAACACTTTGAACTTACAAACAAGCTCTCTAAATGGAACACATTCATCTGTAGGGGACTTACTATACTTCAGCAAAATGAATTAAAAAAAAAAAAAAAACTATGGGGTAAAGGATCTGTTTGTATGAGTCAGTCAATAAGTTCTACAGTTAAAAAAAAAAAAAAAAGAACCTGCTTAATTTTGTGTAACACACCTTTCCCCAAATGCATTTGGCACTCTCTTCTCCAGTTTAAATACAAAGATGAATAAGGTCCAATCCCAGACTTTATGAAGGCCAGTGGGAAAGAAGCCTGTTCTCAAAATAATTGGATTGCACTGTTTATGTGCCACAATAGAAAAATGTTCAAAGTGATGGAGGCCCAGTTAGAGGTAAAAGCAATTTTCTGTAGAATCAAAGAGTGTAAGTGGAAACTAGCCAAAAAAAAAAAAAAACTGCTGAGGAGGAGGCTTAATTCCAGGAAGAGGCTTCATGACCAGTGGCTTGGAGGCTGGGAAGTGCTTATGGAGTGTTTAGAGAAAGAAAGTTTGGGTGACCCTAGAGGGTATGGCCTGAGTAAACAAGAGGTTGTGCTGAGACGGTGCACAGACATTTATCCTTACTTTTATGTCCCTCTCTAATCAAGATCTGGAACATTAAAGGGAGTCCAGTGTGGAGAAAGAAATAAGACTGCTAGTTACCATAGAATTTAAAGAATCACCTAGGGCTCTGTGTTTAGATTGATCTACTTTGAGCACAGGTTTCCAAAGATAAAGGTTAGAAGGATACTGAAGAACAGGGTAACACTTCCCTGGTGATCCAGTGGTTAAGACTTTGTGTCTTAACAATAGAGGGGGCACAAGTCCAATCCTTAGTCTGGGAACTAGGATCCCAGATGCTGCGTGGCGTGGCCAAAAAAAATTAAAAAAAAAGCAGAACAGCGGTGGGAACGGCAACATGTGGGATACAGGAAAGAGGACTGTAGTAGAGGCCAGAAGCAATGATGATCTCTGGGCTTGTCAGCTTGGGAATGTGGACGAAGAGTGACACAGCTGAAGGGAAGTGAAAGCTGAGAAAGAACATGGGAAAACAGAGTTCACAATCCCTCACACAAGATTTCAAATCTCAACAACTCTGAAAAGTTAGCATTTAAAAAATTAACCTGGTGCAAGTAAGTCACTTGGTGGTGAGCCCAACCTGAGTTAACATGACGACATGTGTAATATTCGCACTTTACAGTGAATAAATGCATTTTGCTGAAGAAATACTGTATTTGATTATAGGATATCACCCCCATAATACCTGGCACATGCCTCATCTTACCTTCCTCAGATTTGATAAACCTCAGAACCAGGCATTTCTGAGTTCAAGACCTAAGGTTTTTGATATGTCATTTTGCACCTATAATGAGTCCAGTGTGAAAGCTGCATTTGAGGAATTCAACATCAACATGCTGTCCTGTCAAGAGAAAGTATACACAGATTAGAGGTGTGTGTGTGTGTATGTATGTGTGTGTTTGGCGGGGTGTGTGTGTGTGGCCGGGGGTGCGGGGAGGCGGGGGAGACAATTTTCCAACAAGCTAAAATCATTTCTATCTATAGTGGAAATTTTAAATAAAATGTCAAAATAATCCAGGAAAAAACCTCTCCTCATAGGAAGAGTTCTTAAATTTTAACAACTTGAAACAAATTTCATAGTAGGGCTAAAGCTTAAGGCCTAATGTATCTAGTGGCACTGTACACAGATTTCCCTGTATCAAAAATCCAGCTCAGATTTTTCATTGGAGCCAACTTCTATAAGAAAATTTCAACAAGTAAACTTTACATATTTTCTTCTCTGTGATTTGCTTCCACTTCTTAGCTCTTACTGAACCAGACCAGCCTAACAAGGACTGCTGCCTGTCTTCACATGTCCTCCTTGGCTCACAGAATACCCGGATTTCTTTTGAAGTGAGGCCTTTGGAATACAGCCGTTTTCTAGAGGCTATTTTTACTTGCTCAAGCAGATTTACAAGACTGATTTGAAAAACCTCACTTGTTCCCTTTAGGTGGATTTCCGGAGAAATGTGAAGAAGAGAGGAGAAAAAACAATCAGGCTTACACACACGTATACACACCATGGATCACTGAAGGGACAATTTAGGAGGTGCAAACTACCTATGTGTAAAGTAAATGATGCAAGGATATATTATACAGCACAGGGAATACAGTCAATATTTTATATAGTAACTTTAAGTGGAATAAAACCTTTAAAAATTGTAAACTTCTGTGTTGTATTCCTGAAACTTACAGAAATTTGTAAATCAACCATACCTCAATTTAAAAAACCCATGTTCACCAAATAAAAAAGTGTTTCTGTTTCACTCCCTCCTTTCTCCTCTCCTCCATCAGCCTTCCTACTACACAATGTCCTCAAAGATCACTGGGATTCAGTGAAAATCAAACATGTTATTGCAAGTAAGGTTTCAGACCAGACGAGTTCATTTGATCACATTCCAGTTTCCTAATTACTATGGATTAATTATAATGAGAGGAAATACACATAAATTATAACTGCTCTATTTTTCCATTCAGCAGAAATAATACATTATGGTGGTGCTAGTGGTAAAAAAAAAAAAAAAAAAACCCACCTGCAGGAAGTGAAAGAGACTTGGATTCAATCCCTGGGTCAGGAAGATCCCCTGGAGAAGGGCATAGTAACCTGCTCCATTATTCTTGCCTGGAGAATCCCATTTACAGAGTAGCCTGGCAGGCTACAGTCCATGGGGTCACCAAGAGCTGTATACGACTGAAGTGACTTAGTAGTAAGCATAAATAATTGCAACACATTCTTCGATTAACACTTACTGTTTTCTCTCTGCCCAGAGTGGGACAATGAAAATGAGACATCATGACTTTTTAGACCCTGTTTAAATCACTCAATACTGTATCTATCATTTAGTTTTCCATGTGTCATTCATTCACTCAATACCTATTTCATATGCACTTTGTTCTTCTGCTCATAGCATTTCTGCCAGTGTCAGAAACAAGGTGAGAACACAAACTTTTCAAGAGAAGAAAGTTAGCCGTTGGTTGACAAGCAACTATTCTGGGTCAAATAACTTACTTTGTCATATAATGTATTCTCCAAAACCATAGTTATTATTATCTCCATTTTCTAAAGATGGGAAACAGATTTAGAGAAATAAAAAAGCTTTCACAGAGCTCATATAGCTAAAAGATGATGAAAACCAGATTCATCTTTTCCATCAGAGATTTATGTACCACTTACCGAGTATCTGGCATTGCCCTGGGATATACCATGATACAAAACAGACAAAAGCCCTTCCCTGCTACCACTTTCTGCTGTAGAGCATCTGGAGAGCTTCTAAAACACATCTGCACCAATGTTTGTGTGTGTGTGTGAGTTAGTCGCTCAGTTATATATGACTCTTTGTGACCAATGTCTACTCCTGGTAACTTCTGGAAGTAAAACCCAAGTTTAAAGACTTTTTAAAATTCACCAAGTATTTCAAGAGTGAGTCCAGTATTAAAATTAAAAAAAAAAAAAATTCACCAAGTATTTCAAGAGTGAGTCCAGTATTGAGAATCTTTCATTTATTAGATTATGCTGAATATAAGGTCACCATCCTCAAAAAACTTACACTGTACAGAAGTTACAGATAATGCATAAAAATATAACTCACTTGGAAAACAATTTTGAAGTAATGCATAAGCAAATTTAAAATTGCATCATACATATTTAAAGTAAAGGAATTCATGAAAGACACAATTATTTTTGGAGTTGGGATGATGTTATGCACAAAATTGCACCCCCCCCCCCCAACTCATATTTTAAAACTCTAACCCCACTATCTGAGAATGTGGCTGTAGAGGGAGATAGGGCTTTTAATGAGGTAATTAAGTTAAAATGAGGTCATTATGGTGGACTCTAGTCCAATCTGAATAGTGTCTTTATAAAAAGAAGACATTCGGGCACACAGAGAAACAGAGATACAAACAGAGGCAAGAACATGTAAAGACACAGCAAGAAAGCAACCATCCGTGAGCCAACGAGAGAGGCCTCAGGAGAAACCAACTCTGCAGACACCTTGATCTTGGACATCTGGCCTCCAAAACTATGGAGAAAATTAATTTTCATTGTTTAAGACACCCAGCCTGTGGAAGTTTTTAGGGTAGCCTAGCAAACTAATACCCATGGGTTCATGGAAGTATAATTTCTCAAATGAAGGGAGTAAAGAAAAAGCACTTGAAGGCAGTTTATGCTTTTGCCTAGAGGCAAAACTCTAGTCCAGTTCTCAAACTTGGATGTGTAACAAAGCCATCTGTGGAATTCAGTAAAATGCATATACTCAAGGTTATCTTACTTCCACATATTTGAGCCATTCTAAGCTTGCTTCTAGTGATTCTGATGGAGAAGGCAATGGCACCCCACTCCAGTACTCTTGCCTGGAAAATCCCATGGATGGAGGAGTCTGGAACGCTGTGGTCCATGGGGTCACTAAGAGTCAGACACGACTGAGCAACTTCACTTTCACTTTTCACTTTCATGCATTGGAGAAGGAAATAGCAACCCACTCTAGTGTTCTTGCCTGGAGAATCCCAGGGACGGGGGAGCCTGGTGGGCTGCCATCTATGGGGTCGCACGGAGTCAGACACAACTTAAGCGACTTAGCAGCAGCAGCAGCAGCAGTGATTCTGAAAGGCAACACTGAAACAGTGCAACTAAGATGGGACTTGAACCTATGGTCTTTTAACTGAGATCACACACCCGGTTTCAGTGAAGCTCAGGTTTTGGTGTCTAACTGCAGAAAGAGTTCAGTGAGAGGCAAAGTGATAGGTAAGAAGTGGATTATTTAGAAAAGAAACACACTCCATAGACAGAGTGTGGACCATCCCAGAAGGCAAGAGCAGCCTTAAAATATGATGTGGTTAGTTTTTATGGGCTGGGTAATCTCATAGATTAATGACTGGATTCGAACTATTTTGGGGAGGGAGCAGAGATTTCCAGAAATTGGGTTACTGCCCACTTTTTGGTCTTTGATGGTTGGCCTCAGAACTGTCATGGTACTGGTGGGTGTGTCACATAGCCTGTTAATATGTTACAATGAGAGTATACTGAGGCACAAAGTCTGGTGGAAATTGACTCATCTGCCATCTTGGACCTAACGGGTCTTGAGCCTACTTGGTTATAATCATTTTATGTAACGTCCTCAGGCTGTGTAATTCTTTTAAAGTTTGTGCCATGCTCCTTCTCTTCTGTTTTAACACTGGTTAGAATCATTAGGCTAAGAAGGTGGGAACTGGGAGGACTTTCCAGCAGTCATGTATGGATGTGAGAGTTGGACCATAAAGAAAGCTGAATGTCCAAAAATTGATACTTGGCATTGAATTGAAACTGTGCTGCTGAAGAAGACCCTTGAGAGCTCCTTAGGCAGTAAAGAGATCAAACTAGTCAATCGTAAAGAAAATCAACCCTGAATATTCACTGAAAGAACTGATGCTGAAGCTGAAGCTCCAGTACTTTGGCCACCTTATGCCAAGAGCTGACTCATTGGAAAAGACCTTGATGCTGGAAAAGATTGAAGGCAAAGGAGATGGGGATGATATAGGATGAGATGATCGGATGGCATCATTGACTCAATGGACATGAATTTGCGCAAACTCCAGGAGATAGCGAAGGACAGAGAAGTCTGACATGCTGCAGTCCATGGGGTCACATAGAATTGGACCCGACTTATCAACTGAACAACAACAACATTGGCAGGTGAAAAGTGCTTGTTACTGGGGGATAAAGAGAGGCTAGAATAAGTATGACACATATGGAGGAGGGTGGTGATGTTAAGGAAATATACATAATTAGGAAAGAAAGAGAGAAGGTTAATTTTATATGTCCATGTGACTGGGCCATGTTGTCTAGATAATTGGTCAAGAGTTATTCAAAATGAGTCTGTGAAGGTATTTTTGGATGATATGAACATTTAAATGGGTAGGCTTTGGGTTAAGTAGATAATATGAGTGGTCTTTGATGTTCTAAATAGGACAAATACTGACCTTCCCCAAGCCAGGAGGAGTTCTGCCAGCAGAAGTCCTTTGAGATAGGTGTAGATAGGTAAGTGATAGATAGAGATATGCACATGAACACACACACTGCTAGTTCTGTTTCTTTGGAAACCCTGATTAACATGGAAGGAGAAGTTAGAAAGATAACACAGCACATTGAACGAAGACCTTCATGAACAAGTTAAAGAGTTTGAACTTTATCTCCTTGGGGGCTATATAAGTTTTCAGATAAACCAGATGAGCCTTCAGAGTACAGGTTTTGCTGTTGGTACTCAAGTACAAAGATCAGTATAGAGTACAGATTAATCCTATTTCTATTTAAACTGATAGCACAGAAAGAGGAGCAGCTATTCAGAAACATCACTGACTCCATGGACATGAGTTTGAGGAAACTCCAGGAGACAGTGATGGACAGGGAAGCCTGGCTTGTTGCAGTCCATGGGGTCACAAAGAGTCAGGCATGACTTAGTGACTGAACAACAACAAAGGAATTTTATAGCCTACCTTTCTAACTTGGTTTTCAAAGACCCGTCTTGGTCTCTCATACCTGTCTTGTGTCTCTAATGCCATTGGAAGGATGGGAGAAGATGCTGCTTGTATTTGCTTTAAAATGTTGAAATCACCTCTGTTTATCATACCTTTGTTTAGCTTTGTAAAATAGTTAAATTTTCTTAGCTCTAGACCAGTATAGATGTCCTTCCTAATTTGTTTAAGTTTGTCAGTTCTCTCTCTGGTATTTTACCCTTGTCTGTGCTGAGATGCCACTTCATTCTTCAGAGTCCTTCATTGCATCCAGCACTCATAACATAAACATATATTGAGTACCTACCCTAAACTCTACACTGTGATGGGCATTGGGGATATAGTACAGTGTTCAACAAGACAAAAGACACAATCCTGGCCTCATTATAATCCTGTAAAATTATACTTAGTGCAAGAAATAAGGGAAAATATTATAAAGCATACTGACCCAGACAACTGATGGGATCCTACTAGCTAAGCAAAATGTGTTGGAAGTTTTCTTTGCACATGCCAGATTTCTAGAAAACTCATGGAGCAGAACTATCATGGATGGAGATTCCAATAGGCATAAACTACTTCTTCAGGAGAAAGGCTCTTCTCCCTTTCTCCCTTCCTTTTCACTTAGCAAGTATGTTTTAATCCATACTACAGAAAGGTTGAGTAAGGATACAAAAGCCACTTGGGGGATCTTCCCAGAGCTTTCAATGCAATAGGGATTAAACAGAAAGCATTTTAAAAATCATACAGATCAATGTAAACTCTGGCTATAAGTGCAATGATTGAAAGGCACACCTAGAAATGACAGTAGAACTCAGCCTGAATCATCAGAGTCAGAATCAAACACAAGTACCTGGGCTCTTATTTATAGAAAATTCAACCAGTTTCTAGTTGAGCAGTTTCTCAGTTCACTGAGCCTCTATCTATGTTAGAAATAATATTTTTTCCCTCTAAAATGCTCTATAAATTATTTGTTATTAAATACCCCCAAAAGAGGTTACATTTTTAACTGTGTAACCACACAACTCTGTATCTGGTTGTGAGGATGAATATTTTCCTTTTGAGTAAGTAAGTAGTGCCTGAGTTGAAAGTCGATCTCCCATTGTGATTAGGATGGAACAGGATAGTTAGACAGTTAGCTGTAGAAGTCCCAGTAGGTGATTGCAGGTAGAGAGGGAAAACTAGGAAACTTTGGGAGACCACTGGAAGTTAATGATTACTCAAGAAAACTCTCATACCTTTGTGGAACAAAGCAGGCTTGCTTAACTATAAAGCCATAAATAAAAGTACAAGATATGCCCCAGGTCATTAGGTGAAAGAAAAATGTCACCACCCTTCTACTGATTTGAATAAATGCTATGATAGTCCTAGTTTGACCTCATAGGGTCAGATACTCTCTTGTCAGATATGATAGAGTAGATAGTGATGTAAACTTGATGTCTACTCAAAGAAGACAGTCTTTTCCCCTCCCTCATTTTCCTTTGATTATAAAATTGTAGCTCACTTAATCCTTGGTGCAGAGGCCCCTCACCTGATCATTTGCATCTCTCAAAGCATCCTATATTAATAGATCTAGTTCTTGCCTGTCACTTTGCCTCTCGCTGAATTTCTTCTGCACTGAGACACAAAGAACCTGAGCCTCAGTAAGTCCAGACAGCATGTGAATGATTCTAATTCAAAGACCATGGGTTCACATACCAAACTAGGTTTAGGCTCTGTTAGCTTTCCAATCTGAAATACTTGGTTGCAACTGGGCAAAGATAGAGACACCTATAATAACATCAAATATCCCTTTCTGGGTACAGAACAGTAAGCTGTTGCTGTGTACTCATTCCACATGTTTTTCAAATGGGCTATGGTAATAGTTTTCATTAGACTTACCTGGAGAGGAACTTCCTTGATGGTCCAGTAGTTGAGAATCCACCTGCCAATGCAGAGGTCACAGGTTTGTGCCGGGCCAGCCGGAAGATTTCAGCGAGCAACACAACGCGTTCCTTTAGGCTAAGAAATAAAGACACAGAACAGATGGGGTCGAGAGGATCGCTGCAGTCAGCGATGATTCTTTATTTCTCAGGGTTACATTTATACTAAACCAAGAAGAGAATCTTAAGAAGAGAAAATATTTTTCCATAAACATCACTTTGAGATAACAATCACCAGAACTCTCGGATAACGCCAAGGGATAAGAAGGGCATCCCGTTTATCTTAAGGGTGGTCGTGAAAGGCTTATCCATCTGCGTCATGTGTGCATTCAAGGCTTACAAATGTTCTTTAAGATTAACTTAGATAATAAATTCCAGAGAGGGGTGGCGGGACAGAGAGCTATGTCTGCAAACAGACCCTTGAGGATCAAGGCAGCTCCCAGAGCCAGCCTTTTGGTTCAGGCCGCTCCCCGCAGCTCCCCCTCTTTTATTTAATAAAATGACACGCCTGATTTTTATGGCGCAGATAATTATTGTGTAGGGCAGCCTTGATGTCCCACAACTCAGTAATGAATTTCTTTATAATACAAGGTATAATGCACACCAAAAGCGCAAACACTAGGAGCACAGCCACGACCCCCGAAAAAAGGTGCCAAACTGAGGTTATCGAGGGAAAATTGGAAAACAAACTGTTAACAAACTCTTCAGCATTTTTTGCCAAATCCATACTAGCCCGAGGAGCATTTTCTATATCAAGAATTTCCTGATGAAGTTGTATTAGATCCAAGGAAGTGTTTTCATTATACCAAATACCATTTAAGTGTAATTTTATCTTATTCTAAGGGGTCTCAGTATTATTATAAACTTTTGGAGTTACACAAATCCAACGATAGTTAGCATGACATCTAATTTTAGTCCTCAATTTCAAGCCTTGTATTTCTTCTCCCCAAAATCTTATGGTATCATAGAGGGCATTTAACCTATCTTCTAGTTTTCTATCTATATCTTCCTGAATTCCTAAAGCTTTAGAAGTATTTTTTGCTAAATCGTCTACAATGCTAGCAGTATGCACAGATTGAGCTAAGGATACAGAAGCGGTAGTAGCAGAAGCAATTAAAGTTATAAGCGTTACTACTCCTAGAATTATTAATCCTATCTCCCTTCATGGCCTAGCAAGGGCTGTACGCACCTTATTCCACAGCTCAAGCCCTGACTCCTCATACCAAGGTTCAGTGAGGTTCACAGGCATCATGACGAAGGGCGGTTGTTTGACTACCAGAGCCCCAAAATTATTTTTCATACCTCTTATACAATTAGTCAGGGTACAATTAAAACAATGAACATGATATAGACTAGCATTTTTAGAAAGAGTCACAGAGCCAACAAGGATCATAAAGGGATAGGGTACACAGGCCCGAGGATATCTCCAAGTCTCATTCCACCAATGCGCTCTCCAGGATCGTACTCCTTTGGTCTTCCCTCCGGTCTACAAAAGGGACCCATCTGTTCTGAAAGCGGCCAACAGCTTCCATATCTCGGTCTGGTACACCATGGTACCGCCAAGATTCCAAATTCTGGCTGCAAGTTGTCTGCTGTCTTCCTTTCCGGGGTTCCTGTTGGAGTCTGGCGACCAATCCCAAAAGAAATGTGTGTCATTAGTAATAGAATATACAGTAGCAGTCTCATCTCTACAAAGTTTCCATGGCACAGCTATATATCGTCCTTTTACCCCCAGGCCACAAAATGGAATGTCTTTAAGTCCAGTTTCATTGACTCGTCGTGCGTATCCTGTGGATTTCGCAATGCTAGGAATATGCACTATCCACTTACGGCGGTCATGGTCATAATCATAACCAAAGTACCCTGCATCTGTATCAGTAAGACATCCTGAAACATTATGATTTCGGAAAAAACACATTGGTAATTGTGAAGAGGATCCAGTATAAGAAATACTAGCACTTTGAGGAGAGATGTGCTTATCAGAGAAGCCTCCTAATAAGATTGTATCATTTACATACACCGGAACAAAACTCATTTCCCACCCAACTGGTTGTAATAGTGGAGGATCAGGAACATATGCCCAAAAGACATCAGCATTCATGGAACTTATCTGGTTTAAAATAAGTAATAGAGAAATCAATATATTAGTAGGCGAAGCAGTGGGAAGATTCGGAGAATTCTCACACGCCATTTGTAACAGCGCCTGTATCTGCTGGGCTGTTGGTAGCGGGGCTGTCTCCTGGATCGTAAGTTGTCTCATTTGTTCCACCAGAGATCGCCTCCGCCGTGCGTACCAACCTTTCCGGGAGCCAGCGCGGCGCTTCGGCATTCTGTGGGAAAACACAAACATGACCTCTCCCCCATATTAGAACTGGATCCGGCCCATGCCATCTGCCTTCCAGCGGGTCCTTCCACCTGACCAATGGCCGAGCCTTTTTTTTATCATAGTGCCAAAAATGTTGAGGTGCTGATTTGCCAACTCGGTCAAGGCTTAAAAAATTCAAAACAAACAAAGCATGACTAAGAAGATTGTTAGGCGTAATAGCATACAAACTCCCCCGTTTTAATTTTTTCATTTGGTGCTGAAGGGTTTGATGTGCCCGCTCAACAATTCCTTGGCCCTGTGGATTATATGGAATACCAGTCTTATGCACAATTTGTAATTGGGCACAAAAAGGCTTGAAAATTGCGACCAGTGTATCCAGGGCCATTGTCTGTTTTGATGCATTTAGGTAGGCCCATAGCAGAAAAACTCCGTAAGCAATGCTGAATACAATGCTTACTAGCCTCTCCAGGTTGAAGTGTGGCCATGAGGAAACCAGAAAACGTATCAACAGTAATGTGCACATATTTTAATTTACCAAAATCAGGGATGTGAGTAGCATCCATTTGCCATAGATCATTAGGGAGCAAGCCTCGAGGGTTGACCCCATATTTTGGGAGCACAAAAAATTTGTGGACAAGTAGGACAAGCTTTTACAATTTGACGAGCGGCTTCCCGAGAAATTCCAAACTGTAACAGTAAAGAATTGCTATTCTGATGGTGTATTGCATGAGAGGCCTGTGCCGCAGAGATAGGGGTTAAGGAAGAATAACATACCATACGGGTGGCTTCATCCGCCAGAGCATTCCCGGCCGCTAAGGGCCCAGGAAGGGCAGTGTGAGCGCGTGTGTGCCCAAAAAAGCAAGGATGAGTTCGGGCTCGAATGAGATTCTGAATTTTCAAAAACAAGGTTTGAATAGAGGTCTTTGCAGCTCCAATGAGGGGTACTATTTCAATGACTGAGAGAGTTCTGACAACAAAATGACTGTCAGAGTATAAATTAAAACTTTGAGGAACACGTTGCAGAGCTTGGAGTACTGCGAAAAGCTCTACTTCTTGAGCTGATGAATATGAGGTTTGACAATAATAAGATTCATTTTCGATTACCAAGCTGGCTATGCCATTGGAAGATCTATCAGTAAAGACAGTTGTCCCCTTTTTCAAAGGGCATTGCTGCATGACTTTTGGAAAAATAAACTGATGCAGCTGTGCAAATTGTAGCAATTTATTAGCAGGATAATGTTGTTTAATCTCCCCTGCATACTGTGCAAGCGCAATTGCCCAATCATCAGAAAATTGAGAGAGCCATAGTTGCTGTTCAGTTGAAAAAGGAATACAGATAAAGTGGGGATCTCTTCCCAAATAAGTCACAGATTCCTGTCTACCTTTTGCTATTACTTTAGCCACAAGAATATGATAAGGACTTAACACCCGTAAGGGAGAAACTGGTAAGTAGATCCACCTTAGAGGGTTATCTTGAAACAGGACACCGGTAGCTGAATGTTCTGAGGCAAGGATATAAAGTCCCCAAGGCCTTTCATAATCACAGTAACTGGAATGCTGCTGTGATAAGGCAGTTTCCACTTTCTGAAGAGCTCGCTCTCCAGCTTCTGTAAGGCTGCATGGGGAGGTAGGATTATTATCTCCCTTTAAGATATCAAAAAGAGGCTTTAATTCGTATGTAGCAAAATGTAGATAGTGTCTAATCCAATTAATGTCCCCGAGCAACTTTTGAAAATCATTAAGTGTTTTCAGATTATCCCTTCGTAAAGCAATGGGCTGAACTCCAAATGTTTCCCTTTCTAAACGAAAGCCAAGATAAGAATAAGGAGGAAAGGTTTGTACCTTTTCTTTGGCTATTATTAGCCCTACTGCTTTTAAG
Source organism: Muntiacus reevesi (assembly GCF_963930625.1). Lineage (NCBI taxonomy): Eukaryota > Metazoa > Chordata > Mammalia > Artiodactyla > Cervidae > Muntiacus > Muntiacus reevesi. Next base: position 34,873,394 of record NC_089260.1, on the reverse strand, counting down.
GCAGGTTCTATGAAGACATAAGCTGTTAACAAATACTCTTTATCTATATGCGCTAGCAGTATATCATCCATGTAACGCAGAATATAAGCATCGGAGTATTTCGCCCGAGTTTCCTGCAATGCTGCTGCAACAAATTTCTGGCACAAGGTCGGGCTATTAGCCATACCCTGTGGCAAAACCTTCCAATGATACCTACGCATTGGTTAGGAAAAATTAACAGAAGGAACGCTAAAAGCAAATCGAGGGCAATCTTGAGGTGCTAGGGGAATAGTATAGAAGCAATCCTTTAAATCTAAGATTATTATGTGGGTGTTCCTAGGAATAGCCATGGGAGGAGGCAATCCTGGTTGTAAAGTTCCCATGACTTCCATAGTTTCATTAACCTTTTGCAGATCCTGCAAAAGCCTCCATTTCCCAGATTTTTTCTTAATAACAAAAATGGGTGAATTCCAAGGTGAATTAGACTGTTCAATATGTCCCAATTCCAACTGTTCCTGCACCAGTTGTTGGGCAGCATCAATTTTCTCTTTGGAAAGGGGCCACTGATCAACCCACACAGGTTCCTCAGACTTCCAAGTAATAGGATCTGCGTGAATTACAGGAGGATCAGAGGTCCCTTCTAAAAATACCCAAGTCTACTTTTATCAGGCAATCTCCTAGGCTGGATGGATGTAACATTTCCCTGGTTATATTTCCCAAGCCCAGAAGTAGGAAGAAGTCCCTGATCCAAGAGTTGATTGCTAACCTGTTCACTGGGGCTGTACAGGTATACTCCCATATGAGTCATAACGTCTCGTCCCCACAAATTTACAGGGAGGTTTGGGAGGATATAAGGTCTAATGTCCCCTTCGTGACCCTCATGGTCAGTCCAATGTAACAGCTCTGTACTTTGTTCAGGGTCACTAGTTTGACCAATTCCTTGCAATGTTGATATAGCTATCTGTTTAGGCCATTCTCGGGGCCAGTGTCTCTCGGCAATAACAGAAACATCAGCTCCTGTGTCCAAAATGCCTGTAAACAACTTTCTATTTATTCTTAACGTGAACTCAGGACGATTATTAGTTATTGCCTGGACCCAGCAGGCGTCAGAGGATCCGAAGGCACCTTCCCCTCTCCTGGAAGCCAATGCTTTTCCTGTTTGCATCGCAGGGACCAATATCAATTGAGCTATACGCTGTCCGCTAGCTATGGTGGTAATGCATCGCGGGGAATGGGCCATAATTTTGATTTCTCCTGTATAGTCAGCATCAATGACTCCAGGAGCTATAAGCAGCCCTTTTATGGTAGAGCTACTACGTCTGAGCAAAAGGCCCACGGTTCCATCAGGCAAAGGGCCGTATTCCCCAGTGGGCAGAGCTTGCATTCCCATTTCGGGAGTTAATACTGTGTAGGAGGAGGAACAGAGGTCCAAGCCTGCACTCCCTGAGGTGGCTCTGAACAAGTCTGTGACTCGCCTTCTACTATCTGATTTCCCTGGATTGCCCCATAACATTGTTTCAGGGCCAGGGGCTGGCCCCTCACCCAGTTTCCCGACTGCGAGGGAAGTGGGTTGCCCTGGACATCAATTTTGGATTTACAGTCTCTTGCCCAATGTCTTCCTTTTTTACATCTAGGCCATAAATTAGGAGTTTTAATATTCCCCGAATTGGCTCGTTGGGGGCAAAAGGCGGCACGATGTCTGGGCTGGCCACAAACAAAACAGCCAGCATTTCCTCTACTAGGTAATCCTCATTTATTTTTCATTTGCTGTTGATATAATACTTCTTTTATACTTTTACCTTGTAAAGCTGCAGCCAGGGTAATACCCTGCATATAGGAAGGTCCAATATCAGCACATATACGAATGTAGTCTGATAGGACCCCCTTTTTTCTGTACGGTCTAAGCACAGCCTGACATGCAGAATTTGCATTTTCATAGGCTAACTGTTTAGTAAGCACCATTCCAGCCTGCTCATCAGCCATAATCTTACCTACTGCTTCAAGAAGACGAGCCACAGAATCTTGATATGGTTCATCAGGCCCCTGACGAATTCTTGAAAGATCCTCAGTCTTCTTACTAGAGCAAGGGAGCTTTTTCCAAGCCTGCCAAGCAGCATTAGAAATTTGAGCATATGCCCCAGGCAGATAATTTAATTGAGCATTCGTAGCCTGATAAGATCCTTCCCTTATCAACATCTCATATGTAGTATTAATCCCTTGCCGTTGATTCAATTCAGCTATTTGACTACATTGTTCTGTAAATTCTGATTTCCATAATAAATAGTCCCCGCCCGATAAGCAAGCTCTTGCTATTTGTTTCCAGTCACTTGGCGGCAAATTTTGACCTCCTAAATTCTCTATCATAGCCTGGGGAAAAGGAGCCGTAGGTCCATACTGGGCACATGCAATTTTTAATTCTTTTAGTTGTTTAAAAGGTAGGGCCTCATAATACCGTTGGTTTTCATGCTTAAATACAGGGAAAGCAGCGGAGAATCCCTGAACAGTTTCTCCAGCTCTTTGGGCCTGTTGCATAGCCTTTTGTAAGGGGGACAAGTTGTGTAACTCATGAGTTATAGCTAACGAATTTTCAGGTTTGGAAATAGGCGGAGGATCTAATCCAGCATTAATTGAGGGTGCATAGGCAGGAGGCGCAGTAGGAATTGCACCAGCACCTTCATCCCTACCTTCCCTTTTTATTTCTTCCTTTATTGTTATTAATAATTGCTGCATGAGTGCCTCCAGACTCTTTGTCGGAGGGGCAGCTGCTGCCTGCACATTCGAAACGTCAGTTACAAGTAATTCACAATGATCATCCTTATGGTAAGCAGCTGCCTGTTCCTCTAAACCTTCCTCATCCTCTGGAGTCAACGTTCCCTCATTTTCCTTCAAAGGTTTGGCAGAATCTAATTCAAAGGTTGTGGGTCCTTTCCCTTCAGGAGTAGCATAAACTTTGGGAGTAGCATACATTGGATCTTCGGGTGGGAGCATGTGTTTTAATTTACTCCCTTCCTCATGTTCAAAATCAAGGTAGTCTCTTATTAAAGCCCATAATGAAAATGTCTCCACAGGAACCTTATTAGGTCCGTGGAGAGTATAATATGTTTGAATCTGTTTCCCTATCTTTTTCCATATCTCTAAACTCATAGTCCCTTCCTCTGGAAACCAGGGACATACTTCCTCAACAAAACTGAGAAAAGTCTGCAATTTTGATTTAGTAACTTGTATTCCCCGATCCTTCAACATTATCTGTAACATATGCACAAACAACTGACGGCTATGATCTTGTCCCATGGTTTATACTCTCGACAATATTCCTTCCTGCCCCTCAATATACAAGTATATACACTCTTACTTACCTTAATAGTTTCAATGGGCAGCGGCCGCAAGGAACTTTCGTTGAGCCCCACGCTGGGCGCCACTTGCTGGGACCAGCCAGAAGATTTCAGCGAGTAACACGACGCGTTCCTATAGGCTAAGAAATAAAGACACAGAACAGATGGGGTCGAGAGGATCGCTGCAGTCAGCGATGATTCTTTATTTCTCAGGGTTACATTTATACTAAACCAAGAAGAGAATCTTAAGAAGAGAAAATATTTTTCCATAAACATCACTTTGAGATAACAATCACCAGAACTCTCGGATAACGCCAAGGGATAAGAAGGGCATCCCGTTTATCTTAAGGGTGGTCGTGAAAGGCTTATCCATCTGCGTCATGTGTGCATTCAAGGCTTACAAATGTTCTTTAAGATTAACTTAGATAATAAATTCCAGAGAGGGGTGGTGGGACAGAGAGCTATGTTTGCGAACAGACCCTTGAGGATCAAGGCAGCTCTCAGAGCCAGCCTTTTGGTTCAGGCCGCTCCCCACAGGTTTGGACCCTGATCTGGGAAGTTCCCACATGCTGTGGGGCAACTCAGCCCATGAGCTGTAACTACTGAAGCCCACATACCTAGAGTTTGTGCTCCACAGCAAGAGAAGCCATAGCAATGAGAAGTCCATGCCTTATAACTAGAGAAAACCCGAGCACAGCAATGAAGACCAATAACAGTCAATAAAGTAAATTTTAAAAAAATTTAAAGAATCAAATGGGGAACTCAAAGACTGTTACTTGAGTCAAATCCTCAGGGGGTCATGTTGATCTTGATATAACTGGGTTTTAAAAGAAACTCTCCAATGAAAAGGAAATGTAAATTACATCCCCACCAACAGTGGGAATTGGTGCAGCCACTACGGTAAACAGTAGGGAGTTTCCTTAAACAATAAAACCAGAGTTACCATATGATCCAGACATCTCACTCCTGAGTATATATCTGGAAAATATAAAAACTCTAATTTGAAAAGATACATGAACCTCAATGTTCATAGGAGCACTATTTAGAATAACGAAGACGTGGAAGCAACCTAAATATGCATGGACAGATGAGTGGTTAAAGAAGATGTGGTGTATATATACCATGAATATTATTCATCCATAAAAAAAAAGAAAAACTATGACAAACCTAGACAGCATATTCAAACACAGAGACATCACTTTGCTAACAAAGATTCATATAGTCAAAGTTATGGTTTATCCAGGAGTCATGTATGGATGTGAGAATTGGACCATAAAGAAGGCTGAGTGCTGAGGAATCGATGCTTTTGAACTGTGGTACTGGAGAAGACTCTTGAAAATCACTTGGACAGCAAGGAGATCAAACCAGTCAATTCTAAAGGAAATTAACTCTGAATATTCATTGGAAGTACTGATGCTGAAGCTCCAAAACTTTGACCACCTTACAGGAAGAGCTGACTTGCTGGAAAAGACCCTTATGTTGGGCAAGACTGACGGCAGGAGGAGAAGGGGACGACAAAGGATGAGACGGTTGGATGGCATCACCGACTCGACCTGAGTTTGAGCAAACTCTGGGAGATGGTGAAGGACAAAGAAGCCTGGTGTGCTGCCTTCTATGGGGTTGCAAAGGATTGGACACAGCTTAGCAACTGAACAACAACAATAAAAAAGAATAAAATAATATCATTTGCAGCAACATGGAAAAAAGCAAGAAATGGTGAGGGAACTGTCCCTCCTACTGAAATGTTGATGTAATACTATGAAATCCTGGGAAAGAAAGCTGAGTTAGCTTGGGACCAGACTGAGGAGTCTTTTTAACTACAGGAGCAAATATTTACTCTTCAATTTCTAACAAAGAGGACATCCTGAAGTTCCTCAGCAGGTCACTGATAAGATGACATTTACTGTTGGTAGTTGTAGAATGGCAGGGAAAGATTAGAGAAAGAAAGCTAGGTAAGAGTGTTTGGCAGTAACTTATCTGTAAGATCATGAGAGTCTGGGTCTTCCTGATGACTGAGCAAAGAAAAACAATGGGATATATGAAAGACATATTTTAAAATTAGAATCAACAAGAATTGGTCATTGACTATATGTAGATGGTAAAGAAAAAAAAAATGAGTCAAAATTATTCACAGATTTTAAGCCTGAGTGCTTTTGAAAACATGAAATCTAGGAAACTTCATGGAGATACTGGGATCTTTGGGCCAATGTTATAACATGAACATAATAACCAATTGTGGCCATTGTGTGGGAGGGATAAACACACACTTAGTGTACTTCATCCATCCCTTTTCTACACTTTACTAGAGCTAACACATATTTTTTTTTAAGACAAAATAACTCAAGACAAGAATGAAGTGATGCTCCAATCCCTTAATCAATTTGAAGATTTTCAACTTATGGAGCGAGGTTTCCCTATTATAAATTAAGAGGTCACTGTATTAACTTCCTATGGCTATTGTAACAAAATACCACAGAGTAAGCAGCTTAAACCACAGAGATTAATTTTCTTGAGGTTCTGGAAGCTAGAAGTCCAAGATTAAAGTGTCAGAGGGCTTGGTTTCTCCTAAGAACTCTAGCTGGCTTGAGATGGTGGCCTTCCTGTGTGTCTTCACACGGCCTCTTCTCTGTGTATAAGCAGCCTTGGTGTCTCTCCCTCTTCTTATAAGGACACAGGTCATATTTGATGAGGAACCACCATATGACCCATTTAGTTTTAATTACTTCTTTAAAGGCCCCATCTCCAAATATAGCCACATTCTGAGGTTATTGATGGTTAGAACTTCGACATACATTTTGAGGTGTGTTGCACAATTCAATCTATAACAGTCAGTGTGTTCTCTAACTATCATTCTTTTGGAGAATCTCAATATTCAAGAATCAGAAAATTAAGCTGAAGTATTTTGGAGAGGTATGTTCAAAGTTAAGGGAACGTCTGGCCTCTTCCATAAAGCAGATGAAATTAATCTATCATTTCAGTCCTAAGAACTGTATAAAATAAACATTCATTATGCAACTAAATTATTCTTTTTTTTTTCTCCCTATGATTATTCTAAACATTCTAGGTCAGTTCAGTTCAGTCACTTAGTAGTGTCTGACTCTTTGCTGACCCCATGGACTGCAGCACTCCAGGCCTCCCTAACCGTCACCAACTCCCGGAACTTGCTCAGACTCATGTCCATCAAGTCAGTGATGGCATCCAACCATCTTATCCTCGACCCCTTCTCCTCCTGCCTTCAATCTTTCCCAGCATCAGGGTGTTTTCTAAAGAGTCAGTTCTTCACATCAGGTGGCCAAAGTATTGGAGCTTCAGCCTCTGCATCAGTCCTTCCAATGAATATTCAGGGCTGATTTCCTTTAGGATTGACTGGTTTGATCTTGCAGTCCAAGGGACTCTCAAGAGTCTTCTCCAAACCACAGTTCAAAAGCATCAATCCTTCAGCGTTCAGCTTTCTTTATAGTCCAGCTCTGGATAAAAGGGGGGGAAAAAACCCAAACACTTCCCTTCTCATCAAATCATTTTTATGTCCAGAGTTTTCTAGTTGCCTCTCTCCTTATAGTCTCAGCTAGTGTGTGGGGACTGCCCTTCGAGACGTTCATTTTATTCACTTGTATATGTATTTACTCATTCATTCATGTAACAAATATTTGAGTGTCTATTCTGGGCCTTTCATGTGTCAGGTCCTAGGGTACAACAGAGAACAAGGCCATCAAGGGTCCTGTGATACAACTCGTACAACACGGGATGGAGCACAGACAAGCAGACAAACACCAGAGGTACTGTGTGGTAAGCACGAGTAGGCGTTTGAGGTGAGCTACCGGGGTCGCTCCGCTCAGGAACATCTGACCCATCTATGAGATTCAGGAAGGGCTTCCCTGAGAAAATGACATGTAAGCAGTACCCAAAAGAATGGAAAAAAAAAAAAAAAATGAATGGGAACGGCAAGAGCAAAAGAGAGTAGGGAGAGAGATTCCTGGCAGCGAGAACAATGACAAATTCTCTGGTGTGAGGAAGAGAGCAAGGCCCCTTGAGGCAGTTGGAAGACGTTCAGAACATAGGAGCAGATCGTGCCAAGGTGGGAGTGCATTACAACACCAAACCAGAAAGGAAGCAAGGGTTAGATCACAAGGTATGATTCTAAGCAAATTACGTTCTATCCTTAGGCAACTGGAAGCTGATAAAGAGACTTGAACTGAAGAGTCATTTGATCAGATTAGGATTTTAATGAATTCATGCAGGCTTCTGTGGGGAGAGGAATTGGAGACTAGATGAAAGGAGACATGTTAGAAAGTTGTGGAACAAAATAAGAAAATGCTTGGAACTAGGGTGATGACAGTGAGATAAAGAAAAGCATGATTTGTGAAAAGAATTGTGGAGACCAAGCTACAGTTAAGTACCACAGAGAACAGTGATTTTCCTTTTTCTGTGTTTTGTTCTATATCTCAAATGCCACCCTCTAAACTTACTGAAGAAGATGGCAAGGGGTTGTTGGATTAGCCACATAGCACTGACTGGATTCTCTGAGTGGATATTATAACAATGGAATCAACTTTTGAAGGCCTACTGTGTACAAAACACTGCCCTTGATGCCTTGCACATACTGTAAATCTCATGTCATCCCTCACGAAAAAGGTGAAATAGAGAACCCAAGAACTGGAGATCAAGGTAGTGTTCGCAGGGCACACAGTACTTAATAGTAGAGTTAGGATTTGAATCGAAACCCATTCTCCTTCCATTATGATATGCTGACATCACTGAAATCTCATCCTATGCTCGTCTCTCAGTAATAAGATGGAACATCATTTTTTCCAGTGGCCACTTTCTACTTGTTCAGGGCCTGAAAAAGTAATCGACCTTTTGATGCGCCCTTCACCATTTGCTGTCTTCAGGCACTCAGCCTAACCAAATCCCCAGGGCTGAAAAGAAGAACCAGTCTTGGGCCACAATCTCAGATGAATTGGTCCAGGCGCACAGCCTGAACTCCCCCACAAAGTCTAAGGTGGCATGAGGTCAGGGCAAACACTTTTATATTTTTCTTTCTATGAATTTTCTTGGATGACAAATTCTGTTCTCAAAATATTTTAAAAAGCAATGAGGAAATTCAGACTCATTTCTAAATGAGGGAAAATTGTGGCTAAAGAGAGAGTCATGTGTTCCTTGGGAAACAATGACCACATGGTCTGAATTTTTAAAATAGAGAATTTAACTGTGAGTCAATTAGATAGTCAAAATATACTTGTGCTTATGCTCAGTATTGTCCGACTCTTTGCAACACTTAGGACTGTATCCCGCCAGGCTCCTCTGTCCATGGGGATTCTCCAGGCAAGAATACTGAAACGGGTTGCCATTTCCTACTCCACGGGATCTTCTTAATCCAGAGATTGAACTCGTGTGTTTTATGTCTCCTGGATTGGCAGGCAGTTTCTTTACTGTTAGCACCACCTGGGAAGCCCTTATTTGTCCCCTATTGTCTGTCAGATAGTGTTCTAGAGTGTAGCTGCACAGGATAAGTCAGGCAAAATCCCACCCCTTCAGAAAGCTGACATTCTGATGACAGGGGAGTGAATCAATAAACATAAAAGTTGGACAATAATCCCAGATTTTGGAAAATTTGATTTTAATAATTTTGGGAAGTTTTTAAAATGCAAAGTCCTAATTCCAGACAAATGGTTCCAGTTTTTCTTTTTCAATTAATAATAAAATTCTTGAAAACAGAAACTTAGTTTTAAAGTGAAAATTTATTCAGTCACTTATAAAACTTTCATAGAAATGTTGGAAAGTATTTAGTATCACAAACTAGTTCTCCATCTTTTAAGGATTTTGAGTCTTTAATATCTTTAGGAGACTTATCAAATTTTATTTTTTTATTTCTGTAAGTATTCCTTATTACTTAGTATCAATTCAATTAAAGCAATATCTTATACTGTATTTAAAATATAGCTATTCTATTAAATTCCAGCTTGGAATAAATTTTAAAATATATTTTTAATAGAAATTTTCAATGGAAAAGAAGACATGAAACAAATCAAGAGTATTTGAGACAACAATTTCAACTCTAGAGACACTAGAGGAGAAAGTTAGCTTGAGTGACCAAAGACTTCAGATGTTCTAATTTTTTAAAAAATAAATAAATAAATAGATTTGGACTGAGAGAAATTGCTAAAATTAATTCTTGAATACAATTTGTGAATATGTAGGAAATAAAGTGGTGATCTTGAGGAGATCAAGGTATTTTAAAAACAAATCATGGTTTTTAATAAGCCAGAACAAACCATGCTCAAAGACAGTGCCTTGATATTTTTTAAGTCATTTCTCCAAATCTTTCATAATATCTCTGTCAATAAGATTTTTTAAATTGTGTACATAATACTGCAGTTAGCAAGTTTCATTCCTGCTTGCACAATAACATGGATTTGTAGTTTGATGAAAGCTAGTAGGAACACTTTTTTTAATCTACTCTTGTTCTGAATGAAGATATGGAAGGTGTGTTATCAAATGTACTGATGCTCAAAGTTTAGGGTCAAAGTTACTGTGTTTGAAAGGAAAGGTTAGATTTAAAACATCTTTATTGACAGAAACAACTGTAAAAGGACAGACTTGCTGGACTACTTTGATAGAAAACTCATTACTATTGCTACTTTTCCCTTGGGTTTGCTAGGACCAGCATCCAGAGCTAACTAAGCACTTATTTTTATACAGTATGCAGCACTGGGGGAAAATAATAAGTCAATAGTCATTAACCAGAAAGGACTAGTTCTAAGGATAAATGATAAATAAGATTTTGTTACTGCCGCTGTTTTCTTCAAGTGAATGAAAGTGTAAAATTTGAGAACAGGGTAAAAAAAAAAAAATGCCATAGAAATAACATAATCTTCCTCTTCAAATACAAAAGCCTTCTATAACATCCTAGAAAAGCTATCTGCCTTTTCTTGTATTTATTCATGGCTATATCCCAGTTAAAACAGTACCTGGAACTTAGTCACTCAAAAAACGCTTGCTGATTGATTTAAAGATTTTATTTTAAGGAAGGGAAACTTACCCCTTCCTTAGGCACTGCATTTCATTTCTGAAAAATGTCAATTGCTGGAATGGTCTTCCTTACACTGAGTCAAACTCGCTTTTATGTAACCCCTGTCTGTTAGATATAATTAGGCTTTCCTGATATGGACAAAATAAATCTAGTTTTCTTTCAAATATTTTAAGACAGCTAACATTTCCCCCGGGAGTATCTGTTATTTCTTTAGGAAGTTCAGTTCAGTTCAGTTGCTGTCGTGTCTGACTGTTTGTAATACCTTGGACTACAGCACACCAGGCTTCCTTGTCCTTCAACATCTCCTGGAGCTTGCTCAAACTCATGTCCATTGAGTTGGTGATGACATCCAACCATCTTGTCTGCTGTCATCCCCTTCTCCTCCTGCCTTCAATCTTTCCCAGCAACAAGGTCTTTTCCAATGAGTCAGCTCTTCTCATCAGGTGGCCGAAGTATTGGAGCTTCAGCTTCAGCATCAGCTCTTCCAATGAATATTCAGGGTTGATTTCCTTTAGAAGGAGGTACCTAATTCCTGAACCTTCTTTAATGTGGTTTTGTATCCTTTGATCATTTTTATCACCTCCTCTGAATATACCTCAAATTTTCAAAGGGTTTCTTAAAATGTGGTTCCCCAAGTTAAGCATCATACCACATTATTGTGAGGGTAGATTATCTGTCCAAAAGAAAACTATAAAAGTAGCAACTATTAGGTTGATCAAAAACTTCACTTGGCTTTTTCCTAACATCTTATGGAAAAACCCAAACAAACTTTTTGGCCAACCCAACGTTTCAGTTCAGTCTGAAATCAATTAAAATCTTTAAGCATTTTCTCAAACTACAAGGAGGCCCTGGCTGACATCTGGGTTAAACATGTTAATTTTTTTTTTCAAGAATAAGATTATATTTTCCATTTTGTTTTCTACAGCAAGTCTTTTATTAGTCAAAGGATAAAATAAAACATTTGTTATAAGAAAAATGGCTGGAGGATTTCCTGGTAGTCCAATAGATAGGACTTGGTACTTTCACTGAGGTGGTCCCGGGTTCAGTCCCTGGTTGGGAAGATCCTCAAACCATCAGCCAGTCAGTCAGTCAGTTCAGTTGCTCAGTTATGTCCGACTCTTTGCGACCCCATGAATCGCAACACACCAGGCCTCCCTGTCCATCGCCAACTCCCATAGTTTACTCAAACTTATGTCCATCGAGTTGATGATGCCATCCAGCCATCTCATCCTCTGTCGTGCCCTTCTCCTCCTGCCCCCAATCCGTCCCAGCATCAGGGTTTTTTCCAACGAGTCAACTCTTTGCATGAGGTGGCCAAAGTATTGGAGTTTCAACTTCAGCATCAGTCCTTCCAATGAATACCCAGGGGCTGATCTCCTTTAGGATGGACTGGTTGGATCTCCTTGCAGTCCAAGGGACTCTCAAGAGTCTTCTCCAACACCATAGTTCAAAAGCATCAATTTTTCGGTACTCAGCTTTCCTCACAGTCCAATTCTCACATCCATGACCACTGGAAAAACCATAGCCTTGACCAGACGGACCTTTGTTGGCAAAGTAATGTCTCTGCTTTTTAATATGCTCTCTAGGTTGGTCATAACTTTCCTTCTAAGGAGTAAGCATCTTTTAATTTCATGGCTGCAATCACCATCTGCAGTGATTTTGGAGCCCCCAAAAATAAGGTCTGACACTGTTTCCACTGTCTCCCCATCTATTTGCCATGAACTGATGGGACTAGATGCCATGATCTTAGTTTTCTGAATGTTGAGATTTAAGCCAACTTTTTCACTCTCCTCTTTCACTTTCATCAAGAGCCTTTTTAGTTCCTCCTCACTTTCTGCCATAAAGGTGGTGTCATCTGAATATCTGAGGTTATTGATATTTCTCCCGGCAATCTTGATGTGGGATGGCAAATAAAATAAATAAATGAAAAATTTCTTCCCACATGATTAGCTGATTCACTTTGCTGTGAAACTAACACAACATTTTAAATCAACTATATTCCAATAAAAACTTTAAAAAATAAAACAAGTTTCAGATAATTGGGGGGGGGAACCTTTTCCTCTATTCTTAAAAAAAAAAAAGGAAAAATGGTTGATTCTAAATCATTTAAATTTTGTTTTAAAATCTTTTACAGACCTAATCAGATAAGCATTTCTTGCTCTCTGCTTTCAGTCCTGAAGCCTGAAGACAATTTCCTAGTACCCTAGCAAAGGATCTGCATAGGCAGGAGGCCTGTGGAGGAGCCAGGTCAGTACGGGACACTCATCGAGGGTTGTCTGAGAAGCCGGGTGGGTGAGAGGCCATTGGAGCACACAGCCAACTATTGCCCAAGTTCCCCTCTAGGCCAAATGGGCATGAGCATTGCATGAACCGTACTATTGGCAAATAGAGAACTAGTTTCCTTGGCGTGTGCCTGTCACTCTGCCCCGTGATCTGAAAGGAGGGAGCATGCCAGAATTCTCCCCCAGAAAGAAGAAAGAGAAGAAAATAGCCGTAAGGACATATGAGGGCTCATCCCTCCCAGCCCTCCTCACACAGTGGGAATGGAAGCAATCCGTGTGAGAGGGGAGTCTCCCCAGCAAACACCGGGAGGATACATGGTAAATAGATAAAAGTTACGCCAACTCCAGCAACTAGGATTCAGAGTCACTTGCAGCTCTAGGAAGTTCAACAGTGAAAGTTGGGAAAACCAGGTCCCCATTTCCTGGTGGTTGCCTTCTTCATTCTCCCTGCAGTACAGAGACCCTGGGCCTTCGGCTCATACTGCCTTCCAGGCTGCATAATTGCTTCCAACCAGGCAACCATGGCCATGGCTGACTGAGACTCAGCCAGCTGCCCTTAGGGATCACATGGCCAAGGTATCGCTGGCACTTCAGTGGACAGAGGTTGAGAGTGCTTCCAGGGGAAGGCAGAGGAATAGGACATTTGGTGGTAAGAGGAGTCTCCCTCATGTCCTCACAATTTTTATCTGGTTCCCAACTTGCATGCTCTACTCGGCAATATACAGATGGTGGCTGAAGCCAACTTTTCTCCTTAGGAAGCAGGTTGTTAATTATATCTTGATCCTGGAGCATTTCCTCTGGGAGTCTCACCCCCCCACCCACTCTCAGTTCCTCTCAACCTTTAACAATTCTCTCACTGGAACGAATTCCAAGGATGAAATTTTTTCCATCCCATAATATTCCCAGTGATGCTTTATGTCCCCTATAGAGTGGTGTCTTGGGAACTCTGCTGATCCATGCATGGGTCAACCAAGATAGACCTTGTGCTCAATTCTTTTCATTCATGGGTATAGGATCCATTTCCTTTTCCTTGACCAGGATGATAAGAGGTCGAGTTCAAATGGGATCAACAGTCATGTGGTCAAAAGGAGCTCTTTCCTCACCTGCCCTGCCAGGTAGCTTCTCTCTCTTACCATCTAGTGGGCTTCGCAGGTAGTAGGTGGTGCTAGTGGTAAAGAATCTGCCTGCCATTTGATGTTTGGCAGAAACCAACACAATGCTGTAAAGCAATTATCCTTCAATTAAAAATAAATACATGAAAAAAAAATGAATGTGCCTACCAGTGCAGGAGATTCAATGGATGCGAATTCGATCCCTGGGTCAGGAAACACCTGAAGCAGGACATGGCAACCCACTCCAGTATTCTTGTCTGCAGAACTCCATGGACAGAGGAGCCTGGCACGCTATAGTCCATGAGGCTGCAAAGAGTCGGACATGACTGAGCACACTTAGATCCATGTTGTTTGCTTTCTACAATTATAGTAAAGGCAGTGGGGGTTCCTTGACCTACCCTTTCCTGGAAGCCTAATCATGTCCAACTGTTTGCAACCTTGTGGACTGTAGCCTGCCAGGCTCCTATGTCCATGAGATTTCCCAGGCAAGAATACTGGAGTGGGTTACCACTTCCTTCTCCAAGGTATCTTCCCAACCAGGGATCAAATCCTAGTCTCCTGCATTGCAGGCAGATTCTTTACCATTTGGGTCACCAGGGAAGCCCTTTCCTGAGACCACTCAAAAATAATTCTTGCCTAGTAATGTAGACTAAATTCAGCATCTGATTCTTTGTTCCTGTAGGCTGAAGAAAGGCTGGGTAAGTATTACAACACTACTCCTACTTACCTTGGGGAGAGGTTCATACCACTGTGTACCCTAAAAGCTTATAATTTGTCTGTGGTATGAAATGATAAACCTCTATAGACTGGTCCAGGAGGAAGCAATTTAATTTCTGAACTACTGAACCACAGTTCACAAGTGGAAAGGATTCCTTGGTGATACAAACAATTCTTGGTAGGAATGTGACCTTCAGACATCACCATATGGAAAAATGATATGCTCTGTTTATATATTTGCTCTTTCCTTCCCTCCATCCTCATTCCCAGCCAAGTCACAATCTTTTTTCCTTGAATTTGTTTTGAGAGAAAAAAAAATCATAAAAATATTTTCCTGACAAAATCTTTTCTCATCACACCCTCAGCTGTATTTATCTACAGCTGTAGTAATGGTCTCCTTGTACAATGACACAAAGACTCACAATAAAGAATAACAACTGACTATAAAATGCTTTTCTTTTAGAAGAGAACATTTGTATGACAGCTTGAACTGACAACATTACACATATAGATCATCTTGAAGTGTTATTGCACATTGAAAAGAAGATAAATCTATTGATAACTATAGATGTTATGAAGAAGACATTATTTCTAGCTTTGTGCTAAAAATCAATTGGATGAACCAAGTCCAAAACACGGCACTGTAGCAGCAGTTTTAAGTCTTATTTTTACTGTTTATACATTTGGATGCTGTTATAACAGATGATCTTCATCCCTGAAGTTTTCAGCTAAACTTGTTTTTCTAGAAGGGACTGTTAACTTTCAAAATTACTTTTTATTGGTAAAAAGAAAATACTGGCTTTCCTTGTGACTGAATTTTCATATTTGTAAATGCTGCATTTATAATTCATGCTTGAGCAGGTGTGAAGAAGAAGAAAATACCTTGTTGGCTAGGTAGGAAAATGCAGTGAAAATGAACTGTGAATATATACATCTGGGAATAACAAATTTAATCATTGCTTCTGTTGAGCACTAATCAGTATAGTGCAACTCCTGGTTTTGTACTGCATTTAATGTGCAACGTATATGCTTTAATATGTTAATGTTTCTGCATTAATATTTTCAGCTTACTTAACCAATTTGCTGCTAAGATTTTTCTGTCCCATCCCCATTTTTTTTTTTTTGTTTACAATTTTAAACAAGTTTCTTCATTAAAAACTATGGTGATAAAAAAAGAATAACAACTGAAAGAAAGAAGAAATAACTAATTTGGCATAATTATTCCACTGTCTTCTCCTGCTTCTATTTCTCTCATACTTTTCTTGTGCTGACAGGACAGAATTTAGAGAGACCTCCCACCCCTCCAAACTTATGAGAATATGCTGGAATCAAATCTCACACTGACAAACTACCAAAAAAAAATTAAAAGCACACCATCTTTCAATCAGAAATCAAGGAATTCATGGCTTTATTTGCCTCAGAGATGTTGCTTTAAATCCTAGATAATAGATGGACCATCCCCCCATCAGCTAAATAAAGCACACCTTTGGCTTGTGTTCAGACAAAGGGCACAGCTTTGCAAACCCAAACCATCAGCTACACCTCCACAATGCTGCACATTTCTTCCATCCCACCTCCCATTTCTACATGAGGGAAGGAAGGGGGAAGGGGTAGCTGGGGAGTGTGGGAAGGTCATGTACACAGTGCTGTGTTTAAAATGGATAACCAACAAGGACCTACTGTATAGAACATGGAACTCTGTTCAACTCTGTGTGGCAGCCTGGATGGGAGGGAAGTTTGGGAGAGAATGGATACATGCATATGTATGGCTGAGTCCTTTTGCTGTTAGCCTAAAATTATCACAACATTGTTAATGGGCTTTGTTCCAATATAAAATAAAGAAGTTAAAAAAAAAAAAAAGAACTCTACAGCACACCCAGGTCAGGTTTTGTTTTGGTCATTACTGCTTCCGAATCTCCTCAACATTTTTCAGAAGCACAGACTGAGAGACTAAATGATCTCCCCCAGGGCACATAAGCTAATAGGTGCAGAGCTAGGACAAGAGCATGGTGACTTTAAAGTCCATTCTCTTGACCTGTGCTGATTTCCCTGTATAAAGTAGAAAGCCATGGCAATCCTCCTTAATGAACTGACCCTCGTTTGCAATGATTTCAGGGTGTTATTGTGACCCAGAAGAACCAAGTTGCTGCAGGCAGTCCTGGCCACCCTTCTGAGCACACGAGTCCTCTCATCTCACCTCATGAATGGGTCGTTCTGAGATCCCTTCGTTATCATTTTCCAGCCACTGGAAACAATTAAGTTTGATGGAAATTTGGCATAATAATTTAAAAAATTTTTAGTCTCAGTCTATCTCAGTGGCTGTGAGCTTAAGCAATTCATATTTTCAGTTCCAAATCTCTAAAACAGAGTAATCATCTCCCCCACTTCGGGAAGGAATCAATGACAGCATATATGAAAGTACTTCACAAATGGAAAAATATTCTGTGTGACATAAAAGTCCAAACTTAAACTCCAAAAGTTGGGTCAGTGCGTTAGTTACCATACGTGCACTGGTAAAAATAAGATAAAATTGCATTATTGAATTTTTTTTTCTTCTGCTAGTATTGTAGCTGATTATAAAACATACTGATGTTTAAAATGGTGATTTAACAAAAGAGATTTTTCACTGAAATCAAGATGATGATCAGACAGGTTTTAGCCATTGTGGTTTGTTGTGTGGTTCTGGCTTCAGTTGTGTCCGACTCTGTTCAACCCCATAGACGGCAGCTCACCAGGCTCCCCCATCCCTGGGATTCTCCAAGCAAGAACACTGGAGTGGGTTGCCATTTCCTTCTCCAATGCATGAAAGTGAAAAGTGAAAGTGAAGTCGCTCAGTCGTGTCCGACTCCTTTTTTTAATTAATTAATTTATTTTCATTTATTTTTATTAGTGGAAGGCTAATTACTTTACAACATTGCAGTGGGTTTTGTCATACATTGACATGTGTCCGACTCTTAGCGACCCCATGGACTGCAGCCTACCAGGCTCCTCTGTCCATGTAAAACATTAGGTGGCATTAATTACATCTTAGAATTATCCATAGTAGATAAACTGTGTTGAGAAGAGGTTGACAAACATTCCAAAATTCCCATGTCAAACAAACAGGAAAAAAAGAAGGGGATGTTTGATAAAGAATGATAGACGCACTGGCCAATTGTGCCTTGACCCACAAATCTGCACGTAACCCAAAAGGAGCTGAATCACCTGGAAACTGCTTGACATTACAGAGGAGTCAAGAGCATGAACTTCCTGCAAGTCAAGCAGGTGGGGTCATTGCAGTTACTGTTTCCTGGTTACACACAAGTTCAGACCTGATGCTGCCCTTCCTAGGGCTCCCCAGGGGCAACTGCAAACCTGGTTATCTCACCTGATCCAAACTCAAGATCTATCTGAGAAGACCTTTCAACACAGCCGTTGTTTCCTTCATCAAGGGCATTTGAAGAGTCCTAGATAAAAACATTCAGCCCATAAAACCAGGAGTGCCACACTCTGTTTTCTAAATGAATACTCTTCCCACAATAAATTGATAGGCATCTGCTTGTTGGCTAAAACTTGTACTAAATTTGATCAGCCCCAAGTGGATTCCATTTAAATTTATTTTTAAATAATATCTTAATTTCACTCTTCTAGAGTGTGTAGAGGGAGAATAAAAGAAGCAAATGCCAACAAAAAAGAATATAGTTTATTAAAGTCAAGCAAATCACGTTCCAGAATAAGAAAACAAATAACTCAATTATAAAATAGACAAAAAAGCATAGACATTTCATCAAGAAGAATGAACAAGCACATAAAAATATGTTCAGCCATTAGGGAAATGCAAATTTTACACAAATGAGATCCCACTACACATCTGTTATTATAACTAAAATTAAAAAGATTGATCACGAAATTCCTTGGTTGTCCAATGGTTAGCACTCAGAGCTTTCACCACCTGGGCCAAGGTTTGATCCCTGGTCGGGGAACTAAGATCCCACATGCCTCAAGTTGTGGCCAAGAAGACCAACAATTCTGAGTATAAAGAAGCAACTGAATCACTTAAGCATAAGCATGCTGTTAGAAGTGTAAAATGATACAGCTACTCTAGAAAACAGTTTGACTATTTCTTAAAAAAATAAATAAATAAATGTATATGCATCTTCCATGTAATTCAGCCATTCAGTTCCCAGATATTTTCAAGAGAAATGAAAGAGCATGTCTATACCAAAGCTTGTATGTGAATATCTAGTATTTGTAAATTGGAAACAACCCTAACAGCCATCAGTTCAGTGAATGAACAAACTGTGGTATATTCATACAATGAACTACAACTCAGCAATTAAAAAAAAAAAGAGGAATAAATTATTTATGTACCCTACAACACGGATGAATTATGGTGTAATTAGGCTCAGTGAAATAAGGCAGACAAAGGAGTTTGTATACCATGATTACTGGCTTCCCAAGTGAAGAATCTGCCTGGATTTGGGAAGATCCCCTGGAGTAGGAAATGGCAATCTGCTCCAGTATTCTTGCCTGGAAAATTCCATGGACAGAGGAGCCTGGCACGTTACAATCCATGGGGTAACAAAGAGTCAGAAACAACTGAGTGACTGAGCACATATACCATAATTACGTTGATATAACATTCTAGGAAATAGAAATGAATATGTCATGACAGAAAATAATCAGAGGTTGCCTGCATGGGAGGGGAAGAGGAAGGGAAGGAGGAAGGATAGCAAAGGGGCCTGAGGAAATTTTGGGGAATAATGTATATGTTCATTCTCTTGACTGTAGTGATAGTTCCATGAGGGTACATGGAAACCAACTATAAAATTATATATTTTAAATATTTGCACTTCACGGTGGCTCAGTGGTAAAGAATCCGATTGCCAATGCAAGAGACACAGGAGACTTAGGATCAATCCCGTGGTTAAGAATATCCTCTGGAGGAGGAAATGGCAACCGATTCCCGTATTCTTGCCTGGAAAATCCTATGGACAGAGGAACCTGGTGGGCTACCGTCCATGGGGTTGAAAAGAGTCAGACACAACTGAGTGAATGAGCACACACACAGCAAGCACTTTTTAAAATATCAATTAAACCTCAATAAAGCTGTTAAAAGCAGTAAACACTGAATTTTTCTTTATTAATTTTATATAACAAGCATACATATGTATGTATTAATTTTATGTAACATACTTACACATAGAAAAATAATACTGAGGACCTCCTAGTGAAAAATAACAAAACTTCTCAGACAAACATCTCTTCAATCCATCTTCCTGGTGTAAACTATTTTTAACATCTTTGTTTTGCTGTTATGATTTTTTTATTATGACTTTTAAGAATGTCTTGACGTATTCCTTATATGGAACACCTACACCTGTGTATGTAAAGAATCTGCCTGGAATGCAGGAGACTTAGGTTCGATCCTTGGGTTGGGAAGATACCCCGGAGGAGGGCATGGCAATCCACTCCAGTATTCTTGCCTGGAGAATCCCCATGGACAGAGGAGCCTGGTGGGCCACAGTCCATAAGGTTGCAAAGAGTGACTAAACACAGTACATACTTAATTTACAATGTTATATTACTTTCAAGCATACAATTGATTTAATATTTTTACATTAAAATATTTTAATATTTTACATTAAAATAGTTTAATATTTTATATTAAAATAGTTTAGTATTTTTATATCTAGTATGTTAAAATATTTTCACACTTCCATTCCTCTAACCTCAACCCCTTCTATATCCTCAATTGACGGCACAAAAAGGTCAGCTTTCTGGCCATAGAGAGGAGTCGGTTTGCAACTTCTGACTGCATCCTGTTGCTGGCCAAAACATTGGCTTTCTCTGCCCACCAAAGCAGAATAAAAAAAATACGAAGAATTTGGAGGAAATAAAAAGATGGCTTTAATTCTCAGCTGACAGAGATGGGGAACACGGTAGGCTCATGCCTTAAGAACTTCGTCTGCCCCGCTTCCCATGAAAAATCTAGGGTTTTATATAAGATGAGGGGGTCTGTGATGAGGAACAAAGGTGTAAGAATCTTGTCTTCTTCCTCTTGCTTTGTTTCAAAAATAGTCATGGGCTGATGCCAGCTAGCCTCTGGCAGTCTGGTGGCCCAGTAGTTGGGTCCATTTCTTCTGTGAATTTCACTGAGGCCTTCTTTTTGATATGTAAGAAGAGAAAAACTACTGAGTGAGAGAGTACTGAAAAGGTGAGCACCAGATACAGGATGTAATTAGCATAGAGTCAAAGGATAATAGGTGAGAAATGTACCTCATTCAAAACTAGGGCCAGAAAAGCAAGCTTAGTTACAGACTACAGATTAGGAACAGTTAAAAAACCTGGAGAAGGAAATGGCAACCCACTCCAGTATTCTTGCCTGAAAAATTCCATGGGTGGAGGAACCTGGTAGGCTACAGTCCATGGGGTCGCAAAGAGTTGGACACGACTAAGCGACTTCACTTTCTTTCTTTCTATAGTTCCTTTTGGAGAAGGAAATGGCAACCCACTCCAATGTTCTTGCATGTAGAACCCCACGGGCGGAGGGGCCTGGTGGGCTACAGTCTATGGGGTTGCAAAGAGTAGGACACGACTAAGCAACTAACACACACACACACACACACACAAAGTAAAATCTAGGAATGCTTAGGTGTGTTCACAGTTTTCTTTATCTTCTTTGTTCACAGGAAAGGGAAAGAAAAACTCTTTCTTCTTTATTCCTTTTCACTGCAACAATCCTTACTAGAGTTGTCATCACAACTGTGTTCTGGGCTTCCCCGGTGGCACTAGTAGTAAAGAACACGCCTGCTAATACAGGAGATGTAAGAGACACAGGTTTGATCCCTGGTTACAGTCCGTAGGTTCACAAAAGTAAGACAGGACTGAAGTGACTTAGCATGCACAACTGCATTTAAGAAAATTCCAGAAGATGGTGAAGGACAGGGAAGCCTGGCATGCTGCAGTCCATGTGGTCACAAAGAGTCAGACTTAGTGACGGAACTACAACACAATTGATCGGTCCCAGCTGGATTGGTAAACACCACGGGTTGTCAACAGTAGAACTATTGACACTTGGACTGGATGATCCTTTGTTTAGTGGGGAGCTGTCCTGTGTAGCCTCGCGAAAGAAGGAAACCTATCATTTGTGACAACAAGTGTTGTGGAATCCGGAGTTGCAAAACACACCTTGGAGGACACTCAAGACAGTGGAGTACAGTTTATTACGCCAGCGGGTCCAAAGGGAATCAGTTCCCAACAACGACTCTGATTTTTCTGACAGGCCCAGTTTTATACCACCGACTATGTGACTGGTTGCATGTTAGCAACCTCTCTGTGGTACATGATTGAGTTTTACAACAGGTTGGTGCTAGGAGAACAAACAATTAAGGTTAAAGGTGGGGGGGACAATGATTATACACCAAGGGGGGATGTCTCCATGGTTAATCTAACAGGGGCAGCCTGACCTCAATCTCTGTTTGCCATCTGTAGGGAGGGACATCTCCAGGAGACCTGGGTTTCACTAGCAAAGGTTTCCTCACTCGTGGGCAGGGTTCAGGCCCAGGTCACATCCTGTCTTTAAGATGGATGACAGGCTTCAAGATGGAGTCTCTCCTGCTTTCCTCACACTGGCCCCAACACATGGACTTATGCCCAGGGGGCATTATGTCAACTGAGACAAATCAGACAGAGGAGAAAAAAATATTGTCTGACTTAACTTATATGTGGGATCTACAAAAGCCAGACTCCTAGAAGCAGAGAGCAGAATGGTGGTTACCAGGAACTGGGGGGTGGGGGAATTGGGGAGATGTTCATCAAAGAGTACAAACTTCCAGTTATAAGATGAATAAGTTCTGGAGATCTAATGCACTATAATGATGTCAGCTAAAAAATACAGTCACAACCTGAGATCAGAGAACTGTTTTATTTGGTGGGAATGTTCAGGACTCTGAGCCCAGGAGACAGCATCTCAGTAGCATTGAGAAAACTGCTCCAAGGTGGCAGGAGGGGAAGTCAGGCTATAAACAAATAAGTTTGCAACAAAGGGAGCAGGCAGTCTGAACATCCAAGATCAGGTATCAAGTTAAGAAATTTGGTATTCTAAGTATGGAAAGATGTAAGCCTCTGAGCTCACTGAATTAATTTCTTTCATATGCACCTCAGCTATCTGGAGCCAATCCTGTTTCCTTGCTCACCCTTGCTTCTTGCATTCCCCCAGCTTCTCAGCAATCACCTTGGGGGCTTGGATGGTGGTGGCATCTGCTGGATTGCAGTTTTGGAAGCCCTCATTCACATTTAGAGGCCAGAAATCACTGATGGCTACAACATTTCTTGTTTATTAATATGGCAGGAGATATTTTCATCTCACATGTTTAGAGTCAATAATGCTGTATTATTATATACCTCAGAGTTGCTAAGAGAGTAGATCTTAAACGCTCTCACCACAGAAAAGAAATAATTATGTGATGTGACAGAGGCATTAGATAACACCGCAATGGTAGTCACACTGCAATATACATGTGTGTCAAATCAACATGCTATTTAAAAGAAAGAAAAATTTAAGAAATACAACAAAATAAAAACCAACATGTGTACATCATTAACACAATGCTATATGTCAATTATATCTTAATTTTTTTGATGGAAAGAAAAGAAAAAATAAGAAGAAAATATTCCATACCCTGAAAAAAACAATTTGTTTAAAAGAAGCAAACCAAAAAAAAAAAAAAAAAACGAAGCAAACCTGAGCCTAGCTTTCCTGAACCAAATTCCCAAATACCCGTTAGGTGTTAATTTTCAGGATTAATACATTTGTAAATTTTCACGTTCTAATTACAAATATGCTTAATTTTTAAAGAAAAATTTTAAGAACCTGAATTTAGTGCTGCTCCATTCAATTTGTTAATGCTTGAAATTGAAACGGATACAATTATATATCCTTAGATAATCTCTGCTGCTGCTGCTGCTGCTGCTAAGTCACTTCAGTCGTGTCCGACTCTGTGCGACCCCATAGACGGCAGTTCATCAAACTTCCCCGTCCCTGGGATTTTCCAGGCAAGAACACTGGAGTGGGTTGCCATTTCCTTCTCCAGTGCATGAAAGTTAAAAGTGAAAGTGAAGTCGCTCAGTCATGCCCGACTCTTAGAGACCCCATGGACTGCAGTCTACCAGGTTCCTCCATCCATGAGATTTTCCAGGCAAGAGTACTGGAGTGGGGTGCCAAGATAATCTCTAGTTTACTCTTTTAAAAAATTCTGAGCATTAAGTAATAGCAATGAATTTTGAGTTTAAAACCCAAAATCTTTGTCCTGAATATATTATCGACAAATTGAGCCCATTAAATAAACCTGTTCCTTTGATTCAAAAGGGCAGTGGTCTACTTAAGAACTGTTTTGTTATTTTCTATACAGAGTAGACATACATGTACTAGTAGCTAAAATAGAAGCTTATCAAAACAAAGATAAGAAAGACCAGAATCTAGTCTTCCTTGGCTGATTTTTAGGATATTTTCCATGGAAGAAGTGCATACTTTCTCAGTGAGAGTCAAGTTGCTGGTCCCAATCTGGACCCTTGCAGGGTTCCACTGTCCCTAACAAGCAGCCCCTTTCAGCTGCACCCTGGACACAAGTCCACCTGATGACACTTACCCTGCCCACGTGGCTACTTGCAACACACTTTTCTGCCTGCGCTTCTGAGTTTGGCTTGAAAGAGAAGCTGTGGGGAGGCAGGTGGCTTCAGGCGAATATATAACAAAATACAGGCTTCCACAATGGTGCTAGTAGTAAAGAACCTGCCTGCTAATGCAGGAGATGTAAAAGATGCAAGTTTGATCCCTGGGTCAGGAAAATTCTCTGGAGGAGGGCATGGCAACCTACTCCAGTATTCTTGCCTGGAGAATCCCTTGGACAGAGGAGCCTGGAAGGCTACCATCCATAGGGTCGCACAGAGTGGGGCACAACTGAAGCAACTTAGTATAGCACTTAACAAAATACTTTATAGAGATATCACACTCTAACTTATTCTTTCTATTGTGTAAGACTCAGAACAGAGACCTTTTTTCTCTCTTCCTTAGCTTTTTATCCAAGCAGTTTCATCTTGAAATCTTCTGTATTGGGGAAGAAATATGAGACCTCTTTTTTTATTTTTTATGAATTATACTCAACTGGTAATATTTGATTGGTTGCAAGTGTATAGCATAGTGAAACACAACAAAGGAATTTGTCAACAAAATAGAAAGGTAACCTACTGAATGGGAGAATATATTTGCAAGAAGATTTTGTCATAACAGCCTGACCTGGAAGATGTCCTAAAGCAAACCTCTAAAACGAGGGTAAGAGGAGATTGATGGGTGAAGACAGGTTGAGAAGGGGCTGATTTTTTATAATAGTGGAAGCCCAGGGTCTCCTGTTGAGTAGAAATGCTGAAATCTAATAGGGGCACCCACAAGGTGATGGCTGGGTAGCAGGCTCGGAGCAGAACCTGCTCCGAAGGACACTTCCACCTCATCTCAGCCTTGAGGGACCCAGCTACCCACCACAGGACTTGGACAAAGAGGAGTCCACCTGTGGTCCAAAATGCCTGTCCCCTGACCCTCATGAAAGGGAAGGAATTCTCCCAAACCTGAATGAGATTGGGGAGATAAAGCTCACAACCAGACTCAATCTGATTCTGAACAAATAAGAAAATGGACAGTTCTTAAACCCAAGAGTTATGTGACAAGTCCATTGTCACTACATGCACCCTGCCTCACCTGCTTCAGCTGCTTGCAGGGGAGAATCCTTAAACAAATAAATCTCAGCCAAAGTTGCTGCTTAAAATGGGTGTCTGTATGAGCTTTCAGATTTAACAGTGTTATACTTTCATTATTTGTTTTTTTAATGTATTTATTTATTTTAATGGAAGGATAATTGATTTACAGAATGTTGTTGCTTTCTGCCAAATATCAATATGAATCAGCCATTCATTATTTGTTTATAGGATAAGTAGAATGGGACTCATGCGATTTAAACTTTGTAAATCCCACTTTACATTAGATAGAAACTGGATCCAAAGAGAGTTGAGAGCTGTTTAGCTATAAGAACCAAAGGGGAGGGCTGGTTTGGAACATACATCCTGAAAGAAGATATCATCTGGTGTAAGTCTTAAGGGGAGAATCGACTCTGACCTCATCAGTGATACAGGGCTGATGAGCAAGCCCCCTGACATGGAAATGCAAATACAAACAGCAGGTAAGAAGCCTGATGTAAGGTTGAACCTGTAGACAGTATGAGGAAGGAAGGTTTCAAGTGTGGTCTCTAAGGGGACATTTTTCCCTTTAGAATTGGCTTCTGCTGTATACTGAATTCCTGAATGCTAATTTGAGACATCGTAGGATTGTATGCATAGATTTTTCCAAATGCCTGAGATAATTCAATTCTACAAACACTTTTTAGGTGTCTACTGTATACAGTGCTCTTTGCTAGCCACCTGAGAGATGTATAAAGGTGAAAAGGATAGTCCCCTTCTTTCTTCAGGAGCTCACAATTTAATGGGAGAGATGGACACAAACAGATATCAGTCTAATGCAAGAAAGAATATGTCATATGTTAAAGAAATGCTACTCGCCTACATCTGCTGAGAGCTTTCTATGTACCCAACAGTAATCTAGTGTGACATTTTAAGGTATATTCTATCATTATCCCTTCTTTACAGGTGAGGGAACCGAAGTCCAGAGAGGTTAAGAAACTTGCCCAAGATCACATGACTAGGAAGAGTAGATCCAGAATTTGAAATCCAGAGACATTGACCCCCAGAACTCAAGCTCCTAAACTCCAGGGTGAAATACAAATACTGAATGACACTGGAAGGAGGAGAAAGAGGTGAAGTTATTCATAAAAGAGAGAAGAGACCAGGAACCAATGAAGACTTCCAGAGGCTCTAACTTACTAGGAGAAAAGGGAAAATAGACAAACTATGTATGAACTCACTTTTTAAATTGGAGTATCATTGCTGTACAACGATGTATTAGTCACTACTATACAACAAAGTGAATCAGCTATATGTACACACATATCCCCTCCCTCTTGAAGTTCTCTCCTCCCCCCCTCCCACCACTCTAGGTCATCACCGAATACCGAGTTGAACTCCCTGTGATTAAACAGCAGCTTCCCACCAGCTATCTGTTTTATACATGGTAGCGTAGATATGTCAGTCCCAATCTCCCAATTCATCCCAGGCTCCCTCCCCACACCACGTCCACATGTCCTTTCTCTACATCTGCATCTCTATTCCTGGCCTGCAAATAGGTTCATCAGTACCATTTTTTTAGATTCCATATATCTGTGTTACTATGCAATATTTGTCTTTCTGTCTGACTTATTTCACCCTTGATGGACTCTAGGTGCATACACATCACTACAAATGACCCAATTTTGCAAACAAATTGCTTTTACTCATTTTTACTCTAAATATATCAAAAGGCTAGCTTTTCAAAGAACAGAAAAAGCTGTTGTTTAATTATTATGAGAAACATAATTTTCTCCATGTATTTGTCTACTAAGAAAATGCACAGCATGAGACTTGCAAGTTAAGTTTTATTGGGACCAGATGAGGACTGCAGCCCTGAAGACAGTACCTCAGACAGCTCTGAGAGACTTCTCCACAGAGGCAGTGAGAGAAGGTCAATATATAAGAGTTTGGTGAAGGGGGAGTTCAATGCTATTAAGCACTTCCTTTGGAAAAGGTTTTCTGATAATCATGAGGAGCTGATGTCATCATGAAAGGATTTAGTGATTTTCTAGATATGAAGAGATACAAGAATTGGAATCATGAAATCTGTTCCTGAAAATATCTGTCTAAAGATCTGTTCTACCAAAATGGCCACTTTGTAGTTTTTCTCATTATAAAATGTATATTTCTTCATCTTCATCATGATTGTATGTACACCATACTGTCATGTATACAATGATAGAGAGGCTTGGCTAGAATGTGAGCAAACAAGAAAATACAGTGAAGACACGAAGACCTCTTGTAACAGAGTCTGGGAATTCAACATCCCATTGTCTGCTTTAGGTAGACCAGCTCTCATTCTGGAGTTTCAGAAGCTGGGCATGTCCAGGCTTACCAGAGAAAGCCATGTCAGCGTGGGCCCTGCAATTTTCTTCCTCCAGGACCTGCGTGTTTATGATTAAACTCACTCCACATTGTCTTCCATGGGGGCTGAGTCTTCAGTAACAATAATAATTCCAAGCCAAGGTACAGAGTTATTAGCTATTGACTGTGCTATCTTAAACAGTTGAGTAATTTCCCTTGGGCCTAGCAGGTGAGTGGTTGCTTTCCTGATTGAGGTCAGTGAAGGAACCGCCTGATAAGCAGGCATCTGAGATAAGGATGGTTGCTCACTGGAGTACGTCACTTCTGGGGCAGAAGCTCCTGAGGACCTACAGACTTTCTGGCATCAGACAACCTCAGCAATCAAGAGTCCAGCACCCAGGGAAAGAATTCACGCTACTAAGGGGTCCTTGGGACTGGTCTCTGTATGGCTGTGTATTTTGGGGTTCACACAACTGAGAATTAAGCCGTGATTACTGATTCAGGAGTAAGCAGTGAGTTGTGACTTGGGGTGACTCAAGGTCACTATGCAAGTGATGGCACCCCAAAGCAGAGGACACTGAGCTGGTGGACTGGCTCAGGGTCATCAACAATAGTGTGACAGCTGAGAGTCATTCTTCTCCACTTCTGAGAAGGGGGTCTAGACCCTCAAGAAGGCTCAGTTCAACTGAACACTGTCTAAAGAGCAAAAGATAATTATCAACACATGCACTCACACACACTCAAAAGTCAGGAAAGATGACCTCTGCCAGCATGATTCACAATCTTGAGATGGGAAGGCTATCCCAGGTTATGGGAATGGGTGCTAAATGCTATCACAAGTGTTCTTAGAAGAGAGGAAGCAGAGGAAGAGTTCCACACACACGAAGGAGAGGTTATGTGAAGACAGGGGCTGAGATGAGAGTGACGTGGCCCCAAGCCAAGGAATGCCAGCAGACACCATCAGAACCCCACCAGCATCTAGGAGAGGCAGGAACAGGGTCTCTTCTAGAGCTCGAGAGCAAGCACGTTCCTGTGAACACTTTCATTTTGGTCCAGTGACATGGATCTCGGACTTGGAGCCATCAGAAGTGCGAGAAAACAAATTCCTAATGTTTTCAGTTCCCCAAGTTGTGACAGTTTGCTATAACAGCCACAGTAAACTAATATAGATTATTATCTAATACAAATGCTTTCACCTACACACACAAGTGACTGCAGCCATGAAATTAAAAGATGCTTGCTCTTTGGAAGAAAAGCTATAGCAAACCTACATAGCATATCAAAAAGCAGAGACATCACTTTGTCAACAAATGTCCATATAGTCAAATCTGTGGCTTTTCCACTAGTCATGTACAGAAGTGAGAGTTGAACCATAAAGAAGGCTGAGTGCTGAAGAATTGATGCTTTTGAACTGTGGTGTTGGAGAAGACTCTTGAGAGTCCCTTGGACAGCAAGAAGATCAAACCAATAAATCCTAAAGGAAATCAGTCCTGAATATTATTGGAAGAACGGATGCTGAAGCTGAAGCACCAATACTTTGGCTACCTGATGCAAAAAACCAAGTCATTGGAAGAGACCCTGATATTGGGAAAGATTGAAGGCAAGAGGAGAAGGGGATGACAGAGGATTAGAGGGTTGGATGACATCACTGACTCAGTGGACATGAGTTTGAGAAAACTCTGGGAGATGTTGAAGGGCAGGGAAGCCTGGTGTGCTGCAGTCCATGGGGTCGCAAAGAGTCAGACACGACTTAGCAACTCAACAACAGCAACACACGCAAAGCCTGGTTTCAGGAAGAAACTGGACTAATGAGTCATAGCTGGGAATAGTATGGCCCTGGCACGGTGGTTGAATGTGCTCCTAAGCACATCACCCAGAAACCACGGTGCTTCTTGTTGGCAGTAAAGATGAACATGGTGAAGGAGTGGGCGTGTGTGTTGTGTTATGGGGATTTTACAGAGCCCTCCAAATATGCATGAAGGCAGTTTTGCTTGCCATCGACTTGTTAATGTTTTCACCTCCTAAAATATTTTTAGTTGTTCCCTTTAATAGTTTTTAAACATTTACTGCTGCCCCCCTAGTACAGCACTTTAGTGTGTATGTGCATTGTACATTTTAAATTATTTCTTCTCATCTTGTGTACTGTATTTAAGATTATCGGGAATTTTAGGAGATGGAAGGAAACTGAAGAGTTTTGCAAGCTCAGCGTATCTGTTTTACATCCTCCTGTTGGACATATGGACTGAGTTTTCCAGACCTGCCCCTGTTCTTGGCCTCTGACTTCTCTCGGTTGTCCTGTGGCATCCCAGGGCAGTTTGAAGGCCTTGTTTGAAGGGTTGGTAAACTCTCCAGTGCTGTAGCACTGGCTGATTATATTGTGTTTGGCTGTTTTCAGGAGAAGGAGACCCTCTCTACTTGCACAGACAGCCTGCCAGAAGGCACACTTTATCAAATTATGAATGTTCTTCCTGTGTCACCCTCAGCTGTCAACCTCATTTTGATACTTAGTTCTCAAATTTGTAAACTGTTTCTTTCTCTCCTGAGCCTTCCTGCCTGCTTCCTTTGCTCAGATTCCAAAGGAATCTCTTTCAAATATAATTATAAAATCTAGTATTATAAAGCCTCAACCAAAATGTCTGGATTCTAGTTAGGCCATCTGATTTAGGTTAGAGGTGTGTGCCTATAGCTGATACATGTTGATGAATGGCAAAAACCATCACAATATTATAAAGTAATTACCCTCCAATTAAAGTAAATAATTTTTTAATGGAAAAAAAAGAAAGAAAGTTTCACTAGTAGCTCAGAGGTAAAGAATATTCTTGCCAATGTAAGAGACTCAGGTTCAATCCCTGGGTCAGGAAGATTTCCTGAAGAAGGGAATGACAACTCTCTCCAGTATTCTTGCCTGGGAAATTTCACAAAGAGAGGAGCCTGGTGGGCTACAGTGCATGGGGTCACAAAAGGGTCAGACGAAACTTAGCGAATAACAACAATCAAGGAAACATGCTTGTCATATTGGTAGATGGATTATCGCTGTGAAGGAAGACTCACTCAGAGCTCCAAGCCATTGTTATTGACCAAAGCCTAACAAAAGACAATGGCAGTGTAATAACACAAGACACCACAATCAGTGCTCAAGAAGTTATCAAATGCCTTAGCAGCATGCCATACTCAACCCTCTACTGCACTGGGGTGAAGTATCTTATCTTTTTTTTCGCTACAACTTGTTTAAAATATATGTGGCTTACTTCATTCTAAGAAAAAACTTGTTAGGGTTTGAACATGAGGAGATATTGATTTCTTCTAGTAACTGCCTCCAGACATACCATGTTGAAGCATTCCTTTTCTTGAGGCCATATTTTAAAACTTCTAATAAATGTTTATTATTGCAGAAGTCTTGCTTCATTTTGAAGATTCATTTTGTTCTTTCTAAAAAATCAAATTACTAACCTCTAAAAATTGTATAAAAATTTTATAGTGTTTAAAAGAGATACAAAAATTTAAATTAAATTACAAATTTAATTCAACATTTTCCCCCATGACCACAGCATTGGCAAGATCCAACTATACAGTTATGTTTTCCTTTGGGAGAGGGACATGGTTTGCTTTTTCTAAATCTTTTCCCTTTTCTAGTTGATAGATCCTCCAGTGTCTTGAGAATAGTAAACATCTCCTTACTTAACTAGGAGAGGTTGCTGGTGTCTCCCTAGTTGACCAGAGCTGCTAACCTGGATTATCGTCACCAGGAGAGGACGATTGCTTCAACCTGCCCTGCTCAAGTTGGGCTCAAGTCTTTTAAGCTTTCCTGGGCACTGATGGTTCACTCTTGAGTTGGGCTCCTCTGCTGTTAACCCCCAGCTGGCACATTCACATGGGCTTCCTCTGCCTGTGCCTCTTTGCATCCCTTGCTTGGTTTCCCAGAAAACGGTGAATCTCATCTTCCTTCTGCAGCAATCTTTAGGCAAAAACACATGGGATCCATCATCCTCACCTCGTGGAAACCCCAAAGAGCCCTGACTCCCCTCTTTACTTGGCAGTCCCTGGGATGCCAGGTCACTCCTGTGAAATTATCCTGGAGGATGGGACCATTTAATAAGTCCCTAAAAAGACATCTAATTAAAGGGGAAAATATCCATTCTTTTTTTTTTTTCAGGCAGTGTCAAGTCTTATGAGGATTCTCTTGACACAACTATATCTGGGTTTTGGGAAACAAAGCATCCTGTTTTCTTGGCAAATTGCACTTTCTGAAACAGACTACCTTCCTAGAGTTTGTCACACTGAGAACAATAAGTCAGACAGAAAAAGAGAAGCATTGTATAATATCATTTATATGGGGAATCTAAAAAGAAATGATACTGATGAACTTATTACAAAACAGAAACAGACTCACAGACTTAGAGAACGAACTCATGGTTAGCACGGGGGAAGGCTAGGGGGAAGGGATGGTTAGGGAGTTTGGGATGGACATGTACACACTGCTATATTTAAAATGGATAACCAGCAAGGATCTATTGTATAGCATGGGGGACTCTGCTCAATGTTATGTGGCAGCAGGATGGGAGGGGAATTTGGGAGGAGGGTACATGAAAGATGATATACATGGGATACGTGTATAGTATGTGTGTGGCTGAATCCATTTGCTGTGCATCTGAAACTGTCAACATTGTTAATTGGCTACCTTGTTGTTGTTGTTCAGACATCAAGTCATGTCCGACTCTTTGCGACCCCATGGATTGCAGCACGCCAAGCCTCCCTATCTCTCACCATCTCTCCGAGTTTGCCCAAGTTCACCTCCACTGAATCGGTGATGCCGTCCAACCAGCTGAGTATAACTGGCTATACGCCAATATAAAATAAAAAGTTAAAAAATAATAAAATAAATAAAACAGGCTGCCTTCTCCCCTCTATGCAGTCATAAAATCCCTTAAGAAAGCCAGCTCCAACAGGGGTCTCTCTAGTTACCCTATCGGGAGGTCGCTGACTTTAACACAGGAGCCTCCTTGAATTTGGAACTGGAACCATAGAATGACTTTTGTTCAGAACTTTGAGTTACTGAAATTTTAAACAACATGAAAAATTCCAGACAACATTCCATGTGTACATATATAATAAACAGCCAAAGGCATTTCTAAAATTGCTCCTTTTATGATAAAGCCAACTTCCTTTAAGCAGCAATGTGTAGTACCTGAGAGTTCCAGGCATCACACAGCTGTCGCTGGAAGCGGGACCCGGGGACTCACCCGCACCTTGTTCAGAGGCCACTCTCCCCGCTGGCTGGGCCCCGGGGTCAGAGGATTACCAGGCTCTGTGAGAGGATTACTGCTCTATGTCTGCCATCATTTCAGCATATGTTCAACAATGATTTCACAGTGACCATTTATACTTTCCAGACTCCGTCCATGAATATGAGTGAGAAAGACATTTTCATGAAGCACAAGATATTGCGATTCACCAAGTATCTGAATCAAGCATGCAAGAAAATATGCAAAACCAAAAGAAGAATACTTTCAAGCTCTGATTTCTAAAACAATCAAGTAATGATATTTCCATAGTGATCCTTATTTTTTAATTTTTAAAAACATTTATTTATTTAGGTCTTATTAATAGTTCCAGTGCACAGGATGTAGAGAGTACATACTCAGTAGGTGTGATGTGTGGGCTTAGTTGCCCCATAGAACATAGGATCTTAGTTCCCTGTCCAGAGATGGAAACTGTGCCCCCTGCATTGGAAAGTGGATTCTTAACCACTGGACCACCAGCGATGTTCCTCCATAATAATCTTCAGAGCATGATCATTTGGGTGCCTAAATAATATAATAGAAATATAATAAACAGAAATGAGCAGGTATGTGTGTGCTAGTCACTCAGTTGTGTCCAGTTGTTTGCGAGTCCATGGACTGTAGCCCTCCAGGCTCCTCTGTCCATGAAATTCACCAGGCAAGAATACAGGGACTGGTAGCCACTCCCTTCTCTAGGGGATCCTCCCAACCCAGGAATTGATCCTGCGTTGCAGGCAGATTCTTTACCATCTGAGCCACCTGAGAAGCCTACATATTATGAAAGATTTTGTTCTCCTGACAGTCAATGAAATAAAAATTATTTCCTTTATTTTTCTTTCTTCTGATTTTGACCATTTCTTTTGGCTACCACACGATTTTATCTGAGACCTGTTTTTGTAACTACTTAAATAAGCATGCAGGCTGTAGCATCATCTCTAGTTTTTCCATTAACATCATTTTTAAAGGGCTTTAGGGTCAGATGTGCTTCAGAAAGGATGAATTGTGGAAGTAAGACACTCCCTCTAGTGGATAAAGAGAGAGAAGAAAGTCTTTGATTTCTTGATTTGAGGATTAGTTACAATTTCAATTTCTGACCACTAGCTGCTTTTTGGCTTAGTTTTTCCCTAAGAAGCTACACTCCGTTATGTTCCATTTATCAAGGCTCCATCAAGCAATCTCTGCATCCTTTTTGTAGTTTAATTTTATCTTTACTGTGGTAACTACTTTCCCATTATGATTCTCTTCATCATTTAAGTTGTTCAGCCAACAAGTATTTATTAAATGTTCTCCATGTGTGAACACAGTTCTAAGTACTAGGGCTACAGCAGTGAATGAACAAAATGATTGAAAATTCTATCATTGAGGAACTTAAATGGATATTAGGTGACTTTTCTGGTGGTCCAGTGACTAAGACTGTGATTCCAATGCAAGGGGCCAGCTTCAGCCCCTGGTCGGGGAACTAGATCCCACATACAGCAACTAAAGAACCCACAGGCTGCAGCAAATACCCAATGCAGCAAAAAAAAAAAAATTTTTTTAATAATATTAGATAATGTTCATTTTGTGTGTGTGTGTGCTTCATACATGCCAGACTTCCATGTGTAGTCACTAGCAAATATTATTTAACTGAATCCTCCCTAAAACCTTACAAGGAAACTGAGAAGCTAAGACATTTGCCAATTATCACAGAGAGAGTGAGAGGTAAACAGTACCTTAGAAAGCATCCCTGACCAGACCACCTAGAAACTCTGAATCTAGTGGCCGCTCTGATTTTCATCATGACATTTTTTAAAAATTGCCTTTCTTCTCCAAATAAGATGCATGCTTCCTGAGCAGGCACTCTGCTTGCTTGTTCATCCTCATTACCCAGCACTTACAACCTACCATGGTTGGTCCTCCAGAATAAATTGATTTATGACTTACTGATAATGAAATCAACAAACAAAAATTAAACTCAGGGACTAATCAGCTCCTAAACCCTCTCACCAATGTACTCTACAATACCATGACCATCCAAAAAATAGGAAGTGTCTAATTAAAAAGTAGTTACAACCTAAAAGTTGAAAGTTATGCTTTCCTTGGTGGAAATTTTTAGGGCCTCAAGCCTGGGAGACAGCATCTCAAGTAACCCTGAGAGAATTGCTTCAAGGAGGTGAGAGGAGGAGCCAGGTTACATAGCAGTCTTACAACAAAGGACAGGTAGTCTGAACATTAAAGATGATTGTTAATTAAAGAAAACTAAATATCCTAAGTTAAGAAATCTGGCGCTTTTTTCTGTGTATGGAAAGATGCAAGAATCTGAGTAAGAATCATTCCTTTCATATGCATCTCATCTATCCTGGGGGCAGTATCTCATGTTTTTCACATCCTGAGCTTCCTTGGGCTAACTGTGGGGAGTGACTGCAATCTGACTTAGGGAGATTGCAGGTATTCTCCCTCCTGGGTGCCCTCTGTCATTGTGCAGTCTCTCAGTCATGTTGGACTCTTTGTGACCCCATAGGGTGCAGCAGGCAAGGCTTCCTTGTCCTTCACTATCTCCCGGAGTTTGCTCAAACTCATGTCTGCTGAGTCTGTGATGCTATCCAGTTATCTCATCCTCTGTCACCCACCTCTCCTCTTACCCTTAATCTCTCCCAGCATCAGGGTCTTTTCCAGTAAGTCAGGTCTTTTCCAGTGATTCAGCTCTTTGCATCAGGTGGCCAAAGTATTGGAGCTTCAACTTCAACATCAGTCCTTCCAAGGAATATTCAGAGTTTATTTCCTTTAGGATTGACTGGTTTAATCTCCTCGCTGTCCAAGGGACTCTCAAGAGTCTTTTCCAGTACCACAGTTCAAAAGCATCAATTTTTCAGCACTCAGCCTTCTTTATGGGCCAACTCTCACATCCGTACATGACTACGGGAAAAACCATAGCTTTAACTAGATGAACCATTATTGGCAAAGTAGCATCTCTGCTTTTTAATATGCTGTCTTGGTTTGTCATAGCTTTTCTTCCAAGGAGCAAGCATCTTTTAATTTCATGGCTGCAATTATTGTCTGTAGTGATTTTGGAGCCCAAGAAAATAAAATCTGCCACGGTTATCATTTTTCCCCATCTATTTGCCAAGAAGTGATAGGATCAGATGCCATGATCTTTTATTGAATGCTGGGTTTTAAGCCAGCTTTTTCACTCTCTTCTTTCACCTTCATCAGGAGGCTCTTTAGTTTTTCACTTTCTGCCATTAGAGTGGTGTCACTTGCATATCTGAGGTTATTGATATATCTCCCAGAAATCTTGATTTCAGTTTGTGATTCATCCAGCCTGGCATTTCTCATGCTGTGCTCTGCATGTCAGTTAAATAAGCAAGGTGACAATATATAACCTTGATGTAGTTAGTTTCCAATTTTGAACCAGTTCATTGCTCCATGTCCAGTTTCTAACAGTTGCTTCTTGACCTGCAAACAGGAAGCAGGTAAAGTGGTCTGGTATTCTCATGTCTTGAAGAATTTTCCACAGTTCTCTAAGATCCATACAGTCAAGGCTTTAACATAGTTAATGAAGCATAAATACATATTTTTCTGGAATTCCTTTGCATTTTCTATGATCCAACAGATGTTGGCAATTTGATCTCTGGTTCTTCTGCCTTTTCTAAATCCAGCTTGTACATCTGGACATTCTTGGTTCACGTACCATTCAAGACTAGCTTGAAGGATTTTGAGCATTACTTTGCCAGTGTGTGAAATGAGTGCATTTGTGTGGTAGTTTGAACTTTCTTTGGCATTGCCTTTCTTTGGGATTTGAATGAAAACTGACCTTTTCCAGTCCTGTGGTCACTGCTGAGTTTTCTGAATTTGCTGGCATCTTGAGTGCAGCACTTTCACAGCATCATCTTTTAGGATTTGAAATAGCTCAACTGGAATTCCATCATCTCCACTAGCTTTGTTGGTATTAATGCTTCCTCAGGCCTGCTTGACTTCACATACCAGTATGTCTGGCTCTAGGTGAGTGATCACACCATCGTGGCAATCCAGGTCATTAAGACCTTTTTTGTACAATTCTTTTGTGTATTCTTGCCATCTCTTCTTACATCTTACACCTCCTAAGGAGTATTCTAGAAGGGAAGAAGAAGAAGAGGTATATTTGGGTGCCCTTATGGCTCAGAAATTCACATTGAATAGCTGATTGATGACTGTGACATCCTTGTTTACTGATATGGCAGGAAATATTCCATTTCTCAGAAGTAACTCCTAACTGGCTGACTCAACTGAAGTATTTTAGAATTATACATTATTTCTATTTTCTTAAGCAGTAGGTGAAGGAAACAAGATCTAAAATGAACAAGATCTGATTCTTCAGAAGAGGTAAAATCTAGAAACAGAGTCTCACCTGCCACTTTTCCTGAATTTTGTAATTAGAGAAGACAGGAAAAAGCCAAAGCAACATTCACTCTGGGCTAAATGATTCCCT
Source organism: Muntiacus reevesi (assembly GCF_963930625.1). Taxonomy (NCBI): domain Eukaryota; kingdom Metazoa; phylum Chordata; class Mammalia; order Artiodactyla; family Cervidae; genus Muntiacus; species Muntiacus reevesi. The sequence continues at coordinate 34,836,163 of NC_089260.1, read as the reverse complement.
TAAAGAGATAGCCAAGCTTTGAGGATAGAGAGCAGAGGATGGACAGAGGTGAGCTGTCCCTTCTTACGTGCTGCTGTGAGTGGGACTTGATGCTTATATAAAGGTGCTGCTTTCCATGGTGTTAGCCTGCTATTTATTTTGTAGTAATTATATCCTCAATTATATGCCCTGTACCAGCATTCGCCAGTCACCAAGTAACTTTCCAGGTGGCACAAGGGTAAAGAATCCACATGCTAGTGCAGGAGATGTGGGTGCAATCCCTGGGTCAGGAAGATCCCCTGGAGTAGGAAATGGCAATACACTCCAGGATTCTTGCCTGGAAAGTTCCATGGTCAGAGGAGCCAGGCAGGTTATAGTCCATGGGGTCACAAAGAGTCGGACATGACTGAGCACACACACACACACACGCATGATTTAAAAGCATAACTTTCTTTCATTTCTATAAACCTTTGTGTGTCTGAAGGTCATTAGCAGCATTCTGGTCTAAGTTGCCCATGGCAGAACAGTAAATATTAAAAGAATACTCTTACCATGTGAAGTGCTTTTGACTTGAATAAATGTTTGCTGAGGTTGTAACTCTGCCCAGGTAATTACTTGGTAATGATGCAGGATCTAGGTCTAGGACAAGCAGGAAAAGTTACTAGGCGAAGGAACAGCTTGCAGGGTGGATCTTTCAACCGCCCCTTTAGGTTTGTACTTTAAAGAGGAATTGCCAGTGTCTGCTCCTATTATACAAGTCATAGTAAAACAAACTGAAAGGAGAAAACCGAAGGGAGATGATTTCAATCTGATAGTTATTAAAACAACAACAAGAACAAAAACCAACACAGGGGAATCCTGACTATCACAAATCAAGAGACCTAGGCTGTCATCCAACCTTTATTAAAGTCCTGGGGTGGCTCTTTCCTCCTTTTAAAATCTTTTCTATGTGTGAAGTTCTGTATGTAACCCAGCAGGACCCCATGGGGCCTTCCCAGCACAGGCCCCTCTCCCGTATACTCTGCTTTAGCTCCTCTGAAGAACCCAGATAAGAGTTTCTGATGCATATTGCCTGAGTTTTATAGATACTAAAACCAGCACCAAATGGAAGAAATTAACTACTTGAGGATTACCGCCAGACTTTCTGGCACCTAAGGACTTAACCACTAACCAATCAGAGAATTGTGCAGGAGCTGATCGAGATGCCCCTCCCTCACCTTGCCTTAAAAAATGCTTTGCTAAAACTTTCTGGCAGTTGGGTTGTTTATTCTTTGCTTTGTTTGTTTAGCACAAGTTCCCCATTCTCCTTGATCAGCCCTGCAACAAATCTTTCTCTGTTTCAAACTACAATAATAGTTTTGAGTTTATTTCTGTGTAAGATGTTAGAGAATGTTCTAATCTCATTCTTTTACAGGTAGCTGTTCAGTTTTCCCAGCACCACTTATTAAAGAGACTGTCTTTTCTTCATTGTATATTCTTGTCTTCTTTGGTTTTAACATGCTATCTAGTTAAACTTATCCTCAGAATTTATCCTTGAGGAATTACACTGTCCTCAGGGCTTGAATTGTGATTGAGGGAGGAGACAGGGGGAGGGAGAATGGAAGGAAGTGAGCTCCTCCTTACTATGGAAATTGCTCTTTGTGAAGAGCTATGTCCATTTTTAGTGGAACCAAATCATCAAAGCTCTCAATGTGGTGAAATTCCCAATATACATGAACTTTACTTGGTCATGTAGAGTTTTCTTCCTTCCAATGTTGTGGCAAGAGAGACACACATTTTATTTATTTTTCATATCTTACAGTTTGTCATGCTGAAACCATTTACGTCAGATTGGGACTTGAACCCATGCACTGGGACTTCAGCCCAGACCAAACTCAGTCTGGGACTTGAACCTGCATGGCTGGGACTCAAATCCAGCCCAAACCCACAGTCTTTCAATTGAGATCACAGACCTGGTTTCAGGACCAAATGAAGCTCAGTTTCTTGAAGTCTCATTGCAGAAAGAATTCAGTGAGAGGCTAATTGATAGGTAAGAAGTATATTTATTCAGAGAGAAACACAATTCACTGACAGAGTGTGGGCCATCACACAAGACCAGTGTGGCCTCAAAACATGTTGTGGTTAGCTTTTATAGGCTGGGTAATTTCATAGGTTAATAAGTGAAAGAAAGTGAAAGTCGCTCAGCTGTGTCCAACTCTTTGCAACCCCATGGACTGTAGCCTGCCAGGTTCCTCTGTCCATGGGATTCTGCAGGCAAGAATACTGGAGTGGGTTGCCATGCCCTCCTCCAGGGGATCTTTCCAACCCAGGGATTGAATGCAGGTCTCCCGGCAGAGATGTTCAGGAAATGAGCCACTGATCACTTTTTGGTCTTTGTTGGTCAGCCCTGGAACTGTCATCATGCCTCGAGCTGTGTCATTTAGCTTGCTAATGTGTTATAGCGAGCATATACTACGGATCACGGTTTCCCTGGTGACTCAGTGGTAAAAAACCTGCCTGCAATGCAAGAGACCTGGCGTTTGATCCCTGGGTTGGGAAGATCCCCTGGAAAAGGGAATGGCTACCCACTCTAGCATTCTTCCCTGGAGAATCCCATGAACAGAGAAACCTGACGAGCTATAGCCCATGGGGTCGCAGAGCTGGAGAAGACCGAGGGACTAAGCACACACATACTGAGGATCGAGGCCTGGCTGAGGCTGACTTGTCTGCCGTCTGGGACCCATCCGATTCTAATCAGTCTGTGCTGGGTGTTCTGGCTGTCATTCTTTCAAAGGTCGCGCCCTGCTCCCTTACCTCCTGTTCTAACCCTGAACCTGAAGTGGATCTGAAAGACTTCCGAGGTGGTTGGGGATGCTTCTGAGATGTTTTGTTCTGTCTTCTTTTTTAAATAAATCAAGAATTGGATGGGATGGTCTTTTGTTTTTCTAGGAAAGGGATAAATTGAGCTGGTTTTACACAATTTATTATTTGCAACTGTACCTAAAGTTACTGCTCTCAAACCTGGGTACAAAATGGCATACAGGTGCTATTAGATATTGCAACCTCATTCACTTATTCAGTAAATACCTGTAGAGGACTTGGTGTTTGCCAAACACTGAGACAGATGACGAGAATACGAGAGTAATCAAGACTGCCTCTGTGGTTTTTCAGTCTTTAGAGACAACAAAAGAGGCCGTGATAACACAGTGTGCTAAGTATGTGGTCTGAATGAGGAAATGCAAGAGCCTCAAGAGAAGAAGCAAAATCACTCTTGGGTGGTCAGGGAAGGCTTCTTGGAGGAATTTACATGTTGGCCAAGACCTAAAATGCAAGTAGAAGTTAAACATGTGAAGGTGGGTTAACCACAGGTTAAGATGGGCTTCAAAATTGAAGGTGGGAGAGAATGCTATGAACAACAGCAAAAAATTGCAGCTTGTTGTGAACATTGATGAGACAAGATGTTGCTGAAGATGAAAGAAATCCAGTCTGAGCTCTATATGTTACATGTGGGACGGGCAGTGAGAGGGTTGAGAGGACAGGAGAGGTGAATCAGATCTTGAATGCTTTTCTCATCAGTATCGAGGAATTTAAACTGCATTCCACAAGAACTGGGGGCCCATTAGAAAAGTGGATATCTGACACTGTCTAAGCACCCCAGCTTTTCAGGACTGGCTTTCCATAAGCTTCCTAAGAAAGGTAAGTAGGACTTTAGGAAATTTTTTTATTAATAAGTCAATTTTTTGACAAGACATTGAAATCTGTTGGTAGAAAAGTATTCTCGAGTATTTCTTTTTGTATGTGTTTGTAATTAATGAACCCTCTTTTAAAGTTAAAGCTGAAAAGACAATTAAAATTCAAGCCATGGTGTATATCTATATAGGATATCCATGGTGCAGCTTAAGGGAATACGAGTTGATCCACAATACAGTGATTCAATTTATGGGAAAATCCCTTTGGTTTTAATACTATATTATTAAGCTCAATTATTGGCTAATAAGGTTATTTGAAGGAAAAAACAAATGTTTCCAGAGATAAAAATGCTTAGCATAAGATAGTTCTCTGTGTATAGTTTGCCATCTAGTGTTTATTTGTGGAATTAAGAAAGGCTAGTACGATAATTTTCAAATCATGCTCACTAGGTGGCAAAGGGACGACTCGAAGCAACATTTCAATTCTAAGACATCAAATTATATCATGAAGCTCTCTGAGGTTTGTGCAGTTGGGAGAGTGTGTGGGTGGGTGAGGGGGCTACTTCTAACAAATCGTTACTCCTGGGGAGCAGTACAGTGTAGGAAACAGTTCCCAGTTCTGACCACTCTGAAAATCACCTAGGAAATGTTTAAAAAATGCAGATGGTCAGGTCACTTTCTGGATCTAGTAAATCAGATTCACTCAGTGAGACCCATGGTGATCCTAACATGCAGCCAGGGAGATGACCACTGGCTTAATGGGATTTAATGATGATATCAAGCTCAGCCTGAGGGCTGACCTCTCCCTGAGAACTACCAGATTTCTTATGCAGTGCTGACCTCGTGCCTTTATAAGTTATCCCCAATCATTGGGAAAGACCTTGATGCTGGGAAAGATTGAAGGCAGGAAGAGAAGGGGATGACAGAGGATGAGAAGTTTGGATGGCATCACTGACTCGACGGACATGAGTTTGAGCAAGCCCCAGGAGATAGTGAAGGACAGGGAAGCCTGGTGTGCTGCAGTCCATGGGGTCACAAAGAGACAGACGTGACTTGGCGACTGAACAACAACAAATCATTCCTAATTTCTGTCCTTTTTGTATTCCTGATTGGGTTCAAAATGCCCAATTCCCTAGCAAATTTCACTTGTCCTGCTTGGGTCAGACATCATCTCATGGATTCATCATGGGGCAGAACCGTATCATTTATTGACACGGTAACAGTAGGGACAGCCCTGTGTGCTGGGGGCAGTTCCCAGTGAAAGGGGAACTACTGTGAATTAAGAGATGTTTTTACGCTTATTAAAAAAAAAACAAAAAACAGTATTACTGTAACAATGTTGGGCAGAAAGAATATCATCTGAAAATTCTCAGAGGAGTCCAGTGAAGAACAAATACTTGTTTGGCTGGAGTATTCAGTGGGGATATTGGGGCGGGGTGGTGTATTATGACAGACTTGGTTTTGACAAATTGGATCTGGGGGACTAGTGAAAATGACACATCAGATATAACAGTTTCCAATCTGAGAAAATGGGATAGGGAGAGAATGTATATAGGACTGTAGCAGAAAATTCTGAGCAGAAAATTAGTTTGATTAGAGATACATTGAGCTGATAAAAGTAGAGGGCATTCAGAAGGGCCCGTCCAACAAGGAGATGAGGATGAATCAGGGTGAGAACTCACATGGGAGACGTGGACACTAAATTAAGGTTTGGATTTGGGAATCAGCAGAATCGATGTGATGACTGAAGTCAGGGACACGAATGAGTTTCCTGAGTGACTTGATAGAATCAGAGCCAAGAATGGCTCTCTGTAGTAGCACATCATCACAGAGGAAGAGTCAACAAAGAAGACTGGCAGGAGGTGGACAGCATTTGACAAATGTGATTTGAAAACACAGTATGACTGAGTCCCTTCGCTCTTCACCTGAAAGTATCACGTGTGTGTGTGTGTGTGTGTGTGTGTTTTCAGTTGCTCAGTCAGTCAGTTCAGTCCTTCAGTCGTGTCTGACTCTTTGCGACACCATGGATTGCAGCACGCCAGGCCTCCCTGTCCATCACCAACTCCCGGAGTTTACCCAAACCCATGTCCATTGAAGCAGTGATGCCATCTAACCTTCTCATCCTCTGTCATCCCCTTCTCCTCCTGCCCTCAATCTTTCCCAGCATCCGGGTCTTTTCAAATGAGTCAGCTCTTCGCAACAGGTGGCCAAAGTATTGGAGTTGCAGCTTCAAAATCAGTTGCTCAGTCATTTCCAATTCTTTGTGACCCCATGGACAGCAGCCCGCCAGATACTTCTGTCCATGGGATTTCCGAAGCAAGAATACTGGAGTGGGTTGCCATTTCCTCCTTCATGGGACCTTCCCAACCCAGGGATCGAACCCGTGTCTCCTGTGGCTTCTGTGATAGTATGCAGATTCATTACCACTGAGCCACCTAGGAAGCCCTATACCCCAAAATAAAAAGTTAAAAAGTAAAAATAAAAACACAGAACAGGTGAGGGGGAAAACTGCAGGTGAGAGGGAAAACTCACTACAGTGAGTGAATTAATAGCATAAAAGATTTGGCTCCTTTCAATTAAAACATTACTGACTCATCCATGAGGTAGATGAACCTAGAGTCTATTATACAGAGTGAAGTAAGTCAGAAAGGAAAAAAAAATATTGGATATTAATGCACATGAAGAAGTGACATTGCTCAGTCATGTCTGACTCTTTGCAATCCCATTGACTGTAACCTACCAGGCTCCTCCGTCCCTGGCATTTTCCAGGCAAGAGTACCAGAGTGGGTTGCCATTTCCTTCTCCAGAGGATCTTCCTGACCCAGGGATCGAACCCAGGTCTCCCTCATTGCAGGCAGATGTTTTACCCTCTGAGCCACCAAGGAAGCCCTTAACGCATATATGTGGAATGTAGAAAGATGGTATTGATGGACCTATTGCAGGGCAGCAGTGGAGACACAGACATAGCGCACAGACTAGTGGACAAAGGGATGGGGGGAGGAGAGGATGGGATGAACTGGAATAGCATGAAAATATATACATTACCATATATTAAATAGACAGTGGGGATTGCTGATGATGCAGGGAGCTCAAATTGGTGCTCTGTGACAACCTAGAGGGGTGGATGGAGTGGGAAGGGAGAGGGAAGTTCAAGAAGGCGCGGACATGTGTATACCTATGGCCAATTCATGTTGAGATATGGCAGAAACCAATACAACATTGTAAAGCAATTATTCTTCAATTACAAGCTTATAAAAATTAAAAAAAAAATCACTGGCAACTTTGAAAAGGGCAGAACCTTTGGCGTGACAGAGGTCACTCTTGGTATCATCAAGGGTTTGTCAGAATTGGATATGTAGGAGTTATTTGGATAGCTATTTGGATATGTAGAAGTTACCTGGATATGCTCTGTCAGGTATTGATATTACAAACTCTGTGGGTTGCGCTTTAACTCTATGATGAATTTGACGAAAAAAGTTCCTAATATTAACGTAACCCAATTAGTCAATTTTCTTTATGCACAGTGCTTTTTGTGGCCTGTTTATCAGTTCTTTATCAAAGTCAGGAAGATACTCTTCTGCTGTCTTCTGTACATGCTAAGTCATTTCAGTCATGTCCAACTCTTTGCGACCCCATGGACTGTTGACCGCTAGGCTCCTCTGTCCGTGGGATTCTCCAGGCGAAGATATTGGAGTGGGTTTCTATTTCCTCCTGCAGGGGATCTTCCCGACCCAGGGATAGAACCCGCATATCTTATGTCTTCTGCACTGGCAGGCGGGTTCTTTACCACTAGTGCCACGGGGGAAGCCCTACCTGCTATCTTCTAGAAGGAAGTGGAAGCCTTGGAAGGACTGCCATGCAACATATGTAGCCAGGGACCAGCCAGACATAAACATTTATCTTCAATTCATTTTCAAAAGAAAACAGTACTATCAGAAAAGGATACTTGATTATGGCTGAACAGATGGAAAATAGAGTATTTACTGCCTTCTGGAAAATTTGTCAGTTTCAAAAAAGAACAAAATGTTGCACAGGGAAAATGTAATCTGTAGCTAATCAATGAATAAAAGTTCTAAGTGAAACACGGCTTATAAATTAAACATCAACAAATAATAGACATCACTGAACTAGAAAGATGGGAAGCTGGAGGTAAAAACAACTCATGGAGCTAAGAGTACAAAGCCCTCATCTTCCATACTAACAAGTTAATAGATAATTAATAAAGTAAAAAGATGTAATAGAATATGTTTATCTTTAAGGTTTTTTTTAGGATGGAAGTAAATACCTAAAGAAACTGCTTAAAATATTTCAATTTGGCCTGGGGTGGAATGAGATAGAAAAAATGTTGCTTTTCCTTTTAAGCTCTGTGTAGTATCTTTTTTCTGTATAGTATTTTGAATTTTTTATTTGTATGTATTAATTAAATAGCAAAAATATTTATTTTTCTAAATGAAGCAGGGTAAAGATAGAGGGTTATGAATTTGAAGCAAATGGAGATTATTTGAAATGATTATTTTTTCTTTCTTTAAACACTGTATCTTAGACTCTAGATTAGATCTAGAAATAAAGGACAACTGAGTCAAAATGGTAAATATCCAGGCAAACAACTGACCTAAACATTGCATACCATTTCCAGGAATAGCTAGTGATTCAAACTGAATCCAGAGAAGACTTCACACGTAAGTACATGATAGAATGAATTCTTTTATTTAAAGAAGGAGGGGAGTGTTCAAGTGTGTGTATTTTGTGTGTTTGTGTATGCAAACATTTAGGAATATTACAAACCCTGATTATAGCATATATTATACATGTTAAGTCTAATAAATCCTGATACTCAAGAAAATATTTTCAAATTACTGTTGGATAGTTTATTAATCAGTCATCCTTTTTCAATGTCTAAAGAAATTTCAGTCACAAAACATCTAACTGCATTTAAAATAAAAGATGAAAATGAGCTGCCTATTGGAAAATTACTTCAAGACTTTAAAACTACAGGCAAGAACCAAGGACATATATTCAATCACAATTTCAAGTGTCTAATAGTGATAACACAAAGTCCCTGAAAGCAGTGGATTGATTATACTTTTTATTTAAAATTTTATCCATGATAATATTCTTAGCTATACTACATTTAATTGCAAAACAACCTGTCTTAGAATAATGTAGTGTGAGATGCATGTGACCAATAGTATAAATATAGCAATTACAGTACTCAAATCTTAGTTTCATAGATATGTACTGTATTAGATGTACACACCAATTAAAAGAAAAAAGCAAACCCTGTCTTGAGAACTTTACATAGCACCTTGCCTTTCATTAAATACACGGCCCACATGAACCTATATGAAAACTTAATGGTCTGCTTGCATACCAAGGGACAAGGCTAAAATTAATAAATTAATCTTTTAAAAAATATTTATGAACCAGAACAATTTTCTTTTTGAGTTTGAGAAGTCAAAGACTATTAAGGAATATTTAAAGGCAGAATAGAATCCAGTGAAGTTAAATAAGGAATTAAAATAAAGTTAAATAAGGAATTGGGGAGAAACAGATAGTCCAATATTAACAATGCAGTATATCTGTGTATATCTTCTTGGCAAATTAATGGGGAAACAATGGAAACAGTGGCAGACTTTATTTTGGGGGGCTCCAAAATCACTGCTGATGGTGACTGCAGTCATGAAATTAAAAGACACTTGTATTTTGGAAGAAAAGTTATGACCAACCTAGACAGCATATTAAAAAGCAGAGACATTACTTTGCCAACAAAGGTCCATCTAGTCAAGGCTATGGTTTTTTCAGTAGTCGTGTATGGTTGTGAGAGTTGGACTACAAAGAAAGTTGAGTGCCAAAGAACTGATACTTTTGAACTGTGGTATTGGAGAAAACTCTTGGGAGTTCCTTGGACTGCAAGAGATCCAACCAATCCATCCTCAAGGAAGTCAGTCCTGAATATTCATTGGAAGGACTGATGTTGAAGCTGAAACTCCAATACTTCAGCCACCTGATGCAAAGAGCTGACTCCTTGGAAAAGACCCTAATGTTGGGGAAGACTGAGGGCAGGAGGAGAAGGGGATGACAGAGGATGAGATGGCTGGATAGCATCACCGACTCAATGAACACGAGTTTGAGCAAACTCTAGGAGATGGTGAAGGACAGGGAAGCCTGGCGTGCTGCAGTCCGCGGGGTCACAAAGAGTCAGACACAACTGAGCGACTGAATAAACTGGATGTCTGTGTATCTGCCAGGTTCTTGTACTCATCCAGGTGAGTTCCAACATCTTGAAAACACGAATTCTGAGTTTAGTAAAGTGCCACACAGTACTCAGCTACATCAGATACCTGAGGAAAGTGCTTTTTTGAAACCATTCTTTCTCTTTTATTTATGGAATTTAAGGTAATCCAAACAAATACTACAATCAGCGGTTTGAAAGATACATAAACTGCAGAAAAGGCCACAATAATAAATGATATCAGCAGGTACAGTAATTGAAATGTATCAGAATAACGAGGACTGTAGCCCAGGAGACAGTACCTCTATCTGAGAAACTGCTTCAAACTGCTTCAAAGAGACAGTGGGGAAGGCCAGAATATATGTGATTTTGGTGAAGGGGGAGTACATGCAATCAAGCACATATTTTTTTGCTAATGGTTTCTGCTAGTCATGAGGAGCAGTCATTACCATGAGGAATTTTAGTGCTTTTCTACATATGAGCTCATAAAATCAGCTCCTGGAAATATCCAATTATCTGAAGACCTGTTCCACCAGCTTTTTCCAGAGCACGGTTCAGTTCAGTTGCTCAGTCATGTCCCACTCTTTGCAACCTCAGGGACTGCACACCTATCCTCATTTCTGCTCTCCACCCTGAACTCCTTTTTAGGCCATGTTGAAAGTCAGCAGCTGCAGCAGAGCATGAGTTAGTCCTTATAGAGGTAGATGGCAAGTGCCCGTGCTGAGTGCCAATGTGTAGTTGACACTGTGGAGAAGAGAATGGATTTTAGTAGTTAGCAATTTATCTTTTCCACCCGATGTTAATTAACTTAGATTTTGCTAAAAATACAATGGGAAGCTGCTACACGGACAGAGGAATGGACTATTCAATTGCTTTGTTATAAAAATCATAGAGCAGGATTAGAGAGGAAATAGAGAGACGAATTAAAAAGCCTTTGAAGTAGTTGAGACAAAAGCTGCTGGTACTGGGAACCAGAATGAAGGCAATGGGGAGACAGATTTGGGAACTCAGAGTGGAGTTTGGAAGTAGTAATGATCAGAGAACAAATGTAAGGATTAAGAGGCTTCCCTGGTGGTGCAGAAGTAAAGAATCTGCCTGCAAATGCAAGAGACACGGCTTTGATCCCTGATCCAGGAAGATCTCACATGTTGCAGAACAACTAAGCCTGCGTGCCACAACTACTGAGCCTGTGTTCTAGAGCCTGAGAGCCACCCCTGCCGAGCCCATGGCGCCACAGCTACAGAAGGCTGTGCAGCCTACAGCAGTGCTCTGCAACAAAAGAAGCCCTCACACTGCAACTAGAAAGTAGCCCCCACTCGCCGCAACTAGAGAAAGCCTGCCTGGCAACGAAGACCCAGCACAGCCAGAAAGAAATACATAAAAATCAAATTTTCAAAGAAAGATTAAAATTTTCACCATTGCCAGAAAGTGTCTAGGCAAAGAGAAGAGGCCAAAGAAGGAAAACAAGACAAAGACCTTTGAAAGCCAGTGTGTAAAATGCTTTGAGGTGAATGGGCAGGATGCTGACCCAAAGCGAGTCTCAGATCTCCCCAGGGACCTCAGATTGTTTTTGATCTGGTTTCTAAGTGGTCATGCTGGGTGCACTTAAAACAACCAAATGAAGCAGATATAACGCAAATTTCCATCCCTAGAGCCAAACCAAAGTCTGGAACTTAAGTGAGCATGAAAGCTGATGTATTTTGATCCAGGTCCCAACATGACATGTATTATCTCATTTAATTCTCACCGCATCTCTATAAGAGAGGTCTGTCATGAGGTTCATCTCACAGAGAAGTAAACTGAGGCTCAGAGAGAGTAAGGAACTTGACCAAGATCACAAAACTTGTAAGTGGCAGAGTAGAATTTGAACCTACTTAAGTCTGACCCCAAAGTCTTGACTCTTAACCCCTAAGCTCTCTTGCTCTATATAGGACATGCTCAGTTAATGTTGAATGAATGAATGAATAAATGAGTCAAAGGATTACAATTTTGGCCCTTCTCTCTATCTCTGGGTTTCCCTGGTGGTTCGGCGGTAGAGAATCTGCCTGCCAACACAGGAGATACGGGTTTGGTCCCTGGTTGGGAAGATCCCCTGAAGGAGGTAATGACAACACACTCCAGTATTCTTGACTGGAGAACCTCATGGACAGAGGAACCTGGTGGGCTACAGTCCATGGGGTCACAAAGAGTTGGACATGACTGAGCACACACACCACACTCTACCTCTGCTTAGAACCCAGTACCTCTGACATTTCCAAGCTGGCCAGCTTTGGGAACTTGTGGAGACAGTTGCCATTGGGTGCTGTGTTGGCTTTCTCAGGATGGGTGTTGACAATGACAGTGGAAAACCTATCTCAAGATATTTTATGGACAGGCATAGATTTAGGAAAATGAAACAGACCCAAAGAAGCTAGAAGGTTTGCCCTTGGGGTCAGTAGCTAACAGCCTGAATGTGAGGACTTATGAACTTTTACTTCATATGATTCTCAAAATGCATAAGAGAGGGATTTAGGGGGATGGTGAGGGATTCTGTAGATGCAGAGGTCAAGAGCAAGGTTTTTGACTATAGATGAAAAGGTCACTTCATGTGTATCTGCAGACAAGAAGGATCTGGTGAATTTGAGTTACAGAAGCTCTGGATCCAGGAAGTAATTTGTGCAGAACTGATAAGCCATTGATCTGAATAAACCTGAGTAGACTTCAATACAGACCGTCAGAGTTGGAAGGACTCTTAGAGGTCATATACTTTAGCCAAGATGCTTAAATGTGAACATGCCTCAGTAGAAATGCCAATCATTTCCCTCATACTGGCCTCAGAATAATAAAAAATTATATTCTATGTTTACTTTAAAAATTCAGCTATCTACAGAATGGAAATGCTTTATGAATCTTTCTCACACAGTTCTCTGACATTCACTGGAATTTGAGGTCAAAGAATTTGAGGTCAGCCTATAGACAGTGACTTAATATTTTGGAAATGTAATGTGCCTTGTTGTGTTTAGTCACTCAGTCATATCTGACTGATTCTCAATTTTTAAAATTCGAACAATCTGATTGAAAGCAGTATGTGATGTTATGATGTTAAATAATCATATTATAATAATAGTTGCATATTGATTTCATAATTTGATTATGAAGTGGTCACATATTGATGTTATCATAACATCACATACTGCTTTCAACCAGATCTTTTGAATTTAAAAAATTGAGAATCTAGTGAAGAAACATATGCACAAATACATTATAAATCATTGTGGACTTCACAAGTTAATGACATTTTTAAATGATTCTTGGATACATTGTTGGTGATTTCTCTGTTAATAGTGGAATAGCTTATCGATTCTCCCCAAAAGATTGCCTAATTTATTATTAACATTCTAAAGCAACAGAATTTGCCTATCTTTCCAGTTCAAAAAACCTGTTGGAAACAAACATTATCTGATGTTTTTCCACACTGTCTCATTCAGTCCTCACAGAAAGATGGTGAGGTGAGTATTATGATCCTCATTTTGTTATGTGAAGGTACAGAACCCCAAAGACATTATGGAACTTGTTCAAAGTATTGCAGCACAGATGATAAATGGAAGAACTGGGACCAGGACCTAGGGCCTGTTGAGCTTGTTGTGCCAACGTTCATTACATGTTTGTCTAACATTACTTCAATTTCAGATTTTTCTCTGGGGGCCAGTTCTTTCCCACACATCATTCACGGTTGCATTGAGTTGGGTCAACCACACCCCCAGCGCCCTCTGCAATCCAGCAAGTGTCAGTGCTGACCATGGGTCCTGTTATTCCCCTGCTCAATCAGCTATACATCCATCTCCTCTTCCTTCTTCCCCCCTCCTCACTGTCATCAAGATAAGAAACTATAATCAAGGCGATGAGAAGTTCTAATGTTCCCACCACACCATCTGCCCATCACTCTGAATCTGGGTTTATTTCCTCTACTTTGCCTCCCATTATTATGGAAAAAATACCTATATGCATATCTAACATCAGCTCTTCTGTTTGTGCCTTGGAACCCACAACTCCAGCAATTCTCTTCTTTCTACCCCTTGACTCAGATTTTCTTCCTTTTTTTAACCTAGATCATTCCCATCACTGCACAAAATTCTATACTATCCTCCATATTAAAAACTAAATGGGGACTTTTCCTGGCCATACAGAGGTTAAGCCTCCACACTTCCAACATAGGGAGTGCAGGTTCGATCCCTGGTAAGGGAAGTAAGATCACATCTGCCACGTGGTCAAAAAAACAACAACAATCCGCAAAACTAAACAAAACCCCACTTTACCCTATATTGTTCTCAATTTCCTTTTATTGCGAACTCCTTGAAATGTTATCTGGATCACAGTTTGTAATTCCCCTCCATCCATTCTCTTTTGAACCCAATTCATTTAGGCAATCACCTATTATACCTATGAAACTGCACTTGCCAATATTTCCATGACTAGGGTGACTGCACATCTCAGTTTGTACAGAGAGTCTGGGCCTTTGCCTGTTCTCCCAGAATAATTTTTCACTATCAAAATGCCTTGGTTTGGATGATAAAGTGTATGCTGACCCTGTTTATGACCTCCGCATTGATAAATCCAACTAAATGAGCTCTCAGTGCTCACTGTACTTGAGGTACTAGTATATAACACATCTTATCTCACCTTTTCTTTTCGCTTGTCTTCCAGGATCTCACATTCTGGTTCTCCTCTTACTTTTTTAGTAGTTTCTCCATTTTTTCACCTAGTTCTTCCTCCTCTTTCTACCTAGTGAAAGTTGCAGGACCCAAGGGCTCATATCAAGTGAATTCTCTTCTTCTCTACCCCATCTATATTCATTCTCTTGCTATCTCCTCTCGCCGCATGACTTTAAATACCATTCCTGTACTATTCATGAAAGTGAAAGTGAAAAGTGAAGTCGCTCAGTCACATCCGACTGTTTGCGACCCCATGGACTGTAGTCTACCAGGCTCCTCTGCCCATGGGATTTTCCAGGCAAAAGTACTGCAATGGGTTGCCACTTCCTTCTCCAGGGGATCTTCCCGACCCAGGGATCAAACCCGGGTCTCCCACATTGTAGGCAGATGCTTTACCGTCTGAGCCACCAGTTTTCCTTGAAGTTCAGACTCATACATCTAACTGTCTATTTGTCTAACAGCATCCCATAACATATCCAGAAGTGAAAACTTGATATACTCCTAATAAAAAATTTCTTCCTACTCCAGTCTTCTCCATCGAAAGTATTAATACCAACTGCAGCATGCAGGAGGGCTTCCCCAGTGGCTCAATCGTAAAGAATCTGTCTGCAATGGAGGAGATGTGGGTTTGATTCCTGGGTTGGGAAGATCCCATGGAAGAGAGAATGTTTACCCACTCCAGTATTCTTGCCTGGAGAATCCCATGGATAGAGGAGCCTGGAAGGCTACAGTCTATGGTGTCGCAAAGAGTCGGACAAACTAAAGTGACTGAGCACACATGCACTGTGTGCAGGAAGCAAAAACCTTAATATTATCTTTGACCCACACTTTCCCTTACAACCAGTATATCATCCACACTGATGTATCCAGTATGTCATCAGATCTTGTTTGTTCTAATGTACAACTCCTATACTTCTCACCATCCTCACCACTTCCATAGGTGTCTCTCACCTGGATGACTGCAGTATCCTCTTAATAGACCTTCCCCCTTCCATCTTTGCTTCCATAGACTGCCTTCTCAATAGAGCTGTCAGAGCAATCCTTTCCACAACTGAGTCACATGTCACTCTTCTGTTCAAAATACCACTCTGTATAAGATCCAAATTCCATACAGTGACCACCAACCTGCTGTCATCCTGCTCCATTCACTTTTCTGATTTTCTCACCTCCTTTCTGATGTTCTCACCTCCTTTTCTTCCCATCACCACTTTGCCCCAGGCACAGGGGCATCTTTGATCTCTCCTGCTCAGAGTCTGAACACTCACTGTTTCCTCTGCTTGGGTTACTTTCACTGTTCCCATGAGCTACACCTTCATCTTCTCATTGAGGTTTTCCTTACCATCCTTTCTCCAATGGTAATCCCATTCCTTCTTGTACAGAAAGTCCCCTAAATATGAACAAGTTCCAGGAAAGTCTCTTGGACATTTTATCTACATAGTATATTACTGACTGTAATTATAAGCTCCATAGGACAGGGATTTTCCACTGCTTTGTACCTTGCTGTTATCCCGGTATTTAGAATAAGTGCTTGGAACAGTACACACACAATACATAGCTGTTGTGCATTATGTTATTAACTGAATGCTGATCTTATTTCTTTTTGCAGGAATTCTTCCAAGTCTCTGGAAATTTGGGAGAATGAAGGGACATTTGCAAGTGTAGCTTCAAAAGGCATACCGATTCCATTTTCCTTTGCAGAGGTGGTAAGGGATTGCCTGGAGGACACATCTGGTCTGCTGCTTCTTCTTGTAAATACAATTATATTGCCATACAGGTATGCTCATTTGTTTATCTATTGTCTAATGCTGCCTTCATGCTCTAACAGCAGAGTTGTGTAGTTGCTATGTGGCACACCAAGCTTAAAATATTTGCTGTTGGCTCCTTTATAGGTAAAGTAAGAGTTCCAACCCTTGTTTTTCTCTGTGTCCATAATTTTAACTGAGGGTATTGCTGATCATTAAAAGAGGATCAGATTAAAAGATTAATAAACATTCTCAAGTGAAAATAAAATGAAGCTGAAGATGACTTTCAGCAGGTCAGTTTCATTTAGACCACTGGGTGTCTCTCTTTCCTAAACTTTACAAGTAAATGTTGAATCAGACATCAGCCAACTTGGGGCTGTGACATACCAGACAAATATTGACAGTTGCTAAGGCAACTGGGATAACTTATTGCCCAAAGGATAATATAGGCGCCAATTGTGCATGCCATGTTTGTCACATAGGGGAGAGACAGACGTGAATGAAAAAATGTATTTCATGATCTCTCTTCAACTGTGGCTTAAAAACAACACATAGCTGATGCTTATCTTAATTCCTCTTTCAGTTTTTCTGGAAATTAACACTTTGAGGGTCCTTAAGTCAGTCAAAATATGTCACAAATGGACAATCTCTTTGGTTATCAATTCTTTTTCCCAGTTATCCCTGGAGTTTATCTTTCCAAATTGTGTTCTAATGGCCAACCAGAAGGCCAAATGTATTTTCTAGCTCATCCATCTTGTCACAAAAGTGGTTTCTGCAACATTGTTTTTTTTCAGAGATTTCTTATTAGTCAACACTGGAATAATTAGTCTGCCACTTTCTTTGCTTCCTACAACATAGTTGGAGAGAGTGTTTAAACGTGAGCTTTCTCTGACATTAAACTTAAGCTTTTGCCATTATGCAAGGCTTCTTTACCGTGGTGTTATTGGCAACTGGGTTGGATAATTCCTTATTGTGAAAGCTGTCATATGTGTTGTAGGATGTTTAGAAGTATCTTTGACCTCTATCCACCAGAAGCCAGTAGCAACTCCCCTGCTGTTAAAATTAAAAAAAAAAAAAAAAAAGTCTTTAGATATTGTTAAACATCCCCTGGGAAGCAAAATCACCCCAGCTAAAACATTGTGCTAGTCAGTCCTAACCATATCTTTCTCAGATTATCCTTAAGGCATCCTCAAGTGGAGCTGAAGTTTCAAAACACAGGGCAAGAATTGGTGAGAATCTTAAATCAACCCAATTGAAAAGGAGAACCTAGTTCTTCACAAAGTTAAAGAATACAGAAATTAAAATATTGATTATAATAAGTTCAGAAAGATCAGTCAATGAGAACTGCTTTCATTCAGTGAGATACAAGATAAAATCTCAAAAAAGATAAGATCTCCCAGAGGAAATCTTGAGGTTCATTTTTTTCTGGAGTATATAATCATATTGTGTGCTCAGTCATGTCCAACTCTTCACAGTCCCATGGACTGTAGCCTGCCAGGCTCCTCTGTCCATGGAATTTTCCAGGCAAGAATACTGAAGCAGGTTGCCATTTCCTCCTCCAGGGGATCTTCCTCACCTGTGAACCCATGTCTCCTGCATCTCCTGCATTGGCAGGTGAATTCTTTACCACTAGCGGTTCCTGGGAAGCCCTTCTGGGCTGTATAGAAGTCTTGCTATTATGAACTTCTGGGCAGTGAGAAGTCATTCAGGATGGGTTCTGGCCATGCCTTTGCTCTGCTGTCCTCAAAGCCTTTCCAATGACTGAGTTTGGCTCTCTGAGTTTGGAGCATCTGGGACTGATTATGGCATGGCATCTAGGAAACTTGTACATTTGACATTTGTCTTCTAGAAAACCATCAGCCTGTCCACAACTCTTAGGAATTGCCTAGCCTTTGAGTCCCTCCTTGAAGGCTGGGTAATCCCATTTCCCACTGGACAGGAGGGGCTGGGTGAGGTCATTATGACGATTCATATGCAACATGCTGGGCTGTAACTCCCAAAGGAGCTTGAAATATTGATTTTATGCATGTCATGCTAAAGGCTGAACAGTTGTAATCCTGCTTTGTATATTACTTCTTGAAGATTTAAAACAAGATGGCTTTGCCACCAGCATAACTGACATATTTTAATTAATCTTTGTGAAAAAGCTTGACATGTTTAAATGAGCTCATCCAAATAGAATCAGTTATCCTCCTCTGATATAGAATACATTGGAATGAAGCATGATTTATGAAGAATAGAAATCTCGCCCTCATTTTTTTGTTTTTTTCTTGGGTTTGTCTGTCATCTGCATGATGGGTTATGATTTATAAAGTCTGTAAGAGTGTGTTGTATTGCATATTTTGCTATGCCTTGCAATATAGAGAAATAGGTAACTCCCAGTCTATGATGATGGAGTAATACACACTTAATGGAGATTGTCTTCTCCTAAGTTCTCTAATGGATACTGCTTAAGAATGTTCTAGAAAAGATTGAAAGCCACAAAACCAATGGCATGCTTTGCTACTCCTTTGGAAAAGTTAGGCAATTAAAGACTTACGTCATTTGTGGGAAACATGACTGATGGTTCAAATGAACTCATTACAAGCTATTTCTTTTGAGTTTATAGATTGCATATTTTTCTCTCAAATACCAGTTAACGAGTAAAATAGGCAGAAAAATCAGTACCTCAGTGAGTAGTTATGAACACTGAATGAGACAATGTGTATAAGAATATTTGGAATGGAAATCAATCTAATTAGAACTGGAGTTACTCCATTAAGATGTTGGAGTATAAACTGGACCTAAAAAAGAGTCAAAGGTTCCTTCCTCAATAATTCTAGGGTTTTTGTCTCCACCAAGGGTGAAGTTAAAGCCATGTTGAAAGAAGACATACAGTTTTTCCTGATACCAGAATAGATCAGATTTTTGGTTTTGATCTATTTTGATTTTGAGGCAAAATTAATGCTTGACCTGAGGTGGTGTTTTTCTTTTTTTTTTTTTAATGTAGTCACTAAGTCATGTCCAACTCTTTTGGGACCCCATGGACTGTAGCCTGCCAGGTTCCTCTGTCCATGGGATTTCCCAGGCAAAAATACTGGAGTCAGTTGCCATTTCCTTCTCCAGGGGATCTTCCTGATGTCTGAAAGAACCTGGGTCTCCTGCATTGGCAGACAGGTTCTTTATTGCTGAGGGAAGCTCTGTCCTGAGGCATTCTCCTTTTTTTTTTTAAGGTGAACTCTTGAGGTTATCAGTGGTAACAGAGAAACAATGCAAAATGAGGTGTGAACTAACAGGAGGATTGCTGAGAACCAGCAAAGGGAGCATGGAACAATTGTTGTTAGATGGGTGTGAGTTCTGAGCAAATTCTTGACATCATAATTAATGACTTTCAGCATAAATTTTGCAAAGGGAAAACTTTTATTTAAACCATTAGGGAATGAGAGTCATAACGTTCCAGGTCTCATTTGCTTGTTTATTTGTCAGTTAATACTTTAACCATCCAATTCCTCTAGCTCATGGTCCTTTCATCCTTTCATCATTTTATCCTTTCATTTTTATACAGCATTTACTGAGTTCCCATTTTGTGTGAAATTATTGTTTAATATTTTGTAGAGGAGTAAAGACTATTGAACATAGCCCGTAAACTGTTATCCGTGAACTATAACTATGGCTATCATGGCTTCAGATTGATGGATAAAGTTTCTTTCTTAGTTGTGCTCTTATGGAGATTTCTCTTATGTTTGCTTTCCACCTCTTAAGTACAGGGATGATTCCAAAGATGGAATACTGAACTTGAGAAGGGCAGTTCAATAATTTCATCTAGAAAAGAGGTCATTGGTGGGCACACAGAGCAACTGTTACACTTCAGGGTCCACCCTAGTGGACCAATGTATTGGGGAATGTTTGCATTTTCCAAAAATCTTTGAAGAAAAAGAGCAAGAAATGGAAAAGTTGAGAGAGAGAAGTGAAAAGAAAGCAAATGTGAAATCTTGGAAACAAAGTAACAGCTTTAATACTACTTTAGGTGGTTCCTCCTGAGTTGTGGTGTATCAACTACCCTTAAAGAAGATGTGGTACATATATCAGGCTTCCTTGATAGTTCAGCTGGTAAAGAACCTGCCTGCAATGCAGGAGACCCTGGTTCAATTCCTGGGTCAGGAAGATCCGCTGGAGAGGGGATAGGCTACCCACTCCGGTTCTCTGTGCTTTCCTTGTGGCTCAGCTGGTAAAGAATCTGCCTGCAATGTGGGAGACCTGGGTTTGATCTCTGGTTGGGAAGATCCCCTGGTGAACGAAAGCCTACTCACTCCACAGAGATGAAAAGAAGGTAAATGTGAAGTCTTGGAAATAAAGTAGCAGTCTCAATACTACTTCAAGTGGTTCCTCCTGAGTTGTGATGTATCAACTACACTTAAAGAAGATATGGTATATGTACAGATGGAATATTACTCAGCCACTAAAGAAATGAAACAGTATCATTGGTAGAGATGTAGATGGACAAAGAGTCTGTTATGCAGAGCGAAGTAAGTCAGAAAGAGAAAAATATCATATATTAATGCATGTATGTGGAATCTAGGAAAAAATGGTACAGATGAACCTATTTCTGAGGCAGGAATAGAGAACAGACACGTGGACATGCGGTGGGGGGAAGGGGAAGGTAAGATGAATTGGGAAATTTGGATTGACATGGGTAAAATAGATAGTGGGAACCTGTTGTGAAGCTCAGGAAGCTCAGCTTGGTTCTCTGTTATGACCTAGATGGGTGGGATGAGGGGGTGGCTGGGAGATCCAAGAGGGAGGGGATATATGTATGCCTATGGCTGATATACTTCATTTATGGCAGAAACTAACACAAACACTGTAAAGCAGTTGTATATACTCCAATTTTTTAAAAATCCCTTAAAAAAGAAAAGCAACTGATTCATGTAACCAGGCAGGGAATCTAAAATATCCAAAGAACATGTAAATAGTCTTTCATCCCGTGGAAGACACAAACCCCGAGTAGTTTAAAATTTAGCCAAATGCCTGTGAAGACTCTAGATAACCAATAAAAGGACATTTGCTCTGGGCTTAATGTCCATGGAAAAAATGCCACACACCTAGCTAGCCAGGGTAGAGATGAGAGTTCTTGGCGGTTACTATTTTTTTTCTTCATAGTGTGATTGTAGAGTTCAGGAAACACTCAAATGAAATAATATCATTTTCCCCTTCAGGGAAAAAATAGTAGCTTCTCTAGACATTTTCAAAGCTATAAATATTAATGAAAGATGAGAAAAACACAGAACTAAAAGAGTGGTAGAAAATTAGTGGGTGAAAGATGTTTTGTGCAATTTACAAGATTCGAGGGTCTTATAAATCCATAGTTAAGTTGTATAGGGCTAAAGAGATGTGCAACTTAATGCAAAGTGTTGGGGAAAAGTATGCTCACTAAAAGGCAGGACTTTGTGTTTTTAAGGAAGGCAATGGAAAATAATATTTGGATTTACTTTTGTTCCAAAGTTGAGCAATTTAAACTTCATTAACCATTCCAGTGTGGTATGAAATTCAACTCTTTTTGTCTAAGAACCTGTGTCCAATGTTGGAAGAATTATCTGTGATGATCAGTCTAATAGGAGAAGAGGTGTGTGGTCAGGCCCTAGACAGTCTCAAGTTTGATCTAATTAAAGTATTAACTAATTAATACATTTTTCTTGGACAAATTGTAAAGGCTAATTTTTAAAATGGTAGTAGGCACTACTAAACCAATGACTTGTTTTTAAGATATTGAATGGTCATTAACTAGTTAGTAACTTGGGTTATAAACAAGTTGTTAGAATGAAATGACCTATTTCAAAAAATGGTCTGACCAATTAAATGAATCTATCTATAAAGCTTTGCATTTATAGATGCACCTTGATATCTTATTTCAGTCCAACAAATCAAGTGACTCCATAGAAAAGCCAATTTCTTTGACTGGCAAGATATAGTTTTAGTAGCTGGTTTCCTGTTTGATTTTTTTAAATCTCTTGAACAGGTTGGGGGATGTATACATAGTTTTAATTAGTATCTCCATTGTTTCATCAAAAAATTTACAAGCAACAAATGCTGGAGAGGATATAGAGGGAAGGGAACTCTCTTACACTGTTGTCAGGAATGTAAATTGGTACAGTCATTATGGAGAACATAATGGAGACACCTTAAAAACTAGAAATACAACTACCATATAACCAGCAAACTCACTCCTGGGTGTATACCAGGAGAAAACCATAATTCAAAATAATACATGTGCCTCAACGTGCACTGCAGCACTATTTACAATAGTCAGAGCATGGAAATAACCTCAATGCCCATCAACAGAAGAATAAATAAGGGAGATGTGGTGCATATATACAATGGAATATTACTCAGTCATAAAAAGGAATGAAACTGGGCCATTTGTAGAGACACAAGTAGACCTGCTGGGGGGATTGAGGGCAGGAGAAGAAGGGGACGACAGAGGATGAGATGGCTGGATGGCCTCACCGACTCGAAGGGCATGAGTTTGAGTAAACTCCGGGAGTTGGTGATGGACAGGGAGGCCTGGCGTGCTGCGATTCATGGGGTCACAAAGAGTCAGACACAACTGAGCGTCTAAACTGAACTGAACTGAACTGAAGTAGACCTAGAGACTGTCATACAGAGTGAATAAGTCATAAAGAGAAAAACAAATATCATATAACATGACTTATATGTGGAATCTAGAATAATGATTCAGCTAAACTTTTTTGCAAAGCAGAAATAAAGACATAGATGTACAGAACAAACTCACACATAATAAGGGGGAAAGGAAGGGTGGGCTGAATTGTGAGGCTGGAGCTGATGGATATGCCCTACTTTGTATAAAATGGCTAACTAATGAGAAACTACTGTATAGAAAAGGGAATTCTAGTCAGTGTTCGGTGATGACCTAAATGGGCAGGAAATCTAAAAAAGAGAGGATATGTGTGTTTGTATAACTGATTCACTTTGTAATACAGCAAAAACTCACACAACATTGCAAAGCAACTATACTCCAATAAAATTTAAAAAGAAAAAAAAAGACTTCACTGCTTATTTCATCACCATAGTGCCTAGAAAGACCAGAATAAATCTAAAGGCTTTGGTGGCTATTTTCTAATAAAAAAAAATGGAAGTGCTTCTATTGCAGTGAGTTCAACCTTTAAAATGCTCATTAAAATAAAAGAGAAAAGGAGAAGGAAGCTTACAGTGCTGCAAGCTCTTGGGACATGATGGTAAGTCAAGCTATAATGAGTCTGGTCTCTACAGCCTCATGCCTTGGAGTTCGAATCCTTATCAGTCTTATCTGTAAAGTGGTAAACATTGCTCACCTTTTAGGGTTGTGGTGAGGAAAAATAAGGTTATAAAGATGAAATTTATGAGTGCATGGCTCAGAGTAGGTACTCCGTAAGTATTCATATGGATAGAACCACAAGAGTTGTTGAAGTCAACATCCTTGTCCACACTGCTGTTACTTGGGACTTCCCAGCATGCTGTTTAAGCCTGGATATTGATTTTTCTCAATTTAGAGATGTATGTGCTGTTACTGTTCTTTGTTTCTATTTCTCTTTTAATGATTGTATATTGAGAGTAAATTAAATAACGATCTATTACATATTGAAATTGTTTTTTGTGTGTAATGAGTGGTTTCTTTTGTTAACAAATCCTTTGAACCTGAAACAAAAGTAAAATTTTTGACAAAACAAGTGCATGTAATCCAGGATACAGATAGTGAAGCAGAGGGATTAAACAAATTCTGGATGCGGAATGGGAGAATTCAGATCCAATCCTTACCACATAATAGACTTTTGATTCCGTATAAGCTATTGATCTTTCCAAAGCTTTGCTTTCCTCATCTGGAATTTTGAGATAAAATGGTATCACCCACATAGGATTTTTATAAGGAGTAAAGTGAATGAGGTCATCTATGTAAAAGACGTTGTGTGTTGTCTGGAACCTAATAAGCTTGATATGTGTTAATTCTTTCCCTCCTCCACCATCCTCTCCTTCTTTATCTCTTTCTTAAATTTTAAATATTCTAAAAGAAACATTTAACAACATTTTTGTACTTCTAAAAGTGGGACTTTTGTACTTATAATCGATGGTATGTCCTAGGTCATTTGGAAGAATTTATTTCTTTTTGATGTATAAATTGTTAATAGTACTTCTTAAGATTGATGCCTCATAAAACAAGATAGAATTTGGAATTATTATTATTACTGCTAATCTGACCATGTGAACTGTGCAAGGAAATATGAGAAGCTTCAGTTAAATACCATTAGGTAGCATCAATTTTATTTGAAGATTTAGGTGGGAAAAATTGAATAGCCAACTAGAAAATTTAAATGCTTTTTTATATTTAAACAAGCATGGACAGATTCAAGAAAAGTCAAGATTTATGTGAACTTTTAAGAGAAGAATGTGGCATGGCTTAGAAACTTCAGCTTGAAATGCTAGATTTGTGTTGTAGATCTTCACCACTCTCAGCTGTTTGGAGTAAGGTGATGGAAGTTTGAGAAGCACGGTGTGAGGCAGTGGCAAGAAAACCAAACGAGGTCCCTGCCCTCATGGAGCTTAGAGTCTAATGGGAGAAAGACAAGAAAACAAATAACAGATGCAGGGCATTTTAGCAGCCATGATAGAATTGCTACGAGAAGCATTTAGGCACAAAGGAGATAGTGGCCCAGTTCTGTTCAAGACTCAAGGGTGCAGTTGAGAAGACTTCTTAGAGAAAGTGACCTTGAAGTATATATATTTTTTGTCTTTTATTTTATTAATTTATTTTAATTGAAGGCTAATTGCTTTATAACATTGTGGTGTTTTTTGCCATGCATTGACATGAATCAGCCATGGGTTTACACGTGTCCCCCCACCCCAAACCCCCCTCCCACCTCCTCCCCCTCCCATCCCTCTGGATCATCCCAGCACAGTAGCTTTGAATGCCCTGCTTCATGCACTGAACTTGGACTGGTCATCTATTTCACACATGGTAATATACATGTTTCAATGCTATTTGCTCAAATCATTCCACCCTTGGCTTCACCCACAAAGTCCAAAAGTCTGTTCATATCTGTGTCTCTTTTGCTGTCTTGCACATAGGGTCATTGTTACCATTTTTCTAAATTCCATATATATGCATTAATGTACTGTATTGGTGCTTTTCTTTGTGACTTACTTCACTCTATATAAAAATTTGTGGTACATATACACAATGGAATGTTACTCAGCTATTAAAAAGGGCACATTTGAGTCAGTTCTAATGAGGTGGATGAAACTGAAGTATATTCATGAGTGAAGGTATTTAGTTTGGAGAGATAACAGGGCACACTCAATAAAACTTGTAGTTTTTATTGTTTTCCCTGGGTGCTGAGAAACTCTGAAAAATATTGGGGAGGATTCTCACTGCTGAACTTTCAGAGGAACTAGAACATACATTTTTGGGGATCTCCTCTGTCAGGGATCCCCAAGAATCTTGTAGATGGCCTTGCTTCAGCAAGACAAATCTGGGTCATTTGGGGGCATATTGACCCTTATTTAACCGAGGCTAAGAATTTTGTGACCTCTTCTAGACTTCTGAATCTATGCTACAAACAGATCTTCCTTCTCGGATTTTGCTAGTAAAATATAAGTCCAAGCAACATCCTCTTCTTGGATCAAAAAGTATTTCTTTTCAAGATCCTTTTGGCCCATAAGTACTGGTGGGCTCTTTATTCTGTGAAATGTTGCCATTTGAATGGAACTGTATATTCTTTTGTAGAGCTTCCTGGGTTGAAATTCACACCTTCATTTTCTTGTCCTAAAGAGAAAGACATATATTCTTTAGGAAAAATTGAACAGCCTTGCCATCCTTACCCTTTGCACCTTCTGATTATCCCCAGAACAGCTGGCTTAATGTAACAGTAATTCACAGTCCTCAGCTGGATGGCTGCAGAGAATTCTTCCTTATTCAGAGTTCAGCAAGTGCCAGCAGTGTTATTGAAGCAGTAATTGAATTTGGTGAACCTTCTGCGGTCAAGACAGCATAACACTGCCTGCAAGAACCACGCGGTGTGGTTAAGATGAATAGACTTCCAACAAAAATGAATCTTCAAACTAAGCTCAATAGCACACAGCCAAAAGGACATACTGTTTTGATGATCTGACTTATGATATTGAGCATTTTTGGAGCAAAACCTGTCCAGAAGCATGACAATGTGAATCTACAAGGAAAACACTGGGAGAGAAATCTAATACTGTCCAGAAATCTCCAGCAAAAGCTTTATCGATAATCTCATCAAGCACAGATAGGCATGTGACAAACATATTTTCTAGCGTAAAGGTGTCCTCACTGCATTGTTGAATTGAATCCTCAAGTGACAAAAGAAAAGAAAAATCCTCCATTAATTTTCAATGAAGTGTGCCTTGTCACTAAACAGCAGTTAAGTGATTTCAAAAGTTTCACATTCACAGAATGACCTCAACAATCTCACGACTTTGCAATGCTGTTTCTAAAAGAGAACATTTATAGTTTGGGAAAACAGCACAAAAATGAAAACTGTTGGAATTGTTTTGGTTGCTGAAAATATACTTGGCCTCAGTGTCTGTGGCAATGAAGAAAGGAAAGAACTTTGGCTCTGAGCTTATGCAGTCTCTGAGTTTGAATCCCAGCCCCTTCATTCACTGTGTCCTTAATAGGTCATTAACTTTCTTTGAATCTCTTGGTCTTTTCCTGAGGTCAGTAATGTCTGCCTCTGAACATGACATGCATGATTAAGGGGTGGTGCTTGACTCTACTGGAGAATTTTATTTTAGCAGCCGTCATTTGCTGGCCTACTGTGTGCCTGGCATGATCAAGTGCTTATGAACACATATTAAGTTACAACAATACGTGTTTGGTACCTAGGATGACCATCTCATCCAACTTTGCCTGGGACTGTCTTGATTTACAACTAAAATTCCTGAGTCTCAAGGGACCACATCAGTTCAGGACAACTTAGGGTGATTGGCTACTCTCTCAATATTATGATTTCATCTTACAGGTATGGAAACCAAGACACAGAGGGTGTGTCCAAATTGCCCAATATCCCAAAGCTGGGAAAGAACAGACCTGATTTGCAAACCCAAGTTTGAATAACTCTCAATCCTGTACCCTTTCTACAGACCTAACTCTGCTCTGTAAATATTGCTTTCCTTGCTCTATCACTAGAATGTTCTAGAGTTAACAAATATTTGTAGATCAGATCACATTTTTTCCCCCAACTGTCTGAGATCATGATTTCAGGAATGCATGTGTGTGTGTTTGTAGTTGATAGAGAGTGGGAAGACCTCTAAAGTGAGAGATAAAGAAAATCATAGTGACAGTGACACTGAAAATGAGAGTTTAAGAGCCTAACATCTATTTTGAAGAACATTTTATCTTTTGTCAATGCATAGTTCATTCGTTCATTCTTATATCCATCCATCCACTCATTCAATGAGTGAGGTCCTGTTGTATGCCAGGCTGTGTTGTAAGCATGCTTCATCGTGTCCAACTCTTTGCGATCCTTTAGACTATAGCTCCCCAGGCTCCTCTGTCCGTGGGATTTCCCAGGCAAGAACACTGGGGTGGGTTGCCATTTCCTATTCCAGGGGATCTTCCTGACCCAAGGACTGAACTCACGTCTCCTGTGTCTCCTGCATGTCAGGCAGATTCTTTACCTGTTGAGTCATCAGAGAAAGCCCAGGTACTTCTTTTCAAAGAAGGACTGAAATGTTGGCCTCAAGATGCTCATTGTAATGGGATTTTTAAAGAATTAGTTGTAAATGATGCAAGAGCTAGGATGATAGAGGCAAGTCCCTGCATTTATATCATCACCTGCCTCCATATTGCTCCAGCCACCTGGATATTTTTTAATGAAGCTCCAAGCTTATTCCAGATGTTGGGTTTTTTTTTTTTTTTTTTTTTTTTTTTTTCCCCTAAGCTGTTATCTCAGGCTGGAAGATTCTCTCTCCTAATCTTGGTGATTCAGATGTAAGATAAATATTACCTCTTCAGAAAGGAACACCTTTACTTCCTCCAGCTAAATTACCCACCCAGAAACTATTAGGTCACCTTAATTTAATAATCTTCTTTGACTTTTTGTTTACTGCTTTTTGCTTGCTTGGGCTGCCAGTGAGTCATTTCCAGGGAGAAAAGTAACATTTTTATTTTATTGTTTGTTTTATTCATGACTGTATTCTCAGGACTTAAAACTATGCTAGGCACACAAATGCAGTCAATAAGTATTTTTTGAATGAACAAAATGAATGAATTGATAAATGTTTCGGATGCTGGAAGGGGCAGGCAGTGCAGGAAGAATGAGCAAAGGTGTGAAAGGAAATTGTGCTTGAAGGGATATGTGAATTCAGACTTGCTATTTTACTTTCCTGTTGTTGCTGTTCTCGTCATATTACAGGTAGTATGTCTTAAGTTGGATTTCCCTGGTGGCTCAGCAGTGAAGAACCTGCCTGCCGATGCAAGGAACACAGGAAACTCGGTTGGATCCCTGGGTCAGGAAGATCCCCTGGAAAAGGAAATGGAAACCCACTCCAGTATTCTTGCCTGGGAAATCCCATAGACGGAGGAGCCTGGTGGGCTACAGTTCATGGGGTGGCAAAAGAGTTGGACATAATTTAGGAACTAAATTACAACAATAAAAATGTCCTAAGTTTAAAAAAAGTTCAAGAAGAAATCACAAAAAAGGGTAAAACATGACTCCAATTTGACATAATTGCTAATATTTTGTTGCCCATTTTCTCAGAGTTTTTTCAATTCATGGAGACTTATGAATAAAAACAAATCACTCTTTTCAACGTTCTATATGTTTTATGGGGGTAAGTATTTTCTGACATTTTCATTTTAAATATTGCTTTGTTCTTCATCATAATGGATGTCTTGGGATTTATCTAACCAAATGTGTACTTTTGGACCTCAGAGTCTTCCTATTTTGCTCTTAAGAACAATATTGAATTGAATAGTTTTGCAGATAATCTTTGCAGGGATCCACAAGATAGCAGAAGGACATTGACTTGAGTTCTAGGTCCACCAGTTCCTTTTAAACATTTATTTAAAAAATTTTAGACATTCCCTCAATTGTAATATGAGGAAGAGTGTCTGAATTGTAGGATTATTATGCAAATTAAATAATACAATGACGGTGAAGTGCTCATATGAAATCAAAGTCAGCACCCCTTGATAATTTCCTTTGAAAAAACTCCTAGAAATAAAACTGGCTTTCCAATCTATCTTTTTTTTTTTTTTTAATTTATTTATTTATGGTTGTGCTAGGTCTTTGTTGCTGCGCATGGGCTTTCTCTAGCTGCAGAGAGCAAGGGCATCTTTTCATTGCAGGACACACGCTTCTCATTGTGGTGGTTTCTCTTGCTGCACAACACAGGCTCTAGACAGGCTGTGACAGGCTTCAGTAGTTGCAACACGCATGCTCAGCAGCAGTGGGGCATGGGCTTGGTTGTTCCGTGACACGTGGAATCTTCCCGAACCAGGGATCAAACCCATGTCCCCTGCATTGGCGAGTAGATTCTTATCCAGTGTATCACCAGGGAAGTCCTTTCTAGTCTACTTTAAAAGGCAAATAGACGCTAGCTAAAGTTATGGGTGGAAAGAAGGCTTGCAGCTTGGGGAAGTGAAGTTAGGAATTAAGGAAACTTTAAAAAAAAAAATATGGAAGAACCAGAGAACCAGTGCATCAACCAGACACTTTAAAACACAGAGTTAAATTAACTCTAGCCCTCACGCTGCCCAGATGACAGCCCAGCTCACGACCGTGTTCTGCATCACTGGACACTGAGTAAATGCAGGCTGATCGAGGTAATCCTGGCATCAGGAGCCCCAGTGCTCACAGCAGCATTAGCGTTATTAGCCAAGATACAGGAGCAATCTAAGTGCCCATCACCAGATGAATGGATAAAGAAGATGTGGTATACATACATATGTATATATACACACACACACACAATATATGTATATATACACATACACAAAACAGAATATTACTCAGCCCTAAAAAAGAATGAAATTCTGCCATTTGTAACAATGTGGATGGGCCTAGAGGGTATTATGCTAAGTGAAATAGACAGAGAAAGATGCTGCTGCTGCTGCTAAGGATATGTGAATCGCTTCAGTCGTGTCCGGCTCTGTGCGACCCCATAGATGGCAGCCCACCAGGCTCCCCCGTCCCTGGGATTCTCCAGGCAAGAACACTGGAGTGGGTTGCCATTGCCTTCTCCAATGCATGAAAGTGAAAAGTGAAAGTGAAGTCGCCCAGTTGTGTCCGACTCTTAGCGACCCCATGGACTGCAGCCTACCAGGCTCCTCCGTCCATGGGATTTTTCAGGCAAGAGTACTGGAGTGGGGTGCCATTGCCTTCTCCAAGAGAAAGATGAGAAAGACACATACTGTATGTTATCACATATATGGAAGCTGAAAAACAAAATGAATGAATATAACATAAGAGAAAGACTCACAGATACAGAGAGCAAACTAGTGGTCACCAAAGGGGAGAGGGAAGGAGGGAGGGACAAGATAGGGGTAGGGGTTTAGGAGGCCCAAACTATTATGTATAAAATAAATAAGATAAAAGGATACATTGTATAGCACAGGGGATGTAGCCAATATTTCATAACAACTGTAAATGGAGTATAAACTATAAAAATATAGAATCACTATTTGTACACCTAAAACTAATATAATGTTGTAAGTCAGCTACACTTCAATTTAAAAAAAGAAGATACTCTTGGCAATTTAAGTTGGCTAATTGAGAGAATGGGGGCGCGGGTACTTTAACTAGATAAGGAAGCCAGTAAGGTGAGTTTTGTTTGGTCCAACCACAAGTTCAATTTTTAATATATGGAGGTATCTCAAAGGCTGTCCAGAAAAAAAATCAGGGTTCTAGATACTGGATTGAGTAAAAAGAGTGGAGAATATCTGAGGCCTTGGCAATAGAGGTCACCAAATTAACAATGGTCTTTTGTTTTCCTTCTGACCAGAAATTGTAAGTTCATCTGAAAGAATCCACTTTGCTTTCAATAGATGCTGTCACTTTTTATCTGATTTAATTGGTAAATTTTCATTGAATTTATATTTTCAATAAACAACTCAGAAGCACAAAACTAATAGCAGAGTCACACTTTGATAAGATAATGTTTATTTAGTAATGTCCAACAAGTAGCGAAAGTAAAAAGAATATTTTTAAAAATGTATAATTTACATTTATATAAATACTTTAACGTAGAAAAGCTGAACACATAGGGTGACAACAGAAGAATGTATACATTTAAGTTTGCAGTCTATCTTATAGCCTGACAAGTTAGATAAACATATGTAGATGAATATATCTTGTTCATGAGTTTGCCTAACTAAGACCCAAGGATAAGTTTGGGGCATCTGTTAAATAATTCTGAACTCCCATGGAGTTTGTGGTATCTCGCCACTGCAGTCATGTCGATTTTGTTTTTATTTTTCAAAATTCCACTACCAGCATATTTGAAAGTCATCAAAAGTTGTAATCAGGTGCTTTGGGCCTTAGTTTATTCATTGGTAAGGTAAGAGGAAACCTGCTGATGGGTTCTGCTTCTTCTGAATTAAAAAACTAGTGATCCCCAGGAACCTCCAGACACATACAAATGCCTGAGGGCTGATAGAGGCTGGTCATCTCTGTATAAGGGGTAATTTTCTGTTCAGCTTCTTTCTTTTGGAAAGGAGTCAACTTGTCTGAAATGGAGCCAGTTTATGACACCAGTGCACTTAATTAACAAGCATTCCATTATTGTAGATATAGCTTGTTTTCCATGTACACAGAAAACAGATTTCAAGTTGGAGAACTGTATGTTTCATCAGATCTCAGAATTTGAAGTTCAGAGTTGAGTTACTGAAAAAGAGTGCTGCACAGAGAACCCTTAGGTCAATCCTCAATCCATGGTGAAATATTTACATGACAATACACTCAGTATGACCTTGGACTTCACCATGTCATTTCACTACAGTGACCTTTTCTTGAAATTTTACAAGTGTATAACAAAATGAGCACAATGTGATACTGTTTACACAGTAAGATCTGTATCTGATTTCTGAAATTTTGAAGTTTTCACATGTAGTAAATGTGTAGTAAATGTGGGTAGTAAAAGAAAAAGTCATCCCTAAGTACTCTCCTGAGCTTACCTTGATTCCAGGTTTACAGTTAATCATATCCTTCATGAAAAAAAAGACAGATATAACTGACCTCATATGACCACAGAAAATACATGAGACTCAGAGGAGGGTAATAATTCTTCGTAATTTTTCTTATATTCATTTGATGGTGGGTGGCTGCAGTTTGCCTCTGTCGGTGGGCTTCTCAAGGAACACGTTACATCTTCCCGCTGCTGGCGTTTGGCTTTAAGTCTTAGAGGAAAGACGAGTTGCTGTGAGGACAGTTGTTGTGACAGGTGCAGGTCCCGATGACCATCACTGGCTTCTTGAGGATCTGCCCTGGGGAGCACTGGAACTCCACCTGGATGGTTTTGGTGTTGTGGGGAGTGCAGCACCGACCATCGCTGCAGATCCCACAGAACCTGGGCTTGTAGGTGTGAAGGCTCGTGCAGTTCTCAAACTGCAGGTGGATGGCTTTGAGTGACTTGATGCTGCGGAGACACTTTTTTCCTTTCTAAGAAAGAAGAAAAGGAGTGATGCATGAAATGGCCATCTTTCCTCTGAGGGACCCATCTAGGCATATGGAATAACTTGCTAGTTGCCTACCCAATATCTGTTGCTCCTTCTTCTTTGCTAACAGAATGCTAATTTTGCTCTAGCAGTGTGGTCCACTACAAGTATTTGCTTCCCCCAGAATACCTGGGAGCTTGTGGCAAAGTTCTGGGCCATGATACATAAACCAAGAGATTCTGAGAAATTCTTTGCCCTTCAGACAGGTACAGTTCCTAACTACTTCCTGTATTCGTCTGTCTTCCTACCTAGAATGTGGAAACCGTGCCTAATTGTCTATAACCATCTTTTGACCAAGCGATATATGCATGAAGGTGAAAGCATATGCATGATAAAGAAAGTTGCTTTGTCAAGCCATCATAAGAAAACTGGCATTAGTTTTAGTCCAATACATTCTTTAGGTGCTATAAAGAGAAATGGAATATATATGGCATCACTGCAAGCCTATTACTGTTTCAAATTTTTTCAGACATTAACTCACTTAACCTTATTAGCAACATTCACTCATACAAGGAGCAATTATTCATGTAAAGAGCAATTGTTCAAGTTTTATAGATAAGTAAATGGAGTCTCAGAGGCTGAAGTGATCAGAAGACAACTAGTAATTGAATTTGTCTGACACAAAGCTCATTTTTTCTGCTGATATTACACTGTGACCTCAGGAAAGTGTAAGACAGTGTGATTTAAGGTTATTTTCCATGAAGGCATGGTAATTAGGGAATTTATTCAACATTCCATTAGTAATTATTGATGAAGAACCCCAATACTGATAATACAGTAAGACCCTGATAACATGTTAATTTCCCACCTAGATTTCTTCACCTAATTTGTCACAATTCTCCACTGCTTTTTACCTCTTTAGGCACAGTCCATAGATTGTGGAGTGATGAGACTTGGAATTCTCTAAAATCAGTAGCTCTAAAGCTTTAAGAGTACGTGAAAATGTACTAACACACATTGCTAAAACATACATTGTTGGGCCTTAAACCCAGGGTTTTGATTCAGTAGATCTGATGCGGATCCCCACAATTTGCAATTCTAAAAAGTTCTTAGATGATGCTGCTGGTCTGGGGACCACACTTACAGAAGCACTGTTTCATAGTTAAGAATCTTTCAGTGACAAGGAAGTAATGATTATTGGGCTAGCATTTCCCTAGATTCTGAGCACATTTCTGGACTTTTAGTGAAATATATACATATACTATAAATAAATATCTTAAATATAATATCTCCTAATACTAAACTGGGTGCAAGATTATACTTTTTATAAGAAAAAACTATAAATTCTGGAAAAAGAAATAGTAGAAAAAGCAAAATGTTAAAGCCATGACGTTGAAAAGCCTTATGTAATAAAGTACTGTGTTCTTGACAGTACTTAAAGGCTCTTGCTTTTTCTTTGTTGATATTTATAATACTTAGTGTATATTTTTGCCAATATAAACCAAAAGGTGCAAGGTCTGCAACATTCGTGTGTGTGTGTGAGTGAGTGAGAGAGACAGAGAGATGAAGGGACAGAAACAGAGGACGGTGCTTCCAGGTGTTGTTTCTAAACTGGTAGAAGAAGCATAAAGTTAGAATGGATCTTAAAAAGTCAGAGAGCTAAGTAGCCATATAACAATGCAACCACTAGAGACTCTTATTTTACCAATAACAGAAATGATGGTTAATATCAAATAATGATATGTATATTAATACAGTAATCTATGCTTACAGGTGGCGCTAGTGGTAAAGAATCCACCTGCAACGCAGGAGATGTAAGAGTCCCAGGGTTCGATCCCTGGGTAGGAAAGATTCCCTAGAGGAGGAAAGGCAACCCATTCCCGTATTCTTAGAGAATCCCATGGACAGAGGAATCCAGTGGGCTACAGTCCATGGGTCGCAAAGAGTCAGACTCAACTGAGCATCTGAGCGCCGGGGCAGCAATCTAGCCCAGTACTTTGCAAATTCATGGAATTTAATCTTCATGACAACTCTGAGTAAGGAACTGTAGCTACTGTTAATGTCTCTGTTATCTAAAGGAAGGAACTGAGGCTTAAAGGTTAAGAAAATCACCCAAGTCCCACAGCTAGCTCATTTGAGAAGCCAGGATTTAAAGTCAGGCTGTCTGGCTCCAGAGTTGTGCTCTTAAGCATGAGATGATATTGCCTCAGTGGAGAGATATGTAAATCTTTCATTGCTAGGGACTATTTTATTTTGGCCTTAGGTTTGTACAAGGGTCCATCAACTAGTTTGATTTGAGTATTGCATTTATCTGATCTCGGGTTCTGCTAACAAGGACTGTGATGTCATCAGGAACCAATCATAGCTTCTGATCTGCATGCCTTCTGCTCAGCATTAACACACTGAGTTGATATCATTCCAGCAAAAAAGGAAAGCAATGTGCTATTTTATTTGGCACATATCACCTCTTCCTGGCAAATGTACTGGTGGCACTAGGCTTTTTAAAAGACTGAAAATAAATCCCAGACACCCATTCATTTATTCATCCACAGTTGTTTATCAAGCACACAGTACATCCCAGGTAGGATGTGGAGGATGGAGGGATTTGGAAGGCAGATGTGGTCCCTACTCTGTTGCATCTTTCAGACTAAACCTAAAGGGTGAAGACAAATGGGCTCAGAAATGACCTCTCTAAAATCAAGCATGCTTGATCATTGAGTAACTGTGTTTTTCCAGGATGAAATGAGATTTGCCAGACTTTTCTCAATTGGGGACAGCACTAGAGTTGTCCAACCTCTCCTTCTTTTTTTTCTGTTTTTGGTGGCACCACGTGGCATGTAGATCTTAGTTCCCTGACCTGGGATGGAATCCATGCCCCCTGTAATGGAAGCGTGGAGTCTTAACCACTGGACCACCAGGGACGTTCCTGACCTCTCCCTCTTTACCTGCTGTGAGTTGCTTAGGATATTTCAATACATTAAAGAGAGAAAAGAAAAAAAACAAAAGGTAAACTCCTCTACTGGAGTTGACTGCAGAGCCAACTAACATCACAGAGATTTGCTAATGCACAGGGCCCAGTGAGCAAGGCCACCTCCTCTGTCACGGGAGGCTTCCCCCAGGCTTGTACCTTGTCTGTCGGCTGCCTGTGCTCTTGGTCACAGGGCCGCACCATGCAGAGCCGAGTCTGCTTCACCATCTCACAGTGAGGATTCCTGTTGGTGACTCGGGTGGAAAAGCCCGTGCCGCAGCTCTTGGAACACGCACTCCACTCTGTGGTCTGTTCGATGCAGTTGATACTTGAGTCCGAGACTGCAACTCCTACAGTGGCTTCTGTCCTGTAGGCTATGGGATTTTGGAATAAAGACAGCACTATTGAGTGAAACATGGGGATGGCAGAGTGGTCCTTTCGACCATCATTAGAAAAAGCATCTCATCCAATCAGATACTGGCTCAACTCAGGTGCTTTCAGGGGACAGACCTGAAACTCTGTATTTATAAGCCCCAAACAGGTAACACAATGCCTAGTGTACAGTGGACCTTCAAGAAATCTTTGTGGAATGACTGTCTGACTTGTTCATGAGAAGTTTAGGAGAACCTGTCTTTGAGACGCTTAGTAGTTTTAAGGATATAGCACCGTAAAGCATCAAGAACCATTCCATAAATTGTACTGAAATCACATGATTTCAAAATGTGATTTTTGTCTAGGAAGATGATCAGTTAAAAATTGTAATTGGATGAGAGAGTAGAACCAACCAACTCAAACTAGTGATGAAAGTAAAACTCTGCCTTAGGGAGGTGCAACTGGTTGTCTGGGTTGTGGGATACAATCACTTTCAGCCAGTTCAGTCTCAATACTTAATATGCTGGCCTTAACATGCTGGGCACATCTCCTCCCTTACATGGCAATTTTCCTATCTGTAAGGCATGGCTGATAATTCCTGAATTCAGAAAGACTGTAAAGTTCTGTGTCCTGCCAGTGTAAACAATCTGGCTGACTAGTGGCTTCCAAAATATTCTCTACTGGATCTTGAATTTTTGCTCTTCCAAAAAAAAAAAAAAAAAAAAGTCATTTCCTTTATGAGCCAAAACAAAAGGAAAAGCAAACAAAGATCCTAAAGTGTTACTTGATCCTTCCTACAGCATCTAGAAAGGTGGCATTTCTCTGTGACACTTGTCCAGGGATGGCATTCCTTAGGGGAGATAGTCTTAAGAGTGCACAGGTAGTTGACAGAATCCAGAAAAGAAAGAGCTATCACCAGGCCCTTTGCAAATGACCTAAAAGGAATTCCCCTTGAATTGATGGACTTCCCCATTGGCTCACATGGTGAAAAATCTACCTGCAATGTGGGAAACCTGGGTTCAATCCCTGGGTCGGGAAGATCCCCTGGGGAAGGGAATGGCTAACAGCTCCCATAGTCTTGGCTGGAGAATTCCATGAACAGAGGAGCCTGGAGAGCTACAGCCCACAGGGCTGCAAAGAGTTGGACAGGACTGAGTGACTCCCATAAACTGACTCTTGCCATAAATATAGAAGCTATATCAATTGTGTGTTTTGCATAAAGTTGCCAAAACATACCTTTGCAATGTTAATAAGGGTCAAGTGAGACAAACTAAAATATAAATAGCAGTCATGTAATAAGACTACAAAAATCACTCCTATGACTCAAAAGAACCACTGAGCATGACTCTTCTTCAGGAGAGGCTGTGTGCATACTTCAATAACTTGGCTGGGATTCCCACACGTGATGTGTCTAATCTCCATGGGCCAGCTGGACTCCATGAATGAATGGCCAGAAACTGAAGCCGGTTTCTCACTACAAATCCCAAAGAGCACACATACATCCTGCCTGCATTTCTTCCTGTGCTGGGACTGTTAAATTCAGGTATGTTGAATTTCTTACCTGGAAGGGTCTGGAGGTCCCCTAATGTTCCCGTCTCATTGGAGTCACAGATCCACTTTTCACAGCACTCCCCCGGCACTTTAACTTTTCTGGGAGCTGGGCAGTCGGGCTGGGGCAGTAGCAGGTCCTCTTCACAGCGGGGCACACAGCCAACCTGTCCATCTTGGCAGGCGCACTGGTATTTGCAACTTGGCTGGAAGGTCTCCCCACTCTGGTAGATGACTCCATCGAACACACAGTTGTCTCCTTCTACCGCTAGGATAATGGGGAAGAAGAGCATAGAGGGAAGGGTCTTCCCTGGCGGCTCAGACGGTACAAAACCTGCCTGCAATGCAGGAGACCCGGGTTCGATTCCCGGGCCGGGAAGGTCCCCTGGAGAAGGAAATGGCAACCCACCCCAGTATTCTTGCCTGGGAAATCCCATGGAAAGAGGAGCCTGGCGGGCTACAGTGATTATTAATAGGGTGGTGAAGAGTCTTGGGGAAGAGGAGCTGAGAGGGAAGGGGAGAGAAAAAAAAAAACAGGATGCACTGGCAAAGTTGTAGAAGATGCACAGCACATGTTCCAAACCCCAATTTATTCTTTTTCTAGTTGAAGGCATGTGGTTGCTGATCTATCACCAGTAGAGAGATGTCCTAATGGAGCTTCCCAGAGGAAAAAGAAACACTCAAGACCACCCAGTCCTGCCACTCATGTTACGGACAAAGGAAGAGGGGCCCAACCATAAAGTGACACTCCCAAGGTCCCACAGCTTTTGCTCCCAATGAAAAGGTCATTTTGCAAGAACCTCCTTAGATTCTCCTACTCCAGGAGTTCAGAATGAAAAAGAAAAACAGAGTTCTTCAGTCTCCAAACAGGTTAACTGAGCAAACTAGGAAAGGCTTCAGATTCCTTGGCATTCCAGCA
Source organism: Muntiacus reevesi (assembly GCF_963930625.1). NCBI lineage: Eukaryota > Metazoa > Chordata > Mammalia > Artiodactyla > Cervidae > Muntiacus > Muntiacus reevesi. Next base: position 34,797,393 of record NC_089260.1, on the reverse strand, counting down.
CAATAAATCATCACTAGTTTAGAAAAGAAGTTAAAAGACTATCCCAAGCCCCCTCATCCAGGGAGGTGGGGACAGCCTCCAACTAAATGGTACACCAGGTGGGAAATTGATCCTGGACTGATTGAGTTTCACCAGCTTGATTTTACTCACAACTCAGACAGGGGTTCCATAGGTCCCCGGCGAGTAGGGGCTGCTTTGTCTCAGATGGGACAATTACAGGTGTGAAAACAAGCCTGAATGGCTACAGTTGGGGGAACTCTGAGCCTGTGAGCAAGCCCAAGTTTCCATCACCCCCTAAGCGTCCCCTGGAAACGTGGATAGGAAATGACTTCACTGACCCTTAACTCTGCTCTGCTCCCGGTCTATTTGGATTCTTCTCTAGGGAGGCAAGTGACTGACGCTTCTCACCTCCGCAGGAGGGCAGGTTTCCTTCGAGCTTCTGGCTCTCCCCCAAACCCCACGAGACCCCAGACCATCCCTGGCACAGGTGCTCCATAAAGATCAACTAGGGCATCACTATTAGTATTTGCGCATCACCCTCTGGGGACGAAGAGAGGAGGAGAGGAAAGAGGGGACAGCTCCGCTATGGAGAGACAGGAGGTCAGGGGGCGGGTGGGGGCAGGTTTACCCATGCAGATGCCAGTCTGGGCGCTGGGGTCCGCTCTGCGGTCGCAGAAGAGGCCGCGGCTCTCCTCGCAGGGCAGCAGCACCGAGCAGCTCTCGCCGCGCTGACGGGCGCACACCAGGCAGCAGGAGCAGTCGTCCAGCACCGCCCTCACCCCGGGGGCGCAGGCCGGCGGCTTTGGGGGGCACGTGGCCGGGCACGAGGAGGGGCAAGGCTCAGCCGCAGCGACCTGGGGGCGGGCAAGACCAGAAGGAGAAACTTCTCATCAGGGACGCTGGAAAGCTGAGTGAGCCAGGGGTCGAACAGCGGTTGTGCTCAGAAAGTGACCAGAGGCACCTGGCGAGTGCGCCACTCACCTGTCCCGGGAGATGGAGGAGCAGGAAAGCCAGGCAGAGGCACTGCTTGGGCAGACCGAGACTCCGGCTCTGCGCACCCTGCATGTTCAGGCTTGCCCGGGTCGCTCTCACACGCCTTTTCCAGGTCGGAGATTGGCTCCGCTCGCCCCGCTCCAGGTCGGGCTCGCCCCCGGCCAGCGCCACGGCGCAGGTTTTATAGCGCGCTCCTAGGACGCGCACAAGCCGGTTGGCTGCCGCGCAGGCAGGAGGCGGGGGGACCGGCGGGGTGGGGAATGGAACGAACCCCGGGGTTGCCATAGCAATTGGCCGTGGGTGCCGCTCTCCTTTGGGCGCGGCCCCGGGGCCTGCGTGTGCCTGTGTGTGGCGACTGGCTTTTCCCAGAGCTCCGGGCGGGGCTGGGTGGAGGCCCGGGGCCAGGACCCAGAGCTCGCCGAGCGCGTGGGAAGGAAACGCCCGTTTCCTCCTGGAAGCGGCTGCGCCTTCCCCCAGGACTAAGACACCGCCACTCCCCATCACGCTTCTCCGCCTGGCCGTTTCCAGCCGGGCTGCAAACGCGGGGCTCCCCTAAAGGGGTGTCTGATGTTTGCGACCATCTGTGGGGGGTTGGCGAGAGGCCCAGGAGTTTAGTCATAAAGGAAGCACATGCAAGTTTGTCACTGTTTAGGGCACGCTCGCTCCGAGTGTGCAGGGCTGGGGAGGGGGAGGGAGGAAAGGGGAAACAGAAGGAGAAAGTAGTGGGGGGGAGGGGGGGTGCAGAAAACAGAAGTCAAAGTCAGGATGGGGGATGCTATTGACCAAAAGGCAAAGTTGTTGTTGTTGTTGTTGTTCATTTTTATTTACTTGGCTGTAACAGGTCTTAGGTGCAGCTTGCGGTATCTTACACTGTGGTATGTGGGATCTAATTCCCAGAGGGGACCAGGGTTCAAAGGCCCGACCCCAGAGAGTGAGCCACTGGACCACTACGGAAGTCCCAAGGTAGAGAGAGTTCTTTTGACTCTAATCATTTCAAGCCCTGCTGATTCTTAAACCCCCAATTCTGCAGGTTTGGTAGAAATACAAGTAAAACATAATAGAATGAAAATATGAGAGCCTGAGGTACATAAAAAATGTCCATTCTTGTAGAGAAAAAACTTGAAACACCTGTGGTATCATGCCTCCCGTGAAAGGGCACCTGTCAGAATATAAGAGCCTGTGAGGGTGTTTAAGATGGCTTCAGCTCAGGCCCTGTCAAAACCGCAGCGAATTAAGGAAGGACTGGGAAAGGTACTTCCTTTCCTGAACTGGCATTCCAGGACATCAAATCCTTCTTCCACCTGGTACCTACTTTCAAAAAATTCAAAAAATGACTGCTGGGAAACTCTTGTCATCTCTCATGAGAAAGAACAGTTTGTTCCAAAGGTGACAGTGCTGGACGGTATTCAAAACATCTCAGTCCTGTATTTCTGCTTTGCTGCTGCCTCTGGGATCACCGTGTCCACCTCCTTTGGGGGTAGCCCTGTTGGAAAGCCACTTTTCAGGAAAATTATACTGGCTTATGAGGGAACTTTAGGCTTTGAAAGGAAGCAAGTTTCTTCTACGTCATCCATCTCCAACTTGAAGGAAATCAAAGGCAGCTTGTGTAAGGGGCCAGGTCTGCCCCTGCCACACCTAGCTTCCAGGATGAAATCATCCCCAGCCCCTTCAGAGGAGTTCTCTGAACAGCTTAAGAATGCTGTTAACTACTTCTGAGCCTCCGTGAATTCTGCTTTCTTTGAGGAAATGCAGACTGATTAGGAAAGCTTGGTGAAAGGCTGAACCGTTAATTTGTGCTGTGTCAGGGACACTCAGTACACTCTTCAAGGTGATGGGCTTCGTGAGTCATCTGGCATGGCAATGCTTCCACCTGGTTGTACCTCAGAATTGACCAGGGTGTGTTTTGAAAAATATATATTTTTGTTTATAATGATTTTTAAAAATTGAAGTATAGTCAGTTTACAATGTTGTGATAGCTTCAAGTGTACAACAAAGTGATTCAGCCATATATATGTATTATATTTATATGTATTTATATATACATTTACATATATATAAATATATATACATTATATCTATATATATGTATGTATATATATACATATATACTATCTTTCATATTCTTTTCCTTTATAGGTTATCACAAGATATTAAGTATAGTTGCTTGTGTTATACAGTAGGTCTTTGTTGTTTATCTGTTTTATACGTAGTAGTGTATGTTAATCCTAGCCTCCTAATTTATCCATCCCCCACCCCCTTTCCCTTTTGGTAACCATAAGTTTGTTTTCTGTGTCTGTGAGTCTCTGCTTTGGATGTAAGTTCATTTGTGTCATTTTTTTCTTTTAGAGTCCACATATAAACATATATAAACATATAAACAATATCATATGATATCTGTCTTTTGCTGTCTGGCTTGCTTCACTTAATACAATAATCTCTCCGTCCATCCATGTTGCTACACATGGTATGGTTTCATTATTTTTATGGCTGAGTAATATTCCATTGTATATGAAAAATATATACTCTTGGACCCCACCTTCAACCCACTCAGTTGGATTTTCTGGTGAAGGCTCTTGGTAGACAGCCTTTCAATGTACTGAATACTTGGAAATGGGAAGTGGCTTTGGGAAACCTTGATATGGAACAAGTAGGAGTACAACTAACCAGGAGGCAGGAATACTGGCTAAATTTTCAGTGTATGAATGGACAGAACAAGGAGAAATTGGCAGCACTAAGACTGGGCTGACTCTTCTTGGAAAGGGGGAGGTTGAGAAGAGAAAGGTAACTGTCAGACAAGGAAGATGTCAAGTCATTGCTAATGTGTGCTATGCTTCAAGTCTCTTGATTGCTGCAAGTGATAAAAACCAAAAGAGCTAGTTTCAGAAAGACACATTTATTAGGCAGAGGCTGTGGTATTTCACATAAAAACGACATGGAAACGGTGCTGCTAAACCTCAGAGATAACTAAGACCAGGGCCTCGGAGCTATGAGGACTCCATCCTTCTATCTAAATTTTGCTTCTCTTTGTGTCACCTTTTCAGTCTGTCCCACCATGGACCAGCTTCTAACATTTAACAAAAGTGTCATCCTTAAATTCTCCCTAATCTCTTACATTATGACCCTATCACCAGAGAAGGAATGTCCACTCTGTAATCTCCTATAGATGCTCCTGATTAAGGACCTCTGCATGAAGAAAACTAGCAATTGAAAGTGGATCCATCTGATGACAACATGTCAGGTCCTGCTTGGCCACCTTCACAATAATGTCTCTGGACTCCTCCTTGCTGGGAGAGATTTCATCCTCTCTGAAGACCCGGCATCTCTTGCTTTTCTCTTATATCTCTTAACTTTTCGAATAATAATAATAATGATGTGCCTGTTTCTGCATCTATCTCCCTCTCCTGCCTGGGAGCCTTGAGGACAGGGAGCAGGTCATATTCTCCATAATATCCCCAGCATCTACTTCAGGGACAGGTACGTGATCAGTTGGTTTAGGACTTTCTGAGACACTGCTAGCCTCACTTAAAGTTTTGTCATTTGTCACTGTTTTGCATATGAGGAGGTAAGAAAGAATGGGAGGCCATCTGTTTCTTGGCAGCAGTAGAGGCTGCGTTGGTCTTATCAGTCATCACCCATCTGCCCCTGACACACACCTTTCTTAGACTTTCACTCAGTGTCTAAAGGATGGCACACAGGCTGGTGATACCGTGTTTGAAATAAACCATGTGTCAGCTGAGTTGCCTGGAGAAGTTAAAGTGTGAGTTGCTCAGTCATGTCTGACTCTTTGTGACACCATGGATTTTAGCCCAGGTTCCTCTGTCCTTGGAATTCTCCAGGCAAAAATACTAGAGTAGGTTGCCATTTCCTTCTCCAGGGGATCTGCCTGACCCAGGGATGGAACCTGGGTCTCCTGCATTGGAGACAGGTTCTGTGAGCCCCCAGGGAAGCCCCTGGGGAAGTTAAGAGAAACTGTAATAGACACTCCTCATAAATCTCGGCTGCCAACCAAGATGGCAACTCCACTGGGTTAGAAGGTGCAAGTTCTGTGTTTATTTCACTTTTCCTCTTTCATTTCTTTCTCTCCTCCCTTTCCCTTATCCCAGATGTGGCACTAGAGACTCATTTCTCCTTCTCTGTTAATGGATTTTTATTTTTAAGACTTATCAGTCAGTGCTCCTACATTTAGAGAATACATATAGAGAACTTTCTACATTTTATAAAGGCTTACATTTTAGTTGTTTTATCTTTTTCGTTATGATAAAAGATGTAAAATAGTTTGGCACTGGTTTCTGTAGCAGGCAAGAGAAATATAAAGCACAGAATCCCATATTAAAAATGAAACCAATAAAAAGCTGGGACGGTGACATCACCTGATCACAACTACATCTCTTCCCTTTCCTCAGTGATCACATTCTCTGTAAGCACACAGCCGTTCACTGCGTTAAGTGAATTGTTAAGCCCACCCACATGATACTCAGGTCCCATACTGTGCCTCATAAGTCAGCCTCACAGCTTGTTAAAAATTTTGTTGCTCTTTTCTGAATTTCATTCATAGGTCCCTTTTCTGGGGCCTCGGGGACTTGGTAGAACACAAGGTAATTCCGAGTATATGTTAGGCAAGCCAGCCCTACATGGTGTCCAATTATACGGCTAATTTCAACCACACCCTCTTGTTTTTCTGACAACTCTCTTGACTTCTTGCTCTTTCAGAAACAATGAGGGGCAGAGAAAGAACAGTGATGAGAGGCAAAATATTAAATATATAATGTTTAGTGTTATCCCCTTTGGAAACATCTTATTGCCCACATTTTTAAATTTTATTTTTAGTGCATTTATTATTAAAAAAAACCCATATCTAAAGGTTTTTTTTTTTAAAGCCATATTAGAAATGACCGAGAAATTTGAGAAATAAATTTCTTTCTCACACTGCTAAATGACCTCCTTCTAGGGAAATGAACTTTTGTGGAATCAAATAATTATTTTAAGTGTATTGAACTGGAGTGGAGTCTATGAAGTCTACCGATGTGCATACCACATTCCCAGCCCACTGGCACCAGTCATGCCCTTCCCTGCACTCAGCTGAAGAAATTGGCCACCAGCCATTCTTTCCGTGTGACTTCTGTATGGCTTGTGACAGCTGGGTAGACTGAAAACCATTCTACTTCATGGACTAGAATCCTTTAGACCAGTCACTGATATCAGAAACAAAGGCATATACATATGGCGGTTGTGTTAGCCAAGCCTCAGGGGTGCTCCCATTGGGTGATGGTGGGTCCAGCCCACAAATGCCGGTGGCCAAGTGAACAAGGAGAAGGGAAGTAGTATCACCTGAATGCAGTCAAAATTTTGAATAACTTTTAATGATTGTTCCTGAAGAAAGAAAAAATTAGATTGTTTTTTGGGTGAGTCTCTATTCCAAAATGCTATCTCAGAATATTAAAAAAAACTCATACAGCCTCTCCCACCAATCTCTGAAATCTCAGCAACAAAATACAGACTTATAGGAGAGACATGGTCACAAAACAGTGTTGTGTTTGATGATGTGAATGTTCATGTTGTCCAGTTCATGAAATGATAATTATTTTATTCTTCATGACATGAATCAAAGATGAATAAGATGTTTTGTTTTTTCAAGAACCTGATAAACTAGTAGGAAAATAAAGTTAAAAAAATAACTACTGCATAAGGCAGAATGTGGTAATTCCTGTAAATAAACAAAGGCAAAGTAACACAGGAACATAAAGGAAGGTGAAATTAGTTTCTTTGCTGTGAGAGCAGGAGTGTAGTGCAGACTGGAAAGGGATTGTTGTAAAAAACTATAATCCCTTTTTCATTGTTTGTCTTTTTACTAAACGCTGAAGAATAAATGACATTAAGTTGAATAAAGCATGGATAAAATTTCAAAATCTGGAGATATGGGCTGAACAGAGACAATTAAACAAAGGCATAAAGATGGGAAAACTCAGGACTTGTTCAGGAAATGGAGAATGGTTTAATTTATCTGAAACAGAGGAAGGTCATGGGAAATAAGTTTGGAAAAGTGGACCGCAGCTGCCAACTCTTGGAAGACTATAAATGCCAAATTCTCAAGTTTAATTAAAAAAAATCTATCTATCAATCTACCTATCATCTATCTCTCATTCTCTACTTATCAGCAAGGAGTTGCAAAGCAGAGCTATATTTAGGAACATTATTCTTTAAGAGTTTGTTTGATTATAGGAGATGACCAGAGGTAAGTACTGCAGTTTAGACATTGTTGCAGCAGTTCAACAAGAGATAATGGAGACTTGAACTTGCAGAATGGCAATGGGAATGAAAGAGGAGTTTGGAGGGAAGCGATGTTTGCCTTCAGTGGAGCTCTGATGGCTGCAGAAGGTCAGGGTAATGACAGTATGATACCAGGTTTTGACCTTAGATAACCAAGTAGCTTGTGATAACATTTTAGTGGAAGCCAAATAACTTCTGTGACAAAACATCTCTACCAATAGACTACTTGGGTTCAGATCCTTAGATCTTAGACAACCTGGCCAGTCTGTGCTTCCTGGCATTTCTCTGTCTGTAAGATAGGAATGATGATAATTGTTCTTTTTTCCTAGGATTGTTATTAAGCTAAATAACATGATATACAGAAAGCCCTGGAGCCATTTCAACAGGGTTCCGTGAGAGAATTAATCCCTAACACCTCATGGCTTCCATTTCAATGAAATAACTTCTCTTTTCTGCAGCTTGAATGGTACTAACATGTAATAGGTGGCTCAGTGGTAAAAGATCTGCCTGCCAAACAGGAGATGCGAGTTTGATCCCTAATAGCAATCCACTCCAGTATTCTTACCTGGGGAATTCCATGGACAGAGGAGCTTTGTGGGTTACAGTCCATGAGATCACATAGAGTAGGATATGACTGAAGCGACTAAACAGCGAAAACAGCATGTGACACACAGACTGGGATACCACAGGGCAGCTCAGAACGTAGCTCAGTTCAGTTCAGTTAGTCACTCAGTCGTATCCGACTCTTTGTGACCTCATGGACCGCGGCACGCCAGGCCTCCCTGTCCATCACCAACTCCCAGAGTCCACCCAAACCCATGTCCATTGAGTCAGTGATGCCATCCAACCATCTCAACCTCTGTCATCCCCTTCTCCTCCTGCCCTCAATCTTTCCCAGCATCAGGGTCTTTTCCAATGAGTCAGCTCTTCGCATCAGGTGGCCAAAGAATTGCAGTTTCAGCTTCAACATCAGTCCTTCCAATGAACACCCAGGACTGATCTCCTTTAGGATGGACTGGTTGGATCTCCTTGCAGTCCAAGGGACTCTCAACAGTCTTCTCCAACACCTCAGGTCAAAAGCATCAGTTCTTCTGCGCTCAGCTTTCTTTATAGTCCAACTCTCACATAAGATTTGAATGTGGATTAGATGATGTTGAGGACAGTTCAAAGAAATTGTGTTCTGTTTTGGGTTGGGCAATTACAGGATGTGGAGGTAATTCCCTGATTGGTTATCTTATTGATAATCTTTATGGCGGAGGCAGGATGAACAAAGAACAAAAAGAATTGTTTTTGCAGAAGAAATGATAGCTTTTCATGTTAGCTGGGTCGGGGGAAGCTCCATCATTTGGGGGGCTGTACATTGTCTTTATTTTTACTTCCACCACACATGATCTCTTGTCATGGAGAATCCTCATCAGATGCTGATATTCTGTGAAATTCACAGTAAAGGAAACTCACCACTTAGTTGGTAGCAACAGTTATCAGTAGTCCGGGTTGGTAGTTTTGGTTTTTTTTTCTTATTGCATCCTGTGAATAGCTTTGATTCTTTTCTTTGAGATTAATAGAGCAAAGATTTGTATAATTTATAATTTTGGGTGTAAGTTTCCAGTTTGCTTTCTGGGGATGCATCCTTTGGCTCTTTGTTAGCGGTGTATGAAAGTGGGATAAATGTTGGGTGATTTCCAGAAAGTCAGAACGTTGAGTGATCAGGGTGATTCGTTAGACAGGGATGTAAACCCTCAGTGCTTTTAGTGGTTCTACCTACTTTGTTCTCTTTCACTAGGTTTTACAGCTGAATTTGCTGGTCACATGCGGAAGGATCACTCCCAGTCTTCCGTTCCCATGCACTCTTCCTTTCCTCCTCCTGTAGCAGAACTCTCCTTTTTGTTGGTTGAGATCACTCATTCCAGCCAACTCTGGGACTCACTTGTATTCTTGTTACCCAGTCCTGGCCATTTTGTTCTCCTTGTGTCACTGCTTATGAATTGCTATAGTTCCTTCCTTCAAGTCATCTGTACCCAGGTTAAAAAAACAACAAGTTATCACTAATGAAATATTCTCTCTTTCATTGTCTTTTAGAACTCTCTAGTGTGAAGTTCAGCTTTAGGAAGAATTGCTTCCTGCTGCTGCTAGCTTGTGTGTATCAGGTCATCTATAACAAACCAGAACATTGGCTGTCAAATATTTTTGACCATGACATAAAGTAAGATATAATGAAATTTTACATCATAAACAAAAATGCATAAATGTGTGTTCATATATACACATACACACATAAAAGTATATATATATATATATGTATACTGTATAATTGGAACAAGTTATTATTCCAATTGTTTGTTTATAAACAAACATTTATAAAATAAATGTCTTTACTACATGCCTTGTGTTCAGATTTTTGCTGTTTAGCCTCTTTCATTGAAAAGAAAAGTCCATTATGATCCCCTAAATTAATGATTTAGATTCTTAGTGATAGAATGTGACCCCTTGGTTATAGGTTGGTGAGTGGTAACATATAATAAGCTCATTCACTCATGTTATCTCTATCTTGGAATTTCTTCCTTTTTCTTATACCAAGAAAATTCAACTTGTTTGGTACAGCCCAGTCCTGAGTCCAAGTATTCATTATTCAGCCCCAGATGGCTAAGTGAGAGGATTAAATTCAGAATCTCTAATCAATTCAGCCATAACCGTAAATTGAGCCTGATCTAAAATGATATTTTCTTTCTCCTTAATTGAATACCATCAATTCTTATTCTCATAAATATGTTCTCACATTTCCCCCAAAGTTTGGCAGTTATTCTACTAATTGTAAGCCTATATCTCCTTCTTCTACATTTGACTTCTTCTGAGGAATGGGGGGCAGGTCCCATTATCCAAGAAGACAACTGGGTACCCTGGTCAAGGCTAGAATCTCAGCTGAAATAGGAAGCTTGCCTTTAGGTAAAAGAGAAAACATCTTTATTAAACAAGGAAGAAGGAGTTCGTTCAGTTGCTAAGGTGTTTTTAGAGGTGTCTGTAGCTCCTAACACCCCTAAACAGTGTCTGTAGCCCCTACGGGATTCCCTGGTGGCTCAGACGGTAAAGCGTCTGCCCACAATATGGGAGACCCGGGTTCAATCCCCGGGTCAGGAAGATCCCCTGGAGAAGGAAATGGCAACCCACTCCAGTACTCTTGCCTAGAAAATTCCATGGATGGAGGAGCCTGGTGGGCCACAGTCCTTGGGGTCGCAAAGAGTCGGACACGACTGAGCGACTTCACTTTCTTTGTAGCTCCTGAGGGCTTCCCAGATGGCGCAACGGTAAAGAATCTGCCTGCTAATGCAGGAGACATGAGTTTGATCGGGAAGATCCCCTGGAGAAGGAAATGGCAACCCACTGCAGTATTCTTGCCTGGAGAATCCCATGGACAGAGGAGGCTGGCAGGCTACGGTCCATGGGGTTGTATCTGGGTCTTTCCATTTCCAGTTCTGCTTATTTAGGTTGTCTGTTTCTTCTTCTTCAGTGAGTTTTGGAGATTTGTTTCTTTCAAGGAACTTTTCCATTCCATATAAGTTGTTGCATTTGTGGGCACAAAATTGCTCATAATATTCCCTTACTGTTCTTTTAACTTCTCCAGGACCTGTAATGTCTTCTCTTTCATTTCTGCTGTAGTTAATTTCTTCCTTTTTTATTCACTGATCATTCTAGCTGAAAGTCTATCAATTTTATTGGTGTTTTCAGAAAACTGGCTTTGATCTTTTTCTTTTCTTTTGTTCTGTTTTCAATTTTATTGATTTCTGTTCTTTATTATTTTTTCTGTCTGCTTGCTTTGGGTTTAACTTGCTCTTCAATTTCTAGTTTCTTAAGGCAGAAGGTTAAATATTTTATTTGAGAACTTTCTTGTTTTAATGCTATGTATTTTCCCCTAAGCCTTGGTTTAGCTGAATCCCACTGATTTGGATATATTGTGTTTTCATTTTTATCCAATTCTAAATATTTTCTACATTTTTTGTGTGACTCCTGTTTTGATCTCTGAGTTATTTTGAAGTATGCTGCTTAATTTTGAAATGTTTGGGAGTTTTTCAGATGGCTCTCAGTTATTTATTTGTAGTTTAATTTTGTTTTGGTCACATCACATGCTTGGTTTATAATTTCAATTCTTTCAAAATTAGTAAGGTTTGACTTTTATGCCTCAAAATATGAGCTATTTTGGTGAATGTTTTGTGTGCACTTGGAAAAACTGTTTACTCATTTTAAAAATGGAAATAATTATTGAATTGCCTCAAGGGATTTTTATGAGGATTAAATGAGGTAATACTTATAAGTGTTCAGGAGAGTCTGGCTTGTGGGAAGTACTAAAAAAAAATGTTAACTAATTTTATTGTTGTAGTTGTTTTCTTCACCCTAGAACACAATATTTTTTTTAAATCCCTTTTGTAAGGTTAACATTTTCTCCTTGTAAATACTGCTTTTGGCTTGTGAAATTAGTCCAGAGTATTTTGTTGTGGTTACTGTTTTGATGATATTGTCTAAGACGTTGTTTGTTATGTATTTGACATATGACTATTTTACTAAAATTTATCATTAATTCTAATTTCTTTCACACATCTAATTATCTTGCAGTTTTAGTCAAACAATTTTTTACTAGTTATGAACATTAGTGATTTATATCTGATTATTTTTTTGACATCTTCTCATTTCTATTTATTTTTGCATTGCTCCAAACTTCCAAAGTAATGCTAATTGTTGGGATAGTAGTAGATGTCCTTGTTTCCTTCTTGACTTTCATGGTAATTTCTCTAGCATTTTACCAATAAGGGTCCTGTTAATTATTCTATCAAAGAAAACTTTTAAAGCCAGTAATGTTTATTGGGTTTTAATGAATAAATTTTAACATTTTATTGTATAGGATTTTTATTGAATTATGTATATTGCATCTTAAATATGAATTAATTTCTTAATATGAAATCTTCCTTGTATTTTCAGAAAAGGCCAAGTTGGTTATGGTGTAAGCTGATAAATTGATTTGTTTGTTTTTATTTATAATTTGTGTGTTCATATTTATAAATAAAATGTATTTATAGTTTTCTCTTTTTAATCTTTGTTAGAATTTGATGTTAGTTGATAATAATGAATTAGGAAGCTCTCCTGTTTTCATTTGTATTGGAGTTTATTTTGCTTGTGAATCATTTGTTTCTCCAAAGTTTAAAGTAAGTCACTTTATTTTTGTAAATGTTTCATAGAATTTGAGAAAGTTTATTTTCCATGTTACAGTGTTGTATATATGTTTTGTTTGCTGTTTAGTCACTAAGTCATGTCTGACACTTTTGCCACCCTATGGACATGGGATTTCCCAGGTAAGAATACTGGAGTGGGTCACCATTTTCTTCCTTGAGGGATCTTTCCGACCCAGGGATCGAACCCATGTCTCCTGATCAAACACAAGTCTCCTGCATTGCAGGCAGATTCTTTATGCCTGAGCCACCAGGGAAGTTCTGTATATATGTACATGCATTTAATTAATATTATTAACATGATGATATTATACTTATTAAACTTTTTTAGATCATAAATTTTTCACATACTTTATTTATGACACATAATTATGCTGATATCTTGTATGAAATTTGTTTATTTGTATTCTTTGTGTATTTATGACATTTTAGTATATTAAAAGTATAAAGTATTCTCATAATAAATTATAAATTTATATATATATTCTATATAAAATATTTCATATTGTATCTTTAAATAATTTTCCTTTGGATTCTGCTTTGTCTAATACAAATATTTCAATTCTTCATTTTTCTTCTTGTTTATAATTTTCCTTTGGATTCTGCTTTGTCTAATACAAATATTTCAATTCTTCATTTCTCTTCTTGTTTTTAATGTAGACTTGATGATTCATTGATTTTTAAATTTCCTGTGTTGTTTTGGCTTTCAGTGTGCATATTTCTATTTTTCAAACAGCATATTGTAATGGCATTATCATTCATTATTTTCATTGACACATACATAGACTCAATGTTTTAATAGGCGCGATTCATACATTTACGTTTATTGTCATAACTGACAAGATTTTTCTTGTCTTTCTCATTTTGTTTTATGTTCTATAATATTTGCAATACCCTGCTTTCTTTTTCTTTTTCTCATTTTTCTTTGTTTATTTGTTTTTAACTTCAGCTTTTTCCTCAAGTGATTTAAAGGGTAAATAACTCATTTTTATTAACTTTAAATGAAAATTTCATTATCTTTGAATGAAAATGCCTATTTTATGTTAATTATTTAGCTAGAGAGTGAATATTACTTATTTTCTCCTAATAAGATTGGGAATAAACTTTTTTATAATCCTAACGTTTGTTAGCATTTTATATTATATGTATTTTATTGTACGAGTAAATTATAACATTTTCATTAAGCTACTTATACATTATCTTTGGTGATAGTTTCAATGATGACTTCCATTTTTTTAGTGCCTTTACTTCTCCTTTTTTGCATTCTTCACTTTTAGTTTCCCAGGAGGGGTAAGTGAGTTGTACACTTGCTGAGGAGTTTTGCACATGAAGATGTCCTTTACAGCTGAAGAGCAACTTGACTGGACACAGAATTCTTGAATAACAAAATTTTCACTTTGGATAATGCTTATATTTAGGTAGAGCTGTTGCAAACACTAGCCATATGTTGACTCAGTGAATTCTTCTGTACAAAAGCTCTAACCATTATCTCCATTCTGAAGATGGTATAACTGAAGGACAGAAAGCTTAAGTGAATTGCTGAAGGTGAGACAACTGGTAAGTGTAATCAAGATTTGAACGAGACAATTTTGTTTCATAGCCTATACTCATAACCACTATTGCGAATGGTTCATTAGATAGTCATTTGGAGATTATTGTGTCTTAAGGTACTCATAGATGTTAATTCGTTGCCTCTAGGCTTTTAGAGAAGATAATTCTGAGAAATTATATTTTTCTTCACTGGAAGACAAGTTGTATTTTTTTCTTCACTTTGCCTGGATGAAATATCAAACTCTGAGTCTCTATGATTTGTATTTTTAAGCAACTGTTCTGTCTGTTCAGACTTACTTCATCTCTGTAAAGCTTTCTTCTAGCATTTCATTCATTTTATTGTTTCTTTAGTATCGTCTCCTTTTCAGATCCCTGTGTGTGTAGGTGGTGTATCCACTGGTACTTGACTTAGCGCATTTATTTAACAAACATTTATTGATGATTTACCATGTGTCAGATACTGTGAATACAATGATGATGAAAATATGGCCACTAGACTTATTCGTCTTATAGTCTAATTAGAAGGCGGCAGTTTTAAAAAAATAAACACTATTATAATTGTAAATGTCATTTAATGCAAAATCTGAAGGATGAATAGACTTTGCCAGTTTAAAAAGTGAAAGAGTATATCAAGCAGAGGGAGCAGAATGAAAAAAGTTTCAAGCAGGGTACATTTAATAAGCTCTGCTGAAGGGCAGTGAACAATGGGAAGATTATTGTAACCTAAGGTAAGGATCCATATAGTCAGAAACTTGATAATATAGGTCTGCACAGTATATGCTACTCTTTGTTTTAACAAAAGGAAGCTATTAAAAGTTTTAGAGTAGTAAAATCAAATGATCTCATCCAACTAGTGTTGACTAAGTGGAGCTAAGCGGGTATGTAGAGAGACCAGTAGATGGACATTACAGTTGTCCATCTAAAAAACTATGACAGCTTAGACTGGAATCTTGCTTGGAGAGGGGAAGAAAAGAAAAAATTTCACAAACAATTGCAAAGTAAATGCTTTATGTTTATGAATTTTAGTAAAAGTGACAGAAACCACCCTAAACTGTCATGACAAGCTTAATTATACAATTACAGGGATGTCTCCAAGGAAATGAAGGCACATAACTGACTTAGTGCGTGGAACCAAGAAGTGACTTACTTTTATTTCTCATTTCTGTTTCTAAAATTTCTCTGCCATCCTCTCTACCTGTGCATCCTGACTTAATCTGTTCTATACTTCTGATGGACAATGGTCATAGCACATCACTCCCATTTCTACATCTCTTCCAGTCAGAAGTAAGCATGCAACTGAATTTTAATTCTTTAGTTTCAATTCTAATTTCTCAAGAGCATGATCCAGGTTGTCCTAATTGGGTCGTTTCAACTGGATTTATGGGGGAGTTTTATGATAAAAAATAAGATTCTGAGAACCTACCACATTGGATGGGGCTAGGGTTAGAAGTATACATGAGAAAGTTCCTGTCTAGTAATTTTTATTTTCTCATGAAGAAATAGATGAGGTAGATTGCTGAGAGTAAGAGAAGGTGGGAGAGTCAAAGATTTGAGACAGTTAAGGTTTTAAATTGCAATTGCAGAAAGAGAGAAACTGAGTACTAGAGAGATTTAGTACGACCTTAGGTAGCAGCTGGGATTATCAGCCTTCCATTTATGATGGTACTAAGCTTTCCAGGTGGTGCAATGCTAAAGAATCTGCCTATGTGGATTGTGCCAATGCAGGAGGCTCAAGAGACATGGGTTCTATCCTTGGGTCAGAAAGACCCACTGTAGGAGGAAATGGCAACCCATTTCGGTATTCTTGCCTGGAAAACTCCATGGACAGAGGATCCTGGCAGGCTACAATCCATGGAGTTGCAAAGAATCAGACAGTCAAACAACTGACAGAGGCACAATGAGTTTAGGCGTTAGAGGACACAATGATGATCCATGTGTGTTAAAGATCAGATGTGTGAGAAGAGACTTATGGTTGGAGAGAAAGTGAGAAGACCAGCATATATGAAGACCCTGAGACAGGTGGTGGGTTTGAGGCACTATGAGGAGTTTAGCAGCTGGGGTTACAAGTTGACTTTTCCTCCACTCATCACTCATCTCAGCGCCTCTACTGCTCAACCCAATATCTACTCATAGTAGATGCTCAATAAACACTTTTTGAATGAATCTAGCCTTATCTGTGTTTTATCTAGCAATTTTCCTTCAAATTTTCTGTCCTCTAGATGGCACCCTTCCATAGTTTACAGGTGATGGAGTTTTCATCCTTTTTTAAATTGGAAAAATTACTTAAATATTCTGGATCTCAATGTCCTCATCTGTAATATATAGGTGTACTAATAACAGCTACTTCACAGGTGGTTATGAGGTTTCAGTCTAGCAAAATATGTAAAACATTCAGCTTTTAACTTAGTAGTCAGTCAATACATTTTACCCAATGTAATTATTAATTTTATTGCTGTTTGGGGTATTATTTCAGCCTGTGAGATTATCTATGTTCATGTTACTGTCTTGGTCAGAAATCCTTCAGTTTGTACTTGATACTTGTATTTAGGAGGACACCAAACATCCTTTTCCCATTTAACTGTATCCTGAGCTCCCCTTTGAGACACTGCAGGCTTTTCCCAATTCTGAGTCCATGTGGCCTGTGTGGGGTGTCTACTCCGAATTATAGAGCAGCAACTCTGGAGGCTCATGTCAATACTTGTATTTCATCTCCCTGATCATAGGAATTGCGGAAGTCCAACTAGAGTTAATGATATGTGCAATAATTTGGGGCTTTTGTCTCTTCTCTGGGAAAACTACTAGAGATCATCACTTTTTTACAATACTGTGTGGTGAGGTCCTGAAGTCTGTATCTATGGAAACCATTGTTGCTGTAAGGAGAGCTGAGAGGGCTTTCAAAGGGAGCCTGAAGATCTAGAGCAAAACAAAGAGAGGTTTAAGAATGAAGTTCTGGGTGGTATTCTTTGAGCCCCTGGATCCATCCTGTCTCAAACTGTTTCTGATACATTTCATTTTTAGTCTAAACTAGTTTAAGGTGGAATTTTGCCACTTGAATTTTACAATCTTAACTTAAGCACGATTTTCACTGAGGGTGCAATTTTGTCCACATTCTATTAAATATATATTGACAGAAATAGAATTATTATTTCAATAATTTTACCTATAACTTCCACTAGTGTAATAATCGATGCTGTGCCATTAAGTAGGACATATATTTCTTTTTTATTTTTTGGTATAAATTGAGCTCTAGGATAATAAGATCTTTTGGAAATTAGTGACTTAATAGTTATTCTGTGGTTCTTATGGGTGATCACTGGGTAAATGATGTCTCTGCATATGAATTAGTTCTTTTTTTTTCCCTATGACTTGTTTCACTTCTTAACGTAAAACAGGAATATTAGCAAGATCTATTATTATCCACTTACTACAAATCTGAGATCAACATTTTGCTATGAATATTTATTATTTAGGGCTTCCCTGGAGGCCCAGATGGTGAAGAATTCACATGCAATGTGGGAGACCTGGGTTTGATCCCTGGGTTGGGAAGATCCCCTGGAGGAGGGCATGGCAACCCACTCCTGGATTCCTGCCTGGAGAATCCCCATGGACAGAGAAGCCTGGCAGACTACAGTCCATGGGGTCACAGAGTCAGACACGACTGAGCGACTTAGCACACACATAGCACATTTATTATTTAATTTCTACCTTTCCACTGTATTCAAATTTTGAGAGACCATGGTTTTTATTACTCACAGAGGGAAAATTTGAAGTGGAAGGAATTTTGGAATCAGACAGAACTGGGTTCCAATCTCAGCTCAGCTACTTGTTAGCTCAGTGAACTCAGACCAATTATTTAACTCTGAACCTTAACTGTATTTTTTTTTCGAATTTGGAACAATTAGAAATTCCCAGAGAGAAAAGTGTAGTGAGGAATACTGAGGCAGAATATGTAAAACTCTTAATGTATATTAAGATATCTAATAGCTTATAACAAGTATTATTTTCCTTTACCCAATTAGTACATTTAGCTTTATCTCCTAATATTTTAGTGAGAAGCCATGCAGATGTATTGTTCTTTGATTAAAAATATTAAATGTTTTTCTTTACTTCCTTCTACATACTCAGTGAGAAAGAGTCTATTTAGATTAGATCTTGTTCAAGGTTAATTTGATGTCATGTATATGAATTACTTGAAATGGCATAATCTAAGGGTAATGATAGGAATATCTGTATCTCAGCATATTATACATTTAGAATCATTAGGAGCTTGGAAAGCCATTAAACCCCTCTCCTATCATAATGTCCATATATCAGTTTTTTTTTTTAATATATCCTTTCAGTTCCATTGCAGAATTTGGCTTCCTATTTTTTCATTTGCTTCTAAACTTTATATTATTTTATGTTGCTACTTATGTAACTCATAATAAGGACATTTAAAAAAATATTTGTGCAAACCATGTCCCATCCTTTTAATTTGAGCTGAGAGAGAAGTTTCTTCCCCTTGGTTTTATTTTTGTTATTGAAGCATTCTCAACAGTTGGATCCCAAGTCTGAAGACTTTTGTTCTTTACAGTATTTTTTGTATAAATATCTTGAATAGTTTTCATGAGAAGTAAATTTTGCTTTTCTTCAGACTTCAGTTCTAACTTTGAAGATCAGAAACCTTTTTATTTTATTATTTTGGCGTCCCTATGTGGTCTGTGAGATATCAGATCCTTGACCAGAGATTGAAACCCCAGTCCTTGGCCATGAACGTGCAGAGTCTTAACCACTGGACTGCCAGGGAATTCCCCAACAATAAGAAACCATTTTAAAATCTCCCAATTGCATACCTTACTCAGTAGTCTGATGGTAAGGACCTGGTCATGCCAGGATCCCTCCTTGGCTCCCAGCTGGAAAGTGAGATGAAGTAGCCAAGAAGTCCTCTTAAACAGAGGGATTAAACATTTTCAAGTTGAATCTGTCTGAATTCTGGTATAGTTATACAAGTGATTTTGCTATGTTTTTTTTGTTCAAGCTAAAGTTCAGGAGGGAGAAAATAAGCTCCTGAAAGTTAGTGAAGACAGAAAAAGAGAACAAGACTCTATTGCCTGAGATGCTTCTTTAGGTGTAATGATAGTTAGAATTTACAACCAAGATGCAAGACGGCGTGATGATTAGAAGCATGCATATGGAGCTGTCTGGGCTGGAACACGGGCCTGCCATTTACTCAGTTAGGAAGGGAACCTCCCTGTGTGCTTCTGTGAAATGGAGATAAAAAACAGGACCGATCTCATGGATTCTTGGGAAGACTGGTAAAGGTAAATAAAATACATGCCCTGAGAAAAAGTGCCTGGCATGTTGTAAATGCTCAAAAAGCAATTGTGGTGTTTATTATTATTGTTGCTTCTCAATATTTAACAATACACTGAGCAGAAACTTCATATCAATAAATTAATTCAAAATATACAGACTAAATGGGGCTACCCCGGTAGATCGGTGGTTAAGAATCCGCCTGCAGTGCAGGAGTTGTGGGAGACGTGGTTTCAGTCCCTGGGTTTAGAAGATCCCCTGGAGGAGGAAATGGCAACCCACTCCAATATTCTTGCCTGGAAAATCCCATGGACAGAGGAGCTTAGCGGGCTACAGTCTATGGGGTTGCAAAAAGGGTTAGACACGACTGAGTGACGGAGCATGAGCATGCTGACTAAATGCAGGTAAATATAATTTTAGGATTCTAGTAAATTCAGTTATATAGAAATCAATGATATTAATGTTAATATTATATTTATTCATGTTCATGAAAATGATGATTGTTGTCTAACATATATTTTTGCAGAAATCTTTACTTCAGAAATTTCTTCATAAGCACAGAATAAAAGCACTTTGCAAACAGCGCCTAAAGGAAAAAAAGAGACAAAAGCATTTTGACTTCCCATTTATTCTCCTGTAAACTGAATTGTAAGCCCGGCTAGAACTATTCCAGTTCTCTCCTTAATTCCTCTTTTATCCAAAAATCTTGAAAGAATCACCTACATTTGAAGTTACAATCTTCACTTTGTAAACCTGAAGTTTTCAGTTTGAAAACCTGCAGTTTTCTTCTTGGCCTCAGGTAACATCATTTCATTGCTCCCCTGTAGCTGCTCTTGCAGGAGCCATTAAAAAACCCAGAACTACTAACATCCAACAAATTCTTTGTACTTGTTACTGATGGAGGCTTGGAAGCAACCAATAATGTTGGCTTTTCCTTCCTTCTTGAAGCTCTTCTCCCCTGGCTTCCTCTTTCCTATGTTTACCCTCTCTCTCTCTCTCTGCACTTCTTAATCTTCTCAGATACCTCTTTTCGCAGCAATGTTGTTAGTTTTTTATACTCCTTAGGATTTGTATCTTGAACATCTCAATGTTAGACTCTCTCTGATTGATTTGACCCAAGCCAATAATTTCAAGTTATCACCCAAAGTGTCCCAATTTGTATTTCTCAGTTTATGTCTCAGTTGTTTATATTTCTGTCTCTTAGATACCATGGTGCTCCATAAATATCTTAAGGTCATTGTGACCCCAACTAAAACTCAGTATTTTCCTTCCCACTTCAAAGTTGCTTCCATATTAATTCTTATTTAGATGGATGAGTCTACCATCAACATGCTCATCAAAGATAGCACACTGGATTTAAAGCACACTGGATTGTTTCCTGAACACTTTCCAGTATTTCCTATTGGTGCTCAAGACCAGCTGAATCTGTCTTTTAAATTACTTAACTCCATCCTTTCTCTACATCTATAGCCCTAGTTAGTTTTCATTTGTTTTGTTTTCATTTTTTACTTATAATATTACAATAACCCCTACATTGTAGGGCAAGAAAAGACCATAAAGGTAATGAAGAACACTGGATTTTCAAAGCAAAAGAAACCTAAATAAGTAGAACTTTTAATGTAAAGTAGGAATAGGGTGTGATAAGTTGGCATTTGATCCTTCCACAGAATGAGAATTTCATAGCTCTTAACTTTTCTGCCATTCTGTATCCCTTTCATGGCACTTACCACAACCTGCTCTATACTATAATTATTTGTGTATTTGATTCATCTTACATGCTGGTGTTTCAGTTCAGTTCAGTTCAGTCGCTCAGTCGTGTCCGACTCTTTGCGACCCCCATGGAATGCAGCATGCCAGGCCTCCCTGTCCATCATCAACTCACGGAGCTTGCTCAAACTCATGTCCATCGAATCAGTGATGCCACCCAACCATCTCATCCTCTGTCATCCCCTTCTCCTCCCACCTTCAACCTTTCCCAGCATCAGGATCTTTTGAAATGAGTCAGTTCTTCACATCAGGTGACCAAAGTATTGGAGTTTCAGCTTTAGCATCCGGCCTTCCAAAGAATATTCAGGACTGATTTCCTTTAGGATGGACTGGTTGGATATCCTTACTGCCCAAGGAGTTCTCAAGAGTCTTCTCCAACACCACAGTTCAAAAACATCAATTTTTCAGTGCTCAGCTTTCTTTATAGTCCAACTTTCACATCCAAACATGACTATTGGAAAAACTATAGCTTTGACTAGATGGACCTTTGTCAGCAAAGAAATATCTCTGCTTTTTAATATGCCTTCTAGATTTGGGAGAGCTTTTCTTCCAAGGAGCAAGCATCTTTTAGTTTCACGGCTAAAGTCACCATCTGTAGTGACTTAGGAGCCCAAGAAAATAAAGTCTGCCACTGTTTCCATTATTTCCCCATCTATTTCCCATGAAGTGATGGGACCAGAGGTCATGGTTTTAGTTTTCTGAATGTTGAGTTTTAAGCCAACTTTTTTACTCTCTTTCACTTTCATCAAGAGGCTTTTTAGTTCCTCTTCACTTTCTGCCATAAGGATGGTGTCATCTGCATATCTGAGGTTATTGATATTTCTCCCAGCAATCTTGATTCCAGCTTGTGCTTCCTCCAGCCCAGCATTTCTCATGATGTACTCTGCATAGAAGTTAAATAAGCAGGGTAACAATATACAGCTTTGATGTACTTCTTTCCCAATTTGGAACCAGTCTGCTGTTCCTTGTCCAGTTCTAACTGTTGCTTCCTGACCTGCATACAGATTTCTCAAGAGGCAGGTCAGGTGGTCTGGTATTCCCATCTGGTGAAGAATTATCCACAGTTTGTGGTGATCCACACAGTCAAAGGCTTTGGCATAGTCAATGAAGCAGAAGTAGATGTTTTTTTGGAACTCTCTTGCTTTTTCGGTGATCCAATGGATGTTGGCAATTTGATCCCTAGTTCCTCTGCCTTTTCGAAATCCAACTTGAACATCTGGAAGTTCACAGTTCACATACTGTTGAAGACTGGCTTGGAGAATTTTGAGCAGGACTTTGCTAGCATGTGAGATGAGTGCAATTGTTTGAGCATTTTTTGGGATTGCCTTTCTTTGGGATTGGAATGAAAACTGACCTTTTGCAGTCCTGTGGCCACTGCTGAGTTTTCCAAATTTGCTGCCATATTGAGTGTAGCACTTTCACAGCATCATCTTTTAGGATTTGAAATAGCTCAACTGGAATTCCATCACCTTCACTAGCTTTGTTTGTAGTGATGCTTCTTAAGGTCCATTTGACTTTGCATTCCGGGATATCTGGCTCTAGGTGAGTTATCACACCATCATGGTTATCTGGGTCATGAAGATGTTTTCTGGATAGTTCTTCTGTGTATTCTTGCTACCTCTTCTTAATATCTTCTGCTTCTGTTAGGTCCATACCATCTTTGTCCTTTATCGTGCTCATCTTTGCATGAAATGTTCCCTTGGTATCTCTAATTTTCTTGAGGAGAACTCTAGTCTTTCCCATTCTATTATTTTCCTCTGTTTCTTTGCATTGATCACTGAGGAAGGCTTTCTTATCTCTCCTTGCTATTCTTTGGAACTCTGCATTCAGATGCGTATATCTTTCTTTTTCTCCTTGCCTTTAGCTTCTCTTCTTTTCTCAGCTATTTGTAAGGCCTTGTCAGACCACCATTTTGCCTTTTTGCATTTCTTTTTCTTGGGGATGGTCTTGATCCCTGCCTCCTGTACAGTGTCATGAACCTCCGTCCATAGATCTTCAGGTATTCTATCAGATCTAATCCCTTGAATCTATTGTCACTTCCACTGTATAATCATAAGGGATTTGATTTAGGTCATACCTGAATGGTCTAGTGGTTTTTCCTACTTTCTTCCATTTCAGTTCGGCTCAGTCAATCACATCCAACTCTTTGCAACCCCATGAACCGTAGCACACCAGGGCTCCCTGTTCATCACCAACTCCTGGAATCTACCCAAACTCATGTTCATTGAGTTGGTGATGCCATCCAACCATCTCATCCTCTATCATCCTCTTCTCCTCCTGCCCTCAATCTTTCCCAACATCAGGGTCTTTTCAAATGAGTCAGCTCTTCACATCAGGTGGCCAAAATACTGGAGTTTCAACTTTATTTTATTTTATTTTTTGGCTGCTGTCATGCATTTTCTTTTTTATTTTTTATTTTTTTGTTACATATTTTAAGTGTATTTTTTTTTTCCAGTGGGTTTTGTCATACATTAACATGAATCAGCCATAGAATTACACGTATTCCCCATTCCGATCCCCCCTCCCACCTCCCTCTCCACCCGACTCCTCAGGGTCCTCCCAGTGCACCAGGCCCGAGCACTTGACTCATGCATCCCACCTGGGCTGGTGGTCTGTTTCACCATAGATAATATACATGCTGTTCTTTCAAAACATCCCACCCTCACGTTCTCCCCCAGAGTTCAAAAGTCTGTTCTGTACTTCTGTGTCTCTTTTTCTGTTTTGCATATAGGGTTATCGCTACCATCTATCTAAATTCCATATATATGTGTTAGTATACTGTAATGTTCTTTATCTTTCTGGCTTACTTCACTCTGTATAATGGGCTCCAGTTTCATCCATCTCATTAGAACTGATTCAAATGAATTCTTTTTAACAGCTGAGTAATATTCCATGGTGTATATGTACCACAGCTTCCTTATCCATTCATCTGCTGATGGGCATCTAGGTTGCTTCCATGTCCTGGCTATTATAAACAGTGCTGCGATGAACATTGGGGTGCACGTTTCTCTTTCAGATCTGGATTCCTCAGTGTGTATGCCCAGAAGTGGTATTGCTGGGTCATATGGCAGTTCTATTTCCAGTTTTTTAAGAAATCTCCACACTGTTTTCCATAGTGGCTGTACTAGTTTGCATTCCCACCAACAATGTAAGAGGGTTCCCTTTTCTCCACACCCTCTCCAGCATTTATTGCTTGTAGACTTTTGGATAGCAGCCATCCTGACTGGCGTGTAATGGTACCTCATTGTGGTTTTGATTTGCATTTCTCTGATAATGAGTGATGTTGAGCATCTTTTCATGTGTTTGTTAGCCATCTGTATGTCTTCTTTGGAGAAATGTCTGTTTAGTTCTTTGGCCCATTTTTTGATTGGGTCGTTTATTTTTCTGGAATTGAGCTTCAGGAGTTCCTTGTATATTTTTGAGATTAATCCTTTGTCTGTTTCCTCATTTGCTATTATTTTCTCCCAATCTGAGGGCTGTCTTTTCACCTTACTTATAGTTTCCTTTCACAATTTGTATGGAAATACAAAAAACCTCGAATAGCCAAAGTAATCTTGAGAAAGAAGAATGGAACTGGAGGAATCAACCTGCCTGACTTCAGACTCTACTACAAAGCCACAGTCATGAAGACAGTATGGTACTGGCACAAAGACAGAAATATAGATCAATGGAACAGAATAGAAAGCCCAGAGATAAATCCACGAACCTATGGACAGCTTATCTTTGACAAAGGAGGCAAGGATATACAATGGAAAAAAGACAATCTCTTTAACAAGTGGTGCTGGGAAAACTGGTCAACCACTTGTAAAAGAATGAAACTAGAACACTTCCTAACACCATACACAAAAATAAACTCAAAATGGATTAAAGATCTAAATGTAAGACCAGAAACTATAAAACTCCTAGAGGAGAACATAGGCAAAACACTCTCCGACATAAATCACAGCAAGATCTTCTATGACCCACCTCCCAGAATATTGGAAATAAAAGCAAAAATAAACAAATGGGACCTAATTAAACTTAAAAGCTTTTGCACAACAAAGGAGTTTCAACTTTAACATCAGTCCTTCCAATGAACACCCACAACTGATCTCCCTTAGGATGGACTTGTTGGATCTCCTTGCAATCCAAGAAATTCTCAAGAGTCTTCTCCAACACCACAGTTCAAAAGCATTTATTCTGCGCTCAACCCTCTTCATAGTCCAACTCTCACATCCACACATGATCACTGGAAAAACCATAGCCTTGACTAGATGGACCTTTGTTGATAAAATAATATCTCTGCTTTTTAATATGCTGTCTAGTTTGGTCATAACTTTTCTTCTAAGGAGTAAGGGTCTTTTAATTTCATGGCTGCTATCACCACCTGGAGTGATTTTGGAGCCCCCCCAAAATAAAGTCAGCCACTATTTCCATTGTTTTCTCATCTATTTGCCATGAAGTGATGGGACCAGATTCCATGATTTTAGTTTTCTGAATGGTGAGTTTTAAGTCAACTTTTTCACTCTCCCCTTTCATTTTCATCAAGAGGCTTTTTAGTTCTTCTTCACTTTCTGCCATAAGGGTGGTGTCATCTGCATATCTGAGGTTATTGATATTTCTCCCAGCAATCTTGATTCCAGCTTGTGCTTCATCCAGCCCAGCATTTCTCATGATGTACTCTTCATATAAGTTAAATAAGCAGAGTGACTATATACAGCCTTGATGTACTCCTTTCCCTATTTGGAACGTCTATTGTTCCATGTCCAGTTCTTCCATTTAAGTCTGTATTTTGTGATAAGGAGTTTATAATCTGAACCACTGTCAGCTCCTGGTCTTGTTTTTGCTGATGGTATAGAGGTTCTCTGCGACTGCAAGGAATATTATCAGTCTGGCTTTGGTATTTACCATTTTTGTGATGTCATGCATAGAGTTATCTCTTGTGCTATTGGAAGAGGGTGTTTGCTATGACCAGTGCATTCTCTTGGCCAAACTCTGTTAGCCTTTGCCCTGCTTCATTTTGGACTTCAAATCAAACTTACCTCTTACTCCAGGTATCTCTTGAGTTCCTACTTGTGAATTCCAGTCCCCTATGATGAAAAGGACATCTTTTTTTGGCATTAGTTCTAGAAGGCCTTTTAGGTTTTCATAGAACCATTCAGCTTCAGCTTCTTTAGCATTACTGGTTGGGGCATAGACTTGGATTGCTGTGATAGTGAATGGTTTACCTTGGAAATGAACAGAGATCATTCTGTCATTTTTGAGACTGCACCCAATGACTGCATTTCATGTTCTTTTGTTGACTATGAGGGCTACTCCATTTCTTCTAAGGGATTCTTGCCCACATTAATAGATATAATGGTTATCTGAATTAAATTCACTCATTCACGTTCATTTTAGTTCACTGATTCCTGAAATGTTGATGTTCACTCTTTCTATTTCCTGTTTGACCACTTCCAATTTACCTTGATTCATGGGCCTAGTATTCAAGGTTCTTATGTAATACTCCTAGAGTTTAAGCTTTCTAAAATTAAGAGACTTCTCTTATTTTTATCCTTCCCCCCTCCCCCAAGAAATGCTTGGTACAGTTTTGCTATTCAACAGGTATATAATTGAGATGAGCTGTGAATTTGGCCATTAATAAGTTTCTTGGGAGCTATCAGAAACACACATGTCTATTACTAAACCTGTGCCAAATTGCATGGAATGTCCCCATCTTCTTTCTAATATGCACTAAAAGTCTCTATTTTCAAAGCTTCTCATCAACATATTATTTATTTAAAAAAAAATGAATTCTTTTTAATGGCTGCATTTCTTGGGGGAGGGGGGAAGGATAAAAAGAAGTCTCTTAATTTTAGAAAGCTTAAACTCTAGAAATATTACATAGGAACCTGGAGTATTAGGTATATACACAATGGAATATTACTCAGCCATTAAAAAGAATTCATTTGAATCAGTTCTAATGAGGTGGATGAAACTGGAGCCCATTATACAGAGTGGAGTAAGCCAGAAAGAAAAACACCAGTACAGTATACTAGCATATATATATATGGAATTTAGAAAGATGGGAACGATAACCCTGTATGCAAGACAGAAAAAGAGACACAGATGTATAGAACAGACTTTTGGACTCTATGGGAGAAGGCAAGGGTGAGATGACCTGAGAGAATAGTATTGAAACATGTATATTATCAAGTGTGAAACAGATCGCCAGTCCAGGTTGGATGCATGAGACAAGTGCTCAGGGCTGGTGCGCTGGGATGACCCAGAGGGATGGGATGGGGAGGGAGGTAGGAGGGGGATTCAGGATGGGAACACATGTAAATACATGGCTGATTCATGTCAATGTATGGCAAAAACCACTACAGTATTGTAAAGAAATTAGCCTCCAACTAATAAAAATAAAGGGGAAAAAAAGTAAGAATAATCATAAACATCTTTAAAGTAGCAATCTCTAGATTTCTCAGCCCTCAATTATCATCATGTTGAAAGAGGCAATAAGATGCATTGCCGGGATCACAGACTCTGCTCTAGATCTATTTGAGTCGGAAACTTGGCTCCACTCTCAGAAGCTGTGTTTCCTCAGTAAGGTACTTAACCTGCCTGTGCCTAAATTTCAGTATGTGTAAGACAAGTGATAGAACAGTTTCTACCTCATAAGGCTGGCATGAGAATGAAACAAATGAATTTATATAAAGTACTTAGAAAAGTATTTGGGACATTGTTAGTGCTCAAGTGGTTTTAGCTATTACACTATTATTATTATTATGTGCACTCAGTTGTTTGTTTCTGCCCCTCCCTTGAAAGCAGGAACTTCTAAATGGCTGATACTGTGTTTTCTTGGTCTTTGTATTTCAAATGACCAGCACAGTGCCAGACACATAATAAACTCTGAAAGAGAAAAACCTGATAAACTCTGAAAGAGAAGAACCTGGAATAAAAATTCTTCTTACCCTAGAGGTGAACATGAACTTGCTCCCTGTCTTGGGTATCCACAGAACTTTCTCTTCCTCCTGTCATCAACCTCATATTTAACCCTGCTGGTTTTCATTTATTTTATAATTCAGTCATAATGAATTTTAAAATCCATTCTAACTTCCAGAGATCTCTGGAGACTTGCCTCATCAGTCTGACATCACATTCATTTACATTCCTTATTTTTTCATTTCCTTGTATGAGGTCTAAGAATTGTTCCAATAAAACACTTTTAAGATTGCATTACACATACTGTGTGCTATTTATTCCTGGCTACATGTTCAAATTAACAAGCAAGAAATTGCGTATGCTCTGATCAACTATTAAAACTACAATGCTATATCTTTTATAACTGAAAAAAATTAGACCTGGACTATGCTTTGGTAACCATCTAAACTAATAGTTTAAATGGAAAGTATTTATGCTACTTGATCATTCTCCCATGATGGTAAATTCTTGAGTAGCCCCCATGATAAAAAAAAAAAAAAAAAAAAAAAAGAATAATCTGTCTTTTGCCTGTGTTATGTCTGGCTCTTTGAAATCCCATGGACTGTATGTAGTCTGCCAGGTTCTTCTGTCCATAGAAATCTCTAGGCAAGAATACTGGAGTGGGTTGCCATTCCTTTCTCCAGGGGATCTTCCCGACCCAGGGATCGAATCTGCATTGCAGGTGGATTTTTTACCATCTGAGCCACCAAAGAAGTCCTCAGTATTATTGTACCTTAAAACTCTCTCTGCTTCTCAGGACTTCCCTGGTGGTCCAGTGGTTAAGAATCCACCGGCCAATGCAGGGGACATGGATTCGATCCCTGGTTGGGGAACTCAGATTCTGCAGGCTGCAAAGAAGATCTTGCCTTCCACAACTAAGATCCAATACAGCCAAATTAATTAATTAATTTGAAAATTCCTACTGCTTCTATTTGTGTCTCACCATTGAACACTAGACTTCTTGAAGATAAGGTCTGTGACTGTTAAGTCCTGTATCCTCAGAAGCCTAGCTCAGAGCCTGATCTATAGAAGATGTTCAACACTTGGAGACTGTATTGAAAATGAATTTATAAGATGCTTTCCTGGCAGCAGTTCCTAGGAGAGGAGAGAGAATTTATGAGGATATTCAACACGTGAGAAGGAGGAGGGCAACATCATTGGTGGGAAATACTCAAATACCAGTCCTACTGTTCGCATGATTTCTGAGATGTTAGTGCCTGAGTTGTTCTTGACTTATTCTGTAAATGGTGTTGGTATATTCAGCTACCAATTTAGAAAAATTTGAGTTCTATCACTAGGTAACATCATATGGTAAAATGAATTTCAGGTGGATAAAACATTTATATGGAAAAAGTAAAGTCATCAGATTTTAGAGAAAATTAAGTAGGGATGAATGTGTAACTTTGGAGCAACATTTTCTAAGCATGTCACCAAAGAACAATTTAATAAAAGTTTTAATCCTATAAAAATAAGGAAAAAATTTTCTATTTAAAAATCTTAATGAACTAAGGAGGAAAAGAATGAATTGTACTGATATTTGCAAAATACATGACTAAGTGTTACCATGTTAACTTGTGAAGGATTCCAATAAACTAGTATGAAAAATATGATTAAATCAATAGAAAAATGTACAAATGTACAGTCATTTCAAAAAAGAAGAAATTGCCAATAAGAATAAGAAAAAAATAGTTCCCCTTAATAGTCTAAAAATTGCCAGTTAAAAAAATATAAACAAAAAGATCTACTCTACAGTACAGGGCATTATATTCAACATTTTGTAGTAACTATTTCTCTATAATGAAAAAGAATATGGAAAGAATCACTTTGGTGTATAAATAAAATGAACACAACAGTGTGAAGAACTATAGTTCAGTTTAAAAAAAAATCTGGGGACTTCCCAGGTGGCACAGTGGATAAAAATCCACCTACCAATGCAGAGAACATGGGTTCAATCCCCAGTCCAGGAAGATTCCACATGCCGTGGAGCAACTAAGCGTGTGTGCCATAACTACTAAAGTCTGTGCTTTAGGGCCCGTAACAAAGAGGAGCCCTCACGTTCCGCAACTAGAGAAAGCCCTCAAGCACCAATGAAGACCCAGCACAGCTATAAATAAATAAATTTAAAAAGAAAAAAAATCTGGGACTTCCCAGTTCGGTCCAATGGTTAAGAATTCACCTGGCAATGCAAGGGCCAGGGGTTGGTTCCATCCCTGGTACAGGCAGCTCACACAGACTGCACAGCAAACTACTGAACCCACACACCACAACTATTGGACCCCACACACCTGTGCTCTGAAACAGAGATGTCACAAATGAGAAGCCCACACACTGCAACTAGTCCTAGGGACTAGGAAGTCCCTGCTTGCTCCCTGCAACTGGAGAAAGCCTGAACACAGCCATGAATACCTAGAGCAGCCAATACATAAATAAATAATTTTTAAAAGTTCTACTTAAAAGAATTTTTTTTTTTTTAAATCTGCAAAGTCCTTATTGTTACACAAAATAACATGTTCTCAGGCTCTAGGGATTATGACATAGCCGTCTTTGGGGATCATTATTGTCTGCCACAGTAGGTTTAAAATGATTGACTCTTATGTAGATTTCTCATACGCCTCTGCTCTGAGTGAGAACTCCAATACCAGAGCAGTCACAAACCATACTAGACAGCAACTTGCAGTGTTACTTTGCCTAAAACTTGAGTAGCTTGGGCCTGGAAACACTGCCCTGGTCTGTTCCATTTATTTTCTGACATTTAAACAGGAATCAATCTTTCAAAATATTGATTCTGAACTTTTAAAAAACCTCTATTAAGTAACCATAAATAGTAATTTTTTAATCTCCTGCTTTCTCATCCCTCAACTTTAATAGTGTGTCGAATACTATTTTATACCCAAACCATTTTCCTTTTCTTTTTTTTTTTTTTTTTTTTTGCTAAGTATTAAATTTGAAGGTTGAACAAAGGAAAGCACCTCATCAAGGAGTAATGGGTTTACCTTGCAGTCAGGGTGAAAAAATTCTCTCTGATCCAGACGTGCAGGAGTCTCCATCCTTCTTAATCGATTTTACACTTCTACTTCACTTGCAGACACAAAAATACTTGGTCCAAAAAAGAAATGAGAAATCACAATGGCTTGAGGTTGAGTTTTTGAGTGAATCAGCACAAAGTTGTTCCACGAATGTTTCCGTCGTTTTTTAAGAGGCAATGAAATTAAGTGGAAAAAAACCTCAGTCAAACCACTGCTTTCTGCCTCGTGTTTCCCATCTATGAGTTGGAAGAGCACTGTTTTCCCTTATCTTATTATGTAATTTTAAAACGTGAAATGTACAGGCTAATGGGCCTTTGCAGCATTAGGTTACATCCATGTATTTGTTTTGCATGTGTTGAAGGTCGAATTCACTTTTATGGACACACTTCAAAGTTCTGAGTTTGTGTGCTCTTCATTCTAAGCATTCAATCTCTCACTCAGCTCACTGGGTATTTGGCAAGTATCTATTCCTTCAATAAATACTCAATAAAATGCCTGCCTTATGCTCTGAAAGGGCAAGCTGGAAATTCCCATGCAACATAATTACAAAACTTAGACAAGTGCATAAAACCTTGAATGTGGAATAAGCTGGAAGCATAAATGCTGAAGAATGGGTCTGGAAAAAGTACCGTCAATGAATTGGCAGAAAGGAGATGGGCAAATGGAAAAGCTGCAGGGAGTCTAAGATCTTCAGTGAATCATTTTGTATTGACTCTGCTGTAATAAGCAAAAACCAAATATGGGTAGCCATTTGAAATGGTTTACACTATATTAACATTCAAATGAACAGCAATATTCAGTTCAAAATTCAAAAAACATAATTCAGCTTATTTAAGCTAAATATTTTTACAATTACACATATCACACACATACATATACATGAGTAGGAGTAAAATGCCTCAGTGCCTAAAGTTCTAGATAGATTACTGTGATGGTTCTTCAATACTCTCATTGGTGTTAAGTATGTCTTACACCACTGAATCTTTCTCCAGTGACTGGATAGAACCCCAAACAAGAGGTATAGTTTCTTGGAGGTCCAGAGTTTCCTCCCAGAGGACAAGTCTTCAAGAATTAAGAGAGACTAAGGAGATCATGAACCACTGTAGGTTCAAGTGCCATTGATCATGAGAGCTAAAGTTCTCATCTTTCATCAAGGGGAGCTCAATTTCTGTGATTGGTTGCCCTGTTCAGTTCAGTCGCTCAGTTTTGTACAGTCTTTGCGACCCCATGGACTGTAGCATGCCAGGCCTTCCTGTCCATCACCAACTCCCAGAGTTTATTCAAACTCATGTCCATTGAGTCGGTGATGCCATCCAACCATCTCATCCTCTGTTATCCCCTTTTCCTCCCACCCTTAATCCTTCCCAGCATCAGGGTCTTTTCAAATGTCAGTTCTTCACATCAGGTGGCCAAAGTATTGGAGTTTCAGCTTCAGCATCAGTCCTCCAATGACTATTCAGAATTGATTTTCTTTTAGAATTGATCTCCTTGCAGTCCAAGGGATTCTCAAGAGTCTTCTCCAACGCCACAGTTCAAAAGCAGCAATTCTTTGGCACTCAGATTTCTTTATAGTCCAACTCTCACATCCATACATGACTACTGGAAAAATCATAGCTTTACTACATGGACCTTTGTTGGCAAAGTAATGTCTCTGCTTTTTAATATGCTGTCTAGGTTGGTCATAACTTTTCTTCTAAGGAGTAAGCATCTTTCAATTTCATGGCTGCAGTTACCACCTGGAGTGATTTTGGAGCCCCCCAAAATAAAGTCTGCCACTGTTTCCATTGTTTCCCCATCTATTTGCCGTGAAATGATGGGACCAGATGCCATGATCTTAGTTTTCTGAATGTTGAGTGTTAAACCAACTTTTTCACTCTCCTCTTTCAATTTCAACAAGAAGCTCTTTAGTTCTTTTTCACTTTCTGCAATAAGGGTGGTATCATCTGCATATCTGAGGTTATTGATATTTCTCGCAGCAATCTTGATTCCAGCTTGTACTTCATCCAGCCCAGAGTTTCTCATGATGTGCTCTGCATATAAGTTAAATGAGCAGAGTGACAATATACAGCCTTGATGTACTCCTTTCCCTATTTGGAACCAGACTGTTCCATGTCCAGTTCTAACTGTTGCTTCCTGACGTGTATACAGATTTCTCAGGTGGTTTGGTATTCCCATCTTGTGAAGAATTTTCCACAGTTTGTTGTGATCCACATAGACAAAGGCTTTGGCATAGTCAATGAAGCAGAAGTAGATGTTTTTCTGGAACTCTCTTGCTTTTTCGATGATCCAGTGGATGTTGGCAATTTGATCCCTGGTTCTTCTGCTTTTTCTAAATCCTGCTTGAACATCTGCAAGTTCATGGTTCACATACTGTTGGAGTTTGGTTTGGAGAATTTTGAGCATTGCTTTGCTAGCATGTGAGATGAGTGCAATTGTGTGGTAGCTTGAGCATTCTTTGGCATTGCCTTTCTTTGAGATTGGAATGAAAACTGACCTTTTGCAATCCTGTGACCACTGCTGAGTTTTCCAAATTTGCTGCCATATTGAGTGCAGCACTTTCACAGCATCATCTTTTAGGATTTGAAATAGCTCAACTGGAATTCCATCACCTTCACTAGCTTTGTTCATAGTGATGCTTCCTAAGGCCCACTTGACTTCACATTCCAGGATGTCTGGCTGTAGATGAGTGATAACACCATTGTGGTTATCTGGGTCATGAAGATCTTTTTTGTATAGTTCTTCAGTGTATTCTTGCCACTTCTTCTTAATATCTTCTTCTTCTGTTAGGCCCATACCATTTCTGTCCTTTATTGTGCTCATCTTTGCATGAAGTGTTCCCTTGGTATCTCTAATTTTCTTGAAGAGATCTCTAGTTTTTCCCATTCTGTTATTGTCCTCTATTTATTTGCACTGATCACTGAGGAAGGCGTTCTTATCTCTCCTTGCTAGTCTTTGGAACTCTGCATTCAGATGTGTATATCTTTCCTTTTCTCCTTTGCCTTTAACTTCTCTTCTTTTCTCAGTTATTTGTAAGGCCTCCTCAGACTACCATTTTGCTTTTTTGCATTTCTTTTTCTTAGGGATGGTCTTGATCACTGCCTCCTGTACAGTGTCCTGAACCTCCCCTCATAGTTATTCAGGCACTCTATCAGATCTAATTCCTTGAATCTATTGTCACTTCCACTGTATAATCATAAGGGATTTGATTTAGGTCATACCTGAATGGTCTAGTGGTTTTCCCCACTTTCTTCAATTTAAGTCTGAATTTGGCAATAAAGAGTTCATGATCTGAGCCAGCCAGCTCCCAGTCTTATTTTTCCTGACTGTATAGAGCTTCTCCATCTTTGGCTGCAAAGAATACAATCAATCTGATTTCAGTGTTGACGATCTGGTGGTGTCCATGTGTAAAGCCTTCTCTTGTGTAGTTGGAAGAGGGTGTTTGCTATGACTAGTGTGTTTTCCTGCCAAAACTCTATTAACCTTTGCCCTGCTTCATTCTGTACTCCAAGGCCAATTTTTCCTCTTATTCCAGGTATTTCTTGATTTCCCATTTTTGCATTCCAGCCCCCTATAATGAAAAGAACACCTTTTTGGGTGTTAGTTCTAGAAGGTATTGTTGGTCTTCATAGAACCATTCAACTTCAACTTCTTCAGCATTACTGGTTGGAGTATAGACTTGGATTACTGTGATATTGAATGGCTTGCCTTGGAAATGAACAGAGATCATTCTGTCATTTTTGAAACTGCATTCAAGTACTTCATTTTGGACTCTTTGGTTGACTATGATGGCTACTCCATTTCTTCTAAGGGATTCTTGCCCACAGTAGTAGATAAAATGGTCATCTGAGTTAAATTCACCCATTCCAGTCCATTTAAGTTTGCTGATTCCTAGAATGTTGACGTTCACTCTTACCATCTCCTGTTTGATCACTTCTAATTTACCTTGATTCATGGACCTAACATTCCGGGTTCCTATGCAATATTGCTCTTTACAGCATTGGACTTTGCTTCTATCACCAATCACATCCACAACTGGGTGTTGTTTTTGCTTTGGCTTCATCTCTTCATTTTTTCTGGAGTTCTTCATTCTTTCTCCACTGATCTCCAGTAGCATATTGGGCACCTACCTATCTGGAGAGTTCATCTTTCAGTGTCTTATCTTTTTGCCTTTTCATACTGTTCATGGGGTTCTCAAGGCAAGAATGCTGAAGTGATTTTCCACTCCCTTATCCAGTGAACCACATTTTGTCAGAACTCTCCACCATGACTCTTCCATCTTGGGCAGCCCTACACAGCATGGCTCATAGTTCCAGTGACTAGACAAGGTTTTGGTCCATGTGATCAGATTGGTTAGTTTTCTGTGATTGTGGTTTTCAGGTTGTCTTCTCTCTGATGGAGGGGATAAGAGGCTTATGGATAAGCGTCTGCATGGTACTGGAGCGGCTATGAGGAGATACCCACGTCCAAGTTTGCCCTGAGATTGTTACTATTCATTCTGTTGCTAAAAGAGGCTGGAAGCAAGCTAGATAATCTCCTGTGTTGATCTAGATAGGATGAGTATATATGCTGACTCTGATACCCCCACCCATCTAACTGCCCAAATCTATTAATCTTCACATTAAGCAACAACACATGTTGGTTTAAAGAAGATGTTACTGCCAGAAATGGAACTTACCAGTCATGATTTACATAACCATATACTCTATGGAGAATCCAATGGACAGAGCAGCATGTCAGGCTACAGTCCATAGGATCACAGAGTTGAAGTGATACAACTGAAGTGATTTAGCATGCATTCATAACCTATGGAGGGCATTCAAGACAGTTAGAAAAATGAGATGGAGGTCTTAGAACTAAGTTTAATAGACCTGTTCATTGGAACACTGAAAAAAATGAAGTTTGAGATTGGAAAACTGGATGAGGCACTTAGATTTTATCCATTTACCCTGTCTTAACAAAGCTCTTTTTTTTCTAAGAGCAAGGAAGGGTAAATTCATACCCAGTGGGATGTGAAGGGTGTGGGATGAGTGGGATGCAAAGGACTGGGATAGGAAGCACTCATTGGCTATCAGTAAGACACAACGATGTCTTATTTCATCATTAGATTTCATCTGAAGTTTCTGTTGTGTTAATTTTTAAAATCTATTTTATTTAACATAACCATAATGTATCAAGTTACTTAATTTCTGTAATAATTGATATTGCAGTGATGAACATTTTTTTTTTTTTAATTTGAAATAATCTAGTTTAGCAGGTCAACATGAAGGCTATGATCAAATGGACTTTGAGTTAATATCTTAGTATTACTACTTTCTATCTGTGAACATAAAGCAAATTATTTAGCCTCTTTTTTTTTTTTAACAAAGATTTTTGGTAGCACTCCACAATATGTGGGACCTTGCTTCCCCAATCAGGGACTGAGAGTCATACCCTCTGCATTGAAAAGCAGAGTTCTAACACTGGACTGCCAGGGAATTCCCTATTTAATCTCTCTTTTTGTCTCAGTTGCCTTATTTGTAAAGTGAGGATGATTATGTTAGTACCCATCTCACAGGGATATTGTGAGAATCAAAGGATAAGAGGCACTTGAACTAAGAACCATGTTTTGCACCTAGTAAATGTTCAATAAATGTTGATTATATTATTATCATTGGTATCCCAAAGTTCAACATACTTTTTGGCTCTGAACTATAGTTAAAGAAAGCTTCCCCAGAGGATCAATGGTAAAGAATCTACCTGGAGTGCAGGAGACGAAAGAGACTCAGGTTCAATCCCTGGGTGGGGAAGACCCCCTGGAGGAGGAAATGGCAACCCACTCCAGTATTCTTGTCAGGAAAATCCCATAAACAGAGGAAACTTGCAGGCTATAGTCCATAGCATCATGTAGTTAAAGACTGAAGGCAACTGGAAATCACTGTAGACTCACACATAAATTCTACCACGGTAAGACAAAAACAACTTCTTTTCCCAAATTACTTACAGATATGATAATGTCACACAAACTCAGTGGTGCTATGGAGCGTTGTGTCAGTTGGTGGGAAAGAAGACCTGCTGAGGTAGCCCATAGCTCTGGTTCCTGCTGCGAGCTAGACCACTAAGCTACAGAACTCCTCCTCTAAATTTGATGAAAATTTTCACTATGGCAAAGCATGAATCTACTCCAGTGGGACTTCAAGAGCTGGGATGAGAAGAGCAGGCAATAGCGTTTTCATCAAAGCTCAGCTGGGTGGAATGCGTGCCATTGACCTGACACTTTAAAATAAGACTGTGGTGTTTTGGACTCCATCCAAATATGGCTTGCTTCTCCTAGATCCCCCAGTAGCATAAGGAAAAAACCACCATTCCTTCACCTCCCCATCTTATACCTTGCTTGTAATTCGCACAAAAACACATGACTGGATTTTTTTTTTTTTTTAATGGGTTTTGGGTACTGAAAACACCAAGATGCCATGCAGATCCACTGACCCCTAATACATCATTCAAAAATAGCCATGAAGTCTGTAAAAGGAAATTGTAGCATTTATTACCTTCAGCTTGCATATTTACCTATCCAGCATTATCAGGAGACCAAGGTTTCTGAGGACATCAATTAGTGCCCTTATCCATTTCTAGATCTTGGCTACCTAACACAATGCCTTGCACATAGCAGCTATTGAAAAAAAAATTGTTAAACATGTAAATGAATGAAAGAATTAATTTTATGGCAGCCTGACTATAGAGTGGCCCTGACTTAGGTAAGCAGGATGATTGTGTAATTTTAGTATCAGTTTAAGCAGATAGTGGAATACTTCGGGGGAAAGTGTTCATTCTTCTTGGATGCTTGCATATATGTCTATACTCATTCATTAAGTCGTGTCCGACTCTTTGTGACCTTATGGACTGTAGCCCACCAGGCTCCTCTGTCCAGGGGATTCCCCAGGCAAGAATACTGGAGTGGGTTGCCATTTCCTTCTCCACTGGATTTTCCTGACCCAGGGATCAAACCTGGGTCTCCTGCATTGCAGGCAGACTCTTTATAGTCAGAGCTACCAGGAAAGTCCCTGAATATATGTCTGACTGCCCTCAAAAATGAAAAAAAAAATTCAGGGGTCTGGAAAGTTTCTTAGGCATTTTCCAGAAATACTCCAAAATTGCATTTCCTGGGGAGAAAAGCTAACCTCACTGGTGCCTCCTGGCACA
This sequence comes from Muntiacus reevesi, assembly GCF_963930625.1. Taxonomy (NCBI): domain Eukaryota; kingdom Metazoa; phylum Chordata; class Mammalia; order Artiodactyla; family Cervidae; genus Muntiacus; species Muntiacus reevesi. Next base: position 34,759,160 of record NC_089260.1, on the reverse strand, counting down.
AATGCTGAGACTGCATGCTGGTGACCAATTCCTAATGATGCATCAAGTATTTTCTTGATTAAGATATTAGTTTAAAAAAGTTGAAGCAAAACGGTGAAAAGCAATTGAACATTCTTAGGAGTGATTTGGAGTTTGAGAAGATACTCTTAAGATTAGAATCTTAGAACCTAGAGATTCTAAGAATTCCTGAGATGCCTAGGAATCCTAAGATTTCTTAAGGAGATCACACTATAAAGGAAGAAAGTAAATGAGATTTAAATAGGAGAGAGGGGGACACATGAGATGAATTAATCTTACATTGCAAAGTTTTATTTTTTGTGTAACAATACACAGAGAAAATTACACACAGAATGTTAGAGCTGGCTGGAAACTTTGGGAAGATTTGATTCTGAATTCTCCATTCTACAAATCAGGGGGCTGTGGCCAGGGTATTAAAGCAAATTGTCCAGAGGGACACAGGGGATTAGTGACAGAGTCAGGATTGTAAAGTGGGGTGCCCCATTTCTAACCCTTGCTCTTTCCACTCTCCTAGCTGGCTGTCTAACCCTGGTTCAGAAGCAGAAGGCACTCCTGAAGTTATTTGGAAGAGCATTTGTCATCTGGCTACCACACTCATGGGAGAGCCAGACCACTTGATGGTGGAAAAAGACGATGGAAATGTGAAGATGGAACTGCAGACTTTATATGGAAAACATGAACCAACGATGGTTTGAAATATTAAAAATAGGTTCAGTTGAATTTAAATTCTATTGGACACCAGCTTAAGGGCTATAAACAAGATGTCTGGAAAAGTTTATGCAGCTATCTTCCTTTTTGCTGCATTAGGCAAATTAAAAGGACAGTCCCCATCCTCTGGGAACTTATTTAAAGGTTGAAAATGTTGACTTTATTAAAGAAAATGGAATAAAATATAGACCAAACATTGCTCCTATGATCTCTTGGCCTTGCCTTCTGTGATGTAGAACCAACAGCCCTGGGCTGGAAATCAAATTGGATTCTAATCCTATTTAAGCAATGGCTTCATTCACTTCACCAATACTATGGGATTCAGTGTATTTATCTGCAAAGTGAGATTTGATGAGATGCAGTATTGTGTGTATATATATATATAAATTACATGTGCATGCTTAGTTGCTCAGTTGTGTTCAACTCTTTGTTATCTTATGTACTATAGCCTGCCAGGATGCTCTGTCCTCGGGATTCTTCAGGCAATAATAGTGGAGTGGGCTGCCATTTCCTTCTCCAAGAGATCTTCCCCACCCAAGGACTGAACCCATGTCTCCTGTGTCTCCTGCATTGCAGGCAGATTCTTTACCTACTGAGCCACCAGGGAAGCCCCACAGTATCTCTAATAGTCTTTGTCAAATTTAACGTTCTAGACTGACCTTTTTTTTTTTTTTTTTAAATGAGTAGATTTTCATCTATTAACCATTCATTATGCACCAGGTATTGTGTAAGATGTTATGCATACTGAATGCTGAACAAGACCGGTATGACCCTGACCTCATGAAACAGAGAGAAATAAGAAATAAATAAGAAACCATAACTAGCTAACTTTTTAAACTCTATGAGAGTCCCTTGGACTGCAAGAAGATCCAACCAGTCCATCCTAAAGGAAATCAGTCCTGAATATTCATTGGAAGAACTGATGTTGAAGTTGAAAGTCCAATACTTTGGCCACCTGATGTGAAGAACTGACTCATTTGAAAAGACCCTGATGCTGGGAAAGATTGAAGGTGGGAGGAGAAGGGGACGACAGAGGATGAGATGGTTGGATGGCACCACTGACTCAATGGACATGAGTTTGAGAAAACTCTGGGAGTTGGTGATGGACACGGAGGCCTGGCATGCTACAGTCCATGTAGTCGCGAAGAGTTGGACATGACTGAGCGACTGAACTGAACTGAATGACTAATAAGAGAAGCAAAGCTGGGTGAGAAAGTAACACCAAGGGTGGAAGACAGACTCCTTTGTGTCTTATCCATGGAAGGCCTCAAATTTAAGATGAGCATTTAATTACCTTAGAAAGAATGTTCCTAGCAGAGAAGGCTGCATATGTAAAGGCCTCGAGGTCAGAAAGAGCTTGCTATGTCTGAGGACCTGACAGAAAGTGGCTGTGGCTGGAAGATGGTGAACAAGGGGGAAAGAATGTATGAAATGAGGACAGAGCAGGTCTTGCAAGATCTGGCAGACTGTGGGCGGCAGTTTGCATCTTATCTCCTGTGCAGTAGGAAGCCATTGGAAACTTTAAAGCAAATGATCTATGTGATTTAATTCATGTATCAGAAAGATGACTTTTGATTTTGCATAGAAGGTAGCTGGACAGGGATGCCGAGGGAGATGAGGAGGAGGCGATTTCGGTAATTAAGTGAGGTGGTGGCTTGGATGAGAGTTGCACAGTGGAAATGAAAAAGAGGAAGTAGATGTAAGAGATGTTTTAGAGGTTGTGTTGCTAGGACTTACTATTAGTGTGTGTCTGGTAGGTTTGTGGAAAAGAGAAGTCAAGGTCAAAGGTGATTTGAGTATTTAAGTAGATGGTGGTGCCACTTACCTGGGCAGGCTTCAGAAAAAAGAGGACTCAGGTGGGGACAAAAATTAGTAGCTCTGTTTGGTCTTGTCAACCTTCAGTTGCCTATCAGACATGTCCAGAGACATACCAAACAGATAATTGGTTACATGAGCCTGGATCTCAGAGGAATAGTCTGGGCAGAAGATGTACACATTTTAGGAATGTTAGAATGTGGCTTATAGCCAAGGTTATGAAAATACCCAGAGAAAGAATGAAAATAGGATAGAATGTCCAGGATTGTTATTTAAGTGAAGGAATATGCTGCAGAGGCTGAGGAAAAATGATCTGTGAGATAGATGAACTAAAAAGTCAAATAAGCAAGAAGACAATGTTTCAAAGAGGGAAAAGTTGGCAGCATTGAAAAATACTGAGAAAAAAAGAAGTTTGTTGATCCCTGATGTAGAAGAAAAATGAATTTACTTCGGTTTTCTCTTCTTGAATAATAAGAGTAACTGTTAGGAAAGGCAGGTTAAAAAAGTAAATAACCCCCTCTGCCCCTTAGTTTTCCCTCCCCCCATCAGTCTGGTAACAGGAAGAAACCACACCATCAACACAAATAAGTCAGCATGTTTCTTTAACAACAAAGGGACTTGACTTTTTATATAACCAAATGTGGTGCTTTAGTGACTTTTTGATAACATACAATTTTGTGAATTTAAATTTCTTTCTTTCTGTATTTTTAGGACCAATCTCATGTTTAACAAGATGCTTTTTAAAAGGGGAAAAAATTCTTGAGAAAAAAAATTCCTGTTTTTACCATTGAAAGGTCGGGTATGTTGAGGCATGCCCCGAAAAAAGTGCCACAGACAAGTTCCGGAGGCTGACTAAACTTCCGGGAACTGACCCCCCGCAGCCTGGTCCGATCAGGAGCCGACACAGAGCCCTTGGACACCCACCGCCGCTGTAGCCCGCGCTTTCTTTCTTATATAGAAAGACCTGGCCTGGACGCCGGCCTGGGCTATAAAACCTCTCCCCACCTCCCATACCTCGCAGACTCCCTTTGTCGCCTCGCTCACCCGCCCCTGGGAGTTCTGCCCGAGAGCGACCGCCCATTAAAGGCCTTCACCACCGGTCCTTAGAGGTGGCTGTTTCTTCCCGCGGCATTTTCTAACAACCATGTGATGTTCCACAAGTGCAGCTGTAGAAAACAGTTGAATAAAAGTCACATTTGACAGAGAGAGGGAAGAAAAAAAAGAGCGTAGAGATGAGCCTGCATGGGGAACAGGGTAGAGAGAGATGAGTTTGTCTTGCTGAATTGTCTGAAGCTATAAAACACTGTGGTAGAAAATCGAGCTGTGACGTGGTGTCATGTAGCCATAGAAACAGGGGATAGAAGACTGGAGTGCATGGAAGAAGTGACTGGAAGACAGGGACCAGATATAAATGACAGCAAAGGGGACAGTGGACATTCAGGGAAGTCTAAGGAAGACCCTGGCTCAAACAGGGTCTTCCACTGGCTTTGCAAACCTCAGTGGAAGTCAGCAGGAGCGGCTGGTGACCGAGAAACAGGTGTCTTACTCTGGATGCTCAGTTATTTTGATTCTTGGAGGTCACCAAACAGTGGGGGCAAGTGTGGAATCGTACATTGACTGAGTTCACTTAGAAAGCAACTGGGAAAAACCCTTAAGTGATAGAATTTTCCTTGAAACTGCAAGAATCCAATCTGCTTTTGATGCCACAACTTTGGGACAGAAACTAGGAAAAATACATTTTTTGCATACTTGAGTTTTGTGGTTTGAAAATTTTTAAAATATTAACTGGAGTTGAAAGAGAGTGGGAAGAGTTTTCACACTGTCAGTTATTCTCTCTAGAAAGGGAAAAATATTTTTCCCACATAAATGATTTCATCTTCTGGACATACTATATTTCATTCTTTAATCATAATTGTCATCATACTTATCGTGTATAGGACTTAATATGTGTGAAACATGATATAAATGACTTTATGTGTATATTTCATTCAATTCCCACATTATTCTATAAGCTAAAAGAATTACCATTTTATCCGTGAAAAACAAAGGTCTATATAATTTAAGTAGCACTAAGTAATTTTTCAAATGTCACATAGCAGAATCCATTTGATCCCAAAGTCTTTCTTTCTAATCTCTCTTTCTAGTTTCCATTTCACCCAGTCAATAGCTAATGGTAATAATTTCCACTTAGTAAGACTGCTCTTGGTAAGTACTGAGTTAATTGCTTTAAATATTTCATTTCCCTTACTCCTTACATCAAGTTCATGTTTTATTATTATTTCCATTTAATGGATGAACAAACTGAAGCCCAGGGATGTCACCCAACTAGGAAGAACTAGAGCCAGGATTTAAACTTAGGTCTGTTTTCAACCTCCATGTTCTTAACTATATTATCACCCTTTGCCACTCAGACTCCTGAGAGTCTATGGCTCTTAGGTAATCTTATCCCAGTAGTCAAGTATGGACATGAGAGTTGGACCATAAAGAAGGCTGAATGCCTAAGAATTGATACTTTTGAACTGTGATATTGGAGAAGAGTCTTGAGAGTCCTTTGGACAGAAAGGAGATCAAACCAGTCAATCCTAAAGGAAATCAATCCTGAATATTCATTGGAGGGACTGATGCTGAGGCTGAAGCTCCAATACTTTGGCCACCTGCTAAAAAGAGCTGACTCACTGGGAAAGACCCTGATGCTGGGAAAGGTTGAAGACAGAAAGAGAAGAGGAAGACAGAGGACAAGATGGTTGGATGGCATCACTGACTCAATGGACATGAGTTTGAGCAAGCTCCAGGAGATGGTGAAGGACAGGGAAGCCTGGTGTGCTATAGTCCATGGGGTCACAAAGAGTTGGACACAACTGAGCAACTAAACAACAGCCATTTTAAACAAACTGCAAGAGTGGTAAAGAATCCTTTGCTTAGTCTATTAATTTAAAGGACATGTACTGGCCATCCAAAAAAAATCTCCTTCTTGGACACTTAGCCAACCTCCTTTGCAGTTCGGTGTGGCCAATAATAATGTGAGTGGACATGAAATGTGCCATTTCCAGGCTTGGCCCATTAATCCAGCTATACTGCCCAACATGCCCTTTCGCCTTAATCTGACTGGGTTCAGATTTCGAGTGGAGCCTAGGAGTAGCTGGGGTCTGCCTGGAGCAGAATCATCTCCAGAGAACTGATAGCTACTCAGGACTGTTGGGGACAGTGGAGGAAGAGTTTTTATTGTATTGAACTGCTATGTTTTAATTTATTCAATATTTGCTACTGTATCTTAGCTTGCCCCCCAAAGTATGAATGGAAAGGACAGAGGAGAAAAGGTAGCTGAAAGAAAGTAAAGGAGCTATATTAAAATCAGATAAAAAGCATTATAGAGAGATTACAATGGGCACGCTGCAACTATTTACAGTTTAGAGAGAGCATTTTTGACTGTTATGTGGTTGAACGGAAACAAGCCCAGCACAACAGTGGGGGCAGGAAGATCAATTAAAAAACTTCAGTAGCAACTCAGGAAATAAATGATGGTGGACTGACCTAGAGTGGTGGAAGAGGAGTGGACAGATTTAGGCTAGTTTAAGATTATCGAGTCATCAGGTCTGGTGGCTGATTTTACATGGACTGAGAAATGGGGAGGGGAGGACTCAAGGATGAGACCTTTGTTTCTAGCTAAATGGTGGTCATGCCATTCACAGATGTATGTGACACAGGAGGAAAGGCAAGTTGGTGAGGTGGAGTAGAGGTGATGAGTTTGGCTTTTGATATGTGGCCAAGAGGAGCTTCAGGAAGGATTGAACATACCAATACAGAGCTCAGGAGAGAGAAACACCATGGCAGGTCTGGCTACAGAATGCGTTTAACTGGTGATTAATACTAAGGGAGGAGATGAGATTTTCCCATATTTTGCATAATGAATGAAATGTAAATGTCCCCTCCCCTCCACCCCTGCTCTCCCGTGCCCCCCCCAACACACACTTTTGCTACGGATTCACCAAAAAATAAAATGAAATCATCTTCCTCTCTATCTTCATTTCTTCCAAGAAAATTCAGTAGGTCTGAGCTCTCTTATTTCCAAGAGGCCAGTGGATTCTGTGTGTGTGTGTGTGTGTGCACGCGCGCTCACCCAGACAAGCACACAAACATGGGCTTGTGCATGCACAAACTTTCAACATGATGAAACCGTGTCGTCAGAGAGACAATGGGGATACAGGCTGTGGTTTTCCTGGGTTAAAGCAGAGTCTGCTCAAAGCCAGGTCAGTAATTTCATTCACTGTGAAGGTGGACAAAAGTAAAGAATTTGGAGGATTTCTGCCCATCATAATGCAATGAAGGTAGAAAGATCTCTGATGAGGGGAGGAGATTGTACTGGTGCCAGGCCCATGGAAGCCTAAGTGAAGAGCTCTACATCTGAAGGTGGCAAGAAGAACATGGCGCTGTCTGCAAGACTGCATACATTTGAGTGGATGCCAGTCTTTGGAAGGAAGCGGTCACAGGGGTTACTGCTTTGGACTGAAGTCCAAAGACTTCTGTCACATTCATCCTGTACTTCATAAGTCTAGGTTCTGCTGCTGACAAAGAATAGGGTTGAGAACTTGTGAAAGTGATTTACTGAAAGTTTTGCTAATCTTTAGTAAGTGGCTACTCAAAATGGATTTAATTTGACTTAGCGGGGGGTATACAGTGACATTTCTTCTATGTTTTTAATAAAACATGTTTCATATACATACGGAATCTAAGCACCAAGAGGTTTAATATCTTTTCCAACATCACACAAGCTATGCTTTTGTCGTCTAGACTCAAGTTCTTTCCACTAAGACAGGTTGAAAGCAAATTTAGGGCTTCTAATCCCTTATCCCCTTCTCCTTCCCCTGCCCTACACATCTTTCTTACCAAAGCAAGTTACCTTTAACTTGAACAGATGTGATCACTGGAGGGTTTAACAGGGTTATGCACAAAGAGGACACTTCCATTGCTAGAAGAAATTCTCATAGAGACTAATATTGAATGAAATGCAATTCCTTTCTCTAGGGTTGTATTTTTTTTATAATTATCCCAATTTCTTTCTTCTTTCTTTTTTAACTGAAAAGTGAAAGTGTTAGTCGCTCAGTCGTGTCTTTGACTCTTGTGATGCCATGGACTGTAGCTCTCCAGACTCCTCTGTCCATGGAATTTTCCGGGCAAGAATACTGAAGTGGGTTGCCATTTCCTTCTCCAGGGAAACTTCCCGACCGAGGGATCGAACCCAGTCACCTGCATTGCAGATGGATTCTTTACCATCTGAGTCACCAGGAAAGCTCTCTCCTTTTTAAATTGGAGTATAATTGCTTTACAATGTTGTGATAGTTTCTGCTATACAACAAGTACATTATCCATATATTCCCTCCCTCTTAAGCCTCCCTCCCTAGGGGTGTACTTCTGATCCACAAAACTGATGTTTGCCAAAATTAGCTTCCTTTCTCTCTTGTTACCTTGTGTATTTCAGCTCAACAGCCTGTCTCGGTACCAATCTGAATGATTCACAAAGCTGAAAGTGTAGCTCTATCCAGAGGTGGCCTGGGTGACCCGCATTTCATGGGCTGCTACATTAGAGCCAGCACGGTTCCCTGGTTTTCTGTGATGCTCTCAACTGCCAGAGACTGATCGGAATGTGCAGTCGCTCATGGTGGAAGGGGAAACGTGTTTCTCATTCAGCAAGAATGCGGTTCCAACCACAGAGTTTACACCACGGTTACATTTGAAGTTCAACCCTAGAACTTTGTGGCAGTAAAAGTGGTCATGATTTATAGGAAAATGTCACTCGGCTGTCTCCTCTATAAAAGCCTTTTACAACTCTCATTGAATATAAATCAGAACGTATGCAGCCAACAAAGTGATGGTTTTGGCATAACACTTCCAAGACGAAAAGAAATGGACTAGAATGGTCTTGGCTTTTTACTGAGGACAGATATTACAGGAATTTATTACTGATCCAAAATCAATACTCTTGTCTTTAAAAATAGGTAGGAGTAAATTTACGTCTTGGGGAAATTCCAAATTAATTAAAGCTGTCATTCTAGAGTTTACCCACAGATACCGAGGGTGCCGTGCTTTTAAAATTAAGCTGAAAGTGTTTTTCTTTTCTTCCCGTCTTGCTAAACCACATTCTTAGATACATAACTCAAGCGTTAGGCTGTATTTCATTCTAATGGGGAGAAAAAGGGTGGGTCTTCCCAGGATTCGTTTGCTAAATTCATCTTGGAGATACATGAGACGCCTCGAGTTATACTCTTCTCCAAGGGTCAAAAAGATGTTAAAGATGAGAGAGCAAACAATTAAAGTCAGTGTTTGAAAAGACAGTCCCGTTTTCTCCTGTGATTTTGCATCATAGAACGTTGGAAGTGGAAATCTGGATACAGAATTGAAGGGTTGAGGGAGACTGACCCTGTGAGAATCTGGAAAGAGCAAATCTGTGGCGGGGGGGAGGGAGGGGGTAAAATGTCTTCATGTGACTGCTTAAGGGGGGGGGAAAAGAATGTGGAAAATTCATTTGGAAGGATGATACCATAAAAGACTCTCAGAAGGGTCTAAGATAGCAAGTCAGGCAAAGGGTAGAAAACTTCACTTCTTTCTATGGCCACTACCCTTACCCTCCCCTTCCCAACACCCACCTTGGCCAGACCCCACCTGAATTATTGGCTTCTGAGCGACACACCGTGGATGAGTAGGGCAGTCAATACAAGGGTTAATGATATATATTATTTTAACAACTTTCAGAGGAATAAGGAAAGCTCATCTTAGGTAAAGGAAGTCCTCAGAGAACATGGTACCCGTTTTGTGGAAGAGGAAATAAGCCTCTATAAAGTGTCAGTGGTTTGACATAATGGTAACAGGAAGGTCTTACATTCATTCATTCCACAAAACATTTATTATGTATTACGTAGTAGGTAGTTTTAGACACTGGAAATGCAGTGACATAGACGTTTGGTTTTGTAAAAAGAGTATCACTCTTCCTCTTCCGTAATCAACATTATTGATTCTAAATAGAATTTTTAAAATTCATTTCATGTGTGGTTCCATTGCTTCTTTCTTTTTATAAGTTTTATTTTCTTTTCTTTTAACTTTTTATTTTGCATTGGAGTATGCTTATTGTAAGGACTGATGCTGAAGGTGAAGCTACACCTTTGGCCACCTGATATGAGGAGCCAACTCATTGGAAAAGATCCTGATGCTGGGAAAGATTTGAAGGCAAAAGAGGGCAGCAAAGAATGAGATGGTTAGATAGTATCACCAACTCAATAGACACGAATTTGAGCAAACTGTAGGAGATAGTGAAGGATAAAGAAGCCTGGCATGCTGCTGTCCATGGGGCACCAAAGAGTCAGAACAACTTAGCCACTAAGCAACAATAACTGGTTAGCAATGTTGTGACAGTCTCAGGTGGAGAGTAAAGTGCCTCTGCCATACATATACACATCCATTCTCCTCCAAACTCCCCTCCCATCCAGACTGCCACATAACACTGAGCACAGTTCCCTGTTATCCATATCCAATAGGTCCTTGTTATCCATTTTAAATATACACTGCTCCTTTCCTTAGTCTCTGTTCTCTCTTAGTCTTTGTTCATATAGATGTGAAATCTCTGTGGTGGTTATAAGGACCAAACACAGTTAACTTTCAGAGTCTGACAATAAACCAATAAACTTTCTAAGGTATGAGGTATGAGCTTTGCAGTGATGGACTGGGCTGACTTGACATCTGCGAGTTTCCTATCATGAGGTCTTTCAAGCAGAATCTAGATGATTACTTGAAAGAGATAATGTGGAAGTTATTCTAACACTTATGACAGAGGTGGGCTTGTTTTGAGATGGTGTAAAAAGAAGCATAGTGTTGTGAAAAGATGCCTAGCGACTCAGAGGTCTGGTATTCATGTTTATACAGAGGTTTAATATTAGAGTTAGATGTGAATTCCCAGAAGCTCATCTTTCTCTCGTCCCTCTATACCTAATGCTGTATCCTAGTCCCTGTGTTATAATGTTTTTGAATAATAGTCTTTTTCATTTTTCCTAGTTATTTTTCTTAACATTACTATGGCTTTTTCTTTTCTAATATCTTTCTGATATGGTACAACTTTTCAGAATATAGAAAACTCAGTTAAGTTGGGATCTTCCAGACTTATGACATTAAATAAGAGTCTCTAAGGAAGAGATACCGTTCCTGGATAAGATAGTGCTAGGTTCCTGTTTCTCTGCCCTTTTGTTAAGTGAGTGATCATAGTAAACAAGAGGGGAAAATCGAACATAGAATCAACAATATATGACACTAACATGCGTGCATGCTAAGTCGCTTCAGTTGTGTCCAACTCTGTGGGACCCTATGGACCATAGCCTACTGGTCTCTTCTGTCCACAGGATTCTCCAGGCAAGAATACTGGAATGGGTTGCCATGCCCTCCTCCAGGGGATCTTCCTGGCCCAGAGATCAAACCTGTGTCTCTTACATCTCCTGCCTTGGCAGGCGGGTTCCTCACCACCTGTGCCACCTGGGCTTCCTGTGATGCTCCTGTGCTGTGCTTAGTCACTGAATCGAGTCCGATTCTGTGACCCCACAGACTGTATGTAGCCCGCCAGGCTCCTCTGTCCATGGGGATTCTCCAGGCAAGAATACTGGAGTGGGTTGCCATGCCCTCCTCCAGGGGAGCTTCCCAACCCAGAGATCAAACCCAGGTCTCCTGCATTGCAGGTGATTTCTTTACTATCTGAGCCACCAGAGAAGCCCATTATACTAACAACAATATACTAACAAGACATACAAAATCTTTGTAAAAGTTTCTCTGAGTTGCACTTGAGCCCTGTGACCTTTATGATGTGGTTGAAGCCATGAGTCTAAAAATAATATCATGTCTGACTTGCATAATTCTACTAGTCATATAATTTTTAACCCTTTTACATCACCCCAGCATTACAAAGTGTTATGACATGGGTCTTGGTACCCTTAATATTATCAAATGGGACAAGTTAATGAAAGACTTCTGTTAAACTTTTCAAATGAGTAAAAAATGTCTGTAAGGTAACATGGGGTTGAAGATATCAGAAAAAGTCAGTTTGAATAATGAAGCAATGGCAATCTCAGTATGATTTGAGTTTGATATAATGTCACAAGAGGCTAAAGTCATTTCAGTTTCCTTTATTAAAAGACCCATTGGCATAAAGGTGCCACTGAATTTTTCCCACTTAAGAACACATCTGGGACTTTCCTCATGGTCCAGGGGTTAAGAATCCATTTGCCAAGGATGAATGAAGGGGATATGGGTTCAAACCCTGGTTCAGGAAGATTTCACATGCCATGGGGAAACTAAGCCCATGTGCCACAACTGCTGAAGCTTGTGCCCTTAGAACCCGTGCTCCACAACAAGAGTATGTTTGACTCGCCACAACAAGAGAAAGCTGGCATGCAGCAACCAAGACCCCGCATAGCCAAAAAAGGAACACATCTGGAGCCTAAGTTTCCTTTCCACACAACACACAATTATGAGGAACATTGGTCAATGGAAAGGACTCAGAAGTGGCTGCTTGTATGATCCACCATCTGGAAATGATTGAAAGGACTGAGTACATTTAGTATGACTAGGGTAGTGACTTGAGAGTCATCATCAAGTAACTGAAGAACAGACAGATGGAAGAAGAAAACCACCTATGCAATTCCAGATGCAAGAGTCAATCTAGGACCAGACGCATAATTTAACTTCAATATAAGGAGATATTTTCTAATGGTTCACATTATTTAAACATAGAAAGAATCTCCTTCTGAAATGTTCTTGTCATTGGATGTGTTCAAGAGGATGAGTAATAATCCCATTGGGGTTATTAGGGAAAGGATTCTTGTAATTGTTAGAAGAGCAAACTAGATGTTTATTTTTACTTCAAATTATTATTGTTTTAACAGGGGTTCTATAAGTAAATTTGGTGACTAGAAATCCTTGTGTTGTTCAGAGGCCTATAAAAAGAGGAATACCATGCTCTAAGGCTATCTGGCAGAGAAGTGACTTGGATGACCCTTTGCAAAAGGTCATCCAAATCACTTATGCAATCAATCAATCATTGATGGTAGATAGCACAACACTTGACGAAACTCCAGATTTCCTAGACCATGTATCCCCAGTTTATTATCTAAAAGGGTTCTTTTCATTCCTGCATGGTTCTTTGGGAGAAAAAAGATACAGGAGAGCAGAGGGTGATATCCCAGGAGAATAGTAGGTATGTGAGAAAGGAATTTTGCTACCATTTTCCAATCACAACCATGTGTCAGAAGCTATTGAAAGGGTTTGAAATTTATGATGTCAGTAACTTTCTAGGCATTTCATTTATTGGCACACTGCTGGTAGGCTGAGAAAACTGATACCAGGAGAAATAGAATCTAGCTGATTAAATAGATAATAATTAAATAAATAATTCAGGTATGTGATATCATTGACTTTTATATACACTAACCCATTCCCTCAACCTTATTCATGGAATGCCCAGTGGCCTCCTTACAGCCAGATGGACATCTCTGCTTCCAGTTTCCTGCGCCTTCTGAACCCTATGTCTTACTAATCTCTCACCAGCATCTCTTTTTCTTTTTGGATACTTCTCATCCAAATGTTGTGAGTAGAATGTGGAATAGATTTTATCAGAAGATAAAGGATGTTTTCATAGAGACACATAGCAAACAACTTGAACACTGAATGTAGGCAAACCCTTGTTATGAAAAATCTTCTGGACAATTTGTCACTGGCCATTTCTCCCAGACAGCATTTCTTTTCTTTCTTACACACAGCGTTTCTTGACAGGCTACAGACACTGTTATACACACACTCTAGGTGTTATGCTGCCCACCTCCATCGCTCTTCCATGTTCCCCTCCTTCCATTGCCTTTATTCCAGATCCAAATGCTGATGTCCTTCTTAAGCAGAGCTGTTGAGCTTCTCTCCTCTTACTCATACCATCACATTCTCACTTTCCAGAGCTGAAGTTGCCAGTTGTAGTACCTTTCTCACAAAGAAAATTCTTTCCCTGAGCATTCAAAATGCCAATATATGTTTTTTTTTTCCCTACTAATTTCTCTTTTAGGTTATCTAATTGAACCTCTGATTGCTATATCACTGAAACCAGACTTGATTGTTGAGGATAGAGAGTTCAGTGGAAGCAAAGTGAGATTTAAAGGGAAAAAAAATTTATCTAAATACCAGCTTTGGGAGGGGACATATGTACACCTATGGTTGATTTCATGTTTATGTATGACAGAAATCAAACCAATATTGTGAACCAGTCATCAATCAACTAAAAATAAATACATATTTAAAAAATAAAAATAAAAAATACATAAATACCAGCTTTGCCTTTTAATGACTGTGTGACCTTGGGCAATAAACACAACCTCTCTGAATCTCTCTGTCTTCATAAAATGGGAATGATTTTCATCTTAGAGAATAATTATGAGGATTACCAGAGCATATGTAGACAAATCATTCAAGGATTGATACTTGGCATACACTAATATCTCAATAAATGTTTATTTCTATTATCTTAGACTCGATTTCTTTTTTTTTCCTAGCCTGTTTTCAATGCCTTATAACCATGTTCTGATCTATAGCTTGAAATCTTGAGGAACATCTGTGCTATTGAAATATTGAACAAACAGATAAGTTTGCTAAGACAAGTAATGTTTATAGATAAATTCTAGCCATTTCTTTATATATTGTAAAGCCAAATTCCTACATTATTATACACCCAAACAATGGAGTTGAAGAACTAGATTCCAATAAAGCAGAAAGCAGGATAACCATTGACAAAGAATTTATTTGGGAGGACACCAAGCTTTTAAATGATGTGATTGTGTGGAACATTCCACATACTGTTAATATGCTTTCTTCATTGGTGGCAACTCATGGAATTTTTTCTTTCTGGGGGGTGACAGAGAATTCACTCAGAGAGGGATGTCAAGCAGGGTGAAAGTTTGGAATCTAAGTTGGACACAGGCCGATCCTTCAGCAGCTCTTTGGAAATTCTAATGACAATTTGATAATGGAAAAAGAGTGCTGTTTACAGCTAAATTTCAAAAATTATGTCCTTTTTCCCTTTGGCAATTTTTATCCTTAGCAATCTTTTCTGCCTCCTACTCACGGACTGGCCGGACAACAGCATCAAATCAATTTTGATTTTCATGCAAATAAAATACACTAACTTAATGGGAAGTGAAAGAGCTGGCTTCAGAATAAATCTTTGTTGAAAGACAGTTGAATTATATTTAAAATGGAAGTGAAACAAAGTCGAATTTTATGGCATTGGTTTAAAAGACACTGTCTTACACTGTTTAGGATTTGACCCATATAAGGTAGAGACTAGAATCAACCAATCCCACCATATACATTTCAACTTTTTGATAGCATAGGTTGGTTCCTCTTTTTAATATATGTGTTTTCATTTTTATTTATTTATTTTTCCAATAATTGTTTCCCCTCAAAATATGAAGTTAGTGTTTAAATATAGAACAAGTCTAAGTATAGAACTGTGTTGGAATAGACACAATATAAAATGCCCTAATCATTATCATCCTGTTTCATTTAATTTGTAAAGTTCCTGGCAGCTTCCAAATCTGTCTTCTAAATTTCTTTTGCTTCAGTTTTCAGTCCAATATTGATAAGGTCATTTTCCCTAAACTATAGTTGAAGGTACTGTAACCTAACAGAGGTGAAGGGATTCACTGGATCCATCTATTTGAAAGCAACATCACTGTTTTCTTCTAGATCTAATTTCCTGGCCGAGTGAGTTTTGGTGGTAGGAAGTAAACACATGTGGTTTTGATATTGGAGCATCAGTTTTAATCTATGGTGAGTTATTTTCTCTCCCCAAGACTACAACCTCACTATAATCTCCTGGATGTCCTCAGAAGTCACCCTAATGGGTGACATATTTGCTTTCGTCTTACAATAGTACTCTCGTCCCCCGCCCAAGTCTTCATGTTTTATGTTGACTATTGCTGACAAAATTATGATGACTCTTTTTTTAAAATAATTTTATTTATTTATTTATTTTTGACTATGCTAGGTTTTCGTTGCTGTATGGGTTTCTCTCTAGTTGTGGTGCACAGGCTTCTGATTGTGGTGGCTTCTCTTGTTATGGAGCATGGGATTTGGGGCATGTGGGTTCTAGTAGTCGTGGTTTGCAGGTTCAGTAGTTGTGGCTCCTGCACTCTAGAGTACAGGCTCAATCACTATGGCACATGGGCTTCGGCACTCTATGGCATGTGGAATCTTCCCAGATCAGGGATCAAACCAGCATCACTTGCATTGGCAGGTGGATTCTCCACCTCTGAGCCACCAGGGAAGCCTTGGCTGTGGAGACTTTTATCTCATTTTATTTAGACCAGATTTTGCAAGGGGTCTCATCTATGAAGAGAAGATTATGCTTTCTCTCCTCAATGGAGACATGGAGAAAATTAATGCCAATAGGGTTCCAGTTCTTATGACTATACAAAACCATCAAGATACAAGTATCATAGAACAGTATACAGTCTCAGGCACCACTCCGCTCTTGAACTTTTAATGAAGCAGCTATGTTCTCCTTTCTTCTTTCTTTCATCCTCATAAGGATATAGGCCAGAGGGACCTTGCAACTTTGGAAGAATTTGGAGGGTCAAAAAATGATTTCTCTGTCATCAAAGAAAGCTACTCAGGTATAGTGTGAAGCTGTAATGACTATACAGAGCTCTCGGCACTCAGCTCTCAAAAAGATGTTGTATTTGGGGAAGTTTTGAATATGTAGAAATTAAAAACTATCTAAGGTATGAAATGTCTGGCTATATAACAGATGATGTCTTCCCTGGTGGCTCAGATGGTAAAGAATCTGCCTACAATGCAGGAGATCTGGGGCTTCAATCCCTGGGTAGGGAAGATCCCCTGGAAAAGGAAATGGCATGCCCCTCCAGTTTTCTGCCTGGGAAATCTCATAGATAGAGGAGCCTGGCTATAGTCCATGGGGTTGAAAGTGTCTGGCATGACTGAGCAACTAACACTTTCACTTTCACAACAAATGATTTAAAAATTAGTAACTTTCATACTCATGAGTCTGCAGATTCACTGTGCTTTGCTGAATCAGAGAAGGTCTAAGGAAATTCAGAGAAGAAAGGCAAGAATCCAAGTGCAGAACGCTACCTGTTATCTGTCCTCTGGACTCAAGGACTGTGGAGTCACTAGTAGAGGGCATAGCACATCCCGAGAAAGATGTATATCTTTTACGAACAGAATCATGGACCTAATGGGTGTTGCCTGTCTCTCTTTGGACAGCTGGGTACTGATTCTAAATATCAGGGAAGTTTAAGATTATATCCACAGCAATACCCCAAATGATTTCTAGGTAAGTATATTTTTTATAATTTTATAATTTGTTTATTTATTTTTGGCTGTGCTGGTATGTGGCTTTTCTGCTGGTGTTTGGCTTAACTGCTGTGCACAGACTTTCTTTAATTGCCATGAGTGAGGGCTCCTCTTTTGTTGCAGAGCGTGGGTTTTAGGCATGTGGACTCAGTAGATAAGACACACAGGCTTAGTTACCCCATGGTATGTGGAATCTTCCTGGTCCAGGGCTCAAACAAACTCATGATCCCCACACGGGCAGGCAATTCTTAGCCACTAGACCACAACGGAAGTCCTTTAGCTAAGGATTTTATAAAGACAAAATATGTATTTGTTGACATGCTTAACCCAGGACTCAATTAAAAGAGTAGCATGCTGTGTACACACATATATGAAACAAACTATTAAAGGACGCATGCTGTGCTGGGCTAAATTGCTTCAGTCACGTCTGACTCTGTGCGACCCCGTGGACTGTAGCCCACCAGGCTCCTCTGTCCTTCGGACTCCCCAGGCACATGTGAAGTAATAAATCCAATCTCACATTCCTCTTCACTTAGACGCTAAGGCACACAGGGACCAGTAGGTGATCACCTCCGGAAATAACCAATAACATTAACGTCAAGGTCTGAGGTTTATAAATCTACCAAGGGACTGTGTTCTGGTCTGTTCTGGTCTGCATTCTTCAACTTTTGCATCCTGAGTTTTCTGTGGTGGAACCCACAGCACTGAGAGGAAGTGATTTTTTGTTGGGTGAACATGCAAATGAGTTTCACTGATGTTAATCTTCATTGC
This sequence comes from Muntiacus reevesi, assembly GCF_963930625.1. Lineage (NCBI taxonomy): Eukaryota > Metazoa > Chordata > Mammalia > Artiodactyla > Cervidae > Muntiacus > Muntiacus reevesi. Next base: position 34,741,463 of record NC_089260.1, on the reverse strand, counting down.
ATATAATTTTATTTCAGTCCCAATTTCATTTCCTTTTATTCTGGAGCTAATGGAGGCTGTGTGTCTGGTTTTGAGTGTAGTGACATAGAAATCAGCAAAGTGAAACTGAAAGTGTTAGTGTTAGTCGCTCAGTAGTGTCTGACTATTTGTGATCCCATGGACTGTAGACTGCAGGCTCCTATGTCCGTGGAATTCTCCAGGCAGGAATACTGGCGTGGGTTGCCATTCCCTTCTCCAGGGAAAGTGCCCAATCCGGGAATCAAACCCGAGTCTCCTGCATTGTGGGCAGATTCTTTACCATCAGAGACACCGGGGAAGCCATGAAGCCACCAGGAAATCAGCAAGTCACACTAATGTTTCATCCTTTCCCAGTATTTTTCTGCTTGTTTCTGTAGCAGCAGTGTACACTCTGTACATTGCTTTACTTATTTATTTATGTTTTTGCTGGAAAGTGCTGTATGGTGAATGCATTTCTCTATGAAGATCATAAAAACAAGCCAAAAAACCCTCCAGAGCTTTATAGAGATGGAAAGAACTCCATAAAGATGAGCTGTGTTTGTAACTTAATTCAACATTCTCTGAGCAGTGTCTAACTGCTTAATCGCCTCATCGCCAAGAGTCTATGCTCTCTGTGTGTGCAAACACACAAACACAAAAGACACACATCAAGGAATCATGCAATCTCCATGTTATTAATATAAGGGTCTCTAAATCTCTCTAGAGATTTGTCATCCAGACATCCTCACCCAGTGATAGCTTCCCTTCATACTTTTTCTAAGCCTTTATAATATTTAATTCTACCAGAAGGGTGCACAAGAATAGGAACCCAGCTAAATTCTGTGGTTGCCAATTTCACTGTTGTCTCTTCTAGTTCTTAAGGATACTTTGCTTTTATTACATTGAGCAGGATTCCATCTTCCCATAAGCACCTCTCTGGGGTCTTAATTAACCTTATTGGATTAAAATCACCTATAAAAACTTAATTTCTGCTGCTCTCTGCACACCACACTGTGGATTCTTGGGACAGAATGTTTGCTCAGGGACTCCATAATTTTTACTTACCTGCTTATCACTTTAGTTCTCTCCTTAACTCAACTGGATACACCAACAGGCCTCCAGGGTAGAATAAGGAGTACCAAGCAATTAAGAAATACTGAGAGTTATAGGAAGATTGAGAATAGTTGGGACTGGTGTCTGGGGAGTCATAGCCAGGGCCTGCAGCCCGGAGACAGATGATTTTGATTTCCCACCTTCTCTCTGATGTCCTTGCTGACAGATGATGTGAAACTAGCTCCCCTGAGCCTAGTTTGTCTACATTTACTGGGATTGCAGGTGTTTGGCTCCATCCTATTAACGGAAAATGATACAAATTCTCTCTCAAGACTTAGTGCAGAAGGATCTCATGTATCATAGAAAACCAGAACATTAGAGAGTTGATTTTAAAGAAGATCTAGTCTTCCCCCAGTTTTATCTACTTTTATATTTAAATTATTTTCTTCCCTCTAGATCTCAAAGATAAAGCACTGAAATAATTGTATTTCCCAAGTAGTTCAGTGTTATCATTGATGGACATGTCTTGCTCTTATTTATTTCTTTTTAGTTCTATCTCCTTTACTGTTCACTTCTCCATTCTCCTTTTCCCAGCAAGGGCACTAACTCAAATGCTCTTAAAGATGTATGATTCTTTGAAAAAATGAATGTTGTTTTATGTATATATATGTTTCAAGCTTGCATAAATACATGGCACGTTATATCTCATAGTTCTTAGTTCTTTTTCCACCACCATTTGTTTTGCATAGTCGTCTTCTGGGTTGCTTGTGACAGCTACTTAGTGAACACTGAACATGCTCACCGCTCTCTATTCATCTTTCTATCCATAGATGCATACCTGGGTTGCTATCAATGCCACATCTAAATACACAATACCGAGAAGCTCATTCTTGTATGGACCTAAGGATGATCCTCTCTGGGATATATATTAAGAAGGGAATTACTAGGGTTTACTAATATATAGTTTCTTTTTTTCCCCTAATATTTAATTTCATTAAATTCTTCAAATTGCTTTCCAGGTAACTGCATTAGCCTACAATTCCATCTACAGGTGTGTTTCCTTTCAACCATAAATATGTGAAATATGTTGTTACTCTTGTTTTGTGTGGGGTCAGTCTGCCTATAGTGATGCTATAGGCTAGGAATGCCAGGAGGCACTCACTTAGAATGGAGCTATTATTTTGCGCAGGGCAAAATACTGTGAAAGTCACTCAGTCATGTCTGACTCTGCGACCCAGTGGAATGGGCCATTGTATTCTTCAGGCCAGAATACTGGAGTGGGTAGCCATTCCCTTCTCTAAGTTATCTTCCCAACCCAAGGACTGAACCCAGGTCTCCCATATCGCAGGCAGATTCTTTACCAGCTGAGTGACCAGGGAAGTCACCAGGCTCTCACTTGGCCCTGTACTATTCATGGCAAGAGCCCACAGACATTTCCCTGACAGAGCCAATGTTGCGCTGGAACGGATCTTGTGGTTCTTATTATGATTGCTAGATGCACCTCAGTCACAGTCAGCCAGGAAATTTGAAAAAAAAAAAGTTTTTTTTTTAATTGAGGTATAGTTGATTTACAATGTTATATTAATTTCTGTTGTGCAGCAAAGTGATTGTTATACATATATATATATATACACATTCATTTTTATATTCTTTCTATATGATTTATCATCACTATTGAATATAGTTCTCTGTGCTACACAGCAGGACCTTCTTATTTATTCATTCTCTTTATAAAAACTTTCATCTGCTAACCCCAAAATTCCCACTCTATCCCTCTCACAACCCTCTTTTTCTTGGCAGCCACCAGTCTGTTCTCTATGTTTGTGATTCTGTTTCATAGATAGGTTCATTTGTGCCATATTTTAGATTCTACATATAAGTGATATCATATGGTACTTGTCTTTCTCTTTCTGACTTTAACTTCACTTAGTATGATAATCTCCAGTTGCATCCATGTTGCTGCAGATGGCATTACTTCGTTCTTTTTCTGTGGCTGAGTAATATTCCCCAGGAACTAAAAACTAAGTATCAGTTGTTTGGACCATAATCTAACAGACTAATTGTTAGGCACTTACACTTCTATACACCACTTTATGATGTTTGCCAAATTAATGGGTATAAAATAATTTAATGTAATTCTGAATTACATTTCTGATTACTTGTGCATTAAGCATCTCATTTTATATTTGTTAGCTTTTCACGTTTCATTGTGAATTGCCTATTTATAACCTTTGCCCATTTTTTAACTTAGTTCACCAGTTTTTAATGTACATTTATAGAAATTATTTGACTATTCTAGATATTTAACTTCTGTTAGCTTTTCACATTGTTGGTATCTATCCCAATAAGTCTGCATAGGTTAATTTTGTCAATGATGGGTTTATATAAAAACATCCTTAAGTATGCAGATGACACCACCTTTATGGCAGAAAGTGAGGAGGAACTAAAAAGGCTCTTGGTGAAAGTGAAAGAGGAGAGTGAAAAAGTTGGCTTAAAGCTTAACATTCAGTAAACTAAGACCATGGCATCTGGTCTCATCACTTCATGGCAAACAGATGGGGAAACAGTGGAAACAGTGTCAGACTTTATTTTTTGGGGCTCCAAAATCACTGCAGATGGTGATTGCAGCCATGAAATTAAAAGACGCTTACTCCTTGGGAGGAAAGTTATGACCAACCTAGATAGCATATTAAAAAGCAGAGACATTACATTGTCAACAAAGGTCCGTCTAGTCAAGGCTATAGTTTTTCCAGTGGTCATGTATGGATGTGAGAGTTGGACTGTGAAGAAAGCTGAGCACCGAAAAATTGATGCTTTTGAACTGTGGTATTGGAGAAGACTCTTGAGAGTCCCTTGGACTGCAAGGAGATCCAACCAGTCCATCCTAAAGGAGATCAGTCCTGGGTGTTCATTGGAAGGACTGATGCTGAAGTTGAAACTCCAGTACTTTGTCCACCTGATGCAAAGAGCTGACTCACTGGAAAAGACCCTGATGCTGGGAGGGATTGGGGGCAGGAGGAGAAGGGGACCACAGAGGATGAGATGGCTGGATGGCATCACCAACTCGATGGACATGTAAACTCTGGGAGTTGGTTATGGACAGGAAGGCCTGGCGTGCTGTGATTCATAGGGTAACACAGAGTCACACACGACTGATCGGCTGAACTGAACTGAACAGAACTGAATTGAATTTGCAAGCAATTTTTTCACCTTATAGCTTGTGCTTTGGGAAATTTACTTAAGAAGTTCTCATTTCAAACTTATAAAAATGTTCCCGTACATTTTCTTCTGTTAGTTTTATAATTTTCCCTTTCAAGATTGGGCTGAATCCCTATGTGTTTCTATATATGGTGTGAAGTAGAAATCCAATCCCATTTTTTAAAATATAATGAGCCATTTTATCCAAGCCTATCTATTCAATGATTCAACATTTCCCATCAGTTAGTGAGTGTCACCACAATGATAAATCAGTTTCTCACATTTACACAGGTCTATTTGGGGCTCTCTATTACATTTTGTTGGTATATTTATTTGTTTTTATGTACTACACCCTATTTCTGGCTTCATTATGTCTTCATGTCCAGCCATGAAAGCTTCTCGCTTTCCTGTTCATCTTAAAAATGAACAACTATTCATTTATTTTTATATTTTCATCCAAGTTTTGGAATGAGTTTACATGGAATTTTGGTTGGAATAGCATTACATTATACATTAATTTCAGGAAAGTAGCATGTTTATTATACTAATTAGCCTTACTCATGATCATGGTATACTGCTACACTTTGTAAATTTTCTTTTGCATATTTAATAGAGTTTAAGATAATTCTTGATGAAATCTTGATTGATTTTTATAAATTTGTTGATAAGGTTTGTTGCTTTGATAGAATGTTTTAATTTCTATTATATGTTTTAATTACTGATAGAGGAACCACTATTGATTTAAGCACTATTAAATTTGTTGACTTCTTTGGATACAAGATTTAGAGTTTGTATCTCTAAACATTAAGTTATGAATATCTCAGTTTATTTCAATCAATTTTATACCTTTAATAAAGTTAAATTTTTTTTCCAAAAAATTTATGGATATTTTTGCTCAGTTAGTGCCTAGATATTGTACATGTTTTTAAAAATGTGCTCTTATAAATCATTTCATCAGAGAGGAATACAACTGATTTCATAAGGTGATCTCAAATCTAGCAACCATGCTTATCTCTGACTTTTCCAACATTATTTCTGTTTTTTTAGGTTTTCTAAGTTAACTACATTACCTGCAAATAATGGCAGTTTCATCTCATTTTCTTCTATACATAGTCCTCTTTTTAAAAAATTATACTAAAATGCTTCTTAGCTTAAAACTCTACGATGGCTGTATTTTTACTCAGACCAGAGTCAACATCCTTCCAATACCTAGGAGGTCTTTCTGTGCCGCCTCAGACCTTTGACCTCAGTCAGCTGCTCTCTGCTTTGGTCCTCTTCCACCAGACACTCTGAACACCTTTCTATCCCTGAAACTTACCAGGTTCAGTTTGCCTGAGGGCTTTCCAGGATCAGCTGCATTTGCATGAGCTGAGAAAGAGTGCTTTGCAACCAGAGCACCTTACTTGCTGCACTTTAGGCCAAATTATGCTTTACATTTCATTTTATGTCTGTCTGGAAAGCTTTTATCTCAGTATCCACATTACTCCTTCACTTCTTTCAACTATTTGCTTAGATAGTCCCTCCCTAGGACACTTAAAATCGACAGAGAGTACTCTGCAAACACTTCTTATCTATCTTTCTTGTTTTATTTTTTTTTTCTACAACATTTATAACTACTTAGCATGGTCTTAACACTTAGATCAATTTGCTTTTCTTTTCTTTTTTTGCTTCTTTTTCTCCCCAACATAATGTCTATAAGGGCAGATATTTTTTGTCTGTTTTGCTCACTGTCATATCCTCAATGCATATAACTGTGTCTGGCATATGAAAGAGGCCCTATAATTATTTGTTGAAAAGTAAAGAAATGAATAGGTGAATGAATACTATTTATGTTCTTATCTTGTTCTACATGAAAAATAGAATTCACCTGACATTTGCACAATTGTAGGAGGTTAGCAGTAGGTTTTGACAATTAACCTTTATCAAATTAAAGTTAAATCTTGTGTATTCAATATCATTTCTTAAGGTAAATAACAGAAAATAAATTCAGTTTTAAAAAACCTTTACAACATACAAAAAAAGATATTAATATCTAAGTTAAAAAAATGTATGAAAAATATTAGAATGAAGAGAAAAAGAAGTTACAACAGTGGCTATCTCTACATTGTGGTACTATAATTTTATTATATGTATAAGTTTTTTATATTAAAAATAATAGATGAGATTCAAATAAAATGAAAATAACCTCATGGCTAGGCAATTAAACTACTCAAGAGTTTCCAAGAACATTAAGTTCCATTTTATTCTATTTATTTCCATTTACCAATTCTTTATTGAGCAACACACTGTGCCAGATGCTAGGAAAGATACAAAGATGAATAAAACACAAGCTGTGTCATTAAAAGAGTTTATAATCTGATGTACACCAGCCATGCAAGAGAGTGAAGTGCTGAGTGTGCACTAACTATGGAACTCTTGACCCTCTGAGTTCCAAATTGGAATCCTGGCACTACATTTGAGCCTTCAAAATTTCCACCCCAGGAGTGTGTTTGACATAATTCTTCCCTGGACAAAAAGGTACTGCCCAAGAAGATGACTTAGGGAGTCTCAAAAACTGGAAGAGGCACGGAAATTGTTTTGAAATGGAAGAAAGAGAATAAAATATGGTAGGTTGACTAGAAGGTGACTTGGCCAGATCGACTGACGGATGGCAGAGGATGTTAGAGTGATGATGGTAGAGGATGTTAGAGTGATGATGGCAGAGGACAGCATGAGTCAGTGATGTTGCCCATACATTTCTAAAGGCATTCTGTCCATGGAGAGCATAGCTTAAGAGATGGGCTAGTACAGCAACAGAACAGAATAGACCAGAACCCAAAGAGGTTCTTTCTTTGTTGTAGGCAACACACATTCCTACTGTAGGCAACAATTTGTCTTGAATTTCATGGAAGATGTCCTGGCAAAGCTCTGACAACTGGCATCCTTATTGGTAGTTGGGTAATGAGGGATTCAATCCTCAAACCAAACTCTCAAACTACTCTGAGAACATGCCAGCTCTGGTCCTTCAGGAAGCAGATGTTGAGATGAAGTTAGAGTTGCAAGAGGTTCCCTGTAAGAAATGTTTGAAAGATAAAAGGGGAAGGAAAATGATTAGGAAGGGGAAGCTTTCAGATCTGCCATTCAGATCTAATATCTGTGAAATGAAAAGCAATGGACACAAGGCTGAGTAGGGAGAGCTTTATACGAAACAGGAGAAACCCTGGAGCAAAGGTTTCTGATGTTGAGGAGAAATGAATGGATCCTCATATCTTCTTAATGATTCATCATTTGCCAAGGGCTATGTAGGAAGTCAGAATCTTACCTTGAAAGTTGAGATCAATGAAAAGGCTCTGAAGTTGCAGGCCATCATCCAACTGCCCTCTTTGCAGCTGAAGGGCAAGTTTTTTCTTGAAGGGACATCTCAGTGGAGTAATGACCTTAGGTCAATAAAACTGCAAGGATCGGGCACACACATACAAGGGCTGGCTTTGCATAGATGCATGGACAGTGTGTTTGTAGTCACACTGCATAAGGCGAAGTATATAGGTACAGACACTAATGGGTATACAATCGTGGTGGTGAGCGTTTGTGTCTGTTCTCTTCTGATGGCCTCATTTTTCTTAGTGAAGTAGAAAGCAAAATTATCTAATGAGTATGAGGATAGGAGAGGAGCCATGAGAGGTTTGAGAACAGAGACATTAGGTGTGGTACCAAATGGAGAAAAAAAGTGAAAGGAAAAGTGTTAGTACTCAGTCGTGTCCAACTCTGTGAGACTCCATCAACTGTAGCCCACCAGGCTCCTCTGTACATGGAACTCTTGTACAGGCAAGAATACTGGAGCAAGTACCATTCCCTTCTCCAGGGGGTCTTCCTGACCCAGGGGTCGAACCTGGGTCTCATGCATTGCAAGCAGAATCTTCACCATCTGAGCAACCAGGGAAGCCCATTAAAAGGGGAAGGACATTCCAAAAGATTCAGTATATGTGTATATTTGGACAAGTAACTTTGTGTGGTTTAGAGTGTTACTGGTGGAGGTTAGGATGAGGCTGGAAATATAGGTTGAGACCAGGTTATGAGTGACTCTGAATGGAATGTGAATAATTTACAGTTTTTTGTTCATAAGTTATAGAGAACTATTTGTGGCTCGAATGAAGGAAACATTAATTAGAATAGTGTTCTTGTTGAAAATATGTCTTTTCACAGCACGGAAAGTAAATTAGAGAGAGAAGTACAGGTACCCCTCACTATGTGAACACTTGATATTCAAATACACTCTAACTACTTGCAAAATATTTGTTTTAAACTTACTACTTTAGTTGAAATACTTGTAAATGAAGCTACATGTTAATACATGGGCTAGCAAAAATTGTTTAAACTGAAATCTGAACAAGAGGATTCAGAGGGGATGACTCCCATCTCTTCTCTACTCTGACAGGATGGTATCTTACGCTCCTGTTTTAAAACCATTTTCTGTATCTTTGCTACCATCTTCCTGACATTATCAAGTAAAAATATTTTTAAAGAGAAGGTCAGTTTTCATTCCAATCCCAAAGAAGGGCAATGCCTAAGAATGTTCGAACTACTGCACAATTGCACTCATCTCACACACTAACAAAGTGATGCTCAAAATTCTCCAAGTGAGGCTTCAACAGTACGTGAACCATGAATTTCCAGATGTTCAAGCTGGATTTTGAAAAGGCAGAGGAACCAGAGACCAAATTGCCAACATCCACTGG